>NC_084887.1:38009119-39394119 GCF_958979055.1 Alnus glutinosa
AATTCAAAAGGAGTACGTCCCAAAGCATCTTAGAAATAAAATTCATTGATGGTGTTCTTAAAATTCCTCCATTAGTAATTCAGGAGACAACAGAAACCGTCTTTCGAAATCTCATCAGCTATAAACAATGTCACCGCTACCGTGAGGATATATATGATCACTTCCTATGCCATATTTCTAGACAAAAGGAGTACGTCCCAAAGCATCTTTGAAGTAAAATTCATTGATGGTGTTCTTAAAATTCCTCCATTAGTAATTCAGGAGACAACAAAAACCGTCTTTTGAAATCTCATCAGCTATGAACAATGTTACCGCTACCGTGAGGATAGGATCACTTCCTATGCCATATTTCTAGACAACCTAGCTTATTAATACTGCCAAGGACATGAATATTCTGTACGAGAATGAAATAATTGAAAATTGGTTGAATCATGACAATGCGGCCAAGCTCTTCAACAAACTTTACAATGATACTTGTGTGGCCTTCTACTACATAGACCTTTGCAGGCAAGTGAATAGTTTTTGCCAACGCAGGTGGCCTAGATTGTGTGGAGCGCTTGTGCACAATTATATCAACACTCGATGGACTATTCTTTCCACATTGGCCGCCGTTATCCTTTTGATCCTCACCTTGGTATAAACTGTGCACGCCATGAAAAAATAGTAGTACTTACGATCCTTATAAAACTTGTTCTATGATTGGTCTCTCTATAGTGTCTTTTCCGATGTCAATTATGAAAAGAAATCAAGGGCCGCTGTTTGCTTTGGTGTATGTATACGAAGTCTAATTCTAGAAGTTTTTTTTTTTTTTTTTTTTTTTTTTTTTTTTTTTTTTTGTGTAAACCAAATTAACTTGAATAAATATTGCAAATGCAAATGTTGCAGTAGAAGGAAATACGAGCACACTTCCCAATATTGCTTTAGCCTTTTAGCTCAGGTGCATTTCTTTCTTTTTATTACATTTAGGTGGATCGATTCACTTTTCACTTGCACTTCCTTTTCTTTCGGTTAAGAATTCTATTTTTCAAAAAAGCTGGTACTTTTTCCATTGATTCTTACTTACGAATTACGACAATGCTGTAATTTCTGTTTTTATCAAAACAATTCGTTTCTAAAAATCATTTCGATTATGTGTTTTTCTTTTTAAAATATTTTTCCACGACGGGCATTAAAAGACCAGGACACAATGCTCAATTAGAAAACTGGGCAGCCACTTATACATGGGGCATTAGCCATTTGGACAGAAACTATTCCGTAGACAAACCCTATGGGCCGATGCTCTAGTCTGAGCCTTACAAGTTTCAGGCTAGGACGCGGGGCTCTTTGTACGCTCTTACTACGTACATGAGAGTCTTTTTATTTTTTTATTCAATATTGGGAGGAGAAAAATTTATTATTTTAAATTTGCTTTTTGAATTTAATCTCTACCAATTAGGATAGTAATAATTTTTTTTGTTTCCTCGTTAAGTAATTATCTACCGGCATGTTTGGTTCATTTATTTTGATACATGCTTGTTTAGAATTCAATTGAAACTCAAAAGAATCATTGTTATTTATAATCGCAAGTAATTACAATTATATATATATATATATATATATATATATCAACAATTAATTTAAATCATCAACAACTAATTTAAAAATAAATCAATTTAAAAATTTAATTACATTCCTGAAAATTTTGATAAAAGAGAAAATATTTGCAAATAAAGTGAAACTTATTGTTGAAGATCGGAAGTTAGTGTATATATATCCATCAAAAATCTTTTGTTATCAACATTAAAAAGGATAAATTGTTACAATCCTCCTATGCTTAAGACAAGAAGTCTATCTCTCTGCCTACCTCTCGAATAGTCCTCTGAGTAGTGTACTAGTGTTTAGTTATGTCTTATATGTCAATAAGATCGAGAACATCTTCCCTTCTTCAATATGTCTCAATATTGCTGGTTAAGGAGTCTTTGTTTTAAGTTTGTTTTGCACTAACAACAATCATTGTAAGTCCATTTAAGTCAAGTCCTTGAATAAAATTGGACATTAAAAAAAAAAAAAGAAAAAAAAACCTTCAATTGAATGGACAATCACCTTCATACATGAAGTGGACCGGAAGACGGCCGATTTCACACGAACATATGTTAAAAATTCCAAGCAACCTGTTGGCTGCATGAAATGAAATTAACTTATAAAAAAAAAAAAAATTATAAATTTATTGTACGTTAAGCTGTTAAGAAGCTTCCAGATTTTAAGGAGGATCTGGTTAAGTTAGAATTTGGTTAAAGTTTGGAGAGCTCACTAGGGATGCTCTTAATCTCACCAAAACAATTTTTTGGTTATTTTGCTAAGCTAATTTGGTGAAATTGTCCAAAATGACTCTCAAACAGCCTCACCAATTTGGTGAAAAAAATTTAGCGACTGAACAGTACTCAACAACAATGGTGATCACCGTTCACTCATCAAATCTATAAAAAAACTATTTAAAACTTTATCTCTCTTCTTTCTTTCTTTTTTTTTTTTCTCTCTCATGCATCACACATAACATCCATTTTGAAAAAAATATTATTTAAATTCACTAGTGATAGTAGATAGCTAAAATGGTGAAGCTGCTAAGAATGCTTTAAAAAAATATATGGCTAAAATAAAAGAAAATAATTTTTAGTTATTTTGACTAGTAAAATTTGATAAGGTTACTAAGAATGTTCTACCCAAAACACATAAACAAATAGAGTAGTATATTTTCACGTTAAACTATTGAGTAATTTTACATGTACATTAGGTGTCTATAAAAAAATGAGGTAGCTTTTAAAATCACTATTGGGCGTATGAATTGATCAAATGGTGATTTTGATCAAATAGTAATTTTAAAAACCACCTCATTTTTCTATGAACACTTAATAGATACTTAATGTATATGTAGAATTACTCTAAACTATTACCTAATGCTCAGTTTGTTTCGATGTAAAATGGTTTCCGCCGTAAAATATTTTCGACAAAATCAATTTCAGAAAAAAATGATTTTCTCGAAAATATTTTTCGGTATTTGGTTCGTACGAAAAAATTACGAAAAGGGAAAATGCAGCTATCGCCGAAATCCAGCAACGGCGACCGGCCGTTGCCGGATTCCGGCGAGTATGTTTGGCCGGATTCCAGCAGAACTCCTCCAGCTCCTGTCAAATCCGGCCGGATCCCGGCTATTTTGGCCAGATTCGGCTGTATCAATGGCCGGATCCGGTCAGATCAGGCCAGATTCCGGCCATTTTGGCCAGATTCCGCCGGATCAGTGGCCGGATTCGGTCATATCCGGCAGGATCCCAGCCATTTTGGCCAGATCCGGCCGTATCAGTGGCCGGATCCGGTCAGATCAGGCCGGATTCCGGCCATTTTGGCCAGATCCAGCCGGATCAGTGGCTGGGTCCGGTCATATCCAATCGGAATCCGGCCATTTTGGCCGGATCAGTGGCCGGGTCCAGTCATATCCGGCCGGATTCCGGCATCGGCATCATTCCGGCACCGGGATGATGGTAGATTACGATGCCGCCTGGTTCGGACAACCGACTATTGCCGGATTCGGGCAGTCAGATATCAAACGTGCGTGTAATGACAAAAAATATAATTTCGGAAAACGATTTACGGTTTTTAAAATCGTAAATCGTTTTCCAAAAATTAAAGAAGGTTTACGGTCAAATCGAAAATGGTTTTCGTTAACCATTATTTTCGCCCATACCAAACACCGTAAAATACCGAAATCATTTTCCAGAAATCATTTTACGCTGAAACAAACGAAGCATAAGTTACAAAGGTATCTTTGTTAAAGTGCTTTGGATAGTATTTTTTTTTATTTTTATTTAAAAAAGTGTTTTGATATAACAGGTAAATTAAAATTATTTTGTGTTTTAAATTACTTATTAATATATTTGTCTTGATAATAAAAAATAAAAGCATTAACAAATATGGCCGATATATTCCTTCACTAATTAACTCATAAATTACTAGATCTGCTAAAATATCTTTATATCGTTAAACTTGTTATTATATTCCACAATATTTAACTTTTAAAATGTGTTGTGTTGTGTATGAAGACTCGAGACAAAGGGAGGACTCAGTCAAGACACCTGTGCCTCACAAGCTGCACGCGCTACACAAATTCATGATCCGTTGGTTTTGGTTCAACATTGTTTTGGTCCAACGACAAGTCTACAGGTAAAAATGTGATCAATTAAAGCATTCATAGCAAAAAAGTAATTTTTCAGCCATCAAACAATAACGCTCCGTTCTCTCTCGGCTATCCCCTTCCCTGATATTTTCCCTGTGCACACCGCCATGGGAGGGGTGCTTCCCTCCCCAACACCCATTTCCGTTTTCTTACTTTCTCCTTCCACCTCAACACGCAACCACCCCTCCTTCTCACTTTCCATCACCTATTACTTCACCCATCTAGCTTCTTTACCGTTTTCAAGGCATGTGGAGATGAAGCATAAGCTCCATTTATCCACCTATCTAGCTTCTCTTCCGTTTTTCAAGCCTTTGGAGATAAGGCATATGTTGGAGATAAGGCATATGCTCCATCAACCCACCTATCTTACTTGCTTTTTCCTTGTTTTTTCGTGTCTCCAGTCTATATACAGGCTGTTCCAGCTCCTTTCCTCCACCGTCCACCGAGTTTTTTGTAATTTTTGACAAGGGGTTTCGTTTCAATTTTTCGGATTTAGATCTACACTTCTCCAAAAACAATTACAAGACACGCACCTCACCAACGGGCTCATCGGCGTCTCCGGATTCCACCGACGGTCGTCATTCAATTTGCCGGCTTCTGCTCCCCCGCGTGTGGCACACACGCTCCAGAGTGCTCTCTGCTCTCTTCGGCGCATGGGTGCCATGTTTGTTCTCCCCACTTTCTACCTTGACCGCCTTCGGTGTTTTTGGGATTCACCGGCGAATCCGACAACTGAGAGGCCTCCCCTTGGTGGGGTGTGGACCTCACGCGCCGTCACGGACGGCTCCCACTCCTCCTCCATCAACAGGACTTCTACTGTATTTGCTGTTTTTGTGTTTGTTTTATTGGGCTTATTTATTGTATCCCTCTCCCCCAGTTTACTCCTGTTTTGGTGTTTGAGTCATTGTGACTCAATACACTTGTGAAATCACATTAATGGTGACCTCGACTTTGTGGCATCAGTGCCTCAAACCAAAGGGCCCGCATCTTCGGAAGCATTGTCCCTGCGTACTTTCATTCATAGTTTATATTTTGGGTTGCCCAAGCCCTCTTGTGTATGTATTTCAAATTTTTTGTTGTAATCGTTTTTGATGTACTAAAATAAAATAATAATAATAATAAAATAATAATTAAAAAAAAAAAAAAGCATTCATAGCAGATAACTTATAATAAGGCAGGACGGTCAAGACCATAATACATGCATATATTACAATTGTGGCGTGATTTTCACTAACTTTTTTTGTTAGGAGATAAATAAAATTACTCATTTGGCAAGCATTATTGACATTCGGCTTAGTTAAAGATTATTGTTGTTAACTCTATAGTAAAAATTAGCATAATTTCTCTCAATCCGACTAATCTATTTAACAAAAAAGAAGGCTAATTGCTGTAGTGCTAGTCAATCAATAATGCATAAATAAATTAATACAAAAAGTAAGAGTGAAAGTGAAAAAAAGAAAAGAAAAGAAAGTAATTAATTAATTTAAATAGTAGAACCGAATAACTAACATAAAAGGCAACGAATAACTTATTATAATTAGTGTGACATGAGTGTACATAGACAAAATCAGAAAGTATTTTGAGCAGGGCCAAGCTGTCAAGACATGAAATACAAATATATTAAAATATGAGTAGGGCTCAAAGCGTGAATAAGAAATATATTAAGATTGAAGATGAAATAAATATATAAAAATAAAATTAGCATTAATTCAATTTTGGAAAAATATATATATATATATATATATATATATATATATATATATATATATATATATATATATATATATATATATATATATATATATATATATATATACACGGGAAGATAATGGTAGATCGAATGACTACCATTTAAAAAAAAAAAAAAAAAAAAGGTTTTGTCCCTGCTTTGAAATATTTGATTTTCACATGTATTTTGAAAATGAAATAAATTTCTTACGAATTGAATTGTAGGAATTTCACAAATTTTGTCTCTAAAAGTATAATGAGTCCTTTAATCATATGAAAAATAATTTTTTTTTTTAATGCTAATAAAAATACATTAAAAAATCGCATGTTCTAAAGACAAATGTCACCTACTCTTAAAAAAAAAAAATACACGAAAAAATTATGTACTCTAAAAAGACAAGTTAATTTAATAAACAAAATGAGGAAAAATTTTCCAACCCGGGCTAGTCAGGCGACCCTCCGAACAAAAAAGTACGAGATTTCCACTCCAAAACAGAACAGTGTTCTTCTTTGCTGTCCTTTTCCTTCTCCAACCTATACTCAACACATTCACACTTTCCCAAATACAAACACACACATTTTCCTCCTTCCCAAACTGAACACCCCACCACTTGCCTCAGATTTAGATTTCCCAGGGATTTGTCTTCTCCTCCTGATTCCTTCTCTCTTCCTCCACTCCACTAGGTATGCGAAATCAAACTCAAACCCTTTCACCAAATTCTCTCACAAGTTTCGGTTCTTTTCGCTTTCAAGCAAGCTCTAATTCCACGGACTTTCAAGTTTTAACTATTAACGCTTAACCTGCTTTCATTTCTTTGTTCTCTATACACAATAACTAGAAACTAGTCTATTTGAGGAACTCTTGTTCTTTATTTCCATTCTAAATGATTTTTTTTTTCAAGAAATTAAGGGGAAGCCATGGCCCTACCGGCTCCCCCTTCCTCCGTCTTTGTGAGTGTAATAAATAAATATAAATAATAGTAGTTGCTTTGGGTAATCCCTTTTTCTCCTTTTCTTTTTCCTTGTCTATTAAAAAAAGTTAAAAGGTTGACCAACAACTTTCAACACAACACCGAATCATTTACAACAAAATTTGTCACATCAAAACTTTTTTTTTTTTTTTAAAAAAAAAACAAAACACAAAAAAAAAAATAAATAAATAAAATACTATACATCTTCCTCATGAGTATGACTTCAATTCGGTCCTAGCAGAAAGTGGGGTTTTTTTGCCTGCCAATGAGAATTTGACACGTAAGCCTAAAACGAAAAAGCAAATAGATGCAATACGCCCGATTAGCTTCAATTTTGCTATAGCCTCCTCATATTCTCCTCATATTCTCTCCCTGACTCCTCATTTGAGACGAATGCTCCCTTCACCCAAGATGAAAGCTGACGCCGCCCAAAAACAGCCGCCCACGCCAGGAATTCTGAGAAAGACCGATCATCGGAAAGAGAGCCACCGTGAGAGAGAGGATGCAAATCGAGAGAGAGATTGAAACTGAGAGACCGGAAATGCAGAAGAAGAAGAAGATGGTTCCGGCCAAGAGGATGGTTTTTGAGGTAAATCCAACCCTTTCTCATGATTTTTGTAACACCAAATCAGTATAGAACTGGATTATGGTGTGGGTTGCTATGGCTTTGCTAGATGCGAATTTAGGGTAAATTTTAGGTCCTTTTTCTATGTTGACCGATTCGGTTGGTTCTCTTGAAGTCTTTGATTTTTGGTTATTCCCTTTGATGTTTCTGTAGAACCGAATGGGTATAGAATTTCTAGAAGTGTTTGGGTCTTGGCCGAATCTTTATGTTTAGAAGTTTGAGTTTATTTCCTTGTTTTGATTTGTTTGGGGATAACCGGGTTCACTTGGGGGCTTGATTTATAGATTGTAATTCTAGGGTTGGTGTGGGTTAATGTTGACTAAAGATGGAGAGTGATTTATGGGCTTGACCGAAGGGTGGATTTGTGGTGTTGACGTGGTTATTTTTGGAGCTTTGCTTGATGGGAAATTTCTAGAATTTATGCTTATGGGCAGTAGCTCTTGGGTTGATTTTTGGTGGATTTTGGGAAGTATAGATGATGGCTGGATTTTGGGTGTTAGTAATGCTGATTTGATTTTGTTTTTTCACGTCTTTATCTTAACCTACTCTTCATTGATTTTTCTTTTCTATAGGAAATGGCATAGCGGAATTGTCCTTCCTGAATCAGAAGAGAAGGCCATTGCAATTAAGAAGGGAGATGCCATTGCCCTCCCTTTCGGTGTTGTTACATGGTGGTACAACAAAGAGAACACCGAATTAGTTGTTCTTTTCTTGGAAGATACTTCAAAAGCTCACAAAGCTGGTGAGGAGCTTTAAGATGCTTGAGCTGAAGAAGGAACATTGAGAGGGTATGGCATTGAATTGTGAGAAGGCTCCATTAGATGTGGACATTGAAAAAGGGGGAAGGGTTGTGATGTTGAACTCTTGTGACTTAGGATTTCATGCACACAAGGTGTAGGCGGTATCTTATTTTTTCTGTTGCTGTAAATCGACGTTGGACTTGTGTGTTCTTATTTTGGTTGTAAATCAATGTGTATCAAACATAGCTTAATGCTATTCAGAGGTCTAAGGGATTTCTCCTGACAAATCATTATTTTACGATGTCGGTTAAATAGCCAACCCACACTTGAGTTTGCTTATGCTAAAAGTTGATCGTAGAAAAATTAATGAATGACAAATAACTATAATCTCAGACCCAAAAGAGAAAAGCAAAAACTATCCAAGAAAAGCTATAACTATAGAAAATCAAAATATAATTGCGTACTACTGGGCCTCGGCTAAAAAGGCATTTTGCAGTCAATATCACAAGTAACAAAAGGCTACTAGTTTATATTTGCCAGCGTGTGGAATGCTTTGCATAACCTCTTTGAGTCCTTGCATTCAAATCCTAGCACATAAGGTGACCCCGTGGAAGCCCATTTCTCTTTTGTTTTTGTATTTCCTTCAAGGTTTGATTTTTCGAAAGATGAATTTACAAACAATTTGCCTGTCTTTTCTCATATGCAACTATTTTGCTGTTGTGGTTTAGTAAATGATGTTTTGCGCTTTTGTCAATTAAACAATCCATAGAAAACTACACAAATGGCTATCTAAAAAGTGATACTCAACTCCCCCCAAAGAAAAAAGAAACACCAAAATCCATAGGAATTCATAAGTTGATCCACAAAAATCAACAGCAAAAAACCTCTTATCATATACACAAATTAGTTGAAAATTACAACTTCAGTGCATTAGTAGCTTCCCAAAATACTTAATTGTAGACATATACAAAAGCACATGTAGTACTCATTTACCATAGATGTTCATAACTGAAAAACTAATCACATATAGCCACATACAACCAAATCTTGTGCATTACAACCTCACAAAAAAGACTACACTGTACAAAGATTAGCAACTTCAAAGATTTCCATAGGCATTGATGTTATCTGCACCAATATCAATGATAGTAGACGAACATACAGGATCTTGAGACATGTCAAATGTAATTGTAGAGGGATACTCCATAGTTGGCAAAGAGCACCGTAAATAATTCACAAATAATGAAGATTAGATAATGGAAAAAAAAATACTCGATAAAAGAAATGTTATAATAAAAATTTACCTTTACTAAACTTTGTTGATCTATTAACCCCAAATTAGTTGACCTCATATTCGTATTCACAATATTCCTATAGAAAAGAAGATTTTAATACGAATTAAATCAAAATGCATATTAATGTAAATTATTGTAAATAAATAAAAAATGTATAAGAATACCTTGTTTGCTTATGTGAAGGGCAATTGGTTCTCACATGTCATGTTTTCTTGCAAATGGTACATGTCCTTTTCTTCATTGCTTGCTTTTCTTTTGAATTTTTTTTCTCACAAATTTGGGTTTTCCTTTACATCAAACATGCATAGGATTTTGCAAAGTGAATGTAAGGTTTGATAGTACATGGTTGTTTAACCCAAGATCTTCGGCACTTCCTTCATCACCATCATTTATATCTTTATCACTATCATCATCCATTGTCAAAAGCTCGTGATGAAGCTTTTGTAAACCAATGCCAAGATGTTCATATTTTCTTTTTGATTGGCACCCCATTTCGACAACTTCATTAAATTGCAACATCAAGCTATTTCTCATCAAGGTGGAAGAATTTTGGGTTTCTACTTGTATATCATCACTAGATATGCCATGTATAATGCGACTCTTGGCATTGATCGTCCATCTCTCTAGAACATAATGTTGGGGAATAGTGTCCACCAACAACTTTTTCAAAAAAATTTGAAGAATGTGCACACACAAAATTTCAACAAATTCAAACTTATGGCATGTACAAGTAGCTTTCTTCTCAAGAACTTCAAATGAAACTTCATAACATGGACTTTCTCTCCCATGAATGGTCACCATATATATCTTCGTCCCTCCTTATTCCCGATGTTTAGATGATTTGTAATTTTAACTGTTAAATAGCTCTTCTTGAAACATTAAAAAAACTTTCTTGTGTAAACCTTTGCCGCCTCTACTTCCATCTTGTAACATGTTTTTAAAATCGGTCTAGAGGTTTTTGTCTTCACATCTTTTTCTTTTTCTTTAAAAAAACATGCATCCAAGGCTTTTTCATAGTGATAGACAAATTCACTCACCATTGTGCTCGAACGAACATAATCTTTAAAAAACTTATTCATACTCTCACTCCATTGAATTGTAGACATGCCAGCACAAAATGTGGTTCGCAAGTAAGCCGGCACCCACTTTATACACCGCATATAGAGTTTTTTCAACCAATCATTCTCTACCAACTCATACTTGCCAACAATCTCACTCCATTCCATCTCAAACTCTTCAATTGTGATTGTATTATGAATACAATGCCGGAAATCTCCTTGAAAAGATGGATATTTATTATATATATGAGACAAATGTTCTGGAACTTTTTGTAAAATATGCCACAAACACAATCTATGAGTGGCATTTGGTAGTACCTTTGCAATTGCCTTACCCATGACCTTGTCATCATCTGTAATAATTGTAGAAGGAGCACGTTCAAGCATTGCCTCAAGCCATATTTTCAACAACCATGTATAAGATTCAACCGTTTCATTTACGAGCAAAGCACATCCAAACATCACAGACTAGTGATGATGGTTAACTCCAGTAAAAGGAACAAAAGGCATCTTATAACAAATTGTCAAATAAGTCGCATAAAAAATAACATCTCTAAAATATTGGTATGCAACTCGTGATCTAGCATCTGCCCAAAAACAATTGCCCATGCATCCATTTTCATCTACTTGGATTACGTAAACAAAACCTGCATTTTGCACTGTCTCTCAAGAAAATAATTGTACATTTTTTGTGCATCTCCCTCTTCAAAACGATATCTTCTTCTATTGCTCACATAATTTTCAACATCTTTAGAAATACAACCAACATTATAGTCGCCACTTTATTCTTTACTCAACACTGACATTATCTTCCTTGGAGGTACACCAGACTCATTGAGAGTATTTATAAGATTTTTTTGGGCATGTGTTACCACTCTATGTCCACGAAGCAAACTTGTACTTTTAGAAGAAAGGAGCTCATGATTATGTTCACTTATGAACTTACATACAGTCCATCTTAACCCTACTTTCTTTACACCCATAACTGCTTTACATCCTATCCTTGTTTCGGTAGGCTCTGAATTTGTATAGATTTTCTTTTGACAACTTTTATGCCGAAATCCTTCTCTTGGACAAACATATTCCATCCCAATTAATATCTTATTGGTCGATAGTCGAGAATGATTTTTTCGAATGCTAAAACCTACTCGACTTGCGTAAGCATTATAACATGCATGGGCATCTTCTAATTCATCAAATTCCATACTAAGACATGGTTCCGTGAGGCCGTTAAATGAAGAAAGGCGGACAATTGATTGCTTCAAATCATTTTGATCTTCTACCATTACATTCTCAGCATGTCTATCTTCTACCATTTCATTTTCAGCGTGTCTACCTTCTACCATTTCATTCTCAACATGACTATTAGGATTCATTTTAGTAATCCTGCAAGAGGATAACAATATTCTTCAAGTATAACTACTGAAATCTTTAAACACAAACATTGCCTTAAACTAGAACTAGACATTGAAATTCATTCAGTTTCTAGAACTTGATTTTAAGAGTTTGAATTTGATAACTAGAAAAGAAATTAATTTTCCTGTCATGTTCTAGCATCACATCCTGAAAGATTTGATAATTGTGATGTATTGGCAAGTTACCAATTCCATATGCAATATTTTGTATTTATAGACAAAAATGATTTACAGGTGAAGACTCTGCTAGAGATTATACATTTGAAATTTGAAATTAGTAATCCATACAAAACAGAAGATGATTATCTCATATTTGAATCTCTTGATGATATCTGATTTTGAGTCCAATTGTGGTGTTATATTCAGAGGTGATAGGAGTGATAGAGGTTCAATACAATTGAACCTTGTATTTAACACATCCAGCATTTTTTTTTTAGCAAGTGTTAGTTTTTGTGTTGGCTGCATTCTGTTGGACAAAATTACTTTTATGTAATGTTGCTGCTTTCACAGGGATGCTGCTTTATCCAGAGTCTACTCTTCAGCTATGTTCTTCGAGAAGATTCTGTGAAGTTTTCAAGGATTTATTTCGGTTCCCTATCAGTCGTCCGGACGACGTGGTATTCCGTCCAGACACTCATCAGTCAGCAACATCCGTCCGGACGACGAGATCTTTCCGTCCGAACGCCTATCAATGTCTAGAAGCTTCGAACAGTTCAAGATTGCATCCGTCCGGACGTAATGGCAAATCGTTCGGACGCTCTTTAGAGTTCGAGAAGATCCAAGTGTTCCAGTGCATCCGTCCGGACGACGTGGCTATACCGTCCGGACTCCATTCAGGGTTTGACAAGCATTAGGGTTTCTGACTCAAGACACAGTTATAGGAAGACGGCTGCTACCGTCCGGACGATGTGTGATCCCGTCCGGACGATGTCCTCTATAAGGCAAGAACGTGCATACCAAGTTCAACCGTCCGGACGTCAGTCTTCATGGTCCGGACGATGTGTTATACCGTCCGGACGCCAGACAGTCTAGCATCATACGTCCGGACGACGTGCCTCTTCCATCCGGACATTCCACTGTATCGAGAAGTTTCTGTTCCAGCTTGCTCCGTCCGGACGTTTCAGCAGCCAGTCCGGACGCCCATCAAGCACTCGATCAGTCATTGATTCTTTCCAAGTTCCAAGGAAGGGAAGATCAATCAACCGTCCGAACGATGTGGTATCCCGTCCGGACGCGTGTGTCCATAAGGCAAGAATCGCAGTTTGAATTTGACCGTCTGAACGCCTGACAGCTGTGGTCCGGACGATGGTGCATCGTATATGGTAACTGACAATTCGACTTCAACCGTCCGGACATTTGCTCCTCTTGGTCTGGACGCACGCAAATCGTATATGGAAATTGCGTGCTGAAGTTTAGCCGTCCGGACGCTCCTGCCCCATGGTTCGGACGTGCGAAGCTTGATATGGAAATAACTTGCAGCGGACGTGCGTCCGTCTGGACGATCGAGCCATCCCGTCATGACGATGTTCTTATACAGGAAAGATTTCTCCGCGGAAATTCCGAAAATATCTTGTCGCACAGTTGTCCATCCGGACGTTCATGGTCCTCCGTCCGGACGGCTCCAAGGTAAATTATGCCTGACGCTCATTCTGACCCTCAGACTATAAATAGGGGTCCTTAGGCACTTAGAGCTGCAAGAATTCGGTGGTGAATTCTCTACAGCTTAGAGACGTGATATTTCCTCTAAAGCTTTGCCAAGTGTATGATTTGATCAAGCCGTGAAGTCTACCATAGGGGTTGGCCCTAAGGTAAAGGATTCCATTGAAGACCCCTTCAGGTAGGTGAACCTGGTTGAGAGGCGTTCGTGTTGGGTTACACGTTAGAGAGCAAGGTACGACCACTGCATCAGGGGTATGTGAGTGTTACTGCTTTGTATCTAGCTTTGTCTTCTGAATAGTGGATATCCTGGGTTTGGCTGCCCCGGAGTGGTTTTTCTCTTGACTGAGTTTCCACTTCGTCAACAAAAATCTTTGGGTCATTTATTTTCCGCTATACTTTAATTTTTGTTGACACCTATGCACACACTGTAAATTTGAAGTCAAATTTCAATTTTCAGCAAGAATGAAAAAAAGTGGTTGAGGCATTTTATCATACGCTTTGTGTGCGATTTGCATTTTTGTTTCCTTTAGATTATACAAAAACTTATAAAAAAAAATCTTGTACACATGAATCAGGACCATGGACAACTCATATTTTTCCGGTTGTCAGCAACCAAACAGGGCAGATAAACTAAGAAAAGAAATACAAAATAAACAAAACTGAGGCTGGATTAGTCGAACCTCGAGTGCAATTTCTGGCATTCAAGACCTTCTAATCTTCAGCAGACGGTGATTTGGGGCGTACGGACGGATTTGGGACGTACGGGCGGACGGGATTTAGGGTTGATTAGGGGCAGATGGCTTTGGCGGCGTGGTCCAGTCCGAGTGGACGTGCGGTGATTTTGGGCAAATTAGGGGTGGATTAGGGACGGACGGACGGACGGGATTTGAGGCGGATTAGGGGTGCCCACGCCGGGACTTCGGCGACGTGCTCCAGTTCGGGCGGATGTGCGGTGATTTTGGGCGGTAGGGATTCGGGCAGACTGGGCAGTGGTTCCTTTTTTTTTTTTTTTTTTTTGTTTAAAACGTAGGCTACTTCAGAAGCGGGAATCAGAATGGGAGAGAGGGATTGGGTGCTTCACCAACATTTTATTTTTTTGTCTTTAGCTGATGTGTCAAGTGACTATTGGTGGGCAGAAACCCACTGCTTTTTGCCAAGACCGTATAGAAGAGGCGCTCCTTCCTCATGCGGGAAATAAGATTCTCTCAATTTTATTTAATGAAATGAATATTATCTATTTCAAATGAAATGCCAGGATTTAAAGTTGATGTATCTAATAATATATATAAAGTCAATGTTGACACGTCTTTTAAAAATTTAAATAATGTGACATCATATACACTGTTAAATGTATCAATTTTAAATCCTGATTATAAAATGAGATAGTATCAATTTCATTTGAAATAGAATTTCATTTGAAATGGAGAGGATTTTATTCATTTCCTGTCTTTTTTCTATCCTCTTACTTTTGAAAATCACCATTAGATCTGTAGAACCCATATGAAAGACCGACATGAACCCACAGATTAAATGATAATTTTCAAAAAAAAGGCAAAACGGCAAAAATGAAATATTAGGAGAAAATAAATGTTGTTATCAATAAACCCACACAGCCACACCCAGGTGACCCAACATCGCTCAATAGAAAGTGAGATAAGCTTTGAAAAGATGTTGGGATAACTTCACAAAAAGGCACTATTGAATTAAACGTTGTCTTGAAATAAAGGTATTAAACTAGCAAATGTCTCAAACCGAGGTATCCACGTTTCCAAACGTCTCACTTAAGGGTACTCCATTAGGATTTGCTGTTAAATCCTAACAGAGTACCCAAAATACCCATTTTTTTTACGAAAAAAAAATGTTAAGATTTAGGTGTTGGTTAGAATTTAACTAAATTTACAAAAATATCTATGTTTGAATCTTTGAAAATTTGTATATATATATATATATATATATATATATATATATATATATATATATATATATATATATATATATATATATATATTTATTTATTTATTTTTCAGCAAATCCTAATGGAGTACCCAAAATACCCATTTTTTTTACGAAAAAAAAATGTTAAGATTTAGGTGTTGGTTAGAATTTAACTAAATTTACAAAAATATCTATGTTTAAATCTTTGAAAATTTGTATATATATATATATATATATTTTTTTTTTAAAAAAAAAACAGTATGTTGAGAATTTTGGCAGGATTTAACAGCAAATCCTAACAGAGTACCTTTAAATGAGATGTTTGAAAACGTAAATACCTAGTTTAAAATATTTACTAGTTTAGTACCTTTATCTTAAAACAGCTTATAATTCAATAATTTTTTATGAAGTTATTCTAAAAAAAAAAAAATAACAGAGTATGTGAACCTTGTCAGGCACCATTGATTCACCCTACCTTTATCTGAACCGTCCAATGGGAAGAGGTACAGATCTGGTCGGCTCAACCCATTGAAAGCATCTGCTTTATTCTGCTGCTATGTAATCAATGGGAAATAGTTTACTATAACGAACGGCTTAGATTGTTGCAGCGGATCCGAATCCCTATTTATAGAAGACTTCTACCCGTCATGAGCTTACATAGAATCCTATTCTAAAACCGCATGTGAATGAATAATTTGCTGTCAATAGTTTCTAGGATTACGTTTGATGGCCAACGTCAGCTTAAGCCAACGTCACATACTTATCATTGCTAAAAATCTACCTCATTTTACATAGATAAAGAAATGCGAGAGGTGTTTTCAATTTAAATTCTCTGAAATTTTTTCAAAAACTTGCTCTGTAACTTAGAAACCCGAAGAGCCTCTCTTTCGTTCCTTCATTGGAGTGACCCTCCTCTTCCTTTCTTCTTACTTCTCTTCCACTTTTCTCACCCATCTCTATTGCCTATTTCCCCATGGCGCCTACCTCTGTTTCTCTTCAGCATCTCATAGATAGCACTGAAGCATTGGACCTGGATTGCCCTCAGCTTGCTACCATCGATGAATCTCCACAGTTTCAACAAGGAGCCTTCTCCTTAATTGGGCAACCTCTATCTCCTCGACCCATAAATCCCCAAACCGTGAAGGACACACTCCTACATGCTTGGAAGTTTGCTTCTCCCATATCCTTTGCGGTTGTAGGCCATCACAAATTCCTGTTTGGAGTTCCTCTTCAAGAACATGTCACCAAGATTCTTGATCTTGGACCTTGGAATGTTCGGGGTTCTCTGCTCCTCCTTCAACCTTGGTCTCCTAATCTGGCTATCAACGAGATTGAGCTGCATCTTTGCTCTTTTTGGGTCCAGGTGCATGGGCTACCACGACAGAATATGGCTACTGTTAACGCTGCAAAAATCGGTCAGAGGCTTGGCAAGATCTTGGCAGTCGATAACCTTGAAAACACTGGTCTTATTTGCCAACCTTTTCTACGTTTTCGGGTTGCGGTGGATACTTCAAGACCTTTAATTCTAGGATTTCATCTTCCTCGGCCTGGGATTGACCCTCTGTGGATTAGTTTTCGCTATGAAAGGTTGGGAGACTACTGCACATTATGTTGGCTTATTGGTCACAAAAAAATTCAGTGCTCACAACCTCCAAACAGAATTACACCAGACAAATACAGAGTGCCGCTGCAGACGTTCTCCTTGATTGGGATACGCCAGACTCTTTCACCACCTCGTGAAGATTCGGATTCTGGTATCTCTTCAGTGGGTACCTCGCATTCCTACTCGGATGCCTAGTCCAGCCTTGTACATAGTGATGAGTCGACTCTCCAATTCGTTCCTTGCCAGCTGCTCTCTCAACCGGCCGTTCACGTGTCACCACATCCTCACGAATCTCGAGCCATGCAGCTTGCAACGACTACAGAGAGCCAATCACTTACGTTACTGTCCAATCTTGAAGCAACTTTTCATGATAATCCATACGTGGCTTCACCCCCTCCCTTCCATCTTCTTCCCATGGACTTTTGCACTCAAGTGGGTGGGTATCCTCTAGCAACCTTGGGACGCTCAAATCCATCCTCTAGTTCTTTGGCTGCCACGTCTAATTTGAGATCTCCCCGCTTTTCTGCTGATGAAAAAGGTAAGTCTCCTTTCATTTTTGTCCCATCTGACTCCCCTCCTTTGGTCGAACTAAACCCCCCACTCTCACTCTCAAATATCTCCACCCATGCCCCATAACCATTAGCCCACCAACAGCCCATCCAACCCACTTTACTGACTTCTTAGGTAAATGGCCTCAGCCTTTTTCCCCTAGGTCCATTATCCAACCCCCATCTCAGCTCCCTCCATCACCCTTTACCCATGGCCAACTCCCACCTCCAATATCGCACTGCCCATCAAACCTCTCCTTCCCTGAGTCCACTTTCATTCCCCCATAGGCCTCTTCTCCCCTGTCCTTAGTCGTTTCTCCCCCTCCAAAGCTAGAACTCAACCCTTCCCTCACCTCAGCAACTCTTTCTCAAACCTTAACCCGTTACACTAAAAGTTCCACTCTTCAACATCACTCAACCCCTTCACCATTTATTCTTCCTCCTGGACCCCTATCTTTGCCAGCTCAGCCTCCCACGGTTGCCTCCTCTCTGCCAACTTCCTCGTCTCAGAAATTGGTTCGCCATTCCCCTCGCCTATCTCAGTTCCACCCTTATGTCAAACAAGACACTCTGTTAGACTCCACCACATACACCAAATCCTCTACCACTAGCTCCTTACCTCCTGATTTCCCTCTACCAGTATCCCCTCCTCCCCTCAAACGTAAATGGGAAGAAATAGATGATATACCTTTGGCAGTTTTGAAGAAGTATAGAGGACAGCATCTATTTCCTGGATTTATGTCCAATCTTAAATTGGCTTCTCTCTCCCTGACATCACTAAAGGATGGAGGATCCTCACAGGGCACTTTCTTATCCATCTCTACCCAGCAGCAGGATGGAAGGCATTCCTCTCCTCCTTCGGCTCCCCAGGAGAACGTGGCCTTACCAGAGTCATTATCTCTTGTTGCTGATATCTCTGTTTCTTCTACAGACTTTCCAAGGGTGTTTCGCCGATTCTCCAGATCAGCCAGGGGTCTGGATGTTTTCTCCAGTATTCAAGCAGCTCAACACACTGGTTCTTCTTCAAAGCCTACAGTTGAGCAGCTCACTGTTACCAAGGGGGTGGACCAGGAGGGTCTACCTCCCCAACAATGAAAATCCTAGCTTGGAATTGTAGAGGACTGGCCCGAGCCTCTACAATTCGTAGTTTAAGGGCTAAGGTTAGGAAACACTCTCCTGATATTTTGTATCTCTCTGAAACAAAAATCCCACCATCTGCTGCTTGTATGATTTTGAATGATTTGGGATTTTTTTTGATGGTCCATGCTCCTCCTATTGATTCCAAAGGAGGGCTTTTGTTAGCATGGAAACCTGGTGTTGAACTCTAAGTGTTTTCAATCTAACGCCAATACAATAAGTGCTTGGTGTTTTTCTGATCCCCTAACTACCCATGGATGCTTTCATGTATTTATGGTTCTCCTTATGCTTTTAACAAGCCACAATTCTGGACTAATATGACGGAATTGGGTGATAAATTTACTGGACCATGGCTTTGTATTGGTGATTTTAATATGATCATCTCCCAGCAAGACAAGATGGGAGGTTTGCCGTATGCCTCTACCTCCATAGATTATTTTCATGAATTTGTTAATGGTTATGGTTTGGTTGATTTAGGATTTACAAGAAATCCATTCACTTGGTCTAACCACCGAGATGGCCATAATCTCATTCGACAACGACTGGACCGTGGTATGGCTTCCTCACAATGGGTTCACTTATTTCCATCCTTTTCCATATTGCATCTTCCGGCTTCGGGTTCAGATCATAACCCTCTTTTACTTGATACTGTTAAATCTGATGTCTCTCTGTTGCGCCTTTTTCGATTTGAGGAATTTTGGACTCACCATCCCGATTGCTATTCTACTATCAATCTTGCATGGTCTCCATCCCATCTTGGTTCCCTCGGACATATCCTGAATCAGAAACTGCACTCTACAAAGGTGGCTCTCAAATTATGGAATCGCCTTTCGTTTGGCAATATACAGCAGCGTATAAATTTATTGACCACCCAGCTCGATACTTTACAACGGTCTTCTATTTTGTGTAATTCCTCTCAGGAACAGGAGTTACAAAAGGCTATTGATGATTTGTTGCGACAGGAGGAAATATTGTGGAGGTCTAAATCTAGAGAGCAATGGCTCACTTGCAAAGATCTTAACACCAAGTTCTTTCACCTTTCCACTATTATCAAACGTTGACGGAATGCCATTGACTTTCTTAAATTATGCAGCGGTGCCTGGATCTTTGATCGACTTACCATAGGCAATACTCTGTGTTCTTATTTTGCGGCTCTCTTCACAACTTCTCAACCAAGTCTTCCGGCTGAGCTGTTCAATCTTTTTGACAGCACTATATCCATGACAGAGAATCTTTCCATTTGTTCCCTGCCTTCTGAGCAGGAAATTTTTGACTTAGTTTGTAGTATTGGTGCTACCAAAGCCCCAGGTCCGGATGGATTTACGGGACTCTTTTATCAGAAATATTGGTCTCTTATCAAACCAGTAGTTCTCATCTGTGTCTGGAATTTCTTCAACAAGCATCACCTTCTGAAAGAGCACAACCACACTTTTATTGCCTTGGTACCCAAGCAGATGGGGCCCTCTATGGTTCATCATTTTCAGCCGATTAGTCTTTGCAATATCATTTATAAGGTCATTTCGAAAATCTTAGCCAATCGGCTCAAAGGTCTTCTTCATCACTTTATTTCTCCATATCAATCAGCTTTTGTTCCTTCTCGCACAATCCAGGATAATTCCATTATGGCTCACGAACTCCTACATACTCTAAAGTCCAAGAGAGGTCACAGAGTTCTTATGGCAGTAAAAATTGATATGGATAAAGCATTTGATTGAATGGAATGGGATTTTCTGTTGTTGATTATGCTCAAACTAGGGTTCCACCCTACCTGAGTCAATTGGATACGGATTTGTGTTTCCTCTACTTCTTCTTCGGTCATGATCAACGGCTCCCCCTTTGGGCTTTTTACTCCAACCCGTGGTTTACGTCAAGGGGATCCCCTTTCCCCGTTCCTTTTTATTTTAAGAACTAAAGTTTTATCCAGGCTTTTCTTACAACAAGAATCCATTGGCCTTCTAAAAGGAATGAAAATTGCCAGATCTTGTGCACCTATTAATCACTTATTATTTGCAGATGATCTGATTATCTTTGCAAAGGCTATTTCTGCAGAGGCAACGGTGCTGATAAGCGTTGAATGTTTACATTCAAAGCCCCTTAATTTGCATATGTTAAACCCTAATTTGTGTTGTTAAATAATGTGTTATTATGTTTTAGTGTTTCATCTCTTTTTTAGGTCTTAATGGAAAACAAGAAAAAAATCAACAAGTTAAGCCTAATGAAGACATTTGAAGTTTAAGTGCTCCTGCCAAGAAGAGGAAAATCGACCAAGTACATTCGATCGATCGAAATCTATGTGTACAAAAATTCGATCGATCGATTGTTCAGTCGAACTTAAATCGATCGATCTAAAATTCGATCGATCGAAATCTCCAAGGCAAAATAAATCGATCGATCGACTTCGGATATTTCAGAACGATCTTCAGATGTCGGCAGCTTTTTGTGTGGCTCAAATTCATCCTCAAGTTGTGCGGTCCTAATCAGAAGTTGTCACCATTATTTTGTGCGGCTGAGAGTGATTGTTTGAGTGAGGTTTGTTGTACCAAATCCTCTATAAATAGAGGATGGACGTGAGAGTTAAATCTGTAGAGAGTTTAAGTTGATATTTTTGCTTTTAGTCTTTTTTGTGCTTCATGTGATGCACCCTTTCCTTCATGTTTTCCAGAGAGCTTAGCTTCAAGGTATGTTAATGTTGTAACTTATTCTAAATTCATTTTTAGTAAAGTGAAGTTGGAATTTAGTTGATTCAAGTGTTCTTTACATTTTCCAGCACTTCTTTCTTCTTCTTTCTCTTGTTTGTGTTATTTTATGTTGAGTACAACTCTGTAATCCGTAGATTCCAGAGCCCATAGCTTGTTCTTTAGTGTTATTCTTAGATTTCTTTCCTGTAAAGCTTGTTTTTGAGTATTTTTAGTTGTTAAGTTAGATTCATTTATCAAAGTTAGTTGTTTTACATCTTGTTAGTGTGGGTTATAATTTTTATACCTCTCAGAGAAATGGGTTCTTCTTCTTCTATAAGAGAATTTCATAACTCCATGAGTAGCTAATTTAGTTGTAGGGTGTTGATAAACTCTTTCTAAGTACCATGGGTTGATTGTGTTGTTCTTGGATTTCCATACAAGTGTAATGATTACATAGCCTAAAGATGGTTGTGTAATGGTGCTTATGACACAATTTATGTGAATTTGATAACTCATACTAGGGAACACATATTACTCGACACTCTTTTAGTTTAATTATTGCTTAAAATGCTTTTCCATTCTAGTGTAATTTTATGTGGAGATTATGTGTTAACTAAGATGGTTTATACTTTTTCCATAGATGTGTAAGCTTATTAAAAGGTCTTATAGTCCATACTAGGAAGCATGAATCATTCAACCCTCCTTTGGTTTTTAGACGCAGGTGCCCTACGACCGGATGATGAATGGTGTAAAGAATTTTCAGCTAAATTTTCAAAAAGAATCCATGCATCATCTTCACTTTTTAGCATAAATGTACCCCCACAGGAGGCATCTACCATTTGTCTATGAGGCTCTGTTAAGCCATCATAGAAACACTGAATAAGCTGCCACTTGGGAACATCATGATGTGGACACTTCCGTAGAAGGTCCTTCATCCTATCCCAAGTTTCATGAAAAGGTTCCCCCTCTATTTGTGAAAAACCGGTTATGGCCTTCCGTATGTGGTTTGTTTTCCCTATTGTAAAGTACTTCTTAAGGAACTCGTGTTGCATCTGAGCCCAAGAAGTAATGAAGTTAGTCTTTAGGGAATTCAACCAATATTTTGCCTTATCTTTAAGAGAGAACAGGAACAGGCGCATCCGCAAAGCATCTTCAGAGATGTTCTGTAACCTTATAGTTAAACATATTTCAAAGAATTCATCCAAATGCTTATAGGGGTCCTCGTTATTAAGCCTATAAAAAGATGGGAGCATTTGAATAATGCTGGGCTTAATTTCATAATGAGCTGCCGTGATATTCGGCAGCTGAAGGCCGAAAGAGGGTGTGTATGTAGTGGGAACATAATGGTCCCTCAACAACACGGGCTTTTGTTCTTCAGCCATAAGTGATTTAGAGTGGGCGTTTCGACGTGAGTTCCTTTTGGATATACGACGTCTAGGAATCCGCTCTAGGTCTAGGTCGTATGGAATAATAGGCAATAATAGCGACCGTCGACCAAACATAAACTAACAAGGATGAAACAATATATACAGAACAAGGATTTAGAAAAAAAATACCGGTTTCAGCAGAGTTCCGGTTGGGGAAGCAGTCTCAGTTGCTCCACTCAAGTCGATCGATTAACTTCAAAATGGATCGATCGATCAAGTCAAGTATCGCACAATCAATTCTTCTCTGCAGAAAACGAATTCTACTGAATCCTAAAAGAATCCTATTTGCATAAAAACATGAAATATTGACAAAATAAGAAGAAAATCTAGTTTCTACCTTAAAACAGCTGCTGGGATGATACTGAGATAACTCAATCGATCGATTTAAAATGAGATCGATCGACTAACTAACGATCGATCGATTTTATTTGAGATCGATCGATTTATAAGTCGATCGATCGATTTAAAATGAGATCGATCGATTTCTAGATCGATCGATTAATTTGGCTTTTGAAAATTAGATCGATCGAATTTCTTTTGCAGAAAATTGAATTCTGCAGAAACAGAACCAAAACAATTTCTAAACCCAAAAACAGTTTCAAAACCCAAAAACAGTTTTTAGACAGAATGAAAACTGCTTATACACAGAATATACAATATGAACAGAATCAAACTAGATAAAATCCTAAATACTTCACAAACAACCGTTTGCAATCCCCGGCAACGGCGCCAAAAATTGGTAGCGTTCCAACCGATGCTTAAAAATAAGAATTTTGATTTTGCAATGGATCGATTTTTCACAACTACGTGGATTTTAATATTTTTAACCACTTGCAATAGTACGGGACTTTGTAGTATAGCACTAAGGAGGGTATCGTACCACAAGGATTGGGGGGTTGTTTTAATTATGAAATACTTAAGACGTTGCGTAATTTAATTATGAAAAAGATGAATTGTTTAGTTTTATCACTAAGCTAAAATAAGTAAAATGGAGAGATTTAAGAACAAGGAAAGTATAGGGCATTGATTTCACTTAATCCTCATACATATGGCATACTATAATCCTCCCGGATTTCCTTCACAAATGTACAAGAAGTTTGCTCATTTTGTTCAAATTCATCCCATCAGGCAAAAGATTGCTCCGTCTTAGGACAATTTTCTGAAGCTTCTCATGAGCAAGTAAATGCAGCCATCTCCAAACCGGTTAATGATCCATATCCTCATTCATATAACCCGGGATGGAGAAATCATCCGAATTTCTCTTGGCAACCTCCAGGGAATCCGAGACCTCCCATAGGAGTGCATAATCAGGCACACCTTTTGCCTCCAAATCAATCCTATAATCCAAATTATCGGCCCCATCAGTATCAGTACCAGTCAGCTGCTCCTCCAAGAAATTCTTCTTTTGAGGATAAGGTTTTAACTGCACTTGGAAACTTGGAAGCAAATACTCAATTGCTGAATTCTCATTCCCAATCGATTGCCAAGTTAGAAGGTCAAGTTGGATAGCTGGCAAACGCGTTTAATCAGAGAAAAGAAGGGAAACTTCCCTCCCAATCAATAGCCAACCTTAAGGGACAATACATGGTTGATGTGAGTGCTTCCAACAGCACCACCCATGAGCAAGTCCAAGCGGTTACAACCTTAAGGAGTGGAAGGACAGTTGATAATCAAGTTAGGCAGAAGGACACTGAAGAAGATGAATCCCGATCAAATCCAAAGATACCCCTTGAGAATCCAAAAGATAAGTTGAAAACCACTCCTGAGATACCTTATGAGCCTAGAGCTCCATTCCCTGAACGTCTCATGGAGCCCCCTAGTGTTGTTAAGCAAGGAGAAAGATATCAAGAAATGATGGATGTTTTTAAAAAGGTACAGGTTAATATACCATTTCTTGATGCTATTAGACAGATTCCACCTTATGCTAAGTTTCTGAAAGATTTGTGTACTCAAAAGCGTAAGATGAGGAAGCGTAGTCCAAAAAAAATTCTTTTGACCGAGCAAGTAAGTTCTTTGATACAACACACTGTAGCCCCCAAGGTTAAGGATTCGGGTGCTCCCACTATTTCTTGTATTATTGGAGACCATACCATTGACAAGGCACTCCTTGATTTATGTGCAGGTGTTAATTTGTTACCTTACTCGGTCTATGAGCAATTGGGACTAGGAGAGTTGAAGCCCACGACGGTTGTCTTACAGCTTGCAGACAGATCCATAAAGAAACCCTGTGGTATAATTAAAGATGTAATCATTAGAGTGGAAAAGTTCTATTTTCCAGTAGACTTCATTGTTCTTGACACAGAACCTGTCCCTGACCCCGCAAGGCTTATCCCTGTCATCCTTGGACGTCCTTTCTTAGCTACAGCTAACGCTTGCATAAATTGCAGGAATGGAGAGATGGAGATAACCTTTGGGAATATGAAAGTAAGATCGAACATTTTCAAGGCTTTTCAGCATCTACCGGATACTAATGAGTGTTTCTTATTGGACATGATTGAAGAAACTGTTAAAGACACACTCCCCCACCTTTTGATTAAAGATCCATTGGAGGCTTGCCTGTCACACTTTGACTTTGAGAACTTTGACACAGAGCATTATGTTGGCAAAGTTAATCTATTACTTGACACTGCGGCTGCAAGAGACTTTCCTCCTTGGAGAGTGCCAAATGAGCTGTTACCTAGTACGTCAGGCATCCCTCCTATTACTTCTCTGATATCCCAACCAAAGCTTAAGCTTAAGCAACTTCCTACAACACTTAAGTATGTTTTCTTAGGTACAAATGATACTCTCCCAGTTATTATTGCACCTGATCTACAAGATGACCAAGAGAGTAATTTACTTGATGTTCTGAAGGAACACAAAGAAGCAATTGGTTGGAGTGTGGGAGATTTGAAAGGGATTGATCCCTCCATTTGCATGCATCGTATTCATCTTGAGGATAATGTTAAGCCCTCCAAGGAGTCACAGAGGAGATTAAATCCTAACATGAAGGAAGTAGTCATGAATGAGGTGGTAAAATTATTAGATGCAGGTATCATTTATCCCATCTCGGATAGTACATGGGTGAGTCCCATACAAGTGGTACCTAAAAAGTATGGTATCACTGTGGTTGAGAGTTCTTCTGGTGACCTAATTCCTCAACGCACGACCACTGGATGGCGTGTGTGCATAGATTATAGGAGACTCAACTCTACAACTAGGAAGGATCATTTTCCATTGCCATTTATTGATCAGATCCCAGAACGTCTTGCAGGCCAAAGTTATTATTGTTTCCTGGATGGTTATTCGAGATATAACCAAGTGGTCGTTGATCCTAAGAATCAAGAGAGAACAACTTTTACCTGTCCCTTTGGTACCTTTGCTTATAGACGCATGCCATTTGGATTATGTAATGCACCTGCAACATTCCAAAGGTGTATGATGTCTATCTTTTTGGATATGGTAGAAAAATTTCTTGAAATGTTCATGGACGATTTTTCAGTCTTTGGGCCCACATTTGATGAATGTCTCCATAACCTTTCACTCGTTCTTCAACGATGCAAGGAGACAAACTTGATATTAAGTTGGGAGAAGAGCCATTTTATGGTTCAAGAAGGAATCGTTCTGGGACATATAGTGTCCAAAAGAGGTATAGAAGTAGACAAAGCAAAAGTGGAGTTGATTTCTAAACTTCCACCACCTACCACGGTTAGGCAAATACGCTCATTTCTCGGACATGCCGACTTTTATCGCCGCATCATCAAGGATTTTAGCAAAATTTCACGACCCTTGTGCAACCTTCTTGCCAAGGAGACTTCGTTCGACTTTGATGAAGCATGTTTAGATGCATTCGAGACACTTCGCTCTCTTTTATCCTCAGCTTCGATTATGAAGACTCCCAATTGGTCTCTCCCTTTCGAGATCATGTGTGACGCATCCGACTATGCAGTAGGTGTTGTTTTAGGTCAACGTGAGGGCAAGCTCCCTCACACAATTTATTATGCTAGTAAGACTCTGTTAGAAGCACAAGCAAATTATACCACCACAGAGAAGGAGTTACTAGCAGTTGTTTTTGCCTTAGACAAATTCCGCTCGTATCTTTTGGGATCCAAGGTGATTGTTTACTCTGATCATGCCGCGTTGAGGCACTTAATGGCTAAGAATGAAACGAAGCCCCGTTTGATTCGATGGATACTCTTGTTACAAGAGTTTGATTTAGAGATACAGGACAAGAAAGGATCTGATAATGTTGTAGCTGACCATCTTTCACGTAAATTTCTTGAGTCCTCTCTCATCCCAGTGCATGATTCCTTTTCGGATGAGCAACTGCTAGAGATCACGCCTCAAGGAATACCTTGGTATGCTGACATAGTTAATTATCTTGCTACAGGTAAGGTTCATTCTTATTGGTCTAAGCAAGCTAAGGATCATTTCTTCAAGCAGATCCGATCCTATTTTTGGGAGGATCTTGAACTTTTCAAGTACTGTGCTGATCAGATTATTCGCCGTTGTGTACCTCAAGGTGAAATTCATAGTATCCTTACGTTTTGTCATACTCTGGCATGTGGAGGACATTTTAGTGCTAAAAAGACTGCGGCGAAGGTTTTGTAGAGTGGATTCTTCTGGCCATCCTTATTCAAGGATACTTTCAACTTTTGTAAGGCGTGTGATCGATGTCAACACCTTGGAACAATGTCCTGAAGGGACATGATGCCTCTAAACCCCATTTTAATTGTAGAAATTTTTGATGTATGGGGGATAGACTTCGTGGGACCCTTCCCGCCATCTTTCGGATTTGAGTATATTTTAGTGGCGGTGGACTATGTATCAAAATGGATAGAGGCTGTGGCGACCAAAACCAATGATTATAAAGTTGTTGTGAAGTTCATTCAAACAAATATTTTTAGTAGATTTGGTATGCCTAGAGCAATTATTAGTGACGGAGGAACACATTTTTGTAATAGATTCATAAAAACATTACTTGTCAAATACTCGGTCATTCATAAAGTTGCCACACCCTACCATCCCAAGACAAGTGGCCAGGTTGAATTATCTAATAGGGAGATAAAGAGAATTTTAGAGAAAACGGTTCGGCCGGATCGCAAGAATTGGTCCTTGCGCCACAATGATGCATTATGGGCCTACCGTACAGCTATCAAGACCCCGATTGGCATGTTGCCATATCGGCTTGTTTATTCCAGATCAAAAAGTATGGCTTTACAATTCTAGACTTAGCCTGTTTCCTGGTAAACTCCGTTCGCGATGGGATAGGCCCTTTATAGTCACATCTTTATCCCCTCACGGAGCGGTTGAGTTAAAAGATCCAAAAACTGGCCAATTTTTTAAGGTTAACGGTCAGAGATTAAAACCCTACATTCAGGGCATTGCACATAACGAAGATGTGGAATCCGTTGATCTAACAGATCCCGTCTACTTTTGATACTTAGAGCTTCATGTTGTACATTATTTACCTAAGTATACTCGGTCGTATTTTTTGTTTTGTTGTGCATACGTTTCATCACCCTTTATTTTGTTTTGTATCATTTATTTTTACTGTTTTAGTTGGAAAAAAAAAAAAAAAAAAAAAACAAGAAAAAGAAAAAGAAGAGGGGGATATTTTCGATCGATCTATTCTAGTTTCGATCGATCTAATTATAGATCGATCGATTTTAGTTGGATCGATCGATCGACATCACCTAGTAGCCACATGACAGGGTTTTAAAACACCCGTGCCCCCTCTTTCCCTCATTTTCTCCCTTTCTTTTTCAAACCCCCCGAGAGCACCCTTCCTCCTACTCTCGGTTCCTTCTTCCCAACCCTACCATTTTCTCAATTTTCCATCTTTTTCCTTCATTTCTTTTCCATTTAATCTCTTCCTCTTCCCTTTTCTTCCATTTCCCACCACTTTAAAGTTCAAAAATTTGCCTTCCTTGGCAAATTTCTTTTGGCCCACCAAGTGTTGGTAAAAAGTCCCGAGAGAACATTTTTCATGGAACCGGCCTCTCCTCCCTCTCCCGACAGTCTCGGTCATCCCAGTGAGATCATCCGAAGGGAATGGCAGCGATGCCCGTTCAATGTCGAAACTCGTTTCGACATTGTCGGTGCATTCCGAGAGAAAGAAGAAGTCAAGTGGGCATATCGCCAATTCCGGAAGCGCAACTTGTTGCCGCTCTCGACACCCACCAGTGATTTCTTCTACCCGCCGTTTGTCTGTGTCTTCTATCAGAATCTTACTTACGACACGGACAATCCGGCCTACTTGTCTTTCGTTGTTTTGGGCCAACACATATATGTGAGCATTCACGACATTGCCAATGCACTTGGTTGCCCTACTACTGACCCGCGAGGCCGCTTTTGTGAGTACCTTCCACACTGTGATTTGCATTTCATTATACGTGACATGTTTGGAGGGGCTTACGGCGATATTCGACGCACTTATGCAAAGAGTGCCCAATTGCCACCTCACCTATTACTCATTGACTCGGTTTTAAAGAAGAATGTGTGTCCGTTGGGGCACAAGACACAGAAGATAGGTGACGTTTTAGCCGCTCTCTATGCTTTTGAGAAACGGTATTGGATAAGCATCCCAGAGCTGATTTGGAGGCAATTGCAGAAGTGCTGGAAAGATATGATCGAAAAGAGGCTGACGAGTGCTGCACAGAGACCACTTCCATTCCCGTGCCTTATTACTAAACTTATTATTTCTAGTGGAATTCCTATTCCGGAGCGGGCCAACTTAGATAGGAATATCCCGGCGTTCAGCCTAGCTCAGTGGACGCAGAGTATTTCGCACATGCCCCAGTTGGGTGAGCCACAGGTCGACATGGAGGTCGATGATGGACATGCAAATGAGGTGCATGAGGGTGAGCAGTCCTCTCCGGGGCAGGCTTCAGTTCCGTCCTCTGTCACCGATTTCTCATTACTGCAGAGTCAATTGGACACTTTAGCTTGAGAGATACGCGACACGCGCACTGAGATGCGGGAGACTCGTACAAAGATCCTGGCTCGACAGAGTGCTATTGAGGACATGTTACGTCAGCTTCTTGGACGTTTTCCACCACCTCCGGATGCTGCGCCATGAGTGCTGTTGGGCACCTATCTTTCCTTGTTTTATTTTGATTATGACATGTATTTTTTATAGACATTGTGTTTTCTTTTGGATATTTTATGTTTTGGACAATGTACTTTTTAATATGTCATTTTGATGTAACGGACAACGTTTTGTTTTAATGCTGCCGTTCGGAATGTGAAATGTTTCTTTCTTGTTTCTTTTTCTCTTGTATATTACTCTTCTTTTTAGTTTTGCTTTTCAGGTTAACTGTTTCCGTCCTCTAAGTTTGGGGGTATGCTCTGAGCCATATCTCCCCCAATCAGGTTTTCTTATATTCCTGATCTTGTGCTTACTTTTGATATACACATTGAGGACCATGTGTCCTTTAATTTTGGGGGTATGGAGACACTTTTCTTATTTTGTCCATAATTTTTGTTTTAACATGTACATATTTTTATATTACTCCTTAGAATACGGTTGATTTATAATTATGAATTGCGTTTCATTGACAAAATTAAGCTTTTGAACACATGATCATACAAGTAGAGACTCTAAGTGTGTTCACTCACCTTTGGCTATGAGAATGCATGTGTTGAAAAATTTGAAAATCACGAAATACATTGGCATTTTGCTTGTGGGGTATGATTTTAAATTGTAAACCATATATAGTTGTTTTGAGTGTCTTAGATGGAATTTGAATGTCTTGTGGGATGGATGATGTGAGCATAGTTACAAAAAAAAAAAAAAGCTTCGTTGAGTAACTGGACCTCTTGCCTCATTAAGCATTGAGTGTTTGCGTCAAAAGATGTAAGTAAATAAAAATGGTTAGTTTGACTTCGTAGTTCTTTTTTACTTGAGTTATTAAGCCCTTTGGGATGTTCTACATCTAATGCCCTAAAGCCGTCCGGTTTGGGAGTCACTGGCCTAACACTTGTACATAGGTCAATTAGACACTTAATGGAGTTAAGCATTGCACAACAATATTAATATTGTAAAAAAAAAAAAAAAAAAAAAAAAAACATTGCCTATGCCTTGGTTATTCCATCTTGTGAGGAATTTGAATAAGTTTGAGACATTAAAAGCACATATATGTAGGGAATATTTTTAAGCCCTATAGCTATATGTTAATATCTGAGTGCATCGATTTGAACTTATGATATCTTGTCCAGCCATTTGCGAGTGAATAAACATGAATTCTCTAAATTGTTTGAGATGAGTTTGTTAGTTTAAAATTGTTCATGAATAGGAGTTCATTATTTTGAAGATACTTTGTTCTTAGGGTTAACATGTATATTTTGTAAAAAAATGTTTGTAGGTAGCATTTCTGTTAAACCTTCACGAGACTTCACTCGTCCACTAGGATAACCTAGGGGTTTAAAAGGCTTATTGCACGTGCTAAGTGCAATCGTGTTTCCCACGAAAGAGGATTTATAGTAGTTGTTTATATTTAAGTTTTAAATTGTAATGCTAGGGACTAGCATTATGTAAGCTTGGGGGTGTGATAAGCGTTGAATGTTTACATTCAAAGCCCCTTAATTTGCATATGTTAAACCCTAATTTGTGTTGTTAAATAATGTGTTATTATGTTTTAGTGTTTCATCTTTTTTTTAGGTCTTAATGGAAAACAAGAAAAAAAATCAACAAGTTAAGCCTAATAAAGACATTTGAAGTTCAAGTACTCCTGCCAAGAAGAGGAAAATCGACCAAGTACACTCGATCGATCGAAATCTATGTGTACAAAAATTCGATCGATCGATTGTTCAGTCGAACTTAAATCGATCGATCTAAAATTCGATCGATCGAAATCTCCAAGGAAAAATAAATCGATCGATCGATTGTTCAGTCGAACTTAAATCGATCGATCTAAAATTCGATCGATCGAAATCTCCAAGGAAAAATAAATCGATCGATCGATTGTTCAGTCGAACTTAAATCGATCAATCTAAAATTCGATCGATCGAAATCTCCAAGACAAAATAAATCGATCGATCGACTTCGGATATTTCAGAAAGATGTTCAGATGTCGGCAGCTTTTTGTGTGGCTCAAATTCATCCTCAAGTTGTGCGGTCCTAATCAGAAGTTGTCACCATTATTTTGTGCAGCTGAGAGTGATTGTTTGAGTGAGGTTTGTTGTACCAAATCCTCTATAAATAGAGGATGGATGTGAGAGTTAAATATGTAGAGAGTTTTAGTTAATATTTTTGCTTTTAGTCTTTTTTGTTCTTCATGTGATGCACCCTTTCCTTCATGTTTTCCAGAGAGCTTAGCTTCAAGGTATGTTAATGTTGTAACTTATTCTAAATTAGTTTTTAGTAAAATGAAGTTGGAATTTAGTTGATTCAAGTGTTCTTTACATTTTCCAGCACTTCTTTCTTCTTCTTTCTCTTGTTTGTGTTATTTTATGTTGAGTACAACTCTAGAATCCTTAGATTCCAGAGCCCATAGCTTGTTCTTTAGTGTTCTTCTTAGATTTTCTTTCCTTTAAAGCTTGTTTTTGAGTATTTTTAGTTGTTAAGTTAGATTCATTTATTAAAGTTAGTTGTTTTACATCTTGTTAGTGTGGGTTATAGTTTTTATACCTCTTAGAGAAATGGGTTCTACTTCTTCTATAAGAGAATCTCATAACTCCATGAGTAGCTAATTTAGTTGTAAGGTATAAAAACTAAATTCGCCATGGCCGCTCGATTCTACCACCTTGGATTCACCTAACTTATACGATTGGATCTGAATAATTTTATCTCCTGGAGCCACTCTAAACATTCCTCGTTCAGAGCATCACCGCTTTCAAGTGTTTGCTGCTGTTACTTGTGACCTCCTTTGGTTTCATCGTAATAAAGCTTTTCATGATGGTCTTTCCTTTGATGCTCGTATTCTTACAAAGCTTATTTTCAAAAATTACCATAAACACTGTGATGCTTGGTTGCACAAGTTAGATCCTATCCCGGAAAAATGGATCCGGCCGCCCCTGCATTGGCACAAAATTAACTATGATACCGCTATTCGTGACTCATTTTCCTGCCAGGCAGCTATTTGTAGAAACCATAATGGGCAATTGATTAAGACTATTTCCCAGATACAATCCAAATGCTCTCCTAATATAGGTGAGGCTTTCGCAGCACAACTTGCTATCTCTCTCGCTTCATCACTTCATTTCAACAGGTTCATACTTGAGGGTGATTCTCAAGTAGTTACCCTTGCTCTTCAACAACCATCTATTGTTCAGGATTGGCGTATCACTGACATTATCATCGACACACTAGACTCTATTCCTGCTGATGCTTCATGGTCAGTCTGGAAAGTTAATAGAAGTGCAAACTTCAGTGCCCATTATGTAGCACATTGAGCCGCAGCTAGATTCAGTTCCAGCAGCATTCCCACCTCTTCCAATCAATCTCTTGTTCCTCTTGTCAGTAACAATGATTTTCCGAACAATAGTGCCTTGCTTTCTTTTATTAGTTGCAATCATACCACTACCTTTCGGTAATGGTTTTATATTTCATGTAACGTATCTACAAAAAAAATAAAAAAAAATAAAAAGAAATGCGAGAGGCATCTACATGTGATTTTTAATGGGCTTTAAGAGTTCATTTAAGTTTGAGATTTTAAAAATTGTAATTTTAAAATTTATGATTTAAAAAATTAATTTTTAAAAACGTATTTAAAAATTTGATAAAATCAGAGTTTGACCTTTAAAATAACATGTTAGCCTTTAAAATTTTGCGTTTTTAAAAAAATACCCCTTATTTACGATTTGAAAAGGCAGTTTTCTGTGTTTTTAAATAGTAATTTTTTAAAAACGCAATTCTCAAATGATTCATATTCTGTAATTTGGTTTAAAATTGTATTTTTTGTTTACGAAATCGCAATTCGAAACGCACCTAACAATGTTAACTTCCTTTCTCTCTCTATCTCTCTTCTTTTTCTTTTTCTTTTTCTTTTTTCTAGTTTTTTATTTTTAGTTTGAAAAAATGTTTTAATGTAATATAAAAATGAAAATTGTTTTTAAAAGATTTTTGTGTTATGAAAAGTACTGTTTTGTATTTTATTTTGTTATGAAAAGAATTTTGTTAATCCTTTCATAACATTATTGGATCCGCTACACCACCTACAATATCTTTATATCGTTAAACTTCTAATAAAATTCGATAATATTTAACTTTTAAAATGTTTTTGTGATATGAAGACGCGGTCAAGACAGCTGTGCCTCACAAGCTGCACGAGCTACACAATTTCTTGATCCGTTGGTTTTGGTCCAAACAAGAAGTCTGCACGTGATCAATAATTGTGTTATTGGTCGGTTAAGACCATAAACACAAGCTGCACGAGCTACACAATTTCTTGATCCGTTGGTTTTGGTCCAACAACAAGTCTACTCGTGATCAATAATTGTGTCATCCGTCCGTCAAGACCATATATTACAAGTCCTCACTTTGACGAAGATTAATGAAGTTACCAATTGACAACTATAATTGTTTTTGTTAGAGCACTAGTATCAACTTCTTTAAATTTGGTTTTTTTTTTTTTTAATATGTAGGAAAATTTTTAAAAAAAAATTACTTGAATTAGATTTTCTTGTTGTTTCTTAACCCAAAGAAATATTAAGAACAATCTAAAGAAGTAAAAGTGGTTCTCATTATGGTAGATTTGAAAAAATAAGGATGAAATTGGACGGAAAATAGATATGAGAAGAAAAAAATAACATTTCTTAATTATAAGTAGTTGATTTGTATATGATCGATACACTCATAATTATTTTACCAATTATAAAATGATATATATGGTTAGTTGGAACTACTTCCGTTTCCGATCAATAATATTGCAAGTGACCGCGGGGAAAGAGAGCACTAGCTTCAAACATCAATAACATTTTGCTGGGAACAAAGATTGAGGTGGGGATCCTTTTATCTCCTTCCCCTTATCTATTTAATTTCATGGCTTTAGAGTTTTTCTCTAAGCTCGTCACTTTTGCTACTCATCAATCTAATTTCTTTTATTATCTTCAATGTGCTAGGATAAAGCTCACTCATTCGTGCTTTGAAAATGATGAACCCGGCCTCTGGAGTTTTCTTTATGCTAAACCTGCATGTTTCTATAGAAATAGTAAAATCTGTTTTGCATTAGTTTAAGCATCTATATATCTCGCTGTTTATTATACCAATTAATTATCCTGTGAATTAAGAGTAGGATCTTTCATTGCAAAATCTGATCCAATTTATCGTAATGGGTTACTTCAACTCCTATTAATATCAAATCTTAGTTTTTAAAACGAATATTGCAAAGAAGCATGCAAAATGTACATTCCATATATATCTTGGCTTTGTGTCTATGAAAAGGAGTGAAAGGTAGGAAATGATAGTAAGAGGAGTTTATGGGAAACTTCACTTAATCTCTCTCTCAATTTTCATCATTTTTGTAATATTATTTCCTAACATTTAAAAACTTTGAATTTAATGTATTGAACTTTCAATTTTTTACAATTTCACCATTGTCTCACAACCAACTTGGCCGTGGGTCATAGAAACCCATGGGTCAAGTTTATTTTTATTTTTTCTAAAAAAAAATTAATTTAATTTATAATTAAGGGTAAATTTGGATTTTAATAAATTTTAAAGGTATAAATTAAAGGTCTTCCTACCCTTTTGTGGGTCTGACTTAACCCTAAACCCTAACGAAAGATGTGGCATGCATTGCAAAAAACTGAAAAGTTCGATACATTAAATTCAGAGTTTTTGAATTTTGAAGGGACATTGCAAAAGCGGTGAAAGTTCAAGAAGTTAAGTGAGGTTTTTCCTTGAGTTTTAACTTCTACAAAGAGATTTGTTCTTGGAAGAATTGTCATGTTCACTAAGAGCTATTCATTTTTTTTTATTGGTTATTTATTTATTTTTTCCTTTTGGGGATAAATAAGAGCTACTGATCATCATTTTGTTTCTTTTGGATTTCTTGAGTAGAACTATACACAATCTTAAAAATATTCTTAGAATTTCATTTAAATTTCTTTGATGGTTAAGTACCTATATGAACTTTGTTTGCAGGATCCTCAAGTTGCATTCTTATCTTGCATGCTACCTATCAGGGGCGGAGCCAGGGGGGGTCGAGGGGGGGCAAGTGCCCCCCCTCAACCCACAAAAAATTTTCTTACACCTAGTAAATTTTATTTGGATACCTTGGTTGCCCACCCTAAACCAACCATAAGGGGCATAAACATTACTAGAGGGGGCAACTGGGCAAGGAGCAAGCAGCAGAGGACGTTTCTTCATTGTTTCAATTTGCAGACTTTCACTGTTTTAGGTTAAGAAATGAGACTAAGTGACGAAGAAGAAGATCCAAACGGTGCGTTGGAGCTCTACTGTTTTAGTAGTTCTTAAACGCACCGTTTCATTAAGTGTACTGACTTGTGGAGGAAAAAAAGGGTATGCGTGAAGCATAAATCAATAAATGTAGAAGTCAGAACTCAGAAGGGTCAAGAATTTCCAGATGCTACGTGGCAAGAAAGTGTGAAGTGTAGGCATCTTGAGAAAAATAATGGCTTACAGTTGTAAGCCATTATCCTCAGCCAAAACAGTGCGTTTTGGCTGAGTTAGTTCACTCTAAATGGCACGCCTGTTTGTGTTATTATGTAACTTATGTTCATCTACCAATTCTATCCATTATTTCCATTTCATTCAGTAAAATACAGAAAAAGAAGTTTGTTCTTTACAGGTACAGTAAATTTAACAAATAATTATGGTAATATATATAAATAGTTTTTTTTTAAAAAAAAAATTGCATGATTTTGAGAACTAATTTATATATATATTTTTTTATGCTTATAACTTATGTGTGAAAATATAAACTGCATAAATAAATGATAGTTAATTAAATTATTTATGAATTTTGATACTTATATTTTTTTTAATATTTCTAATAATTCTTTTTATTAAAAAAAAAAATTTCTTTCAATCTTGCCCCCCCTAACTCGATATTCTGGCTCCGCCACTGCTACCTATCTTTGCCTTAATTTGGTTCCATTTGAAACACTTGTTATATATACTGTCTTTTTTTCTTAACAAAGTCAAATTAGTTTTTCTTTCAAAAGCAAGGAAATATATAATGACCTACGTATACATTCTTCTCACTCACATTAAGGGCAAAACAGACCCTGTTCCACGGGCTATTATGAACTTAAAACATCTTCTTTCAGCTGTACATTAGTGTTACGCTAGCTAATCTCTTCTTTGAATGAATGCTATGCTCACAAAAGCGCATGAGTAATATTTTTGTTTTCCTCACAAAAGAGAATTGTGCCTAAATATTCAAATCTCTTTTGTTTTGTTTTTGCTTTATTTTTTGCCACTCCAAAATTAGAGACAGCTTAGGAGGCAAAAACGTACTGAGAAGAAATTACAGATCCAACATATATGGCTGTGAATGAAGAAGGAGATAGTGTTAGAATTTGTATCGACTGCTTGGAGTCTTCAATAAAAGATATGATGCCCCATGATTCGCTTGTGCCGCTTAAGTGTTGCATCTTCAAAACCCCTTCCATTCTCTACAGGCATAATGAAAAAGCTTTTATCCCCAATGCATTTTCTATCGGGCCTCTCCATCATGGCAACCCAAAATTGAAAGCCACAGAAAAAGTTAAAGCCAAATATTTGCAATGCCTTATCTCTCGATCACCCTCTCCGAATACAATGCTAAGAACTCTCATCACTTCCATTATGAAGATGGAGAAAGAGGCTCGTGAGTGCTATGCTGAAGCAATTGATTACGACCCACAACAACTTGTGAAAATTTTGGTAGTTGATGGTTGCTTTCTTATTGAGTTGTTCCGCAAGAACGTTTATAAGAAACTTAGGGAAGAAGATGACCCTATTTTCACCAAGTCATGTATGATACAATTTCTATACCATGACTTGATATTGCTAGAAAACCAAGTACCTTGGACGGTACTTGAGATTTTGTTCGACTTGACAAAGCATTCTAACCGCAACGAGAGGCCCCTAAGTCTACTTGTCGTGTACTTCTTTGAATCCATCTTTTTATCATATAGAATGCTGCGGCACCAGCTAAATCAGACCAACATGAACATCCAAGGCATCAAGCATATTGTTGACCTGGACAGGAAATTGTCAACTTTGTCAATTGAAGACGAAGAAAAGGGAATAGAGGGATGGGAACTCCTGCCTTCTGCTACAAGCCTTGTGGAGGCTGGAATCAAATTCAAAAGGGGTACGTCTTCTCAAAACATTTTGGACATCAAATTTATTGATGGCGTTCTGGAAATTCCTCCATTAGTAATACACGAGGTAACAGAAACTGCCTTTAGAAATCTCATCAGCTATGAACAATGTTACCCTAAATGTAAAGCTAGGATCACTTCCTATGCGATACTCCTAGACAGCCTCATTAATACTGCCAAGGACATGGATATTCTGTGCGAGAATAAGATAATTGAAAATTGGTTGAATCCTGAGGATGCGGCCCATCTCTTCAACAAGCTTTACATTGATACTTATCCGGATTGCTATTACTACACAAACCTTTGCAAGCAAGTGAATAGTTTTTGCCAACGCAGGTGGCCTAGATGGCGTGCAGTGCTTGTGGGCAAGTATTTCAACACTCCATGGGCTGGTTTTTCCACATTGGCCGCTGTTATCCTTTTGATCCTCACCTTGGTACAAACTGTGTACGCCATGAAAAAATAGTATTACTTACGATCCTCATAAAACTTGTTCAATGTTTGGTCTCTCTATAATTTCCTTTCCAATGTCAATTATGAAAAGAAATCAAGGGCTGTTGTTTGCTTTGGTGTATGTGTTCTAAGAGTAATTCTCCTTCTTGAGTTCCTAAACGATATTGATGTGGCTTTTAAAATTATTATTTGATAAAAATTTAATAGTGATCAATCACAAGTCTAATGATAATTTTAAAAATTACATTATTCTTAGAGTAAAACAAGATAAATAAGAAAGACTTTTAACATTACTCATGTTTCTAATGTTGGGTCAGACGAATTGATTGTGGATTGTGTAAACCAAATTAACGTGCATAAATATTGTAAATGCAAATTAAATGTTGTAGTAAGGAAATACGAGCACCCTTCCCGATATTGCTTTAGCCTAAAAATATTTATTTTTAAAAAAAATTGAAAAACCTTCAGTGAATCTGGCCATCAATAAAAAAAGAAGTAAGAAGGTAAGATGAGGTAGTATCTGACGTTGGCTTAAGCTGACGTTGGCAATCTAACCAAAGACGGGGGGGGGGGGGGGGGGGGGGGGAAGGCCCCCTCAACTCTTAAGAAAAAAATAATAATAAATTAAGGTAAAACAAAAAAAAAATTAAGATATTTTTTTTTTAGATGAAACAAATAAAGGTTTTTTTTCCCTATTGGCCCTAGCAAGATTTTTTTTTTCCTTGGCCCCTTCCCTTTTATCATCTGCTCAACTATTGTCAAAACTTTTTTCTTTAATATTTCACGGGTAGCAATGGACATGCCTGAGAAAGTAACAATGGAAAGATCTTTACAAAGTTGTAGATGCTTTGTTCAAAAAGTAAACGGAAAGGGTTTAGTCAAGTAGTGCATTGGAAGAAGACGTGTGGATTTGAGGAGTCACAAGCTTGACCAAACTCGATTTCCTAAGAATGTGTGGAAAAAATAACTGAGACCTTTTTTTTTTTCTTTTTTTTTTTTTAATCTTTGGACAGCGATTTTCTTTACCTTTTTTCTTTTTTCTAGAAACTCTTTTCACTTTTGCTTATTGATTTTTAATTTGAATGGATAATAAAAATATCAAAACTGGGTTATGTTTAATTTACTTAAAATTTGCCTTTGTATATATACTTTAACCCCTACTTAAGAAAAAAAATTATTTGGCCCCCTCCCATTAAAATGTCTGGCTCCGTCTAACGTAAGCCTAGAAACTATTGACAACAAATTATTCGCATGCGGTTTTAGAATAGGATTCGGTATAGAGATAAAATACATTGTCAATTTAAGATACAATTTTTGATCATCTTTGTCTATATGATCATTTTTATTTTTATTACCTTAAAGTTAGTTAAGGGATTACCTTACCATAGGGGTGGAGCCAACTTTTACAATTTGGGGGCCAAATTGAAAAGAAAAATTGAGAGAGCCAAAACTATATAAAAAAAAAAAGCGTAAATTTTTTTTTTGGGGGGGAGCCCCCCAAAGCCTCATGTGGTTCCGCCCCCTCTCTTGCCATATGAAAAATGTAGTTAAGAGTTGTGTCTTGAGGTGATAAAAGATCATATAAGATCATATCTCTTTCGTGTAAGCTCATGACGGGTAGAAGCCTTCTATAAATGGGAATTCGGATCCGCTGCAACAATCTAAGCCCATTTCGGTGAAAGAAAACATAATCAAATGAAAAAATAAAGACAAATAGTGGAATAATAAAATAAGAACTCAATGAACTTTACATGAATCAGTCTATGACCTACGTCTACATGATAAAGCTCAAAAGACTACATTTTTCTTTTATTCATTGATATTTTAACAATATATGAGACTCATATTTATAAGAGAATTTAGGTAAATAAATATGGTAATCATTACCATAAAATTTGATTACAATCAAATTTAATTTATAGGAGATAACAATAATTACAATAAATCTCTGAAATCAAATTTCCTAATATACTCTAATAGTCGGTCCTTCATATAAACCCTACAAATTTAATAGAAATTTTCAAAAGTGAGAAGATAAAAAAAAGGACAGGAAGATGATGTATAGTGTATCTCATTTTTTTATTTCATAGAGTTTTTTTTAAAAAAAAAAAAAAAAAAAAAAAAAAAAACTTTTGATGTGACAATATTTTGTTGTAAATGTTTGGGTGTTGTCTTGAAAAATGTTTGCCAGTGTTTTAACTTTTTTTTTTTTAATAGAAAGGAATGAGAAAAGGAAAAAGGGGAATCTCCAAAGCAACTATTATTATTTAGAAAAATGATTGTTGTAAAATTTTTGTATAACTCTAACAATTTTTTATTTTTATTTTTTTTATATGATCAACCATTAGATTTGTTTTCCTACATGTGAGCCCTAAATATCTTAAAAATAATTTTTAGAGTTGTACAAAAATTGCACGAAAGTTTTTTTGAGAAAAAATGAGTATCTCATAAATCAAAAAGATGATACTTGCTCAGCAAGAAACATTACTCTATTATTTATATCTATTTATTACAAGAAATGATTGTTGTAATAACCTTGATCCTCTTTTGAGGGTAGAATGGTCAATTGCTACCTATGAGAATGGATAACGAATCTAAATTTTTTAAATATTAAAAAACCCAATTTGATATTTTAAATATTAAACACCTGAGTTTTATTTAACATTTATTAAATACACACTTTTATAAAATACCTACTTTTATATTTTAATAAATATCTACTTCTAAATTTAATAATTTTTTTATTAATATTAAATGCTGCTTTTACAATTAATATTTTATATTAATATTTAATACTCAATTTTTAGTCTTAAATGTAAAATCCTCATTGTCAAAACCCTAATAGCCACCAAGTTGAAAAGACCCTAACCTTATAAATACACATTTAGCCGTCACACTTCCCTCTTATCACAAATAATTCTTCAAGCTGTCTCTCCGATTCTCTCTCTCTCTCTCTCTCTCTCTCTCTCTCTCTCTCTCTCTCTCTCTCTCTCTCTCTCTCTCTCTCTCTCTCTCTCTCTCTCTCTCTCTCTCTCTCTCTCTCGCATGACTTAGGGTTCTACAACAAGGTGAGCTTGTCTATTTCTTTATTTCTATTTCTTTTAGTGAAAAGCTTGGCCGACTCCTTTTGTTCTTATTATTTTTTTTCACATGCTGTATCGACATCATCTGAAGCATTACATTCTTTTTATTTCTTTGGGTACTGTATCTTTAAAGCTTGACGGTTCCTGTTGTTCTTTATTTTTGTTTTAAAAGTCTCTTCATGTCCTATTGCTTACTCTTTTTATTGCTTTTGTTTGTTTTCTTTTCGGTTTAGTCACAGCATGGTCTCCAGCCGTTTTCTATCTAGTTTTGTATTCTTTTTCCCTTTTATTCTGTTTTCTTTATTTTTTTAGTCATGCCGTAGCAAGTCTAGAGGCAGGACTTGTTCTTTTTGCATTCACTGCTTCTTGTTGCTCTCTCTCCTTCTTTCTTGATACCGCAGCTGAGAGGTCATTCATAATTTTTCTCTGTTTAGCTTTCTTTTCCCTCCTACCCTATTTGTTAGATATCATTATTGCCTTGAACTACTCTTTTTTTTTATTGTGTAATTTCTAGACGTTAGTCAAGAGTTGGTATTGCATGAGAAATTATTCATCTTCAGTCTTGTAGTGGAGGACACCTTTGATATCACGTATAACTACATATTTCTTGTCTTTTGTGATGATGATACTCATACTCCTTGTCTTTTTTTTTTAGCCAATACTGCTTTATCACCAAAGTCTTGTTTTATTTTCTTTATATATATATATTGCAAACTGTGGTCATATCACTAGCACACAGTCACGTAAATTTTCTTTATGAAATCACTTATTATTTTCATTAGCAAGATGTTACTATTGGGACAAAAATTTGTTCCCTAGAATTTTCATACTTTCTGGTATATATATATATATATATATATATATATATATATATATATATATCAACAATTTTGAAGGCAGTGTCAGTGGGAATTCCCAAACAAGGAAGAGATTTAACATGAGTTTTGATCTAGGTTTATACCGCCTTCCCCTTCTCCCTCATACACACACACACTCTCTCAGGTCTCTCTCGATCTCCTTCGATTTGTTAATCAATCTCTTGCTAAAGGCTTCAAGTTTTTGCATGTTGGAGCCGTCCAAGTTGCTGTTAAACCATTAACACGAATTGGAATTGATGCTTCTGTTCTAATGTGCCTTCGTGATGCTAGATTTATTGATTTTAGAACTAGCACCCTTGGCATGGTCCATACGTCCTTGTACAATGGTCCTGTTTATTTTGATACTTTTCCCAACATTACTTTATCTTTGAGCGATGTTAATATTTCAAAAGCCTTAACATTGAATGTTTTGACTTCTGGTTATGACATGTTGATTGGTAGTCAGCCTGTTGTTATTATTTACCGCATTTATTACAAATTGCTAAAAACCAATTTGAACCCCCAAGCTATTATTAAAAACTCGAGAGAATCTACTCTGCTTATCCAGAGCTCTACTCGAGATGCTAACATCCGAATCCCTCGGATGATGAAATGGAGTGAAATCACACTCCCCAATGAATGGCTAATTGAGAATGTTACTCAACCAGCCAAAGTTACCCAAGACGATGCTAATGTTGACTACATCCAACAATAAATGGATGGATCTGTCAAAATTAGTTTCGCCAACACAAGGGTTGAAAGACCCTTATCCATTAATGAAGGAAGAAATTCCTTCACTGCTAATCAAAGAAGAAATTCTTTGGACTCCACTACTACAGAAGGTTTTCAAAGACGTGACAAAGAACTTGAAACCTTTTTGGCAGACTCTTCTGCAAATGTTAAACTTAAAGGAATTTCTACTGATTCCCAAGTTTGTTCTGCTTTTTATTCTGCTAGACAATCAGCAGCCCCATCTCAAACTTCTCATAATAATCATGAAGAAGAAGGAAACACCTCTCCAACTGCTTCTGATTTAAATGCTCCCATGCCTGAGCCTGTTTTTCATCATTGCAATGCTATTACTTTTGCTGAACCTAAAAAAATGGGTTTTCATGATCTTGACTGGCCTTCTTTAGAAAATAATTTTTATTCCGAAGAAAATTGCCAGAAAAGATCTATCTATTTTAAATCTTTCTCCCAAAAAGAAAGAGATCTGTTAAAACTTCAGTGGGTAGAAAAGATGCTTGAAGAACAGAAACACACTCTGTTTTTCGACTTTCTTCAAAAGGTTAAACCCGGTGTTTTAAATGTTATTAAAAAACCTTTTTTTTGGCTGAAAACAATACTATTGTTAAAGCCTCTCATCCCCCTATTGAAACCCTCCGAGTAAAAGGGAAAGATGATACTGTTGTCATTGCCTCTCCCTATAAAGCTTCTAAGAATGACCCTGCTCATTCTGAAACTCGGAAGATTATTGAACAAAATAATTTTTCTAATCAATCTCTTCATATTATTGGTCAACAACTTGATCGTATTGAAGAAAAGATTGAATCTTCAAAAATTATTGAAAAACCTATTCCTTTGGCTGTTAAGAAAGATATAGAAAAACCTTTGATTTCTTTACCTGAAGAAAGAAGAGGAATTAGTGTGAAAACCAATAGCCAAAAGAATTTGGAAAAAATTGAAGAAATGCTTCAAGAACTAAGACTCCGCAAGGCTACCCAAATGATGCCTTCAGTCCCCGAAAGCAGTTCTTCAAATATTATTTCCAATATTAACAAAGCCTGCGTCATTAACCATGACAAAGGAAAATTTGTTTTAAACAATTTTGACCATTCTGATAATAAGTCTGAAAAATCAGAGGAATCTGACTATTCTGCATCTGACTCATCCACTGATGAAGATATTAAAATTCTTGAACAAAAATTTGGAAAAATTGAAAACTTCTCCAAAAGTTCAAAGAATTTTTAAATCCAAACCTGTTACCTTACCAAAAATTGGTATAATAAACCCACTCCCCCTGATCTGCAGTATGAAGAAAGAATTTTTCAGAATCAATTCTCTATTTCTGCTGATAAATTGTATGAATGGAATATTGATGGTTTGTCTGAACAAGAAATTCTTAATAAGATGAATCATATGTCCATGGTTGCCAATGCTTATATGACTAACCATGATGTTTCTGATTATGATATTGTTGAACTACTTGTTACTGGATTCTCAGGAACCCTCAATAGCTGGTGGGATAAGCATCTTACTCAAGATGCAAAAACTCGAATAAAAACTGATGTTAAAATTGATAATGACGGAAGCCTCGTCCTTAATGATGGCAAACAATTGCCCGATGGTGTCAATACTTTGATATACACCATTGTTAAACATTTTGTTGGAACTCCTTCTAATATTACTTCTCGTATTTCTGATTACTTGAATAATCTTAGATGCCCCACTATGTCTGATTATAGATGGTATCAAGATGTTTTCATTTCTCGTGTTATGCTTAGATCTGATAGTTTTAAGCCTTATTGGAAAGAAAAGTTCATTGATGGATTACCTTCATTATTTGCTCACAAAGTAAAAGATGAACTTGTTAATCCTACTACTGGATCTATTGATTATGAAAACTTAACCTATGGTGATTTGTTTTCAATTATTAAAAAACTTGGTATTAAAATGTGTGTCGATCAAAAAATGATAAGACAACAATTAAAAAATGCTAAGAAAGCTAAGTATGAAATGGGTAATTTCTGTGAACAATTTGGTTTACCTCCCATTGCTCCTAGCAGGAGGCATAGGAAGAAACCGGACAAGTTCACCAAAAAATACCGTCATACTAAAAGAAAAACTGCTAAGCCTGAAAGGCCTGCTAAAATCTTTAGAAAGCATAAGCGTTCTAAAACTGTTAAAGCCTCCAAAGGAAGGTGTTTTAACTGTGGTAAAAAGGGACATTATGTTGATAAATGTCCAAATCCTCCTAATAAATTGAAAAATAAGATTAATTCTTTAAAAATTGATGAAGAAGATAGGAATGATCTCTTCAGGATTTTACAATCCCAAGACTACTCCGATTCTGATTCGTCCTACATTGATGAAGTTTCATCTGATGATTCTTGCTATCATTCTGCTAGTAAATCATCCAGTAAAGATGTTTTCAAAATTGGCTGCAGTAAACCTTGCTGTGAAAATAAATTTTGTAATGCAACTTCTAAAGAAGAAGAACAAGAAAATTTATTAATCACCTTGATTTCAAAAATTGAAAACGACGAGTTAAAAGATGAATATCTTAAAAAACTCAAGAAAACAATGAAACGTGATCCTCAAAAACCTGTTAAACCCAAAATCTCTCTTGATGAAACTTTGGAAAGATTTTCAAAACAAAAATCCAAAGTAATCTCTATCTCAGACCTGCAGCATGAGATAAATAATATCAAGAAAGATATTGTTGATTTAAAAAATGATATGTTTCATATTAAAACTGATAATCAAGACTTAAAGAGTCAAATATTAATCACAAATCTTCATAATAAAATTCATTCAGAAAAAGAAGATTTGAAAATAGAAGAAATAACTGGTAATCAACATGAGCATTTTAATGATGATCCTGAATCCAGCAATGCAACTGTCTGTTCCAGTAGTGATTTAAAATTTGTTAAACTTGTTAAAAGTTTCATTCCACCTAAATGGTATGCTAAAATTACTGTTATTATTGCAAAAGATTATTCTTTTGATGCTATTGCTCTGATTGATTCCGGATCTGACATGAACTGTATCCAGGAGGGATTAATCCCTAGCAGATATTTTGAGAAATCCACTGAAAGATTAAATTCTGCCAGCGGAGATTCTCTACATATTAAGTATGAGCTTAATAAAGCTTATGTTTTCCAGAATGATGTTTGTTTTCCCATTCCTTCTGTGCTTGTTAAAAACATGAAGAGTGACAAAGTAATTCTAGGAAATCCTTTCCTTTACTTACTTTATCCCATCTCTTCTATTGATGAAACTGGGATAACAACTATTAAAATGGGTACAGAAGTAAAGTTTACTTTTGCATCCAGACTAGATATTGAGCTGGATCGGCTCAACCTAGTCACTGCTAAAACCAAGCACTTGAATTCCTTAAAGCAGGAACTCAAGTACAAGAGAATTTCCCAGGAACTCTCTGATAAGTTGTTACAATCCAAAATTACTGTCTTTCATGACAAACTTGTTAAAACTGTTTGCTCTGAATTACCCAATGCTTTTTGGCACCGGAAGAGGCACATCGTGACTCTACCTTATATTAAAGAATTTTCCGAAAAGAAAATTCCTACCAAAGCTAGGCCAATCCAAATGAATGCCGATACTTTGGAATTTTGCCAAAAGGAAATTGCTGACCTGCTTGCGAAAAATATTATTCGCAAAAGCAAGTCCCCGTGGTCTTGCGCTGCTTTTTATATTATGAAAAATGCTGAACTTGAAAGAGGTTCTCCTAGGTTGGTAATTAATTACAAACCTTTGAATAATGTTTTAGAATGGATTAGGTACCCTATTCCCAATAGGAAAGACCTAGTCAACCGCCTTAGTAAAGCCCTCGTCTTCTCTAAGTTTGATATGAAATCTGGATTTTGGCAGATTCAGATTGACAACAAGGATAGGTATAAGACTGCCTTTACCACACCCTTTGGTCATTATGAATGGAATGTTATGCCTTTTGGTCTTAAGAATGCCCCTAGTGAATTCCAAAGGGTCATGAATGATATCCTTAACCCATTCAGCCATTTTGCTATTGTTTACATTGATGATGTCCTCATCTATTCCAAATCCATTGATGAACACTGGAAACATTTGAACTCGTTTCTAGATATCATTAAGATCAACGGACTTGTTGTCTCTGCAAAGAAAGTCAAACTTTTCCAAGCCAAGATTTGATTCCTTGGTTTTGACATTTCTGAAGGACAAATTCGCCCTATTGATCGAGCTATTGAATTTGCTAGCAAATTCCCTGATATTATCACTGATAAAAATCAACTCCAAAGGTTTCTTGGATCATTAAACTACATTGCTGACTTCTACAAAGATTTGAGGAAGTATTGCAAACCCCTGTTTGACAGGTTGCAAGCTAATCCTCCTCCTTGGACAGAGGTCCACACTTCACTTGTTAAAGAGATCAAAACTCATGTTAAATCTCTTCCTTGTCTGGGAATTCCCACTGACACTGCCTTCAAAATTGTTGAAACTGATGCCTCCGACATTGGCTATGGAGGAATTCTGAAACAAATTATTTCACCAGGATCTCCTGAACAAATTGTTCGATTCCATTCTGGATCCTGGAATAATGCACAAAAGAACTATAGTACTATTAAAAAAGAAATCCTTTCTGTTGTTCTTTGCATTTCAAAATTTCAATTAAATTTATTAAATCAAAAATTTCTATTAAGAATTGATTGCAAATCTGCAAAATATGTTTTGAAAAAAGATGTTGAAAATATTGCATCAAAACAAATATTTGCTAGATGGCAAGCGATTTTAAGTGTTTTTGATTTTGATATTGAATATATTAAAGGAATTAACAATTCGATCCCTGATTTTCTCACTCGTGAATTTTTGCAGTGCCACCATGGCAAGTAAAAAGGATCGAGGAAAAGGAAAAATTGTTAATACCTCTGATAACAAGTCTCTGGCCATCAAACCAGAGTCTTCCCCTATTGGTACTCCAGCTGCCTCTCCTATTACCACTTCATTAGCCCTTACTAATCGGTTCATGACTTTTAGCCCTGAACCAAATATTACTTTCAGTAGCGCCCTTGCTACTGAATTCAGTCCATTTCTTGGTCCTTCCATCAGGCCAAGAATGCCATTTATTAAAGCTGAAAAACCTTCAGCTTATGTCCGCCTTTCTTATTTCCAGCACCTATTTTTTGTTGAAATAGGGATGGCTCCTATTAAAGACCCCAGCCAATTGGCTATTGCCTATTTTCCCCCTCGTTTCCATTGGGTCCCTGAGCACCCCTTCAAAGATATCTCATATTATACCACCATCTTGGTCGAAACAAAATCAGTTCATTTCAAGCCAATTCTCGACCAAAAGACTGGTAAAACTCTTTACATGAGTGTCTACTTTGATAAGGTTCTCCTTCTCAAAGACTGGGGTGAACACCCTTCCCAGCCCAGAGTTCTTTCCAATTCTGAGCTGTCCTATTCTTATTATGACTACATTGATGTCTGGTTTAGATTCATGCTTTACCAGAATTCTACTAATAACCATTCTTGGTTTATTAATTTTGACAAAAAATTCTCTGGTATTCTTCCCCTTTGGTTCTCCAAATGGTGGGGACAGTTCGGAGCAATTCCTGACATCCTCCCTCTGCAGCTTGCCAAAGCCTTTGGAACCTTCAGAGATTACTACAATACTGATGCTTATGGAAAGAAATTCCCTGTCATAATGCATTTTGTTATAAAATTCAAGATCTCTTGGATTTTAAAATGGAATTATGTTAAAAATGGTGATATCATTGATCGCCATTGGTTTGTTAAATGGTGGGATAAATACCCACAAACTGATGCTATTGTTCAGACTGTATACAAGGATTTTGCCAAAAAGACTCCAGAAAAAAGTCTACCAGCTATTCCTGCTGCAGTCCCAAAACCTACTGAACTTGTCACTCCTTCTCATTTCCTCTCTCCTCCAAAAGAAAAGAAGGCTACTGGTGATAAGTTATCTGATGATAAATCTGCTGCCTCATCCTCTTCGACAAAAGATAAGAAGAAGAAAAAAGGCCCTTCTAAGAATGATATGAGAAAGTTCCAGCAATTTCTCAAATCATACAAGAAAATAATATTGAAGACAGTGAAGATAGTGGAGAAGAAAATTCTTCTGAGATCTCTCTGGACACTGCTGGCTTGGGCGGAGCAGACCGCCACCTATTTGGACATGACCCATTCACCACTCAAGATGCTCTAGATGCTCTGGATGCTATTCCGGGTATTGAAGATATTCCAGATCTTGATTATTGACCCTCATGGGTTTACTATTATTTTCACATATCAGACAACATCATTAGCTCCTCCATGAGCTCCACCGAAAGTTTGCTTGTTTTATGCGGACTTTTAATTGCATCTGCAGCTGGTCAATGCATTTGGCCAACAACTCTTCTGACTGCTACAGTACTGCTACAGTGCCGTCGCATGCTGATCTACAGTCTTGTTTTCCCTATTTTACCCTTGTAATTGGCCTATATAAAGGACCAAGGCCTTCAGGGTAAGGCAGAAGCTTTTAGACTAGAAAATCTTATTTTCGAAATCTGCTATCTCCTGCTCTCTTGTTATCTCATTGTGATCCTCGGATCTCTCTCTTGTTATCTCATTGTGATCCTCGGATCTCTTCGCTTGTATTATCCCCTGTTAATTCTGTAAGTATTTCGTTTCGAAATAAATTACATTTTAATAACTCTGTTAAATTTGATAATTAATTTTATCATTATCATTACTTGCATCCCCTGTTGGCAGGTTTATACCGCCTTCCCCTTCTCCCTCATACACACACACACTCTCTCAGGTCTCTCTCGATCTCCTTCCGCCCTTCCCCAGTCTCTCCTTCCGCCCCTTTATATATATATATATATAATTATTTATTTGAAACTTCTTTTTCAGCCAAAAGTCACGGCTAGGATAAAATACATACACAGAGTTTGAAACTGATTTCTACACGCAATGCGCTACCTCCTTGATTTTAATATGCGGTTTCACGATTTCATCCAAAGGTTTGAAATAACTAAGTTTCACAGTTTCAGAGAATAACACATATTAATACCTTCTTGTAATATGTTTTAACACATGTACACAATTGTAAAAGGATTTATATAAATATACCCAGTAAGTCCATTCTCAATAGGCTAGCAAGACGAACCGTAGTAGTGTCTGGATATATTCTAGTGGCGAGTATGTAGTATTAATTTGTTGGAACCGGTATCCAGGTGACTAGTTAGCGGTCGAGATAGTCCAGCGACTTATTGCAATCAGAGAGGTAAGGGATCCTCTACCACTTTTCAAATTGTTTTATGTCATATTACTTTATCATTTTTTTTTAAAGTTATATTTGCAATTAATTGTTCTTGTTCTATATTTCAAATTATATTGATGCATGAAGGACTGTTTTAAAAATAGTTTTGAGATGAAAATTGTCGGTATAAATGTTAATCTTGAAATCACTTTTTTAAAAGAAGCTTTGGTTATAAAGGATTTTCTTGTTATTCGTAAATTGTGTAGTTGGTTCCCGAGACGGGAAATTACAGCTTTTTTTGAAATTAATGAGAAAAGGAGAGCAAAAACCCTCTCTGCACGTTGCCTCCAGAGTTATCAAAGGAAGAAGAATAATTTTTGAAAATGAGGCACGTGTGTGTGGAGAAGATTATTATTTTGGCCCCAGAGATATTCACAGAGATTTACAGAGTTGAAGCTCGGTACCGTTGCTTGGATGGAAGCGCAACCGCCCAGAGACTTAAAGAGAGCGGATCCATCCCTATGTCATGCTAAGTGCACTTCAATTAATTAGCTGACGGGGCAGGGCCTGTGGCCACAGTTTACCTGCCTGAGGTCGCAGTAGACCGCGCAACCCTAGTACACATGGCGTAATAGTGTACATGGGCCCTACATATGAGAAATTTATTTATCAACCAGTAATTTTATATGTTAAGTAAAATGCCAAATTTTTATTTGTATTCTAGAAATTTAGATTTCAAGTGTATTTTAATAATTGTTTTAAAGAAAATGAAGTTAACTCAATCGTTTTATGGTTGAGGGTTACCTTACTGAGCATTTCTCGCTCACCCCTTATTTTGTTTTGTTTTCAGGATATGATCAGAGAGACCTAGGCGGCCGGGATGGGATCTAGGCTAGCAGTAGGATATTATTTTTCTGTTATTTTAATAAGTGCACTTGCACAATAAATCCAGTTCCTTTGCATTTCAATTATTGTATTAAACATTATTACTCTTTTTAAAATAATCGTTTCCGCATTTATTGAAGCTCTGAGTTTTAAAATTATTTTCTAGTAATTTACTTAATTCAGCATATTAGCTAAGTTACCTAGTAGACCTTATGAATCTTTGCGGATTAGTGTTTGAAAATGGACAAACCTAACCCTTAGCGGTTTGGGGGCGTTACAATTGTTGTACAAGTCTTGACACAATTCTTGTACAACTCTAAAAATTTTTTTTCAAACTAACCATTGAATCTATTTTCCTACATGTGGGTCATAAATATCCAATAGTTGATCTGAAAAAAAAGTTGTTAGAGTTGTATGAAAGTTATAAACGTATCCTATCTCTTTTCTTTTATTGGGATTTCATTTTTGAGAAATGTTAAAACTCCTTCTAGTGTTCGTATAGGGTCATTCTATGCTGACATAGCACAATATTTTTAATATTTTTTTTAAAAAAATTACAGCTTAATTTCTCTCTCATGTTTTTATTAAAAAAAAAAAACAGAGTGCATACCATATCAGCATAGAAAACTCTAAAAAGTAGTAAAAAATAATTGATGTGATATAAAATTTGAGAATGTTTTATAGAAAAGTGAAAAAGTTTTGTTTTGTAGTAAATTTTTTTATTTAAATAATAATAAAAAATTATTGATATGATATAAAAAGTGTAAAAAAGTTATAATGTTTTTGATTTGATGTTTTTGAGAAAAGTTAAATGAGAATTGAAAATTTTCCAATTGGTTACCAAACCGGCATGATAGCTGGCAGTTGGCACTACTTCCCTTCATTTTTCCCTGGGACCACTCATTACAGTGGGTTCCCACTTATATTTAATTTGGCACATGCATGATAGCTGGCAGTTGGCACAAGCATTTACCATACCTACGTTAATATTATATGCCTTTTCAATGGTAGAACGCGAACGTACGCATGGTAGTTGGCACTACTTCCATTTGCATCTATAAAAATTAAAAAGGGAGCAGTAGTAGCTCCAAACTACTTTAAAAAAAAAAAAAAAAAAAAAAAAAAAAAAAAGTAGCTCCAAACTTGTACCGTAAAATGGATATAGCTAATTTAATAACAAATATAGCTAATTTTTTTTTTTTAATATATATTACAAAGAAGCGTGCAAAATGTATACTCAATATCTTGACATTGTGTCTACGAAAACGAGCGAAAAATTAGAAAAAGGAAGTTGCCATGTTCACTAAGAGCTAGCATTTTTTTTTTTTTTTAGACAATTAAGAGCTATCATTTTGTTGTCTAAAGCTTGGATTTCTTGAGTAGAACTACTATACATTAATTGAAAAATATTCTTATAATTTTATTTAATGTTCCGTTTGTTTCTGCGTAAAATGATTTCTGGAAAATGATTTCGGCATTTTCCGGTGTTTTGGTAGGGGCGAAAATAATAGTCAACCGGAAAAAGATTTCTGTTTGACCAAATGCTTAGTAAATTTCAGAAAATGATTTATGCTTTTTAAAAGCGTAAATCGTTTTCCGAATACGCCAAAAGCAGTCGATCTATTTTAAACGGCACAATCGACCTTCACGTTCAAGCAGCCGACCACCATCGAAATATTGCCGGTATCGGAATCCGACAACATCTGGTTAATGTCACCAGAATCTGGCGACGGAATCCAGCCACCTTCGCCGGAATCCAGTCAGCCAGATTCTGGCAACCAATCTGACCGGAATCCGGCCAGATCAGGCCAGAGAGTCGGATTCCGGCCGGCTGGCTGGATCTGGCCATAGAGGCAGGATCCCGGCCGGCCCTGGCCAGAACGGCCAGCCTGCCGGGATCCAGCCTCTCTGGCCAGATCCGGCCAGATGGCCGGAATCCAGTCACTTTCGCCGGAATCCAGCTATCCCAGATTCCTACGAAACTGTCCGGATTCCGGCCTTTATCTCGAATTCTGGCTATATTAGTCGGAATCAGGTACAAATAGTCAGAATCTTGTCGGTCAATGACCGATTCTCGTCATCGATGATTTTTATATTATTTTACATTAATATTTTTATGTTGTGAATAAAAATTGATTTTTATAAGTTAATATGATTGAATAAAAATAGAAAAAAAATATTTGCGATTTTCTGTACTCACCAAACACCGGAAAATGCTTTCGACGGAAAATGGTTTCTTGAAAAATGACTTCCCTGAAACCATTTTACGATGAAAACCATTTTACGTCAAAACAAACGAAGCATAAGTTTCTTTGATGGGTCCATATTAAATTTTTTTGCAGGACCCTCAAGAGTCAAGATAGTTTGGAAGAAAACCAAATTTAATCTAAGAGCAGTGGTGGAACCGGGAAGCTGTTGCACTCTTATCCTGTATGTGAATTTAATGCTACCTATTTTTGCCTTAATTTTGTTCCATTTGAAATACATCCTTATATTGCTTTTTTTTTTTTAATAAAGTTAAATTAAGATAAAAATTCACCTATAATTCCTGATCTTTCATCACTTTTGCAATTAAATACTTAAACTTTAAAAAATGTCAATTTAAAGTATCCATATTTCAAATTTAATTTTTATTTTTAAAATTCAACCTTTTGTTAGAATTTTCTGTTAAATCTTGTCAAAATTTCTAAAATACCCCTCATTTTTTTTTAAAAAAAAAAAAAAAAAAAATTGCAATGATTTAGGTGTTGATAAGAATTTAACGGAATTTGCAATGATTTATAATTTTTTGGGAGAAATTTACTTATAATCCTCGATCGTTCATCACTTCTGAAAAAATGTACTAAAACTTTAAAAATTTTCAATTTAGGGTATTCATCTTTCAATTTTTATTTTTTTATTTTTTCCAGTTTCAATCATTCGTTAGAATTTTCTGTTAAATCCTGTCAAAATTCCTAAAATACTACCTCCTTTTTTTTAGAAAAATAAAAAGAAGAAGAAAAATTGCTAGAATTTAGATGTTGGTAAGAATTTAACGGAATTTGACTGTCGATTTTTTTTTTGGTAACATGATATTTTGTTAGGGTTATACAATTTTTACTACAATTTTTTTTTATGAATTAATTAATATGGATGAAGTTGGACGGGAGATAGACATGAGTATAAAAAATAGCATTTCTCAATTATAAGTGGTTGTTTTGTCTATGATACACTCATAATTATTTTACCAATTATGAAAGGACACGTCAATTTGTATGAAAATTATAATAAAAGCATGTTCCTTTCTTGTTCTTCTTGGTTTTCCTGAACTGTTTCGCACAATATCGATCATATATGATAGTTGGAACTACTTCCATTTCCATCAATAATATTGCAAGTGACCAAGGGGAAAGGGAGCACTAGCTTCAAACATCAATAATATTTTGCTGGGAACAAAGATTGAGGTGGGGATCCTTTTATCTCCTTCCCCTTGTCTATTTAATTTCTTGGCTTTAGAGTTTTTCTCTAAGCTCGTCACTTTTGCTACTTAATCTAATTTCTATTAATTATCATCTTCAATATTATATTAATTATCATTATCCCTAGACTGAAGAGAAGATGATATCTAGAATTAGATAGGAAGTAAAAATTAGGGTCTTGGTTAATTGGTTCCATCTGAAACTACCATTGTAATGTCTGTGTTGTATTTTTAATTTAGAGGATAAAGAGGATTTATAAAATCAGTATTTTTTTTTTTTTTTTTTAATTTCGCCGTTGGTGATTTTTTTTCGTATGAACTAACAACTGAAAAATATTTTCAATGTACAAAAATGATTTTGTTGAAAATGTTTCGTATGAGCCAAACACCACGACTTTTACTCTTCAGAATTGAAGTCATTTTAATTTAGAGGATTTATAAAATTTCAGGAATAACGCACTGAGATGGTAATTTTTAAAGAATTATTCTTTAAATTATGATTTTTTTTGGTAAAGCATAACTAATAACTTTTGGTTAAATAAGTGGGACTTGTGACTTTTTTAAGGAGCAATCACATTTTAAATATTGTGGTCGCATGGAATTCAAGTAAATAAAATAATTCTGGATCCAATGTTATGGATTATATAAGGATTTTTAATTTTATTGCAAAGGTAAATAGTTGATCAATGATTTTGATTAGGCTTTTAATTTTCAAGAATGATTCTATAAGTATTAGGGTGCGTTTGGGATTGCGATTTCGTAGACAATAAGTGCGATTTTAAACCAAATCGCAGAACATAGATCGTTTGGGAACTGCGTTTTTAAAAATTGCGATTTGAAAACGCAGAAAATCTGATTTTTCAAATCGCAGATAAGATGATGCTTTTTTGAAAACGCAGAATTTTAAAGGTAAATTCGCGATTTTAAAGGCTAAACTGCGATTTTGCCAAACACTTAACTGCGTTTTTAAAAATCACTTTTTTCAAATCGCACATTTTAAAATCGTTATTTTAAATCGCACTTTTTAAAATCGCAAACCCAAACGGACCCTTAGAAAGGTTTAAGAAAAAAATTATGAGGCCAATAAATTTTTTTTTTTCAGGTATGGCCATAAAAAGTTTTCGAATGGTCCTATTTGAAGCTAAAGGATAAAATTTTGGAATAACTTTATTTAAGGGTATCGAATTTTTACTATTTTTAAAAGAAGGTACCTGAACTTTAAATCGTCTCAATTTAAGGTATTCATTTTTCTGAAAGTTTCAATTAAGGGTCATCCGTTAAGATTTTCCGTTAAATCTTATCAAAATTTCTAAAATATCCTTTATTTTTTTAGGAAAAAAAAAAAAAGAAAAAAATTGCTAAGATTTAAGTATTTGTTAGAATTTAACGGAATTTGCAAAAATACCTATGACTGAATATTTGAATTTTTTTTAATTTTTTTTTAAAATAAATATGAGTATTTTAAAAATTTTGATAGACTTTGACAAAAGATTCTTAATTGAGACTTTCTAAAAAATAAATATTTTAAATTGAGACAAATTTAGGTACTTTCTTAAAAAAAAAAAAAAAAAAAAAAAAAAAAAAAAAAAAAAAAAAAAAGAGAGAAAGTTCATTATCTCTATACATAGGTTCTCCCTAAAAAAAATTTATGGTTGACTGGTTTCTAAAACCTAAAAAGGGCAGTTGAGGAAAAGACCAAAATGGCATTTTGGGAATTTAGTAAAGGAAAAATGGCATCTTAGTAATGAACATGTTAGAAAGATATTGTGAGGGGCAATTTAGTAAATAAAAAATATATCAGGGTAGATCTGTAAATTATAAATATTTATTTTTAATAAAAAAATTGAAAAGCCTTCAGTGAATCTGGCCATCATTTAAAAAAAAAAAAAAAAAAGAAGTAAGATGAGGTAGATTTTTAGCATTGATTAGTTTCTGACGTTGGCCATCTAACGTAAGCCTAGAAGCTATTGACAGCAAATTATTCCGCTGCAACAATCTAAGCCGCTGAATCTTCCCATTGACTTCATAGTTCATAGCAGCAGAATAAAGCAGATGCTTTCATAATTTCATTGCATTGAGCCGACCACATCTTTTCTCATCCCATTGGACGGTTCAGATAAAGGTCGGGTGAATCAATGGTGCATGACAAGGTTCACATACTCAGTTGAAAAATCTTTTCAAAGCTTATCTCACTTTCTAGTCGCCTGGGTGTGGGTTATTGATAAATGATTTTTATTTTTTAAATATCATTGAGTCTGTAGTTCCATGTCAGTCTTTCATATGGACACTAAAAAAAATTTCAAAAGTGAGAAGATAAAAAAAGAGAGGAAGATGTGTAATGTATCTCATTTTTTATTTCAAAGAGGTTGTTGTATAGGGGCGGAGCTAGGATTTAGGATTTTGGGAGGTAAATTGAAACAAAAAAAATTGAAGGGGCCAAAACTCAAAAAATAAAAAAAATTAGGGGTAAAATTTTAATATTTTTTAAGTTTTTTTTTTTTTTTTTTTTGGGAGAAACCCTGGCCTTGGGAGGGTCTAGGCCAGGGTAGCTCTGCCTCTGTTGTTGTAAGTGTTTGGGTGTTGTGTTCAAAATTGTTAATCAGTGTTTTAACTTTTTGTAATAGAAAGAAAAGAGAAAAAGAGGATTTTTCAAAGCAACTATTATTATTTAGAGAAATAATTGTTGTACAACTTTCGTACAACTCCAACAATATATATATATATATATATATATATATATATATATATATATATTTTTTATTTTTTTTTATGATCGACTATTGAATTTGTTTTCCTACATGTGGGCCATAAATATCTAATGATTAATCTTAAAAAAAGTTGTTAGAGTTGTATGAAAGTTATGTAAGAAACATTACTCTATTATTTATATCTATTTATTACGAGAAATAATTGTTGTACAACTCTAACAACTTTTTGTCAAACTAACTATTAGATCTATTTTCTTACATGTAAGTCCTAAATATCCAATGATTAATCTTAAAAAAAGTTGTTAGAGTTGTTCAAGAAACATTACTCTATTATTTATATCTATTTATTACGATAAATGATTTGTTGTACAATTCTTGACACAATTTTTGTACAATTTTAACAAATTTTTGTCAAATTAACATCTGTTTTTCTACATGTGAGTCCGAAATATCTAATGAATGATCTTAATTTTTTGGGGTAATTACCTTTTCCCCCCATGAACTACCAAAAAATGTGCGATGCCCCCATGAACTACCAACTCGACCAAAATAGAGCATTCAACTACCAAAGATAACCATTTTTCCCCCTTCCGTCAGTCACACGCCGTTTTACCCTCATGAACTACCAACTCGACCAAAATAGAGCATTCAACTACCAAAGATAACCATTTTTCCCCCTTCCGTCAGTCACACGCCGTTTTACCCTCATTTTCTTCCTCTTTTCCCCCTATGAACTACCACCATCTTCCTCTTTTCCCCCCATGAACTACCATCATCTTCCAACATGCCCCCATATAAAACGGCACATGACCCGTTGACCGTTTGTTTTAACCCCTTTGATTGACGGAATGGGGGAAAATGGTTGTCTTTGGTAGTTGAATGCTCTATTTTGGTCGAGTTGGTAGTTCATGGGGGCATTGCGCATTTTTTGGTAATTCATGGGGGAAAAAGGTAATTACCCCTAATTTTTTTTTTTAGAGTTATACTCAAAAGGAAAATGTTAGATTTACAACACCAACACAACAAGTGCACAACAGCCCTTCACATGAGGGTGGACCCCAATGTGTGAGGCTCACCCTCATGTGAGAGGTTATTGTGCACTTATTGTGATGATGTAGTACAAGAATCAAATTCCTATAAAAAATTACACAAAAGTTATAAACGTATTTTTTCTTTTAACTGGATTTCATTTTTTCGTTGCATTTTGTGGGGACCAATCATTACAGTGGTTCCCACTGATTTTTAATTTCGCACATGCATGAGTCACGATAGTGGATAGTTGGCAGTTGGCACTAGCGTTTTCCAACGTTAATATTGTATGCGTTTCCAAAGGTTCGCGCGAACGCATGGTAGTTGGCACTACTTCCATTTGCATCTATAAAAAGGGAGCAGTAGCTCCAAACTTGTACTGCAAAACGGAACTCTATCAACTCATGGCTATGGTAGTTTAGCTGACCATTTTCCTTATGTCCCTATCTATTTTCATGGCTAGCTAGCTGTAGAGTTTTTCTCTAAGCTCGATCGTCACTGTTGCTACTCAATCTAATTTCTATTTATTATCATCTTCAATATTATATTAATGTGCTAGCTAGTATGAAGCTCACTCATTTGTGCTTTGCAAACAAACCCTATATATATATATATATATATATATACACGGAGTTTTCTTTATGCTAAACCTGTTTGGCTGTTTCTATAGAAATACTAAAATCTGCTTTGCATTAATTAGTTAATTTAAGCATTGATTTATATATCTCGCTGTTTATTATATATACTAATTAATCCTCCAATTAATCGTAATGAGTTACGTACTTCAACTCCTCTTAATATCAAATCTAGGTTGTTTTTTTTTTAAAATTTTTTTTTAAATTATATATATATATCTTGGCATTGTGTCTATGAGAGTCTATGAAAAAGAGCGAAAAATGAGAAAGGAAGTTGCCATGTTCACTAAGAGCTTTTTTTTTTTTTTTTTGGGGGGGGGGGACAATTAAGAGCTATCATTTTGTTGTCTAAAGCTTGGATTACTTGAGTACGTAGAACTATACATTATTTGAAAAATATTCTTATAATTTTATTTAAATTTCTTTGATGGGTCTATATTAATTTTTTTTGCAGGATCAACAAGGTAGTCCGGAAGAAAACCAAATTTAATCTAAGAGTGGTACTGGAATTGACAAGCTGTTGCACTCTTATCCTGTACGTGAATTTAATGCTACATATTTTTGCCTTAAAAATACTTACTTATATTGTCTTTTTTTTTTTTTTTAATAAAGTTAAATTAAGGAAAAAATTCACTTATAACCCCTAATATTTCATCATTTTTGCAATTAAATACTTAAACTTTAAAAAATATCAATTCAGAGTATCCATCTTTCAATTGTTTTTTCAATTTCAACAATTTGTTAGAAATTTTTGTTAAATCAAATCAATTTAGTTTTCGCTTTTCTTTTCTTAGTCTAAAACCTTGGATATGACTCATTAGACTCGTCAGTATGGTACTTTTTCGCTCACATCCGGTTTTACACTATATTTCTTTGACCCATTGGTGATTTATTGCTTGCTTCCAAACCTGACGGGTTATCTGTCCTACATCATACCAAGGTGGTTTAATTGACTTGATAGAAAGGTTTAGGTAAGGGTTATTTTTTTGTGTCTTAATCTATTTTTTACATTATTTCAAAAAAAAAAAAAATCTATTTTTTACATATATCTCTTGATCTCATAAAAATAAAATAAATAAAACATCAAACATAAAAGGGAACAAAAAAAATTTAGGAGAACAGAACGAAGTGAGAAGCACAAATGTGGTGTGGCTCACCAACGGCACGAGGTAGACAATTTCGTGATCGGTCGGTTTTGGACCTCTATTCAACACTTGGAAGTTAAATTGACATGTAATCAATATAGGTGGGCCTTGATCAGGCCCATAATACATGCAATTTCAATTGTCGTTGTACATAGTACAACAAGGGTTCGGTAAACGTGAACCTCGATTATAGCAAAGGCCCATTTAATTAAACCTTAACAGCCACCATTGAAGCAATCAAGCAAATAAAGCAATAGCTACTGCCCCTTTATCTGAACTGTCCAATGTGAAGAGGTATATACTCCAAGCATTCCAGCATAGATTAGTTATATATTAGTTACAGAGACTAGTTTTATTTATCCTATCCAGAAAAATATTCTTATGATTTGATTTTAAGAAATGCTAAAAAAACACATTCTTAACTCACTCCTATTCCGCTAGGTTGACGTGGCACTGCTCATTAGTTATTTATTTATTTATTTATTTTTTGTTTTTTTTCCTTTTTCTTTTTCCTTTTGTTTTTTTTTTTTTTGAAAAAAAAAAAAAATGGCTGATGGCCCCTGCATGTTATTGTTTTTGAAGTGAATTTCGTCTTAAGATATAAATCTGTTTTGTTTTGTTTTGTTTTTTTGGGGTCATTCTTGAAGAAACGATTTTAGGAAGCAAAAAGAGAAGAAATATGGCTCTGAACAGAGGATGTAGAGGTGTTACAATTGATGTCGAAGCCTTGGCGTCTTCGATAGAACGTAAGATGCCAGACTTTTTGTTCATGTCTCCTAAGTGTTGCATCTTCAGAACCCCCCCTATTCTCTCCAGGCATAACAAACAAGCTTATATCCCTGATGCATTTTCTATTGGGCCTCTCCATCATGGCGGTCAAAACTTGAAAGCCATGGAAAAAATTAAAGCCAAATATTTGCAAGACCTTATTGATCGATCACCCATACCGTCCATGAAGTTGAGAGAGCTCATCAATTCTATCCAGGCTGTGGAGAATGAGGCCCGTGAGTGTTATGCTGATGAAATTGCTTACACCCCATATGAATTTACGGAAATTTTGGTAATTGATGGCTGCTTCACTCTTGAGTTATTCTATAGGGATGCCTACCGCAATATTAAAGACATGTATAAAAGAGATGACCCTGTTTTCACCAAGCCCTGTATGCTCCAATTTCTACAGCATGACTTGATATTGCTTGAAAACCAGGTACCTTGGATGGTACTGGAGCTTTTGTTCAACAAGACCAGGGATCCTGGACACCAAATGACCCTGATTGAACTTGCCACCTCATTTTTTACTGACATGTTTTCATCCAAAATACCTTTTCCAAATGACTCTGTTCGAGACGTGAAGCATATTCCAGACTTGCTGAGAAAATTCTTGATTTCAACATCTAGAGGAGAGGAAGAAGGTGGGTTAGAATCGAAACTGGTGCCAAAATGGTTGGTTTCAACAAATACAGAACAAGATCAGGAAGAAGGCAGATTACATTTGAAATTCATGCCTTCTGCTACGAGGCTCCTAGAGGCTGGAATCAAATTCAAAAGGGGACCGTCTGATAAATGCATCTTAGATATAAAATTTACTAATGGTTTTCTGGAAATCCCTCCAATACTGATTCATCAGACAACAGAAACAGCTTTTCGAAATCTCATTAGCTTTGAGCAATGTTACTGCATTGATGCTAGGATCACCTCCTATGCCATATTCCTAGACAACCTCATCAATACTACCGACGACATGGAGAAGCTCTGTGAAAGAAAGATAGTTAATAACTTGTTGAATCCTGAGGATGCGACCAAGTTCTTCAACAAGCTTTACCATGATACTTATGTGGCTAAATTCCATTACGAAACTCTTGGTTTGCAAGTGAATAGATACTGCCAACACAAGGTGCCCAGATGGCGCGCGATACTTGTGCGCAATTATTTCAGCAATCCATGGATTATTCTTTCAACGTTGGGTGCTATTATCATACTCATCCTCACTTTCGTACAAACTATTTACACCGTAGAATAGTAGTAATATTGCCTCCTTATCAAACTTGTGGATTGTCCTTCTCAATGTCAATTAATATGTAAATAAAGGACTGTTGTTTGCTTTGGAGTATATATATGTGTTATAATATTGTTGGGTCAAAGGAGTTGATTGTGGATTGTGTAAACCAAATCAGTGTTAACAAGAGTTTCTCAATCATAGCGATGGGGAATATATTTCAATTTCCAACTACACTCTTTTTAACTAAGCAGTCTACACACATCTCAGAATGCAATAGAATAGTGGCTCCTTCTAGTTGTCTTTTTAACAGCTTAAACTAGAGCTTCACCAATTGGGTGTGCACTCGATCACCTTGCTTCCCAAGCGACAACCAGAAGACTTTGGCTCTGGTTGACCCAAGTAAATCAGACAGTTGCAGTCTCACAAACCAAAGAATCCCAGAGCAAGGTTCTATGTGCTGTTATAAGTAAAACTATACTCAACATAGAAATACATAGAGTCAAATGACAAATCCTATATATGGAAACAAAGTTTGTAAGAAGTTTTATACAAGAAGTTTTATATCAAGGATGCAATACTATTTTTTTGATGCTGTACACAGTTTGTACCACGGTGAGGATCAAAAGGATAAGGTTAAAGTTTACTTTTAAGTATACTATATAAGGAACTAAACCCTAAATATATACACACACACGCATACTATATATAGCACAAATATAAGGTTTGGGTATATACGAGTCATTATGCATGTATATAGTTTCTAAACCGTTTACGTGTATTACGCACGTATATAGTAATAATTATAAGTTATTTTTTTAAAAAAAAAAAAAAAAAAATTAAATACAAGGATTTATATGCATGTATATATATATATATAAATTTGGAAAAAAAAAATTCAACAGTTGGCCACGTGGCGGACACATATTGCCATGTGTCCAAATTCCACGTGGCCATGTGGCCACGTGTACTTTGCCAAGTGGCCATGTGGCCACGTGTCCTAATCCACGTGGTTGATTTTGGCCACGTGGCTGTTAAACACGTGGCCACATGGTCACGTCTCATATTTGCATGTGGCCATGTGGCCATATGGGCATGTGTATTAATTTACGTGGCCATATGGACACGTGTAATTAATACATGTTGCGACATGGCCACGTAGATCTATTACACGCGGCAATGTTGCCACGTGTACTAAATACACGTGTCTAGAAGGCTATTTCGTCTTTTCTGCTACATCTCGCCACGTGGTCATTATGACACATGGCTATCTGGCCATGTGGCTACAGTAACGGCTATTGTAGCCACATGGCGAAATGTCAAATTTTTTGTAGTGCAAGTATATAAACCTTGACCAAAGTTGCGTGAAATGAATGTGCCAGTTTGAGCGATTTTCATGTGTAACGTTAAAATATATGGAAAACTTACACTATTACTCCGTTTTTATTTTTGTATTTAAAATTTTTACACAAATTCAACATGTAACACGAGTTTTAGAGCTTTAAATAGACTTCACTTACGAAAGACCATTCATCAATCATTTTAAGCTGATGTTTAGCTTTGTCTGTGTTTTTGCTTAACAATTAACAACGTTGAGAAATGATAGACAGGGAACGTTTGACTGTTTTCTGTCCGTCATTTAATAATTAAAAAATATATTTTATTAAAAAAATGATAAAATGCATAAAGAATAAATAAAAAAGATAAAATATATTTTTTAATTATTAAATAACGGATAGGGGACGGTTGACAATGTTTTAGGATTCAGCTTTTATGCGATAGTGCAAACTAATGTATAGATTCTGTTAATCTAAACCACATCGTTTTAGATTAACAATAAAAGTACATCACATACGACATCGTTTTTTAATGAGCCAAACAAAAACAGTGCTCTTCGTCCCTCTAGCACCACGATAGCAAAGTGGAATCCATGGAGCTTGGTGCTGCTGTGCCTGGTGCGAAACTGGTAGGTGCTTTCACCGAAGAGGGTGGCTGATGCGCGCGACAGGTTTGGCTCAATGGTTGGTGGTGAGGCAGAGATCGGGGACGTGGGCTTTTGTAGTGCTGCCTACGTCCTTTTCCGTGGGTCGACGCCACGGGGAGGCGGCGCAGAGGTTGGTAGCTGGTGGCTGCAGCTGAAATTTCGGCAGTGAGGGCCGATTTTGGCGCAATAGTGCTTTGGATTTGGATTTCTGGTTGGGGGTGGGTTTGTTTCTGGGTATTTGGGTGGCTGGGTATTTTAGTAGTTGCAATTTGCTGTCTTCCCATGGGTTATTTGATTTGGGTTTTTTTTTTTTTTGGTTCTGATGTTTTGGTTGGTTTTTTGCTTTTGATTTTAGCCCATCGAAGATCTTGTGTTGGGAAATTTTTACTGGTTGATAATTTCTCTGCTTGTAGGTGGTTTTGTCCGTAAAATCTTGTGAGTTTGTGAGTCTAAAGGAAAGCAAGTCACAGAGCGAGACTGCCCTTTGTTGCCCTAAACGAGATCGTATTTTGGGCAGGGGCCAAGCCGTCAATGCATAAATTACAAATATATTAAAATAGGAGTATGGGTCAAAGCATGAATAAGAAATATATAAAGATTGAAGATGAAATAAATATATAAAGACGAAATTAACATCATTTTAGTTTTGACAAAAAAAATAATAATAAACAAAAGAAAATATACAAAATATGTGTTTCATAATACATTAAATTTCAGCCAAAACACCTATCAAAATGGAACCCGTCGTGTTTTTGAATCCCGAAAACTATCTATGATTGAATCTATGCTAATTGTTGCAACAACTTCTCTTTCGATATACACCATTAGAGAATCCGTAAAAAAACTCATCTTCAATTTTGTTGCGAAACCTAGTTTTGACAATATTCATGGCTGAAAATGCTCGTTCTGTAGTTGCGTTAGAAACGGGAAGAGTAAGCACAAGTACAATAACTCGAAAAACAAGTTGGTAGATAGTTGATTTTCCGGTACTAACCAACCATTGGCACAATTCAGAAATATTTGACAATGCTTGGAAACTCGAATGTTGAACTACATTATGCTTATAATGGTTAAGTTCTATTTCCAACTGTTCCTTTTCAAGATCAGTAAAGTCTTGTGGATAAAACTTGTTTACCAACTGACAAATATCATCAATTCTAAAAGATTCACGTGCGGCTCGAGGATCAAGAGCGGAGCCGAGAATAAGCAACTCCACTGTATGCTCAGTAAACCGACGATTTAATTCTTGCAATTGAGAATCTATTGAGGCACAAAAAATATCCACTCGATAATGTTGCTCAATTGTAAAGTCGGCTTGTTGGTGGCGAGCTCGACCTCGTCTCTCAACATAACGAGCACTCATATCTGGGACATCTATATTGCGTTTCTCGCAAAATGACTTCACATTGGTAAGTAAATCATCCCATTTATCATCTCTATATTGTTGGATATATTCTTTAGTGGATGAAACAAGATTCATGGCACTTAAAATATCTTGATATTTTGATTGCAATTCTTGACATAGATGATCAATGATCTGCATTGTTTCTTTCATGAGGTGCAAGATGAAGACAAATTCAAATGAAGTCATTACCTGATAAACTGAATCTGCTTCTACTCGTTGGGAAGAAGTAGTTCCTACATCAATTATTTTAAGAACTTCACAAGCTGGACTAAAGATTTTGATCAAGCTAGAAACTGATCTCAAGTGAGAACTCCAATGAGTATCTCCAGCCCGTTGTAAATTACTAATTTGATTAAGTCCCCTTCCACTCTGAATCTCATCAATTTCAATTAGGTAAGCAATTTCAGCAGTTTGGGCAATCCGCAATTCTTCAAATCGACTGCACGAAGCACAAATAATATTGACAATAAAAGTCAAATTAGTAAAAAATTGATGAATAGGAATAACTTCCTTTGATGCCGCCACTAATGCCAATTGCAAACGATGTACGAAACAATGAATGTAGTAGGCATATGGACAATCATTTGAAACCAAAGCTTGCAACCCATTCCACCCACCTCGCATGTTACTTGCCCCGTCATATCCTTGTCCTCAAATATTTTCAATCGCTAACTTATGTTGAGACAATACAAAATATATACCATTTTGTAGGGTTAATGCCGCAGTATTAGAGACATGAACAAGCCTGATGAGTGCCAAATATTGTGTATTTAGACCCCTTGATTTGCACTAGTTAGACCTTTAGCCTTATTATTTTCTAATGTTTTGGTTAGTTTTTGTGTTTTCTGTTTCTGTAGGACAATAAGAGAGGAATGACAAATTTCATAAGGAAATGACTGGAAATTCGGAGAACCTGAAAAGTCGATCGATCGAACTTAAAATTCGATCGATCGAAAATTTGCCCGAAGTCGATCGATCGAAACAATAGTCGATCGATCGAAATTTCCCAGAAACTGCTTTTGCAGAGTGCGCCAGAACGCCCAATCAGAAGCCAAAAAGCAGTCTTCCCTTTGATTTTCGCTGCAGAACACGCTGGTTTCGTGTTTGTGGTTGTCTCTAGCAGCAGAGGAACCCTAGAAGATGGTAAATGAGTCATTTCTAGCCCTAGCTCTCTTCTATAAAAGCCATAGCCATGCCTCCTTGTAAAAGAGAGTAGAAGAGGAGAGAATAGAGTAGTGTAGAGCATAAAATTCAGTAGATAGATTTAATTTCGTGCATGTTGTATTGTATTTCAGTAGTTTTATTTTCAGATACTTTCTCCTTGTAAAGCTTTTCTTTCATTTCCATGGTTGTTCATCATTTTCTTGTGGTGTTTTTAGTCATGGAAGGCTAGTAACCTCAACTAGGGTTGAGGATGAAACCTTTCCATTGATGACACTCACAATCTTGGTGTACCACTTGCACATTTAATGATATATCATATTAGTTGTTCAAGTTCCATTCATTTAAAGCTTTATCTTTTGCAATGAATGTGGTTAGTGGTGGAAAGAGGACATTTTATGTGTTTCAACCGATGAATACAATGTTTTATCGGTTTGAATGATGATATCCATTGTGATTGAATGATACATTGGATGTTTTGATTTCAATTGGTACTCTTTGTGATTTGTCTATGTGTTGGATTCATTTAATGGTTCTCGGGTTCATGGTTAAGAAACTTGAATGACACCCTAAGCTTAATGTTCTTTGGGTGTTCAAGTGGAAACCAAGAGTGTGAGTTGTAGGATTTGGTTTGGTGGATTCCTTAGCCTTAGTTCCTTTTAATTTGCATATTTCATTCCATCTCTTTTATTTAGTCTTTTGTTCTTGAATCAATTCTCAAACCTTTGGAACTAGGTTAAAATAAGGTTGATTAAGCAAGACACCAATATTTGACCATTTCCCTGTGGATTCGACCTCGCACTTGCACACACTATATTGCAAACGATTCGTTTGCTTGCGAGTACTATTTAAAACACACATCAAAGCCCAAAAAAGCATTCCCGCACAAAACCATCTTTGTCAACAAATCTTAAAACTATAGCTATTTGCTCATTCATTGACTCATCACGAGCTTCATCAACAATTATGCAAAACTTTGCATTACCAATTTCTTTGCGAATTGTCTCCTTCACTTTGGTTGAAAAAATATGTAAAATTTCTTTTTGTATCATTGGTGATGTGTAAGAGGCATTTTTTGGAACTTTAGCTATCACTTCAGCAAACTTCAGCAATTTGTTCATTATATGAAACTAACAAATTCAATATTTCAAGAAAATATCCACGATTCGTTGAATCACACTTTCATCCCGACCTCTAAAAGCAATACCTTGAAATGCCAGCATTCGAACAACTTCAATTGAAGCTTTTAACTGCAGTTGATTGTTTGCAATTTGTTCAGAAGTGAAATTTTCAAACACATTCTGTATGTGTTGAGACTGGTTCTTCAAATCTTCATATGACCTCTCAGTAATTCTATGAAATGAATTAGGATCTTTTCTTATATGATTGAGAAAAGCACAATTTTTTCCATCTCTAACTTTCTTCCAACTCCCGAATCCATCTATAGTGAATACACGTTGCGTAAGATGCCCAGATGGCTTATTAAAGAGAAAGCATGGTAGACAAAATGCTGCATCTTTTTTCTTCGAATATTCAAGCCATGTAGGAAATAAATTGAACCACGAATGTTGAAAGCTACGAAGATGATTTCGATTTCCAGATTTTGGGTACTCTTTAAGGATAAATTGGTACGGACTAGCTTGAATGTAAGCTCGTCGAATTTCATCCCGTTGATTAACGTTATACTCCCATATTTGACGACGCAATCCAGGATCAAACTCCAATGAACTAATATCAAACTCATTGACGTCAACTTTTCGAGATTTTTTAGAAGAATTTTCAGAAACTATGATATCAGAAGTTGGCGACGATGTATCACTAACATTGGCATTTGAACTTTATGCATTTTTTCTTTTGAAAAAGTCAAGTATTGTATTTGGCTTTCCCATCATCTACAAATAAATTTACATGATTATATTGGAGTCTTTAGAAAAGTAAGAAAAACATATTTGTAAGTTAATAGTTAATGAACTCACATAAAGAATAATAGAATATAATAGTTTTCACATGTCAAATTCTCCAATTAATTGTTTAGACTTATAAACAATAATAACAAATATTCTCAATATTCAATAACCATAATATTCTAATTACAATACCACTTATATTAGGAATTGAGCTTAGAAAAGTAACCTCAAAAAGTGGGACGTGCGTTGAGTGATTTTGTACCGCTTTTGTGTTGCAAATTTATTATTGTTCTGTATCGTAATAATCAGATTAAATCAACTATTTTCAAAATTTTATCCTTACAAAACAATTAAAAAACCTATTAAACAAAAAAACAAAAAAAAAAAAGCTTTGTAAAATTTTATCCGTACACACTCTGTGAAGGCATTATCCCACAACAGCTTGAATTTAAATTATTTAATTATTTATATTCTGACTCTCCAGGGACAAATGTCACAAAAGCTTAAAGCTTTTTGACAAGTCAAGTCACAAAGTTGAAAACGAACTATCTTTCAATTTTCTAGTCCAGAGACTTCCATAAAACAAATAAAAAAAATAGTTGTTTTCAACTTTCAAGAGTTAGACTCTCTCGATCCAAGATAACTCTATTATGGCTCACGAGCTTCTTCATTCTCTCAAGTCTAAGCGAGGTCGTGGAGGTCTTATGGCTGTTAAAATAGACATGGAAAAAGCGTTTGATCGAATGGAATGGGACTTCTTATTAAACATCATGCTTAAATTGGGATTTCACCCCACCTATGTCAATTGGATAAGGATTTGTGTCTCCTCTGTGTCCTGTTCGATTCTAATTAATGGCTCCCCCTTTGGGCTTTTCACTCCTACCCGAGGCCTCCGACAAGGTGATCCCCTCTCTCATTTCCTCTTTATTCTAGGTACAGAGGTTCTCTCTAGGCTCTTTCAACAATAGGAATCCATTGGTCTTCTCAAGGGAATCAAGATTTCATGTGCTTGCCCACCGATTAATCATCTTTTGTTTGCGGATGATTTAATTATCTTTGCAAAGGCCACGTCCAATGAGGCGACAGTCATCACCTCCTGCCTTAACAAATACTGCAGTTGGTCGGGCCAAAAGGTTAATAATGGGAAGTCTTCCATTCTTTTCAACAAGAATACCTCTCTTGCCAGTATTTCCAGTATCCTCGGGATTATTCCTTACCATATGACGATCTCTGCCCCTTTTTATCTGGGTCTGCCTCAGATGTTCAGGGCCTCTCAAAAGGACGCTTTCCAGCCTCTAATTGATAAAGTCCTTTCCAAAATCAATGGATGGCGTGCCAAGACGCTCTCTCAAGCTGGACGGACTGTCCTCATTAAATCCACGGCTGCCGCAATCCCTACTTATGCCATGAGCACTTTCCTGTTACCGTCCTCCCTCTGCCACACTTTAGACCGCCGCTTTAAAGATTTTTGGTGGGGGTTTCCCCCTGATAAAGCCCGTCATCTGAGTCTTAAATCTTGGGATTCGATTTGTCTCCCACGACATCAAGGAGGTCTTGGCCTTCAGAAAATGACCACCATGAATCAGGCACTTATTACGAAGCTTGGCTGGAAATTCCTCACTACAACTTCTTTTTGGGTTCAGCACTTACATACAAAATATATTCCTTATGGTTCCTTTCTTTCGGCTCCATCTTCCCCTACAGCATCTTGGCTATGGCAAGGAATTCAAAAATGCAAGCAATATCTAAGTTCGGGTTCTTGCCTAGCGATCTCTACTACTAGCCCTAACCCCATTTGGACCACGGCCTAGGTACCTTCTCTCCCCTCTCATAGGCCTTCTCCCCGTTACCCGGACAGCAGACATCTCCCCTCTCTCAATATTTGATCTTATTATTCCGGGTACGAGACAGTGGAACAGACTTCTTCTTTATGACATCTTTGACTTCCTATCTGCTAATGCAATTAGCCAGTTGCCTATTTCACAGGAAGTCACTTCAAGTTATCTGTGGACTCCATCTTGCTCAGGCCGCTTCACAACCAACTCAGCATACTTGGCAATTCTAAATAATGACTTCACTGGTAATCCCATTCTTTCCCCATCTCCTTTCTGGAAAGATATCTGGAAATTACAGCTCACTGATCGCCTTCGGCTTTTTCTGTGGAAAATAGCTTGGGACATTCTCCCCACTACAGTGCGATTACAATCTATTATTCCGGAATATCACCCCGGTTTCCTTTGCCCGCTTTGTAAGTCTGGCTGTGACGACCCATTTTTTTTTTTTATACAAAACATTTCATAAATATTAATCTCTTAAAATACTAATGGATCCTCACAGTGGCACGACGATGTGTCGCAAAGCCACATATGGTACATACCCCATAATATGTACCTGGTAAATCAGAGTACAACATCTAACTACTATGCAGCGAAAAACATAAACTCAATAGCGGAAATCACATCTTAAACATCTATCATAAATTAATAACAAGAAGAGACATTTAACATCTATGTGTTTAAATCTTTCCTCAATATAAATACATAACAAAAATGGCTTTATACAATAACGAGTGACACATGCGTCACAAGCCATAACAAAACCTATAAAACTGAGGACGCCCATGGTCCCGCATTTACGACCGTCGAGGCGAGCTCCGGTCATAATATCCCAAATGCACGTCTACAACCCCATCAAATACGACCCGAGTACCTGCAGCCAAAGGGACATCATCTATACGGTTGTGGAGGTTTGTCACATCCGTATAGGTGAAATGATGAGTTCACCGCCTCAGTACATAATACTGAGACCTCAATGATATTAAACTAACTGAGTTTTCGCAAAGAACTAACATTTTCTTTTTAGTCTCGCGTACATTATAATAGCTACCAATTTATAAAATTTTGTTTGAAAAACCCTATAGCTGATATAGCAAACACCGACTATAAGAAAACATTTAAAACATACTATGTAGTTGGAACCATACGTAGAAGTTCCATTGGCTTGGAAGCAACCACGTATAAACCCACCTACAATAACACTTTTATGTTGGTAGCTCAAATGCACATAGGTCTAACGTTATTAACTGTGATAACACTGTGCCTCAAGGCATTACAACTTCATGTCAAAGCACATAGTTGTCCATGCGGTTACTAGAGTAAGACTCTGATATCCAAGCACTTCTTACTGATGTGCAACTACAATCCATCTACCTACTCCCAAGTCACACTGATATTGCAACCAATAGCGTCAAAACCAAGTACACTAAGCTTAAAACATGCCATCTCGCTCTTTAGTACAAGCTTACTATCATTTTCCGAACATGGTTAACACGGAATCCTAGGGCATTACAACTTCATGTCTAGCACATAGTTGTCCATGCAGTTACTAGAGTAAAACTCGGGTATCCAAGCACTTCTTACTGATGTGCTACGACAATTCATCTACCTACTCCTAGGACGCTGTATTACTCATACCGAACCATGACAATATTCTTGTTCGTCCAAGCTCAATGTTCTAAAATTATGCAACTAGACGATAGCAGTATACATAAGCTCTTTTGCCATTAAAACTCTTAGGCATACTAATACGTCTAGTATAAAAACTACAATATTCTATATCATGAAAACATAAGACAATTTAAACAATGATATGCATGCTTATGATGGTCCTTTCATTCCTTGTGAGACTTTCCTTCCTTTTCATTCTTTGAGGCTTACTCTTCCTTTCATTCTTATGCTCATGCTCATGCTTTATGCTTTACAATTCAAACTCTATACTCATATTCTTTGCAAATCATGCTTTCTTCAAATTAGCTAAATCAATCAACATGTAATTTTATCATTCTACTTTGCATAATTTAAATCTCAACCGCAGCTCACATTAAAACACTCTAAATCAATTCAACACATTTCATTCATACATCATTTCATAACATTATTGATATATTTGAACATACTCTAAAGTACTCAAATCAAGCAAAACATGTATATTTAACATACAATTGGTTCGGATTTATAAAACAACATATATATTTTGCAATTCTATAATGTATAAAAATAACAGTTTTTCAGTGAGTAAAATATCACCTGGCTGCATTGGACTCCCGACTCCAACTCTACATTGAAGAACCCATTGAAGTCTCCAATTATGACACGATCCTGCAAATACTTATAACGTTAGACTACGCTATGAAACTCTACACTCTATGACACAAAGACTGCCTGCGTGCTCTCGCGTCACATTACCCGTGTCTAAATCTGGTTAATTATCCTAAACTATTATTAGATTATCATTTAGGTTTAGGTTCACATTTTATTTCATTTATTGACGCTAAGATGTGTTTACTATATTTCATTAGCTTATACATTATTGTTGTACCACATTATTATTACTGATCTTTTTATAGTTTGTCATTTATTTACTAAGTTAACAATATATATATATATATATATATATATATATATATACACACACAACACTTAACCTAAACCATTAGGTCTTTCCAACTTAGAACCTTAGTGACTTATACTTTAAAGGTTATCTTAATGTCTTTAATTATATTAGCCTAAAATCCATAATCTATTTATATAATTACTTTACCTATTCACAGGTTTATTCTTTCTTTATGCCAAAATATTTTATGTGCTCACTTACTTCATGTTGCCTTCACTCCTCAATTTATATTAGTCATTATCTTACTCATTTAACCACTTACGAGATGATAACTAACTCAACTCCTTTTCGTAAATGGAAATAGCATGTTCTCTACCAAAAGCTCGTTACACCAATCAATAACTTAGTTAAATCAAAGCATCTCCAAATGAGTCGTAAAGTCTCCAAACCCCACCAAAATTCCTAACTCATAGACATAACCATGTGATCCTACTAACACCCTAAACCACTAGGCCACGTTCACAAGTCAATACAAGCTTATAAATAAGTCCCTACTAAATTAAACCCTCAAAACATACTTTTAACATTCAAACAGCTTCATTCAACTTAAACTTCCCCCCAAACCAATAATTAACAATATATATTGATAAGTGCTCAAAAATGCATATTTTCTCTATTAAAATAAGCATTATCATACTATGTTTTGTCATAATTCTTGCATTTAATATTTAATTGTGGAATAATGTTTAATTATTAAATTTGAGCTTAAATGGATATAAATGCAATGAATTGTATTTCTTTTTGTAGGAATTGTTGTTGCTTTCAAGCGACTGGACCACTTGGTGGAATTGACCATCAAGCTGGGAAATAAGATTGAGGCAGCTACTCTACACGTTATTGGCAAAAAGGCTGTGGAAGAAAATCGTCCAAATTCCAAGATTTCAACAAAGTGGCAAATCCTTTATTTAGGGAAAGAATCCTGAATGAGCTTGTCATCTTATTTTCATCATAACTTTCGACTCAAAAATCTGATTGCATTGATTTTGGTGGCGTTGGAAAGCTAATGAAAAATTCTACAAATAAGTCTGAAATAGGTTTTTCCTGTTTCGGACTTTTACTATGCCCAATTTGCCCCGCAATAACAGAGCGCAAATCTGTGCGGATTTGGAGTCTTTTTCCTACTTGATTTGGAATTTCAATGGATGTGTTATGACGAGAGGACCGCATCAAGCTGATTTTCTTCCAAAGCAAATTCCTTCCATACACAGTTGATTTTCTTTCCATATATACTTGGTGATGGACGTGTGGAGCACAAATCAGAATGACTTTACATGATTTCTTTCCATGATTTTTACCAAGTCACACATATTCAAGATCTGATTTATTTCCATCCTCGGGCTGCTATGCAATTAATGCAAGATGTGATTCTTTCCTTAGCTTGACCACCAAGAAAAACCCCAAAAGACCTCGGAAGCACTATAAATACCATGTTTTGGTCTTAAGAGCCGCAGAGCCCCGGAGGAAGAAGGAAGAAGCAAGGACAGTTATGGAGGCTCCAAACCGGTTTTATTGTTTGAGCGGTTAAATCTCTAGCTAAGGCTAGGGGTGAAGCCTAGTTTTTTTTATTATGTATTCTTGATACTCTTATATTATTGATTAAATTTGGGGTTGATTTTTATTTGAGAGTAATTTTATGATACAACTTTATTTTGATTCATTATGATTTTTGTTTATATCAAATGCTTACTTTGTTTGATTTGTTATGTTTCGAAAATATTTTGAATGCTTAATTTATTGTGTCATGTTTATGAAATCAAGTTCTCAATCAACCCATGTTTGATCTATTTTATATTATGTCTCAAGAATATGTAATAAATTGCTAGGTGGATCCCGGAAGCCTTAGTGTTTTCTTTTAATTTTTCTTAATTTAGTTTAGCTAATTTTATTTTAGTTTATCATCTATCCATTGCTCCACTTTTTAGTGGAAAAATCCATTTAATTTACTTTTTTTGCACAATAATAGGAATTTTACTTAGTATCTACCATTCCCTGTGGATCGACCTCGTACTTACCGAGAATTATTACTTGCGAAAACCTACACTTGGGTTTGCACCCTTTTTGGTCCAACATATATATAAATATCACAATCCACTTCTCTATTGGTCATAACACAACCATCAAACCAACAATCCATAACATTTCACTACAACTAAAATTACATACTCATCAATATCAACAACAATGGCCTCAAACCGATTGTCTCCCAAACCACCCAATCGACCACCAAAAAATTCAACCACTCATCTACAACACCCATACAACCCAGCCAAACATCTACTAACACCAACTAATTAGCCACAAACAACCAAGGTACCCAACAACTCAATCCTCCAAAACACCCTTGAAAACAATACAATTCAAATTTAAGAACACACCCATCAAATTACAGCCATCGAAGATCAATCCATTCAACTGATAATACCCATTCAGCTACTCCATCCGAGCACTACAAATCCAAACAACTAAAACATCAAACATCCAACAATAATCCAATCAACGGAACTAATCTAAATTAAAATATCATTCTCATATTTAACAAAGATAAATCAAATAATCTAAACTGAATCACAAGAACTACCACCACCAAAACCCCATCATTCGGTCCAACCAATTTGGTAGCTTACCAAAAATCACCAAAACCAAACCCAAACAATACCGAATTTCAGCCACCATAATCAATCCAAAGACCCATTCGGTCAACAACAAATCCAGAATTTCCCAACTAAGTTAACCCATAAAAATACATCCATCAAAACCAATTTCAAGAACACCCACAACCATTTGGCCATCCTCAACCCATAATCAATACAAAACCATCATCTAGCTGAGACACCCAAAACAGGGAAATCCACTCAAACACACATACTCAAAATCTACAGAATATCAACTAGCAATCAACAAGAAATTACCTAACGGATTTCTGTTTGAAACAAAGGAATGGCACCGGAAAAGTCACCGGAAATCTACCATGGAATCGCCGGAAATCGGCCTTCAAGCCGTCGGGTTTCGGGTTCATCATGTCTTCATGGATCGGGTCACCATCGGTTCTCCTCCTCGGGTCCTTGGGTCCAAGCTCGTGGGTTCCGTCTGAAAAACGCACCCCTGGCTCGCCAGCGACGATCCATGGAGGATCGGGCCTCTGGCGTTCACAGGGTCTCTTGGTTCGTCGGGTTTGGCTCGTGGGTCCACCGGATCTCTCTAATCTCCAATCTCACTCTCTCTGTCTTAGTATCTCACTCTCCGTTTGGTGTCTCTCGGGTGGAGGGGAAATGAAGAACAAAGAAGAGGAAAGAAGAAAGAAAGAAAATAGAAGAAGGAGAGAGAGAAGGGGGGGGGGGCCTGCGTCCGTGTGTCGGGCATGGGGGAGAGATAGAGGAAGAAAGAAGAAAAGAAAGAAAAGAAAAGGAAGAAGAGAGGAGTGCGTGAGAGTAACCAGATTGGGGGAAAAATAAAGAGAAATGGAAAGAAAAGATAAAGTGCAATGTGTCATCATGAGATTGATTGAGAGAGGATAACGTAATCTTCTCTTAACTAATCCAGTGGTGACATGTGGCAAGTTAGGATTTCTTTTTATTTAATGCTCTTATTTATTATTATTTGCAGTAGGACCCCATCTTAGTTTATTTCTATCATTCATTAATTAATATTTGACCACATATTTAATTTAACTACAATCGACCTATACAATTAATTATTTGTTCAACTAGAACCCGTTATTATTATTTTATTTATACTATTTTATCTTAAACTTATTTTATTTCAAAAGTATAATTATCGCTTAGGGCGTATTATTAATCTCATCTATTTAATAAACATAACTTATTAATTGCTACATTTCCTATTTAATTTCTTGGTCTTTACACTGGCCCAGCCGCCCAGACTCTCTCAGGCATCTTTTCTTTCATTGTCATTTTTCAAGGGTTGTTTGGCATCTCTCACCTTGGCCGCTTGATTCTACAACATTGGATTCACCCAATTTACGGGATTGGATCCAAATTATCCTATCCCCTGGGGCAACTCTGAATATTCCGAGTGCAGAGCGCCATTGCTTTCAGGTTTTTGCAAGTGTTGCATGTGACATGCTTTGGTTTTATCGTAACAAAGCTTTCCACGATAAGGTCTTCTTCGATGCTCGTACTGTTGCAAAGCTCATTACCTCTACATTTCACCAACATTGTGATGCTTGGTTGCACCAGATTGACCCCATACCGGAAAAATGGATCCGGCCCCCATTACATTGGGTTAAGATTAATTTTGATACTGCAATTTGTGACTCATTCTCAAGCCAAGCTGCTATTTGTAGAAATCATAGTGGGCACTTGATCAAGTTCGCTTCCCAAATTCAGTCCAAATGCTCCCCTAATAAAGGTGAGGCTTTAGCTGGTCAGCTTGCTGTCTCTTTGGCATCCTCACTCCACCTCAACAGGTTTATCCTTGAAGGTGATTCTCAAGTCGTTATCCTTGTTCTTTAAGATCCAACAATTGTTTAGGATTGGCGTATCGCTGACATCATTACCCAAACATTAGACTCTATTCCTCCTGGCACTACATGGTTAGCGCGGAAAGTCAATAGGAGTGCAAACTTCAGTGCTCATTATGTGGCACATTGGGCCGCAGCTAGATTTAATTCTAGCAGCATTCCCTCCTCCTCTGGTTTCCATCTATCTCATGTTCCTTTTGTCAGTGGCACTGATCCTACGAGTATTGTTGCTCTCCTTTTAAATCCTTAGTTGTTGTTTGTTTGTAACGTATCTATATATATATAAAAAAAAAAAAAAGTCATACATAGTTATCACCAACAAAAAATATGAGCAGATTACCATTGTGTCGTCACTGCTGTGGACCTGGTGTGCAAAGCGATAATTTTGTGCTTACTGCTTGGCCGTGGTGTTGGATTTGGTGTGCAAACTGGAAACTGCAGTAGGTCGGCTGAGAGGTGGAGAAGAGTACAGATGTATTCTTGTTTCAATTTTTTTTTTTAATTAAATATTTTTGTTTCAAAATTTGAGTTGTCTGGCTGTGTTGGAACTGGAAATGCCCCCCTTAATTAAGTGCATACCGGCTTTTGATGTTTAGAGACTACAAGTCTACAACAAATCTGTGGATTTGGGCTTTTTTATAGGTTTATTTGGTTAAGGAACAAAAATTAATTGGGTAAGGGCCAACAAATTGAGAAGGGGCTAATGGACTAATTTTTTATTTTTTATTTTTAGAATTTTTTTTTTTCAAAAAAGTGGGGTGGGGGGGGGGGGGGGGGGATGGCCCCTGCCGGCCCCCCCTCTCCTCCATCTTTGCGTCGACCTACGACAAAGGACGCTATCAGCACTGCAAAAGCCCACATTGCCGATCTCTGTTGCTTGCATCTGCCACCCTTTCTGGTGAAAGCGTCGACCGGTTTCGCACCAGGCATAGCAGCACCAAGCTCCATGAATTCTACTTTTCAATCGTGGTGCTAGAGGGACAAAGAGCACTGTTTTTGTTTGGCTCATTAAAAAATGATGTTGTTTGTGATGTTGCCCTTTTGCTGTTAATCTAAAACGATGTCGTTTAGACTAACAGCATCTATGTAGTAGTAAGCCGAATCCAACGTTTTATATTGGTATTATATGGTTTTGTATATAGGTGACAAAAATTCTGTTGGCTTTTTAAATGATAAATGGTCCAAAGTATGAAATTCATAAATTTATAAAGTACAACTACCAATTTTGTCACATCACCCCCAATCAAAATTAGACACATATCATGACTTATAAAAAAAAAACCATATATATATATATATATATATATATATATCCAAAACAATATAAGCAATTAGGGGTGTAAACAAGCTGAGCTACTCGTGAGCTTACTCGAGATCGGCTCGAATAAACTCGACTCATGTTGGAATCAATTATTAAATGAGCTACTCGTAAACACGAAATCAAACTCGATTATTAAACGATGCAAACTTGTATAAACTCGGCTCGACTCGATTAAAACTCGTGAACCCGCTTGTATAAGGATCGACTCATTTATTAAAGCTCGACTCGTATATATATATATATATATTTTAATGTTTGTGAATTTTAATTGTACTCGCAAGTGCACGAATCGTTTGCAGTTAATAGATTGCAAGTGCGAGGTCGATCTCACAGGGAATTGTATTTTTGAAAACAAAATTTATGACTAAATTAATTAAATCCTAACCTAGTTCCAAAAAAAATTGAGAGATTGTATTTGTGAATAAAATCAAAAGCATAAACAAAATTAAAGTGAATGTAATCAAGTAAGAAAAAAAAAAAAGACTAAAGTATTAGAATCCGCACTCACAAATTCATAGCAACATATTCCCATGATCAATAATATTTTTCAAAGTTCTCACAATAAAATCTTAAGTACGTTTTACTTTTGCTTCAAATATTTAATCAAAAACATCACATGTATCCATTCTTTACACAAATCACAAAAGAAATCCAATTTAAATCAAATCATCAAGTGTATCCGTAAATCAAGCAAAATATCCAATTTAAATCAAAACATCAATTGTATCCGTAGAATAAATCATAAAGGATGTCCAATTTTTTAAACAAATAAAACCAAGCACACACAATTTTATGAAACTATCTTAAATTATCAAATGTATCATTGAATCACAAAAGATTCCAAGAATCATTCCACAAAATTGATTTGAAGTAAAACAATTGGAAAATCAATGCTCTTTAAAATTGGAAAATATTACATCACATGAGAATAGTGTTGCTAATCATAAGTGAGGCTCCATCCTCAACTTTAGTTGAGGGTTTAGCCTCCCATAGCTAAAAATAACATGCTAACTTGTATTGAAAACATCAAAATTAAAAGAACTTACAAGAAGAAAACATTGCAAGAGAAAGACTATAAAATTTTGCTAGTTACCGTCCACATTCACAAAAGTTCCTTTCCGTTAAAATTCCATCTGGTTTGACGGTCAAATTAGACAAAATGTCTAAATTGAATTTTTTTTGAAACTTTGGGGGGTACATTGCAAATTTTTAAACTTTTGTAGCCAAATTGAAAATGGTTGACAACTTCCTAGAGGGGGGGGGGTGAATTATATTTAACTCATAATATAACGTTGTGGCATATGACATGTAATCACTAATCCACTATATCTAATGTTATTTACTTATAAGTATTATTATTCGATACTTATGAATCATTACATAAACCGTCATCACGTAATCCAAGATCTAAGATCATATAAATTGTTAGATGGTATGAATCATATGATCATATGATATTAGTATATATTATTAAAATATAGTTATAAATTATGATAATTATGACTTATAATGATTATACTGATTAATGTTATCACAAATAAATTATAATCTCATAAGTCAAGTGATATGATATAATTCATAATTCACAATCATAAATTTTGTGTGTATATATATATATATATATATATATATATATATATATATATATATATATATATATATATATATATATATATATATATATATATATATATATAATTATCAATCAAGCTATAAATATAAATTATAGAACATATTGTCATATAATTATACAAATACAATGCTTAAGTATTTTATATTTAGATACCTAGATACAATTATTAGGTATATAGATTGCATACATAGTATGAATTCACATTAATCAAATGATATAATGACACTTTTGAAACTTAATCATATTATTCATATATAATGACAATGTAATTAATATAATCCCAAATTAAGTTATTAGGATTGGTCGGTTGGTGCGATTTAAATTACCAATGTGTAAATTATAGTCACAATTTAGGTGTTATCATTAGAATTTAGATAATATGATATAACATTATGCATTTGTACTACATAACCATTAGATATGAATCATATGATCATCTAAGAACTATCATTAGATATGTATAGGACCATATGAAAAATATAATAATTATCATTATTAATGTTTTAACTTAATATTTATATTGACTATTGTTACATTTTTATTTTTTATAATTCAATACTTATGAATCAATAGAATCATTATATATAATATACTTATAAGTTATATCACATGATCCACATGATTTAATATCAAAGATCAAATGATAATACTTTTTTGTTTGAGATCATATGATAATATTTAGATTATATGATACTAATAGACTATGATTATATTTATATCTATATTAACTTAATTATTAAGTATGTAATTATTAAGATTATGAATTGTTGTATTATAATTCATGAAGTTTTAAGATTAAATATTAAATTAAAATCTTATAATTATAAAAGATCTTGAAAAATACAAATATTATATGGGAACTGGGAATGGACTTGAGTCACTTGACCAAATTTACATAATAAACCCATATTTCTTAATTTTTTCTCCTTAACTATTAGTTGCATGATCTCTTTAAGACTAGCTCTTGAATTTTTAAAATTTCAAGACAAAACCAAAAGGGAAAGACAGTTTAAGATTCTAATAAAGGGCATTGTGTGTATAATTTGTATATAATATGTCAATATGTGTGCAAATAACATACTTCACTTTAATTTATTATTAAGTGTCTAATTATATATATAAAAAAAATTATATATTTTTTAATTTTAAAAAATATTTAATTTCTTTTAAATGAGGTTTAATTATTTTTTTTGCTAAAATAAATAATTTGAATTGTATGATACAGGCCGAGCTCGAGCTTGAGCTCGGTCAGTAAATTTTTTTAAGCAAGCCACTCAAATTTTAAGCTTGTGTCGGTGTCGAGCTTGAGCTCAAGCTTCACTGTTACATAAACGAGTCGAGCCTGAACAGCCAATACCCGCTTAGAATCGGCTCATTTACACCCCTACTTGTGATCTTGTTTGGCAACCCCCTCCCCTCAAGTATGAGGATTTTTTATTTTTCTTTTTTCTTTTGAGTGATAGTAAAAAGTGATTGATGTAATATAAAGTATAAAGAATTTATATGGAAAAGTAAAAATTGTAGTGGATTTTTTTATTTAAATAATAATAAAAAATTGTTGATGTGATATAAAAAGTTAGAATGTTTTGAAGTTGATTTTTTTTTTTTGAGAAGTGAAAAAAAAAAGGGGAGGGGATCAAGTTCGGTGCGAGGAGTGTGAGTTTTCGTGCTTCAGGCCTTTTCTTGGGTTGGGTTAGTTTAGTTCGTGCTGGGGTGTCTGCCGGTGGGTTTTGCGTCTGGGTGGTCTTCTTTGTTAGTCATTATGCGATCATTCTTGGGTTGGTCTTCTGCTTTCGGGAATATTTGTGATGGAAAGTTCCTCCTTTGGGGAAGGGTCAAAACTTCTGATTGCCCGTAGAGGTGAAAATAAAGCTGGTCGGTTCTTAGATGCGACAACTTATGGGTTGGGTGGTCGTAGAGGGATCATTCTTATCTCTGAGGGTTGCGGTGGATGGGGCTATCGTAAGTTATCTGGTGAGTTGGGAATTGTTTCTATTTCTCTCTCTGATTCGGTGGATCGTCGTGGAAACATCTCCTCTGATGGGATCCTCTCAGCCACGGTGGGTTGTGGGCTTGGTTCTTTGTCTGCGTCGAACAAGAAGGATGGGAAAGTAGAAGGGACAGGATGGGTTGGAGCCGAGTGTTTGGGGAGATGAGCAAAGGTCTGGATTCTCTTGGAGCCACAGATGGGTCTTCGTTTTCTGGTGGTTCTCTGAAGAGTGTTAAGCTGGCATGGGAAAGGGAACTGGCCCTCTGTCGTTCGCGGATGTGGTGCGCTCAAGAGCAACCGCCTCTGCCTTGGGTTGCTGGTCTCTGGGTCATAATTCAGGTTCATGAGATGCGGCAAAGGTCGTTGACGTAAGGCTAATGCATATGGCGGAATGGTGCGATTTGGAGAAGCAGTCGCCAGTGGATTGCTCCGCCACGGAAAAGCAAGCGATTGGTCCCCTGGGTAAGGACCTTCGCCCCTACAATATCTTTATATCGTTAAACTTCTTATAAAATTCAATAAAATTTAACTTTTAAAATGTTTTGGGTTAAATACAAAAAAAATTCTCAAACTACCACCCGTTCTCCGAATGACCCTCCGAACTACCACCCGTTCTCCGGATGGCCCCCAAAATACCAATTGCTTATTTTTTAGCCCCATCTGTCACTTTGTGCCGTCTTAAGTGGACAAAAACTTGGCATGTGACTCTTTTAGCCCAAAAACCCGAAAATACCCCTCTCCCTACACGCAACAGCACGTGGCTTCTCATTTTCAGTCTTCTCCATCAATATCGTCTTCTTTAATCTGTTTCTTCATCGATCTTCTTCTCCGCCACCCCGTTCACTTCCTCTGTTTTACCCTGTTCACCTTGGCCCGATAAAGAGAGGATTCATGTCGGGTCCACCCCCGAATCCACACGTTGTCCCTCTCTGACCTGCATAGTGAAATCTGCAAGGCTGGGTTCTTGCCCTTCCAAACGAGTTTGTCGACGTGGGTCTTGTTCTAATTGAAACCGCTATTCGCCGAAGTGGGTCTTCGACCCACCGACTAGATTTCAGTCCAATGCATCACCATAGATGACCTGAAAAACCTGAGGACTGCAGTAGCTTGGTTTACTAAAACAAGCCAAAACTTCTATTACTGAAACAAATCTTAGTATACACTAATACAAGTTTGGTTTCCTTAGTGGTTTTAGAAGCTCCTCGGCCACCTCTGCTTCAATAAAAGCCCGGTGACCTCCAAATATATCAAAGACTGTATCATTAGCAGCAGTATCTTTCTCAGATATAATATCTCCATCGTCCTTTATTCTGGGGCCTCTTTTAAGAACTTCCAGCATAAGCTTACTCGATTCTCTGGCATAAATTTGCACAGGAGAACTCCCATTACCATCTGGCTCCCAAAGTAGCCTGGAACATTGTCATTAAGTCATTAACCTATAAACAAAACTAAAGTATAATAATAATGTAGTTGCTCAAATGCAACTACAGTTTATTTGTACAAAAACAATTTTATGGGAAATGGTTTGCCATGCATGCATGGGAAGAGTCATAAGGATGGTCCTGGGTATTTTTAAACCAAAAATCGTTTCTCTAAATGCTTTTTTGATAATATTTCTGTTCTTTTTCTAAGTGCATCAACTTGGTTAGATTCTTCTTATCATTCATCAAATTCATTTGGGTTTTCGGTAATCTTGGGGGATTGAGAATTGTGAAGTCTGATGCACGCGGAAGGAAAAATGACTCCAATCTGTTTTTTTTTTTTTTTGTTTTTTTTGACTACCGACCCAAAACATGCATGCATCTTTTTGGGTTATAGCACTGAACATCACGATTTAAACCAAAAATCGTGTCCATCATTCTGAAGCACCTCAACTGCCTCCTAGTGCTCCACCTTCCACATGTCCTGATCCAGCCGCCCCACTCAACACGTCTTCCATACGTTTTCCACTCTCCAGCCATGAGAATTCTCTTAGAGCTTCAATCAATGAAGCTGAGCCCCACATATGTCCCCCACCTAATGACCTTGCAGCACCTCATGATCCAGTTGCACTCCCTGTACCACCCCTTGGAGCTCCCATCACTGACGCATGGGAAGATTCAGAAGGATGGTCCTGGGTAATTTTAAACCAAAAATCGTTTCTCTGGATGCAACAAGTATTGAGAAGCTTCTTGCTTGAGAAACAACTGAATTATCAAGAAACAGAGAATAACACTTCAGTTCAATTCAGTTCCGTTCTTGAACACGGAGCACAGCAGGTTCGCGGAGGCGCAGAAAAGGAAAGCTACGATAAAATGATTACACCCATTCCATGCTGTCATCTTCCATTGACCCAAAGAGAATGGAGGAATGAGAAGACAGAAGAAACCATGACCCAGAACGGAGAGATCGATGATGGAGAAGAAATGTGTGGTATCAGGAGGATGAGATTCATGACATTCAAAGGGGTGAAGTACAAATACATACCAAGGCCTTGTACCTTGATTTGCCCAGATTTGATGGCGAAAATCCTTTGGCATAGATACTCTGTTCACCTCTGCTTTAGAACATAAAAACAGAGGTGAACACCCTTCCACTTGAGGCATTGCATGAACTAACTATTTTGTGATCTTATACCACTCAGGCACGTGAGAACAGTGGTGGTGCCAAGCAGCATTTTGTTGATGCCTTGCTTATATTGCAGGACCAATATGAGCTTAGCGAGGACACCATCCACCCTTAGCGACTACACAATCCAAGGCGAAGTGGACCGGATCGTGTGGGCGACGAGTTCCAGTTCGGCTCGGAGCACTTGTTTCCTTGCTCAGTCGAGACGGGCTGGTGGCGAAGAGCTTGTTTATGGGTTCAGAGTAGACGCGGTACGGGGACGAAGTACCGTGAAGGTGGAGCAGATCTATTATGATCTACAATGGCATTTTCGTAATATTGTGGTCTTATACCACTAAGTATCGTGTTATTTTTTCACAGGGCAATTTAGTAATTTTATGTTTAAAAAGAAGGGCATTTTTTAGTTTTTGGTCCTTTAGAGTCGTGTGTGGCACATGTAGTGTTTTGCATCCATATTGGTGGGAAACATTGACGGAGTGGGCCATTTTCAAAGGAGTTGATAGTTTAAAGGATTAGAATGCAAGTTTTGATAGTTTGGGAGGCCATTCAAAAAAAGGATGGTAGTTAAGAGGGCTAAATTGTATTTAATCCAAATAATAATGATTCAATGCCACCTAAATATACAACTTTTTACCACCTTACTTATGTGGCAAGGTGGTCCCCACTACTTTTTGAGTTTTTTTATTTTTTAAAAATAAATTAAAGTGGGGGACCACCTTGCCACATAGACAAGGTGGTAGAAAGTTGTATATTTAGGTGGTAGTGAATCATTACTCTAATCCAAATGTTTTCATGATATGAAGACGCGGTCAAGACAGCTGTGCCTCACAAGCTGCACGAGCTGCACAATTTCTTGATCAGTTGGTTTTGGTCCAACAACAAGTCTACACGTTATCAATAATTGTGTCATCGGTCGGTCAGGACCATAAACATGCATATATTACAAGTCCTCACTTTGACAAAGATTAATTAAGTTAACAATTGACAATTATAATTGTTCTTGTTAGAACACTACTACCAGCTTTTTTAGCTCTCATTTTCTTTTTCATATGGAGAAAAAATTTTAAAAAATCACTTGAATCAGATTTTTTTATTTTTCTCTAAACTATGAAAATATCAAGACAACCAAAAGTTGTACCCTACATCTAAAGAAATAAAAGTAGTTCACAATGGTAGATTTGAAAAAATATGGATGAAGTTGGACGGGAAATAGACATGAGAAGAAATAATAACATTTCTCAATTATAAGTGGTTGATTTGTCCATGATACACTCATAATTATTTTACCATTATAAAATGATATATATGGTAGTTGGCACTACTTCCATTTCCATCAATAATATTGCACGTGACCGCGGGGAAAGGGAGCACTAGCTTCAAACATCAATAATATTTTGCTGGGAACAAAGATTGAGGTGGGGATCCTTTTATCTCCTTCCCCTTATCTATTTAATTTCATGGCTTTAGATTTTTTCTCTAAGCTCGTCACTTTTGCTACTCAATCTAATTTCTTTTATCATGATCTTCAATGTGCTAGTATGAAGCTCACTCATTTGTGCTTTGAAAATGATGAACCCGGCCTATGGAGTTTTCTTTATGCTAAACCTGTTTCTATAGAAATAGTAAAATCTGTTTTGCATTAGTTTAAGCATCTATATTTCTCGTTGTTTATTATACCAATTAATTATCCTGTGAATTAAGAGTAAGATCTTTCATTGCAAAATCTGATCCAATTTATCGTAATGGGTTACTTCAACTCCAATTAATATCAAATCTTAGTTTTTAAAACGTATATTGCAAAGAAGCATGCAAAATGTATATTCCATATCTTAGCTTTGTGTCTATGAAAAGGACTGAAAGGTAAGAAAGGAGTAAGAGGAGTTTATGGAAACTTCACTTAATTCTTCTCAATTTTTATTATTTTTGCAATATCTTCCTCAATGTTCAAAAACTAATGTAATATATTGAACTTTCAATTTTTTGCAATGTCATTACTGTATCACAACCAACTTGGCCACGAGTCATAGAAACAACTCATGGGTCAAGTTTGGTTTTTTTTTTTTTTTTTCTAAAAAAATTTAAATTTAATTTATAATTAAGGGTAAATTTGGATTTTAATAAATTCTAAGGGTATAAAGGTCTTTCTACCCTTTTTGCGGGTCTGACTTAACCCCAAAACCTAACGGAAGAGGTGGCATGTATTGCAAAAAATTGAAAGTTCAATACACTAAATTCAAAGTTTTAGAACTTTGAAAAGATATTGCAAAAGCGATGAAAATTCAAGAAATTAAGTGAGGTTTCCCCTTGAGTTTTAACTTCTCCAAAGAGATTTGTTCTTGGAGAATTGTCATGTTTTCTAAGAACTATTCATTTTTTTTATTAGTTATTTATTTCTTTTTTCCTTTTGGGATAAATAAGAGCTATATATTGATCATCATTTTGTTTCTTTTGGATTTCTTGACTAGAACTGTACACAATCTTAAAACTATTCTTAGAATTTCATTTAAATTTCTTTGATGGGTACGTACCCATATGAACTTTTTTTTTGGCAGGATCCTCAAGGTAGACTGGAACTTCGTTATCGGAACCAAAAACCAAATTCAAAGAGTGGTGGAACCGGCAAGTAGTTGCATTCTTATCTTGTATGCTACCTATTGTTGCCTTAATTTGGTTCCATTTGAAACACTTGTTATACTGTCTTTTTCTCATAATTAACAAAGTCAAATTAATTTTTTCTTTCAAAAGCAAGGAAATATATAATGACCTACACATTCTTCTCACTCACATTAAGGGCAAAACAGACTCTGTTCCATGGGCTATTATGAACTTAGAACATCTTCTTTCAGCTGTTAGTGTTACACTAATCTCTTCTTTGAATGCATGCTATGCTCACAAGCGCATGGGTAATATTTTTGTTTTCGTCAACTCTATTTGAAGAGAATTGTGCCTAAATATTCATTGTTTTGTTTTTACTTTATTTTTTGTCACTCCAAAATTAGAAACAGCTTTAGGAGGCAAAAACTGAGAAGAAATTACAAATCCAACATATGCATGGCTGTGAACGAAGAACGAGATAGTGTTAGAATTGATATCGAGCGCTTGGAGTCTTCAATAAAAGATATGATGTCCCATGATTCACTCACTTCGCCTAAGTGTTGCATCTTCAAAACCCCTGCCATTCTCTACAGGCATAATGAAAAAGCTTTTATCCCCAATGCATTTTCTATTGGGCCTCTTCATCATGGCTGTCCAAACTTGAAAGCCACAGAAAAAATTAAAGCCAAATATTTGCAAGGCCTTATCTCTCGATCAGGCTCTCTGGATACAATCCTAAAAACTCTCATCAGTTCTATCATGGAGGTGGAGAAAGACGCTCGTGAGTGTTATGCTGATGCAATTGATTACAGTCCGGAAGAACTTGTGAAAATTTTGGTAATTGACGGTTGCTTTCTGATTGAGTTGTTCCTAAAGAAAACTTATTTGTCACTTAGAGAGGAACATGACCCTATTTTCAGCAAGTCATATATGAGACAATTTCTAAGCCATGACTTAATATTGCTAGAAAACCAATTACCTTGGATGGTACTTGAGATTTTGTTCGACTTGACAAAGGATTCTTACGACGAAAATCCCCTAATTATACTTGCCATGAATTTCTTTGATGACACCTATTTATCATATAGAATGCCTCCCTCGAATCAGGTTATCAACATCGAAGACATCGAGCATTTTGTTGATCTGTTCAGGAAATTATCAACTTTATCAAGCACTGATTCCCATCCGGTTCAAAGTATCAATTTCGAATGCATCAAGCATTTCGTTGATCTGTTCAGGAAGTTGTCAACTTTATCAAGTACTCTGTTTAGGAAAGTGAAAACTTCATCAAATATTCTGCTAGGGATATCAACTATTGAAGAAAGTCAGGAAACACCATGTGGATGGGAATTCGTGCCTTCTGCTACCAGCCTCGTGGAGAGTGGGGTCAAATTCAAAAGGAGTACGTCCCAAAGCATATTGGATGTAAAATTTAATGATGGCGTTCTTGAAATTCCTCCATTTCAAATTCACGAAGTAACAGAAACAGTGTTTCGAAATCTCATGAGCTATGAACAATGTCACAGCTACCGTTATGATAGGATCACTTCCTATGCCATACTTCTAGCCAGCCTCATTAATACTGCCAAGGACGTGGATATTCTGTGTGATAATAAGATAATTGATAACTGGTTAAATCCTGACGATGCGGCCCAGCTCTTCAACAAGCTTTACCTTGACGCTTATGTGTACTACCGCTACACAGACCTTAGCAGGCAAGTGAATAGTTTTTGCCAACGTAGATGGCCTAGATGGCGCAGAGCGCTTGTGCGAAATTATTTCAACACTCCATGGGCTATTCTTTCCACATTGGCCGCTGTTATCCTTTTGATCCTCACCTTGGTACAAACTGTATACGCCGTGAAAAAATAGTATTACTTACTATCCTTATAAAAAAAACTTGTTAATTCTATGATTGGTCTCTCTATAATGTCCTTTCCAATGTCAATTATGAAAAGAAATTAAGGGCCATTGTTTGCTTTGGTGTATGTGTAAGAAGAGTAATTTTAGAGTCTTTCTTGTGTAAACCAAATTAACGTGAATAAATATTGCAAATGCAAATGTTTTACAGTAATTAAGGAAATACGAGCACCCTTCCCAATATTGCTTTAGCCTTTTAGTTCGGATGCATTTCTTTCTTTTTACTACATTTAGGTGGATTCACTTCTCACTTGCACTTCCTTTTCTTTCAGTTTTAAGAATTCTATTTTTCAAAACATCTGGTGCTTTTTTCATTGATTCTTAATTACGATAATGCTATCGTTCGGGTTTCAATAGGTATTTCACACACTAAAGGTAGAAGAACTCTAGCCATTATTATTATTATTAAGCTTAACTGCTTTCATTTATGCTGAATGGAAAAAGAAAAATACAAGGATTTATTCTTCAAGTCCTCACAATTAATATTGAAGAAGCTACATATTAATTAGGAGAAACTTCATATTAAATCATCAAATATCTCAAAAGCTTAAACTGGTTGGAAGAGGTAAATTTAATCACATAATCAATTTTTTAACACTCTCTTTCACGTGTGGGCTTAGAGTACTACATTTTAATAGGTGAGATCCAACACGTTGAATATCTAACTGAAATAGAATATATTAATTTCGAACCCTCTCTCTACCTCCCATTTCACTTATGTTCTGTTTGTTTCGACGTAAAATTGTATCTAGAAAATGATTTCAGCATTTTTCGGTGTTTGGTGGGGGCGAAAATAATAGTCAACTAGAAAATGATTTCCGTTTGACAAAAAATGCTTAGTTAATTTCGAAAAATGATTAACGCTTTTTAAAAGCATAAATCATTTTTTCCACACGACAGGCGTAATCAACCATCTTTTAAATGACGCAATTGACTTTCACGCTCCAGTCGATCATCACCAGAATCCGACAACTATCGTCGGATTCAGACAAGCTAGATTCTAACATCGGTTGGTGCCGGAGTCTAGAAATTTCTACAGGAATCTGACGACGTCCGACTACTGTCGTCAAATTTTGGCAAACCTAATTCCGGCCAATACAGCCAGAGTCCGGCAGAATCTGGCTAAACAGGTTAGATTCCAGACAGTACAGCCGGAGTCCGGTTGTATTAGGCCAAATTTGGGCAAGAATCATGCCAATCTGGCCAAATTCCGGTTTGTACAACTGAAATCTAGCCATATTAGGCCAAATTTTGACGACGGCGACCGGGCATTTCTGAATTTCGGCCACTTTCACCAGAATTCGACGAACCCTGATTCTGACGAAACTATCCGGATTCTTGTCTTTATCCTGGACTCCAAAAATAGTAACCGGAATCCTACTGGTCAGTGACAAAATCTCGTCACCGATGATTTTTATATTATTTTACATAAATATTTATATGTTATGAATAAAAATTGATTCTTTATAAGTTAATAGGATTGAATGAAAATATAAAAAATATTTGTGATTTTTCGTATGCGCCAAACTCCAGAAAATGCTTTTGGCAAAAAATATTTTCTTGAAAAATGACTTCCCTAAAATCATTTTATAACGGAAACCATTTTACGCCGAAACAAATAGAACATTAGTTCCGCATCTATATTTCCAACATATTCTATTTTAATATTGAATGCGTTTTCAAATGTAGAACGTGAATATCACTCCTAGGCCACTCGAAAACAAATCCTAATTGCTTCAATCACAATATGCAAAGATTCGGATGGAAAGTCCGCTTTGGGCTATATATATATATATGCACGCGTGCGCATGCAAATAATGAGAATTTATATACTTTGAAGACTTTTTCATATTTTTTTAAATATTCAATTCAAATAAATGTTGGAGAAAAAATTATGCACATTGGACTAATTTCATGAATATAAAAATGGGGCTTTTAAAAACAGTAAATAAATGGGACTTTTTTCAAAATTTATAGATGTTTTTCTAAATGTGAATAATGAGACTTTCAATTTGTAATTACTTTTACCATGATTGAGAGCCTTAGAGCAATCCTAGCGAATTAGCTACTTTTTCCATTTGGCTAGAATATCTTTACTTTTGCTTAAAACTCACATTCGGCTTATGTAAAGCAGAGCTAAAATAGCGTTGGTTAAGATTTGTATACAGATGAACAGTGCAACACCGTGTGGCGTTGCACCGTACACAAATCTACTTTTATTTTATTGTTTTTTCTTTCACTTTCTTTCAGTTGTCTTCCTCTCTCTCTCTCTCTCTCTCTCTCTCTCTCTCTCCCTCCTTCTTCTTTGTTTTTCCTTTTCATTTCCCCTGATGGTTTTGGGGTTGAGGTTGCGGTTTTGATTTTCTCGACCCAGTACCAGTAGAGCAACTTGTGGCGAATCTCGATGTTGTTCGGTGGTTCTGGTTCGGTGGTCATGGGCTGTCCCAATGGTCGCGGGTTGTTCCGGTGGTTTTGGTCCTTTCCTCCACCTTTTTCATTTCCATTTTCTTCTCTCCCACTTCCTTCTCTCGTCTTTGCGTCTCTCGCCTTTTTCTTTCACCTTTTTTTCTTGCCAACTTCAGGTTGATTTTCCTGATGTTACGGTCTTGTGTTTGGAAATGTGTTTGGGAACGTGTTTGGGGTCAATGAATGGGTAAGGCGGCTGGATCAATCTTCCTAAGTTTACCTATGGTGAAAATAGATTAGGGTTTTCGAGGAACCCCAACCTCCCAATCAACAATTAAGTTGAAAAATATAATCTTGGCATACCTTTTATTCATGAGCACAATTCTTATTTATAGAGTACATAGCATATTTCCCCATACTTGGACAACACGTCCATATTATTAGCCAAAATCATTTTATTAATTATTGCCTTATTTAGCCAAGGGAAATCACCCCTTAATTGGAAGATTACTTCCTTATTCCTCACGTTCTTCTTCCTTGCCAAATTCAGCCACTTGCCTTGGAGAAGACTTCTTGAATCTTCCTAGCTCCAGCTGGCACCCGATCAGCCCTTGCATGCTCTTAGCTTGGCCTTCCTTCAACACGTCCAGACCATGTGCCACTTCCTTAGTTGGTCCTTCATGCAACCATAACACCTGAGCATTACCCTATGGAGGCACCACAGGTAAATAATCAACCCCATTTTTTTTTCCTTATCTCCCCCACCCCCCACCCCCCCCTTCGGTCTGGTGGATGTTTGGATGGAGGGAGATGCTCAAGTTATTGTCTCAACACTTCAATTGAATGGGGACTGTCCAGATAAATATAGGAGCTTCATTAATTATGATTTTGATTCACCGGTTGGACCGGTTGATTATGGTGTCTATATGATAATTTTGCATTTTCTGTGTTTGACGTTCTCGGGTTTTGAGGCTTGATCGATCAGCTGGTGAAGGTCGATTGGGTTGAAAGTGGTTGAGAACTTGAAAGTGCAAGTCATTTGTTTGATGAAATGCTTGTGAGAGATTATTTCGGGTTTGTAGAGAGGAGTTGATATGAGGTTTTAACAAAAAAAAAAAAAATATATATATATATATATATATATATTAACAATGATTATTTTAATAAAATAGATAGAAATTTAGATAATCGGTTGGAGGATAATTTTAAAAGTGGTTAGCTAAACTAACAAAAAGTGGCTTTTAGTTATCTAGAATAGTTTTTAACTTTTTCACGTGGGCACGAGCGGCAAAACTCCATTCTCTACTTCACAGTATATACTGCACGCAACGGTGGTGTCTAAGATTTAATTTGATGTCCTGAATAACGAGCACACTCGGTTATCCGATGGTCATTATTCCAAGTTTCACAAAAATTTGGTGAATCAAAGTTACACACTATCACCTCAAACAAATTTGCCTCTTTTTTTTTTTTTTTTTTTTTAATATATTCCAAATATCCACGCATTTTTGGTTTAAAATTAGGTTACTTTTTTCCAACTCGGGTCACCCAATCGGGTTGGATTGGGTTGAACAAAATGTGAATTAGCCTATTGGCATCCAAACATGGATTCAAAAAGATATTGAAAGGTATGTTTGATATATATATATATTTTTAAAGTGAATTTCAAAACATTTTAATTTTTATATCACATCTCATTTTTAACATTTTTTTTTTTTTTTTCAGTTAACTGGATTCTCTCCATTTCATTGGATCCTTCTCCGCAAAGTCTATAATTTTTTTTTTTTTTTTTTTTGAGAGTATTGTATTTGAAGCCAGCCTTGTTGTATTGTGATAACACAGCTGCCTTACATATATATAGCAGCCAATCCTATTTTCTATGAAAGAACCAGACATAAAGAGATGAATTGTTATTTTATATATTTTTGACAAAATATAAGATGGCTCAATTGAAACCAAACATATTGCTTCAACAAATCAACTGGCGGATGTGTTTATAAGCCATTGGGAAAGAAAAAAAAATAAAAAAATTCTCAATTGTGATACGCAAGTTGGGAGTTCTTGACATTCAGTACTCTCCAACTTGAGGAGGAGTGTTGAGAAGGGCTTGATATCCGAACATAATATCCGGACAGAATATTGCTTAATACTTGGACAGAATATTTGGGTACTCAATTGACAGAATAATATATATATTAGTTATTTAGTTTCCTTTTGTACTTATGCCACCTAGAGTAGACTAACGTGATTGTAGGAATTTTCTTGTGTAAAGCTATGTATCATAAATCAATGAAATTCAATTCAGGCAAACAATCTTTCCTTCTTTTACTTTTCTTCACAGTTTTCGAACAAAAATAATTAATAACAACAACAATAATAATAATAATAAACAAATAGTTAAGAGTAATGCTATATCACATTTGTGTCCACCTTTTGTCATTTTATAATTGATGTGACTATTAAAATTATCATTGTATCAAAATTCAATAGTGATTTATCATAAATTCAATGGTAATTTTAAGAGCCACATCAATTTTGATGGGACACAAGAGTGATATATAACATTACTCAATAGTTAGAATGTAATATTTTTTGAAACTAGGAAGTGATCTCTTACCTACGGGTGAGAACTAATAAGAAAAGAGAAATGATTCATGCACTACCACTAACACAATTCCAACACAATTGGCTTTAATGTAAAACATTTTATTTTTATTTTTTAGATCGAAGGCAATTGTGTTTGAGTTGTGTTAATGGTAGTGCAGGATTCATTTCTCATAAGAAAATGGTGATCAGTTCATTCATGCATGTTATTAGGAGTAATGTCATTTTCGTTGTATGGCATTTATTATTATTATTGTTTTTAAGCTAAGGTTGGTAATTGTAGTATGCGGAGAGAATCTTTGCACCAACAATGCTATAAAAAGAATTAGAGTATTTTTTATATTTTTTTTAAAATATATTATATGTTTTTTAAAATTTCAATAATTAATTAAATTTAAAATAATTATTATTAAATTTTAATCAAATAATAATTTTAAAAATTACACCACATTTTAAACAATAGACCGATTACTCTTAATCCAACTTATATTAATGCATAATCAGTTGGGCACGTCAATCAACCAACTCCAAAAGAGTTAAATAGCTTCACGCCTTCACCCATGGCTGATTCTGCTCTTAATTAAGTCATGTCCATATAACTGTCTTCATGATTCTCAATATGAGGCCATACACATTATGAGAGTTGTGGGGTACTGTAGATAATATATATATATATATATATAGAAAATCTTCAATGAAAGGCATACAGTGACTTTGAGGGAAGTAATTCCATCCGTTTAGCATTCGTCCATTATTGCTAACGTGGCACCAAGCCACGTCAGCCCTCATTTAAAAAAAAAAATGAATTTGAAAACCAGAGTTGAAATCCAAAAAACCTAGCCATTTTCTTCCCCAAACATTTTGCCCCCAAATCTTTCCCTCCCTCAACTCCACCGTAAAATCAACCACGCGAGCCCGCCATCGTCGACCACCCACAAGCCCGCCTCCGGTACATCCAGTTCCATCTCCAGATCTCCAGCCAAAAGTCACTGTGGTTTCTCCATCTTGGTTTCAGCTCGACGAATCCGACGACCTAACCACCATACTGTCATGAGCAGCCTCAGCCGACCAGAGAAGCCATTGAAAGTTTGTGTGTGTGTGTGTCTGAGATTGATTTTCTATTTTGGTGTGTTAGTCTTTTGAAATGTGAATATTTGAGGTTTAGTTAAATCCTCTCTTCCTCACACTTTCTACCAGTCGTCTCAACCATTTTGTTTTAATTTTGCTTTATGAGATGGAGATTATGTGAATCTACTGAATTGGTTAAGCTAATCTATTATCTTTGGGTTTGATGGGTATTGTTTTTGTGAATGTGATTGGTTGAATATCTGATTGTTTGAATGCGATTGTCTTATATTGATGCAACTGGGTGTTTCTATTATGGGCATGAACTGGAAAAAGAATTAGAATACAGAAAGCCCATGTATACTATGTTCGTGGTGCAGTATGCTCAAGGGGTTTTAGGTTTCCTCTTCCTCTATTTTTTTCTATATAAATATATTTAAAAACAAAAGCAACGCAGGGAGCCATGCACGACCGAGGTTCCAAAGTTCCAGAGAATATACAAGGCAAAGAGGTGAAAGCTCGAACCTTTTTGGTGTTCCTCACCAACTGCACGAGGTAGACAATTTTGTGATCGGCTGGTTTTTGACCTTTGGTTCAACTACATGTAATCATTAGCTTGGCCTTGGTTAGGACCATATATATAAAACGGATTTCCCAACTTATGACCATGCAAGTAGGGAAAGCCATAAATATGAAAGAAACATTGTGTTTTCAATATAAACGTTGATAAAGAAAATTAATAATATTATTGATGGCAAAAACTAATTATTTTAATATAACTCATCCAAATTTATAGATGGTAAAACCCGGCTTAAAGCTACAAAAGGTGAAAATCTTCTAAGAATGAGAATAAAACGAAAGTCGGAATAATAAATTAATTATGAAAGTACTTGGTGCCATAGAAAATCTAAAGGTGAAAATTATTATGCAGGATATTTTTTAAATCACCTTCCGTCAATTTAGTCGAGAACCTTAGATATGGCTCAATAGACTTGTTGATAATGAAAGGTCGGACGGTACTTTTTCGCTCGCCTTCTATCCGGTGTTAAACCTTATTTTTTTGACCCATCCATCGGTGATTTATTGCTTGCTTCCAAATCAGAGGGTTATTTGTCCAACCTCTGCCAAGATGGTTGAATTGACTTGACAGAAAGGTTTAGGTAAGGGTTATTTTTTTGTGTATTAATCTATTTTTTTGATCTATGGAGGTCTTTTTCAATCTCATAATTCATGATGGTTGATTGTTTGCTACTAGATATTAATTCCATTATCATATTTGATGTGCTAATACAAAGCTTAATTATTGTTTAGGGAGACTTTGTTCTACATAGAATTTTGTTCTTATTTTCTTTTGTACTGCATGCGTCGAGCTATAGTATCTTTATATCGTTGAAGTTGTTCTTATACTCGATATATATGGCACACCAGCATCATATATAGTAAACTCAACGTGCCAACTTGGCTATTTATTTTCTTTTGAGACTAATGATCGGTGATACATCATGGCCGGCGCGGACGTGCATGTGAAGGATGATATATAAAGAATGATCAGAGAGAAAGTAAACGTTTAGTTTAGTCTATTTATTTTCTTCTAAGCCCTAGCCTCTTAATCTAACAATGAATAATTATGAGCAATTTGCTCTTAATAAGGACAAAATAAAATTTGGTAAACTCAACGTGCCAGCTGCTATTGGTTCCACTCAAGTGATCTTCTCCAAATTAGCTAGCTGTTTCGGTACGTAGCATGTGTTGCTTCCACCATGGCCGGACACTCTGAAGGATGTTATTTTAAGAATGAGATAGAAAACAGACGTTTAGTCTATTTCTGAGAAATAATTATGAGCAAGTTGCTCTTCATTAATTAATAACGACAGAGTCAAATTTTGGTACAACGCGCTCAAGTCTTTCTTTAAAGTAAGATCTTAGTAGGTGTTGTCAGTTGCATGTGTTACATTGCTTCCAGCCTTCCACCATGGCCGGACGTTCAAATTAGGATAAAGTAATATATATTCAGAAGCATTGGCGCCGTATGTGGACATATATATTAATTACATATACATGTTTGCTCGATCATATGACATGAGATACATCAAATGTTTATGTGATATTTCATTTTGTTTATTTCAAATAAAATATATGAGCTTATATATATATACACACACTAGAGAATTTTATGTCTTGAAGTTAGCACCAATTAACCCCCTCAAATTTCAAATATATATATAACACATTCTCTTTCACAACTAACTCCTAATTAATTGGTATATAAAATGATGTCGATCTTCTGACGAAATAACATGTATGTCATCTTTATTTTCAAGTTGGACGAAGGTTTTGTTTCGTCGCATGATTGTTGGCACTAGCTATATATACGTACGTACCTGGTCACATCGTTGTTCGATTCTCAACATGCATGCAATAATAGAGTTGATCAGTACTTGACCCGATCGAAGCGGTCGAAGCTATATATATTAACGAAATAATGAAACTAACAGAGACAAACTCACTTCTTGTAAGATGTTAAAAGACTTCAATCTAAAGCTAGAAGAGTCTATAAACTCAGCAATATTAATTATTGGGCACTGGTTTTGGGTAACAATAATATTGGGCACTGCTATAATAATTAGTACTCGACTGGAAAGCTGACCTTTGACGACGTCATGACTTGTATACTCATTTGGAGTCTGATTAATTAGATGCGTGATGGTTTAATTTTTTTAAGGATCTTAATTTTATTTCAAATGTTCGATAAAAAAGAGAGAAAAAATTAAATTAAAATTCTTAAAAAATTACAACACAAATACCATAATTTTTTTTTTTTTGCAAGAACTAAGCCAAATGAAATCGATTTGGCCCATGCATATATGATAGTTGGCAGTTGGCACCAGCATTTTCCTACGTTAATATTGTATGCGTTTTCAAAGGTAGGTAGGTAGAACGCGAACATCACTCACCCACTCCAAAACAAATCCAAATTAACTGCACCAATCGCGATGCAAATATTCGGATGGAAGGTCAGTTTTCGCTATCATCTTAACATATTGGATCTATCAAATGTATTACTCAAAGTTGACTTACTGTATTATGAGTTGACTTACTGTTTTATTTGGTCATTTTTTTTTCGATGAATTATTTGGTCACATTATATATATATATATAATGGGCGTTTAATATATATAATATAAATTTCTACGCTTTCCTGAGCTTTTTCGCGCATGCATGGCAGTTGGCACTACTTCCATTTCCATCAATAAAAAGGGGGCAGTAGCTCCAAACATCTACTGCAAAACGACCTCAACTCATGACTATGATAGTTTAGTTGACTATTTTCCTGGGAACAAATTAAGATTGAGGTGAGGATCCTTATATCCCTATCTATTTTCATGGCTAGCTAGCTAGCTGTAGAGTTTTTCTCTAAGCTCGTCACTGCATATTGCTGCTCAATCTAATTTCTATTATCATCTTGATCAATATTAATGTGCTAGTATGAAGCTCACTCATTTGTGCTTTGCAAAGAAACCCTATGGAGTTTTCTTTTGGGACAAATAAGAGCTATCATTTTGTTGTCTAAAGCTTGGATTTCTTGAGTGGAACTATACATTATTAATTTGACAAATATTCTTATAATTTCATTTAAATTTCTTTGATGGGTCTATATTAAATATTTTTTTTGCAGGATCCTCAAGGTAGTCTTGAAAACAACTAAATTTTAAGAGGGGTTGAACCGGCAAGCTGTTGCACTCTTAGCAGCTACCTGTATGTGAATTTAATGCTACCTATTTTTGCCTTAATTAATTTTGTTCCACTTGAAATACATACTTATACTGCTTTTTTTCTTAATTAACAAAGTCAAATTAATTTTTTTCTTTCAAAAGCAAAGGAAATAATAATGACCTACAGTACTGCGACACATTCTTCTCACACTCGTTACCATTAAGGGCAAAAGAGACCCTATGCCACGGGCTATTATGAATTTATAACAATTCTTTCGGCAGTACTTAGAGTTATGCGAATACTCTTTTTTGAATGAATGTTATGCTCATAAGTGCCTGGGTAATTTTTTTTCTCTCTCCTCTCTTTGAAAGGAATTGTGCCTAAAGAATCAAATCTATTTTGCTTTGCTTCTAACATTTTTTTTTTTAAAAAAAAAAAAAGTTTTTGTCACTCCAAAAGAAACTACTTAATTTAGGAGGCTGATCGAGAAGAAATTACAGATCCAACATATATATGGCTGTGAATGAAGGAGATAGCATTAGAATTGATATCGACCGCTTGGTGTCTTCAATAGAAGATATGGTGTCCCATGATTTGATTATGCCGGCTAAGTGTTGCATCTTCAAAACCCCTGCCATTCTCTACAGGCATAATGAAAAAGCTTTTATCCCCGATGCATTTTCTATTGGGCCTCTCCATCATGGCCGTCCAAACTTGAAAGCCACAGAAAATATTAAAGCCAAGTATTTGCAAGGCCTTATCTCTCGTTCATACTCTCCGCATACAATCCTAAGAACTCTCATCATTTCTATCACAGAGGTGGAAAAAGACGCTCGTGAGTGTTATGCTGAAGCAATCGATTACAACCCAGAAGAATTTGTGAAAATTTTGGTAATTGATGGTTGCTTTCTTATTGAGTTGTTCCGCAAGAAAGCTTATTTGGTGGCCAGAGAAGAAGATGACCCTATTTTCACCCAGTCATGTATGATACAATTTCTAAACCATGACTTGATATTGCTAGAAAACCAAGTACCTTGGATGGTACTTGAGATTTTGTTCAACTTGACAAAGCATTCCAACCGCGACTTCATCCCCCTAAGTCTACTTGCTGTGAATTTCTTGAGTATCACCCTTTTATCGTATGGAATGCAGCCCCAGCTAATGCAGACCAACATGAATATCCAAGGCATCGAGCATATTGTTGACTTGGACAGGAAGTTGTCAACTTTGTCAATTGAAGATAAAGAAGAAAGAATAGGGGGGTGGGAACTCCTGCCTTCTGCTACGAGCCTCGTGGAGGCTGGAATCAAATTCAAAAGGGGTACATCTTCTGAAAACATTTTGGACATCAAATTTATTGATGGCGTTCTGGAAATTCCTCCATTAGTAATTCACGATGTAACAGAAACCGCCTTTAGAAATCTCATCAGCTATGAACAATGTTATCCTAAATGTGAAGCTAAGATCACTTCCTATGCGGTACTCCTAGACAGCCTCATTAATACTGCTAAGGATATGGATATTCTGTGCGAGAATAAGATAATTGAAAACTGGTTGAATCCTGAGGACGCGGCTCAACTCTTCAACAAGCTTTACCTTGACACTTATGTGGACTATTGCTACACAGACCTTTGCAGGCAAGTAAATAGTTTTTGCCAACGCAGATGGCCTAGATGGCGTGGAGCGCTTGTGCGCAATTATTTCAACACTCCATGGGCTATTCTTTCCACATTGGCCGCTGTTATCCTTTTGATCCTCACCATGGTTCAAACTTGGTATAGCATAACAAGTTAGTATTACTTACAATTTACAACGTACCTCGTGAAACTTGTTATGTACGTAATTGGTCTGTTACACCGGCCGTATTTAGAATTTGCATGCATGCGCTAGACTAGGACTCCACCAAGACGTGTAATTGGTCTGTTTCGTTTCAGTTGCATTTCTAGCTATTTAGGTGATGATTGATTAATAAAAAATCGTGCAAAGTTTTATCCTTAACGCATTGTGTTTGACTGACGCATAGGATCGTCTAATATCCTACTATATTTTTAATTAATATCTTTTCAGCAAAATAGGCATGAAGAAAATGTTAAATATTTGCGTCACATTTCAGTTTTATATTAACGAGATGAATAGCTCAAACAGAATAAATAGTTAATAAGATATGTTCATTTGTGTTATAAGCTTCATATTGCTAAATGAAACTGAGTTTTATAAATAATTTTAAAGAAGCTCCAAATTGATTTATCTTTTTGGATTGATTGCACATATGTAACTAGTGTTTTTTCCTTGGTTTTTATATTTGGTTTGCTTCTTTCTCTATTGGGAAGAGAGTGACCCAATCAAGGACGGAACTAAGGGGCCGGCAGGGGCCATGGACCCTCTCAATTAATCCAAGAAAGAAAGAAAAAAATTAGTTAAAAAAAATTATCTTACTAATCCCTACCAATAAATTTTTTTAGCCCTTAGTCTCTGCCCATATATATATATATATATATATATATATATAAATAAAAGAACTTCTAACTTTTTCCCTATACACAATATGTTACGATTCTCATAACAAATGTATTAAAGATCATAGATAATTTGCCCATTACCCAGATCGAGCTAGGTTCAAATATGTCAGACTTCCTAGCTACTAGGTCGTGTAGAGTTAATTTGGAGTTACGAATGTCCATTCCAAGGCGAACCATGGAATGAATGGAGAAAAAATTCGTAGAAATAATGACGTCCAATTAATGCCACAAACAATTAATATATGGCCATTCCACACCAATCACCGCCACAAAAACAACTTAAAACAACCACAACTAAAACCTGTTGATTTTCTCCTTCTTTCAAACTTTGTACACCATAAAAAAAAGTTAATAAAAAAGTTAGTATAAGAAGAAACTTCACTTAACACTTATCTAAATTTTTATCATATTTATAATTATCTCTCTAAAGTTAAAAAACTTTCGAAGGTTGAAATAACTCTTATACTTATGTAATCTTTTTAAAATTATAAAATTACTCTTAAATTATAATTTTTTTATATATAAAAAAAAAATAGAAAGTACAAGAAAAAAAAAAAAGAAAAAAAAAAAAAAAGCTGAAACCGCCGTGGGTCAACAGACCCACAATGCACGGCCTTGGTCATGGGTCTGTTGACCCACAGCTGGCTGTGGGGTTATTGTTTCATAATTTTTTTTCTTACAAAATATGAGAGAATTTTGAAAATTTTACATCTTCTGTTAAAATTTATTGTTAAATCTTATGTTATGACAAAACTAATTTTAGGGACTACAAAAAAAGTAGAAAAAAAAAAAAACAGAATAAAAAATAATACAACCACACAAGACATCAAAATTTAAGTGATTCGACTTAATAAGCCTAAATCCAAGCGAATACAACCCGAAAGAAATTTACTATCAAAAGATGGAATACAAAGAGTAGTACTAGCTGAGAAAACCACTCAAACTCAGGCCCTAATACACTCAAATCTCACTCTCACACAAAAAAAAAAAATACAAAAAATAGAAACTCTCTTTCTCTCTAAGTGTCATACGGCACCTCAAACATGAGAAAACACAAGTGAAAATGTGTATTCTGTAACTCTAGTTTCTGTCTCTTTGCATCTCAAAATGACCGAATGTGTCTTCAATATATATAGGGAAAATTGCACCGTTGATCCCTGTGGTATGGCATAATTATTTTTTACTCCCTGTGGTTTAAAAAATTACTGGGAGATCCTTGTGGTAGGTAATAATTACAAATCGATCCCTGGCGTCAAATTCTGTTAAATTTTTTAACAGATTCCGTCAAATGCCACGTCAGCGACACGTGTCACCATCTTATGGAGACACGTGTCCATCTTAATAAAAAAATATAAATTTATTAAAAAATAAATAAAAATACTTATTTTTTAAAAAAAAAAAATTAAAAAAAAAAAAAAAAAAAAAAAAAAAAAAAAACTGAACACCAGCTTGGCCACCCATTTGGGGGTGGCCGCGCGCCACCCCCAGAGGCCGCAGGGGGTGGCCCGCGGCCACCCCCAGACAACTCCGGGTTGGCGCGCGGCCACCCCCAGGCCACTGGGGTGGCTGCGCGCCACCCCCGGATCTTCCAGGGGTGGCCCGAAGGCCACCCCCTGTGGCTTGGGGGTGGCCGTGCGCCACCCCCTGCGGCCTCTGGGGGTGGCGCGCGGCCACCCCCAGTGGCTGGGGGCGGCCAGGCCACCCCCAAATGGGTGGCCAAGCCGGTGTTCAGTTTTTTTTTTTTTTTTGAATTTTTTGAATTTTTTTTTTAAAAAAAAAAAATAAATAAGTATTTTTATTTATTTTTTAATAATTTTTTTTTATTAAGATGGACACGTGTCGCCATAAGATGGTGACACGTGTCGCTGACGTGGCATTTGACGGAATCTGTTAAAAAATTTAACAGAATTTGACGCCAGGGATCGATTTGTAATTATTACCTACCACAAGGATCTCCCAGTAATTTTTTAAACCACAGGGAGTAAAAAATAATTATGTCATACCACAGAGACCAACGGTACAATTTTCCCATATATATATATTGGCTAAGTCAGTTAAAATACTTCACCGTGAAGTAAAGTCAAAAAACTTCTCTATGAAGTAAACTGAGAGACAACGTGGCTAAGGGAAAAAGCACAAAACAGCTACCATGAATTAATGAGCCCACCACAAGACGTGTGAAATACAAGTCATTCTCGCGAGGAGTGCTACACATCCCAAATTTTTTTCCCAAAATTTGGTTCCCAAATGATGTGTCACAATTTCATGTGATTTATCATTTTGGGATTTGTGTCATCATCTCATGGGATGATGACACATCATTTGGGAACCACTTTTTGGGATAAAAAGTTGGGAACTAGAGCATTTCCCCATTCTCGCTACTTCCTAATACGCTTTTGGTAAGAGTAATGGTATATTTCACTTTTTATCTTATTAAGTATCCCATAATATTATGTGGTAGTCCCAATTAATTTTTAGATTTTATTTTTATTTTTATTTTTATTTTTTTAAACAATGAATAATCTGTTGGATCCGGATGGTTAACAATATATATATATATACTTTGGCTATTAAAACTTGCCACATAAGCTTTGTGGGGGCATTTGTGAGATCTTTGTGTGATATGTAGTATTACTCTTATTATTAATATAAAGAATAATAACTATTTTATTGGATTGATATGTGGCGATATTAATGCCACGCCTTCACCAATTCACCCATTGAGAAACTTAAATATAGGTTTGTATTTATGTTTTGAGTTGTCTATTAATGTATTTGTTTGGAGAACAAAAATACATTATTTCAAGACAAAGTAATTTGATGATGAAAATATTTCCTAGTTGTTTCTGATTTGTTGGGAAAGTGATATAAAGTCGCAAAATTATTCCGTAATCTTGAATATAATATTTTTCTTCTTTGTGAGGACCCATTCTTGAAAATGTGAGAATGAGTTTGAAATAAAGGAATGGTGACTCGAAACAGAAAACGAAAACACAAACAAACATATATAGCATAGTTCCGAGTCGCCTGCTAAACGTACATCACCTGAAAATGATTGCTGAATATTGGTTTCTCTAATTTGACGTCAATTTCAAGCACATTCATTCCACACAACTTTGGTCAAGCCTTATGTACTTTTTGGAATAAATACATGTGAAGTTAAAGAAAAAGGAAGGTCGGATGATATGTGTATAACTTTATGCTGTAAAAGCTAAAAAGGGTTGAAGGAAATTCTCCTTGCTGTCCAATGGTTGCAGATGATATAACTAGAAGAAAGGAATTGCCTATTAGGACTACCTCAATGGATTTGGATTCCCTACAATTGAAGATCTTCTGCAATTGTCTATTTCCTACAATCTGGTAAACAATTGTGAAAGACCTCCAATAAAACTCACCTGCTAATTAAGGGCCTCTCACAATTATATTGTAGAGAACTTCCTGTAGGAGTTTCTGATCCTTCTTCAGTGGCCTTTTGGATTGGAAAATTTATTGGTTTTTCATTCTAAATCCATGCACGAAGCAAAGAATAAAGTCTTATGGGAATTTGCCCTTTTGCTTTGGGTGCTTTGAGCACTATATAAACAGTGGCATTTGATACCCGAGTGGATGATAAGAAGAGTGAACTTCTCTAGGAAGTGTTGCGATCGATGCTCAGTAAGAGACTAAGAGGTATTCTTTCTTCTTTTTTATGTTTTTTTTTTTTAATGAAATAAGAGTTGCTCCTTAATTTTAGTGTCTAAAACTCGATTATAATTGGCGTTTAATTTGAACTTTTCTTGCAGGGTGTTGAAGCTAGGCCGGCTAGAACAGAAATTTTAAGAGGGGTGTCCTTTCTTTTGATCACTCCTGAAGAAAGAATTTTAAGAGGCAAAAAACAAAACAAAATATGGCTAGGAATGAAGGCTTGGCACCTTCGATAGAAAACATGATATCCGTTGAGTACTTATTCATGTCGCCCAAGTGTTGCATCTTCAAAACCCCTGTCATACTCTCCAGGCATAATGAAAAAGCTTATATCCCCAATGCATTTTCTATTGGCCCTTTCCACCATTGCAATCCAAACTTGAAAGCCACAGAAAAAATTAAAGCCAAGTATTTGCAAGGACTTATCTCTCGGTCTCCGTCTCCAGAGACAAAGCTAAGAGATCTCATCAATTCCATCAAGGCCATGGAGGGAGAGGCTCGTGAGTGTTATGCCGGACCAATTGATTGCAGCCCAGAACTTGTGGACATTTTGGTAATGGATGGTTGCTTCATCATTGAGTTGTTCCGCAAGAATGCTTACAAATGCCGTAGGGAATTAGATGACCCTGTTTTCACCATGGCTTGTATGCTCCAGTTTCTATACCATGACTTGATTTTGCTCGAAAATCAAGTGCCTTGGATGGTGCTTGAGGGTTTGTTTAACATGACCATCGACCCCATCAGAGAAAACAAGTCTCTAACGCAACTTGCCATAGAATTCTTTTCTAACATTTTCTCATCCACAGATCCCGGAATAGTTCCCCCTATCCAAGACATCAAGCATATTATCGACCTGCTCAGAAAATGGTTGGTTTTATCAACCCGAGAACAGGAAGAAAGCAGGGCAGGATGGCAGCTCATGCCTTGTGCAACAAGCCTCGTAGAGGCTGGAATCAAATTCAGAAGGGGTAAGTCGACCAGAAGCATCATGGACATCAAATTCATTGATGGTGTCTTGGAAATTCCTCCGTTACTGATTCAAGAGACAACAGAAACTGTGTTTCGAAATCTGATCAGCTTTGAGCAATGCTTCCCCAACTGTGAAGCTCGGTTCACTTCCTACGCCATACTCCTTGACAATCTTATCAACACTGTCAAGGACATGGACATACTCTGCGAGAATGAGATCATTGATAATTGGTTGAATCCAGAGGATGCAACCCAGTTCTTCAACAAGCTTTACCACAATGCTTATGTCAACGAGTACTATTACCTAAGACTTTGCTCGCAGGTGGATGAATTTCGCCAGCGTAGATGGCCTAGATGGCGTGCAGTGCTTGTGCGCAACTATTTCAACACTCCATGGGCCATTCTTTCCACATTGGTCGCTTTTATCCTAGTGGTCCTCACCTTCTTACAAACAATCTACAGCATGAAACAATCATCTTAAAATCATTTCAATTAACTTACCATATAATTGATCCCACCAATGTCAATTTTCAATGTTTTTAGGAAAAGAAGTAAGTGTTGTATTTTCTTTTTGTTTGAAATTTTTCAAAATTAATGTAAGTGTTTATATATTGGGAAGTTTTCATTTATGAAGGAGTTAATAAGCCTTAAAAAAAAGGAGAGGATTATATGGGAAAAAGTGGAAGAAAAAAAAAATGAAGTCATTCATAAATGAGAATAACTTCTATAAGGACTTGGCATAAATTAGATCATTTGTATTGTAAAAAAAAAAAAAGAAAAAAAAAATGACACAATTTAAACACAAAATACTTTTAAAATATACAAAAATAGTGTTTAATTTTACGTCACATTAAAATATTTTTTATAACCAAAAATAAAAACTACCCCAAAACATATTAACCAAACAGATCAATCCAATTACAAAGCTGGCCTAAGTGGCGCGCAATGCATGTGCGCGTGAAGAAGTAATGTTACAACATTATTTAAAGTGTTATATAATTTGTCCCTCCAATGTCTTTTCATAATTGACAATGAAAAAGACTTTTAATAATGTTATAACACTACTTCTTCACACGCACATGCAATGCGCGCCATTTAATTTTTTTCTTAATAGGGTTAATAGACACTGGTACATCAACCCGGCCAATGAAATGAGAGTATAATACTTATAACATTACTCTAAGGTAAATACGGCCTAGTAGCACTGGAAAAAAGAATCTTTAGTTAGGTCTAATTCAATTAGAATCCCTAATAGATTTTTTGCAATTGTTTATTTCTTACAATTGTGTTAAGCAATTATGAGTTCCAATAAAATTTACCTATTCAAGATCTCTTACGATTATAAGAAATTCTTTATAATCCGAGCATCCAATTGTAAGAGATCCTTGTCCTACTTCAATTGCCTTTACCCCTTTTGGATTTGACAATTTATTGGTTTTTCATTCTAGATCCACGGAGATGAGAATAATAATAATTTTTTATTTATTTTTTTTTTGGGAAAAACAGGCTTTTGTTTTGAATAATAAATCAGTTCAGACTGCGACTTTTGTTTTGAAAAACTAGGAAGCCAGCAGCACTTCTATTTCTAGGCCCCTTTGGCATTTCTTTCTTCCCATCCTTTCTCATTTTCTATCCGAAAAATCAAACTCATTTATCCACTTTATTAAACAACTTTTTTCACTTTTTACTCCAAAAAATTTAACTCTATTCATCATTATATCACATCAATAAATTTATGGGAAATTGCTTTTTTGTTTTCGATGATTTAAGCATAATATATATACCAGTTGGATTGCACGTGCAACGCACCATGCTTGGTTCCGGTGTTATGTATCAATATAATTGTTAACATTATGATTTATATATATTATATATATATTGTAGAATAGATTTAATATCTAGATTATTGAACAAGAACATATTGAAATTTTGAAACAAATAAGTAAAACTATAAAATTTAATAAATATGATATACCAAAAGAAAATGAGAGTTAATTTAGATAGCACACATATGTTGTTACTTCAAATCAAAGGTATTGGAAATCATATATGATATTCATATTCATTGTGTTTATGTCAACCAACTCATAGACACATAAAATTGTAATTCCAAATAAAAATTTCTTCACTAAAATGCATCATGAACTTTGAAAAGCTATGATGCTTACAATAAATAATGTTGCCATGAATAGCAAAAACTTTACAAGCATGCTCTATGATTCCACAACCTGGTTTGAATCTCACTGGAGCTACAACACCTTCACCAAGCAGTTACAAAAAAATCAAAAGGAAAAAAGAATTGAAATGCTTACAGTAAATTCTATATCAGCTTTCCCATTGTCTTCCATAATCGAACTTGGCGCAACCAGGGATCTGGGCAACATGGAAACCCCCGGTCATGCATGTAACTGGATACCTCTATGCAAGTCCTTAAACCAGAAAGTGAGTTCCTGGCTATGAGACAACAGCATAGCATGAATCCTACATTAAGCGCAAATGAAGAATTTCCACATTGCAAGAAAATTCAAATCCAATGTATTAAAGTCAGACATCTACAAGAGAAAAACAGTGCAAGCATATTACATTATATTTGTCTTTGATCTATTAAATGTCCTCCTTTCATGGCCAGTCAACCTTCATGGCCAGCCAATGGGTATTGATTTTTTTGTCTTTGTTTTTGTATTTTAAATGTTTTATCAGAGGATATAATTGAAAAAATAAATAAATAAATAAATAAATAAAAAAGAAAGAAGAGAAAAGTTATTAGATGAAACGGACGGGAATATCTGGCTCTGTTTAAACCTTTTTTTTTTCCTTTCAAATTCAAGCCATTTTTTTGTTTCTCATTGTCTGGCCATTATTTTTTTTTTTCTCTCTCAAAATTTTTTGTTCCCTCCACAGAAATGACAATCAACCAAGACCAACATACTTCGTAAATAAGAAATGCATAATAGAACCAACTGGTCAACCAAGTCTTATGTTTTGTGTAGTTGTTGTATAGGCAGGAGATAAAGTGGCACTTATCACACACCAAAATTATCCTATCAAGTTAATGTAAAACACTGACGTTCATTAACTTGTCATTACTTTTAGAAAATTAAAAAGGACACTTATTTCAGTAATGGACAGACATAAATAAACAAGCCATTCTAAGAAACTGGACATACCAATGAAAGTCTGACTTCATATTGATTAAAAAAAAATAAAATTGGAAACTGTTCACCTGTAGTTGGTCGGATCATCCATGCACAAGCAAAAGGTGAGACTTTCGTACAATTATTGTTGCAATTATCAATAGTAATTGGTCTGATAAAAATTCTCAAGCATCAAGAAAGGGTAATATACCCTTTTAGGTGGCTTGCGGACCAAATTGGTTTGCTAGTTTATGCTTGTAACCTGTTACACAGAGCAAAAGGTGAGCCTGGGGCCTGCCCTATGACAATAAACTACATAGAAAAGTATACTTGTAATAACATGCATTCATGTCGTAGTTATTGATTACTGTGAGATACCAAATTCTTACAGCGTCAAAGAAAATCACTTTCTAGCCAATCACTAAAATTTCAATACGTCTAGCAAGTCAACACATTTTCTTTGACAAGCTCTTTGAAAGATAAGTTGACTTAGAGATAACATAGATTGATACAATTACTGTACCTTATGCAAGTAACCTCCCTCCAGCTTCTGCCTCTTGGCAGCTTGACTTTCAACTCCAAAAGAAGTATGTAAGCTCCTCCCAATGTTTTGAACGACTTGCATTTCATATCTAACAAAGGGATGGTAGAACATTAAAAAGATGAATATAGCATATAAAGGGCCAGGAATTGATCTCCAATTATTTAAAAGTGATGCCTTGCAATCAAGGCATGGAATGTAGATATTAAGGGCACTAAACCGCATCCATACCAAAATACAAAGGACAATATTACTTACAAGTCTAGCCACGAACAATTTCTTGTATGGGTCTCCAGAAATATTTGGGTGTTCATTTGAATTATCTATGTCAAAGTACTTGTAAGAACAAATATACTGAACCCATTTGAACTCCAAAACCTTGAAGTAAAACAAAGTGGTGTGTCTTCACATTTATGTAGCTCCTCGCAGCCTTTGCTGCACCCTTCTCTAGTCTTAACGTGTGTACTCTAGCCCTTCTTTGTACCTGGATCCATTCAAATATATCAAAAATCAGATATGGTGCAAACACCATGTTATACTTGAGCAATTCCTAGTTGTAAGCTCTACTGGCTAAGTTAGTAGTTTACCTCTCAGGCTGAGGGTAATTTAGGTGCTTGGAATGGGTTAGTTTGTAACACCACCTTAGGCAATTGTTTTAATCACATGTAGGTACACAGACAACAAAATTAAATAAAATAAAAAGGAAGATTCAAACAACCATCAGAAGAACCTCTGCAGATGGGCTTTTCAATGTTCTGTCTTATATTCCCAAGATATGATGAAGAGAGAAAAAATACCCATCAAGTAACAAGTCAAAAGTTACTTAACAGTTATGTTATATCACTCACTTAGAGCTGAACCAAGTAGTTCAAATTTAGGGTCAGTTCAGTTGAGTTGTATCACTCATTTTGTAGTTAATGAACAGGAATTCTTCATCGGTATCACTTCCATGGACAGAAAAGAATCACACACATAATTCATGACCATTCAGTTAAATAAGTAGAAATAATTAGGCGTCATCCTTATTGTACTTCCTCTAAAGCTGTTAGAATGGAACGCCAAGAAGAAACTAATATATGCCATATACAAATGTTTTCAAGGAAAAACATTAGTGATCTGGCCATCCATTCAGCAAATTGTGACAACAGAGCCAAATGATTATCTGATGTAAAGCATTGGAGCATAGATCAACCCCCTGCAGAAATGTAACATCTTACAGGAGTTTCAGCGTCTTGGACAGGCGGAGCATATTCAGGATCTACAGGCTCAGCAAACCTACTCACAAATTACGCCATCCCTTCATAATAATAATGAGAAAGATCATATTATATTTATCCAAATCAGTATCAAATCGAAAACCATTCAAACACGCTCTAGACAGCAACTTTAAACCTGTTAATGACAGGCATTTTCTCTTCTCTGGAGGCGGTTTAAACTCCAAAGGCGGTCGAGGCTCAAAAAGCTTCAACAGGTTGGATGTTAGACCAGTGGGATGACTCTGCCCAATCTGCATTACGAGCAAAAGCCAATAATCAAGACCACCATATAACTACACCATGATGTTTTTATAAGCCCAGCTGAACTGTTGCAATGATTGCGATTAAAAAATTGTTCCAATACTAAATTCCTTAAAGCAAAATTAGCAAATTTGAAATTCAGATACGAACACTAATTTCTATTTCCTCTACTTAAGATGTGTTGCAGCAAAAACTGAGATGTATAATCAATCATTTGAACCAATTCCACCAAATATAAAGTACTAAGAATCAAACAAAATCTAACTAAACTTAACAAATTTGTACCATCAAAATATAGATCAACCTTTTTTCCGAGTTAGACCTAGGGTTGAAGAGATTTTGCAAAAAACCCAAACTACGACCAAACGATGAAACCCAGATAATTTCACAAACAAAGACGAGGAGTCGAATATTTACAAATAGCCCTACAAGTTACAACAGACTTATCACACTAATTTTTTAATGAATGTGTTCTAGTTTCTCATAATATTTTCCTAACAACGCCAAAAAAAATTAAAAAATTAAAAAATTAAAAAATTAAAAAATTAAAAAATTAAAAAAAAAATATAAACGGACATGAATTTGAGCAACAAAACAGTAGAAACCAAATCAAAATCTCAAACCAATGCTGAAGAGTATCTATGCAAATACCGAGCGAGTCTCGTAGATTCTGAATTTCTGCAAGTAGGAAGAGTTCGGGTCGGGTTCCTCATCAGTCCTCCAAATCTTGAGTTCTTTCTCTAACGCCATGATCTGGTATTATTCTGAAACGCAAACGAAAAGCCAAGAAATAACCCAAATCGAAGAGAAAAATATACCTTGTTCGTTAAGAACAACAGCTTCTCTCTTCAGCGATAGCGGGAGGGGAACTGATTTTTAGCCCTTTATCCTCTCCCTCTTGGATCTCTGTCTCGCTCAACCAAAGACACCGAATTTTTTGGCCGAAAATCCGCAGTTATCTGATATAGTTGTTAGAACGTATCGTCCTTTCTGCATTTCTCTCAATATTTGCTGGATTTCCGCAGTAAAAACACATTTTTTGATGCGTTTGGTAGAAAGAGGTATGGTTGGTGTCCTACGGTACGGATGTTCTTTTTTCTTCTTCGTTCTATCGAGAAAGAACAATCGCGAATAAAAAAATTTTAAAAAAAAAAAAAACGAAAAAAGAAAAAACGAAATTACCGCAAAAGATCTGATTCATGTGAAAGCCAACAAGGGCAAAACAGTAAACTCAATAGGTACCCAAAAAAAGTTAAAAGACAAAAAAGCCCCCAAAAAAAACCATTTTTAACAACCAAAAGGGTACTAAAGTAATTTCAGATAAATAGACCAAAAGCCCCATCTTATTTTTTTTTAAGTCAAAAGGATTTAGAGGAGCAAAAAGGTAAAACAAATACATGAAGGAAAAGACCAAAACATCCCTTCAAGAAAACTACACTCTTTACAAATTTAGAGGGTAAAAAAGTAATTTCAATTAAAAAGACAAAAATGCCCAGAAGATTCCTTTACAAACAGAAGGATATCAGGGGTAAAATAGTAAATTTAAAAAAAGACAAAATGTTGAAAGACAAAATACCCCTGCCTGTTTTAGTCCAATGAAGGAAGTTGAAGGGTAAAATAGTAATTTCACGGGGGTTCAACAAAAATTTACTGTTCATTCACGCATTCAAATGAATTGGTACTGTGCGGGGCCTTCACCGCTTATTTTATATATATATATATATATATATATATAAAGTAAAGAAACAGTTGCATTTGTTCCCGAGTGAAGGATGTGAAAGGGATAAGAATAAGATGAGTGAACTTCTCATTGATAACTTGTTTAGGTCAGTAAGAGACTGAGAGGTATATATATATATATATATATATATTAATCAAGTAAGAGTTGCTCATTTTGGCGTCTAAAACTCGATTTTAATTTCGTTTCAATTTCCTTTTTGTGCGTTTGAACTTTTCTTGCAGGATGATGAAGGCGGGCTAGAACAGAAACTTTGAGAGGGGTGGAGCCTGTGAGTAGTTTTGAAGAGAATTGTTTGTAAGGATATATATAAATCTCTTCTATTTTGTTTTTTTGTTTCATTCTTTCTTTTTCTTTTGATCACTCTTGAAGAAAGAATTTTAAGAGGCAAAAAAGAAAACAAAATATGGGTAGGAATGGAGTAAATTAATATTGTTGAAAGCTTGGCTCCTTCGAATAGAAGACATGATATCCCATGATTTATTCATGTCGCCCGAGTGTCACATCTTCAAAACTCCTTTCATACAGATACTCTCCAGGCATAATGAAAAATCTTATATTCACGACACATCTTTTCATCCACATCTCCTATGCAAGACATCAAGCATATTCTCCACCTGTTTAAAACTACTGAATCTAATTTTTTTTTTATCTTCTTTGATGTGTGAGCATGCATTAAGCTTGTTCTTCTGTGTTTCACAAACAATCTTAGATGTCGTCTTTCTGCTACACTTTGATTCTATAGAAAATAACAGAATCTGTATTAATTGTACGACTTTAATTCACCCCCCTCCCTTTCCTTTGATGGGTTTATATGAACTTTTCTTGCAGGATCCTTCAAGTAGGCTGGAACTTCACTATAGGAAAATAAAATCAAAGCAATTTTTGCTTTCAAAAGTAAGGAAAATAATTACCAATATCTACGTTCTTCTTACTCATCATATTATGGGCTTAGAAAACCTTCTTTTTGTTAGTGTCATACTCACACTCTTGTTTGGGCAAATGTTACTCTCATATTCTTATCAGTTAATACTTTTGAAGCTAGAGAATTGTGCCTAAAGCTTTTCCTTTTTTTTTTTTTTTTTTTTTTTGTTTGCTTTGGTCATTCCCGAAGAAACAACTTTAAGAGGTCAAAAAAGAACAGAGAACATGACCCAAATATGGCTGTAAACAGTGGAGATACAGATACCGATATAGTTGATGTCGAACGCTTGGCATCTTCAATAGAACATATGATGTCCCAAGATTTGTTCATGTCATCAAAGCGTTGCATCTTCAAAACTCCCATCGCACTCTACAGGCATAATGAAAAATTTTATATCCCTGATGCATTTTCAATTGGGCCTTTCCACCATGGCTGTCCAAACTTGAAACCTACCGAAACAATTAAAGCTAAGTATTTATTAGGCCTTATCTCTCGATCACGCTTTCCAAATACGCTGCTGAAAGATTTCATCAATACCATCAATGCTTTGGAGAGAGAGGCTCGGGAATATTATGCTGGACCGATCGAATATAGCCGAGAAGAATTCGTGAAAATTTTGGTAATTGATGGTTGCTTTATGATTGAGCTATTCTGCAGGAATGCTTCCAAGCAGCTTAGAGAAGAAAATGACCCTATTTTTAGCATGTCTAGTATGCTTCAAGTTCTAGGCCATGACTTGATATTGCTAGAAAACCAACTACCTTGGATGGTGCTTGAGCATTTGTTCAGCATGTTCACGGCCCCTGTAAGCGATATGACCCTAATTGAACTTGCCATTGCATTCTTTTGTGATATTTACGCATTCAGGCAGCCTGCTAGATCTCATGATTATCTTCGAGACATCAAACATATTCCTGACCTGGTCAAAAAAGGGATGGTTTCATCGATTGAAGTAGACGAAGAAAAGATACCGCAATCAGGATGGGAACTCATACCTTCTGCTACACATCTCGTAGAGGCTGGAATCAAACTTCGAAAGAGTAGGTCCAAAAATATGTTGGATATAAAATTTGAAAAGGGTGTCCTCGCAATTCCTCCAATAAGAATTCATGAGACCACAGAAACAGTTTTTAGGAATCTCATCAGCTATGAGCTATGTTACCCCAACAGTGACGATAGGATCACTTCCTATGCCATGCTCCTGGATAATCTCATTGACACTGCTAAGGACGTAGAGATACTCTGTGAAAATGGCATCATTTGTAATTGGTTGAATACAGAGGATGCGGCCCGATTCTTCAACAAGCTTTACCACAGAACTTGTGTCGTGAACAAGTACTATCACGGAAATCTTTGCATGCAAGTGAATGAATATTGTGAAAAGATATGGCCAAGATGGCGCGGAATGCTTGTGCGCAACTATTTCAACACTCCATGGGCTGGTCTTTCCACATTCGCCGCTGTTATTCTTTTGATCCTCACCTCCGTACAAACTTGGTATAGCATGAAAAGTTAGTATTTACAATTTACAGCCTCATGAAACTTGTTAATTGTATAATTGGTCCCTCCAATAAATGTCCTTCTTCAATGCCAATTATGAAAAGAAACGAATGCTGTTTGCTTTGGAGTCTTGATTTTAATGTTGTGACAAATTAGTGCGATTGTGGATTGTGTACATAAATTAGGAAATTCTTGATAATCCAAGAAAACATGTCTTTCAATATGGCAATATAAGTGGCATATATATTGAAATACGCATACTAATTAAGGATGAATGGTTGTTTTGTGTCCCCAAGAAGTAGTTTAATCGGTTGGAGACCACGCCTCATGAAGCGGAGGAAAAAAATGGTTGTTTTGTAATTCAGATGGATACCAAATTACACAATTATTTCGATTTCTTAAAAACATATTAGCTTCATGAGCTTTTTCTATAAAAATATATATATTCTCAGTTTTTCTAAAAAATAATTTCAGCTAAAAATATTTTAGACCCAAATTAAACAAACTAGCCTTAATTGAAGTCAATTTCAGGCTCCAAAGACTCATGTTACACATGAAAATTCACACACAAGAATGGAATGTTGGATAGTCTGTTATGAATGTAACTTTATGCTCTGAAAGCTTAAAAAGAGTTAAAAAGAAAATTCTTCTTGCTGTCCAATGTGTTTAAGATGACATGATTAGAAGAAAGTACTCACCGGTTAGGCCCACTTCAATGAACTGATCGAGATTTTCGATAATTGAAGATCTTCTGTAATTTGAATAAGCAATTATGAGAGACTTTTATTAGAATTAAACTACTCCCGCCTTCCACATTTTCAGGAATCCTGCAAATCCTGATCCTACTTCAATTCTACTATTTAGTATTTATTGGTTTTTAGTCTAAATCAACGAATTAAGGAATAAAATATTATATATGGGAATTTGCCTTTTTTGCTTTGGGTGCTGCATTATGTAAACAATGACATTTGTTACATTAGTGAAGGATAAGATCAAAGGGATAAGATGATCAGTGAACTTCTCATTGATATATTTGTTCTAGAAAGCGATTTCATTTTCAGCAAGAGTTATCCTCTCTTTTTTCTTTTTTCTTTTTTTATTCCTTTTTTTAATCAAATAAGAGTTGCTCATTTTGGTTCTAAACCTCGACTACAGTGTAGAACTTGAGGTATCTGAAAAATCCACATGGGTTTTGGGTTTTTTCTTCTTCTTTTTTTTTTTTAAAAAAAAAATGAGAAAAAATGTAAAATAATGACTGATTTTTTCTGAAAAATGTAGTTATTCCCTTTTTTTTCTTTTTTTTTTTCTTTTTTTTTTCTTTTTTTTTTAAGGAACACTTATTTTTCTTCGTAAGAAAATAGTTATTCCAATAGAAATAATTATTTCAATGAATAGACTCATATCAAACAAAGTAATTACTATTTTATATGAATAATCATTCAATTTTAAGGGTCTATTATGGGAATCAAATGAGACCTTAGTGTCACACTCATACACATGCTCGGGCAAATATTACTTTGGGAATCTGAATAATGTTATATGTAGAACTTTTATCTCTCTTTTATTTTAAAAAAGTATGTGACTTTTAAATCTATTCTTTATTAAGATAAGCTTTTCCTTCTTTTTTTTTTTTTTTTTTGTTATATTAATATTTTAAAATTAAAAAGATTCCTTTTTAAATTTTTGCCTTAGCCATAAATTTTATTAAGCCGCCCCTGCCGAATACGATTGTCATAACAAAATTGCTAAAAACCTTATCTAACATGACCCATCTAAAATTTAACGTGAGGCCATCAACTAGCATGCTTGAGCCCATCTAAAATTTGATTGGGCTGAAACAAATCAATCTAGCCAAGCCCTAGGGGCCGAAGACTCTGGTCTGAGGCTTAAAAAGTTTTTGGGCGTATGCCACCTGGCTCGTGGACACTCCTGCTTTTACCAAAGTAAAAAAGTATAATAAAACTAGGTAAAATTGTAAATATCATGTGACGTTCCACATCGATTGGGTATAAGAATGTGAATGCGCTTATATATATATATTTGCATCCTTTTAGACACAACGCATTTTAAAGTTTTGATGGTCATTAGTCTATCAGAACTTCACAGTTAAACGTACTTTTGTGAAAATAGTATTAGAATGAATGACCCAAAAACAGACAATATTATATTGTTTGGAGTGAGTTGTTGCACTTTCGATTCTTAAAAATTTATCCCATACACATTGACATTAGATATGTGAAATAAAATCAAATCCCTTGTTCAAAACCTGTGTCGAAACCAACTCCCGTACAAATTTAGGAATAGAAAAAGTTGTTGTTAAAATAGAGAATTATAATTTATTTTTTTAGTATTTATTTTATATAATAATACTGCTGAGGAAGAATGGTTGTTTTGGAATTCTAATGGATAGCAAATGACACAAGTATTTCGATTTATTAAAAGCATATCTATTTCAGATGGCTTATGTTTGGGATCAACTAAAAAAAAAAATTATTAGAAGGGAAGGATCGATCCGAAAGAGAAAGCTCTTTCAACCGTTGATGCTTTCAACTGCTGGTCAATATTCATCCTAGCTTTATAATGTTATTAATATAGTTGACTTTTTAATTTTCCTTTTTGGACCAACGGAATGGTAATTAATTCCCAAAGCTTCACGAGCTTTTTCTATAAATAAAAATAAATTAATTAATTAATTAAATTAAAAGAAAAATCTATTCTCAATTTGATTCAAAAAACTAAATCTGTTATTTTAAAATTCTTAGTTAATTTTAGACAATAATTGTTAAGAATATAGAAAACAATAATTCAATAAAGTATGAAATTAGTTCCAAAAAAAAAAAAAAAAAAAAAAAAACAATAATAGTTTGACTAGACTAACATGACAAAAAAAAAATAGCAGTGCTTTTTTATAGCGGCGGTTTGAAAAAAATATCGATAAATTTCTTGAATTAATGATTGAAAAAGTATACAGATATAATACTTAGTGAAATATTTTTTTGTGTTTTGAATCGTTTATTAATTATTTTTGACTTGAGAACTAAAAACAAAGGCTATGTTTGGCAATGAACATGCCATGCCACAGTAGTGGGCAGCTAATTCTCTATCTCTTTTTTTCACTTTTTCACATTTTTCAATAATAATCAACATCAAAATATTTTTTTTTTTTTTTATTTTTTATATTATATTAATAATTTTTTTAATTATTATTCAAATAAAGAATTCACTAAAATACAAAACGTTTTACTTTATATCACATCTACCACTTTTTACTAATTTCAAAAAATAACAACCCACTATTCTAGCATGATAAGTCACTTGCCAAACAAGGCCAAAAAGACAAAATCGTGAACAAACATTGTAATAACCTTATTTAATATTTGCCAACAAAATAGACGAACAATTATGCCTTGGTTTCACATGCATTGTTACCATGACTGTTCTCGCTTTGAATTACAAATATATATGTCCATAAAATGTGGACATTTATACGCAGTTGATTGAGTTACTCTGATCACAAATCATCTGCTCGGATTAATACTAGCAATTTAAATAAATAATAATAAGAAAATTAAATTCTTAATTCTTTATAAATTAAAGTTCATCAGCTGATTAATAAGTCTCGATCGAGTTGCCGTCCGTCCATCCACCCACTGCGGGGACAAGTGGACCCAGATGAAAGAAGCTGTACGTTCTTTTGCCCGATCGATCCCTTTTTTCCCCGTATTTCTTCTGGTTGAGGTAGTTTTGACGGTTTAATTATATATCGTCCTCTAGAACGTCGTTGAAGTCGGTTCTCCATAATTTGAAGACCTTTTTAGCTTTTTCTTCGTTGATTCCTTTCGCACGCAAGACACTTTCGGCTTTCCCATTTGGCGTGGGGTACGTCAAAGCCCCACGATATATTTGGTTACGTACGTTTTAGCCTAAACAGAAGAAAAGAGAGAAACCAGTTGCGCGTAGACGGACGTCAGAAAACACTATTTTCTTTTCTTTTACGTACGGCCACGGGAAACCAAAAGACAAAAAATAGGTCCCTTATTTTTGAAAAGAAAGTAAAGTAAAAGGAAAGGAGATCGATCGTTCGCAATAGTCAATAGATAAGGAAGAATATTTAATTCCTTCCATATATAATTTTTTTTTTTGGATAAAGTAAATTAATTCCTCCCATTGTTGACAAGGTAGATGTCAAGGTTTGGGAAGACCAAGCGGGTATCACCCAGAAACTTCTAAATATAGAAATAGAATACCTGTCTAAGAAGTTAGATGGTCAACTCACGACACGCGGCAACATAAGTATATATATATAAGCAGGCCTGCCTCACGAGGAAACAGGTTCGGTTTCAGCTAGCTAGCTCCTTAATACAGTTTTTGTTATACACAAAGCTTCCATTAGATCGAGCATGGATAAACGCACTCAATTATATGAGCGTGTGTTCGAGCACTTTGACAACAACGGAGACGGTAACATATCACCCTCTGAGCTGCAACAATGTGTCGGGGCAATAAGCGGCGGGGAGCTTTCGCTAGCAGAGGCAGAGGCAGTGGTGGAATTGCACGACTCGAATGGCGATGGCTTGCTGGGGTTGGAGGACTTCTTAAGGCTTGTGGAAGGAGGGGAAGAGGAAGAGAAGGTGAATGACTTGAGGGAGGCGTTTAAGATGTATGAGATGGATGGTTGTGGGTCTATAACACCCAAGAGTCTTAGGAGGATGCTTAGCAGATTGGGTGAGTCCAAGAGTATTGATGAGTGTACAACCATGATTGCTCAATTTGATCTCAATGGTGATGGGGTCCTCAACTTTGATGAGTTTAGGACCATGATGTTGTGATGCCTTCCTTGCACTTTTTTATTCATTGAATATGTTTTAGTTTTCTTTTGGTAGTTTCTTTACCGGCCCTTTTTGTGAGAGCGGCCATATTGGCCTCCCCTCCAAAACCCTGAGCTTCCATAGAGTATTCGCAATATGGTTGGATATGTATTTAAAAATTACATTTATTTTGAACACTTGTAAATTTAATAGACTGGATTGTACGAAATTCTTATAACTTTGAAGGAAAACTTTTCTCATAGAAGATGCTTCTTTATATATATCCTTTGTTCTTGTGGGAACGAAAAAACCCTGCGCCATGACAAGCAGCCATGACAAGCAGTTTATGCGTATGTTGACGAGATAGTTTCTCACGACCATGACAATTAAGCAGCCATTCAAAGAAAAATTAGGCTCTCCTCTTCGGCTCTTAGTCCGGCCAGTTTCATATATTATATGAAGCTGGGCCCCGGTGGAGCTCTAATTTGATTCTAATTGAGCTTCTACATGCGGAAGTTTCAGGCGGAGATGGAATTTTTCTGTTTGGAGGATTTTTAAAGGCTAATCTTTTTTATTGCAATAACCAACACAACGCTTGCTTCGAACAAGCATGGCAGCATAAAAAAGAGTAATGCCAGACTTGCTAGCATTTTACAGCCCTCCCCTTTACTACTCAATGTGGCATCGCAGCATCAGAGAAAAAATTTGCACCCTCCTCCTACTGGTCGGAGCCACCCCAAACAACTACGCAGAGGGTCGCAACTACCCCCAATGATGATTTAATATTGGGATAAGTGGTGATTTATCAGAAGTCATAAGTTCGAACCCTGACTCCACAATTCACCCCCATTTTTAATTAAATATTTCGTGTTTTGGACCTTATTTATTAAGGGGGGGTTGGAGCCCATTAGAATATTAATTAAATGATTAAATCAATCATTTTCTACTAACTTAAACTTTTGGAATAAGTAGTGATTTAACAAAATATCAGAGTCTCCGTCAATTCACCTCACATTTCAGTTAAATAATTCGAACCTTGTCTTTACCAATTCACCTTCTGTTTCAATTAAATATTCCAATGACAAAAAGTAAGGGGAGGGTTGTAAAATGATAGTAAGTCTACCATTTTCATATTAAGAAAATGTTAAACAAATTGGTTGGTTGAATGATCTTAATTTGTAGCTTTTCTTCAACTATGTGAGGAATTCAGTTTAAGATAAAAGCATTTTGTTATTTAGATACAGAGAATACAGAGTAGAAACCTACACCTTTTTGTTTCAGGTTGTGTTTCTTTAATAGCATAATTACAGGATCCCACCGACCATATCAAGAGGCCTTAGATTAAAATCATTTAAACAACACTGGAAGTAGAACAAAAACTGGTTTTAATTTGTTTGGAATCCAGTTGACTATTCACAGACTGTTTGTTGATGCCTTCACTAAAGGTTTGGAAGAGCTTTCACACATTAACATATCCTCTGCTTCTGGTAATTCTTGCACCAATCTTGATAATTTCTCAACAGCCTCTCCGGCGCTTGGTCTCAATGAAGGGTCTTCCTCTACACAAGCTCTTGCAAGATTGGCCAATGTGACAGCCGCATCAAAGGAATAGTTCTCGGCCAATGATCTGTCCATCCATTCCCTTAGCTCATCTGCATCTTCTGACTGCAATATGGACTTGATTTTCTCAGAAAGCCAAACACTCCCTTCTCCCTTCTCATTTGGCTTGGTTATTGGCGTTTGACCTGATAAAACCTCCAGCAAAACCACTCCATACGCGAAAATATCAATGCTTGGGGAAACAACACCTTGGTGAACATATTCAGGAGCCAAATATCCCCAACTCCATGAGGCAGGTTTGGTTGAATAAAATTGTGGATCCTCTGTATCATCTTCAATGCATCTTGCCATGCCAAAGTTCCCGATTTTTGCATTGAAATCTTCATCTAAGAAGATGTTCCGACTCTTCACATTTCTATGAACATAGCTCGGGTTCATCACGTGGTGCATGTAGTGTAAGGCCATGGCTACATCGAGACAGATCCTCAGCCGTTGACCCCATGTCAAGAAACAAAAGCAGGAGGCAATGAATTGGTTCTTCATGGCCAACCCACCATGAAGCCAATCTTTCAAGGACCCATTTTCGGCATACTCAAACACCAAAAATGAATCAGGATTCTCTGTCAAACATGTCCCTAGAAGCCTAAGTATGTTGGGGTGATTGTGAATTGCAGCATGGAAAAGCCCAAGCTCAATCTTTGAGACTGTTTCTGGCTGCATGCGCTTTATAACCAGGTTCTTCCCATTGAGACGACCGTGATAGACAGGTCCCTCAATTTGATTACTTGAATTGAAGTCTTCCGTTGCTCTTCTTAGCTCCTCAACAGTATACGTCTCAACCAGCATCTTACGGGGTGTAGCATCCATGATTTGACCATCGAGAGGATCCTGAGATCCCTCAAATGAGACTTTCTTGTCACTTGTTGTTCTCACACTGAGACTAAGCTGTTGTAACTCCACATCTATTCCCTTGCTGGGATTTTGTTTCTTCTTCTTCAGCAGGATCACCACAAAGGCTGCTGCAATAGCAATGCTCACTCCAGCTGCAACAATGCTAACTGCAATATATAAACCAGTACTCCACATTTTGGACTTCTTCTTGTGAGGTCTAATTACAGGGATACTGGTTGCTGGAAAACGTAAATTGGGCTCACCATTGATTGGAATAAGAAGAGAGGTAAGAGGTAGTATGCCTTCTGGTCTAAAGTTATGTAATGATTTGTTATTTGCAAGAATTATAGCTTCTGGGGTAGCATTAAACTTAATGGCCAAGTTAGAAATTGTATCGCCTTCACTTACCGGATAAGACAGCAAAAATCTAGTTTTTGGACGTGTTGCAGATGAAGGACAGGCACATCTGAGTGGGATCAGTAGCTTAACTTTATCACCAAGCCCCCATGGTGAGACTCCCGGGTTCTTCTCTTGGATGGCTTTGCAGGTTGTCAAGCCCTCCAGCGATTCAGCAATGCCATAAAAGCTCTCTCCCTTTATGGTAGTTTTTGTTAACTCAGCCCGTGAGAAACCACCTTTGCATTTGCAATCAATTGGTATCAAGAAAGGCTGGCCTTTTGGAAGGTATTCTGTCTCTACAGAAAACCCATTTGCTTCTGCAAACGCAAAACGGTCGATGCCCAAGTAAAAGCTCAGGTTGAAAAGAGACGAGTAGTAGGAATTGGCACGCAGAATTGCAAATGTCCCGCACTGATCTTGTGATGAGCTTCCATTGCACTGGAAACCAGAAGCATCAGGAGATTTAGTATCACAACTTAGCAGGTTCTGTCCAAGTACAGAGACAAACAGGCAAATGAATGAGACCAAAGCTCTCAATTGGAGCTCATTGATTAGAGCCATGGCCATTTAATACTCGCTTCTACATAGAAAGCCCGATTAAAAATAAAGAGTTTTCTCACTCCGAGAATGTGAATATTTTGGATCAATACAGAAACGGTGTTAAAAATAAGAGAGTTTCTCAAAACTGTGCATGAACAGGATTCTCGGGGTTGACAAAATTATCCTATATTTTTGCTCTAATTCTTGGGCTTAATTTCATATCGAGGATTGGCTATCTATCCCAAGTTTCTTTTTGCCAGTAATCATTGTCACCACTCTTAATTTCCTTGGGGGACTCATTGGGTTTAAACCCTGTTTTTACATGCATCAACATGTGTATTGGCTACTCCATCCCTACACGTGCTTAGACAGAAGACAGAAGACCCCCTGATGCCTGATTTATACCATCTCAACATCTCAAAGTTGCACAAGTACAATCATACGTACATGTACGAATTACATTTGAAACCCCAGAAAATTAGCCCTACATTGAGTAGAGATAGATTATAAAAATGTTTTATGAGTGCTAAGTCTTATATTGGTTCTTTATTAGGTGAGACTGAGCTTTCTAAGAGATTTTATTGGGCTTCAATTGTAACATGACTTGTCTTTTTGAAGTAATAGCACATATATGACGAGCAATTTCCTTGGTTCATGACAAACAGTATCAGTAACACCATGTGTCATTAAGGCACTGCACAATATGAGCCCTGATAAAGATGTTAAGAATTTGAATAAGAGAGATTGTGACACTCCAAAAAATTAGTCTCACATTGAGCAAATGAACTGCCCATATTGAATGAATAAATTATAAAAATACTCATGAATGCCAATTCCGAGATGTGGCTAGCTATAATTGCATAAAGTAAGAACCCACCTCAATGAAACTTCTCACCCTCGCATATAATTGAACCTTTAGATTTAGTTCCTCATTGTGCCTTTAGAAAGAAGGTACCTCGTTTGGGATATTTCAGATAGCAGGAGCCAGGAAGAGCAGCCAGTCTGCCTAAAAGGCTTAAAGCTAGAAAGCATGCATGATTTGTGAAGCAGTGTGGTTAGAAATGATGTTGATTTGGGAAAATGTAGGAAGTGCAAAAAGAAGGATAATATCCAAAACAGTTGAAGAGACGCCAATGCATGGTAAAGCTGAGGCATAAAAGAGAGGCCACGGACTGATGGGTCAAAATGGCCATGAATATCCAAAGTTGACAAGCACCATTAAGCCGTACCAATACAGTCAATTGTCCCCCCCCCACATCACACACTCCACATGTCATTCATCTAAGGGATCACCTTGATCATCTTTCTATCATATATATCTTAGAACTAGGATTAATATAACTAAATTGCAACAATTATAAACCAATTATATATGGGTTAATTAAACACGTGAAACCAGTAAACTGTGTGTAAGAAAGGTGACCAAAGAAAGCATGGGATACCCTTACCTTGAGTTCTTCCAATTAGAAAAAATCCTTGAGATCTGTTCTTGAAAGGAATAGTTCCAAGTTCATTTTTAGCAAAAACACTAATTTAACAAGCAAGAGAGGCAAAGCTCACACATCTCATGGCCAAGGCCCTTGTTTTGTTTTTTTTTTTTTAACCTCACATAAATACTAAAATAGAAGAGGAGCAATGACTTGTTTTATGCAAAACACCAAGTTGGGGATTCGGATACCCTGTTATTTTTTATCCAAAAAGGAAGGGTAGAGTAATAACAGAAAGCTGTGAAAAGGGTCCCTTGCTTGAACAGGAAGCCTCCCCTCCCACACTCCTGTCCAAAGAAAATAAGGCATGAATAACAACAACAATTCTCAATTGTAGGGGATTCCAGTCCCACGTTAAGGGTCATAAATCTTGTCAGGCCAAAAGATTGGAGGATTAGCACAAGTACCAAAAATTCTCTGTTCAAGAAAGAATTTACTAAAATGATTTTTCTTTTATGCAAGATTTTTAAAGAGATCTCAAGAGGAGAAAGAATGACTATAGCATCCCATGACCAAAAGTAAAATCCCAATTTTTTTTTTTTTTCTGTAAACGAAACCAGCAGTAGGATCCAAGTACCAATGAACCGAAAGTAGAAGATAATTGTCAACGAACGAGGTGGGTTCAATAAAATCCAGGGTAAAAAAGTAATCGCCAAAAAGGTTAGCATTCATTTCCCCCCTCCTCTATCTTGCATCAACGGTGTTTTTGCCCTTGTGGATCTCTCTCTCTCTCTCTCTCTCTCTCTCTCTCTCTCTCTCTCTCTCTCTCATCTTGGACTACATGCACGTGATAACACATGCCGACCACCTAGCTATCTGATTCTTTCCTAATTTACATGCATGAACAATTTTCGGGCTTTGGTGCATGCCTTTGCGAAGACAGGAATAGTTTGTGATGCCGAGGATGCACCAAAAGTCTTGAGACATATATAATAGCAAAGGTGACCGAAGGATGAGCATAGAAAACTGGAAATAGTGTGCCATGTGGCCCATCTCGTGGGTTTGAAAGCATCTAGATAGATATATATATATATATATCCATCAACTCGATGAAGGCCATATATGCAATAATTTGCGCCAAGAAAGTGTAGACCCATATTATTTTCTGGGGGAAATCTGATATGTATCCAATAGGGAAGAAATTAAAGAGAGTGGCCGGTTTGGACAGATCAGGCAGGAACAATCGATCTGTTCAAGAATCAATATCCATCCATTTAAAAAAGTTATATATAGACAGTAGACTGTCGTGACTCATGCATGTGCCACACATCAACTCTAGTGCATCAGAAACGTTTCCAAAACAACTTTCCTGGATCGCATATGCCAAAAAAAAAAAATGAAACGTAATTTATACATTGTTTAAATTGCTAACAATTTGAACAGCAAATGTGAGAAATTTTTATAGGACACATATACCCGAGACTTATTCAGACAGCTAAGCTTCATAGGAATAGGGGCTAACTTACCTTAGCAGTTTGGGGGGTCTTTGGCAACCCCAATTTTATTTTATTTTTTAAAAAAAAAAAAAAATTACTCTTATAAAAATATTATTTTCTATATCACGGCCTTGTTACTGATGACCTTTTCACCTCCTAAATGGCTAGATGATTTAGCTTTCTACTCTACTACTCTTTGTATCTATGTATCTATTTATAACGTAGGTTCGGATCTCATGAAAAAAATCATAGTTTCGCCCCTATATAGCGGTTCTCTCACACTTACTATTCGAATTGCTACCAATTAAAACAGCAAACTTGCTAGAGATTTTTATCGTGTGAAAAATACCATGTTTCTGTGCATCAATTCATCATAATCTCAACCATTGCTATAGACCTTAGGACAAGGATTCCCTGTAATTAAGGATCCCTCCTCTTAATCTGCCCCTCCTCTTTGGGTAGAGACATGTGAAAAGGGTTGCCGTGCTTCGGCAAAGAATAACAGAGAATTACATGAGATCCAAATCCTAGATCTTATATGGTTTCACAAAACTAGGGAGTCCAGGGCCAACCCATCCTTGACTTATCTTTGGTTGACCTGGCAAAAAAAAATCCACAGAAAGAATTTGAACAAATTCAAAGTTCAATGGTAGACCAAATGCTATCCCGGACCCCTCCTTGCTCCTTCTCATGACTTTCTTAAATTAAACTTTGACTTGGTAATCTTTGATTCCTTTGCCGTGCAGCTTCAAATAGGCTGGTGATACTTGTCATTTTATGACTTATCAAAAGTTATTATTTAATTACAATTGATTCCACTAAACTATTGTAATTGCATTTTAGTTTTTATTTTTTTAGTAATTCAATAAATTCCTTTTAGACAATTTTTAATATTGACTTTTAATTCCTGAATGAAAAATTTTGTAGTCGAATCAAAGTCGTCATAAACGATCACTTTTACAAAAGCTAATCTAAAACCCTGAATAGCTCATGTTGCATTTGGCTTTTGCAAAAGCTAATCTAAAAGAGCCTAAAGAGGGGAAGACAAACCTATTAATTCATCATTTAAATATCCCTAATTTATACATGAAGGTGACATAGATTATCTAATAACGATGAATAATCCTACATATTACACTATAACAAGGGATATTCCGGCTAGGGCAATGAATAATCCTACATATTACACTAAAACAAGGATATCCCGGCTGGGGCCCATATTAGGGCGAAGTTCAACTATTCAACTAAGGACAAGAAGTGAAAAAAAAAAGGGGGGGGGTGTTCTCCTGCAACATGCAACAATGGCAGCCCCACAGAGAAGCCAGGTGCGGGGCTCACCTGTCCTCAATAGCTCGGGGTGCAGGGCAAGTAGGCCCCACATCTGTCCTCTGTAGAGCTGCCCAAATTGTATGCAATTTGAACAGTCAATTGCAGGGATACGACTCAGTGAAGTGGTTCCATGTAACCAAAATCTCCTCTCCCCAAGCACATATATCATCCAACATGTTCACAAACAAATGTAATACATGTTGTCTGTAGAAATGAGGTTTAAAATGCATACCGATTCAAAATAATTGGGATTCCTGTATCTTTTTCCCTTTTCATCCACTACTATTGTCAATTAATTATCCATTTCATCAAGACATAAGCAGGAAATGATGGAGAGGGAAAATGGCTTGCTATTGAGTCGAATTTATTTGAGCTGAAGCTAACTCAATCATATGCCAGAGAAACTGAGTTCTGGTACTATTGGTTAGGGACTGAAGACAAAAGCTGAAAATGAAAACAAATGGTATTGTATCATATAAAGTTATTTCCAAAATCTTTGCAAGTATTGCCTCAGAACTCGAATAACTCTTCTGAAGACCTTATTACACTTCAGAAAGTACAAAACCCAGGTGATGGTATAAATACATCAACAAATCAAAACATTTTATTAATTTCTCAAAATATTAACTTGTCAAACAGAGTAGTGATGTACATACTGTAAATATGTCGAAAACAATCCAATCATCATGTATTTTGCCTGTACCATGTCAACTGTTTTACTGGGCTTCGTCTACAGTCTTCCTCATAAGGGATATTACTTGAGCTGGCTCAGAAGCTCCAAACACTGAACTTCCTGCGACAATACAGTTTGCTCCAGATGAAGCTGCTACGTCAATGGTTGAAGGCCCTAAACCGCCATCAACCTGCAAAATAAAGCATGCTTTTTAATTAGTTGTCACTTAAAAATCGTCATTATAACAGAATTCTATTAGCTATGCTGAACAAGTAGACAGCAAAATATGCAAATAACCATGAGACAGTTTTTTTTTTTTTTTTTTAATGATAAGTAACCATGAGACAGTATTTGAAAAAAGAAATCTCCAGTAAATCCCAGAAGACGGTCAATTATAATGACTTGCCAGCAGAAGGTAACAAACAAGAGATTGACTTACCTCTATATCAAGTGCTGGGTATTTCTTTCTCAGCACACGGACCTGGACAAAGAAAACTAGAGAATTAGTCATGGGAAAGAACGAGAAATGCCAGTCACAAGAAGAGCTAAAACTCTATCAAAACCTTCTCCATCGTCTCTGGAATGAACTTTTGTCCACCAAATCCAGGTTCGACAGTCATTACAAGGACCATTTCCACAGGGTTTTCGCCTTCAATCTGTGAATTAAGGGAAAAACTATCATCTTATCAATTTAGAAGTCTCCAAAAAAGTATTTACTAATACTCAATTATACACAGGATACCAGAATCCTTAAGCCATTTCGGTAAGATTGAATATCACCATGATTTAGTTTATTCTACACATACAAAACCTAGCTGAACAATCTGAGAACATGAGAATCAGAGGAAGACATACCAGAGGATAAACTTCTTCAATGGGCGTCCCAGGCTTTAATGCCACCCCAGGCCTCATGCCCTTCGACTTAATTTGTTGGACTAGTTCTTGCCAATTTTCTGCAAGAAGTACCATGAGACTCCTTTGTCAAAACAGAAAAAAAGTAATCAAAGAATAAGATAAGTAATACTAAATAGAGCAAAAACAACATGTCAGACATCACAACTCACCTTTGGATACCTCAACATGAAATGTAAAACCAGAAGCGCCAGCTTTTCCCAAAGGTTCAACATAATCAAGAGGATTTGTGACCATGAGGTGGCAATCAAGATAGGCCCTGTAAGAGATGAAAATCAAAACTTCATTTAGCTATAGTGGTAAACTTGCACTAAAGAAAATTTATGTTCAAAAATTTGAAGTGAAGGCAAAAAAGGTGTTACGTTGTGTGCTTTCTCAAACTCTGAATGACAGGAGCACCAATAGTTAGATTTGGCACAAAATGCCTGCAGAAGAGGGGAAAACAATAATGTTAAGCAATTCACCAGTTACCAATGGGAAATCACTAGATAACATGCATTTATAGATGATACAAGACATTTCTTGTGTCTTATCCGCAAGTATCCAATCATTATTAGCAACAAAGGCCACTAATGAGCATAATATGGACTTGAGAACCATCCAAGTTACACACTAATAATTCTGAATTCAGGCGAGACAGCTCCTTCGCTGTTGAACAAGGTCAAGTGCCTACCTAAATTTTGTACTGTTTATTGGCAATTTATAACCCAAAAAAAAAAAGGCTTACTTTCATAATTTTTCCAAAGGAACATTCGAATATCTTGACCTGTGATCCCACCTCATGTTACATTTTTCACAGAGGCATCCCATCTAACAATCCTCCCTATTCTTCAGGATATAATACCCTCTAGATCCCAAGATATAGAGAACCCACATTCTGTCTACTATATAAAACATAGCCCGCACATCATTCACAGTCACAAATGCCAAAATGAGACGATTGCATTGGAAAGGTTATTATGTAACCATTGCTTACAATGAGACAATCACAAATACCATTAAGAGCATTGTGCACAAACAGTCCATGTTTTTTTCTTTCGGGTAAGAAAGTTTTGTTAAATCACTGATTATCTCAAAAGCTTAAACTACTAGAAAATGATAAATTTAATCATTTCACTAATATCCTACCACTCTTCTCAACAAGCGAGGTAGATTATTCAGTCAAGGTCGATCCTAAGACTATATCTCTAATTAAATCACCATTTATTCCAAAAACTTAAACCGATAGAAAATGATAAATTGATTCGTTTAACTAACATCCTAACATAAGTAATTGATTAACAACAACAACAAAGAAAGAATTTACAAGTACTAAATCTACGATAATATTAGGAACCAATTAGGTACAATTACTTTACACGTAAAATGCCACAAACAAACTTACTTAAAATACAAAAGTTCATGCCTCTGTTAATAAAAGTTCAAGACAATCAAACACTTCTCAATCATTGTACCATAATGTAAGACATAGACACACACAATTAAGTAAACATTTGAACAAAAATTCAGCAGAGAAAAGAAGAGAAATTCGAAACCCCAAAACTTGAAACCAATTCGAAAAAGGGCAGTGAAAAATACCCATCCTGCAAATGAACCGAAATAGATATCAGTTAGTGTTGAAATTTTTGTTGAACTATAATCATATCGTTAGAATTGATGTGCTTATATTAATCGAATTGTATACCATGATGTCCATGTGGAGCCAATCAGCGCCACAGTGGAGCATGCGTTGAGCCTCGGAGGCCAGATTGGCGAAGTCCGATGAGAGCATAGACGGTGCTATTTTCGCCGACACACCCATTTCTCGGTTTCGGATCCGACGATTGTTCTTCGGCTACCTCGGACTGTAACGGAGACTTGGAGATTGAGATTGCGATTGCAGGGTTGGTGGCACTTGATTAGAAACAAAAAGCGGCGTCGTTTTCGACGGCAGATGATTTTTGACCTTTTGAACGGTCCGTGTGCTTGTTTACCGAATTTTGCTTTACCAATAATCAGGTATTTTATCTATAAAAAATTAATAAATAAAAATAATCAGGTATTTCAATGATGACGTGTTCTCCAGTTACAGCAATAAATAAAGAAAAATATTAGATTTACAACACTAATACAATAACTGTACAATAATCCCTCACATGAGGGTAGGTCCCACATACTGGGACAATAATCAAATCCCATTTACTAACTTTATGTGTGTACATGTACAATTATAGGTTAATATTTCATCTCCAAGTTTGAAATGTTATAGTTATAGGATTAGCACCATGAGCACTGAACAATATCAAGATTATGTGAATATGTGATGAATAATGATCTACTTGTACGTGCTTGTTATTGTTATACACTTTTCCTTATGTGTTGTTTGTCGTGACAGTGTCATTTCAACAAATAAAAATTGTATCGAAGAGATATGGCGGATGCGAGCTTGTAACTTTTTTAATGGCTTCGATGTTGGTGCGACCAATTTTAAAAATTTGATTAAAGTGGTCTGCCACCCTCCCCAGTCTCTCACCCCACCTTAAGAGGGTGTACATTTATTTTGTAAGTTGATATGGCAATGACATGTACCACTATGCTAATGCGAAAGTACTATACTACGCTACCACATCAATGTTGGCACGTAAAATACACCTATGATTAGGTTAGCATTTTTCTTATCGGATTAAGGCTCTCTCTCTCTCTAAAAGGCCCGGCCCATTTTTAGGGAACAACGGGCCAAGCAATCTGTTAATTTAGGCTTCTAAAGTTCTTACAGACAAATCTAAAATTATTCATTAAAAAATTATATGAAACTGTTGAGAATAAATAATACAAATCTTTAAGGGTCATGGGAAACCATAAGAGGGGAGCAAAGCCACGTGGACGGCTCGTCCCATATGAAAATTTTCTTATTCCAAGATATCATTGATTGACTAATTGCGTTTCCAAATGCTTACAAAAATATATATATATAATAACACTAAAAATGACATTTTATTTTATTATTTTTCTTTTAGTAATACTATATATAATTTTTTATTTTTTAAAACAAAAATGAATGAGGCTTAATTTATGAGAAAGTGACATGGGCGAGTGGTAGGTGTGCTTGTGGCCTACACCATGTAAAGCTAGAAGACGCAACATTTATTCTTTGGGTGAGAATCGTTAATGATTTATTTACTTTTTATATTTTGGCCTTAAGCACTAGCAGACCAGTAGACGGTAAGTGGCCTCACATCTTCCACCTCACTCTTCTTTACTTTCACGGGCAATGCCCCCAGCCCATGCATGTGTTATGCACAACATTTTATTTTGTTTTCGCTGTACTTTATCTGGTTCATGGATTTCACAGGGGCCTTGGTTTTTCACACATAATCAAAAACAAAATGAAAACCAACCTACTAGGATAAAGTTTTAATTCTATTTTTAAAAAAAAAAAAAAAAAAAAAAAAATTAATTAGATAATTTTCTTTTAATTTATTGTTTGAACAAGTGGCTTTATATTCTCTTGGACATAGAGAGTAATACGAAAGTACCAGTATAGTGGTCAGTTGGCGAAGTACGGTACATGGTATTTTTTGAGTTTTTCATATACAATAGGGTTTTGTTATAAATACATTATGTTGTAACCCTAATTCATTATAGAATATAGTCGCACTCCTGTGAACGTAGGCATTAAGAATATGTTATGGTGTCTTGCTCTCTCTTTTTTATTTTATATTATTCATAATTATTGTGGACAGTAAGAACATTTAGTTTATTAAAATTCACATGTGAATCACATATTTTAAAAACATTTCAAAAATAGTGTCAGTTTAATAAACTGTATTGAAATAATTTTCTATACCCGTCTATGGAAGGAAAGAATTTGCGGATTAGAACCAGGAAGACTTGATGGCAAAAAGGTAACTTTTCATTTTGGTGAATTATTGAGAATGTATTGTAGTCATTATCAGTAGGAAATTTTCAAAACCAAATTGGGCCACATTTGTTTTTTGGGGGGATGGTTGGATAAGATTAACACTAAGATTTTCTAAGAAAAGTCAGAACCTTCTTGTTTCAAAGGGATTATGACATGCAAACCGCCCTTTCATTTTCTGCCAATCGCTTCACTCTGGCCTGGGTTACAGTGTTAGGTAGTTTAATTTAAATACCGTACCATTTTTTTTCCCCCTTAGTAAGGTAAAAAGCTGACATGCATTTTAACATATTTTTTAAAATAATAATAATAATTTGATGTGAATTTTATAAAAAAAATTGAACAATTTAGAAAATAGGGATTGATTACTAGACTCTTCGACCCTGTTTGAAAAATATAATTGATGTGATATAAGTTTAAAATAATATATATGGAAAAGTTTAAAAAAATAAAAAATTAAGAATGTTTTGAAGTTGATGATTTTTTAGAGAAGTGAAAATAAGAGAAGGGGAGGAAAAAATTAATTTCAAACGGGGCCTTTGTATGAGACAGGTGGGCTTAACATCCTAGGTTTACTCAGACAAGTGAGCTCCACAATCTGATGCTCTTAAGTCGTTTGAATTTATGTGAAATTCAGAGAGTTTTAATTGTAGTGGATTCTTGTCCATCACGTGCAACACCTTAGAATCGAGATCGTGTGCAATACCTAAAATATTGCACGTAATGCTGTAATGTAATATGGGGCCTAAAAGTGACAATACATATGAGAAAGAGATACACGATGACTTGCACGGTGCATGGGTAGTTGTCGGGTAGCCAAACCGCATTTTTTTGCCAAAATTGTAGTGGCTGAGTCGGATCTAAAATTCTAGTTCCGCCCCTAACCAAACTGCCTCATTTGGCTGTCTAAAAAAAAAAAAAAAAAAATTACCTCATTTGGCCGAGTCTACAACTACTAAAAAGGAAAATAAAGATCGAAAAGAAAGAGAAAGGGAGACAGATACCAAACCCTTCTATGGGGAAAACGAAGGCTGTTAATTGGTAATAAAGGCCATGCTTCTAACTTCAATTTGCTCTCCTTCCCCATCTCTTTCAAATGAAACTAACCAATGGACTTTATTCTATTCAAGTTAATTTGCTAGGACCCATCTTCATACATTCTTAACTCTTACAACAAACATGGACCATGTATTGGTTATTGTAAATATTACGGTTTCATTTGTTAATATTTTTTAGAGTTTTTTTTAAAAAAATAATTTTTAAAAAGTATTTTAATGTGACATGAAAATGAAAATAGTTATGAGAGGTATGTAAGTATACAATTTTTTTTAAAAAAAAATAAAATTATTTGTTAATATTTTTATTTTGAAAAAAAAAAAAAAAAGAAGCAAAAGGATAAATAAGAAAGTGTTATCTTCTTGCTGTAATCGAAAGTTAGTTAATCTGTTGGTTAATTCCATCATTTTCAACTTTATCCACATATAATCTCAATCACATCTCCCAAAATTTGTCTTTCATAATGAAAAAAAGAATAGAAAATAAAGATTAGTGGGACATGATTGAAGGTTGAAACGACTGGTCATTTTTTTATAAATTAATCTTTCACTCTCTTGCCGGTTTGTCAATCAGATTGATCATTGGGAGAGCTCATTTTATACGGTCATGGTAGAAAATAAGAGTTTTTTACTCACCAATAAACAGTCAATACGTCAGTTTAGTACACCAAAGCACCATAGGGTGAAAACACCCAATCACACCAAATTCATACACCCAACCCACTGAAACCCATCCCCATTCTCCATCACCGCCTACCCAACTCAACCTGCCACTGCAACCGGAGTCGCCACCAATGGGCCGGTCGGCGAAGTCAGAGTCGATTTGGGCTGACGGTGACTAAAAGTCCGGCCGACAATGAGTGACGCCCAGACAGAAGGGTTGGCCCGAAGGCCAACCCCAGACCTCGGGGGTGGCTGGGCGACCGCCCAATGGACCGGGGGTAGCCGCGCGGCCACCCCCCAGTGGCCGGGGGTGGCCGTGCAGAGCCTGGGGTGGCCATCGGGCCAGCTCTAGATCCATCTAGGGCTGGCCCGAAGGCCACCCCTAGACCTCGAGGACGGCCGCGCGGCCGCTCCATGGACCGGAAGTAACTGTGCAGCCACCCCCGACCAACTTTGGGTCCAAGAAGAATTGACAGGACTACTCACCTCGTTCGGCTTCGTCTCGTCATCCGTAGAGTTGCCGATCTCGAGTGTCCAGCGCGGAGTTGCCAATCTCGGGTGTTCGGTGTGGCCACGTGGGGCAGTGGCTCTATGGCTGGGAGGATTTTTTGTTTTTGTTTAGGGTGAAAGAAGGAGGGATGATCTGGTGTTTTGTCAATATTTACCTTTTTTGTGTTTTTTTTGTTCCATGTTGATATGTCAATCTCTTATTGGTGGGCAGAAAGGCCTTGGTTTTTGCCACCACCGAATAGAAGTTATTCTCGATCACCGATGGTTGTGGCCAAGCGGAGCTCCTCCCGAATTGGCTCGGGTTCGCCACCGCATATTGGAGTTCGTGCATGATGTCTTTCTTTCTTCCTTTTTGTCAAAAAAAAAAAAAAAATTCATAACAAAGTGTTTCATCAATTCAATATAGTAAATTAATATTTATCTTTAAAATACACAGATAATTATATGCTCTAATAATAAATATTAGTTTAATGTACGAAGTTAAAAGAGTTTACTCTATACCGATTTAAAGGGATAACTTTTTTTTTTTAAAAAAAAAAACCCTTAAATTAAAGTGACCCATCAAACTATCAAATTAAAGTGTGTCAAAAATTTCATTTTTTTTTTTATAATATTCTTATAATACTCTTGCTACGTGTCATATTTTTCATTAAAAAATAATAAAAAATTTAAAATCAAGGAAAAATATATATTTATATACATTTTAGTTTTTTTTCATATTTTTTCTTAATATATTTTGGAGAGTGATTTTTTGTTTTTTATTTTTATTTAAAAGAGTTTTATGATATAACATAAATATGAAAATTATTTTTGTATTTTTAAGAGTATTTTCAGTTTTAAATTATTGGTTAATATTTATATTTTAAAAACAGAAGACAAAAAAATTGTAACTCGCATATTCTTGTCTGCCGTCTGAAGGGACATATGCAAGATTTAATAAAGTCTTTGGTTTTTTTTTTTTTTTTTTCCAATCCAAAGAACATTAAAAAAAAAAAAAAAAAAACCCAACAAATTTGATCATTTATACTGGCATTTTATAAAGTTGACAAAGCATGGGATTCAAAGTTGTGGAATGGATTCAAAGTAACTAATTCTTATAGCTTCTTTTATTTATTTATTTATTTATTTTGTTGGGTATGATGTAATTCTTTGACCACATATTGGTGGGAATTTGTTTGGCATGCACATAATTGCCACATGATTAATGTAGTACATATTAGATTGCCCATTTTTCATGTGGAGAAGCTGTGGTCAACCTTGTGCCTTATGACCAATTGCCGGGCGTGTCTCAAGCGTGTTTTTAGGCTCTTAGTCTTAGCTGTCTTTCTTGACAGCCACAGCAGGCTGCAGCCATCGTTTCCTTCCCTTTTTTTAATTGTCATTTTTTTTCTTTCATATTTGGTGCAAATATTTATCCTCAGCATATTTTCAACGAAAAATGATTTTCTTGAAATTTTTTTTTGGCCGTTTGACTTTTACATAAAAATTACAAACGACTAAAAATTACCAGTGACAAGATTTTATCACTTGCCGGCAGAATTCCGACCACTTTTATCGAATTTTCGACTACTGTTGCTGGAATCTAGCGGTACTGGCTGGAATCCGATTGTATTGACCATATGCCGATCAGTTTCACTGAAATCTAGCCAAGTACGGTTGGATTCAGGTAAAAGTGGCCGAATGTCGCCGAATTCCGGCAGAAATTTTCAGATTTCGACAAAAAATTTAAAATTATGGCATGTTTTGCTAGATTTTAGCAATCGATACTAAAAATTCGGGAACCTTCTGCGATAGATTTTGGCTACCAACAAACTCCAATACTCGGCTGGGACGGATTCTCACAAATGTGCTTGCAAAAATAAAGAGATTAAATTCAAAACACGACATAAAAAAATTAAAGAAGCTTTTACGATCAAACTGAAAATAATTTTCGTTGACCATCATTTTCAATTACACCAAACATAAAAAAATACATAAAAAAAAAAATATTTTACATCCAAACAAACCGAGCATTAATTGTTAATTTATGATTTCATATTTCTTTGCTTGTCAAAATCCTACCATAAAAGATGAGCCTACATGTGACATAAAAACCACAAGAAAAATAAAATGTGTACTTTTTAAAAATATATGTGAGTGCTTTGATTATTCTATTAAAAAATTATGTAATAATTAACAAACGTCAGTTCAATTGATTAAATTGGAATGCAAGCAGACTTTTTTTTTCTCAGATGAATTGAAAGTGGACAATTGAGAGAGATCCATGCCAAAATCCCCGCATAATAACTCTCTCAGATTTTATTTTTTTTAGATAAGTCCAAAAATGAAGTTCTCAAATTTTAATATTAAAATGGTAAAATCTGAATGGTTTAATTTAATTTAAACAATAGTTAAAATTTTGAAAAATTATCATAAATTTACCAAGACGTAAAGGTTGCTAATTCCCAAATACAAATAACCCGAACAGACAAATCATTTTTTTTACTTAATTATTTTATTAATTAAAGCAATATTATGAAATAATTATGATATAAAAATATAATTTTTAACATTATTTATGTGTTAAAATATAAAGAAATGATATTTATACACTAAATTTATACCATTTTTACACAACACATTCATTCATATATATATATATATATATATATATATATATATATATATATTTATTGTGTAATGATATTTGCACAAGAATCTGTATGGTTGATAATAAAAAAAAAATATTAAAATATTATTAACCATATGAATTATTATATTTCATTCCAAAAGATCCGAAAAAGGCGAACCTTTCTCCTTCTCGCTCACAAATATCACAAGTCCCACTGTAAAACAGAAAAATAAAAATGAAAAAGTAAAAATCAGGAAGCCCACGAGCTCCAAACAAAACCTCCCAAGCGGGTCCCGTTCTCTGTAAAATCCACTTAGACTTGCACTCTCCTACTTTGATTATATAACTTCCCTTTCGAGGCCTCTTTCTCTCTCTCCCTCTATGTCTTGACTCTCAAAGATCTATTTCAGACTCACTTTTATGCTCGCCTTTCACATAACGCCAAAAACTGTCCTCCTCTTCCTTCTTCACCCAGTTCCACTTTCTCTCTCTCTCTCTCTCTCTCTTCTGCAAAAGCTATCTTAGCGCTATGTGGGCTCGTGACGATTAGACTGGTATTGGGTTAGAGACAGAGAAAGACTGAGATAGATGGGTTCGTGTGTATCGGTGCATAGGAGCTCTGACTCCGCCATGAAACTCAGATTATCGTTTGCGTCCAAAGACGACAAGCTCGTCATCCCACCCTCACCCATCAAGGAAACTCCGACCAATGGGATCATCATCAACAACAACAACAACAACAACAACGTTGTGGCTGTTAAGTCTCAGCAGTCGCCTTTTCGGTCAGGCGCTAGTTTTGGAGGATACGGTATGGTTCTTATTAATTTTTTTTTTTTTAAAAAAAAAATTCGGGTAGAGAGTTGGTTTTATTTGATTATATGGCGCAAGAAATCAAATGGGTTTTTCTTTTTCGTTCTGTGTATAAAAGTTATTGTCTTGTATAATATTTCATTGTTGGATTTTCTTAGTGATATTCGATCTGAAATGAAATTGGCGTGGGGTCTGCATATTTGTTTTTATATGGTTGAAGAAATCATTTTATTAGTTGGTTGGCTTTTATATTTGCCCGCCATACTGTGAATGACGTGTGTTCGGTGATTGAGCTTCCTTTTTTTATTTCGTTTGATGGATTAGATTTTTAATTTTTAATTTACTTTTAAGGGAGGGGATTGTTTGGTTTACTCAATTCATTCATCAGGGAATATCACTTTTTGTTTTATGTAATTACTAGAAATAAATCGGTGGTCAAAAAAAAAAAAAGATTACTTCACATGAATCGGTTTGTTTGACTGTGATAAAATTCATGACTATGGATTTTCCTCCTTGGATTTATCGTCTTCACTTTTTCTCATTGATGTCTTTATTTTGATTTTTTTTTTTTTTTTTTACCTAATCTAATATGACCAAATTCAAGTAGACTCTTTTATTCTTATTGCTAATCTAATAGGCCTGAATTTATTGAGGACAGTGAACGAAAATAGATATGTTCGTTGCAAATAGGACTAAGATGGGGTTGTGATGGATGAAGCTGGTATCCAGTCTTGTTGCTCTGAAAATGGCATCTGAAACAATTAAGGAAACCTTCTTTTGTTTTTTATTATTGTAATTCAAACATAGTCATAACAAAATACTATGTGGTTGCCCTGCTAGAATGGGGATTATGGTTTTTGCATTCTCGACCGGAACTGTTGTGTAGATGATGTGCATATGGTGTGGAGGGAATCTCCAGATTTTACCAGAAACTTGATAGTGCAACAGGTGAAGCAGAGCAGGGCTTAAGCTTTACTGTGGCAATGTTTGAACTCTAAAATCCTAAATGCCTTTCACATAAACACAGAGTTGGTAGAAAGCCCTTTTCGCTGTGCTTTCATTACTGTTTGGAATTTTCAGTAGATACAGAAGTGTTATTATCTCCAATGAATATCTTCTTGTATTTTATTATAGATGTCGAATTATTTAGCTGGTCCCTGCCTTTGAAAATGATGTATATCAATGGACCATTACTCCATTGGTTTAGGAACATGTTTATGAAATGCATCTTCTGCTGGAGGTAGTGACTCTTGTGGATCAAATCGTGTACATCCAAGGCTGTGTGATGGATGAACCACTTTATAGGATACGGAAAGGTTAATCAGATTTAAGTGAGTTGCTAAGAAAGAAGATAATATAATATCAGGAAATTAGATGGAATATCTTCAGGAGAACTTGTTATTGAACATTAAAGGAATGCCGCCCCTGCAAGATGAAGGTAAGAATCATGTTTTGGTTTCTTGTCGCTTGTGTGATTTCCTGAAAAGTGAGTTTTAATAGTATTTTTGCGATGTCCATTGAGAACCGTTACATTACAGCTCTTTTTCTTTTTTTTCTTTTTTGTTTCTATATTGGTTATTATTCTTGTGCCTATTTTAGCCTTAAAGTTGAATTATATCTTGCTTATTTTGCAGGTAGCACAGAGGAAACCTTTTTTGATTCCCAAGCCTGGTTAGAGTCAGATTGCGAGGATGATTATTTTAGTGTCAATGGTGGTAAGAATACAAATGCTTTGAGCCATTTTTCTTGCAAGCATGGATGAAAACAAATTTCTTGACTTGGATAGTTTGCATATAGTGATTGTCTTGATTCCATACGGTTGTTACCTAAACTGCATAAGGAATGAAGAATGCAGAAGGTAGACATGTGGAAATATTAGCTGGTTGGCCCCCATCCAATTTGTTGTGTTCATGGTCTGTTTTGCAGATTTTACCCCCTCCCGTGGCAACACTCCAGTCCATCATAATCTCTCTGTCGGGACCCCTAGAGTCAACAAGACCCATTTTGAGGACAGAAGTCCTGGTTCCATACCTGTAACATCCCCAACAGATAAGAAAAAGAAACTGTCTGAACTTTTCCGAGAGAGCAGCAGACATGACCAAGATGTCGACGACCTAAATACCTCCGGCAACCAGAACATAGCCAACGGAAACATGCAAGCTCGACCAACCGTACTTGACCTCCCTCCAAAGTCAGCACATGGCACCCCTTATCGGACTAATTCTGTATGTAGTAGTGAATGGACTGCTAATGGAGATCACCCCTTAACAGAGAAGGAAAAACCAATCAAGTCTGTGCAGTGTTGTCTTCCAAGCTTGATTTCATGCCGTACCTTTAGTGAGAGGAAGAAGAAGATGGACCCTGCTATAGCTGTAGATGATCAACCAACACCTCTGGACTCTGGTACAAGATAGATGAAAGAATCCAGGATCTTGAATCTTTGGATCACAACTTCTGTGCCACTCTGACTTTCACTTTCTTCAGATTTTGTAAAGTGTAAGTGATATCTGTTAAAAGAACTCGATATATGGATCCATGGGCATGTAAAAACGAAATAGTGGAGATGTTCTATATCAAACTCCAGCGAGGAATTTTACTCTCTCCATCAATCTCAGAAAATGAGGTCGTATCTTCAGGTTGGAAGTTTTTCTTCATTTTCGTAATGTTGAGGGAATAAAATGTAATTATGTACTTCTTGCTAAAAAAGAGTCAAAATATGCAAATTATATTATTATGTTTTTCTTCTGCTTAAACTTTCATTGTTTCACTATATATTTAGTAGTGTCTCTAAAATCTGGTATTGATCATCTAATAATATGGGAAAATTGTTAAGTCGTCCCTTTGGTTTGACCTTGTAACAAATAAATTGTTACAGATTTACGTGGTTTCAAAATGAACTTATAAAACGATTCCTTCTCAAATTACAAATTTACTTTCAAATAAAAATTAAAAATAAAATAAAATAGTTTGGGATGGAGTTAGCCACTCCTATTATCAACCCTTGTGGTTATTTGGCCACCCTGTAATTGACCGAGGAGGTGGTCAATTCACCTCAAGGCCATGGTTAAAACCTTATAAAGCCTTGTAAAGATGGTGGTATAGGGGGAATCATTCGGCTTTAAGTGGGTTCAGACTTCTTCAAGTGAAACGGATAAGATTTATTTTATTATTAATTTTTTTTTTTTTAGTGTACATGTTGTCATGTAAAATGCAAAATAATATTATCAATGTAACAATTCATTTTACTTGAAATACTTGTAAAAATAAAAATAAAAAATAAAAAATCATGCATTTTACTTGAAATAAATAGGATTTTGTTGTATTTGAGTTTAGATGGAGGATCCTGATATGCTCTTCAAGTTTTGCAAGGTTGCCCATTTATTTGACTTAAGACGGCCCAAAGAAGGTCAGCACATGGTATTTCTTCAGTTCCAAAGGGCTCATTGGATAAAGGTTGAAACATTTGTGGCTTTCCATCACTTGAACTTTATTTAAATTCCACGCTTCAGGGCTCAGGCATAACATAACCCGCAAATCACTTAAATTGAAGGACCATCTTGGCACCGTCGAAGACCCATGCTCAGCCCAGCAATTGCCCAGTTGATCCATTGAAAGGCAGCACAGACAAGATTACAGATTTACAAAGCTAGTACATTTTTACAATGGCGGATCCTTCCTACTATCAATATGCTATATATTGAAAATGCTAATAGAGAATCTGGTTGAAGCGACCCGTCGTACGTGCTTAGATTATGAGTGTGAAGGTTCGCGCTGAAGGTCGACGGAAACACTCCAAAAATGTTTGAGATCGATCAGTTGAACGATCTTTCAGTCTGTGGTCAGATTACTGTACGTGCTAGCTGAATGGATTGGATTTCAACTAAGTCTCATTTTAGGATGACTATAAGTCTTGTGGGGGGCGTACCTGTAGTATATATATATATATATATATATATATTAGTGCTACGTGCCCAAGGAAATTCCCATTGGACAATGACAAGGACAGTGAAAAAGTTGCAAATTAAAATCTTAGATTCTCAAATTATGTAATTTTTTTTAAGCATCAAAACGCTTAGAAAATATCACATATTAAAAATTTGGCATTTTAGAGTTAAGAATTAGGAATGACTTCACAAAAATGTATCGAATTATACGTCGTTTTGAGATAAGGGTATTGAACTAGCAAACGTTTCAAACTGAGGTATCCAAGTTTTCAAACGTCTCACTTAAAAAATACGGTTATTTTGAGTATTTCGTTAGAATTTAACAGCAAATCCTAACGAAGTACCCTTAAGTGAGATGTTTGAAAACTTAGATACCCCAGTTTGAGACGTTTGCTAGTTCACTACCCTTATCTCAAAACAGCATATAATTCGATACTCTTTTGTAAAGTTATCCCTAATAATTGAATATATTTTTATCAGGTTCTTGCTCTTTATGTTAAAAAAAAAAAAAAAAAAAAAAACAAAAAACTGTATGTTGATTTTAGGAAGAAATTTCTTTACAAAAGTGAAAATGAAGCCTTTTAGGAGGAAAATTCTTTCTACTAATTGCCTCGATAATATGTCACATTCTTAATAGGTGGTATTTTTCATGCGTTTAGTTGCCTAAAAAGAGTCTGAATTACATAATTTAAAAATCTACAAAGAAATTGTAAGAATCTTGATCCTAATCCAAAAGTTGCAAGAGTATGGAATGCGCTTAAAGACTAATTAGTGTGGAAGGGAAAATTCTGTCAAAGGCCATTTATAAGAATAATGACAATTACAGGTGGGGTTCCTTTATGCACATGACTATTGTGTCCATTAATGTCCCTCAATTGCAACACCTTTTTGACCACGTACAAAATTGTATAATTGTTTTTTTTTTTTTTTTTTTTTTATGAATAAGTGAAAACTTTTATTACCAACAACCAAACATTACAACCAAAAACTGTCCAACCAAAACAGAGGACAAAACCAGAGCAAACTGAAGCTCACACCCACCAAACAAAACCAGAACAGCAAAGACTACAAGAAACTAAACCAGAACAGAAAAAGATAAGTTCCAGTTTAAACAGAGATTAACACTCTCCCTAGTCTTTGCGAATCTACCATTTCTAGAAAATCGGGAATGAACATCCCAATAGATCGATCGAAGCACTTGCTCTTCAGTTTTGGGACATCCATTGTGCTTAATTTCATTTCTAGCTCTCCACAGATGATAAACAGCAGATTGTAAGACTAATCTACAAAGAGCACCCCACATTCTCTTAGTTTTCCACTGCCTACAGCCTGTATCCAACACATTCAGCCAGTCAATATCAGGATTTTCAATATTACATCTCTGCATACAATTTTTTCAGATTCTGGAACTAAAGCTACATCGAAAGAACAAATGGTCCCGGCTTTCCAACCAGTGGCGGAGACAAAGGGGGGCGGGCAGGGGGCGCCCGCCCCCCCTAAATGGCTGAGAAATTTTTTTTTTTACAGATATTTTTTAAAAAAATTACATTAAAAAGAAGAAAAAAAAATTGTTGATGCTAGCCCGCCCCTCCTGCTGATAACAAACGGAAAAAAAAATAATAATAAAAAAATTACATTTACATGGAAAAACCAACCGTCAAAGAAAATTTTATCAAAAAAAAAAAAAAACCAACAACAATCATTAAATTCTCACTTGCTCAGGAAGAGGAACAGTCGAACGAACAATTTTGTGGAAAAAAAAATACCAATCTGCAAAAGCCAACCATAAGAAGCCATTAAGCCAATAATACAAATCTTCTTCTCTGACCTCCAGCATCTGCACCACCTCCTCGCTCCTCGGCAAACTGCAGTCGGCAATATCTCGCATGGTAAGCACTAAGCAAGCCATCTACCTTTTTTTCTTTTCTTTTCTAGTACTGGGCAATGGGCATAGACGCATAGTGGATGAGACGAATAATAGACTGCAGATTTTCTTTCATTTGCTTTTTTCTTTCAAGATAACTAGATAAGGGGCGATTGGGCGAAATATGTGGTTGAGAGGTTCACGACTTTTCAACGTTACCAGATTTTTTTATTTTTTATTTTTTCTTTCTTTCTTTCTTTTTGTTTTGTTGATTTTCTTTCTTTCCTTTTTTTCTTTTGTTTTTCCAACTTATCTTGACTTTTCAACGTTGCCTTTTCAGGATTTTTTTTTTTTTTTTTCTTTTTGTTGACTTATCTAACTTTTCATTTTTTTTTCTTTTTATTTTGTTGACTTCTCTAACTTTTCAATTTTTATTTTTTATTTTTTTTGTTTTGTTTTGTTAATTTATTGACTTTTCAGATTTATTTTTTTTGCCTTTTTGTTTTGTTGACTTCTTTTCAAGTTTTTTTTTTTTTTTTTTTTTTTTTTGAATTGTTGCAATGTGAGTCATGTGACTTGTCAGGCCCACAACCGCATTTTTTTTCTTTTTCTTTTTTTTATTAAGTTAATTTTCTTTGTATTGCTTTTCTTTATTACTTACGGTCATTGCAAATTGCAATTTGAAGCATATATAATTTTATTGACTCATCTTTTTTATTATAGTTTTTTATTTATTATTCTGATGAGAACAACATTGTCATTTTTTATTTTTATTTTTATAAGGTTTTCTTTATACTTTGGGATTGGTTCAACTGGCCAAGTGACAAGTTTCAGTAGAATTTTTGCCACTCTCAGGTATGTTATTTGCTATTGTTTGTTAATTTGTTAGATTAATAGCTATCAGAATATGCTAATAATTTTATTAGAATATCATTAGAGTATGTGTCATTAGGCCATTAGTTGTTTAGTGTGAAAAGTCTTAATACTAATAGATAAATAAACTTTCAGGTTTCCAAAAACTCTTAAATTACAACATGAGCAAGTCAAAAACAATTGATGCATTTTTTAAGAAAAAAGATGCTGATTCAAATTCTAAAACGTCTTACTCAACATCTAATCATCAAACTTTAGCTCCTGAGCAAGTTGCTTCTAAGATGCCAAGAATTGAATTTCAAGAAGTTGAGTTAGTTGACATTTCTACCCTACAACATGATCCAGGGTTACGTCCTCAAATGTGGGAATATCCTGTTAATCAACAGGATGAAATTAGACATGCTTATCTTAAAGACGGTCCATATAGATTCATTCCTCCTGATAGTCCTGGATCTCCGTTTTCAGGAAAAGGAAAAAATCGTCGGAGATTTCAATCATCTTGGTATAAAATGTTTCCTTGGTTAGAATACTCTCCTACAAAAGATGCTGCTTATTGTTTACCCTGTTATCTATTTTGTTAAAAGCCAACGGGACGGTTTGGAGCTAATGCATTTACTATTGACGGATTTCGTAATTGGAAGAAGGTTAATGATGGTATGAATTGTGCTTTTTTGGTCCATATGGGAAATGGGCCATGTTCACCTCATAATAATGCTGTTAAGTATTGTGACACTTTGATGAATCAATCTCAACATATTGATAAGGTGATAGATAAGCAAACTTCAGAAGAAAAAATGAACAATCGATTGCGATTGAAGACTTCAATTGATTCTATTCGGTATTTAATATCTCAGGGATGTGCTCTTAGAGGTCATGATGAAAGTCCCGATTCATTAAATCGTGACAATTTTCTTGAGTTGATAAAACTTATCTCCATATACAACGAGGATGTTGCTAAGGTTGTTTTAGAAAATGCTCCACAAAATGCTAAATATACTTCACATCATGTCCAAAAAGAGATTTTACATGTCTTGGCAAAGAGGGTACGAGATGCAATTCGTGAAGAAATTGGTAAATCAAAATTTTGCATTATTGTTGATGAGGCACGAGATGAGTCTAAGAGAGAACAAATGGCTATTGTATTGAGATTTGTTGACAAAGATGGATTTATACAAGAACGCTTCTTTGATATTATTCACGTTAAAGATACATCGGCGTTGACCTTAAAAAATAATATATCTGATGTTCTTTCTCGATATTGTCTTGATATTCAAAGTATTCGTGGACAAGGGTATGATGGTGCTAGCAATATGCGTGGTGAATGGAAAGGATTGCAAGCATTATTTCTTAGTGATTGTCCTTGTGCATACTATGTTCATTGTTTTGCTCATCGATTGCAATTAGCATTAGTTGTTGCATCTCGAGAGGTAATTTATGTTCATGAGTTCTTTTCAAATTTGAATTTCATTATCAATGTGGTTGGTGCTTCATGTAAACGTCATGATGAACTACAAGCAGCTCAAGCAGCAGAAATCGCACATTTGATAGCTATTGATGAACTAGAAACTGGAAAAGGAGCTAACCAAATTGGCACTTTGAAACGAGCTGGTGATTCTCGATGGGGTTCTCATTATCATTCTATTTGTAGCCTAATAAGGGTGTTTGGTCCTACTTGTTCAGTGCTTGAAAATATTATCAAAGGAGGATCTACTTACTCTCAACGTGGGGATGCTAATGCTGCTTATAAAATGATTACATCCTTCAAATTCATATTCATTTTACATTTGATGATGAAAATCATGGGTACTACCGATTGTCTTTGTCAACATTTACAGCAAAAATCTCAAGACATCTTGAATGCTATGAAGCTAGTTTCTAGTACAAAAACACTCCTCCAAAAATTGAGAGATGAAGATTGGGATAATTTGCTTGAGGAAGTAGTATCTTTCTCCAAGAAATTTGAAATTGACATTTCAGATTTGAGTGCTCGTTATGTTGAAGGTCGAGGTCGTCATCAACGGGATCACATCACGGTCGAGCATCATTATCATTTTGACATATTCAATGCTACTATAGACTTTCAATTGCAAGAGCTCAACAGTCGATTTGATGAAGGAGCAATAGAACTTTTGACACTTAGTTCATCTTTGAATCCAAATGATGCTTATAAATCCTTTAACATTGATGATATTTGTAGTCTTGTGGAGAAGTACTACTCTCTTGATTTTTCTGAGCAAGAGAAAATTCATTTGAGATATCAGTTGAAGCATTTTGAACTTGATGTGCTTAATCATCCAAAATTAAAAAACTTGTCTTCCACTGCGGAATTATGTCGAGGATTGATAGAGACAGGAAAATCAGAGATATACTATCTTATTGATAGATTGATTCGTCTTATTTTGACTCTTTCAGTGTCTACGACGACTACTGAACGGACGTTTTCAGCTATGAAGATTGTTAAAACAAGACTTCGTAACAAAATGGAGGATGAGTTTCTTGCAGATAATTTAGTTGTCTACATTGAAAAGGAAATTTCTGAAAGTTTCAATTCAGATTTGATACTTGATGATTTTGTTTCTCTAAGGGCGCGTAGGATGCAATTTTAGACACTTTGTACTTTTGTATTTTGTGTTTTTTATTTTGTATTTTTTTTTTTTTTTTTTTGTATTAGTGCCTACATGTTAACTGATACATCAATTTGGCATATATTTGTGAAGTTTGATAGCTACATTTTTTGTGATACATATATTATGTTATAATTTATATTTTGAATTATTATTACCATACTTTTATGTATTATAATAAAAATCTAGTATATGTATATAAAAAAAAATTATTATTTTAATTCCGCCCCTACTAAGATAGATTCTTGGCTCCGCCACTGTTTCCAACCCATGTCTACAGAAACCACACTGAGTGTCCCCTTTGTATCCCCAAACCAAAAGCCTATCTCCAGTAGTAAGGTGGTTTCTCACAGCCAACCATAACAAGAAAGCTTGCTTAGGAATTGCATAAGGGAACCAAATAAGAGACCACCAAATAACCTCCGGTTTTTTTTTCCGCAAAGCATTCCAGGTATCGAAACTCACATTAATTCTTTTACGAGCCACAGTCCAAACAGGATTATCAGAATCTCCTAAATTAATTTCCGGCAGCCGACTTTGAATAGTGACTAACTCTTCAGACCGGGCAGGTTTCCAATGCCATTCTCCATTCTTTAAAACAGAAGCTACCTTGGCATCAATGCTACTCTGAGAGTCATAAATAACTCTAAAGCCGAAGCCATCAAGGAGAGGACCACAGGAATTTCCTCCAATTCCAAGAGCAGTCTTGAGGGAGTTTTACATTCCAAAAACTTCTCCCCTTCAAAAGATACATATGAGTTCAAGCAACCCAAATAGATCCAGACTTAGCAAATAAGGACCAAATATGCCTCATCATGGAAGAAATATTCCAAGTTTCTACGCATTTCAACCCCAGCCCACCTTCAGATTTAGGGAAACAAATATCACCCCATGCAACCTTAGCTTTGACAGAATCACAATCCTTGCCATTCCACAAAAACCTATTAAATTTTTGGGAAATATCCTTCAGAACACTCTTAGGCAGAATAAAAATACCAGTCCAATATACTTGTAAGCCATAAAGAACTGAACTAATCAACTGCAACCTGCCTGCAAAGGAAAGCTGCCTGGAAGTCCAAAACCCAATCCTGCTTGTGATCTTTTCTATCAACACTCTACAATCCATAGCAGAAAACTTGGAAGAAACTAAAGGAACTCCAAGATACCGAACCGGTAGCTTACCTTCCTCCATCAGCAACTCATCCAATAAGATAGTCTTCATTCTAGAGGAAATACCAGCACAAAAGAGAGAACTCTTTGAGGGATTAGCTTTCAAGCCAGACAGCTTCTCAAATTCTAGAAGAGCTGCCTTAACAACCTCGATGGAAGAACTATTCACCTCAGAAAAAATCAACATATCATCAGCAAAGCATAAATGCGTGAGCTGCAAATTAGAGCACCTGGGGTGAAACTTAAAGCCAGGATCAAAACCAGTTAGCTCCCCCATGATTCTAGAAAACACCTCCATGGCAATGACAAACAAGTACGGGGAAAGGGGATCCCTTTGCCGCAAACCTTTAGCCCCCTTAAAATAGCCAACCAAGGTGCCATTTATAGAAATGGAGAAATGAGGGGATGTAATGCACTCTTTAACCCAATTTATGAATCTCAAAGGAAAACCAAAACAAGATAGGCAATGAATAATAAAATCCCAATTGACTGAATCATACGCCTTCATCAAATCAATCTTCATAGTACATCTAGGCTTCCTATCCTTACGATGATAATTTCTGACCAATTACTGGGCCAGCAGCACATTTTCAGCAATGTTCCTGCCAGGGATGAAAGCCGATTGGTTCCTACTAACCATAGAGTCTAAAAAAGGAAGCATTCTATTTGAAAGGATTTTTGTAATGCATTTATACACTACATTACAGCAAGCTATTGGCCTAAAATCCCCCATAACATTGACATCCGGCTTCTTAGGCACCAAGGTTAGAATAGTAGCATTCACCTCTTTTAGAAGCTTACCAGTTGCAAAGAAACTTTGAATTGCTGCCACCACATCTGCCCCCACAACATCCCATGAAGCCTTGAAAAAATCAGCCGTATAGCCATCCGGTCCAGGAGACTTATTAGTCTTCATGCTGAAAATAGTGGCCTTGATTTCCTCAGCCGAAACATCCCTCTCCAACATAGCAGCCTTTTCTACCGAAACAATTGGAGAAACAGGTTGCCTAACCCGAGACGCATTTTCTTCAAAAAACACCATAGAAGTAGACCCCAAAAGCTTCTAATAAAAATTCTCCACAATGCTCTTAATCTCACCAATACCTTCCACACAAGTTCCAGTCTCATCACATATGTGAGTGATAGAGTTTTTAGCATGTCTCCCTTTTACCACCCTATGAAAATAACCTGAGTTCTGATCTCCCAACTTAAGCCATTGATTCCTAGCCTTTTGTTTAAGAAAAGCTTCCTTAGCTCTAGAAATAGAAACATATGCATGTAAGTATTCCCTCTCCTTATGCAAAGAATCTGCACTGTCATGAGAGTTTAACACATCTCTCTGAGCTATATCCAGGCACTCCCGGGCATGCATAACTTTACTTCTAATATCCCCATAACAACTAGAATTATTGCTTTTAAGAATGGCTTTAAATGCTTTAAGTTTCATGCAAAGTTTGTACATAGGAACCCCTCGGTATTCCTGATTCCAACTGGCTTTTAACCAATCCATATACTCCTTATTCTCAAGCCAATACGTAAAAAACTTAAAAGGCTTTGGACCAAAGCTAACCATAGTGCCAACGGAAATAATTGCAGGAGAATGATCAGAAATTCCACTGGAAGGAAAATCTATACAAGTCCTACCAAATCTGCAAATTCATGCCTCATTCACCAACACCCTATCCAACTTCGTAGCCACAAAACCAGGCCCCTCACTTTTGTTGTTCCAAGTGTAGTAACAACCACTAAAATTTAACTCCATAACTTCAAGGTTATTCAGACAAACCCCAAATTCCAGTTCATAAGAAGTCAAACAATCCGAGCCCCATTTCTCCTCCAAACATCTAACCACATTAAAATCTCCACATAAAATCCAAGGGTTAGAATCCACTCTCAATTTCATAAAATGGAGACTTTGCCATAGCCCTCTTCTATCAATAGGGTTATTTGGACCATAAACAAAAGTTTGATACCAACTAACTTTCTCTTTATTAGAATAGAAAAAACAAGAGATACTTTGGTCACTTTTATCCACCATAGACACACTAAAATCCTCCTTCTTCCAGCAAACCCATATGCGGCCCAAGTAATGCTTTTCATAGTTGAAATGGAAATCCCATCCAGGAAGCATCGCAGAGATAATATTCACAGCATGAACTTCTTTTACCCTAGTCTCCACCAAACAAACAATACTAATTTTCCTATCCCTAACAATACGCAGAACCTCTTTCTGTTTAGAGGGATGATTCAAACCCCTCACATTCCAAATTAGCATGTTCATGAATGAGGCGAAAAACCCCGCATCAATCTCTCCTCATCCTCCAGTTTCCCCTTCCCCTTATCACAAGATGGGACAGGGTCCATTTCTTCTTCTAGCAGCTTTTGGAGAGCCGCATTAGACTTCCTAATCTCACTGTTATCAGATTTCCTGCCATCAACCCGAGCCAACAACTGAAAGGAATTAGACCAGTGCTTGCTATTCTCAACAATAGAAACACGATTCTTAGGGGTTTTCTTTGTTCTGCTTACAACATTCCAAGTATCACCTGCAGAAGACCCCGGCTTATCAACTCTATCGATGCTAGGCTGAACTTTTTGAACAGGTTCATGAATAACTGGATCTGTTTTGCGGGGAACCGAAACTGCCTTCTCCATTTTGGTGCATGTGTGAGTGGCATGTCCAAAAGTAAGACACTTCTTACACTTGATGGGCAGCCATGGATATTCAATTCCAACCATATTAATTTCACCATCAATTCCTACAAGTTCTATTTCTTTTGGAAAAACAGAGTTGACATCCACTTCCACCAATACCCTAGCAAAACCAAGCCTAAGTTGATCCATAGTCACCGAATCAGCACAAATAGGCTTACCTATACCACTGGCAATATGACTCAAGCATGTGGAATTCCAAAATTCCATAGGAACATTATGAAGCTTTATCCAAATAGGAACTGAAGCTAAAGAAAGTTTGAGTAATTGCATACCTGGCGTCCATCGACGAAGAATGAGAGGCTTGTTAGCTATATGCCATAGCTTTTCCTCCAACACTGCTTTGCTTATACTCTCACTTGCAAACCGAAACAAGAAGAGCCCATTTTCCAACAGAAACACCTCCACGCTACCATACGAAGCCCATATGTTTTCCACAGTTCTCTTAACCACAAAAAATGGAAGAGGTTTATCTAGGAATTGACCAATCAAAGAGGAGGACCATTTTGAGATCCCTTCCTCAATAGCTTCCTTAGGAGGCTGAACAATAATCCTCCCATTCTGACGTTTCGGCTCAAAATACTGCAATGATCCCGAATGTTTTTCAGTTTTGAAGAGCTGCCTCCAATCCTGAATGCTTCCTTTTCTTGCATCCATCCCCAAACTTTTAGTGTCCTTATGAACAGGAGATGGAGTTCTCTCAACCGCACACCCCTGCATAAGAACAGGGGATCCAAGTGCCACAAGACCATCATCCTGTTCAATAGGATTAACAAGTTCGTCCTGAGAATGACAACAATTCATCTCCGTACCATCAGGTCCTTCATCTTCCTCATTGTGGACAATATCCACCGGCAAATCGTCCAGAATAACCTCACCAGACTCGGGCACTGCAAGTGCTCGAGGTTTTGTCACTTTTTTCACTCCTCTCCTCTTCGCCATGTCCAAAGTTACACCAACAGTATCTCCATCACCGTAATGCCAGCACCCTATTCCGTCAAACAACACCAAGAATCACATCACCACGCGCCCCCACGCGCCAAGATCAAGCAAGCGAGTAGCAAAACCTAAAAAAGTTCTAACTGCCACAGAGCGTTCTAACTTCTTTTGCCACGTCAGCAAAAGAGCCAAGATCTGATCCCTACTTCATTCAAAATTGTATAATTGTTTATGTGTTGCCTTTCGCTTTTCCTGTACATAGGCATCGGTTTGGCTTGTTAAGGATGAATGGCTCTAAAAAAGAAGAAAGCTAAGAAAATGGTCATGTGATCATACTGAAATTAATGGTCGCACGTACGTTTTCTCCTCACGTGGAGCGTCCACTAGCTTATACCTTTGGCCACGCGATGTAGGAGAGACAATTAGCAGTTTGGGCTCAAAAACTATTGTTTTTCCTTGGGAATCACAGTTTTCAGTTATTTTTTGCTATTTTAAGAAATATTTTATTTAATAATTTAGAAAGGTTCATATTTTCAGATTTCGCCAGATTTTTGGGAGAATCTTTATTTTTATTTGTAGTTTGATTTTATGTAACAATTAGAATTTTTTCCGTTTTTGGCAAAAGTTGGTTTATTTCCACTATTTGGCTAAAGACAGCTCTAGAAAAAATAGATTTTTTACTTTTACATTTTATCCCTAACAAGAAAAAAAATAAAAAATTATGAAGTGAGAAAATACGCATATTGACAGGGGTAAAAAATGGAAAAAAAAAAAAAAACAGTTCATTATGGAGCATGCCATGTATACGCACATTTCTGACAATGAATTTTTTACTTTCTTGTTTTATCCCTGGCAAGAAAAAAATGAAAATCATTAAAGTGATGAAATATGCGTCGTCTTTCCGAGGATTAAAAAATGGAAAAAAAAAAAAAATAGTACAGCTCTTAGAAAAAAAAAAAGAAAAAGATTTTTCACTTTTCCATTTCACCCCTGACAAGAAAAAAAATGAAAAATGTTGAAGTGAGGAAATACGCATCTTGACGGGGGTAAAAAATAAAAAAAATAAAAAAAATAAAAAAATAAAAAAATAAAAAAAAGGTTCATTTTGAGGCACGTCATGTATACACACATTGTTGACAATAAATTTTTCACTTTCCTGTTTTACCCATAGCAAGAAAAAAATGAAAAGCCAAGTGAGAAAATATGCGTTTTGTTAAGGGAAAAAAATAAAAAAATAAAAATAAAAATTGTACATTTCTGACTTGTACACTGCACAAGGAGGGAGAGAAGTAGGTGGGGATTTCCAAACAGAAACTTAGTTTCAACGCTACTTAGAATTTGAATAAAATTATGTTTTCAGTCTCTCTATTTAATTACTTTGGATGGTTAGGTTTTTTTTTTTCTCAATTCTGTTCCAAACTTTTCTCTCTTCTTGAATTACCTTGTACTACTTTCAGTCAAGTTTATGTCTTACTATTATACGCTAGCTGTCGCTGTCAATTAGTGTCGTCCGCGGATGAGCTACGACCATCCGTGCATGGTGTTGAATTCTTCACTTATTAGCAAGTTAAGGCCGTAATCTAATTAAGTGTCATGCCGGATTTTATGCTTGCAACTTGCAAGCAAGTCATGATTATAGAGTTTGTAAATTATAATCCCACCCAAATTAATCGTAGGCTCTCGAGTCCGCGTTGACAACTTGGGTTGTCGGAGTGGATATCTGATATATCAGTACTACAGCTAGGTACGCCCACCACAAGATATTTTCATCGGGTTAGCTTGTTGAGTGGGAATGGGATGATTTGAAGATGGGCCAGTCATGAAGAAACACAATGGCAGAGCGGACCCCGCCTTCTTTCGTAACGTTCGTAAAGTTGAAAATTGCCCCATCCTAATCTCTAACGTCCGATAGTCCGTCCATATATACTCCACCCTTCTAAATTCCAACTGCGCACTGATGATCAGTTGCAGCTGTAGAAATTTGCAGCGACGAAAATCTATCACTGGGACCCATACCTATTCATTTCACACTAAAGAACCTGAAAAGCCCCACTTTAGGCCAAGACTTTCAATATATTCACACTAAAAAAAGGTTGGCCTTCGCCGCGTGGCTACAGTAGTGGTTACTGTAGCCACGTGTTCAGACAGCCACGTGTCATACTGACAACGTGGCAACATGCAGCTGGGAGACGGTACTCTCTGTTATTTTCTCTTACTCCAATATAAAGGGAGATCTCAAAGCCTTCACAGAAAACCAACCAAGGCACAACATCATGGCTGTCAGTGGGTTGTTGGGTTTGGCTGCCTGGGGCTTCTGCGTCCTAGTCCTGGCAGTGCAGCCTCAAGGAGCGTACGGCTTGAGTCGTGGTTCTTTTGGCTTAAGCAAAGAAGTTGTAGCTCCACCGGAGGCTGGTATTTGCGCATCTTCGGTGACTGTACATGGTTACAAATGCCAGGAGCTCGAAGTACGTAACTCAAAACTGTTTTATATATATATATATATATATATATATATATATATATATATATATATATATGATTAATTTAGTTGTGCTATATAATTAAACAGAGGTGTGGACTAATGTCTGCATGTGTGTTTTTCAGGTGACAACCCAAGATGGGTATATTCTAAGCCTGCAAAGAATTCCAGAAGGTCGTATCGGTGGTGGCGAGAATAAGCGACCGCCAGTCTTAGTACAGCATGGTCTTCTTGTGGTAATTGAATGATATATACATCCTTGTTTAGTTTTACTGCATGGCTTTTACATTAGTATTGATAGTTTATTGTAAATTCTTTCTTTATTGCTATTTAATTATCATAGCAGTTATTAAATAATTAAATTTAGTTATTTTTTGATTTTATAAATATTGCTATTTTTATGTCCATTTTATATATATATATCGACTTACGTCTCGTATTTTAGGTAAAATATCTATAAAGACATTATAAAAAAAAAATAATAATTAAGGAGTAAGTTAAGTAATAATTAACCTTTTTTTTTTTTGTGGTAAGTGAGTGTGAACGGTATTCCAGGGTTTGACTACGTGACAAAAGGGGTCAGTCCGTGTCTGTGGCACGTTATGGGCGTTTGAGTTGGTTTCTGTGCCACCAGCGTGGCTTTCAGTCAATTTTAGTCTTTGGACCAAAGGACAACATAGGTAGGTAGTATCATGTGTCATGTTTTTTTCAATAAAGTAACATGCGTCATGTTGACTTGGTCTTTCTTAGAGTATTAAGCAGTTAAAGCACTCCTCACTTCCGAGTGATGTCAGCCTTTTCATAAGTACCATGAGGTTAAAACATTAGCAAAAGACACATCTAATAGCAAAAGAAAAAAGCCCGTAACAAAAGGTATCTTTTTTCGCTTGATTTACGCATCCTAAAGTCATACGTTGCTCCATCCATCATCTAAAGAAGGTTAAGTAACCATTACTCCAAAAACTTCCTAATCAGTCACATGGAAGAAGTGACTCTGTCAGAAAAAGGATGGTCCTAAAGTAAATGCACACAACTAAGAGATATGGGATTTTATTAGTGCCTGTCACGTCACCCAATAAAAAACCAGATCTGCTGGTTGGCACTCACCAACCACGGAGCTTGCTTATCGGGAATAATGGCGATCATTCCAATAATTCCGGGACTGATGCAACTATCTTAGAGGTTTGTGTTAAAGTGTTTTATATTGCCACGTAATATATGATTTAGACAATTTTTTATTTATTATAGTGTTTTTGAGAGCGAAAAAAGTCCGTAAACTCTCTTAATTAGAACGTTTGGTGAGGCAACTCATCACCCTTACCCTCAAAGGACGATCGCCACTATAAAAATGGATTGGCGTGGCTGTGAGGCCACCTGTACGTACGTAATAGCAATGTGAAATTTTGTGTAAATCTAGCCGTAAGTAAAATGCTACGTACGGCTAGCATTTTTCGTAGTTATACTGCGCGAGACAAAAAGGTCGTTACCCCGACAAAATCTAACGGTTCGCAAAATCATGCACCGCCTCTGCCTCAGGCATAAGCCAAAACATATGTGCAGTCTCTGATCGATAGTGATAGACATGGGCGGGCAATATTGTTTGTGCTTAATTATGAATTTTAACGACGTAGCTACGTGGTTTTGCTGCTGATCATTGGTGTACGTGTGTGGTGGATGCAGGATGGAATGTCATGGTTTCTGAATCCTCCGGAACAAAATCTACCGATGATTTTAGCTGACAATGGATTTGACGTGTGGATCGCTAACACTAGAGGGACCAGATTTAGCCGAAGACATACCTCCTTGGACCCCAGCCAACCGGTTTTTCCTATTTTCCTTCACTATATATGTATAGTCTATTTAATTGTGTCATAAGTTTTAATATAACATAATCGGATATAGAAATTCAGACAGTGGATTCTGGTCCATTTCTCTGTTTTGTTTTGTTTTACTCATGGCTTTGTCAATATCGAAAATATGGCAGGCTTTCTGGGATTGGACGTGGGATGAATTGGTGTCCTTTGATCTACCAGCTATTTTTGACTTTGTGTATGGCCAAACAGGGCAGAAGATTGACTACGTGGGCCATTCCCTGGTGAGGATCATACTATACCGTGCACCCTTCAAGGCTGGAATTTGACTTACTTCCAGTGAAAAATTAACGATGAAAATTGGAAAAGAACTCTCACTAGATGTAGTCATGTAGATATAATTTTACGTACACTATATGTGGGAGAGGTGTGGTTCTTATATTCCAAGTTAAATCCTTGAAATTTGAACATGTGAACGAACCACATTTGGCAGGGGACTTTGATAGCTTTAGCATCCTTCTCAGAGGGTAAACTGGGGAACCAGCTGAAATCAGCAGCATTGTTGAGTCCCATTGCTTATTTGAGCCATATGAACACTGCACTCGGCGTTGTTGCTGCCAAATCCTTTGTTGGTGAGGTAAGGTAATCAATGATGCTCTAAATAATGTTTAATATCAAATAAAGGCGCAACAGCATGACAGAAACGCTTGGTTTTGCCTGCAGATCACCACGCTATTTGGTCTTGCAGAGTTTTATCCAAAAGGGTAAGAGAATCAAGAATTAAGAAACCTTATCTCACAGCATTAGACTGTTGATGATCATCCTAGCTAGGCTCCTGGCTCTACTGATAGAGAAATTACTTTATGTTAGAGTTAGAATCTCTCTAAAATATTGATGGTTTTCTGTAATTCATCTAAATAGGGAACCTGTAGAAAACTTTCTCAAGTCTCTATGTGCTTATCCGGGGGTTGACTGCTATGACTTATCAAGCGCAATTACTGGTATTACTGTGCCCACCTTTTGTTTATATAATCAAACAGAGTATTGCTACGGATACTTCAGCTTTTATTAGGACGTGACAGATAATTACGTAAATTATCATGTCAATTTGTAAGTTCATGTAACACTTAATACATCAGCAACTAAACAATTAAATTTGATTAGCGGTGTTACGTGAGCTGTCACAGTCACTTGTAACGAGTTTGTAATAAAAGCTGTAATATCCCAAGCATTTTACGGCTCAATAATTGTTAAAGTAGCTTCTGTATGCTGGAGACACAGATTTACATTCAATAGCACAATTTTGAAAGAAGTAACTTATGCATTCATTCTGCCTATGTGCTTAATTCAAGGCAAAAATTGTTGTCTTAATTCCTCCACTATCGATCTCTTCCTGATGAATGAACCACAGTCGACATCAACCAAGAACATGGTACACCTTGCCCAGAGTAAGTATGTTCCTCATCGATCCTTACTGTGTTATAGAACTGTAAATTGATGTTCGCTTATAAATGACTAATCGAGGAAGCTTTTGCAATATAAATTTGCAGCGGTTAGAGATGGCGTTGTGGCAAAATACAACTATGGGTGGCCTGTCAATGTGATGCATTATGGGGAAGCCAGGCCACCGGTTTATAAGCTCTCTAACATTCCCCATGACCTTCCTCTCTTCGTTAGCTATGGTGGCCAAGATGCACTCTCTGATGTTCGAGATGTTATGCTTTTACTTGATAATTTTAAGTTCCACGATGAAGACAAGCTCTCAGTTCAGTTCATCAAGGATTATGCTCACGCAGATTTCATCATGGGGGTGAATGCCAAGGATGTAGTGTACAATCAAGTGGTCGCATTTTTCAAGCATCAACAATAATGATCCTTGATTTATGGATGCCTCTATGACCAGATCTACCTTTTACTCTTTCCCTAATAATAAATCATAAACCAACTGTATACAGTGAGATGGAAACCATTATATGAACATGCTTCAGGCTATGTGATACCACGCATGTAAGAGTTATGATTACACAGAATGAAAGAAAGTTTTTCCTCAATTAAAACACAGCAGTATGCACAAGGCATAATTTATATACAAGTACAGCAGGGCATTATATTCCACAAATCATGGAATTACAATTACAAATTACAGACTGCCTGTTGCCATATGTGGTTTAATTGTTTCCTTGTAGAACAGGTCAACTTGTCTTGGATGGCACGATGTGAGCTGGTATCAAGATTTTCCTTTTCTGCTAAATCTTTTTTTTTTTTTTTTTTTTTTTTTTTGTAATGCTACTCTTCACACACATTTATCACACCAATTTTATACTGGCTGACATGACGTGTTTAAAGTAAGTAATGACTGTAATGCTATTTAGAATACTGTTATATGAGTCGACCGTCATGCAACTAGTATGACGTGGTAGTGAAAATCAGCCTATTTTTTTTTACAAGTGTTCATAATGACTAATTTTCATTGTTACGTCATCCTAATTGTATGACAGTAGGGTACATTCTTTTAAGGACAAAATTTTCCTCTAAATTGGATTGGAGAAAATTTCTCAAACTCAATCTGTTAAACTGATATATGTCCTTAAAACACGTAATTCTCTCATACATGTGAGAATCGCTCTAACGGGAAATGTCGTATGCTTTGTTAATCCTATTTGCATGTGAGAATGAAATTATTAATTAAATTCATGGATAGGCTTCATTTGCTTTATGGGAAAAGATATCAGGAAAGTGACCAACAATTGAGGCTGCATATATTTAATAATTCAAATTGATGAGCTATAATAGTGAATAATTAATATGCCAAGATCTAACTATATAAACAAAGTCATAGCGATCATCACAGGCCATTCACCAGACTTTCTTCATTTGTCTAGGTTGTCCAATGCAACCAGTTTCATCCAATGTGTCGTGGCAGAACTACTTCTGCATATAAGATTCGAACCTCCAGGCTAACCCTCAAGTGAATATGATCAACATGATAGCTTTGTTTCAACGCCAAGCTTCCACGACCTTTAACCAACTAGATTTTGCTTAGCCGGCAACCCAAACACCGAACAGGTATTGCACTTCACAAACTATATATGCCCCTGAGCCGTCCCAGAATTACATGAATACTTGATGATCAGCTATGCTGTACTGATTTTCTGCTTCTGGCCGGGGCAATTTGAGGAATCGGATGAATCTCGACAACAGTCATCAAAAGTAATGGTATTGTATCCATTGTGTAATAAATAAGAGTTATGATATACTGATAGAGACACTTAGGATGTTTACAGGTATAGAGTTCCCTGCATATATATTTGTAGGAAGAGGATTGCTTAAACCAACCCCAAAAGGGAGTAAAGAGAAAGGGAGAAAGAAGTAATGGCGACCATGGAGAACACAATGTTCTTGGTATTTGTTTTTGTTGCTTTGATCACCAAGGAAGCCTTAGCAGCCCAACATGCTGTTGGGGGAAGTTAAGTAATAGTTAACCTCTTTGTTTTTTGGGTAAGTGAGTGTGAAGTGTGAACACGGTATTTTTCTTCTACTTAAACTTTCATTGTTTCACTATATATTTAGTAGTGTCTCTAAAATCTGGTATTAATTGGTCATATAATCATATGGGGAAATCGTTAAGTCGTCCCTTTGGTTTGACCTTGTAACAAATAAATTGTTACAAATTTACGTGGTTTCAAAATGAACTTATAAAACGATTCCTTCTCAAATATTTACAAATTTACTTTCAAATAAAAATTAAAATAGTTTGGAATGGAGTCAACCGTATCACTCCTATATATTATCAACCTTTGCAGTTATTCGGCCACCTTGTAATTGATCAGAAGAGGTGGTCAATCTACCTCAAGGCCATGGTTAAAACCTTATATATAAAGCCTTGTAATTTGTAAAGGTGGTGGTATAGTGGGAATCCTTCAGCTTTAGTTCTACAACGATTATTGTAAGTGGATTCAAATTTATTAAACTTGTGGACCTTGCTCTTTAAGCGAAATCGATAAGATTTATTTTATAGTTAAAATTTTGTTGTTATATTTTGTAGTGTACGTGTGGTCATGTGAAATGCAAAATAGTCTTATCATTCATTTTACTTGAAATACTTGTAAATAAAAAAAAAAAAAATAAAAAAAAATCATGCATTTTACTTGAAATAAATAGGATTTTGTTGTATTTGAGTTTAGATGGAGGATCCTGATATGCTCTTCAAGTTTTGCAAGGTTGCCCATTTATTTGACTTTAGACGGCCCAAAGAAGGTCAGCACATGGTATTTCTTCAGTTCCAAAGGGCTCATTGGATAAAGGTTGAAACATTTGTGGCTTTCCATCAATTGAACTTTATTTAAATTCCACGCTTCAGGGCTCAGGCATAACATAACCCGCAAATCACTTAAACTGAAGGCCCATCTTGGCACCGTCGAAGACCCATGCATGCTCAGCCCAGCAATTGCCCAGTTGATATATCCAATGAAAGGCAGCACAGACAAGATTACAAATTTACAAAGCTAGCTAGTACATTTTTACAATGGCGGATCCTTCCTACTATCAATATGCTATATATTGAGAATGCTAATAGAGAATCTGGTTGAAGCGACCCGTCGTACGTGCTTAGATTATGAGTGTGAAGGTTCGCGCTGAAGGTCGACGGAAACACTCCAAAAATGTTTGAGATCGATCAGTTGAACGATCTTGCAGTCTGTGGTCAGATTACTGTACGTGCTAACTAAATGGCTTGGATTTCAACTAATTAAGTCTCATTTCAGGATGACGCTGTCAATGTGGTGATCACGTATATATAGAAGATACAGCCAATAGTGCCGTTGATGCTTCGCTCATGCATGGTCGGGTCAAATGGGGATAGGCCATAGTGCTAGCTAGCAAATGTAATGGAGCCCTTTGAGTTTGAACTTACAGCTGCACCAATAGAGAAAGTTTCTCTAATGTAGCTAGCAAGTAGCAACATCAAAATCCAGCTTAGATTGAGATGAAATTAAAGTTGTCATTGCCACCAATCACGGTAAACGTACAGATTGATCATAAACCTTGGGGCCATGCATGTGGAAACATTAATTAAACGATCGAGGAGAAAAGTGAAAAGGATCGCTTTTCAAGAGCCGTAGATCGATCGAGTACTACACGCACACAGTGCGTATAATATTTAATGTCCGTAATTTAACGTTGACAACTTTACTACATCACAAATATAATGTAAAGTAGACGTACGCCATATATATATATTCAAACATTTAAAATAAACTAGATATATATTTTCTTTATTAATTGAATAATACACTAATACTTTTATAACTGAATCAGAGAAATAGAACATATTGATCTAACAAAACAATATTATATGAAATGTCTAATGGCAATCTGAGCTAAGCCATGAGCCATTTTATTAGTGATTCTGCGTACTAATATGATGAGTCTGCCAATTAGAAAGAGAATTCAACATTATAAGTTAAAGACTAATTAGCGTGGAAGGGGAAATTTAGTCAAATGCCATTTATAAGAATAATGACAAGTAAAGGTGGGGTTCCTTCGTGCACATGACTATTGTGTCCATTAATGTCCCTCAATTGCAACACCTTTTTGACAACAATTTTCGCTTTTCACATAGGCATCCGTTTGGCTTGTTAAGGATGAATGGCTCTAAAGAAGATCGAAGAAAGCTAAGAAAATGGTCATGTGATCCTACGTACTGAAATGGTCGCACGTTTTCTCCTTACGTGGAGCGTCCACTTGCTTACACCTTTGGCCACGCGATGTAGGAGATAGATCGAGAGAGTTAGCAATTTGGGCTCAAAAACTATTGTTTTTCCCTGAGAATCACTATTTTAAGTTATTTTTTGCTATTTTAAGAAATATTTCATTTAATAATTTAGAAACGTTTTTATTTTCGGATTTTGCCAGCGTGCATGCAGAGTTTTTGAAGAACCCTTATTTTCATTTGCAGTTTGATTTTATGTAATAATTACAATTTTTCTATTTTTGGCAAAAGTTAATTGGTTTATTTCCGCTATTTAAGTCTGGTTTGTTGTCTTAGTTTCAGCACTTCGAGTTTGAATAAAATTCAAATATTTTCAGCCTTTCTCTATTTACTTTGGATGGTTAGGTTTTTTTCTCAATTCGATCTGTTCGAAACTTTTCTCTCTTTCTTGAATTATACCTTATACAACTTTCAGTCAAGCTTACGTCTTACTATTATACGCCGTAAAAATAATCATAATTCTGTTCGGTGTCATCAATTAGTGTCGTCCACCAATGTGATACGATCGACCTTCCATGCATGGTGTTAAATTCTTCGCTTACTAGCAAGTTACGGCCGTAATCAAGCATCGTGCCGGATTTTATATGTGCTTGCAAGCAAGTCATGGACGTGGCCGGCCAGATTCTTTGCCTGAAATCAAAAGACAATTAGGACAAAAACTGTAGAGTAGTTATTTTCTATCTCACACTCTTAGGGTTCTCTAAGAGCTAGCATGATTTAGGGTTTATAAATTATAATCCCACCCAAATCGTAGGCTCTCGAGTCCGCGTTGCCCACTACAAAATATTTTCATCGGGTTAGCTTGTTGAGTGGGAATGGGATGATTTTAAGATGGGCCAGTCATGAACAAGCACAACGGCAGAGCGGACCCCGCACTTCTTTTGTAACGTTCGTAAAGTTGAAAATGGCCCCATCCTAATCTCTAACGTCCGATAGTCCGTCCATACTCCACCCTTCTAAATTCCACCTGCAATGATGATCAGTTGCAGCTCCAGATATTTGCAGTGATGAAAATCTATCATGATTCTTCCATATCCAGTTGCTTGAACAGACCCCAACTGGGACCCATACCTATTCATTTCACACTAAAAAACCTGAAAAGCCCCACTTTAGGCCAAGACTTTCAATTTATTCAGTTAAGCCAATAAAGGCAGACAAAAAAAAAATGGGAGAAATTAAAGAAACCCATTTCGTTTTCCCACTCTCTGTTTTTTTCTCTTTACTCTTATATAAAGGGAGGCTCCAATATTATTCTCATGAAAGCCTTCACATAAAACCAACCAAGACGTACACAACATCATGGCTGTCAGTGTGTTGTTGGGTTTGGCTGCCTGGGGCTTCTGCGTCATTGTCCTGGCAGTTCAGCCTCAACGAGCGTACGGCTTGAGTCGAGGTTCTTTTGGCTTAAGCAAAGAAGTTGTAGCTCCACCGGAGAATGGTATCTGCGCATCTTCGGTGACTGTACATGGTTACAAATGCCAGGAGCTCGAAGTACGTAACTCAAAACTGTTTCATATATATATATATATATATATATATATATATATATATATATATATATATATATATATATATATATATATATATATATATATATATATCTGATATATGATTTAGTTGTGCTATATAATTAAACAGAGGTGTGGACTAATGTCTGCATGTGTTTTTTCAGGTAACAACCGAAGATGGGTATATTCTAAGCCTGCAAAGAATTCCAGAAGGTCGTGTTGGTGGTGGCGAGGATAAGCGACCGCCAGTCTTAGTACAGCATGGTGTTCTTGTGGTAATTGAATGATATAAACATCTTATATAGTTTAGCTCTACTGCATGGCTTTGACATTAGTATCGATAGTTTTTACTATAACTTATTTTTAACTATTTAATTATCATATCAATATCAGTTATTAAATAATTAAATTTGATTGTTTAACTTTTTTATTTTATAAATTTTGCTATTTTTATGCCCATTTTATATATATATATATATATATATCGACTTACGTCTCGTATTTTAGGTAAAATATCTATAAAGACATTATAAAAAAAAAAAATGATAATTAAGGATTAAAAGTTAAAGTAATAATTAACTTCTTCTTTTTTTTGTTTAAGTGAGTGTGAGTGTGAACCTATTCCAGGTTTTGACTGCGTGACAAAAGTGGTCAGTCCGCGTCTGTGGCACGTTATGGCATTTGAGTTGGTTTCTGTGCCACCAACGTGGCTTTCTGTCAATTTTAGTAACATGTGTCATGTTGACTTGGTCTTTCTTAGAGTATAAGCAGTCCTCACTTCCGAGTGATGTCAGTAAAAGAAAAGCCCTTAAACAAAAGGTGTCTTTTTTTAAAAGAGGATGCTTGATTTACGCATCCTAAAGTCATACGTTGCTCCATCATCCAAAGTAGGTTAAGTAACCATTACTCCAAAAACTTCATACTCATCAGTCACAACACACAAGGAAGAGGTGATAAAATAAATTAGGCCCTGACATAACATTTTGTTTTTAATTAAAAAAAATTATAACTTAATTTTTTTTTTTATTAAGAAAAATAAAATGACATATCAATATAGAAAAAGACTCGAAAAAGGACTCTGACATTTCCCAAAGTAAATGCACAAGATATCATAGATTTTACTAGTGCCTGTCACGTCACCCAATAAAAAACCAGATCCGCTGGTTGGCACTCACCAACCACTAAGCTGGGTGGCAGCGACCATCGGAGCTTGCTCAACGGGAATAATCGCGATCATAACAAAACATATGATCGCCACTATAAAAATGGCTTGGCTTGGCGTGGCTGTGAGGCCACCTGTAATAACAATGTGAAATTTTGTTTTGGGTGACACTGCGCCGACCCGTAAAATCTAGCCGTAAGTAAAATGCTACGTACGGCTAGCATTTTTCGTAGTTACTGCGCGAGACAAAAAGGTCGGTACCCCGACAAAATCTTACGGTTCGCAAAATCGTGCACCGCCTCTGCCTCAGGCATAAACCAAAACATATGTGCAGTCTCTGATAGTGATAGTGATAGTGATAGACATGGGCGGGGAATATTGTTTGTTCTTATGAATTTTAACGACGTAGCTACTTGGTGTTGCTTCTGATCATTGGCGTGTGTGGTGGATGCAGGATGGAATGACATGGTTTCTGAATGCTCCGGAACAAAATCTACCGATGATTTTAGCTGACAATGGATTCGACGTGTGGATCGCTAACACTAGAGGGACCAGATTTAGCCGAAGACATACCTCCTTGGACCCCAGCCAACCGGTTTTTCCTATTTTCCTTCACTATATATATATATATAGTCTATTTAATTGTGTCATAAGTTTTAATATAACATAATAGGATATAGAAAGTCAGACAACCTAACAAGAGTGGATTCTGGTTCATTTATCTGTTTTGTTTTGTTTTACTCATGGCTTTGTCAATATCGAAAATATGGCAGGCTTTCTGGGATTGGTCGTGGGATGAATTGGTGTCCTTTGATCTACCAGCTATTTTTGACTTTGTGTATGGCCAAACAGGGCAGAAGATTGACTACGTGGGCCATTCCCTGGTGAGGATCATACTATACTGTGCACCCTTCAAGGCTGGAATTTGACTTAATTACTTCCAGTGAAAAATTAACAATGAAAATTGGAAAAGAACTCTCACTAGATGTAGATATCATTTTACACTATATGTGAGAGATGTGTGGTTCTTATATTCCAAATTAAATCCTTGAAATTTGAACATGTGAACGAACCACATTTGGCAGGGGACTTTGATAGCTTTAGCATCCTTCTCAGAAGGTAAACTGGTGAACCAGCTGCAATCAGCAGCATTGTTGAGTCCCATTGCTTATTTGAGCCACATGAACACTGCACTCGGCGTTGTTGCTGCCAAAGCCTTTGTTGGTGAGGTAAGCTAATCAATGATGCTCCAAAATAATGTTTAATATCAAATAAAGGCGCAACAGCATGACAGAAACGCTTGGTTTTGCCTGCAGATCACCACGCTATTTGGTCTTGCAGAGTTTTATCCAAAAGGGTAAGAGAATCAAGAATTAAGAAACCTTATCTCACAGTATTAGACTGTTGATGATCATCCTAGCTAGGCTCCTAGCTCTACTGACAGAGAAGTTACTTTATGTTAGAGTTAGAATTTCTCTAAATTGATGGTTTTCTGTAATTCATCTAAATAGGGAACCTGTAGAAAACTTTCTCAAGTCTCTATGTGCTAATCCGGGGGTTGACTGCTATGACTTATTAAGCGCAATTACTGGTATTACTGTGCCCACCTTTTGTTTATAAAACCAAAAAGAATGTTGCTACGGATACTACAGCTTTTATTAGGGCGTGATAGACAATCACGTGGACTGTCATGCCAGTTTGTAAGTTGATGTAATACTTAATACATCAATAATTAAACAATTAAATTTGATTAGAAGTACCACGTGGGCCGTCATGGTAGCTTGTGACGAGTTTGTAATAAAAGCTGTAGTATTCCAACTCAATAATTGTTTAGCAAAAGTAGCTTAATTCTGTATCCTGGAGACACAGATTTATATTCAATAGCACAATTTTGAAAGAAGTAACTTATGCATCCATTCTGCCTATGTGCTTAATTCAAGGCAAAAATTGCTGTCTTAATTCCTCCACTGTCGATCTCTTCCTGAAGAATGAACCGCAGTCGACATCAACCAAGAACTTGGTACACCTTGCCCAGAGTAAGTTTGTTCCTCATCGATCAATTACTGTGTTTTAGAACTGCAAATTGATATTCGTTTATAGCTGTTGCAATATAAATTTGCAGCGGTTAGAGATGGCGTTGTGGCAAAATACAACTATGGGAGGTCTTACTATAATGTGATGCATTATGGGGAAGCCAGGCCACCGGTTTATAACCTCTCTAACATTCCCCATGACCTTCCTCTCTTCGTTAGCTATGGTGGCCAAGATGCACTCTCTGATGTTCGAGACGTTACGCATTTACTTGATAATTTTAAGTTCCACGATGTAGACAAGCTCTCACCTCAGTTCATCAAGGATTATGCTCACGCAGATTTCATCATGGGGGTGAATGCCAAGGATGTAGTGTACAATCAAGTGGTCGCATTTTTCAAGCATCAACAATAATGATCCTTGATTTATGGATGCCTCTGTGACCAGATATACCTTTTACTCTTTCCCTAATAATAAATCATAAACCAACTGTTTACAGTGAGATCATGGAAACCATTATATGAATATGCTTCAGGCTATATGATACCATGTAAGAGTTATGATTACAAATAATGAAAGAAAGTTTTTCCTCAATTAAAACACAGCAGTATATATATATATGCACAGGGCATAATTTATATACAAGTACATCCGGGTATTATATTCCACAAATCATGGTATTATATTTCCTTTTCTGCTAAACCTTTGATGTGTTTAAACTGAGTAATGCTATTTAGTATATTGCTATATAAGTTGATTGTCATATAATTGGTTGACGTGGCATTGAAAATCGGACTTTTTATTTTTATTTTTTTATACACGTGCTAATACAATAACTAATTGTCATTGCTACGCTATCCTAATTGTATGACAGCCGTATAATAGTCTACTAAATACCATTACTCGTTTTGAGTGGCTAATTGGTACATTCTTTTAAGGACAAAATTTTCCTCTAAATTGAATTGGAGAAAATTTTTCAAACTCTATCTATTAAATTGATACATGTCCTTAGAATACGTAATTCTCACATACACGTGAGAATCACTCTAACGGCATATGTCGTATGCTTTGTTAATCCTATTGAAATTGCATATGAGAATGAAATCATTAAATTCATGGACTGGCTTCATTTGCTTTATGGGAAAAGAAATCAGGAAAGTGACCAGCAGTTGAGGCTGCATACATTTAATAATTCAAATTGATGAGCTATAATAGTGAATAATTAATATGCCAAGATCTAACTATATAAACTAAGTCATAACGATCATCACAGGCCATTCACCAGACTTTCTTCATTTGTCTAGGTTGTCCAATGCAACCAGTTTCATCCAATGTGTCGTGGCAGAACTTCTGCATATAAGATTCGAACCTCCAGGCTAACCCTCAAGTGAATATGATCAATATGATAGCTTTGTTTCAACGCCAAGCTTCCACGACCTTTAACCAACTAGATTTTGCTTAGCCGGCAACCCAACCACCGACCAGGTATTGCACTTCACAAACTATGCCCCTGAGCCATCCCAGAATTACATGAATACTTGATGAGCTATGCTGTACTGATTTTCTGCTTCTGGGGTAATTTGAGGAATTGGATGATTCTCGACAACAGTCATCAAAAGTAATGGTATTGTATCCATTGTGTAATAAATAAGAGTTATGAAATACTGATAGAGACACTTAGGATGTTTACAGGTACAGAGTTCCCTGCATATATAGTTGTGGGAAGAGGATTGCTTAAACCAACCCCAAAAGGGAGTAAAGAGAAAGAGAGAAAGAAGTAATGGCGACCATGGAGAACACAATGTTCTTGGTATTTGTTTTTGTTGCTTTGATCACCAAGGAAGCCTTAGCAGCCCAACATGCTGTTGGGGGAAGCCAAGGTTGGGATGAATCCACAGACTTCGACACATGGGCAAAAGGCCAAACATTCAAAGTTGGCGATCAACTTGGTATGTCTCTAATGTTACATTTATGCAAAGATATTCTCATTTTGTTCATAGCATGTGTGAATTGGTATTGAAAAAATACCTCCGTTGTTGTTGTGGAATGAACCTTCCATTGATATTTTGTTGCTTGAATCGTCTGTGTGTTGGTAGCTGCAAAACAAGAACAGTGTTTTATTTGTGTGTGTGTGAAGGAGTTTGGTAATCTCTACCCTAAATGACTAATGCATGGTGGTAATAGAACTTAATGAGCTAATTCTATTTTTATATAGGGTGAGAGGAAAGACTTCCTCACGTGCCCAAAATTGGCCTAACCCGTTATGCATGGGTCCAAAACAAAACAAAATAAAATAACTATGCAAATCCACACAAAATGAATAAATACAACAACTTATCTGGTTAAACTAAAGTTCTAATTGAAATTAAAAGAAGATTTCAGGTTGGCCTCTTAAGCTCCTTAAGTTCTAAATTACTATGGCCCCATTTCAAATTCCCGTCGTTCCCCCTTCCCCCCCCCGGACTTCCGTAGGACAGGCTTTTGGCAGGACGCTGGAAAAAAAATCCAAGACTAAGCTTGTTTTACAAGATAACAAGAGAATTTCAACTTTTATATTTTACCCCTGGCAAGAAAAAAGAACAGTGGTTAAAGGGCGAGTTTGGGATGAGCTGTAGATTCGGATATCCTGAGTTCATGCAATTTCATACTAAGAGATTTCCTAGATTAATTGATATATAGTTCTTGCGGATGGGGTCGTGTATCCGGAATTTTACTCTCCAATGATGAGTCCGAATGGCCCAGCCTTAGTGAGGTTTCCCATCATAAAAAATAAATAAATAAATAAAAATGGTAAAGGTGCATAATGAATAGCGAATCTCCCAATTGCATTGTTATTAACTTCATCAATATGATAAATATCTTTTTGGGCAGTTTTCAAGTACGCCTCAGGGCTGCACAGTGTTGTTGAAGTTGCTAGTGAGAGTGCGTACAAGAACTGTGACCTTGGTAGTGCACTAAACTCCATGAATGGTGGCAGCAATGTAGTCAAATTGAACAAGGCTGGCACACGCTACTTTGCTTGTGGCACATTAGGCCACTGCAACCAAGGCATGAAAGTAAAGATTAAGACAGTCACTGGGAATGCACCCTCTTCTCCAGCTCCATCTTCAACTTCTGATGCTCCCGGCCCTTCCCAATCTTCTGCTTCATTTGTTATGGCTGTTGCAGTACTGTTAGCCACATTTATGCTTTATGTGTTCTAAGGATTTGAAGGCTGGGTTTGCTGATTCACCGGCAGTCCTGTCCAGGGATGTAACTACTTTTCGGTTTGATATTAATTAAGGGAGTAATTACAGTATTGTATATGAGTTGAAAAAACAAAGACATCACATATTCATTGCTTGATTATGATTGAAAGAGTACTGGTGAATAAGAATGGCTGGGGTTGCTTTAACCCTGGCCTGGTTTTTGTAGTATATGTCAAGTGATGAACCTAGTTTGTTGCACATTTGATTTACAATTAAATGAAGTCAAAATTCATACTGAATATCCCTAATTATATTATTTGTGGATTTTGTTTTCTATACCTATTCACGCACCTAAAACAAATTTATTAACAAACAACTCAAAATACAAAACATTTGAATTCAAACTGTATTATTACTTTGTTGAGAGAATATTTTGACAAATTATTTATTTTTTTTTTTTAAAAAACAACACTTACAATAGCTGCGTGGCCACCTTAAGTGGAGGAGGGATGGTCGCGCGACCACCTCAATCTTGTTGGGGTGGCCTCACAAGCACTTTTTCTTTAAATAAAATAATAATAATAATAATAAGTAAGGTTCTATATCTAACTAGCTATTTTGGTTTTCTCAAAATAAGCACGTATAGTACTCCATAGAAAATAATAGACCCCACAATAATACATTTCTAGAAAATGTATTCACATTTTATGTTATATCATAACACTTTTTCAAACTACCAACACAATAAAATTACCCAAATTTGTTAACGAAAATGACCAATACATGCAATTGATCTATTGCAAACAAGGAACTTTGTCCCAAACTGAAATGGCCGGTCTAGCTAAGTGCTGCTGTTAATAAATGTAACAATATGTTGGTAAAACATTTTGATTGATTAAGATGTCCAAGAGCTTGTCACACCAAAATTTCTGCATAAATTCTGATGGTCGAGTTTGGAATTTTGGATATATCTTTGAATCCAATGGTCCCGACTAAGCACTTGACTGTAAACGTGCTAGCCTCGTTATTGAAGGTTAGAGGCAATTTTTTTTTTTTTTTTTTTTTTTTTTTTTTTTTGATGAATAAAAGATTTTATAAGGCTCAACTCAGCAACCAATACACTCCAGTGAAAACTGGAAACAACTCCTGCATAGGGACAACAAACCCCTAGCTAGGAAACCAAGAGAAAAAAACCCATCAACGACAACCCTACTGCTTCCAAGAACACAGTACACAACAGCATAAAACAAAGCAAACATCTACAAGATCAAAACAGAGAAATCAAACCCCCATCAATCCTCAAAGACACATAGGACTCACAACATCCCATCACTCCAGAAAATGCAAATTCCATTTAGCAACAAGGTTCATATTCTTCCTGAAATGGCTGATCTTCCATTTTGCTACAATCTTCACTCGAGCTTCCCACCTAACACGAGTCAAAATTGCTTCCTCCGTGCGTGGAGTGATATTGTGCAAAAGGTCGTTCCTCTGCTTCCATATATGGTATACAGTAGCTCCAAAACACAGTCGACCCAAAACTGCTCTTAAACTTTTCCCCTGCATCACCTTCAAGCTCCAGACTACAATATCATCCCAATCCAAAGGCACATTGTAAAAAGAACACTCAGCCATGATTTCAGTCCAAATCCGCCTACTGAAACTGCACCTAAAAAAAAGATGCTCACGGCTCTCTTGAGCTCCATAGCAGAAAGGACAGAGAATCTGTCCTGAATAACCCCAGCAACACATGCGTTGTTTAGTGATCAAAGCATCCCTGAAAACTAGCCAAAGCATGAAAGAATGCCGAGGGATAGAAGCAGGAGCCCAAACAATCTTCCACCATTCAACTACCGGATGCACCTCTCTCAATTTTTCCCAAGTGTCCGAGCACTTATATATGCCACTTCGAGAATTCCACACTGGCTCATCAGCATCTCCAACCTCAACTGTGTGGAGTTGACTTTGAATCTCAACAAGATCATCTGACCGGGCATAAGGCCAAAACCAAGCACCATTCTTCATAATGACATCCAGTTTGGCATGCAGGGGAAGTTAGAGGCAATTTTAATTGCGAGTAAATACATTTTTTTAACACTCGACTAGTTAGACATACAGGTCGACCATGAGAATGGGGGCCTAATGGAGAGAATATATGTAACCACCATAAGCCTACTCGCGCAACCTTTATATGGAAAATAACTAGGCAAAATTGCAACTGGCCGCATGATGATCTTCTCCACATGGAAAGTCATCAATCAACAAAGAATTAACATGCTGTTGACACCAATATTATCACATTGGACTGGTGATCTTCTCCCATAACCCAAAGCCAGGTACACACACCCTTCTCTCCCCCACTCTCTCTTTTCAATTTTCTCGCTAAAATGGTAAAACACTCTATTAACTTAGACATCAAAGGTTTCTCGGTGCCCTCAAAGACCGACGGTTTTCAATAATAATTTTTTTCATTTTGCTAGGGCTCAACGCAGGTTTGATTGTCTAAAAATATGCTTCAACATATTATATTATTATTAATCATGTTTAAGTTTGTTCAAATTAAAAGTATAAGGATTAGATTGATACTTATATCACAAGTCTAAGAGTGATTTTGTATTTTTTTTTTAAAATTATATATTGAGACGATAAAATCTGAATTATTAAATCATAAATAATTATAAAAAATAAAAAAAATAAAAATTTCCATCCTGAAAAGCTGAAACTAGTACCTGGGGACCTGGAAAACAGTAACCGGATATTCCATATTCCTCTCTCTCCCCACCTAAATATTAAAAGAAGAAAAAAAAAAAGGAAAAAAGAACAGTGTGAAATTTATCCGCCAGGAGTTCCGAGACCGGAACGAAATCAGCGTTTCCTTCCAGTACTGTATTGAACTCTCTTTTGAATTGCGTCGAGTATAAGCGAGCGAGAGAGAGCAAGCCATGCCGGGGGAGACAACTTCGATTGACTACGTGATGGAGGCGGCTTCCGGCCCCCACTTCTCCGGTCTCCGTCTCGACGGCCTCCTATCGTCTCCACCGGCTTCGGCGACTTCTTCTCCGGCGCATCGCTCCTCGTCTTCGGCTTCCGCTTTCTCAGCCTTAGCCGCCGACTCCAACCCCCCCAAACAGCCATTCGTCATCGGTAACTAAGGCACTTGTTTTCTTTGACTGTTTATAGTTCTACCATTTCGCATTTCTCCCCAGCTTTTCAGAAGTTCGTTTACAGTTCGAGAAGTGCTCTTTGGAATGTTAATGACACAATTCCTATGCTCTCCAGCTTTTTGGGGGTGTTTTTGTTGCCTTTTCCCTTTAGATCTTTAAATGAATGAAAGTTTGGAATTGTAACGCTTACATTTATGAATGACTATAGTCTTAGCATTGCTCTTTGTGCTTTTAGGGTTTCATTCTGTTTATTACTCTCTCTCTTTTCTCTTCTTTTTTTCCTCTGTTTTATGCAACCGCTATTTCCTTTTCCGTTGACACCAATTATTTTTTTTCGATTTTTAATTTTTAATCTTTTTAGATTTTTAGTTAATTATTGTTTTGGTAATTGGATTAGGAGTTTCGGGAGGTACAGCTTCGGGTAAGACCACAGTGTGTGATATGATCATCCAACAACTGCATGATCACCGTGTGGTGCTGGTCAATCAGGTTAGCCTGGCACGGCTTTCTGTTGCTAACATTTTCAACGGCTGTATTTTCGGATTTATTTGATGTGGTGATGTTATAGGATTCGTTTTACCGTGGCTTGACTCCTGAAGAGTCCGAGCGTGTGCATGAGTATAACTTTGATCATCCTGGTAAAAAACTTATTTGTGATTGCAAAAAAAATTTGTGCTGATTTTTATGTTGTAATTAGCTTTTGAAAGTGTTTTGCTTTAGAGAGGGTGTTGAAAACAATTTTTGTTAATTATGTATTGGTTGTTCTGTAGATGCTTTTGACACGGAGCAGCTTCTGGATTGCATTCAGAAGCTCAAATCTGGGCAAGCTTACCAAGTTCCAATTTATGACTTTAAGACTCATCGCCGCTGCTCCGATAGTTTCCGGCTGGTACTTCACAACTTTTTGAACTCATGCTTGCTTTTCCTTTCAATTGGTGAGAGCTTGTATGTAGAGTCAAACATAGGTCCAAGTGAGTAAACATTGTGTTTTTAGGATTTATTGTTAACTTTCAGAAATAGAGTAATGGGAGAATGCAAACTGTTCTGATACAACTGAAGTGTAAGCTTAATCGATTTTATCCTTTTTTTATCTGTCAAGATTTCTTCCTATAAAAAAATAATAAACTCAATCAAAATTGTTTATCAGGTAAATGCTTCTGATGTTATTATATTAGAGGGAATTCTGGTTTTCCATGATCAACATGTCCGCAACTTGATGAATATGAAGATTTTTGTTGATACAGGTTTGCTCCCCTTTCATCTAGTTGTCAAGTCACAAGTCATTCACTATTTGCAAGCCCTAATGTGTTTATGGCATTTGGATGGGCAAGAATATTCTCTTTGTTAATTAAACATATAAGAGGATTCATTTTGATAATTAATATTCAAAAGACATCACCAATGAATTTTTCTAGTTATGGGCAGCGTTACGCCATCGAGAGGGAGGCCTTGTGGAGGTTGATGGTTGAAGCTAAATTTGGTAGCTTGTGGGAAGGATGGTGTTCCAATGAGGTCTTTGGACCCTACGGGGTTGGGGTGTGGAAAAACATTAGGAGTGGGTGGAAGGATTTCCCTAGATTTGTGAGACTTGAGGTGAGAGACGGGTCTAAGATTAGGTTTTCGCAAGATGTTTGGTGTGGGTTTTTAGACCTTGAAGGCTTCTTTCCTGTTGTTGTTTAATATCGCTCGTTTTAAGGAGGCTTTGATGTCAGACCATTTGTTGTTTTCTATTGTACTCTTTTAGGATGGGTTGAAGCGGTGAGGATAGAATTTATTGGACCCCTTCCAAAAGACGAACGCTTGGGGTTAGATCTTTTGATCGGGTGCTTTGCCCACCCACGGGCTCTTCTTTCCCTTGGAAGAGCATTCGGAGAAATAGGCCTCTCCAAGAGTGGCTTTCTTTGTTTGGACATCAGCACTTAGAAAGATCTTGACCTTGGATAACCTGAGGAAGAGGCATGCCATTGTGATGAATTGGTGTTGCATGTGCAATAAGAGCGAGGAATCCATCAACCATCTTTTGCTCCACTGTGATGTAGCTTGAGTTTTGTGGGTATGGATGTTCAGTCTTTTTGGGGGAGAGTGGGTCATGCTACAATGGGTGGTAGAGTAGTTGGCTAGTTGGAGGGGCCAAACTTAGTAGCCACTGTTGCATAGATGTCTAGAGGATGATCCCTCTTTGTTTGTTGTGGTGCATTTGGAGATAACACAATGCTAGATATTTTGAAGATTGTGAGAGAATGGTGGTTGAGTTAAAAGCTTTGAGTTCAAAAACACTTTATGGGTGACCAGTTGCTCTTAACAGTTCTAGCTTCTCTAATTTTTTAGATTTTCTAGATTTGTGTTCTTCCATTTCTCCCTAATTGGGTGCATTTTTGTATACTCTTTGTGTATTTAGGTTGTGCCCCTTTGCGCCTTTCTAATAAAATTGATTTTACTTATAAAAAAAAACTGAATTTTCAATTTGATGCATATCAAACTAAATGGCAATAGGATCTACTGAGATAGGCATTCCTTAGCTTGATGTTGAATGGAAAAAAAAATACACTTTTGGGCTCAAAAGTCTCAAATATACGTTGTTTTGATTCCATAACTCCGTCATTCTGATGCAGCAGGAAGAACTTAGATTTAGTGTAGATCTGATCATATATCGCTTTGGGCTTAGATGCTCCTGCATCACATCCATTATCGAAAATATCTTGTACTAGCCCCATGGTGATCCTATTATGTGAGTTGAGAGCTATTTGGACATAGTTTTCCAAAAATTGCCAACAAGCTTGGGTCAGTCTTACCTCAGTGCGTTGGACTGCAAACAAGCAGAGCCAAGCCAAATACTTGAGGGCTCAACATTGGCCTGATGAAAGGCACCTAAGCTTGGGCTTAAATTGAGTTAGACTTGTGCCTAGTAATTGAAGTTCAACCCCAGCTCAATGGATGCTCATCAAACTCATGGAACGTTGGGGTCGATCTATTTTACTTGGATTGACTGTCTTCATCCTAATTGGCTCAACATAGAGCAAAGCTCCATGAGGACTATTGCATGTTATCTTTAGGTTTTACATATATTATTATTTCTTATCACTAATAAAAAGCCCTAAAGAAATTGATAATATATCTCACTGGAAAAGACGAACCCACGTGGTGGGCTGTTTTCACAGAACATGCCAATGGACCAAAGATATGGTGAGGGCAGATTTTGAAAGGGCCTGATTCCCAGCCTTTTGTTAATAACTAAAAGAGATGCAACTTTGACATCTTTCAAAGCTCCATGGGAAAAGAACAAGCGTGAACAATGTAGTATTAGAGAAAAAATATATGCCTCAATCCCCCATCAGAAGTACCTTGGTTTGTTTGTTAAACGAATGAGTCCAACTGAGCTTCAGCTTGAATCGTTTTCAGTTCTATGCTTGCATGCATTTGACAAATAATAGAGAAACACTTAGTTATAATTTATTTATTTTTTATTTCATTTCATTTCTTTCTCACTCTCTCTCTCTCTAATATGCTCAATTGTCTTATATTTGGTGAATAATTGCTTATAGATGCTGATGTGAGACTTGCTCGTAGAATAAGACGTGATACAGTTGAGAGGGGCAGGGACATAAACTCTGTTCTTGAACAGGTTAGTTGCTTTATGATTTTGCTTTTTACCGAAAACCTCCTTATTTTCTAAGTTTCCACTAGCAGAAGTATATCTTCGGAGTTCCATGATAAACAACATTCTTTAGCTGGTTTAAATCATGGGTTATTGTTTTTCTGATTGCGACAATTCACAGGCATTTTGCTATCACGATTCAACCGTAACATTCCGTTACTCCTTTTCTCTTTCATTTGCTTGGAGTTTGCAGCACCTTGACAAAAGCAATAGGCTGAATCCAAGGATTCAACTCATTGATTAAGCTGCATTATCTTCAACTTTAAGGCCACTTCCACTCATTGAACTGTATGGTTGTGACGTATTTTAACATTGGCGTTGCTACTTTGGGAACTTTTGATTGTGAACCTCTGGATAATTTTGATTATGCTTCTGAAGATTTATCGTCTTTAAACATTATAATCAATTCATTGCATGCAGTATGCAAAGTTTGTCAAGCCTGCTTTTGATGATTTTGTTCTCCCATCAAAGAAGTATGCTGATGTGATCATTCCACGAGGAGGTGATAATCATGTCGCCATTGACTTGATTGTGCAACATATCCAGACAAAGCTCGGTCAGCATAACCTCTGCAAAATATATCCCAATGTTTATGTTATTCAGTCAACATTTCAGGTATATGTTTGATTGATTGTATTATGGCGTTTTTATACCTTCGGAATTTCTCTTGAGAATGATTTGGTTGGTTCTATGGAGAAAAGAAAATTTTGGGGTCATTGCCTCGATTTGTCTGTCTAAACTCAAAGTATTCCTGTATACTTGATCAGTGGTGATTAGTGTTTTATAACCTCAAATTATAGTCAATAATGATAGGTGGACTAGAATAATTGTTCAATTCTGATCATAGAAAAGGGTGAGATTCTAGATAGATACTGAAGCAGCTCTAGATGAGGTTGAAGTTGGAGTTTAGTAGTTGGAAAATATTGAAATTATGTTGGATAAATAATCAAGCCTAGTGGTTCTGCTTGTGGAGAGATTATTCAGTAAGCCAGGCACACTATGCAGGCATGGGTGACTCGCTATACCCAGCAGTTACCAAATGGAGATATTTTTTACATTTGAATGGACAAGAATGAGTTTTAGCAAGGAATTCTGAGCGGGATATAGGTCAGGTTGTGAGTTGATTGATTTAGCATACTGTGAGTAAAACAGAAAAAGAGGATGGCTTGATACTCGTTCTCATAGTGGATGATCACACTTGTGGTTGATCCCATACCCGCTAGTTCTAGTGTGGTGTACTTTGTTATTGATACCATGTGCTATGCCCAGAGGACTGAACAATCTCTATGGGTAAACACATGAATAGAGAAATAGAAAATAGGCAACAGCAACAACATAACCATGTTTGAACATTACAATTTCATATGAATTTCTCCCCTGCACTCTGCAATCTGATATGCAATTCAATGATTGTTTAATCACTTCCATTCTGTGTGGTTCTAAATTTGGTTTTACTCATGTCCGAGACCTTTGTTGCAGATAAGAGGTATGCATACACTGATTAGAGACCGGGAGATATCGAAGCATGACTTTATATTTTATTCAGATCGACTTATTCGTCTGGTACTTTCTGCTGCAAAGCTTAGCCAAAGTTCGTTAATTGACATGAATTTAGCATCCTTGTGTTCTTATAAAATACAAAACTTGACTGCATGTGTTGATTTTAACTTTCAGGTTGTGGAGCATGGCCTTGGCCATCTGCCATTCACTGAGAAGCAAGTAGTTACTCCAACAGGTGTGTTCTTTTTTTTTTTTTACTAGTTTTAACCAAAAAGCTTCTTCTTCGTATTTTTTCAATTAGTAAATTCATTAGAAGCACAAGAAGGAACAACCCATATACACTTCTCATAATGGAAATTGACATGTTGGATGCTTGAGGACAAGATACTCATGTCTGCCTCTGTCCTACCTTGTTCAAACATTTGTTAAAGATTTTGCCTTCGTTTTGATGTAAGAGACGATACAAGAGTTAATTGGGTCCACCTAGTTTTATTTAGGTATTAGTATTTAATTTTATGTTTTATTTAATTTTTAAGAGTCAATGGTGTTGTTTTTGGAAATTCAATAAATGGGTGTTGCGCTAGAGTATTTTTGGTAATTCAATAAATGGGCATTGTCCTAGAGTTTAGTCCTTAATCCATTTAAGGGTGTGTCTTAAAGTGTCCCACATTGGCTAGTTTACATTCACTTGACCTCTTTATAAGCCATGGTGTCCTCTTCTCTTTTAAGGCGTCTTTTGAGAGTGAATTGGGCTTATGGACTTTAACATGGTATCAGAGCCAGTTCCTTCCAATTGTTGGGCTTTCTCCCTTTCCCTCGTTGGGCTTTCCCCCCGTTCTGTCCACGTGTGTTTGGCCAATAATGCCACACGTGAGGAGGTGTCTTAAAGTGTTCCACATTGGTTAGTTTACATTCACCTGGCCTCTTTATAATCCATGGTGTCTCATTATCTCTCAAGGCGTATTTTGAGAGTAAATTGGGCCCATGGACTTTATCACTTTGTACTATTGGAGATAGAATTTGATAGAATAAAACTAAAATTATAAAAAAAATAATTATCTTCTCTCTTGTCCTCTCTCCCATTCAGCTTCTTTCTCCTCCTCTTTGCCCTACTTTTGCTGTGTAATTTTAATTATTATTGTTTGTCCTGCATCACGTTTACTTCTTCGTCTTTTTTTAGTTAGTAAGTTCATTAGAAGACACCAACAGGGGACAACCCAAGTACACTTCGCATAATAGAAATTGTCAATTGACATGTCGAATGCTTGAGGACAAGATACTCATGTCTGCCTCTGTCCCACCTTGTTCGAACACTTCTTAAAGACTATGCCTTCGTTTACTCAGAATTGTCTAGAATTAGGAGAGTAATGCATTTTTGCCAGTAAATTTATAGATAATTTTCATTTTCATGGCCATTTTACTATGCATGATTCTCACGCATGCAAACTTATTCTTAAATATAGATTGATATATATGTGTGTGTGTGTGTTGAAACACAGTACTCATAATCATATTCCCAAGCGAAACCCTTAAAGGCTATACTTATAAAAAAATAAAAATAAAAAAAAATAAAAAAAAAATTCCTTAAAGGTTATAAGTGTGTGTGTGTGTTGAAACACAGTACTCATAATCATATTCCCAAGCCAAATCCTTAAAGGTTATACTTAAACAAAAAAAAAAAAAGTCCTTAAAGGTTATAAGTGTGTGTGTGTGTGTGTGTGTGTGTTGAAACACAGTATTCATAATCATATTCCCAAGCCAAATCCTTAAAGGTTATACTTATAAAAAAAAAAAAAAAGTCCTTAAAGGTTATAATAAGATCATCATGCCTTTTTTTTTCTTTTTTTTTTCTAAGTTTGTTAGTAGCCTTGGTGGTGTGTACTTTCATTTAAGAACTACTGAACTGTTGACATATAATACAACAGAAAAATATGTCTCCACATATGGTAAACCTGGATAATTGAGTTAAATAGTTGGAACGAAGTTTACTTTTGTTATTAGTAATCATCATGTAGGCGTGCACTCAATGCGTGTGTAACAAAGATATAAGTTCTCTTGTTTCTTCCCTTTGTTTTTCTTTTGTCAGTATCTTGCCATTGCTCACCCCAATTGTTCTATTTTTTTTTCCTTTTTTATTTGACAGCTATATAATATGAAAAATATCCTTCTTGTTGAGAAGATATATCATTGATGTAAATTATGAAAACTTGACAAGTTGTGTGTGTGTGTGTGTGTGTGTGTGTGTGTGTGTGTGTGTATGTTTTACGCATTAACAGTTTTTTGACAGCTTATATTCTTCTTTTCATTTGTTTTTGAGCCTTGAGAACCATGTGCCAGCACTTTTGTTGGTTTGAACTGCAGTAATGTGAATCTTGTATAAATTTTGATGTTCTCATCTTAATTTATTTCCTTTAATTGAAACACGCAATATCTTTGAAATATTGATATTCTGCTATTTCAGCATCGGTATATACTGGGGTTGACTTTTGCAAGAAATTGTGTGGGGTTTCCATCGTTCGAAGGTGAGCTTTGAATCAGGTATTGATTTTGGGAGTTTTTAGTTTTCTGGTAATGAGACTTCTTTGCTTAAGACATGCCTTGTGGTCTGAGATCCTATCTTATACTGTAAACATGAAGGATTTCAGATTCTCATCTTCAGCATGTGGTTCTTAATGCTGGGCACATATGAGCCTCATGGGAAATACGTCTTGTAGTATAGTGATTGTTTTTTTTCTTTGAAAATTCAAAATATACTGAAGATTTTTTCTTGTTTGTTATATGATAGTGGTGAAAGCATGGAAAACGCATTGCGCGCATGCTGTAAAGGAATAAAAATTGGAAAAATTTTAATTCACCGTGATGGAGATAACGGGAAGCAGGTAAATGGTTTTATTTTGTATTAGAAATAGTTTACATGAGCTAGCGCTAGAGCTATGCTTTCTAATCTTTGGGGATTGGATATAATTAATTTTAATAGTAGCTTTGCTCCCCCACCTTAAGCAGCTTATATATGAGAAGCTTCCCAAGGATATATCTGAACGGCATGTCCTGCTTCTAGACCCTGTACTTGCTACAGGTAATCTTTTCATTTTCCCCATAAAATATCTATTGTCCTTTGCTTTCTTTTCTTTTCTTTTCAAAAAAAAATATTGGTATTGTCCTTTCCTTTCTTGATTGCTGCCAATGATGTCCCTTATGTAAGAATAGGCCAAGGGAAGTGCATTCTTATAAAACTTCTCATCGTCCTGGTTTTCATTCCTTTTTCTCTTTATAAAGATGATATTATTGAATGAAAGATAGTATACGAGAGAGAAGGGAAGGGAAGATCTCATACATATTAAGGAGAAAAGAATAACACAGCTTCCCCCTAGAAGCTTAATCAATTACACTGTTCAACTTCATTCATTATTGCAGCTTGTCCTTTTGTCGGCTGCACACCCAACTCTAGCAGTTTAGTGCTATGTTTTTGTCATACATAACTGGTGTATTTGCTTGTTTTCTCTTCTTGCTGCAGAGTTCCATATTTGTTCTTATCAACTGTTCCTTATCTTTATTTAGACTTTTCTACGTATATACAGAGCTATTAACCTATCCAATCTTGTTGCCTTTCTAGGGAATTCTGCTAACCAAGCAATTGAACTACTCATACAGAAAGGAGTTCCAGAATCCCACATTATATTCCTAAACCTCATCTCTGTAAGTTACATTATTTTGCTGATAAGCAAATGCTTATTTTCCTTGTAATGCCTATATACACTGACTTTGCCGCTATTTTCTTAACTTCAGGCCCCTGAGGGAATCCATTGTGTTTACAAAAGGTTCCCATCCTTGAAAATAGTCACCTCTGAGATTGATGTTGCGCTAAATGAAGAATTTCGTGTCATACCGGGTATGGGTGAGTTTGGTGATCGTTACTTTGGCACTGACGATTGATGAGAGTGATAGTTGAAACTTGAAGAGTGTGAGCCACAACAGAACAGGCGTATGCGTTTATATGAATTAGAATACATGCATTTATATATTCAGAAGTACAAGACAGAAAGTCTGCGTATGCAGTTATATGAATTTGACAGCATTCAGCTTTGCTGCTATTTTTCTTTACTATTTTTTTTTTTCTGTCGTTGCAAGTATTTAAGTAAGAATCTTCAACAGAGCATGATGAGATGGTTACCAGTTTACTTTTTAACTTCTGCGTGAATGTTTTACTTATAAGTAACCCTATTTAGGAATATTTGAATGTGTTTTTGTTAGGTATATCTGGAAATATAGATAAGAAGCGGGGATTTTTCATATAATTTTTTCCCTAATCGTTTTATTTCTGTCTCCTTATTCACTATGATTGCATGCTTTTTGTGAGGGGAAAAATATACAATGGATTCCATATTTGCCAGGCGGCGGGGCATGATTTGGGCAGCCTCACAGCCATACACAAAAAATAAAGATCCCAAACGACTCTTTTAGCTGAGCATTAAGAAAGCCAAACAATGTCAGGACATAGATGTGTACAGTAATAACCAAAGCAACGACTAAAAATAGACACAAAGACGACCCAAAATCATCTAAAAACATCTCTCTCGACTCTCATCAAGCACCGTCAAGACAGCACCTACTTCACCCATAACTGTACAGAGTCATTGCACCCAACTCTCCTTACTCTTTTTTCCCCCCTAGCAAAGAAGGTTAAGGGAGGGGATGGGAGAATGGAACTCCATATTTGAGCTTTATCTTAGTAGAAACTTTTAATGAATTAGTTAATAAAATAGAAAATATTGAGTTTAGTGAAATGAATAGTCCTGGTAATAACAAAATCTCACGATTATTCTATGGCACAGAAGATAGAATGGTCCTTCAAAAAGAAGTTGACTATAATCATATTGAATATGAAAATATTAAAGAAATCTTGAATTACTGGAGACATGATTGAAAGAGAATTTTGTCGGTTTGCATTCTGATAGCAAAAAGGCAAGAGAAAATTTGTCAAACTAGTAGCAATTAAAGAGATAAGGCATGCGAGAAGCCTGGTGGACCATTTGTACAAAAAAAAAAAAAAAAAAAATCCTCATAACCTGTTAACAACAACAATAAAGGCCAACCCTTTAGTAAAAAAAAGGCTATAAGCCTTGTCCTTTTTGTTGTAAAATATGACGAAAGCTTATATCTAAAATCAAGTATACTTTTGTCCTTTTATCTTCGAGTTTTCTATAAGAAGAATGATACATGCACTCATAGTGCACTTGTTGTGTACTATAAGTATTTTGAGCATTTCCCTTTCTATAAAATAGAACATGCAACTCTCTTGGAGAGTATCACATGTAAAATAAGCATGAAAGCCTAGCCATGCAATAAAAATATTTCTTAGTGTTCTCTTTTCTTTACATTTTTGTAGGTGACGGACTAAACATGAATGGCTTAAATGGGCACACACTGCAAGAGATTCACAGGCATTCTCTCAAGACATGCTGAACCATAGCTTGACTCCAGCTCCATCAAATACATAATAGCAAGAATCCAGTTCAAAAGAATTAATGGTTATGAGTTTCCTCCATTTAGCATTGTATCCATAAAAGTCATTTGAAAGTAAAACTTATTGCCGTTAAGCCAATCCCTGTGGTGATACCCAACTTTCTTTAGTCACATGATAAATTGTTCACTCTCCGTTTTTTTGTTGTTCACATAAATGAACTCTCTTTTTTTTTATTCTTTTTTTTTTTTAAAAAAAAAATTTAATTTTAATTTTTTATATAGATACATCGATGAACTCTTAATGCTATCCATAGTCTTTCCCCAAGTGAAACTCAACCCCTTCATCAGCTCGAAACTCTTTATCCTATATTCCCATTCATATCAATGCCCCAACAATTGCACTTCTGTTCTTCAAAACTACTTGTAGTATAGCATCTTGCAGCACGGCTCGGTGCCCTCGACTTCCTTCTGAAAGCGTCGCTCCACATAGCGGTTTTACTGCTACTCGAAAGAGTTAACGCCTATAGCGATTTCAGTAAAAAGATAAAAGGAAAAATTGACATATCAATGAAATCCTTGAGATATTTATCTTTCTATAATTATCCATTCCCGCCACACACACACACACACACCCTGCAGCCAAAAGCTCCGGACACCCGGAACGCACAATGCCTCTGTGCCTCCTCTCTACTCGCCCACCCTCCCCTCTCATCACCTGCCACGCGTCCCCCGGAGCACTGCGTACCCGCCTTGCCCCTCCACCACCACCACCGCCTTCTTTGCCTCCAAACCCTAACCCAACCCCTCTCCCCTCGCTAACCTGCGCCCTCCAGTGCCCTCACTTCCAATCGTACGGACCCCCTCCTTTTTTTATTTATTTATACAGACTGATTGGTATTTTTTTTTTTTTTTAACTGCTTGAATGTTCAGGTGCTCCGGGTGTACTCAGGAGCTCAATCTCCACCGTCCGACCATCCTCGACGAGGCCACCGAGTTCTTCAAGAGCCTCGGGGTTTCAAACTTCACGTTTGATAGTTGTAAACTGGTACAACCAGATAATTCCTCGCCTATTTTTTCTAAATTTAAAGCAACATTATATAATTTATCTTTTGCTTTCAGTGGGGATGGCGGTGCCGCGCAAAACTGGCGGTTCGCGGCTCGACGGAAAGCCCTCTCATCGGGCTCTATCAGGAGGGTACTCATAATGTGGTGGACATTCCTCACTGTAAAGGTCTTAATAGTTTGAAATTCCTTTCACATAGTTTTGGATTTTGAATACTTAGCTTGTTTGAATTTTTGTTCAAGTTTAAATCTTGTTTGTGCAGCTCACCATCCGAATATTAATGCCGCCGTGGAACTGCTTAGACAAGGTCTCAATTTTGTGTGAATAATTTTGATGGTGTAGATTTTGTTTATTGAGAGTTGATTGTTAACTTGTCAAATCATCGATTGTTTCAAAAGCTTAAGCCGACATAAAATAGTAAATATAATCATTTAATTAATATTTTAACACTCTTAGAATATTTAATGGAAATGGAATTGAACTGAAGAGTAAAAGTTCAAACTCAAAACTTTTACTTTGATGCCATGTTAAGTCACCAATTGTCTAAAAAGCTTAAGCGGATAAGAAATCGTGATTTTAATCATTTAATTAATATTCTAACAGAATTTGTGGAAAATTTGTTTGTTCTTTTTGGATAATAATTTTCAGGTATTATTGAGATGAATGTTGAGCCGTATGATGAGGATCAGGGGACTGGTGATTTGCGATATGTTCAGGTGACTAATGCTCCTAAGAATAAACAATTTTTTCTTTTGTGTATATATTGTAAATGTAATGGTTGTAGTTTTGTAAAGTTTTGTAATTTAACTAATGGTGGGTGTGGTGCAGATGGCCGTGACAACATACAACACATCCCTTCGGGCCTCTGAAAGATATAGAAATGGTTACTAGCTGAATTCATAGTAAAACTAAGTTATTGTTTTGAACTTTTTACACTGAGCAATTTAAGATTTAAGTTGATGAGCTTATAATTGCTTCCAGGTAAAGTGCAGGTTGCTCTAGTTTGGAATTCGAGAAATGAGAATTCCTCCAATTCAAATAAACTTAATGCCTTGGCCAATGTGAGCTTGACACCTCATTTGTTTTCTTGTTACTCTTCTGGGGTGTTTTCTTTTTTCTTCTCTAATAATTTTATTGAATTAATTGCAATTATCCACCCTAAACTATGGGTTCATTTGCAATGTCCCACTAAACCACAAATTTATTTTTTGGTGGTCAATATCCTAATTTGAGATTAATTTACAATGTCCCTAACACCATCCAAATAAGTATGAAGTGGGGGATATTGCAAACTAATGTCAAATTAGGGTGTTGATATTTGTTTAGGGAATGTTAACATGACTCCATTGTTTTACTTATCAAAAAAAAAAAAGAAGACCCCATTGTTTGGGTGGATAGTTACAATTGACCCTATTTTATTTGTGTAAATGTTGCAGTTTTTATGGAGAAATGGTGGGCCAAAGAGCAATCTTCATTTAATTCATTCTGTGTGGGCTAACTTTCAGACATCAAGTAATAATGTGAGTTAAAAATGCTTTTCTGAAGAAAAAAATTATGAATAGAATGGCACCATTTGTTTGTTACTTTTTGCTGCTGCAGACTGTAAAACACAATCAGCAGTACAAATGAGCATATCTAAAGTAGCTTTATTTTAATAAAACTTTTTCTTTTTTGAACTCCATGAATATGTGCTTTTTGCACGTGTTGTGGGAACAAAAGGATGCAATCACATAATCTAAAATGCTTTGAATATTTTTTTGACAGTGACTGTTAATGTTGGTTTAGAACCCTATGCAATGATCAAAAGAGGATCGAAATATAAAGAAAAATAAAATAATGCACCTCCTCGGATCACTTGGCATGGTTAATATTTTCTTTATAATTATGTCTAATTTAAGTCAAATCAGTTTGGTATAAGATCTGCTTGCTCTACTTCATGACTTGCTATATCTCATATGTTCATAGCTGCATATGCAATATTGTTTGCATAGCTCACAAATTGTTGCATTTATTCAAAATATTAAAATATATGGAACTAAAAATGTGTAACTGATGATGCAGATAATTTTTGGGAATAGATGGAGACATCTTTTAGGAGAGAGAGACTTCTGGGAACATGTTGGCGGAATTGATATTTCCTTGGCTCCATCCAGTTTTGGCCAAGCAAACACACGGGTAGATAGAATTTTTGATAAAGCAATCCCCTCTTCTTGTTCGACCGTGCATGGACATATTCTATCTATAGATTGATTATTATTCAACAAGAATGAACATAGGGATCAAAACAGCATCAATTCCTTGAAAATATATAATTTATGTTACATTTCAGTATTTAGTATGTATGGGCTAGAAGGCATAAAGAACAGGAGTATTGGGATTTGGATCCTGCCTCGTTGTTTGGGATGCCCAAGTTTCTTGGTCCCTTTGTGTTTTATTGGATCATGCAGGTCTAGCTTCAGTTTTTACTTTTTCTTTTTTTTTTTTTTTATGGTGGGGGGGTGGAGGTAAGAATGATATAAAATGACTAAAAAGAACAAGAGCACTAGGGCATTCTATCAATAAGCTGGAAATTGATTCTTCCTAGATGAGACTGTAAATTCGTTGGCAATATGTCTACACTAGTTCAAATCCTACTTGGCCCAATAATTCGCCAATCTGCCATTAGAAATCATTTGTTGTTCCCCAAAATGCCTGGTCGATCAGAATTCTTTTACGGTGAACAAAGATCCTTTTTTTTTTGGTAAGGTACAAAATGCATCGTGAAATATTTAATATGATTCAGCAAGAGAAAAACTACACACTCTCAATCTGGTAAAGACATATAAGTCCCTACGCAACCTCAAAATAAAAATATATTAGATCCATCTAGGCCTAAATATATCCTCTGATTTACCCCATGATCGCTGAAACCATCTGTTTTGTTAAGAAAGGCAAAAGATCATGAAGGTTATTACGCCTAACTTGAACCCCATATATGATGTCATGAAGAACAACACAAATAATCCTATTCATATCCTAGAAAGTCCTTGTGTTCCTCTCCCTCCAGATTGTGTAAACTTCTCCTGCAAGTATAAGTCCGCAAATCATGCTCATGAGGACTCACCTTTAAAATTCTGATACATCGAGCTCACTATCTCTTCCTAGCTTCTGCTAACCTAAGGGAGATTAAACTTATCACCAAGTGAATGCCAAATGTGCTTCTGTTTGTAGTTTTAAATAACCAAAACTTGATAAAGCAAGACATGCCTAATTTTATCTTATGTTGACACAAATAATAATAATACTCTGTCAAATGCTAATTCTTTTCAGGCTTTCGATGTCTTGCTTCGGAAGTTACAAAAGTATGTCCCTTTTGGTGCATCTGTTGCTGATTTGTATGCAGGAGCTGGTGCAATTGGATTATCATTAGCTGCCACCCGAAAATGCAGGCAAGAACTGAGATAGTTGCAAATACTCTGGGGCGACAACTTGCTCTTTATGTTCAAAAGTTGTTCATTGGTTTTATTATTCTTTTCAGGTCTGTTAGATGCATTGAGATTAACAAAGAATCAAAGTTGTCTTTTGAGAAGACAGCTGATCGCCTATCACACATTATTGAGAGTAGCGTCAGTTGGCATCAGGCAGACGCTTCAAAGGTTGGCGTTTAACCGTATTGAATTTATGATTATATGTCATTAGTTTTACCTTAGAATCTTGTATATGCGGAGATCTCTCTGTAATTCCACATTGGTATAATACTTATGGAGGTAATGATTCTATTAACGTGAAACTCATGTATTATATAAAAATACCAGGCATAATATGGCTCTTGTATTATGGTAGCCTAATTGTTTACCCTTTAGTTTAGCTATGGAATGTTTCAGGACTAATTCTAAGATGTATTTACAAGTCAACAGGAACCTCGTTCTTGGATAGTGGGGTCTGATGTAATTGTAGTTGATCCTCCTAGAAAGGGACTGGACCCGTCTCTTGTTGATGCATTACAGAGTATACCAACAATGGAGCATAAAGCCAAGTCATCATTTGAAAGGTTTGGACACTTTGTAGTTCCCTAGATATTTAAGTCTAGGATCTCATCTATGGTTCCTATCAAAATACTGTTAATATCAGAGCACTTGGCAAGTTATCTAATGCATTATAATCTGAATGTCAACTTCAGTCCTCGCTCAAAGGTCAAAGATGAAAAAAGACCATGGATTTTACGTGCAAGGGAAGCTTCAGTTCAGATTGGAAGCAAAACAACTTCAGATGACATTGAAGCACTGCCTGAAACCCTTATTTATATAAGCTGTGGATGGGAAAGCTTTAAAGAGGTACTTCTTCAATTAAAGCAATGGGTGGAAAATACTATGGAAATAGATTATATTCCACTTGATTATACTTTTTGGCCATGTTAATGTCTGCCTTGATTATTCTCAATTTTGAAAATGTGGATAAGTTCGTTAGCTAATTATGCAGCAATTGTCTAACAGGATTGCGAGTCATTGTTGTCAAGTAAGGCGTGGCATTTGGAAAAAGCTCATGGTTATAATTTCTTTCCCGGTACCCAGAGGTATTGATCCCTTTCCAGTCTATTCCTTGCCCCCTCCCAATGTAGTAGGGGTCTTTGTCTGAGTACAGCATCTTGAATGTAACTTTGTGTTACTTTATTTTTAAGTCATGTTGTGATCATATCGCTTTGCCCAACTCTAGGATTTGAACCTATATTTATAGCCACTTTTAGGAAGTTAATTAAGAATTTCAAAGGACTATGTTCTTGTCAAGTTTGAAGACTTCAGTTATGTTCATATATTTTTAAATAAAAAGATACCGACTGCATTTGCAATTTATTTACCCTCTAGTGATGGGTTGTCAAATTTTATGTCAATGTCCATGACAATTGATTTTTGGCTATGTTTGCAGCATTGAGGTTTTGGCTGTGTTCAAGAGGGGTCAAGGAGTGGGCCTCAGGAAAAAGAAATCAGGAAAGAAAAAGAAGAAACGCTTGTAGGGAACGCTGAGCTATGGATTTAGCATGACGTTTTGCTAATGTCCAATTGGGCTATAAGCAAGTTGCATGTAAGAAGACAGAAGAAGCACTATGAGAGATGGGTAAATTGCATAAAAAGAAGATGAATCGTGTATGAGAGAAGTCTGAACCAGAAAGCAATTGTCACCGTCCATCCTGTGTTGTTGGATTCATAAAGGTTTTGTTGTTCATCATTGAATGATATTTGTATAAAAAGAAGGGTTACAATGAAATGAAATTTGATATAATTGCAGTATCTCATCAATCAAGTTTAGAATTTGATGAAAGAATCATTAATTGTGAAAATAATTAAAAGGAATACAGGAAGAGGCATGTTGCTTCAAGAAAGCTGCTAATACTTATACCCGTTTGGTGATTATGAGAGATTCAGTTCTCCTTTTCTCTGCTCTTCGAACTCGCTGCCAAATGAGGAAAGGCTGTCAGAATGTTATAGGGTCTTAAGTCCTGCCGGGTCAAAATCCCAACCGCTGGAGGCACCTAGAAATGGAACAGAACATCAGGTTAGTGTTTTCATTCGAAAGATCTATTTCTAGTAGAATAATGCTATTTAGTAAATTGCTATACGACTATCATATAACTGCGATGACGTGGTAGCTGAAAATCAGCTATTATTTTTTTTTTTTACAAGTGCTGATCTAATAACTGATTTTCACTGCCAAATAATCAAGTTATATGACAGTCATATAGCAGTCTACTAAATAACATTACTCATTTCTAGTATACATATATGAATGACCATCTTGAATACTTATATGCAAAACAATCCCATTTCATTTGAGTTTTGGAAAGAATAAACTTAGTATTAACATACAATTGAAAAAAAAAAAAAAAATCATTGACTCTCCTTTATGTGTGCATTTATACTAAGAGTAAATGACAGATGCTTAATAAACTCACCCCAGCTGCTTGATACTTGGGTACAATAAGCAAATGGCGGAGTCCCACCTGCCTGAAAAGCACCATGGCCTTTGCCACTGACATGCTCTCCAACACAGTGTAAGGTGTTGTATTGGTGAGAGGATGCAGATCAATATACATCTCCATTTCATCCCTTGTCACTGCCACCTCCTCAATTTTTCCTTCTCTCCCAGCCAGATCAACCCAAGTAAATTTCTCTCTCACTTCCCACTCCTCTGTTCTTCTTTTCTCTGTTAAGAACCATTTCTTCTTCAGAGCTTGAAGAAGGTGAGCTCTTAGGATTATTCCATGTAGTTCAGTTGCCCCAGTGGCTAGTCCCACTGGTGGCACCGCCCCATCGTCTGCAACAGGGAAACCATTGTGTTTAGTATTTCTCAGGACATCCACTATACGGGCCACCTTTTCCACTCCATGGAGGGTGACTACCTGTGGCTTTGCATCAGCAAGCTCACCAACAGTGAGATTTCTCATCCATGGTTCTGGATGTGCGTCCAAGAAAGGCAAGCCTTTTAAGTGCAGTATAATCTCATAGATGCTGGGATTGAAACTGTCTCCAGCAGTTTTGGCAATTAGGAGCACAATCATTGTTATGGGTAGTAAGAGAAGGTTGTTGGTGAGTTCAAGGAATATTACACAAAGTGAAACCGTCATCCTCATTGAGCCAGCCATGAGCGAGGCTGCACCAAGTACAGCAAAGAGCCCCTGGTCAATATTTGTGTAAGATCCCATGGCTATTCCTAGCAGGCGGCCATAACCTGAGCCCATGAGGATGATTGGGAGGAAAAGTCCAGACGGCACAGCAATTCCAAAGGTGAACAGTCCTAAGATGCAATAGAGTGCAAAGAAGATTAGGAGGGAGGAGATTTGATATTCTGTTGAAGTGTTTGTGGAGAAGATGTTTCGGACAGCATCATCATTTGTGGTAAGGAGTAGAGTGGCTAGGTCATTGTAGTAACCATTCGGGCAATTAAATTGCTTGAAGTTGCCTGACCGTCCATTGGTGGGGCATTCAGTCTCTGAAAAGGAGGGATCACAAGGCCGGCATTCGGCTAGAAAAGGGAGACCATATTGGCACGCTGAGGTGAAGAGTGAGACGGAGAGACTGAGAAGGAGCTTATGTATTCGTCCCATCCTGCAACAACATAAACAACACAATAGTGATTTCTAATCCTGTGAGACCTTATAAAACTTAGGTCAGTTTGAGTTGGGTCCTTCTAACAGTCATAGTGTAGGATATCTTGTGGATAGTCTGAGACACTCAAATTACTAAAAGAAACTTGGATCAGCATGTTTTAGCGGTAGAATGGTGTGATGTTAGATTGCCTCTATTTCATGATTATGTTTCATAGCAAACTGATGAAGTTAGCCCGACTCTTGCTGTTCTTTTGCCAGGTTTGCTTTTTATTGAATAGAATGAGGTTGGATATGATACTTACTGATTGATGAGACTGTAGAGTCTGAGGATCTTGTGCAGAAGATAGTTGTAAAGGCTTCCCAAAACTCCACCAATAATGCCAATTACAACTACTGGGATGATATCCATCACGCGATACTTTACAGTAACATTGCTCACATCAAACATGATAAGCCCTCCTGTCCCGAAAAGTCCACATTCCCTAGAACTGCATATTTCAATAAAAGCCCTGAGCACCACTACCACAACTGCCGTGCTGAAGAATGTTCTCCAGAGGAGAGCACTCCTCCACCATGTAGCAACCTCTTCAAGGGCAAAGAGGACACCACCTACTGGAGCTCGGAAAGCTGCACAAACTCCCGAGGAAGCACCGCAGGTTATAAGATCACGGCGGTCCCTGTCGTTGTCGAAGTACTGAAGCCAGCGCCATTTAAGCCTGTAATTGTTAGGCCCACCTTGGCCTAATAAGGAAGCAATGCAGCTGCCAATGTGTACCAAGGGCCCTTCTTTTCCCAGATCTAATCCAGCAGAGACAGCTGCTATGCTACCAAATATCTACACCAGTAAAAATTCAGGCCACTTAGCTACTAACAAAGAAGTGTGAGAGGAAACAACTGACATATACTAGTGGAATTTAACATTGCTTTTAACCCTGATTGGATTATTGGTTTCTAATTGATATATGTCACTGGATCCAATTCTGAAGAATTGCACTTGTAAGGAATTTATTATTATTATTATTATTATTGAAAAATTATTCTCTACCCACAATAAATCCTATTACCTCTCCTCAGACTTCCTAAATAAAATTGGATTGAATAAAGAATTCATTCACCAATATTCTACAGAATTTCCCTTTCGTCAGCATTTACGGATTGTCAAAATTGACAGCCCCTAGAACAGAAATAGTCCATTGATATGTGATTTCTGATTGGAAGTAAATCTCATTGGAAGAGATTTGTATCTGGTTCTAGCCAAGTGTTCCTGTAATAATAATAAAAAAAAAATATAAAAAAATAATGATAAATAAAAAAACCCACCAGAATCCTTCCTCCCAAATCAATTTCTCTGTTTTAGCACGTAATCCATCATAGAAACTATACAGGCCATAATATGTGAAAAAATGCCAACGCACCTTGACGATCAATGTTGCAGCGCCAAACATGTTGGGAGTGTCAACTCCATTGAGATAAGCTTTGATTTCAGGTATCCCAGGCCCAGCTGCAGTTGGTGCAAAACAGACGCATAAAACAGCAGCAGCCATGGTCAGAAGAAAATTAGCCCCCGTGAAATAGATAAATCCCATAAAAAACCTGCACCAAATTCAAAAAAGGTATACATTTACATTTGTATAAGTTTCAACATTGATGAAATGGTGATCAGAAGGGATATCATCAAACCTTTTCTTCTGAATGAAGTGGAGAACGGCCAGAAGCTTGTAGCCAGCAATGTTCTCAATGGCAAGATTGATGAGGGTAGCAATTAAACCAGTAAGAAGTCCAACAAGGAATGCCAGTGCCCATTTCAATATTATATACTGCAATACTTGGGCTTTGGATCTGCTTCTCCAGTCATGCTTGAACAGATCATTCTCATTGATCCTGCATCAAAGCAACTTTCAAGTTTCATCTATTTGAATAAAAAAGAATAATTGAGTTCTAAGAACAAATAGATTATTCATCCAAAAAAAAAAAAAGAACAAGGAGATGGTATGAATACAGTCAATAGCCATACTCATAGTCCAAGCTCTCTATATAGGAAACTTTGGCTCCAACCATGGCTAGTGGATTGGAGGAAACCGTCTGGCTTCTCTTGAGTAGTGGCTGGTTCAGCGGATTGCTTTCTGGGTCTATTTCTTCTTCATCTGCTTCTCTTTCCATGTTGTGGGTGGTTTCTGCTTCTGTAAATTGGCTCGACTCTTCCTCCATTGCAGCAACAGAAGCTCTGAAGTTGGTGGTGCCTTTTTTGGTTCTGGATTGGAAAAAAGAGAGCTACCTTTTCTGTTCTTGTAATTCAAAATGAGAGGGAGCTAGCTATCATGGAGCAATCTACATATCTCCATACTTGCTTTGTCTTACTCTTACTAGAACTTTTTGGAACAGACACTTCGGTTGTATTTGTATATGAATATGAACCATGTAGGAGTAGGAGGCTGTTGCATCCTTTCAGAAGCAGATTATGGAGGGTGGACGTCCGACGTTTGGCAATAAATGATGACCATCAATCTTTATCATTTTTTGCTTAAAAGAAGGCACGATATTTCATTTGTACTATTATTTTCATAATTTTTGAATCCAGTTTTTTTTTTTTTTTAAATCATTTTAATATCAATTGTGGGTTGCCCTCTAAATTCAGTCAGAAATGACAATTTATTTTCAGTAGTATTTTAATTCTAACAAAATTTTTCTTCAAATTGGGATGGAGTAAATTCTTTCGACCCAGTATATTAAATTGATAAATATCCTTAAAGCATGTGACTAAATTGGAAAGACTTTTCTTCAATCTTTGGTGAAAACATGTGTTCTTTTAATTCTACTAGCATTTGATAGTTACATATTTCCGTGATTTGTGTATTTTTATTCTTGATTCACATCTCTATCTATTTTATTAGTTTTAAATTAAAATAATTTTATTTAGCAAATAGACCTTTTTGGTCAAAGCAAATCACTGCTATGATCTCCTTCCAATATTGTAGTTGCCTCTTCACATATTGTTGGATTAAAAAAAAATCTTTAATTTAATTTATTAAATTGACATGTGTATTATTTTTCAATCCAACTTATTAAATTAACATCTATTTTAGAGTAGGTGAAAATGCTGATAAATGTGAGTTGTGAGTTTAATAAACAGAGTCCTCCAATCAAGTTTGTAGAAAAATTGTCATATTTTTTTAATTGTTTTTGTGACAATATTCTACGTATTCTCTAGAGTAAATGACACATGGCCGGTTATGATCAGCTGATTGGACAGATCAACGGTGCATAACAACCCGACCCTTCAGGTGTTCGAAACGGCCAGCTTATCCTTAGTTTCATAGTTGTAAAACAATAATAAAAATATGCTCCTCGATAGGCATCAACATGGGTATATGGGACCCACATTAATCATGCATGTTCAATCAAAGTGGACCATCCAAATATGCAATGTCTCTTATTTGTGACCGATTGGAATTGGTATCATTTTGCCGTTCAGATTGCAAATAATAATTTATATCGTTAATATTTGTGATATTTGTTTGAACTATTAATAATTCAAATAGTAAATATAAAAAAGTCCTTATGGGGCTCATTTATTCAAACAGGTGGGAGAGTTGTTCGAGACTTGTGGATCTCAAAAGCGATCTCTCATATTTGCTGTCTGGATTGCTAATATTACATGCAACAAAAGTGATAAGAATCTCTATCCATTTGTGACAGATGATATATGTGTAATTTTTTGAGAGTACGTGGCGAATATCAATTGCACATGATCCACGGTGGAGTGAATTCCAATATGTTTACTTCCTGTTAGAACTGAATGCGATGAGATTGAAACATGTATCTCTAGTGTTTTGTTATGAGATACATGTCCCGATCCTAATTGGTCGAGTTCCAACTGAAACTGAACCCAAGCTAAACCCACTCTTTTTTTTTTCCTCCTTCAAAAATCCTATGAATAACAAAAGAGATGTAGATGATTAATTTTCTTACACTATGTTTTACTTTAAAAAGAGGTAGTATAAAATTGAATAATTATTGTTTTTTTAAAACAAAAAAAAATACAATGGCAATATAAAAATTTTGGAAAGTAATTTTTTTTTTTTTGCTTTTCACTCGTAAAAGGTGGACATGTATTTTTCAGATAATGTTCTAAAGGAAAGACATTTAACTTGGGATATATTAAAGCAAAGTAAGATGATTGAGTCAGGTAGGGTTTGCATTGAATTACTTGCTCAAAAGAGAAGCAATGAAATCCATATTATTATATTATATTACAAGTGCATGGATGAAAAAAAAGGGTTTATTCAGAGATGGGTATATACATAAAAATCGCAGGTATCTTTTCAGATTACTCTTTAATTCTCTTTTGTAAAGTTTGGGATTTCTTCCTTATTCTAGTGAAAAGTGAAAAACCCTAGTAATAATGGGTTGGTAGAGAGAAATCTATTCAGTATTCAGGGAAGAGATGAGGGGGTCGAGACTGATCAAGCCTCCATGGATTCCTACAGTAGCTTTCTTGATCGCTTTCCTTATATTCTTGTTTTTACATCAATCTTATGAACTAACTGGAATGGCAGAAAAAATAAGGCTTCTCAATGCTCAATCTGTAAGCACTAGACCTTTTTTTTTTTTTTTTTTTACTTTAATTATAGTTTCCTTATTTTAACATCTATATTTATTTTAAATCTATGATTGTGAGTGTGCTTGTGCATTTGGATTTTTTTATGTATATTATCATGTATATTTTGTGCCAAATAGAAAGAATTAGTTGGGGAATTACAAAAGTAGAACATTATGCTAAATCTGTTTTAAATTTTGTTCTCCTGATGCTTTTGAATATTGTTCTGGTTGTCCTTTGGGATAAGTAGGTGTGTCATTGTTATTAAGTCTTCACAATAATAGGTCTGGTATATCTATTATCTCATTCCCTAAATTCCTCTTGCTAGAGGGTGTTCGAGGTAAATTGGGATCGGCTGCAATTCTCCGTCTAACTGCAATTGTGAGAGGCCTCCAATGAGTCCTCTTGCTTGAACGTTTGTTCAAGCAGCTCGAGATTTGTTGGGCATGTGGACTCCATCGGATGTCTCTTTTAATTGTCTATCCGACAAGGGACAAGTAATTGCAGTGGATCTGATCAGTCCGTTTAAGGTGCTATATATGAGGAACATCGGTTCTGTTTAACCTTTCTAACTAATAAAAGATTCTTAAAAGACATTGCCAAGCCAAAATTCTCTAACACCACACACAAAAAAAAAAAAAAAAAAAAAAAAAAAGATTCTTAGGCATGTACGTCGGAGATTTGAAGGATTGTCAAATTACTGCATCTTAAACACAAATTCTGTGACCATCTGAAGACAATGATTCAAGAAATTAATTCTTGTGCATAGACAAGCAACATCTTAGACAACAAACACTAACAGGATTCAAGCCAAAACTCATCATATACAGTTTCTTATACTCATGCATAAATTCATCATCATTTAGGACAAAAAAAGCTGTTAATCATGTCTATGAACATTGTGTGCTTTGTAAATAGAACGCAGGAGCCACAGAATTGGTGCAAGTTTTGAGGAGAGCATCCATGGCAGACAGAACAGTCATACTGACCATTCTTGATGAAACATGGGCAAGTCCAGGCTCTGTTCTTGATCTCTTCCTAGAGAGCTTCCGAATTGGCCAAGGGACCAAACGGTTCTTGAATCACCTTGTGGTTGTTGCTTTGGATAATCAAGCATTTCAATACTGCAATTCCCTACATCCCCATTGCTTCCAACTTGCACCATTTGAATCCAAAATTGCTGCAGAAAAGGGACTCACAAGCCCAGATCTCCTCCTGCTCAATAAAATGAGAAATGTCATTATGCTGCAAGTGATTGAATTGGGTTACAATTTAGTATTCACGGTGAGCCTTTTTGTTTCTTGTGATAAGTTGGTTTGGGTTTGTGATTTCAAAACATGCTTTTTAAAACTGGGATTTTTAAAAACGCAATTAAGCGTTTAGCAAAATCACGATTTAATCTTTAAAATTGTATGTTTTTAAAAATGCACTCATTTGCCTGCGAATTAAAAACGCATATTTATCTACATTTTTTAATCACAAATTTTTTTAAAACATACTTTCAAATGATACTTTTTTTACGATTTGATTTAAAATCGCACTTTTGGTATGCGAAATCGCAGTGCCAAACGGACTCTTAATGCTCTTAATTTCATATACATGTTAATCTTGGTCTGCAGGAAGCAGATCTGATGTGGTTTAGGAGTCCACTAGCAGACTTCCATCCTACATATCAAATCACAGTTCCATGTGATTTCACTCTTCAAAGTGGAAGAAACAAGCCCGATAAGGGGATCTTTTACATGAAATCTGATGATATTGCAGTCGAGTTCTTGAAGTACTGGCAATTCGAGAGGGTTGTATATCCTAACTCTCTGGATCAATCCCTCTGTGAGATGACTACGCGCCTTGACATAGTTGACATGCTTGGAGTGAAGATCAAATATCTGGACACGGGTAATTTTGGTGGGTTTTGTGAGGGTAGTAAGGATATGAGTGAAGTTTACACCATGCATGCAGCCTGCTGCGACAATGTAAAGAGTAAGGTCCATGACCTGAGGCTTCTTCTCGATGACTGGATAAACTTCACGGCAAGACTGTCGGCGAATGCTAGTCTGGGGCCGTCCTCTTTTTCATGGAGAGCTCCAAAAAAATGCATGAGATGAAAAAATTGCAAGTTCTCTCAAGGTTTGCCTTGCCGAGAATTGCAGAGAAATTGTGCAGTATGTCATGTCTAAATAATACATAGTAGAATTTGACCATGCCAATTGGAAATGGCCGCTTGTAACATTCACAAAGATGAATCACAGCAGTTGAAGCACATCCAAGCGTCTTTTCTTCAAATTTTCTTCCTTTAAACACGCTCGAGGAAACCATTTTGTAGCCAGCGATTAGCCAACTCAAATTCTGCTACTTGGTACCACTTTTCTAATGCCCCTCTTTGAGCCACACAGAAAAAGAGCCAAAATTTCTCCAGTCTCTCCCTTGAGCAACCCAGATGACAACTACAACAATTTTTTCCCCCTCTTGGATGCATTAACAATTTACCCCTTCCCTTCATAAAACAACCAAAAATTTTAAACAACACTGTTTACTATTAGTATTTTTTTTTTTACTGAATGCATACAAGGTTCACCAGATAAGTAATTGGTAAAAGGCTCCACACAAGAAGCTATTAAACAATATCGATCGACTTTCTCAAAATTTATGCAAAATGGTTCTGATAAGTTCTTGCTTATTTTCCATTATACCATAACGGCTTTGGTTTGTGTCTTATGCAAGTGCACACAGGATACAAGTTGAAAGTGCAGCATATTCCTAATTACCGATGTGGCAGTCCCATCTTGGGTTGTGTACACAGGAAACATGCCCTTCCCAATGTTCCCATACCAGACCAGATAATTCAAGATCCCACTTTAGAAGCCAACTTTTCGGAAATACTGAGAATTATCATTTGAAAGGCAGCTTACCATGGCTTTGTTCTTTATCAATTTCTCTACAGGTCAACGGGTTGTGAAAGAGAACTTTTTGTTCGATTTCCAATGAGCTCCAACAGACACAATCACTGAATCACACAAGCATGACTAATACCAAACGTAGTTAACAAATGCAGAGGATCAAACAATATGGAAGAACACTACCAGTATTTGTAGTTCCATCAGAAGTAACAAATTGCCTCCCACGCAATTGACCCAGAATAGACTCCCTGCAAGGCCAGCCTTTTGTTCGAATAGATTTCTCTCATTGCTTGATGGACCTTAAAATTTAGACAAATGGCAGAGCCTCGCCCATTTGGGACATATATCACCTTCTATTTTTCAGTTTAGCAAGGAAATATAAATCATCATCGTCCCAAGCAAGTCTGCCTCCTTATTTCAACATTGATTTCCAACACATCAAATAAAGTGCCTTCAAATGGACGCTAGAATGAAAAACATTTACTCTATATATAGATAAAAATACAAAAAGGATAATGCACCAAGTCGATTAAAGAACAGGATTCACTTAATGTCACTTACATGGACCAAAAGCCTCTAGCACACAAAGGTGAGTTATATAAATTAAAGACGAGTTGAACGCAGTTAATAGGGGATGGATCCTTCAGGTAGATCCCAGTTATCTTCTTCATCATCTTGCTTCTTGCTTGCTGATTCTTCCTGCTTGATCGGTGGAGGACCTCTAAATGGGCCACGCCTGGTTATAGAATGAGACAGATAAACAGTAAATAATCACTGTCAAAGGCGAAATCTAACAGAAGAAACTCTTCATGGCTGCTCCTAGTTGTTTAATCCCAGATTAGTAACCTTATTGTGTCAGATATAAAGAACCCACAAGAATATGCAGTACAATCGAAAAAGGATTGCACAGCACCTAAGGGAGCAAAAGATTTAAAAGCTATAAATGTTAACACCCTAAAATCAGAGTAAAATACACAAAACCCATCTATACTTCGATACGAGATATGCAAATTTGAGACAAAAAGTGCAAAATCATAATGACACATTCCAAAGAAACCAAAGATGTGTGTGCGTGTATAAGTTTTTTTTCCTCACCAAAAATAAATAAATATAGAACATAGATAAAAGGATTAACAGGTAATACTTGTCCAGTGAAAATGGAATTATATATGCAAACTTATCACCCTAAATAGGGCCACAGAGAAATGTTTCACACCATCACACATATTACTGAAATTCTAACCTGGTTACTTATCAAAAAAAAAAATGACACGAAAAAATCTGAACTGGTGGCATTTCAGAAGACCCCAAAACATACCCACATACTGTTCAAGCGTAGTGATTGCTACAAAAATTCTCCATGCCCACTTTCTGAGTGAAGAATTTGCACTTTGTACTCTATGTGAGACGCAATGGATCCCTAAAGGGTAGCTGGGTTTTTAGGGGAACAGAAGTGGGAGAAAGGGAGTAATCATAATTGCTAACAAAAATCCCACATTTAAAGCCAACTGCCAAAGATTCAGAAAAAAAACTAACTATAAATACCAATCAAATCGAACCCAAACAGAAATTAACAAACAAAGACCAACAATTTATTGTATACGATTAAAAACAATACAAAACCATCACCTTGAACGAGCAAAGTAAATGCTTAACTAAGGCTATAGCAGCTAATTGTTCAATTCAGACAAACCTATCACATTAAAATTACCAAATCATCAAAATTTAATCTTTCTTTTCCTCAACTCTCCCACAATCCAAACAGCCCAAAGAAAATAATAACAACAAATTAGTAAAACAAAAATCAGATAACAAAAGGCAGAACCTTCTTTTGTTGCGCTTAGCGGCCTCACGAGTCCTGCGCTTCTTCTCGTCCTGCTTGTTCTCAAAGAACCTCCTGCGCTTACACTCCTGAATAACACCGGCCCTCATGACCTCTCTCCGGAACCGGTTCAGCAGCCTCTCCTCGGACTCGTTATCCTCCACCACCACCTGAACATTGTAAGCAGAATTGAAGTACAGCGTGTTGGCATAGGCCAGAGAGGGACATATCACAGAGGCCAAAGAAGAAGAAGAGTGTGGGTTCTCTTGGGCCACCAGCGAGACCAGCCCTTCTCTGGGTTTCTGCGTCTGTGGCAGAGTGAGCTGGGGTGGTGGGGTTTTGGGTGGTGGCGGTGGCGGTGGTTTTGAGGGGAAGATGAAGGAGAGGAAGTTGCTGAGAGAGGTGGATGAGGCAGCCATGGATGGATGAGTTTGGTGACCTCTGAGACTGTGGGCCTTTTGATTTTGGTCTTATCGCGTAAGGAGCTAAACAGGTGCAGGTGCCAGGTGCCAGGTGCCAGGTGGTTTCGGATCTGGGTCTGGGTGCGTGTTAGGTTGACCTGTTGGGTCTCGGGTCAGGGCTCAAGGGCCTAGGGTTGGAGGGTTTTTGTGGGCTTAGATTAGGTTCATCACAAGTTCAACTTAAACCCCACTTCCACCCCCCCCCCCCAAAAAAAAAAAAAAAAAAAAAAAAACTAGTGGAATGGCATGATGTATAGCCGTGTAATTGTAGAAAAATCACATTTTTATCTCATTATTATCGTATTTTATTTTAATTTTTTTCTTTTCTTTTCTTAACAATTACTGATTAATACTGCTGCTACTTCAGTAGGGTGACATACTGATATGATAAAAGTGTGATTTTTAACATTATTCCCGTCTTGCTTGATTTCTAAAAAGGGCTTTGGTTTGTGTCTTGTGCTCCTCGATACACATGACACAAGTTAAAAATGTCACACGTCTTTAATTATTGATATAACACTCTCAGTTTGCGTTCTATTCGCACCAAACACAGGACGCAAGCTATACTCTCTAATAAAGAATTCGCCTCTTCTAATTTTTTTTTTAGAATAACTACATGTTAAAGTTCTAAAATTGCATCTATTATTTTTAATAAACGGTTCAAATTTTGCCATCTCAACATTTACCGCTTTAAGAGGATATTTAATTTTCCTTAATTCATTGCATTTCACTAAAGCATGTGTTGATATGAAATTTTTGAATTTAGTTAATTAAGAATTGTGGTAGGGTTTAAAAAGCTCTAATACAAGTAAATTACAAAAACAATAGTAATATTATATACTCAACTTCTAATTTATTAGACTGATGTAGTAGTGTCTATTATCCATTAATTTTTTTTTCTTTTTTAATAAAAGTTGATTTAAGAGTTGATGCACACGGTCATATCAACCCAATAAAATAAGAATTAAGTATTTAAATTAAAATTACTCCAAAAACAACATTTGAATTTGAATTCAAGACCGCTGCTTTAATATTATACATATTCAATCATTCCAAACACTCAAACTAATATATATATATATATATATATTAACATTCATCACGTCCTATCTGTGTGAAAATGTCTTGAGTGTCATTCCCATCATGCCCAACAATTTTCTTTCATGTCCTGATTTAGTACCCATTTTGTCATCATTATAGAACCAATGTTATTGTGAATCGACCAAATATATATATATATAGAGAGAGAGAGAGAGAGAGAGAGTAATACATCATTCCTTGGAACTGTGGAAGAAACCAAGAATAGGTAAGTAATAAATGGCTGACATTTGAGAACCCATGATCAATCTTACATTCTGTCGTGATCTGCTGCTTTACTCTTTTCCTGATATATTTTTTTGTGTCAATGAGATTTTGAGCCTCCCTTAGCTCACCAAGAGGCAACAAATTAGCAGCAATTGTTGCAACTTGCAACCAATGCCATTCAATGTTAATCAAGCGATGCATTTTTTTTTATTTTTTTATTTTTTTTTTTTTTTTAAAAAAAAAAAAAAAAAAAAAAGTTCGTTTGTTGAAATTTTTGTTTTCTGCATTTTGTTTTGTTTTCTAAAAATAAAAACATTAATAAACAACTCTAATAAAAAATACAAAAACGGTTTTCACTTTTATGTCATATTATAACACAGTAGCCGGCCCTAGACTTCACCCCTCAAAAAATAGATCTGATATGCTCCCTCCTCCTCTCTCTTTCTATTTCTATTCCTCGCTCCTACTCTCCCCCTCCCCCTCCTATTTTAGTTTTTTTCTTTTATTTGTAGGTGTTCTTCGACCAGATCAACATTTTTTGCCTCTTCGCTATGCATCCGTTCATCTACCTCTGTGTTGTGCCGTTCATCTCCTCCCTAGCCGCTGCTACTGTTTGCTGGTTGTGTTTTTTACTTTGAATAAGAGTTTTCTTCTTTTTAGATCTGCCCTCATGGACAATCTATATGATGAAAATTACTTCGGTGTGAGAGTTAATCTCTCATGGCCGCTTTAAATAATTTTTCTAAGATATTTAGCTACCATTGTCTTAAATCTATCTGCTCTTTAATTATTTTTGTGCATGGGTTAGCAGAAAATATATAAAAGTCATAGATAACACTTTATTATAAGAAATTAATTTGTTTGTATATATGATTATGTAATCTCATAGCATGTGGCTATGATTTTGCAAAATTTTATACTTTGTGATGTAAAAGCTTTATGTTCGTGATCTTTGATCAATGAAATACTTAGATCTTTTGTTAAAAAAAAAAAAAAAAAAAAAAAAAAAAAAAAAAGCCCTACAAGTTGTTCAATTTAAACTGCTCTAATTTTAATTAGAAGAAAAAAAAAAGGGGGGGCTCTAATTATTCAACATATATCATTCTCTACTGGACAGCATGATCCAAATCATCCCAATGATGATGATTATTGTAAATTTGTAATCATGTTGGTAGATTATAAAAGTTGATGTTTTGAAAGGGAAATTTTGGAGCATGACGTAAAAGCTATGCCACTACAATTTTCTGCATTTGTGAGTCAGGCACCGCCCCTATAATGCTATTGGTGGCACATTGATGATTATGTATTGAACCCATTAATATTGCTGCTATTTTTTTTTTTTTTTGAAATGAAACTGAAGACTTCATTACTGAATATGAGCCCCCAAAAGGGAATAAAGTTGACCAAAGGCCAATAGAAATACAATAGGAACTCATACATGCCCGAAGGCAAAAATCACTGCCCGTAGGCCCTAGTGTGACTAGAGATATAGAAACTCCACCCACTAAGTCAGGAAAAAACTTGACTTAAAGCAGCCTATCAAATAAGATAGACTGTGAGAAAGATTAAGAATATACATAACAACAGCTACCCAAATAATAAATAAACATTACAAGAAGTAATCTTTAAGCCTCTTTTAACAATAAAGCACAACCGATTACAAAGAGAAGAGGCAGATCTAGCAACAAGCCATCAAACAGTCCCATAATGTCTAAAAATTACAAAGGTAAACCGAAACAGAAGACACAAGCAGGAAACAACAACACAGTGCCGGCAGAAGATACAGGGGCGGACTCCGCCGGAATTATTGCTGCTATTTGTACAAAATTCATTGCATGAACCGCTATCTCCAATTTGTTTATCATAATTTTCATATTTTTATTTTTATTTTTTACAAATTTAACTGAGTCAAAGTTTTATTTCAAATTAGATCGAAGGAAATCGACATTTGTCTTAAAAATGCATATGAGAATTACATACTCTGTTAATTCTATTAAAAATGTACATGGGTGTTAATGTATTAATTAAGTGATTAAATTTACCTTTTTTTATCAGTTTAAGCTTTTGGAATAAGTAGTGATTTAACATGATATTAAAGCTAAACGTTTTGAGTTCGAACATTGACTCCGTTATTTAACCTCATTTCGATTAAATATTTAAATATTCCACGTAGTATTGATTAAATTATTAAATTTATCTCTTTCTATCAATTTAAGCTTTTAGAATAAGTGGTGATTTAACAATGAGAATTACATGCTTTAAAAACAGATGACATTTTAATAGACTGAATTGAAAGCACCAATAAAAGGGTTACAATTTAGTCTAGAACATCATTATTGAGTTTAGACTTTATAGAATCTAAGTACGTATAATTTGATTATACATAATAGAATACATATTTAAATCCAAATTCAATGAACTATTGAAATACAATTGAGAAATTTTAACCCCAATAAAAACGGATATATTTTCCCTTTACCCTTTCATTATGATAAACATATTGTATATATTCAACAAAAGTAAAATTTGCGTAGATTAAATTATAACCGTTGGCAGTCATTATACTCTAACATGTCATATGTCGGCATGTAATTAACTATAAATTAAGCTCTTGAGCACATTGTAATGATTAATAAAGTGTCACAAGACACGGTAGGTGCAAACTACAAAATGTACTGACAGACCCAAAATATTATTATAATCGATAATTGAATTTGTGAGATACCCATCTCGTGGCCATGTTGATGGCTTCATGTTCTAAACACAGGCAGGCCTCTAGGGCTAGGGATAAAAAAAGACTTTCTTTTAATTTAGTTTATAAAATTGTCCCGCGTTTTTTTAATGTGTGAAAAGTACGTAATATTTTAATTAGGATGCGAGAAATATGTGATTTTTTAACAAAAACTATTAAACTATCACGTGCTTGTCACATGTTAAGAGACACATGACAATTTTATAAATTAGATTGAAAAAAATTTCCGTCTAAGAACATGGTATACAAACGGTTGCATTTATAGATCCTTTAAGAAAAATATTCTAATGCTTGCACTTCAAAAGCATATCCAATTAATATTTTTGAGGTCTATTACACGAGAACAAAGTTTTATTCCAAATTGGGTTGGAATAAATGTGTCCAAAATTATGTGATAATCACACGTTGTCATGCTCTATTAAAAATTTAGGTAAGAATCACATGCATTTTAGATACATGTTATTGTGTGAGTTTAATAAAATGGGGTGGATCGGAGGAAATTGGAAGAAAACTTTATCGACCGTTGGCATGCAGTCATTGAAAATGGACAACGTTTTTCTCTAAACTATGTTGGAGAAGTGTCTTCCAACCTAGTATATTAAACTTATATATGGGATTTTTTAAAATGCACGTTAAAATTAAATGCATTTTAGATATTTGTAAATTTAATAGACTGAATTAGAGGAGATTCCTCCGACCCTGTTCTGAGAAAAACTTTGTCTCCTGGAAAATTAAAACCTTCTACAAGCTGTTATAAATCACCACTTATTCTAAAAGTTTAACCTGATAAGAAAAAAAAGGTAAATTTAGTCATTTTAATCATACTTTAACACAAGCTAGTAAGCTTGAACCAATTAATAATTTAAAAGGAAAAATGGGGGCTCCAAAACCATGTACTCAATATTTAATTGGGCCTAGAGACCACAGCTTAGGCACTTTTGTATTCATAAATGCTTTAAGAAAGATAACATATCGAAGTATGTTTTGAGGTCCACTGCATAAAGATGTGGAGTTTAGTGAAATCAAAGCCTTCCAAAAGCAAATTAACCTTTAACCCTTAATTTACAAGAAAAAAAAAAAAATGGGACCCCAAAACCAAAAAGCATGTTCTCTATGGCCTTTGGAAGCAATCCAGGAAAATTTTAGCATCCCAACTTAGGGAGGATTAGGTAAACGAGTCCTTTTTAAGTACAAGAAATTGTTAAGCAATCAAATAATTATATATTAGGGTTAGGGTTTCAAAGCATTCTCTTTCCTAATCCAAGGGGCTGAAAACTTCCCTAGCTAGGCTGATGATTTCTTGTAGCCAATCCCATGCTTAATTGGCTTTCTAGCTAGGTAGATATTCTTCTTTTGGCCGGGAACTTTCTTCACAGATTCGGGGGTTTAATTGTTAAAAACGACACGCGTCTAACACAAGTGCTAAACCTACTCGATATTCATGACACTCAAATTTGGGTTCATGATACGTGTCAAAAGAAAACAAACACAAGGATTAATTAATTAATTAATTAAGGCAAATCCACCACTGTTATCAGTGGAAAGACAACACAACCTTTGAATCATAGTGCATATATATATATTCTGGGGAAACAAACAACATTAAAAATGATCGAAAATCTCATCCAATAGATCGACTTCCATTTTCTAGGTTAGGTCGTGGCATATATATCTTCTCTCTAATTGGTGATTAAACTAGTTAAGGGGCCAAAATTGTTGGTTAGTACAAAACATTTAATTAATATTTTAACACTCTTGGATCTTTGCATGTTAGCTTAAATGGAGGTGAATTACAAAGACAAGATTCGAAATCAGGATTTTAATTAATATTTTAGTACTCTTTTTCACCGTGTGAGTTCAAGCTCTTCCTTGATAAGTGAGGGTCAACACGTAAAATATTTAAAATAAATAAAGATTTAACAGTAAACTTGAATAAGACAAAAGTAATGGCCCTACATCAAAGTCTATTACATAGCAATGTTTTTCTTCGGTTTGCACTTTGGCCATCTTCTTAATTCGCTTGCTCATTGATGAAGACCAACTGTCACTTTCGTGCCACCTTTTTTTTTAAAAAAAAAAAAAAAAAAAAAAAATTAAAAAGAGAGGTTGAAAGGAATGACCCTAATACAAACACATCATCATTTGGTAGGAAACAAGATTGATTACCACATGCTTGTTAATTGGTAGCTTTATGTTAGTAATTAAGTGATCACTGATGATATATAAGACAACTTTTTTGAGTCCACTATTGGCAGGAGGAGTGACCCAGTATTTTAATTTCAAGCCCCTCCATGCCCAACCAGTCACACAATTGAAGGGATACCTAGCTTTCCGCCATGTCTTGGATGCATGAGAAACCTTTTTCACAATGGTGGGGAAAAGAAGTATTAAACATTCTTGTTTTATGTGTTTTGGGGGAGTGGGGGCTTTGGATTGTGATCAACATTTAGCATCCATGATTTGGTGATCCATGTTATCCAATTAGTGTTGGTTTTGCTTTATCTTCTGAAAGCTATGTAAAGTGAGAAGTACTCAGGAGAGAGCCTCACCAAAATGACCTTTGCAATTAAAGTATTAAAATGAGGTAAAAGTTTTTTTTTTTTTTTTTTAATTATTTTTTTAACTGAGTTGAAATAAATTACTCGAACACAGTCTATTATAAAATAGATATTTGTTCTTAAAACATATTATTATCATATATATTTTTAATTTCATTTATCACATAAGTGTTAAATAAGTCAGTTTTCAGGTAAACGAGAAAAGAAAAGGTCAAGTACATCCGGAGTTAACAATAGACATCTAACTAATTTCATTTTTTTTTTCTACAATAAAATATTTTGTTTAAAGTCCTTTCTTAAACTGCATCTGTCTAATTAACTATCTATATTTAATTGGTTCTTTAATGAAATTAGTGGTAACAGATATGCTATCTTAACTTATATGGAAATGATTGAGAGTGAATTGTCATTCAATGAATCAATCCCTAACTAATTATTTTATTAATTATGGATTATCATATCAGTTTATAAGGAATTTATAGCGAAAGCTATAGTGCTTCTAGAAATTAATTCAAAAAAAAAAACAAAAAACTTATATATATCTTGGTAAAAAAGAAACAATATATGTTGTAGTTTTGGATATTATTATTTTTTTTAAAAAAAAAAAAAGAAGAAGAAGAAGAAAAAAAAAAGAGGCCATTCTTGCATGTTTTCCATAGTTTTCAAACTTGCTTTTATTTTTATTTTTTATTAATTTCTATATATATATATATATATATGGGGATTCCTTCCTCATTGGTTTTGACAGCACTTCTGATGCTGTCAATACTTTGTTTTATATGATTGTAGAATATTTTATTGGCACGCCAAGTCACCTAGCGTCTAGGGTCCATGACCAGTTAAGTAACCTTAGATGTCCAACCCTGAGCGACTTTAAATGGTATAAGGATGTTTTCCTTTCTAGAGTCATGCTAAGAGATAATAGCAACCAACCGTTTTGGAAAGAGAAATTCATTAACGGTCTGCCTCACCTCTTCGCCCATAAGATCAAAGAAGTCTTAGTCAATGAGAACAATGTGATAGAATATGATAATCTCACTTACGAGAATATCATAAGTGCTATCCAAAAAGAAGGTCTTAAGATGTGTATCGATATGAAAATATCAAACCAAGCCAATAAGGACAAGAAAAAGGCTAAGTATGAAATGGGTAATTTCTGTGAGCAATATGGTCTGCCTTCGGTAGCACCATCCAAGAAGCATAAGAAGTCCCGTAAGCATGAGGAATATAGAAAGAATAAGAAACGGTTTAAAAGATTCAAGAAAATAAGCTTTGAGCCGAATGATTTCTATAAGAAGGAAAAGAGGAAACCCAAGAAAAGATTTAAGAGATCTAAGAACAACAAAGATGGTTGTTATAAGTGTGGTAAGACCGGTCACTTTGCAAAGGATTGCAAAGCTAAGGAAACCATTAAGTCTCTAAAAGTTTCTAATGAAGAAAAAGAAAATTTAATAAGAATATTAGAGATAAAAGACACTGAACCCAGTGACTATGAGTCTGAACTAAATATTAGTTCAAGCGATAACAGCTACCGCTCATGCAGTAGCAATGAGTCTGAGTCTGGTCCAAACATAAGTTTCGGTTGTAACGACACTTGTTGCAAGACAATTGGTGTTATGACCAAAAAAGAAGAGCAAGAAGAATTGCTTCTTGATCTTATAAGTAAAATTGAGAATTCTGAGTTAAAAAGACAATATTTAGAAAAGTTAAGAAAACTTCTAACAAAGAGAGAAGTTAATAAGTCTAAAGGTCTTGATATAAGTTTAAGCAACACGCTTAAAAGATTTGATAAACCAAAGGAACAAATCACAATAAAAGATTTGCAACTTGAAGTTAATCAAATTAAGTCTGAGATTAAAATACTTAAGGAAGAAAATCAAGAGTTAAAACAGGATGTTAATCTCTTGAAAATTGAGCACAAGCTTAAGACAGCCGCTAGCAGTTCTAATAATAGTGAAGCCGAGTCCGACCCAAAGCTTGAAGATACGCCTCCACAATTTGAAGAAAATTGTATAAGCCTAATCAACCGAATCCATATTAAAAAATGGTATTCCAAGGTTAAAATTAAGATCCATATTTTGAGTTATCTGTAGTTGTATTAATTGATACAGGTGCAGATCTGAACTGTATACAAGAAGGACTTGTTCCTACGAAGTATTACAGTAAGTCAAAAGAGAATTTGCGTTCTGCTAATGGCAGCAAGATGTAAATTACTTTTGAGATAAGCAAAGCCCATGTGTGTCAAGACAATGTTTGCTTCAAAACATCATTTGTCTTGGTTAAGAATATGACTGACAAAGTCATATTAGGACTACCTTTCATTACTCTGTTGTATCCTTTCACAACAGACCAGGATGGGTTAATTACCTATCCCATGGATGAAAAGGTTAAGTTTAAGTTTCTGGCCAAACCAGAATTAAGTCAATTGAATGCTTTCAAAAGCAATTCAATCTCTAAGTCTGTTAACCTAATCAAGTCTAAGACCCAACAGATAGGTTTTTTACAAGAGGAGATTAAGGTTAAAAGAATTGAGGAACAATTAAGTCAAAAGACCCTTCAACAAAGAATCCAACTCTTTGAAGATAGGATCAAAAGTGAAGTTTGTTCTGATGTCCCTACTGCCTTTTGGCATAGGAAGAAGCACATTGTAAGCCTTCCCTATATCAAAGACTTTGATGAAGGAAGAATCACCACTAAGGCTAGACCCATCCAAATGAGTCAAGAAGTTACTGAATTCTGCCGAAGAGAAATAGAAGACCTATTACACAAAGGCATAATTCCTAAAAGCAAGTCACCCTGGTCTTGTTCAGCCTTTTATGTCCAGAAAAATGCTGAACTTGAGAGAGGAGCCCCTAGGTTAGTCATTAACTACAAGCCCCTCAACAAAGTCCTGGAATGGATAAGATATCCAATTCCAAATAAGAGAGACCTAATCAATAGGTTAAGTGGTTCTGCGATTTTTTCTAAGTTTGACATGAAAAATGGATTTTGGCAAATCCAAATTCATGAGAAAGATAAGTATAAAACTGCTTTTGTCACACCCTTTGGACAATACGAATGGAATGGAATGTAATGCCCTTTGGTCTTAAGAATGCCCCTAGTGAGTTCCAGAATATTATGAATGATATTCTTGGTTCCCTAAGCAAATACTCCATAGTTTACATTGATGATGTCCTCATCTTCTCTAAGTCTGTTGAAGAACACTGGAAACATTTAAACTCGTTTCTAGAAGTTATCAAATCAAATGGACTGGTTGTTTCTGCTACAAAAATCAAGTTGTTTCAAACCAACATTCGATTTCTTGGATACAACATCCATCAATCGAAAATAAGCCCAATTAGCAGAGTAATCCAATTTGCTGATAAGTTTCCTGATGAAATCCTTGAGAAATCCAAACTTCAGCGGTTCTTAGGATCCCTCAACTATGTTGCTGATTTCTATCAAAATCTTCGCAAAAAATGCAAGCCATTGTTTGATAGACTTCAAAAAAATCCTCCTCCATGGACCACTGAACATACTTCAGTTGTCAAAGATATTAAGTCCTATGTCCAGACATTACCTTGTCTTGGCATTCCCACCAATGAGTCTTTTAAAATTGTTGAGACTGATGCCTCCGACATTGGGTACGGTGGTATTCTTAAACAGGAAATTCATTCCAACCAACTTGAACAAATTGTTCGTTTCCATTCAGGTGTTTGGAATTCAGCCCAAAATAATTATAGTACTATTAAGAAAGAGATTTTATCTATAGTACTATGCATTTCCAAGTTTCAAGATGATCTCTTGAACCAAAAGTTTTTAATTAGAGTTGATTGCATGAGTGCAAAACATGTTTTAGAAAAGGATGTTCAAAACATTGCATCTAAACAGATTTTTGCCAGATGGCAAGCAATTTTAAGCATATTTGATTTTGACATTGAGTACATTAAGGGAAGTCAGAATTCTATCCCTGATTTCTTAACCTGTGAATTTTTGCAGGGAAAAAATGGCTGATAAGAAGAAAGAAAAAGCTTCGACCTCTAAGCCCAATTTAAGTTCTAATGCTAAGCCTTTCAACCTTGTCACCCCAAGCCAACTAAGTTCCTATGATCTCATCCTAAGAAATTCACCTACCCAAATGGTGAATCGATATACTACCCTAGGTAGTACCATAAGTCCAAGGCCGTCCTTCCAGTCTGCCTTGATAAGCTCTTCAAGTCCTTTTTATGATCTCCCCCCTCAAAAGCCCTTCATAAGATACCCTAAGTCTTCCCCTTACCATCCCAAAGAACCTCCCCACAATCTGTTCTTGGTTGAGCCTGATTTTACTCACATAAAATCTCCTGATGAAATTGCCAAAGCCTATTACTCTCCCCGTTGGCATTTTCCGGCTATCCACCCTGAAAAGTCCATTGAGTTCTACAGGGACATACTCCTTGTCACTAAGTCCATCCAAGTAAGACCTATTCAATGTCAGAGGATCCCTGGGCGAATTGCCTTTCATTCTCTGTTCATAATAAGATTCGTTGCACAAAAGGATTGGGGAGCACCTCATTTTGTCTCCAGAAACCTTTCCAACAGAAAAGTTGGATATAGTTACCATGATTATATTGAGGCTTGGTACAAAGTTCTTTTGTATCAAAATGAAGATTTTTCCCATTCCTAGTTTATAAATTTTGACAGGAATTTTAAGGGTCCTATCCCCGTCTGGTTTCACAGATGGTGGCAAGTTCATGGACCAGTTCACCAAATCCTCCCTAAAGAAGTCAAAGATGCTGTACGGTATTTCTCTATCGTCAAGAAGTTGTCTCCTCAGGAAGAAGACTTGCCTATGACAGTCCACTTCTTTGCTCATTTCAAAGTTTCGTGGATTCTTAAGTGGCAATATGTGTTTATCACCCAGAACTGCGTTGCCCGACAGTTCTCGGTTAAGTGGTGGGATAAGTTCAATTTCTCTTTGGTTCAATCCAGCCTTATGAAGGAGTTCCCTGAAAGACCTCCAACTATTCAAGACTCTGTAACTCACGTTTCAGAGACTCAAGTTGAGCCTGCCCCTGATATCCCTAAGTCTGAATCTTCTGTTCTTTCAAAAGAAAATAAGTCATCTAAGATTAAGCAAATGGCTCTCCTTATGCAGCAGCTCTTAGAAGCTGAAAATAATGATGAAAACGAAGAAGCCTCTACTGCAGAATCTTCTGTTCAGCATCATTATAATTTTGATCTTTTCCAAGATGTCCAGGATCCAAATAGCATCACTGATTTGGACTTGGATTTCTAAGTCGCCCCGTCGGCACAAAGGACAAAGATTTAAGCTGTGCATTCACCCGTCGGCACAAGAAGACAAAAGTGAACAGTACTCGGTCGGCCACCCGACAAGGTACTATTCATCAAAAGTTTTACCCTGCTTTCGGTGCAAGTTACCTATAGTAAAAGCAGAAAGAATCTGCTTTCGGTGCACGCCTGACAAGCCTAAGCATGCTGGCATCCCGTGATTCCGGCCCTGAGTCCTCCTGAAGTCTATTTAAAGAGCAGAAGTCTGAAGTTCAAGGCAGACCTTTTTTCAGAGTTTACCTCTTTGTAACCTCACCTGAACCTCTCATAAGCCAAACACTTGTAATGTTTCATTCCAATGTTTCTAAGTCTAAGCTTGTAATCGCCAGTAGCATCCTGGCTTAAAGTTCATTTGTAAGTTTTAAATTCAAGTTATTTTGAATCTAAGCATTACTTTTAAGTTGATTTCATGATCATTGTTGAATACTCTCTTATTTTGTATTCAGATTTTGATATTGAAATTGTTATGCATATTACTATGTTTTCTTATGCTAACCATCATTTCATCCACACTACTGTCACCACTTCTTACTATTAAGCCCCTACTACCACCCCCTATTTTGATATATATATATATATATATAAACTATTTAAGGCCTCGTTTGGTTCGAGTAATAGACTTTCGAATGTAAATAATAATTCCTTTATTTGGTAGGATCTATTCCTTAAAATAGTTATTCCTATTGGAATAAGTTAAGAATGAGTATCGGATAAGGGTCCATTTGGGTTTACAATTTCAAAAGGTGCGATTTAAAAATAGTGATCTTAAAATATGCAATTTAGAAAAGTGATTTTTAAAAACGCAATTAAGCGTTTGGCAAAATTGCAAATTGGCCTTTAAAATTGCAGATTAGCCTTTTAAAATACTGATTTTTTAAAAATCACCCCATTGCCTGTTATTTGAATAACTATTTTTTCTGCATTTTCAAATCGCAATTTTTTAAAAACGCAATTTCCAAACGATTCATTTTCTGCGATTTGGTTTAAAATCGCACTTTTTCTCTACAAAATCGCAATCACAAACGCACCTTAAGTCGGTGTCGAAAACCTTTCACCGACTTTCGATCGAAATAGTCGAGTAATTATCCGACTTTATTCCGAGAAGGAATATTTTTGAAATTTTCGGATAATCGAAAAATCGATAATTGACTGTCGGATAAATCGAAATAATCGAAAAGATTACGGCCTAAAATTCTAACAAAGTGAACAAACCTAATGACCCAAAACTCTCAAACAAATGAAACAATAATCAAAACGCAGGAAAGATGAGGAAATACTCGGTTAAAAAATAAAAAATGGGGAGGGTGAGGAAACTTACAGGCAAACGCAATAGAGAAAAGGCTCGTAGATTTCCTTTGATTCGACGTCGTCGTGCAATGTTGGATCTTCCATTGGGAATTTCCATAGGCCAATCAGTTCAAAGGCCAATTCTTGAGAGAAACCGTTGGGGGAAGAGAGAGAGAGAGAGAGAGAGAGAGAGAGAAAGATAGAGGCTGAGGTTGATGGATGTCAAGGCATTGGCCGTGGCCGGCTAAGCGTGAGGCGTGAGCGGTAGGGAGGGAGCAATCTATTGATCTAGGGTTAGGTTTCGTCATGTGTGTTGTGCGACGGGGAGGGAGTGAAGGCTTCAGCAGCCAAATGAGTGAAATGACGATTTGGGGAAAAAGAATCAACTATATACAGGACAAAACGACGTCGTTTTGATAAAGAGTAAAACGACGTTGTTTTGAACTACGAGTTGGTAACCAGCGAAAATAAATTTTCATCAACTACCGACCGACTAGATTTTCAAAAATTAAATTTATTCCGATTTTCGATTTTTTAAATATTTGGTAAGCGGTAGGTGATCGGAGGCAATTTGGTGGCAGTCGGTAGGTTTTCGGTAGTTGGTATTCGGATAATTTGCTCACCCCTATAATAAGTATTTACTTACGAAGAATAATACCTATTCTTCCAAAAAATGAGATGAATAGTTATTTCTAAAAGAATAGACGATATTTTTGAGAAAAAAACACTCATATTATTTTTTATTTTCTCTCAAATTAAAAAAGAATAGAGAAAAGAAAGAAACAAGAAACGTACATGAGATACTGTGGCTAGGTGGTCGCACGGCTAGCCACAGATGAAGTCAATAGTGGTCGCACTTTCCCAGAACATCTCGTGGTAGATCCTGAGGATTAAGAATTTAAGATCTAAACTTGTTTAGCTCATACAAGACTATAGTCTATATAGTATAGATAACAATATATGAATCTGTACATATATATAATTATAGAGACTTGGGGGACCGTAATCAAAATAATACTAATATTGTTCGAGTTTCACTCTTTGGGTACCTGGCTCTGGCACTGCTGTTGCGGGTGGTGTGGTGATGTTAATGGTAAATTAAATAAAAAAGCTTTGGTTTTTTCTACATATTATAATCCCAAAGACAAGGCGCACACTAAATTAAGCAAAAAAATAAAGAAACAGCAGACAAGGTGGCTCTTCCAACTTGATACAAGCTCTTTCTTTTCTTTCTTTCCTAGCTTGTTTGTTCACTACTAACTTCACTCCCACCAAAAATCTCTCTCTGCGCCTCAATGGCGTATCTTTCACTGTTTCTATATCTGCTTCTCCTTCTCTCTACTTTTTTTTCTCTCCCAACTTCTCCTTAGCTTTGCTGTACTACGCTTCGTTACAAGTGCAAGTCCTAGAAACTCGGGACGACCCAGTTCCTCTCTTCTTCTTTGCTTTCATTGCTCATTCATAGTCGTCCCCCCCTTTACTACTTCCTTTGACTTGACTTAGACTTCCCTGGTACGTCTCTCTCTCCCTCTCTCTCTCTCTCTCTCTCTCTCTCTCTCTCTCTCTCTCTCTACAGTATATACGTTCGTGTGTGAACGTGGGTGTATTGTATATCATGATCATTTCTGAGAGCCCGTTTTGCCTGCCTGTCTTTGGCTTTTCATGTATGAATATACGCTTGTTTGTATCTTTCTTTCTTTTTTTCCTCTCAAACTTTCAAGGGTGTGCATGTTCATTTGCTTATATATCTTCTGACTGTTAATCAGATTGATCTTACATGGGTTCTAATCTGAGTAATTTGTTCTTCTTCTTCTTCTTCTTCTTCTTCTTTTTTTTTTTTTTTTTGATTGTTATGTTTTAGTCGTATTATAAATTATGACATCCCATTTAAGTTACGTATTTTGATCTGACTTTCTCAACTGGGTTTCTTTTTTTCTTCAAAGTTTGATGTTGAAATATTTCACTCCTTTCCATAAATCCTGACAAACCCATGACATAAACACCAAAAATATTACAATGGAGGAAATTTTTTCTCTGGGGTCTTGTGCTTATTTCTTTGTATCTTTGATGAATCCATGAGAGAAATTGATTTTCTATGTATATCTGTTAATTTGTAAAAAGGTGCATAGATTGTTGATCAGTCCATGACATAAGATTTGTTTTTTGGATGTATTTTTAGCCAAATTTTATGATTTATGCATATTGGTAAAAGGAATATTGCTGATTATCTATTCCTTAGATTTTTTTTATTTTTTTTTTTCATTTCTTTCAATTACAGAGAATTTTAACAGTTTAATAGAGTTCTGATCCATGTCCAAAGGAAAAGAAATAGAGGGTGAAGAAGAAAGAGAGGATATGTGTGGCAATGACAGTGAAGTTGGTAGTAAGAAACGGCTTCTTGCCAGGGACTCTGGTACTCGCATTTGCATTAATTCTCATAGTTCCTCAGGTGGAGAACCTCAGGATGCAGATTATTCCGTTGCTTCGCTGAGTGATGAGTTAGAGGCTCTGATCTTGGCCAGGGTTCCAAGATCAGAATACTGGAAGTTCTCTTTTGTGAGCAGAAGGTTTTTCTCTCTTGTGAAGAGTGGTGAGGTGTATAAGATTAGGAGGGCAATTGGGTTTAAAGAACCGTCTGTTTTCATGCTCTCTATTGGGGAGACTAGCTGGTGGGCATTTGACAGGCAATTCAGGTGTTGCAGGAAGCTTCCAATCTTACCATCAGACGTGTGCTTTTCAAGGGGGGATAAGGAGTCGGTTTGTGCAGGGACTCATCTGATTGTTTCAGGAAAAGAACTTGATGGTGTTGTTGTTTGGAGGTATGAATTGGCATCGAACAAATGGCTCAAGGGTCCTTCTATGAACAATTCAAGGTGTTTGTTTGCATCAGCCACCTGCGGCACCTCTGCTTTTGTAGCTGGTGGCATGGGAATGGAGAGTGAAGAGGGAGTGTTGAGTTCTGCTGAGAAATATGATCCAGAGAGCAAATCATGGGAGCTTCTTCCAAGGATGCATCAGAGGAGGAAGCTTTGCTCTGGCTGTTACATGGATAACAAGTTCTATGTGATTGGAGGGATGGACGAGGAGGGGAAAGGTTTAATTTGTGGGGAAGCATTTGATGAGCAGAAAAACACATGGGAATTGATCCCAGAGATGTTGAAAGATACCCCCGTCTCAACTTCCCAATCTCCACCTCTTGTTGCAGTTGCCAACAATGAGCTCTACTCACTTGAAGCTTCCTCAAACGAGCTGAAGGTCTACCTGAAGAGGAGCAATTCATGGAAGATTTTAGGACCAGTCCCAGTAAGAGCTGATTTTAATAGAGGATGGGGCATAGCATTCAAGTCTCTGGGTGATGAGCTTCTTGTCATTGGTGCGTCGTCGGTTGCTTTTGCAGGCCGTGGCATGGCCGTATACACTTGCTGCCCAGATCCACAGGCTGATGAATTGGAGTGGAGGGCTCTTGACTGTGGCACTAACCAGCTAAGCCACTTTATTTGGAACTGCTCTGTCATGGTAACCTGAAAGCTCAAATCGATCTGAAGCAGTGGCTCTAGAGTTGTTTGATATGAGTGTCTGAATCAGAGTTTCTTTTTTCTTTTTTCTTTTTTCTTTTTCTTTTTCTTTTTCTTTTTCTTTTTTTGGGTGTTTGTCAGTACAACACAAGCTTAACTGAGTTTGCTGTAATTTCCTTTTGCATTACTTTAAGCGTTCCGTGCCCCATCCAAACTTTGTGATGATGACATAAGGGTCATTTGATGAAGCTCGCTGATTTGATCTTTCGCTTCTATCTCCAATGTTAATTTATTAATGATATTTATATACATCTTTTTCACATCTCATTTTCAAATTCACCATTAAATTTGTTAGATCTCACAAATTTAATAATAAATTTTAAATTTAATTGTATGGAGATATGCAACAAATACATTGTGTATCATATCTTTTGTTTACAACCCGAATACATAATTTGGACAGAAAAACGGAAAGGCAAGTATGGGATCCACCTACCTAGAAGTGCAAGGCCCACCTGTCACCCTGGCATAGTGGGCTTAGTGGTGAAGGCACTAAAGTATCGTAAAGAAACAAATAAACAAACAAATTTAAGAGGCATGAGGTGATGTACTCTGAAGCTAAATGAGGGTCGTTATCCTTTGAAATAATGTACTACATCACCAACAGTCTAACACCCTAGCAAAAGGAGAAGCTGGCCTATAGGGGTAACAAAAAAGAAAAAAGAAAATGGAAAGATCTAACTACCCGTAAGATGAATGAAAATGCTTTGAATATTATAATTTTTACTGCGACTTAACTTTTTACAATATGACGTGGTCGTCCATATAAGGAAAATTCCCTTAGCCCCCACATTCAAGAAGAAGAAGCACCACTGTGTTTCAGGCTGCAAACCAACAGAAGCAATGAGCTGGAAACTGTAAAAATTTGCTTTTGATAGTAACAGTAAGATTAAGCACCAGTCTGTCCAATTACAGAAGTTTGAACTCATTGTTAAGGAAAAACAAATAAAATCATATTCTTTGCTTAATTAGAATGATGGCACAATCCTTTTTTGTCTAGATAAAATCAATTAACGACAGTAACTTTAGTCAATTTTAACTTCGTTAACCATAACACCAAAATTTGCTGCATCAGTTCCATCGAGGGCTGGGTAAGACCTCAGCCAGTCTGAGCAAAACGAGCCGAACCAAGCCAGCAGTATATATATATATATATATATATCTGCTAACTAGCTGTCTAGCTTCCTTTCCATGAAAACTATGAAATGCAGTACGAAACAGTTAGACGTGCGTCAGTAATCTAAAAAGTTCAAAAAATTAAATAAATAAAAAAAAAGATCAAAGGGAATTTAAAATAGGATTTATTTGATAACAAAACATGTGAAAAATAGAAATTAAGTTCGACGATTTTTTTTCTAAAGCGATTTTTTTTTTTTGTTTCAAATTTTAAGAACACGTTTTTGAGTTGTTTCAACTATAAGTGCACCAACTATCGCCCGTTTGAAATCTCTTTTTCTCTTTCCACTCTTTTTGGAATTTTTTTTTAATGATTAAAAAATAGGATTGACGTGATATAAAATTGAAATAATTTATATGGAAAAGTGAAAAAAAAAAAAATTGTATTGTAGTGAGTTTTTTATTTAAAAAGTAATAAAAAAGTGTTGATGTGATATAAAAAGTGAAAAAAAAAAAAATTAAGAATATTTTGAAATTAATGTTTTTTTGGGAGAAGTGAAAAAAAAAAAAGGTAAAAGAAGGGGAAAAATGGATTTCAAACGAGGCCTATATCTTATAATTGCTGGAATATGCACAAAATGTCTATGAAAAGAAATTCATTTTATTAAAAATATTTTTTAAATTAGCGTGTTCAAAGCTCCACAAATTCAACGCAATGGGATCTTCTTTATTTAATTGAAATTGAAAATATTGATTTTACTGGGAGAACCCGGCCCTAAACTTCACCCCTCAGAAAACATGTAACACTCCGGTTTCATATTGAGAAGAGATGAATAATTCACATAGAGTGAGTAGTTTATAAAGATATTCATTGATACTAAGTCACATATTGCTTAGTTATTTGGTGAAACTGGACTTTATAAGGGATTCTAGAAAAGCTTCAAATTGACTAGTCCTTTTGAGGTGATAGCGCAGATTTGACTAGCATTTTTCATTAGGTAGTTACAAATGATATCAAAGCCACCTAGTAACGCCAAATCATATGATACTGGAGCACCGCATGACGTAGCCTTGACGCGAACGTTAGAAATTTAAGGAGGAGAGTTTGTAACACCCCAATCCCATATTGGAAATAGATGAATAACTCACATAGAGTGAATGATCTATAAAGATACTTATGAGTGCTAAGTCTCACATTGCTTAGTTAGTAGGTGAAACTGGGTTTTATAAGAAATTCTAAGAAAGCTCCAAATTAACTAGTTCTTTTAGGGTGATAGTGCAGATCTGACTAGTGATTTTTCCTGAGTCGTTACAAAACAGATCTAAGGCTGCTCTTTCCTCCTCTTCTTTTTCCTTTCTACTCCCTACTCTTACCTTCTCCCTCCCATTTTGGTTTTTCTTTTGCTTATAGGTGTTCTCCAACTATATCAGCAATTTTGGCATCTTCATTGTGCATCCATCCATCTACCTCCATAATGTGTCGTTCATCTCCTCCCTGGTTGCTGCTATTTGCTGGTTGTGTTTTTGCTTTGAATAAGAGTTTTTTTTTTTTATCTTTAAATTTGCCATCATGAGCGATTTATGGGATGAATATTAGTCAGGTGTGATAGATTATCTCTTACTGCCTTGATAGTTCGGTGTGAGGGGTTATCTCTCACGGCCGGTTTAAATAAATTTTTAAGATATTTGGCTACCATTGTCTAAATCTAATATGCTCGGAGCAGAACTACTCTTTAACTATTTTTGTACATGGATTAACAGAAGTTGGAAGTCATAGATAACATTTTATTGTAAGTATTTTGTTTGTATCTATGACCATATCATAGCATGTGGCTATGATTTTGCAAAGCTTTATGCCGTGTGATGTAAGAGCTTTATGCTCGTGATCTTTGATCAATGAAATACTCAGATCTTTCGTTCAAAAAGAAAAAAAATTGATTTTACTGTTAATATTGGTGATAATTATAAATGTACATTAAGTATTTATCAAGTGTCCATAAAAAAATGAGATAGCTTTTAAAATCATCATTTGATCAAAATCACCAATTGATCAATCATATCCCCCATGGTGATTTTAAAAGCCACCTCATTTTTTAATGGACACTTAATGTACATTTAGAATTACTCAACTAATGTATGGCACTGGATCGAGTTATGTTTATTGGGCAACTTTTGTACAACTCTAACAATTATTTATTATTATTATTATTATTATTATTATTTATGATCAACCAATAGATCTGTTTTCCTACATGTGGGTCTTAAATATCCAATGGGCCTTGATACCTACACAACAACACCACAACAATTCCACAACACTCCCTCACATGGGCGTGGGGCCCAGTGTGTGTGGAGTCCACCCCATATAAGAGGGTGTTGTGCAATTGTTGTGGTGTTATTGTAAATTTATCATTTTCCATATCCAATAGTTAATCTTAAAAAAAGTTATTAGAGTTGTACAAAAATTATGCAATAAACATTATTGTACAACACCAATACAACAATTGTACAACAACCCCTCATATGAGGGTGGGCTCCAGTATGTAAGACCCACCCTCATGTAAGGGATTGTTGTACAGTTGTTGTATTGGTATTGTAAATCTAACATTTTCCATCATTTAAACATAATATCACTTTATTTAAAATTTACATAATATAATAATATATACATAATTAGATTTATAAAATTTTAACTGAACTAAAAACTGAATTTTTGATGAATAATTAGTGTTTATTTTGTTGACTTGCAGTTTGAAAGTTCTGATTCTCACTCCGATCTGAAGAAAAGCACACAAAAACCCTAGTCCACACGTAATTGCTCTTCTAATAGCTTGGAATCCAATCGCTGCGATCTCACGCTCATTTGATCTCTAATGTCAGAGAAATGGCGGTTTCTGTGGTGCGGTTCCCGATCTTCCTCATAATAAGAGTGATTGGCGTGATGGTTGCCGCTCTGGTGCTGACCTGGACCCTCCATTACAGAGGAGGCTTGGCTCTTGTCTCCGACAACAAAGATCTCATCTTCAACGTACTATCTCACCCATTTTCAGACTTCTCTAATTAGTTGGTAGCTTTTTGTGGTTAAGAAGATTAGGTTGGTGAATCTATTGTTGTAATGTAACTTTATAGATCCATCCTGTTCTAATGGTGATCGTGTTATGCGCAGGGAAGCGTTCCTGAGATAGGGGAAGATTGTCTGAAAGAAAGAGAGGATGGGGGAGAAGTTTCAGGAGGAGTAACGTGGCAGTAAGGGAAGAGAAGTGTGGAAGTTGTAGTGGCAGTAGGGGAAGAGAAGTGTGGAAGTTGTAAACGTGGACCATTACCTATAAAGTGGGACACGTGGAGCAGTAATTAATAGAGGTTAGAAGTAGTGTATTAGTGGGGTTAGTTGCTTTATGTATGGGGTTAATATAGTCGTGGGTAACTGGCCGGTTAGTGGCCAGCAGTTATGTTTTAGCATTTCTGTAATTAGTAGCATTTCTGTAATTAGGATTTAAAGGAGTCTTTGGCAGCTTAATGAGATATCCAGAATTTCATCCAACATCTTGTGTCTCTTGAACCGTGTGTTAGAGAACAAGTTCTCAGCTTAAACCGTGAGTTTAGTGTGAGAAGGGAGAGAGTTTGGAAAGGAGAGTTACTCTATTCAGCCTTAAACAGTTCTGTCCATAACAAGTGGTATCAGAGCACCGTTCTTGCGACCATGGCCGAGGGTACCAGAGTTTCGCAGCTAGCGGAGAGTTTAGCTAAACTCAGGGACGACCACTTGGAGTTCAAAACCCGCACCACTGCATTTCAAGACAATACGTCCGCATCTCTCAAACGTGCCGACGAGTTCCAGACCAGCACTCAAGCCACCCTTGAGAAGATCCTCAAGCAACTACACGCACGGGACAAAGACAAAGATCCTGTGCCGACCAACAAAGACAGTGAACCCAACAAAGACAAAGATCATGTGCAGCCCAACAATGAAAAAGAACTTGTCTTAGGAGGAACGAGTGGCAGCAAAGACCCCATTGACGTGGAGTCCACAGTTGTTACGGAGGGAGGAGGAATTCAGGCCAAAGCGGTTCAGTTGGAGTTCCCAAAGTTCGATGGGGCTGATCCAAGCGACTGGGTTCTTAAAGCTCAACAATTCTTTTCTTATGGACAGATTGCAGAAAACCAAAAGGTTCCCATATCGGCATTTCACATGGAGGGGAGAGCTTTACAGTGGTATAATTGGTTAATGGAGTCAGCTCCAGTAGCCAATTGGGAGGAGTTTGTAGTGGCTCTCAAGACCAGATTTGCTCCATCAACTTATGATGATCCTGTAGGAGCCTTCACTAAGCTCTTACAATCATCAACGGTGGAAGATTATCAATACCAGTTCGAAATCTTGTCTAACAAGATACCTGGCATGACAGAAGCGTTTAAAGTCAGTTCTTTCATTAGTGGGCTGAAAGAGGAAGTCAGGATCATGGTGACTATGCTCAAACCCCCAAACCTGCCTGCAGCATTTGGATTGGCTAGGCTGCAAGAAGAGGAAGTTTGGAGAAGAAATAGAAGTACGAGAGCACCCCCTTGGGGTCCCACCCAATCCCTCAGCAGTAAACCATCCTATCCTAAACCGCCTGTCCCTCTCACCTTCTCCAAGCCACCCAATCCAATTTTCCCCACACTAGGCCGAAGCCCCGGCTTCAATTTACCTTACCCCAACCGACCCACACCATACCCAAACACCATGACAAAACGTCCCAACCTACCCATTAGACGGATTTCTCCAAATCAAATGCAGGAACGCCGGGAAAAAGGGCTATGTTATTACTGTGACGACAAGTACCACATAGGTCACAAGTGTAGTAGGCCCAAAGTCTACTTGCTAGAAGGGTTGGAGATTGAAGAAGGGGCTGTACCAGCAGAGCAGGAAGGGCAAATAGTGGAAGGAGAAACGTTGGAAGCACCTGAAGAGGAAGGGGAGTTGCTGGAAATTTCCCTCCATGCAATTGTGGGAGCCCCGGCACCTAAAACTATGAGGTTGATTGGCTATATCAACAATCTAGCAGTGGTGATTCTCATTGACACAGGGAGTACTCATAGTTTTTTTAGATCCAGATGTAGCAAAGAAGGCCAAACTGCCAGCCCATGAAGGGAGGAAGCTGTCAGTTAAAGTAGCCAATGGAGATTCGGTTCCTTGCCAAGGTTACTGTGCAGCAGTCCAGGTATCTATACAGGGTCATTCCTTTAGCCCTAAACTCTATTTGCTTACACTAGGAGGTTGTAGCTTGGTATTGGGAGTGGATTGGTTGAGACTCCTAGGACCTATTCTATGGGATTTTGTGGACCTTACCATGAAATTCCAGCACAAAGGGCAGGAAGTGCAACTACAGGGAATGAGGCAAGCTGAATCTACCTTAGAGGAGGCCAAATCTGTTTTCAAAAACTGTGGCACCCCCTGTAAAGGAATCTGGGTACAGCTGGTGAGGGCAGAGAATTCCAAAACAACCACCAATTTTCATCCAGCCATTCAGCAACTCCTACAATTATTCAAAGGTGTTTTTGAGGAGTCCACAGGGATGCCGCCAGCCAGGAGCCATGATCACAAGATTAATCTCCTAGAGGGAACTCAGCCCACGTGTGTAAGACCCTACCGGTACCCTTACTACCAAAAGGAGGAAATAGAAAGGCAGGTGAGGGATATGCTGAATTCAGGGGTGATCCGGCCTAGCCAGAGTCCATACTCTTCTCCGGTCCTGTTGGTTAGAAAAGCAGATGGCAGCTGGCGAATGTGTGTAGACTACCGAGCACTCAACAAAGCAACGGTAAAAGATAAGTATCCCATTCCCAATATTGATGAATTATTAGATGAGCTGCATGGGGCCGTGATTTTCTCTAAATTAGATCTAAGGTCGGGATACCATCAAATCAGGATGGACCCCCATGATATACCTAAGACTGCTTTTAGAACACATGAAGGCCACTACGAATTCCTTGTAATGCCTTTTGGCCTCACCAACGCCCCATCTACCTTCCAAAGTCTCATGAATGACCTTTTTAAGCCCTATTTAAGAAAGTTTGTACTAGTGTTCTTTGATGATATTCTCATTTACAGCAAAAGCTTCACAGACCACCTGAAACATTTAAAGTGGGCTATGGAAATTCTAAGAACCAACCAGCTATTTGCTAAGCTATCCAAATGTGCCTTTGGTAAACAAGAAGTGGAGTACCTAGGACACCTAATCTCGGAGGAAGGGGTAAAAGCTGATCCTGCAAAAATCACTGCCATGACTAATTGGCCAATTCCTAAAACCACAAAGGCTTTGAGGGGGTTTCTCGGCCTAACAGGATACTATAGGAAATTTGTACAGGGGTATGGAGGGATTGCTGCCCCTCTCACTAGCCTGCTAAGAAAAGAATCCTTCCAGTGGAATGAAGGGGCCAATTCGGCCTTCAACAAGTTGAAGGAGGCCATGACAACCCCTCCTGTTCTGAGGCTACCTGATTTCTCAAAACCATTCCTAAAAGAATGTGATGCATCTGGAGAGGGTTTGGGGGCTGTTCTAATGCAGGAAGGAAGGTCTTTAGCCTACTACAGCCACGGGTTAAAGGGGAGGAACCTGTTATTATCAACGTATGAAAAGGAGCTGCTGGCCTTGGTCTCAGCAGTACAGAAGTGGAGGCACTACCTCTTGGGGCATAAATTTAAAGTCAAAACAGACCAGCAAGCTTTGAAGCACCTTCTCCAGCAGAGAATGGGTACTCCGACTCAGCAAAGGTGGGTTTCTAAATTGTTAGGGTTTGATTTTGAAGTGGAATATAAACAGGGCAAGGAGAATAAAGCAGCAGATGCACTATCCAGAATTCATTCCACTAATCAACAGGCAGTCATGCAAGAAGATGAGACACACAGTCACACAGCACACAATCATGCAATCAGTACAAGCAATCCAACATGGGTAGAAGAGTTAAAGAAAGCTTATCCAGAGGATCCCACAATCCAAGAGCTGCTACAGCAATATCAACAGGGAGAGTTAGATACTGGGAAATATCATCTCCAGCATGATATCCTTTTTTACAAGGGCAGAATCCATTTGGGGTCCATGGAGCCAGTCCAGCAGCAGATGCTGCACCAATTTCACAGTACTCCATTAGCAGGACGCATGGGGGTACATAAAACTTTATCTAGAATTAAGAGAGAATTCTACTGGCCTGGATTAAGGGCCGCTGTCAGGGCCTACGTCAGAGAATGTGATGTCTGTCAGAGAAATAAATCAGAAACACTACATCCTGCGGGTCTCCTACAACCCCTACCAATTCCAGACCGCATTTGGACTGAGATCAGTATGGATTTTGTAGAGGGACTGCCGAGTTCACTGGGAAGGAACGTTATCATGGTGGTGGTGGACCGTTTGAGCAAATATGCTCACTTTGTCGCTCTTACACATCCCTACACAGCAAGCACAGTGGCGAGGGTGTTCATGGATAACATCTTCAAGCTGCATGGAATGCCAAATACCATTGTAAGTGATCGTGACCCTATCTTTACTAGCAATTTCTGGCAGGAAATATTCAAGTTAAGCGGTACCGAGCTCCTCATGAGCTCGGCCTACCATCCTCAAACCGATGGACAAACCGAAATCATGAACAAAGGGCTAGAGGGTTACCTTCGCAGTTTTTCGGGGGACCGACCAAAGGACTGGGCAAAATGGTTGGCCTTGGCAGAATGGGCGTACAACACGTCTACCCACACCTCCACCAAACTTAGCCCCTTCGAAGTGGTGTACGGCCAGCCACCTCCTCGATTGCTACCATATGAGTCCGGAGCCACTCGTGTCCACACAGTTGATGAAGAACTAAAGAGCCGTGACTACATCTTAGCTCTCATTAAGGAGAACCTGCGGGATGCACAATCCAAGATGAAATTTTTTGCAGATCAAAAACGCACTGACCGAACATTCGAAGTTGGCGATTGGGTTTACCTGAGGCTCAGGCCGTACCGCCAAATGTCGGTGTCCACCCGCCGGAACCTCAAGCTCTCTCCAAGGTACTATGGGCCGTTTCAGATAATTTACCGAGTCGGAAAAGTGGCGTACAAGCTGGATCTTCCAACAGAGTCAAAAATCTTTCCCATTTTCCATGTCTCTAGCCTGAAGAAAACTTTGGGAGAACGGATCCACCCAAATCCCCAACTGCCGGAGGTCACTGACAACGGAACCCTAGCTCCAACACCCGAGTGTGTCCTCCAACGAAGATTGAAAAGGAAACGGAACCGAGCTGCAGTGGAAGTGTTACTTAAATGGCAGGGAGCATCGGAAGAAGAGGCTACTTGGGAGGACTTGGAGGATTTGTGCAGAAAATTTCCGGACCTTGCGGGCAAGGTCTTTTGAGGGGAAGGGCCGTGTTATGCGCAGGGAAGCGTTCCTGAGATAGGGGAAGATTGTCTGAAAGAAAGAGAGGATGGGGGAGAAGTTTCAGGAGGAGTAACGTGGCAGTAGGGGAAGAGAAGTGTGGAAGTTGTAGTGGCAGTAGGGGAAGAGAAGTGTGGAAGTTGTAAACGTGGACCATTACCTATAAAGTGGGACACGTGGAGCAGTAATTAATAGAGGTTAGAAGTAGTGTATTAGTGGGGTTAGTTGCTTTATGTATGGGGTTAATATAGTCGTGGGTAACTGGCCGGTTAGTGGCCAGCAGTTATGTTTTAGCATTTCTGTAATTAGTAGCATTTCTGTAATTAGGATTTAAAGGAGTCTTTGGCAGCTTAATGAGATATCCAGAATTTCATCCAACATCTTGTGTCTCTTGAACCGTGTGTTAGAGAACAAGTTCTCAGCTTAAACCGTGAGTTTAGTGTGAGAAGGGAGAGAGTTTGGAAAGGAGAGTTACTCTATTCAGCCTTAAACAGTTCTGTCCATAACAGATCGGGCTACTTCTATTAAATGGCGAAGGTAAATGTAAATTCTCTTGCTCTCTCAAGATTGTCATGTAAGAAGAATTTTTCTTAACATGAAGGTCCAGACCCTCGAGAAGAAACTTTTGAACCCTAGACAAGTCATAGTTTGGATTCAGAATTATTTTATATTTAATATTTCTTCCGAAAGAAAAATGAATTTGCAAAACACCAACGAGACAACAGAGGGGCTTGCTTCCACACTGCTCCTGTGATTTAAAGGTATACCAAAAGCCAATTTGGCAGCCCATTGAGCTGTTGCATGAACAAGCTATGCCCTAATAAGGCTTCAACATCAAAAACCATTTTTCGTTTATGCAAAAATGCTCAAAAGCTTCAACATCAACTTCAACCCTCTTTTGATGAGACCAACACTAAAGTAATAGCCTTTTCTGAAAACTTGGGAGGAACAAACAGAACATAAATGATATTTTGTTAAAATCTTGATCAATACATCCATTTGGTGACAAGAACTTACCCTGAAATTAAATATGGAATAAAAGTACAACTCTCGGTTACCTGTGAATCATAACAATATACAAATTGTGCCTATTCTGTTAGTCCTTTGTGGGCATCAAATATGCCATTGGCAGGAGTAACAGTTGCAAGAGTAACAAAACCACCCAGGACAACGATCAAAATACCCAAAGAGTTGACCAGCAAAGCCTCTGTCGAATAGCGTGATATTACCTGACTGGTTTGAAGAAATGTGGCCTTTTCTAAAATACCAGTAGTAGCAGTAGCAATGGCAAGAGCATATATATAAACCCCGAAGAACACATGCCACGGTAGCAGGGTTACTCTGCTATTTCTTGAGCCACCTGGATACCAAAAGGTTGCAAATCCAGCAGCCCACTAAGCAAAAGAAATGTGTGAAAGAAATTAGAGTATTGTGATTGCAGGAACCGAGTTCACAAGAAAAATAATATACTAGTAATGAAAAAGAGGTCAGAATCATGAAAAAAGACCTGAATGCAAAAGAGGAGAAGGCAGGCCAGGCCCAACCATGAATGCAGGCTGTAAAAATTGTCAATCCCCTTATCATTGTGGAACTTTAGAGCAGCCCACACACCAATGATGCTTAAACAGCAAGCAAGGAATTGTAATGTGAGATGAACTAATTTTCTGGAGTTCTTCGTTCCTGTAACTGTCTTGTATGCAAGCATGGCTGCACAAAACCCATACCAAAATCAACTACAAAAGAATTCTTGAAAAACCAGCATTCCAGAAAATATTGCTTACTCCAAAATTAAAGATAGTTATGTATTATGAGATATATACAAGGTCATGAATTTCAGAATACAAGAAGAATAGGAGAAGAATGAAATTCTCTAAATCCATGTCTTGCATAAAAGAATTACATTTCAATTTCAGTCTCTCTTTAAAGAGAGAGATAAAGCATACTCATACTGTTTTACTGCAATATGATAAATAACTTCCTTCATCCAGAAACATTACCAAACAAGAAAATGCCAGCTTCTGTTTCTTTAGTTTAGGACAATAAGGAGTAATCAAGAATCAACCAGAGAATATAAACATATTAAGAAAAATCTCTTACTACAAAACCTTTTGCATCCTTTTTTTTTTTTTTTTTTTTTTTTTTCTGATTGGTAAATTACACGTGCAACAAGTGTTGAACCCATGACCACACCCTCTGGCCTCTACCCATTCTTATGAAGAGAGGAGCCTGACTATATTCAAACATGTTTCAACGAATGCCACCATGAAAGGACAATAATCTCTTCACTGCAATTGGCATTACAAGACAGAGTACTCCTTCAGGGCAAGACTTGAGCTTACGCTGCTTAATGGGATTCATCCATTACTCTTCTTCTACACAATTACTAAGCAAAAAGAACTAGATCGAAGAGACCAAAAATTAACCATAGGTCTCGCCCTATCTCTCAAAAGGTCCGTTAAAACTAATTAAACAGCTAAACCCAACCCACCAAAAAAAAAAAAAAAAAAATGTACATTTACCTTCGCCATTTAATAGAAGTAGACCGATCACCATTAGAACAGGATGGACCTATAAAGTCACATTACAAAAATAGATTCACCAACCTAATCTTCTTAACCACAAAAAGCTGCCAACTAAGAGAAATCTGAAAATGGGCGAGAGAGTACGTTGAAGATGAGATCTTTGTTGTCGGAGACAAGAGCCAAGCCTCCTCTGTAATGGAGGGTCCAGGTCAGCACCAGAGCGGCGACCATCACGCCAATCACTCTTATTATGAGGAAGATCGGGAACCGCACCACAGGAACCGCCATTTCTCTAACCTTAGAGATCAAATGAGCGTGAGATCGCAGCGATTGGATTCCAAGCTATTAGAAGAGCAATTACGTGTGGATTAGGGTTTTTGTGCGCTTTTCTTCAGATCGGAGTGAGAATCAGAACTTTCAAACTGCAAGACTGGCAATGTCAGCACGCTGTACGCGTCAACCCATTTGGAAGTCACAGTTCTCTGAATTTCTATTGGTTGCCCTCACATTCTTTATCGACAAAATAAACACTAATTATTCATCAACCTGGATCAAAATGAGAAACTGTGCACTGACTTAGCTTTCTGGGGCAAAGAGCGTGATAGGGAGTGAAACCCTGGCTGGGTTCTGGGGTTTAGGCTTTGAGCGAGAGCCAAGGCCCAAGAGCAGAAACGTGGGCTGGGCTTATTACTTGGACTCTTTTGTTGAGGAAGGCCCATTGTGTAGGTTTATGGGTCGGATCCTTGCTTGAAAGTTTTATCACTTCTTTTTAAAAAAAAAAAAAAAAATTGGGAATAAGGGGAAGGGGGATAAATCTACACAACCTCGTTGAGAGAGCAAGAGGTTTTCACATGAGTTTACAAACTTAATCTGATACATCTCATCCTACTGGCTTTGTTCAACCGGTGTGGGACAATTGGACAAACGCACTCACGCATTTCTTTGTTTTATCACTAGTTGGAAATAGAAATAATATGTTTTTTAAATAAAAACCTTGTGAAGAGATTTCTCATAAATTATGTTTATTTGTTTGTAATTATAGATAAATTATTCAAAACATTATATGTTTTTATTAGATGAGCGTTACCTCAAATAATGTAAGATTTAAGATTTTTTTTTAAGTTCTTATTTTTTATGCTATCTAGAAGTAAAATGCCATAAAGTTAGAGGTTTTAGATTATAGTTTATCATAATTTGAGTAATATTGGATTAGAGGGTAAGAAATTAAATCATAAACCATAAATCAATAATATATTTCTAAGAAGAAAAAAAAAAATGAAAACAGAATGATCCTGAATCAACAATTTAAGTAAAATTAACTATTATTTCATTTAAAATAGGATTTATTTGATAACAAAACATGTGAAGAATAGAAATTAAGTTCGACGATTTTTTTCTAAAGCCATTTTTTGCTTAAAATTTTAAGAACTCGTTTATGAGTTGTTTCAACTATAAGTGCACCAACTATATCTTATAATTGCTGGAATATACACAAAATGTCTATGAAAAGAAATTCATTTCATTAAAAATATTTTTTAGACTAGCATGTTCAAAGCTCCACAAATTCAACGCAATGGGATATTCTTTATTTAATTGAAATTGAAAAGATTGATTTTACCGTTAATATTGGAAATAATTATAAATGTACATTAAGTGTTTATTAAGTGTCTATAAAATAATGAGGTTGCTTTTAAGATTACAATTTGATTAATCATATCATCAATGGTGATTTTAATAGCCACCTCATTTTTTTATGGATATTTAATGGTACATTTAGAATTACACTAATATTGGTATGTAACTATGTAGAGCAATTTCAAATAGAGAAATGCTTGGTTGTACACTCTCATCCCCCTTCTATCCCACATTTGTCTTCGTGGACCAATAATATTGTTAAATAATTCAGGGTCCCACTACACTCTTTCTACTATGACTCACATTATTGGTCCACGTAGACAAGGGTGAGATATGAGTGGGAAGTGTCCATAAAAAAATGAGGTGATTTTTAAAATTACCATTAAGCGTATAATTGATCAAATTGTGATTTTAAAAGTCACTTCATTTTTTATAGATACTTGATGTACATTTAGAATTACTCAACTAATGTATGACACTACGTCGAGTAATGTTTATTGCACAGCTTTTGTACAACTCTAATAATTTTTTTTTTTTTTTTAATGATCAACCATTGGATTTGTTTTCCTACATGTGGGTCTTAAATACCCAATAGTTGATCTTAAAAAAAATTGTTAAAGTTGCATAAAAATTGTACAAAAAAAAATATTATTTCACTGCGTCATTTAAACATAATATCACTTTATTTAAAATTTACATAATTAGATTTATAAAATTTAATCAGAACTAAAAACTGATTTTTTTTCTTTATTAACTTGAAATGGAAAATATTGGGATACAAATTGAACAACAAACGTGGAAAGGATGTACATGGGTCAATTTTTTTCTTTACTCACGACTCTCATGAGTCATCTATGCTATTTAACCAAAATCTTGAATGACCACATCGCATGGGTCGGACTGTCATGTGGATGGATTGAAGGCTGAGCCCGACTCGGTAGTATATGGGTCAATTTTTATTTTTATTTTTTGAACTATTTTCCCATCAAATTACACTTTTTAGCACAATTTTCCTTCTAGGAAAGCAAGTAAGAAAGAAGCGAAAGAGAGCCAGACAAACCCACCAAGCAAGTCCCCTCGCTTCCTCTTCGGTCTCAGGTGGAGGGAAGCAGAAACAGCGAGCAAGCCTCAATTGCTGACACCGTGTAAGAATTCTATACGCATATTTTCTCAGTCGCTTCGACTCTCTCTTTCGATTCCTGTAAAGCTCAAAGTTTCTCACTGTTTTATTTCATTTCCGTCGCTTCCCAATCTGATACGGACATTTCATGCCCGTTCAAAATCTGGATCTCCCTCGAAATTTCCCATTTTTGCACATCCTACTCTTAATTTTTTAGCACCTTTTCTCAAATACTTGGTATGCGTGCCAGTGATTAGGGTTTTCTTAAAGCTGCCCTGGTCGGTACATCTACTACTTCTCTTGAAAAGTTAGGGGGTTTTAAGGTTTTGGGTGCTCACCCTTTTGGTCTAATGCTTTAAATTGGCTCTCAAAGGTTTGGATGTTTAAGGGAATTTTTTTATTGAGAAATGTTTAAGGGAATTTGATCCTTCTGTTGTTGCTCGGGTTTGGGGGGTGTCTTTGAAATTAACTTGGGCTTACATTTCTCACTGGGGTTTAGGTTTTATTTTTGTAATTTGAGGCTATGAATAGAGAAAATTAGGATTTTGCTGTTTTTAGATTTCTGGTTGGACTAAATACATTATATAGCGATGTCTGTGAACAATAATAATCCACCTAAGAGCCTTGGGGCCTCTTCCTCGCCCTTTGGCAATGCCGGTATGTCCACAAACCCTTCGTATACACAATCACAAGCTCAAGCGCAAATTGGGGCTGCCTTTCAAAATCAGTTTCAGCTGTCCCAAGCGCAGGCTATTGCACAGGCGCAGTCGAAGGCCCATGCCCAGGCTCAGGCGCAAGCAGCTCATGCCCAAGCTCAAGCCCAATTCCAAGCTCAGTTACAAGCTCAAGGGCTGTCGCTCAACCAGGGCCATGCAACCGGCATTGGTAATTTGGGTACATCTTCACCCTCCATGTCAACACTCGGTAATTCGAGCGCTAAGCGGATGCCCCAAAAACCTCCAATCCGCCCTCTTGTTGGTTCCCCTATGAACACAGTTTCCCCATTGAAAGCAATGGAACTGTCATCTGCTGCTCGGAGAAAGAAGCAGAAGCTTCCTGAGAAGCAGCTACAAGATAAAGTGGCATCGATTCTGCCCGAGTCTGCTTTGTATACCCAGCTTCTTGAGTTTGAGGGTCGTGTTGATGCTGCTCTTTCAAGAAAGAAAGTTGACATTCAGGAGGCCCTTAAAAACCCGTCTTGTGTGCAGAAAACCCTTCGAATTTATGTTTTCAACACTTTTGCAAATCAGATTCGCACCATTCCAAAGAAGCCAAATGCCGAGCCCCCTACTTGGACGCTTAAGATAGTTGGGAGGATCTTAGAAGATGGGGTGGATCCTGATCAGCCTGGAGTGGTCCAAAAGTCAAACCCCTTGTACCCAAAGTTCTCATCTTTCTTCAAGAGAGTGACCATTTCCCTGGACCAGAGACTATATCCAGAAAATCCTTTGATTATTTGGGAGAACGCTCGATCCCCTGCACCTCATGAGGGCTTTGAGGTGAAGAGGAAAGGAGACAAAGAATTTACTGCAAACATACGGTTGGAAATGAACTATGTGCCTGAGAAGTTCAAGCTTTCACCGGCTTTGATGGAGGTTCTTGGTATTGAGGTTGATACCCGACCAAGAATAATAGCTGCAATCTGGCATTATGTAAAGGCTAGAAAGTTGCAGACCCCGAATGACCCCGCTTTCTTTAATTGCGACCCACCTCTTCAAAGAGTTTTTGGGGAAGAGAGGATGAAATTCACCATGGTTTCTCAGAAGATTTCTCAGCATTTGTTTCCTCCACAGCCTATACATTTGGAGCATAAGATCAGGCTTTCAGGGAATAGCCCTTCTGGAACTGCATGTTATGATGTGGTTGTTGATGTGCCTTTTCCAATTCAGAGGGAATTGTCTGCTCTATTGGCCAATGCGGAGAAGAACAAAGAAATTGACACATGTGATGAAGCAATATGTAGTGCTATAAGAAAAATTCATGAGCACCGTCGGAGGCGGTCATTCTTCCTTGGGTTCAGTCAATCACCAGTGGAATTCATCAATGCGTTAATTGAATCTCAAAGCAGGGATTTGAAGCTTGTAGCTGGAGAAGCAAGTCGTAATGCTGAAAAAGAGCGCCGGTCAGATTTCTTCAACCAACCATGGTAAGCTAATCCAAATTGAATTTGCTTTTGTTGGATGGATGCAATACTCGTGAGTCATAGCCTAAGAACACTTGTTCTTACTGGCCACTGATGTGCATCACTGACATGAGGGTCGATATGCGATATTTTATCAGATGCCATGTTTCATTTTACAGTCAACTTTATTCAATGTTATTTTAGCTTTGATCCAATATTCATACAATTTATTACTATAATCATACATGTGATCAAGTGATCATTAAGACCTGCAACTTTTTTGTTAATCCTCGATAAGAGTGCACTCATTCTGTTTGTATTTGGTAATTCTTACAGGGTTGAAGATGCTGTTATCCGTTATTTGAATCGCAAGCCTGTTGCAGGAAGTGATGCTCCTGGAAGCACATAAGGAGGAGATTGCTTAGCTGTTGATGGGTCATGTGTTTACCATTCGTTTTGCTCAACAGCTGAAGATTGTTTCCATTACCGAAGAAGCATCACATATAGATTGCTCTATTGTTGGTTGGAGTAGGAGCTGCTTGCTTGTAAAAATAGACAATATGTAGCTTGTTTTCGCACTAATTGTTCTTGTTATGCTGCTGTTTAGGCTTGATGAACAACATAAAGTTAGAAATGATGTATTCTTTGCTGCTTTGGACCACCTGTTTTGGTTAATTTCTGCCATCAATGACGAGAAAGGCATAGCTAACAACACAGATCTGTTTGATTCTCTACTAGTTAATGAGGGAAAGCTTCCCCAATACTAAAGGGGGATGGCCTGTCTTAGCCAGCACATTCCCCTTATGATTAGGGAAACATTTGTTGTCTATGCCTCTATGGCTTGCCTCTTCAAGTGGCGATTTGAAAAATGTTGATGTGAAAAAAAGAGACTATTACACCTCAGGGGCATTCCGAGAATCGAACTCGGGACCTCTCGCACCCAAAGCGAGAATCATACCACTAGACCAAATGCCCTCGTGTTAGTGATGACGATAATTATAAATATGACAAGTATACCTCAATTTTCTGTTATAATAAAAAAAAGGGATATATATTTCGATTATGCCATGAGTGATTGTTCTCACATCAGAAAGAAAGCATCTCAACAATATACATATAAAAGCCAGTACTGCTTAATGCACATTTGCTCTTAAACTGTGGCGAAAGCCATAAATCTGTCTTATGGGTAGAATTAAAATAATAAAATATAATGATAAATAATTTTTTTTTTGTTCTTTTTACATACTATATTTTTATCATCATGGTGTTTAATTTTGATTTTGAATCGGGTTTTCTTATTTTTTGGTTGGGTTTTATTAGTTTAATATCAACTCAAATTTAAGGGTAACTTTCATTTTTTAAGGGTGTTGTTGCTATTGAGCTGGGGCCGGGGCTGGGTTAAGTTGTCTTGAATTTATTTATTTTTTTTTTTTTTTATGATGGGGAATGAATATTTTGATTTAATTTGTAGGGGCTTGTAGTCTTGTAGGAGCATTATCTCCGCCACTGTTCTTAAATCTATATTTATAATATCAAACCCTACAAGTTGAATAATATTGAGCACAACTTGGGAAAAAAAAAAAAACACTTACTCCAAGCGATTATTAAACTTGTTGGTACAGTTTCCGGTATGGTGTGAATCTGCACGTTCCTTTGATGTTCTTCACGCTTCTCAATAACTCTGCAAAACAACAAAACCTAGGGACCCTTCCGGGGGTCCCGCTCCGATGCCTAAGTTAGCTTCTGTGAGAAAATAATGCTCTATGCATAAAATTGAGTCTTTTTTTTATACCTGGGGTATGAGCCTATTTATAGGCATAGAGGTGGAGTCAAACTTGGATTAGGACTCCTGCTCCTTGTTGATTTAGAACTGCTGTCCGAGTTCTAATTGGACTTTAATCCTTTACTAGACTTCTAATTGGGTATCTTCTTAGACTTCTGATATGATCATTATTCTTATCTGTTTGGACCTTATTAGACTTTTGAATTTCCTCTTTGGATCGGGTTGAGTGGGATTTATCCCCAACAGTTACCCCCCAATTCCCTTATCCGAAGCTTGCTTGAATAATGGGAATTCCATGTCTAAGGAAACCCGATCTTTGTCTCCTTCTGAAAACCTGCTAACCTGCAAAACCTGAGGGTTAAATCTTACCCCCCATTACCTTCTTGTTTTTCCTTAGGGTTTTCTCCCTGTCTCTTGAAAAACCTGCAAAACCCGAGGGTTAAATCCGACCCCCCGAGAAGTTTCTTCTTGCTCTCGGCTAGGACTGATCCGAGAGGCTCCTTCTCGGCTAGGACTGATCCGAGAAGTTTTTCTTGCTCTCGGCTAGGACTGATCCGAGAGGCTCCTTCTCGGCTAGGACTGATCCGAGAAGTTTTTCTTGCTCTCGGCTAGGACTGATCCGAGAGGCTCTTTCTCGGCTAGGACTGATCCGAGAAGTTTTTCTTGCTCTCGGCTAGGACTGATCCGAGAGGCTCCTTCTCGGCTAGGACTGATCCGAGAAGTTTTTCTTGCTCTCGGCTAGGACTGATCCGAGAGGCTCCTTCCCGGCTAGGACTGATCCGAGAAGTTGTTCTTGCTCTCGGCTAGGACTGATCCGAGAGGCTCCTTCTCTGCTAGGACTGATCCGAGAAGTTTTTCTTGCTCTCGGCTAGGACTGATCCGAGAGGCTCCTTATCGGCTAGGACTGATCCGAGAAGTTTTTTTCTTGTACTCGGCTAGGACTGATCCGAGAAGTTTCTTCTTGCTCTCGGCTAGGACTGATCCGAGAGGCTCCTTCTCGGCTAGGACTGATCCGAGAGTTTTTGCCTGCAAAAGAAGCGACATCAACGGGTTCCCGGTCCCTAGACCGGGAACACTCCGATGCTTAAGTCAGCTTTATTCATTTATTCTGAAAATACTTATTCCCAAAATCTGGGGAAATTTCTGTCTAGTCTGAATTGAAAATAAAAGTCTAGTTCTTTGCAAATATAAATACTAAAAAATAAAAGCAAGCCTGAAATTCCCGAGAGTCCTTTTTATGGGATCACGGGCTGTCGATTGGTCTGGCTTCTGGAACGTGTGTTCATCACCATGCTGGATCTTCTTTTTCTTTTATGAGGAACGAATAATCGTTTCCCACAGACGGCGCCAAACTGTTGGTACAGTTTCCGGTATGGTGTGAATCTGCACGTTCCTTTGATGTTCTTCACGCTTCTCAATAACTCTGCAAAACAACAAAACCTAGGGACCCTTCCGGGGGTCCCGCTCCGATGCCTAAGTTAGCTTCTGTGAGAAAATAATGCTCTATGCATAAAATTGAGTCTTTTTTTTATACCTGGGGTATGAGCCTATTTATAGGCATAGAGGTGGAGTCAAACTTGGATTAGGACTCCTGCTCCTTGTTGATTTAGAACTGCTGTCCGAGTTCTAATTGGACTTTAATCCTTTACTAGACTTCTAATTGGGTATCTTCTTAGACTTCTGATATGATCATTATTCTTATCTGTTTGGACCTTATTAGACTTTTGAATTTCCTCTTTGGATCGGGTTGAGTGGGATTTATCCCCAACAAAACTTAACGAGCTGCATAAATATTAAGTACAAATCACATCGTGGGGGTTTCCACAACTCCATGGCTAGAGACCCACGGTTTAGTCTCGGGTCTCCGTGGCCATTTGAGAAGGAAGGGGAGATGAGGTGGTTGACATCGTCGGTGTGGGCGTAAAGGCAATGATAAATGAGGTGATGTAGTTAGCATAATTGATGTGAGTGCAATGTGAACTGCTATATTAATTTAGGATAAAGTACACATAACCTCTATAAACTACTACATCATTGTCAATGTCTCTTCCAAACTATCAATTGTGCCAATGTCCCCTCCTAAATTACAAAAAAAAATGTCAATGTAAATTACAAAAAAAAATGTCAATGTCTCCCCTAATGACAAAAATACCCTGCACAAAATTATTTTAAAACTAAAAAAATTATTGAAATAACAAAATTTATACAAAATATAATAATAAAAAAAACTGGTTTTTTTTTTTTTTTTAAAAAAATCATTCTTTTTCTTTTTGATTTTTTTTTAAAAAAATTGTTTTTTTAAAAGATTTATAAGGATATTTTTGTCTTATTGAAAAAAATTTATGGTAATTTTTGTTGGTCTTAAAAGGGACATTGACATTTTTTGATAGTTTGATGGGAGGCATTGATACAATTAATAGTTTGGGAGAGACATTGACAATTGAGTGATAGTTTGAAGGAAATATGTATACTTTTTCCATTAATTTAATAGCTAATTGAATTAGTGCCATATAAATTGTCATCTCAATTTACAAAGAGTTTGTAGTAAAATTTGTTCTATCCTAAAAGTACTCATTCTTAAAACCATATTAGTAGTACTTTTATAACACCAATATAACATGGGCACGACACCCCCTCACATGGGGTGAGGCCCAGTATGTGAGTTGGAGAGTGATCCTTGCACTCTTTGTGCACAAAAATGGCACAACACCAAGGCATATTGGGGTGGGACCCAATGTGTAGACACCACCCCAATTTGTTTTGGTGTTGTGTCATTGTTGCGCATTGTGAGTGTTTTGATCATTTCCCATGTAAGTTTTACTTCATATGAAGGGGTGTTGCACTCATATTGTGAGGGCATAGTGCGACAATTAGTCCTCAAAAGATACTCATATCAATATCAAGAAAAAAGACCGGTATACACTTTTTTCCATGTTGCATGTTATTTTTTGCTAAACAATTATAAACCATTCTCTCTCATAACAGTATTAATTAAAGAGACAATTAGTAAAAAAAAAAATTGTACACGAAAATTTATTAAAAAAAAAAAAAAAACCAAAAGATTAACGACAATGGTTATCTCGTAATTTACGTGACAGTTGGGTGCGAGTACAAAAGCTCCGAGTTCTCACTCAAGTGAATCTTATTTTCGAAGCGAGAGTACGCCGAGTCACGCACAGAGCGAAAAACCAAAACACACAAAATGGCGGGAAACGAAGAGTCGAAGCAAATTTCATCTTCACCACCATCGCCATCTACTTCTTCTTCTTCAAGAGCGAAGATGGAGGAACAACAACAATCAGAACCAAAAGGGACTTGCTGGAGAAAGCAAGCGGACCAGAACCTGAAGCGGCTCCACTCGCTTCTCTTCGGCGCCGAGCTCGCGCTCGAGCGGCGCGACCCCTCGGCGGCTCGGATCCTCGGCCTCCGCCTCATCGGCTTCCTCGACTCCCAATCTCGTTCTGACGTCGACGAGGCCTTCATTTACCCCATCCGCCGCGAAGCCGCCTCGAAGGTCGACGCGGCTCGCCGTTCCCTCGTTCCAGAGTCCGATCGGTAACCGATATTCTCTTCTCGTCCTCCATCATTAGCTTGGTTAATCGAATGTGATCGAACTCGTTAAGCTCATGAATATGTGAAATTTTTTTATTAAAGCTTGCTTTACTTCAATACATTTTGTTCCTTGTCAATTGTCATATCTGGTGTTTAAGCTTATAATTGGACTCACTGAGTTTAAGAAGTGTGGATTTGCTTGGAAATTTTTTTGTGATTAGAGCTTGAATTTACGCTGAAGCTAACCTTGTCGTTCTTTCTTTCTCTCTTTTTTTTTTGTTTTGTTTTGTTTTGTTTGAAATTTAATTTTTGTTTATTGATCAATTGTACGCTGGAAACCTAGAAATTACGCTAGGGCATATATTTTCAAGTATGTGGAACTGGTAAGAATTTTTTAGTGTTAGTATAGAAGCCGTGCCAGGTTGATGAGTCGATTCTTAATAGGCCATACGATTTGGTTTCGAAATTTTGAGGATGAATGGTTTTGATGTCGTGTCGGATACTCTTCTTCTTCTTCTTCCTTGTAGTACTTATGCTGATTTTGTCTGTTGTCTTTGTTCAGCCGAGCATTTGAGCAAGCAAAGAAAGCTCCGGGTCGCATTTTTGGAATGGGAGGAGAGATTGACGTTGAGAAGATTAAGCAGTCAAAGTACTTTCGATCTCTTCTTCAGCAGTCTAATGGAAAAGCAGTGAATGATTTGGTATTATTATATTACTGGCAGATTTGAGTTGTTTGTATGTTGATTATAGACTAAAGCATTTAATAGAGTAACCTCTTTGCTTTTAAATTTTTTGCCTTCTATTTGTTTTTCAGGGAGTTCAAATGGAGAGGCGGGACAGGTTGAGTAGCAAAGCTTCGAAAGTTATGACACAAGCGAAGTCGACATCCAACATCACAAGCTTATACAAGAGTTTTTTGAGCTCCAAAAGTAACAATTCTGATGACTGCATTGTTGTGGAAAAGCCTCGCTCCCATAACAACCATGCAAAAGGTCATGGTGTCTTATCTTCTCCAAAATTTGAAGAGGAAGAAAGAGCTTACGGAAATGGTGTAGGGGCAAAACGGGCACACTTGGAAATTTGTAGCCCCAGGATAGATAATGCAAGGTCACCATCTAGCAATGAAGAAGCTAACCCTGATGCTGCTGGCAATGGGTTTGTTACTGCTCGAGCAAAATTGGTATCCATTTTACTGTAGACAACACAGTCCCTGATATGTCTATTGTTGTTAAAAGCAAGCCCCCAAAGAGAAGGATCCTTGTTTAAATGTGCATACAAGGAAAACTTTTTAACACGTGTTTCTCCCAGTTTATATACATATTGTACATGCATGATGTTGCTGGTAGATGCAGTAGGTTTGAGTTCATAGCCTGAAGTAGAAACATCATTATAGTTTATGCATTCTCCATATGTACAGGGAAGTTTGTTTAAAGAGAAAATAGTGAACTTCAGTTTGAGTTATGAGTAGTTCCTCGATAATTTTGCTTTGGAAATATAATTGTACTTGCTAATCTTTCTATAAAAATGATATTATTGGAACCTACATATGTTTCTCTATTGTTTTCCTTGCATTTTGCTTATATGTGGAAATGTTGATCATATTGTCTCTTTGTCACAGGAAATGGATGTGAGGCAAAGGCGGGGGTTGGCAGGATCACCAAGCGCTTCCGTCTCCCCACAAAGTGAAAACAATTTTGCCAGTAGGGGGCATGGTGTGAAATCATATGGTTTTTCACGCCGTGGTGTCCGTGGTAATTTTGTACCCCCTATCAAATCCAGTGGGGGCAATGTTGGGAATGTGACTTCACGAATTGCTGGAAAGTGCGATGATGCATTAGATGACTCAACAAAGAGATGGTAGAGTGGTGTAACCATTATATTATAAATGCAGTCTAAAGTTTATCCTTGTATATTCCCAACATCTTCTTATGCTTTAGGTTCTATAATAAGTTCTTAGTAAGTGGTCTCCAAAAGGTGTTTGAACCATCTCTCTGCGTTTTCACTGGAATAAGTTACAACAAGCCAGTGACTACATGTTCCAAGACAGTTACCCTTATATGGTGGTTTTAGGATCAAGCCCCACCATTTTCTTTCTGATTAATACATATCTAATGTTGGCGTTCTGATCTTTTAATCTGCACCTAAAAGGGTTTTAGCAAGGATATTGGAAGTTGGTGCTTTCCAAGTTTTTTTAGTTGTTTGGTGCAGGGTATTCTGAATTTAATTCTTAGGAGTTAGAGTAATTATGTAAATGTGAATATTGTAGCTGGTTTTGGTTTAGAGTAATTATATACATTGATGTGCTAATGTGTTTTATGTTTTGTCTTTAGTTTGGAGATGCTATGTGGCCCTGATGGTGAGCTTCCAGAAAAATTAAGGAATTTGGAGCCTCGTCTTATTGAACATATCAGTAATGAGATTATGGTCAGGGATCCTAATGTTCGTTGGGACGATATTGGTAAATTTAGATGTTTCAAACTTCATTTGATGTTTCAATTTGATGGCAATTTAATTTGCTCTGTGAGGTTCTTATTTACTCTCATTTCCTGACAATATTGTAGCTGGTTTGGAGCATGCTAAAAAATGTGTGACTGAGATGGTCATATGGCCTCTATTACGTCCTGACATTTTTAAAGGTTGCCGTTCTCCTGGAAGAGGTCTTCTTCTTTTTGGTCCACCTGTAAGTGCTGAATCCAATTAAACAGGTGCATTTTGTAAATGTAAATGGCTTATAATCTATATGAGTGGCTGTCATGTTTTAGGGAACAGGAAAAACAATGATTGGGAAAGCCATAGCTGGAGAGGCAAAAGCAACCTTTTTCTACATATCTGCCAGTTCATTAACAAGCAAGTGGGTATGTGTTATTTGTGTTGACTTTAGCATGGTCATGGTTCAATGAAAAAAAAATTCTGATTTTGTTTTGGGAATATGTCATGATAAACAGAACTTGAGATACATTACTATAATTATAATTAGATTCTTATAGTAATCTTGATTTTCCTTATTTCTGAATTATTTACATAATCAATGTTGAAATCCTTTTCTTTACAGTTGTATTGTCCTTTGTAGAGGATACTTTTTGGATATCTAACATTTTGACTGATGACTGTAGATCGGTGAGGGTGAAAAGCTAGTGAGAGCCCTTTTTGGTGTTGCCTGTTGTCGTCAGCCAGCTGTGATTTTTGTTGATGAAATTGATTCACTTCTTTCTCAGGTAAGGTATATTCTTGCCCTTTAGACAGTCATGAAGTTGTGCTATAAGCCACTCCTATGCATACTACGTTAATTCCCTTGCACAGGCCTGCAAAATCATAAAAGTTCAGTCATGTAGGTGAATAACTTTGGTTAGTTGCTTTTGCTTAATCTTGGACCTTGGAAGGTGCTCCCCATATACATGAAGGTTCATCACATGCAATTTATCAGTATGCACTTCGAGGACTGTACTTATGGTTATCTGAATGACTAGTACAAGTTTATGATTACCTCAATCACTATTCCTTGCTTGTAATTACATTTTGGTGATAAATTTTGTTATGATTGCAGCGTAAGTCAGAAGGTGAACACGAATCAAGTAGACGACTTAAAACACAGTTCCTGATTGAAATGGAAGGCTTCGACAGCGGCAGTGAGCAGATTCTGCTAATAGGTAACTTGTTGAATACCTGAATTCAGTTATCTCATTTTTTAATGCTATTTCTAAATTATGTGAAGGTTTCTTAAAATCTGTAGTTTACATCTGAGAAACTTAGTTTATTTCTGCAAGCTTTAACTTTAATTCAATGTTTCATTTTGTTCTGTTTTGCGGAGTAATTCAATGTTTTATTAGCTTGCTAATATTTTCCTTTTCCAATGGTTATTACTTATTACTGAGCTAATCAAACTATATGAGTTATACAGCCAGCCCCATGGAACCAAGTTTTGGGGCTTAATTGTACCATTTTCAGTTTGGTGGGGGTTAAGTGTAATACCCAGGAAAAATAAAATTAAGGAAAAAAAGGATAATAATCAGAAAGTTGGGAAAAAAAAAAATGGACTTCGTTCGAACAAGAGATGTTCATTTGAACATGATCGGGTGCCACATCAACATACCACGTCTGATGCCACGTATCAAGTCAAATGCCGCGTCAGATGACAGCTTTTCTAATATAGCTAAGAAAATGATCTCATTTTAACAAGACACGTGTCACATGCAAAATTAGCCAAGGTGGAAACTCAACGCTTAGATAGGCTCGTTCGAACAAGATTGGAAAATGTCTATAAATCCCGGTCCTTGGAATGTAAAATCAAAATTCTCATTCCTTTGTCTTCTAACACCTAGAGACAGATTTTAGAAAGTATTTAAACTGAGATAAAGAGAGAGAAGCTTGGAGAGATCTAGAGAGAAGGAAATCTTGAAGAAAGCTCAGAGAGGTAAAAAATCTACCTAACTCTCTCTCCATTCACTTAAGTTTTTATTATGTTCTGCTAATTAAATGTGGATTATGTTATCACATTAGAGTTTATGATGCTTAAATTTCATTAGAATTATTAATAGTAAATAAAGCAGGAAACTAGGATTTTGATTCAAATGAATAAATTTTGATGGTACATTGGGTATTTTGGAATGCATAATCAGTTGATTATGATCATATGATATGGATGAGGAGATTGGCGATGAGAAAATTTGGGTTCGAAATGACTTTTACGATGAAAATTTTGAGACAAGAAATTCTCGTTCGAACAAGACAGGGTTCGTTAAAATGAGATAGTAACAAAATGTCTCGTTTGATGCTCGGTCACAGGCCGTTCAAATGAGACAACCCAAAATCAAAAAATTAGGGTTTTCTCGAGGAAATAGGTTGTTTAGGACTAGATGAAGTGTTAGGATTTCAAAGAAGGAGAATCCTAACTATTGAACATAATGTATTGCAAACGGGTACGTGATACAGAGTAAACGTTAGCAAAGGTTTAAGCAGAACAGGTAAGTAAATCCCTTTACCATGTGTAAGCAAATCATTTAACCATTTGGAATGTTCAATATGTTTTTACATGCATCTGTAAGTAATCTTGTTACCTGCGGTGACAATAATGTTTTATCATGCATAGTTCTAATTGTGGATATGAGCTTGATGATTGAGAACAAGGTTTTTAAAAGAGAACATAGTACAAAGAAAGTTTTAAGAAAACTAGTTTTCAAAGAAACAATTTTATGTAAGTAAGAAAAGTACAAAGGTTTCATAAAGTTAACCAAAGGCAAAAACCCATTTTCGATCGGGGATTATACATTCGAAATTTGAGGTTGAGCAGGGGTAGTGCACTCAACGTGCCCAATTCAAATAGGGTTAATCATTCGACGCCCAAGGTTGAACGGAGTGGTGTGCTTAACAAGCCCAATCTGTATGGGGTTAATCAACGGAGCCCTAGTTTAGCGGGGCGATATGCTCGACCCTTTAGGTTGAATGGGGGAAGACATTCAACTAGCCCAATCCGTATAGGGTCAAACTGTGGAGCCCTAGTTGAGTGGGGTGGTGAGCTCGACCCTTTTGGGTGAATGGGGGAGGACATTCAACACTGCCAGGTTGAACATGGTAGTAAGTTCGACATAGGCCAAGGGACAGGACTAGTTAAGTAACATAATAATTTTCAGTATTCTACTTATATATGAATTGTGATTGGTTTTTTATGCATTATCTGCCCACAAATGATTTGAAAGGATCAGTATGTACATGTGTTGGGAAGTTTTGACAAAAAGAAAGAAGAAAAGTCTCTCATTTTCTGATTCTAGGAAAAAGGATTTGTACACAACAGAGGGAAATTTTAAAGAGGGCTTAAGTACACGCACAATATGTTGCTTGTATTTACTTACTAAATTGTGGACTCACAGTTCCATCTATTCGGGAGTGCCCGACAACTGCTTGGACTTCTATCCATAGGGTTTGAGGTAGACTTAGTATTTTGGTGACCCAGACAAAGATTTGACTAACGACCGATCAAGTTTGGATTAGTTAGCGATGGTATCTTTTGGTTGTATAGAAAGCATTAACAATGTAAATGTAATAGTAGATTGTACATATGAAACAGAGTTGTACGAGATGTGTGAATAAATATAATTAGGGTTTTAGTTAAAGCTTTGGTATTATTCTTACAGTTATAGTTCAATTAATTTTTCGCTACAATTTTAATGTCAAGTCATAGTGGTAGCGCCACATGGAATTTACATATGTAGAGGAAAAACAGAAGAAGAAAAGAAGGTAGGTGAATACATTAAGTATATTTGTTTATGTTCTACAATGCTACTCTTCAAAAGTATTTTCTTTTTGGACTAACTACTCTCTCAGTCTCTCTTTTTGGATAAGGTTGGACTCACTAGTCTCATGTCTCTATTACACTATTTTTTTTTTTATGGCAATTGCACTATCATTTTTACTAATGGTTAATTTTTCCAGGAGCAACAAATCGACCACAAGAACTTGATGAAGCAGCACGGAGGCGGCTTACCAAGAGACTATATATCCCTCTACCTTCATCAGGTGCAATTTATAATTCTCAGCTCTTTTAGTGTTGATTAAAGCTATGGTTTTGTGGCTAACCATCTGACATTGTCAATGAAGAAGCAAGAGCCTGGATTATACATAATCTCCTAAAGAAGGACGGACTGTTCGAGCTTTCAGAGGAGGAAATTGGTACCATTTGCAATATGACTGAAGGTATCTACTCTACTACATACTATACAGGTTAAATTCATTTGGTTCTCTAAGTAGTCTGACTGTTGCTTTGAAGTTTCCAATCTGATTGTGAGGTTTCCTTGCTTGACAATTTTCTTTTACAGGGTATTCGGGGTCGGACATGAAAAACCTAGTGAAGGATGCATCTATGGGTCCACTTAGAGAGGCTCTAACGCAAGGCATAGAAATTACAAAGCTAAAAAAGGATGATATGCGGCCAGTAACCCTTCAGGTAATAAAAAGCACCATGCATAACCCATAAAACGTTTGGTATATTTCTTCTGCCGAGTTGTTTGAGATCCTTTTGCTCATTTCATATAGGACTTCGAGAATGCATTGCAAGAGGTAAGGCCCTCAGTTTCCTTGAATGAACTTGGTACATATGATGAATGGAACAAGCAATTTGGAAGCTTATCACTCTAGCGTGAGTTTGATTAAAATGCAATGGGGAAAGAAGTTTGCAGCTTTTAAGCAGGCAGTTGGTGTTACCAAATCAATATCCATTGACCTGTATCTTGAGATGTGGGATCTGATCAATTCACATAACAGTTTACTTTATCACAATAATGGTCCTAATTTTACTTGATTGCACGACCAACGAAGTGGGATATTAGTTTAGTCAGATACTAGTTTCTCGTTAATTTAATTTAGCGGTTTGCCGACTCCTAACTACTAACTACTAATTAATATTAATATTAATATTATGTCTACTCTCCCCACCCCACTCCTTTCTTTCCCCCTAATTAAAGAACCATAACATGTGAAGTAAATTAAGTAAACGTTTCAAACACGCCTGTTCAATATTCTGACCGATATAGAATAAATTAAATACTGCTCATGCCTTCACAAGCACATGTGCACCAATTTGAATGGCGCTCGTAATTTTGGATTATATTGGATATCCATGATTGATGATACACAAAGAGCACTAAATGGTTGTGGTACGTATTAATCTCCCTTGTATTTATAATACAAATGAGGTAGATCTGAGTGGCATGTTACAGCCCAACAAATCTTAAGTCATAACCGTTGACTTTTACTAATTTATTTGTTTATTTTTTGTATGGACAATTTAGTGAGTTTCCTCAGTTTACCCGATCAGTTAGCCCGTCTCTTGCGAACCAAAACCTTTAACCCGCCAGCCATGTGAGCCGTCAGGAGTGGTACAAAGACCGGCGTGTCCGAACCGGTTGGTCTAATTTCGAACCGCCTAAGAATGGAAGCCACAACATACCTCATCTGAACCAAAGCCATCTCCTTGCCGAGACACACCCTTGGGCCGGCCTGAAAAATTGGGAATTTGTAGGAGCATACCTTCTTCAGTGCCCCTCTCTCCTTGTCCGGCTCGAGAAACCATCTGTCCGGTTTGAACTCAAACCGGTCCTTGCCCCACAATGCTTCCATTCTCCCCATCCCGTAAGGGAAGTAAGTCAACCTATCTCCTGCCCTGACAGGAGTACCATCTGGCAATAAGTCGTCGGCTATAGCATGCTTGGAGTCCCAAGCTACAGGTGGGTAGAGCCTCATGGACTCATAAAGGCATGCTTTCAACAATCTCAACTCCTCGAGTGATTCATACTCCAACTTTTCCCCTCCAACAAATTCTATCTCCTTCACCACCTCTTGCTCTATATTGGGATGACAGGAAAGCAACCAGAAGAGCCATGTCATTGCTGCTGAAGTTGTGTCCTTCCCTGCCATAATGAAGTTTATCACCATGTCTCTTATAACATCATCTTCATGGCGGCCGGCTGATAGTAGCCGAGATAGGAGATCTGATTCACTGCAAACCTCACCTTGTTCGATCTTTTTCTTTCTATTATGAATTATTCCTGTGACATAGGCATGAACTTCTTCAACAGCATCCTTTAGTCTTCGCTCAGATCCCACCCCAAGCCATCTTTTCATCTTCCAAACAAAGAAAAGAGGTGCAGCTCCTCGCCTTGCACTTACCTCTGACGCCACGTCGAAAGCTTTCGCAAGGGGTGAACTGGGTAGGGAAGGATCCAAGCAAAACTCATCAATCCCCAAGGAAACCTTGCAAATCAAATTGAACGCAAATCGCCTTAGCAACTCCTGCAAGTCAACCACTTCGTCCTTCCTGGAAGCCAGGGCCTCTAGAACTGGCAACAACTGCTTTCCCACTTCTTCCTCCAATGCATTCATGACAAACTCTCGAAGGGACCTCGCGCTGAACTCGTGGATGGCCAACTTCCGCTGGGTGCGCCATAGCTCTCCATCCACATTGAATATACCACAGCCAAGAAAATCCCCAAGGATTTCAGTGAAGAGCTTGCCTTTGGGGAAGTTGTTAAAGTTGGTCTTGAGCATGTACTCTACGTTATCTGGATTTGCTGTGACTATGGTCCGCGGTGCACCAAACCGGTGTACCACGATTGTGTTGGTTGCTGACTCCCTCAGCAGTTCTGTATACCAATCCAGTAGATGGTTGCGATTCCTGTAGAAGGAAATCAAGCATCCAATGATAGGGTACGTTGTCGGGCCATAGCCGGAAAGTTTTCCAACCCGCCGGAATTCACGTAAAATTACGTGAAGAAGGTAGAGAACAATGGGTAACAACATGATAACCGTTAGGGGCTTCAGTATACAGAGAGACATGAAGACTCCCATGTTAGCATGGAAATAACTGAAAATAAGGGTGTGAAATCGAATGATGCGTTTTTATGCTTTTGGACTGTGTATACTTAATTGCTGGTGACCCTTTTTCTAAGTCCAAAAGTCATTTGTGGGATTGTGAAAATTAAATATTTAGATATTCCAAATGAAAGATTCAATTTCTCAATTTTCTATTCATCTGTTCAAGTTTTATGCGTCTTCAATTAATAAGACTAATGATATGTGCAATTGAATTGAGACTAGTCGGTACTTATCTATAGCCCAATTATGGAAGGAACATGCTACTCTAGACTCTAGCATCTTGTTGTAAGTTTTTCCCACGTGAAGGGTACGGTACGTTGCTACTTCTAGAAAATGCTAAAAGTCTTGAATTACTAAACTTCATACTCTTGGTATGATTATCATACAACTTTGACTATATAACGATGTGACAGTAAAATTTAATTATTTAATTAATATTTATAAAATAAATAAATAAATTAAAGATTAATATTTATTGTTAAATTATTCAATTGCATGGCAATTATATAGAATTTTATTTATGCTCCGTTTGTTTCGGCTTAAAATGATTTTCGTTGTAAAATATTTTTTGGGAAGTCGTTTTATAAGAAAATATTTTATGCTGAAAACATTTTTCGGTGTTTGGTGTGTACGAAAAATCACAAATATTTTTTTAAAAAAAATTTTATTCAATTATATTAACTTATAAAAATCAATTTTTATTCACAACATAAAAATATTAATGTAAAATAATATAAAAAAAAAAAAACTAAAAAAAATCATGTTTAACTAAGATATTCACATTAACTAACAATAATCATATATTTTGAGAATTCAGATTATTTTAAAAAATTATTTTTAAAGTGGCCGGAATCTGTCCATTTGTGCTGGATTTTGAATTCTAGCCGTTTTGGCATGATCCCGGCCAGATGGCAGGGATCTGACCATTCTGGCTAGATTCCGGCTAGTTTGGGCGGAATCTGGCACAGCATTGTCGGATTCCGACGACAGTGGCCAGACGTCGCCGGATTCCAACAAAAATTTCCAGATCTCGGCACCGACAGGATTTTGATCAATGCAGGAATCTGGCTTGTTGGAATCCGGTGATGGTTGCCAGATTCCGGCGATGGTCGACTGTGTCGTTTAAAAGAGGATCGACTGCTTTTGCCATCTGGGGAAAATGATTTACACTTTTTAAAAGTGTGAATCATTTTTTGAAATTTACTAAGTAGTTTTTGTCAAACAGAAATTATTTTTGGATTAACTATTATTGTCGCCCCTACCAAATCTCAAAAAATGCAAAAATTATTTTTCAAAATTCATTTTACGTCAAAACAAACTGAACATAAATTACATTGCACCGCTCCAAAATGTTGGGTTTCTTTTACCTTTAACACTGTTAGAGTACTACTCTATTGTCGTACACTCGCACTACAATTAGTGGAAAACAGGGGCGGAGCTACCCCTAGAGGCTAGGGGTTTCGCCCCAAAAAAAAAAAAAAATTCCTAAAAAAAAATATATATTTAATTTTATTCCTAAATTTTGTTATTTTTATAGTTTTGGCCCCTCTAATTTTTTTTTTTCAATTTGGCCCCCACAAATCCTAAATCCTAGCTCCGCCCCTGGTGGAAAAGGAATCCACCATGCACATGTAGAGGACCTAGGGCTTAGTTTTTATTTATTTACTCTCTTTTTTATGAGATACAAAATGAAGGAGGGGAAGGGTAAAGATTAAGACATGGTAGTAAAAATTATCATTAAATATTATAAGTATTTTTACTTATTATTTTATTTAATGATAATTTTTAGCGTCATATTTTCCCGATGCAAGGTCGGGATCTTTTTTTTTTTTTTTGAAATAATAAGCTCAGGGCTCCTTGCATTAAAAACCAACAGGCCCGAGGGCACATTCCAATGAGTAGAAATACAAACGCGTGCTACCCACTAAGTCAAAAAAACTGACTTTGGTGCTGCCTACAAAGAAACAAATATTACAAGATCAGGCATTTGAGTCATTCTCTACTTTTAAGCACCATTTCTAAATATAAGAAAGCTGATCCGGGCAAAACAAGCCATAAAACAGACCAGTAATATCTAAAAATTCATAAACAGACTTAAAGAGATAAAAATTATACAAGGAGCACAAACAATAAACAAATAAACACACAGAAACAACAAAACAAGCCGTCGTTTGAAAATCCTCGCCTGTGCGGGCGTGTGATGTACATGAATACCACCCTAATGACAGCCAACTGCCGAAAACCATCCCCACCACCGGCAAAGACCAAGAAAAGAGGCTTGTGACCCACATGTGCAGAAACAGAGAACGGTGAACCTTGGCACGAGTAGGTCACGCGCCGACCACTGGCGACCCACATGGCCGTGGCTGAAAGCGAAAGGACCGAAGAACGGCAACGAACTCCACTAAGAGGTGCGTGTCCCAAGAAGCATAGCGGATGAGCGCAGATCTAGCAACAAAAATAGAGATGATAGTGAAGGTCAGCCAAAAAATCTCACCCCAAAAGAACAATTCTTGCTTGCCATTCCTGCCAGAAAAAAACACAACCCAAATACAAAACAAATACTCCCTACTGGTTCTACAAACCAGAGAGGACTACCACTCCATAACCCTAAAGGTTAGGAGACAAAACATCCCTAAATTTAGCTATGGGAAAAAAATAAAAGACCTTCTAAACGTCACAAAAAACACAGTGGGAGGAGAGAGAGGTGTGAAACCTCCCTCCCCCACGCCAGTGACCTCATCTCTACTTTCTTTCCCTATCACGTTAAGTACACTAAATAATCTATAACCAGAACAACTTGGGTTAATAGGCAAAGTGCCCAAGGCTTGGCTGATAACTAAAGCCTATATCATCTAGTGGAGCCTAGAAGAAAGTTATTTAGTAGGCCTCCAATGTTTCAATCAAATATAAGGGTAATTGCATTATCGATTCTTGTAGTTGGCCTAAATTATGAATTATTTCTTATAGTATAAAAAGTTCATAAAGGGTATTTATAGTAAACTATAATTACGAATCATTCTCTGAATCAATTTTTCGTCTACCAAATTAACAAATTCAGTTAGTTTGTTATGTCATACTCAATAAAAAATCAACACGTATCCATTACAATAAAAATATATATATATTAAAAATATTAATAAATAAAACTTAAAATTTATTTTTTAAAAAAAAAAAGAAAAAAAAATAATGAAGAGGTGGCTGCCGCCTGCCGGTTCTAGTGGCAGGAGGTGGCCGTGAGCCACACCCCTTCACTATTTTTTTTTTAAAAAAATAATTTTTAAGTTTTATTTATTTATATTTTAATATTTTTTTTATTGTAATTGACACGTGTCAATTTTCTATTGCGTATAACGTGACAAACTAACGGAATTAGTTAACTTGGTGAACAAAAAATGGGTTCAATAAGTTATTTGAAATTATTATTTATCACAAAAACCCTCCATAAACTTTTTTATACCATAAAAAATAATTTATAATTTAAGTCGACCCTAAAAACTAACTGTGCAATTATCACTAAAATCTCCTTCAACTCAAAAAGACCGGTGTCTCTCGATGTGCACAATCTTCCGATCAATCACAGTCAGACCGCAATGACCGCATCAATTTCTTTTCCTTTGTTTCTGTGGCCGACCCCACGTTGAGGCCTACGTCACTCAATAACACAAAACGTGACCAATTTCACCGGAATATTGTAATTTATAAAGATAAAAAGGAAAATGTGTAATGGACCATTTGTCTCCCATGTGCGCACCACTAAATGTCGTTACAATTATTTCACTTTTGTGAGTAACGTTTTATTAAATCAATATTTATCTATATAAATGGGTCAAATTATGGTTAACCTATATAATATAATACTTATATGTCGACAAACGACATTTAAGATTGTCAATTTCTTACACGATTCTCGAACCTGATACAAAATTAACAAGTTATAGTTGAAGGATATGACTCATTTAATTAAATGAATCGGCTTAAGATTGACCTATATAGCCTTAAACTAATACGATCCGAATCCGACATGCAGACACGAATTGTCATCCTTACCAATAAGAAATTGTGTACTTAAACATTTATTAATATTTTAATACTTCTCCTCACGTATAGGTTTCAACTCTCTCTCAATGAGTTAGACTTAAAACATAAAATATTTAATTAAAATAAAGGATAAACAGTAGATGATTGATATGATAACAATTTTTTTTTTTTTCCGAGTGGAATCAAGGTTGGAATCTAGGGTCCAAACCGGCTCTCCCACAGAAATCTTAAGCCACAGGACAAACCCTGCTGGTGTTTTTAGTGGGTCATTTCCAGCATGTGCAAGATTATTGAAGTGTACGTGGAGAGGCAGACAGGCAGAGGTGCTTGAGAGTACCGATAGAAAGCGACGGCAATAAATAAATCATTGATCATATCTACTGCTAATAAAGTAATAAGGGTGGTGGAAACTCGTTTGCAAGTTGGAAAAGAACGGTTGGACATAATTGATTAACCAAAAGGATCAGCATGCCATTGATCTTTTTTGAGAAACTTCTCTTGGTTCACAAACAAAGTCAATATTTCATCTAATAAAATACTGTCTCCCCATTGCCCCATTGGGAAGAGATTGGATAAAGGCATTTTTCTTCTAGATCAAAACCCACAACATACAGAAATTAATGTCACTCAACCCAAGATTACCATTCAAAGTGCTATTTTTATCACAATTTTTTACAAACTGACGTGCATTATAGTCATCGTTTTTGTAAATTTGTCACGGCAAAATTATTGGAGGATCCCACCACGCACGGTACTTCTATGGAATTTGACCTATCATGACCGTTCAAAGCAACATTAAACGGTTCAGATCGTGCAGTATGCCATTAGAAAATAAACACAAATCTTTCTTTCTTTCTTTCTTTCTTTCTTTTTTTTTTTTTTTTTTTTTTTTTTGGGGTGGGGGGGAAATACTCTGAAGTCTGAACCCCATGGAAAGAAGCCCCCACCTCGATTGGATTGGTCTTTTCATGAAAATGGCCTACCTTGTCAGGCACAACACTTGGGGCCCTGTTTGAATCATGTAATTAAGCCAGCCATTTGGGCCTGCAAAGGTCATGACTGCCAGCAAATAAAAAGCAAGGTTGATGACGTTCGATTTGAAGGTGGTCATTTCTGCTTTGCTAAATCAAGATATTTCGGTTCATCTCAGAAGCTCTCCATCTCCTCAACTCCATCTCAGATTGGTCCTTTCAGATCGATTATTTATTTATTTATTTTTTTGGTGTTTGGCCTTGTAAATACTCTTCACTGTGTTGGTGTTTTGTCGACTTGGTGCGGACCAATCGTTGGCTTTGTCATAGGGCCGTGAAATTTTTGATTCATTTGGAATTAAAAATACACCCATTCCCTCGCTAGTGTTATGAATTTCGGCATAGTTTTAACAACTTCGGGTTCATTGTTGGGGCACCCACTCCTCTCTTTTATAACCCTACTCTTGTTGAATGAATGTGGTATTTAAAAAAAAAGAAAAGAAGAAAAAAAAATATTGAAAAAAACATACTAAATAGCATCAAAATACAGAAATTATTATTTGTGTACATCGCATAAGAAAAACAAACACGGTCAATTTAACCAAGAGAAAGCATTTTATTTGATAATGTTTGATCTTTGGTCTACATATTTGAGTGACCAACTCGAACTTGAACTCGATGCCATGAGGTGTTCAGTATCCCTCTCAAGTTCCAAATGTCTTCCACCCTTTCGGGTTGGACATTGGCTGCTATATCCACCTGCCAATCAATGAAAAGAGAAACACAGACAAGTGCAAACCATAAGCAAAATATGAGAGCATGGAATTGCAGCTCATTTAGAATGTGCAGGTTTTTTCTCAACTATGATGAGTCAACCCATTTGTAAACCAGCAGGTGAGCAGGATGAGGGGACGTTCCAAAATTCAAACACTTATGGTTTGAAAAAGTGTTCTGACATGGTGAAAAACTGTTTTGTGTTTTGAGTTTTTTTGTTAATGTACGTCTTAAGAACAAAAGACAAAAAACAAAAAGTTTAACGAACATGGTCACGTCCAAAACAGAAATAATTTGTCTCAGAACTTCATGTTTTTATCTTTTCATGCACATACGGTTTATAGACAAGCATAAAATGAACTGAAAAATTTAAGATAATCAGCTTTAATAATTTATAAGTTGATACTAAACCAAGGACAAAAAACATAGCAGTTTCACAGTCAATCAAAACTAGTAATATTATTATCAGAAGAAACCCAACATACCGCTTTTGCAACAATCTCTGTGCTATGCGTGACATCGATGGTGGCCTCAAAAAGCACCCATGCCCACTTGTCACTGCTTATATCATCTGTGATGTATGGGATGCCAGTCTTTTGGTATCTGGAGGCTTCCATCCAGGTTTTGCCACCGTCAACAGACAGATCTACCCTCTCAATGCCACGGCCACCTCCTGATGCTGCATATCCACTAACTTTTATCTGCAAAATATAAATGATCTAAGAGGATCCAACTCATTTGATTGATAAGTAAAATTCAAACATAAATATGATGACACAAAAGCACATGGTAGAAAAGATCTCCTCAGCAGTCAGCGCCTACCCATATACGCAGAAAAGTTCCAATTCAAATATTAAATATGATGTAGAAGAGTTTGGGTGTATAAAGAAGGGTTGTACTGCCTTAGACAGTTGAAAAGAACCATACATCATCATCATCACTTCATAATAAGAAAGAATAACTTGGGATAATTGATGGTAAAGACTAAACTTTATATATGTAAACGAGCATATAAAATGTGTAATTGCAAATAGAACTAACCTTTCCAGGCTTTATTGCAGTCACATCCTCTAAAGAACATATTACACTCTGTCAATCACCAAACCAAAATGTTAGTAGGCATTAATGGTCACACACAAATGGAGGTAAAAAAAGAGAGGCTATATCCAATGTTTAATACTTTAATCTGGCAAAAAAGGAGTTTTCTTCTATATGTTATTAATAAGGTGAAAGTTACACTTAACCAACCTTGACATTAGCTGTATATGACAGTATATTAACATTAAATTAGAACAGCTTATCTCAGATCCTACTTGCAATTAAGAAATCAAAGCAATGCTTCTCTCATTATAAAATAAGTGATATTCAACAAAAGAAGCATTTAAGTAATATAGAAAAAAATAAGTCGCATTTTGAAATTACCTGAACAGGGAAATCCATTTGTGCTCTCCTGGTTGACCAATTAATGTTGTCCCAATCGACTGAAGGTGGAAACATTTTGTAGTCTTTTTGCATAAAGAATCCCTGCAAGGAGTGTAAACTTGAACATACAAATGTATGAACGAAGAATTAGAACATATTCAAATAAAGATGAAAATGTATTTCCAACCTGGCATTCCTCTGTAATTACACTTATAGAATCTAGCCATTTAACAGAACGGGCTCCAATAACACCCGGGACAATCACGCGCAATGGATACCCATGATCCCTATTAAGAGTCTTTGGTTGATAACAAGAAAGTAAACCAACATGAGAACAACTGACTAATACATCATGTTCCAAAAAACTGAATTACTGGAAGAAATATAGGGCAGACGGTAACGGAAGATGTTCAAAAATGTAATACAGAAATAAGCATATGGATAATATCTAAAAGATACAAGATAAACCGATATGCAACACATACGTTTACAAGATACACAGAAATCTATTCAGATACATCCTGTTCTTTCTTCTTTTGTTTGATAAGTAGAGAAATATTATAATTTACAAGTGACTGACTACAAGATCTTAAGACACTAACAAACAAAACATGGATAAATTAATGCTGAGCTCATAAAACAGATTTTGCTATCAAACAAAATCTGATAGGTTGTGTGGTTTCCGTTGGCCATTCCTCGACATGCTTTCATGTTATGGCTTGTGTTTAGGAATACTCTTGCTACCAAAGACCCGATGTGTGGCTGGGGATTTACTAGAAACCCCTTATGTCGGTTTTGTTATGACTGCCAGGAATCTATTGATCATTTGTTCTTCCATTGTAGTTTCTGTTGAAGGGTTTGGCGTCATTTGATGGCTGTTTTTTTTTTCTTCTTAATTGCCTTTCTTGTATACCCCCTGTGTACTTGATTGTGCTTTGCGTTTTTTAATAAAACCTCTCTTACTTATCAAAAAAAAGTCTGCAGAAAATACTTTGTAAACTTTGTTTGGCAGCTGCTGTATACCATATTTGGAGGTTGAGAAATGACCTTTGCTATGGTAATACTCCTTTGACCGAAGAGGCCCTCGTTGATCGTATTAAAGGGGAGGTAAGGACTCGGGTTATGTCCTGTAAGAAGCTGAAGAATTCCTCTGGTAGGCTATCAAAGCAATGGCGTTTGTAATCCCTGTTTGGCTGTTTTCGTTTGTTTGCTGATTTTGTTTTCTGTTGGTTGGCGTTCGGTTTAGCATAGCTTTGAGCTGTTTTGTTTTGGTTCGGTTGTAAGCTCTTGATGGGCGTTGAGTGTTGTTTCCTTGTTTGTGGGGTGTATCTAGTGTTTACTGGAGTGATGTACTCTGTTGAGTTTGGTTTATAAATGCATTGATTCATCCAAAAAAAAAAAAAACAGATTTTGCTAGGTTGAGAAACTGGGATAAGCATAGGGAGCACAGGTAGAAATTTAATTAAAACAATCAAAAAATAAAAACAGAGGCAACAAACCAGGAACACTCAATTAGTTGAATACAAAGAAAAGTTGACTGATTTACAAAGATGGTTGTTTACGAATTGATAAGCACAACAGTTGACTCCTCAATGAAACACTTACCTCTCCATTCATCTCATAAGCAAGTAAAACATCTGCGTCAGGGTTTGTGGCCTGACTTAGTGGAATTGATGCTTTGTAAGGGCCTCCATTTTCTTCCTAAAGTTTTTCATTATTCAGAAGCATTACAGCAGTTAAGTTCCCCCCATAAAACTTAACATTTCAAATTTCTCCACCAGAGCAAAGGGCCACAAAACAGAAATATTTAGAATAATATTAAAAAGGCCAACTTTGTTACCTTACATTTATCAATGCTTACAAATTCAACATGTTTTCCACCTGATTGAGTGGAACTTGTCAACTTAGATATTCCAACAAGTTCAAGAACATCAGCCAACTTGGCACCACCCCAGACAGCTGAAAAGAACTTAAGGAATGTTAAAAAGTCATAATTATTTAACTAAAACATCTTTGGTAGTAGCTGACATATAATTAAATATCATTCAGATTCTCCGTAGATGTGAACTATGAACTATAAGTACAAAAATATACTTTTGATAAGCCGATACTCAGCCAATAGATCCATGTTTAAGCTAGAATGAAACCTATGTCAGCCTCGAGTCTTTCTAATCCCAAGGAAAATTTTACATATCACAAAGCATGAAGAAATTAAGAAAGATAATTAAGTGAAGGACTGAGATATGATTTCAATTATATCTCTTTTGAAGCAAAAATGCAAACTCTTGATCCAAAACATAATTCTCTTCTACTAAACGTTTAAATTTTCAATTCAGCAAAAAGTTATTTTAATTTTCAATAGATTATCAAGTATTATTCCATTTGGGATTTTATGGCCATTTGTATCGCAACAATTAGCTAAATTGAGAACTTAGCTGTATTAATTTGCAAGAAATACATGTTTAACATAGCCTAAATGAAACCACATAGTGAAGAATCCAGTAGAGCATCCAAAAAATACTTGGGCTCAAATTAAATTAATCCTGCAGCATCAATGTATCCTCTAATGTGCCAAGACATCTTTGGGATTAATACCCCTTTTTTGGTGTGCATTTGTGTGGGTGGGTGGGTGGGTGGGTGAAGGGGGGGGGGGGGGGGGGGGGGGTTTCCCTCCGTTGTACCCATCACACGCCAATATCAAAAGAAACAGTGTGCATCCACAATGGAGAAAACAAACCGTTTCCTATGGCGGAAACATCCCAGCCGACTCCCTTCACTTTTCTGGTGTTACTCATAGCAGTCCTTCTATTACCTGCACACTGAGTAACCCACAAAAGCCAAATCAATGAGGTCTTAGCATATTCAAGAACATAGCCAAGTTTCTCTATGCTACAACTTGAGGCAAGAGGTTCCATCTGACTCAAACACAATAAAGGCCAACAGGCCCAACAGCATATGTATAACAGAATATACCTGTAAAGTGGCAGTGACATTATACTTTGGAAGCATCCTGTTACATATAATAACAATGTACATTACTTGCTCAAGCACCTTTGTAATGCATGCTAACTTAAACATTAATATTGCCCACTTTCTTCAGAAAATATCAGAACAAGTATTACTGACACAACAACAGAGATTAAACAAATACATCAAAGTGATAATATGGATTCTAGTACAGAACGTTGAAACATTAAAATGTGATTTCCCCCATCCCAGCACTCACCTGATATCTTTCATAAACAGCTCCTTAGGATTTTCTACCAACCCAGAGATAGAAACACAATATCTGCTCTGCCAAACAGGTTCTCAAATCAGTTAACTTTGAATGTCTTATATACGTGGAGAGAAGGAACTAGGAAAGAAAAGGCCACCTTTCTATGTCATCAACTATTGGGATTGGGCCATGATTTCTCTTGTAGAATAAATCCACCGGAGTCACATAAGAGGAAACCAAGGCCGAACGGGGTGGCTCAGCATTGAAGGGTTCCTGTACCAGAGACATTGGGAAATGAAGATTACTCGTTGGACTCAAAGCTGGTCAAAAGAGAAACATTAGCATATATATGCAGGTACAAAATTGCAATTTGTGGAAAGAACAACTTGCGTCCATTCACTATATTGGCCATATCTTCCAGGAAATATCTTATAATTCATATTTTCAGTCATTCTTAACTTCTTTTAGGATGAATAAATACTTGAAGCGGTTGCATAGCCCAAAATGACCCACATCTCAAAATATACTCCAAATGTAAATATGCAATAAAACTGGATATCTCTTGGAGGAGGTATTGGCATATACAACTCAACACAAATGAGCCCTTATGCAGCAAACGACCATAAGGACTTCGAAGCAAAGGCACCCCATCAAAACTGACAAGCAAGTTCCACCAATTCCCAAATTACCGTCCCATAGGACAAAGGAAAGATTTTTAGATAGAACCCATATAAAACAAAGTTTACCACTTTATTCAATTCCAGAAATTTCCCTTAATGTGTATATGTGAGACTGTGAGTGTATATGCAAGCTTTGAAGATTATCACCCTATTCCCAGATCAAAAATCCAAACTGTAGCCGGAAAAAATAAGAGGAGGAACAAATATTAACATATAATAGAAATGGCTGGCTTGCCTTGGCGTTGATTTTGAGGCATGGGTGACGAGGTGGTTCCTGTGAGTAATCTGAGGGCCCTCTCACTCCCGGCATTTCTCTTGGCTCTCCCTTTCCTTTCTTCGAAGCCTCACAAGTCACAAATGGGCTCTCTCTTCATCTGCGCAAACAACGACCGTGAGATTCCCAGACCACAATTTCCTTTTATATGGCAAGGTGGGTCCCTGAATTCTACGCAGTGGAGACTGGGGAAATGATATATTCTACCGTCCCCCCAGCATGCTGTTTTAATAAAAAAAATAATTTTTTTTAATGAAAAAGCAACTTCATTAAAAAAATTCATTTTTAATGAAAAGGAGCGGGCAGGGGGTTGCCCCTGCGGGCCCTGCCTATCATTGCTCGTGGAGACTGACGGTGATTAGCTTGTCGCTCGTAAAATCCCACGTTGATCTTTTTGTTCTGGAATGTTTTGGATTGGAGCGGCCAAATTGATCTCATCGAAGACCGTGGAATGTAGCTGAGTGGGATACTACGGAAACATCGGCGCCGTTGGTTTTCTTTTTTCTCCCACAGTTTTAAAAAATTATTTTAAAATATTTTTGTTTTAACAAAAATAAAATAACCTTCAAAATTTTGTTTTATTGTATTTAATAATATGGTGTTAAGTTGTTTATAAAATTATAAATAACGTGATAACATGTAAATTATATGACAATATATATATCATTATCTACTTAGAGAAATATATATATATATACACCATTATATTTGTAAAATATAATTTAGACATTAAAATAATTTTTTTTTCTATTTCACTTAATCTATTTCAACCAATGCTATTATAGGCTTAGTTTGTTAAAGCCTTTTATTCTCCCTTTTTTTTAAAAATAAAAAATAAAAATAAAAATGTTAACAAACAACTAAAAAAATAAATCACTTACAAAACATTTTAAAATTACTTTCACTTTTATTTCACATTAAAATATATTTTTAAATAAATAACAAAAAACCGCCATATAAAAAACATTAACAAGTGGAACGGTTTATGCTATCTTTTCATGTTGATAAAACTCATTTTTTGTAATTATTTTTCCTTTAAGATAATTATTTGAATAATAAGTACAAAACTTACAAATAAATAAAATATTGATGGGAGAAAAAGGATTCCAAAAACTCATTTATCATATTTTATATATCAAACCAAAACAATATATCCAATCGAGGATTTGCTCTTATCTTTGTGCTAAATAACATGAAAAGCTATTCATCATAAAAATAAAAAAATAAAAAAAATGAAAAGCTAAAATAAAAATAATTGTCTCCTCTTATCTTTGGTCTTTGCCTTGCCAATATTTTTGAAAATAAACTCCAATAGTATTATTTTAGGAAATAATTTTTTATTTTTTTTAAAACAAAACTAATTTAAGAAAAAAGGGTATAAATCAAATGCTCCGTAGGTATAACGGCTTGTTTGAATGGCTCAAAACAGAGTAAATCTACCTCCAAATGTTCCCGCTAAAACCTCTCTTCTTCACCAAACACTTCAACTTGCGCTCTTACACATCTCTTCCTCTGCCCCCACCAATGCCTAAGCCTCCTCGCCTTTCTCTCCTAGCGGACCAATGCACCTCAATGCACCAACTCAAGCAAGTCCATGCCCAGATGATTGTCTCCGCTCGCATCCACGACGCTTTCGCGGCTAGCCGATTGCTATCCTTCTGCGCTCTATCCGAGTCGGGAGATATCGGGTATGCTTTAAAGATATTCGAAAACACGCAAACCCCAAATGGGTTCATGTGGAATACGCTGATTAGAGCTCATGCTGGTGGAGCATACGCTTGTGAGGCTGTGTTTCTTTATGCGAAGATGAGGAGGCTCGGTGTTGTGCCGGGCAGGCACACGTTCCCTTTTCTTCTCAAGGCTTGTTCTAAAATTTTCTCGCTTGGGTTGTGCAAACAGGTTCATACCCATGTTGTGAAATTTGGGTTGGATTTGGATTTGCATGTGGTTAATGGATTGGTGAGGGGTTACTCTGTTTCGAGTAGTTTGGGGGATGCCCGGATGGTGTTTGAGGAATATCCTGAGAGGAATTTGAGTATTTGGACGACAATGATTGGGGGTTATGAGCAGAATTTTTGTTCGAACGAGGCTTTGGTACTTTTTGATCAAATGGTTGCTGAGGGGTTTGAACCGAACAGTGTGACTCTGGCCTCTGTGTTATCTGCTTGTGCTCGATCGGGCTGTTTAGAATTGGGAGAAAGAATTCATGCGTATACGAAGGAGAAGGGGATTGACATTGGAGTGATTCTTGGCACGGCATTGCTGCATATGTATGCAAAGAATGGAGCAATTTTGGCAGCTAAAGATTTGTTTGAGAGTATTTGTGAAAAGAATGTTGCAACTTGGAATGCGATGATTTGTGGGTTGGCAAGTCATGGACATGCTGAAGAAGCACTTGGTCTCTTTTGGAAGCTAGAGAAGGAGCAGGTTGTGCCAAATGATATCACGTTCGTTGGGGTTTTATCTGCCTGTTGCCATGCTGGCTTGATTGATGTTGGAAGTGAAATTTTTTATTCCATGAAGGGGGTGTATGGCATTGAGCCAAAGATTGAACATTATGGGTGCATGGTTGATCTTCTTGGGAGGGGTGGGAAGCTGCTAGAAGCAGAGAAATTGGTAAAAGGAATGGTGTGGAAGCCTGATGTGGTGATTTTGGGAGCATTGTTGGCGGCTTGTAAAAATCATGGAAATATCGAGGTTGCTGAAAGAGTGGTAAAAAAAATTCTTGTTTTGGAACCTCATAATCACGGTGTTTATGTCGTCTTGTCCAATATGTATGCAGGGGCTGGAAAGTGGGAGGATGTGATGAGGTTGAGAAAGGTGATGAAAGAAGGGAGCCTTAAGAAAACGCCTGGGTGGAGCCTGGTGGATAATGATACTTTTGTATATAAATATGCATCAGAAGACACCCATCCGGTTGAACAACACTCAAAAAGGAAATAAAAAAAAAAATAAGTTTTCATGATATATCATGGTTGTGAGCCGGTCTAAATTTTGATTAACATGGGAGAAGAGATCAATGGCTTTTATCATGCTAAGCACCGTGATTGGTCTTTTACATAGAGGGAAGAAATGTGAGGGTATTTTTAAGGGAAGTTGTCCATATCTCTCTGAGTTTTGGCCCTGTGATGGATAAGGACTTGAATTTATAATTCTGACAATTAAGGAGAAAGCTAGGGCAATGTGACAATTTCTCTATTTTTTATCCTAATTTGTGTGATGGGATAATGATTCAATCTATCTTGGATTCTGATCCTTTTAACTTAAGAGGATACACAAATTGTGCTTGGGTGAGGATATAGATGGACTCCAGACACGCTTTGTTCCAGAAGTCACAACAACAATTAGGAATGTGGCAGGGGATTCCTACTATTGTAAAAGCAGCAAGAGAATTGGAGGTGGCTCCATTTATGACTTGGAATCAAAATTAAAAGATTTTAAGAACTCCCCGCTTGGATATTTACCAAAGGGGCTCAAGCAGGATTGACAATTTAGAACTTTTCAGAGTAATTGACTGGATCAGCCAAGAAATTTTCTATGTCATGGGGTGCATATTCGAGTCCAACTCCTATCATTTTACTCAACTATGCCACCAAATCTGACCGAAGATGAAGTACTTTGCAGTTCAGTAACAGAGAATGCAGCTTTGCATTGAGTTTAGTTTTTAATCTGAAATGCAGATATCACAGCGGTAAAAATTGTAGTTGATTTTCAAGATCAAACAAAATATTGTGAAAATAACAAGTCTAGCGGATTAGATAGAAGATTGGTCTGACAGTAATATTGTTTGTACTCACGTGTACCCAATTGGGCAAAGTCTATTTATGCAGTATGCATTAATCAACTTGACTGATATCTGATGTTCGATTACATGGTTGATGGTGGTGGGTTAAAGAAATAGCTTTAATGATAATTCGTGATTTTATTATGATTTTTCTGTAGCTGGTAAACTGCTCTGTTATTTGGTCCTTATGGTGGGGATTACAAAGGTACTTTTTTATTTTAGAGCTACATAATGCCATGAACCATTAATATTTGCTTGATTCCAAAATCTGCTTTTAAGCTTTCCATCAGAATTCAATCTCCCGAGTTAATTCTGCAGGAAGGACGGACCAGTTAATTCATGGAAAGATGTCCAATGACATATCTCCGCACAGGTCTTGCCATGGCTGAGCCTTGACTGAACCAGAAACCAGGATTACAGCTGTAACAAGCACAAAATGAAGAGCCGTTACTGGTTCACCTAAAAAGCTATCTTGTTGATGCCTTTGTTTACTGCTGTTGTTTTGATCTTTTCTGTGGTAATAGTTGGTACTAGTTAGGTAGCCTCATATCATTCTACTATTGTGAATGTGTTCCATGAATTAATGAGAAGTGTTAAGGACTTCCCAAACTCAAAATTAGATGGAAAATTTGAGGAAAACTGGAGAAAACTATCCACTTAATACTTTAGACAACATTATTGTGGTCCTCCTTAGACTACAAGTTTATGATTAGTAAAATTGCAGAAGTTGTGCCAAAAAAAAAAAAGATTTAACAAGATAAAAGCTTCTTGATGATTTGATTATGATGGCTTCCAGAGCAATTAAGGGATGTTAAACTATCAAATGCGCCAAGACAAAAATCTGCCTAAAAATTCAAGAATGAGAACCATTAGAGTGAAAATAGAAAAGTAAATAAACGAAGTAGAAGAAGAAGAAAAGACGTGAAAAAAGTAGGAAAATGTAATCTCTTAGTCAATTCTAAAATCCCATTCTGATCATAACATATCGGATACTAAACTCTAGCAACTCTCACTGGCCATAGCATACATCATTGACTGCCCTCCCTTGGATGAGTTTGTGAACATCACAGAAGAGCATAAGAAGGATGGTTGGTAAAAAATCCACCATGGACGAAACTGAACTGAAGTCAGCAATATGACCTCAGTATCCACTTCTCCACGCGCAAAATCCACCTCCAGATCTTCACTGGATGTTATACAATGAAGTGCTGCACTGACTGTTGTTTCTTTTCCAGGAACCTGAGAGAAAGATTGCATGGAGGTCCTGCACAGGAAGTTATCACGGAAAACAACACCTAACTGGATGTCAGTGTACTTTAGGCTCAAATGCTTGCTGGGGTTCTTGACAGTAATCACCATGTTGGAGGCAATGGTCATGTTGGAGAAAGTGAGGGAGGACTCTGGCTTCACAAAAATCTCACTTTGGGCTCTGGGGCTTGTGATAAAGCCAACTACTAGGGCGGCCAGTGGTACAAAGACACCTGTTAGGACAAGAAATAAAACAAATGATTTCAGAATGTCTTTTACATCAGGGCAATGCATAGTTATGGTGATGGTCCTGGTGTGGGTAGCAGTACTGGTGGGCTGGAGGTTAGACCCATCAATGGGAATGGCTGTTTCAGCAGGGTGATCCATGGAAGTAAGCTTTGCTTGAGGAGGGTGTGTGTATGGGTTGGAAGGTAGATGTGGTAACAATATGAGTTCTAAATAGTGGGAAAGACCAACCTTCAGGCTTCAACGTAGTTTCCTTTTCTCTTTTTCTTTGTTAAATAATATTATTATTATCAGTGCCAAATAGCAATGTATACAGTGTGAAAGAGTGCTGCTAGGTATTGCTGCTTTTACAGTAAGCACAATTACAAACTGACCTAACAGTTGATGAAATAATTAAACAAAAAATTTGTACGTGTCAATTTAATTCGCTAGCGGTTGACTTGTCAACCATACGCTCTTAATCTTTCACCAGCATTGGCACATCAGTTTATACAGAGATTGTAATACTCGAAGCATTTTTCACAATAAAAAGAGAACTTGAAGGATTAGGTTCTCCGGTAATTGGCGAGTACATGTGAGAGAGCCAATGTGAAACCTACCTATCTGAGTAGGTTGCTAGACAACTTAAAATTTATTTAAGCAAGTGGATTCACGTGGACTCTCTCACTTCAATTAAGCAGTCAGTTGATTACTTGAGACTTAAGTTTCATGTTCTCTGCAATATTCCTCCTTCAATTTGTTTTTTGCTCCTTAATGGCACCTTACGTGTTTCCTTCTAAAATGAACAAAACTGGGGAATATTTTCCTAGCAAAGAAAAAGACAAGGGTAGGTGCTCATGAATCAATTAAGGGCTCCAAATGTGATACTCCATAAAATTAATATGGTGAATTGAAAAAGCTGATATCAAATCCAATTTAATCACTTCAGACACCTAAAAATAGGATTTGGTGTGATGTAGTTAAAATTTAATTTTGCTCACTTTCTCTTTCTCGTAAGTAAGGAAGAATTTCACTTATAACCTTTAAACTTTCACTCATTTTAAAAAAAAAGGTACATAAACTTTAAAACGTCTCAATTTAGAGTATCAATTATTCAGAAAATTTCAATCTCAGTCCCTTATTAGAATTTTCCGTTAATCTTATCAAAATTTTCAAAATGCCTATGTTAATTTTTTTTTTTAAAAAAAATTAAATATTTAGGCATGAGCATTTTTGCAAATTCCGTTAAATTATCACCAACATTTAAATCCTAACAATTTTTTTTTTTTATTTTTTTTTCTAAAAAAAAAAAAATAGATATTTTGAGAATTTTGACAGGATGTAACGCAAACTGTAATGGAGGACTGAGATTGAAACTTTCTTAAAAATAGATACCCTAAAAGTTTAGGTACTTTCAAAAGGGGAGAAAATTTAAGAGTTATAAGTAAAGTTCTCTCCATAAACAATTTAGAATTAAATCTTAACGGGTGAAAAATTATAAAAAATAGACCACAGTTTTTGTAGAGTGGATAATGAATTTAGTAAAATAAGAACAACAATTGAATATACCATGAAAGAAAATCCTGTTTATTGGTATCTTTTGACTAGAAAGAAAATTACATTGAAAAGTGGTATTTCTACATTAAATTCGGGGTTTTCTTTCGCTCTAATTACAGTGAGAACATAGAAGGTACTGATCAGTGATCGAGACTCCATTCCCTTTTGCTTTTGAAAAACAGAGGCAATGGAAGGCACTAATGACTCGTATTGCCATTGGTGGAGAACTTCGGCCATTTTTTCTTGCCCTGATCTCTTCTATTTTTGCTTGCCTTTTGCCATTTGGGTTTGCATTTGACGCGTCAAGGAAGTGTATTGGGCAAGGCTTCAGCTGGCAGACCATATATATACACCACAAAGAAGCAGAAAGGTTACATTTTGGTCACAACTTTATCCATTTATGGACAATTCTCATAGCTTCTCAGAACCACCCTTTGAAAGGGATTTAGCAATGAGGCCCATGAGGGGTCTGGTGATGCACTTAATTGCTTGCCATTATTGAATAAATAGAAATAAAGAAAGAATAAGTGACTTTAAAAAAAAAAAAAAAAAAGTAATCAAGTGCATTGCAACCGGTAGGAAACTTCTGGTTGGGTATTATCCAAAAAAAAAACTAAAAAAGCTTAAGCAAATATGAAAATGTTGTTTTAATCATTTAATTCTAAGAAATATAATATAGCATGACAAGAATATATATATATATATATAACTCATGTTAGTTGCTATAGATTCAATGATATGGTCGTTCTCTTCTTTCTGTAGCAATGAAAATGAAGGCAGAAAAGATTTTTCTTTCACTTCTGTTCATGGGAATGGCATCCGCAGGTAATATCAGCAACACAGTTCAATCTTTACTAGACATTATACCAAAAACCGAAACTTAAGATATATCCATTCATAGCAAAGAAAGCTATCTTTTCTTGTCTAACATATTTGCTAACGTATATGATATTCATCTACAGATCTTCTTCAGAATCCAGATTTTGAATCCCCACCAGCAAACTTGAAGGGAAATTCCACCTCCTCATTTATGCTATTGAGCCAAAGCAACGAGGTTCCGGGATGGACATTTGAAGGAACAATACAGTATGTAACAGCTAGTCAGGACACATCACTGCTAGAGAATGGACATGCCATACAATTGTGTCAAGATGGCAAAATCAGCCAGACTTTCATCGCTAATGGCGGTATTACGGATTACGTGCTTACCTTTGCAGTTGCCCCGGGTGATCGGAATTGTTCACACCATGTTTATGTAGTGATTTCAGTGCCACATAGTACGAAGGTCTTTTCTTTGAAGCAACAGTATGGGAAGGAAACATGGGAGAGATATGGTCACTACTTGGGCAGTTGGGGCGAGGGAGAGCCTGTTAATCTTGTGTTTCAAAGTATAAGAGTAGAATCGAATCCCAACACCAAATGTTGGCCTGTAATTGACTCGCTTCTTCTTAAGAGCGTTGGAACACTTTCTGATGCCAATGGTAAGTACATTTCTAGTTCTCCACAAGAGTTGAAAATATTCCGTCAATCTAAGTCGTGATTTTCAATCAACAATTGTGGATAAATAGGGTTCAAATTATGTCAATGTTGTTGCCAAGGATTAGGATGTTGGTTGCAACATAGCATCAACTTTATTGCTAGTGTTTAGCATATCATATTCTGTAATTCATCTCTTTAGTCAAACTCTGCTTTAGGAGTAATATATCTGCAGAAGTATTTTAGGCTGTTCGATAAAATGAGTTATGGACAACAAAGTCAGTCGCATTTTCACCATTATGAAAGTCTTGTATGCAATTTTTGGTTGGACACAGATAACCTACTGCCAAATGGAGGATTTGAAACCGGCCCTGATTTCCTGAGTAACTCTACTGGGGGAATTCTACTTGCTGAAAATATTCCAAGTGCATTTCAATCTCCATTAAAACTATGGTATGTGTTAGGAACTGTCAAATACATAGACTCCAAAAACTTCTTTGTCCCACAAGGCAATGCCGCAATAGAGATTGTCTCAGGAGTTTCAGCTGGCATACAAACAGAAGTAATACTTAAAAAAGGCTCTAAGTATAGCTTGGAGTTCACATTGGGAGATGCTAATGACACTTGTGTGGGTGATTTCGTAGTTGGGGCTCAAACAGGATCAACTTCCCAGAACTTTTCGTTGGCAAGCAATGGCACTGGCTCAGCCAAGAAATTCTCTTTGACATTCAAGGCAAAAACAAGTGCAACTCCTATCAGTTTTCTCAGCTATACAACAATCCAGACAAGAGATGGTGTATACTGTGGTCCTGTGGTTGATGATGTAGTTTTGCGTGCTTCTTATGGGATGAAACTAGAAATGCAGTTGAAGGTTCTGATTTATTTATATATACTGGGAGCCATTCTATATTTCCTTTGGAGATGATGACAATCACTTGTTTACTATAGAAGCTGAGCAGCTTGATCATTTGAGGAGTTACATTGCCTTCTGTTGCAGAGGAATGTCGATCACAGACTCTGTAAAAATTATCCATTATTTCTTTCTATTTTTAAAGAATACAGCCAACTAGGAAGCAGAGGAAAAATATTGTCATAAGCAAAAGTTTATCTAGAAAATTTGAGGAAAACTGGAGAAAACTATCCACTTAATACTTTACTTAACACTACTGTGGTCTACCTTAGGCTACAATTAAGTTTATGATTAGTAAAAGTGGAGATATTGTTCCAAAAAACAAAATTAATAATAAATAAAGATTTAACAAGATACAAGCTTTTTGATCAGATTAGATTTTGGATTCATTCCAGAGCAAGGGGAGTTAAACTATCAAATGCGCAAAAAAGAAATCTGCCTAAAAAATTCAAGAATGATAACCATTAGAGTGAAAAATAGTTAAGTAAATAAATATGTCATGCATGTATTAATTGGTCAATTATAAAAGCCTGTTATTCTGATCATAACATGTCCGATCGGATATTAATTAAACTCAATCTAGCAACTCCCACTGGCTGTAGCAATAGTAGCATACATCCTTGACTGCCCTCCTTTGGATGAGTTTGTGAACTTGACATAAGAGCATAAGGACGATTCTTTGTGAAAAATCCACAATGGACCAAACCCAAGTGAAGACCTCAATATCCACTTCTCCACGCTCAATATCCAACCCCTCATCATCATCATCATGTTCACTGGACGGTGTACGAGGTAATGCTGTACTACCCTGAGGGGAAGATTGGATGGAGGTCGTGCACAGGGAGTGACCACAGTAAACAATGGTGTACTTTAGGCTCACATGCTTGTTGGTGCTATTGACAGGAGTGACTAGGTTGAGGTCCCATTTTGTGGTTCTATGGGAGGCAATAGTCACGTTGGAGATACAAGTGATGGAGGACTCTGGCTCGACACGCATCTCAATCTGGGCTCTTGGGTTTGTGATAAAGCAGATTATTAGAAAAAAAAACTCCTTCAATCATGAAGAGCTTCATGTTCTCTGCAAGAAGCTCTTCATGATTGAAGGAGTTTTCACCGAGGAAGAGGATTGGGGCGATGGACTAAAACAAACAAATTGGCCTCGAGGACAAGGGGAAATCCAAGGGGGTGGAATGTTATGAAGTCACGTGGAATTAAAGGATATTGCATGCTGGGGAGTAGTAGTCTTTCAATTGATATAAGTCTTTTCGATCGAGGAAAACTTCACTTATAATTTATGATCTTTCATCATTTTTGCAATTAAGTATTCAAACTTTAAAAAATGTCATTTTATGGTATCTTTCTTTCAATTTCAATCATCCGTTAGAATTTTCCGTTAAATTTTATCAAAATTCTCAAAATACTCTTGTGTAATTTTTTTTTTTTTTTTTTTTTTTAAATTATAAAAAATTTCAAAGATTCAGACATGGATATTTTTGAAAAAAATTCGTTTAATTCTGACCGACACCTAAATCTTTGCAATTTTTTCTCTCTTTTTTTTCCTAGAAAAAATAAGAGGTATTTTTTGGCAAGATTTAATAGAAAATTCTAACTGATGGTTGAAATTGAAAAATAGATACCTTAAATTGACACTTTTTAAAGTTTGAATACTTAATTACAAAAGTGATGAATGATCAAGAGTTATAAGTAAAGCTTTCCCTTTAGTTTGAGTACAGAACTACGGTGCAAAGTTATAGTCTTTCAATTGCGGTTGGTCTTTTAGTTTGAGCAATAGTAAGGCTATGGTGGGCAAGTATCCAATCGAGTCCTTGTTGGAGAGTCTAACTCCAAGTTAGGGAGTATCTCCAAGTCGTCAAGTTCTCTCTATTTAAAGGGATGAACATTATAATAAAAGGCATGCAAATTCAATTCTCAAATCTTGTGTTTGGAAAAGATTTTAGGTTCACTCAAAACCTATCAATTTCTCAAAACAGGTAGGAAGAAGACGCTTAATCCAGCTTCTTTTCTAGTCGAAAGGCGCATTACAAGATCTTTTACATATTCACGTAACATGTTGGTTATGCTGGCAAGAATATATTCCGGGAGGTCTCATTCCAAAGCCTTTTGCATTGCCTCTTACTGCTGCCCTTCGTGGTTGCTTATGTTCTCGTAATGGGCCGAGTCATTTGTTTTGCAGATGGTTCACTTGTCCTTTGGTTACCGCATCGTTTTCAGGATGCATGAGCCATGAGGGCTGTCGTTTGAGTTTACCAATAAAATTCTTTCGACTTGAATTTACGTTTAACATTAACATTTTAATCTTGTGATAAAATTAGGAAAAGAAAAAGAAAGATGGGAATTTTCGGAAAAGTGGTGATAAAGAGAGAGAAAATGAGTGCGAGAGAGAGACTGACGTAGCGGAAGACTTAATAACAACAATTAGAAGTGTCTGTGTCTTCTAATTAAAAGATAAAATTAACTCCGTAAAATGTTTGAGAAAATTCTCTGATTTGATAAATATTCAATTGTATGATTATTACATCGCAAACTTACGTATTTATAGAAGATAAACACTTGTAAAGAAAGTAAACATGATCCTAGTAGTAATAGTAAACTTAGTCCCTAATATAAATAGTAAACTTAATCCTAGTAGGAAAATACTTGTGGAGAAAATAAACCCAATCCTAGTAAGGAAAGGAAATAATTATTAAATCCTAATAAAAGTATAAAGTCAATAAAGGGGTTATGAGGTTTATAGAGACAGATGATATGATAGAAGTTGAGATTTAATTACGCGTCAAGTTGATTAGTTGAGAATTAAAGTTTCATGTTCGATCCCTCCACAATATATATTTCCTCCTTAAATTTGTTTTTTTTTTCTTTCTCCTTACGTGTTTTGGCTTACTTTGAACCATTGATAGAGAAGTACCTGGGCCATTTTTCCTTGCATGGAATCGCATTAACCCTGATCTCTTCTATTTTTGCTTGCCTATTGCCATTAGGGTTTGCATTTGACGCGTGAAGGAAGTAAATTGGGCAAGGCTTTAGCTGGCAGACCATATATCATTTAATACTAGGAAATATAATATAGCATGCACATGCCAAGAAAATATATATATATATATATAATTCATTTGCCATAGATTCAATGCTATGGTCGTTCTCCTCTTTCTGTAGCAATGAAAAGGCAGCCAGAAACGATTATTCTCTCACTTCTGCTCATGGGATTGGCATCTGCAGGTAATATCTGCAACAAGTTCAATCTTTACTAGACATTTTACCAACATATTTTCTTGTCTTGTCTAACATATTTTCTAACGTATATGATCTTCAACTACAGATCTTCTTCAGAATCCAGATTTTGAATCCCCACCAGCAAACTTGAAGGGAAATTCCACCTCCTCATTTTTGCTACTGAGCCAAAACAATACGGTTCCGGGATGGACATTTGAAGGCACAGTACAGTATGTAACAGCTAATCAGAACATGTCACTGCCAGGGAATGGACATGCCATACAACTGTGTCAAGATGGCAAAATCAGCCAGACTTTCATCGCTAATGGAAGCATTGTGGATTACGTGCTTACCTTCACCATCGCTCCGGGTGGTCGGAATTGTTCAGACAATGCTGATGTAGTGATTTCAGTGCCAGATAGTACAAGGGTCTTTTCTTTGAAGCAACAGTATGGGAAGGAAACATGGGAGAGCTATGGTCACTACTTGGGCAGGTGGGGCGAGGGGGAGCCTGTTAATCTTGTGTTTCAAAGCCAAACAGCAGAATCGAATTACAATTCCACATGTTGGCCTGTAATTGACTCTCTTCTTCTTAAGAGCTTTGGAACACTTCCTGATGCCAATGGTAAGTACATTTCTAGTTCTCCACAAGAGTTGAAAATTTTTCATGAATCTAATTAAGTCAAGATTTCAATCTAGAATTTTGGATAAATGGGTTTCAAATTATTCCAATGTTTGTTGCCAAGGATTAGGGTATTGGTTTCAAGTTCAATATTTTCCTTCATGGGTTCAATAAAATGCATTATGCAGATTTTTACAACCTCCCTCGTTGTAATTCATCTATGGCTTGCAACATAGCATCAGCTTTATTGCTAGTGTTTATCATATCATGTTCAATAATTCATCTCTTTAGTCAAACTATGCTTTAGGAGTAATATATGTGCAGAAGTTCTTTTAGGCTGTTCAATAAAAAGCATTATGCAGATTGTTCTCAAAGGAGAACAAAGTCAATCGCATTTTCACAATTATGAAAGTCTTGTTTGCAATTTTTGGTTGGACACAGATAACCTACTGCCAAATGGAGGATTTGAAGCCGGCCCTGATTTCCTGAGTAACTCTACTGAGGGAATTCTACTTGATGAAAATCCAAGTGCGGTTCAATCTCCAATACAACTATGGTCTGTGTTAGGAACTGTCAAATACATAGACTCCAAACACTTCTTTGTTCCACAAGGCAATGCTGCAATAGAGATTGTCTCGGGAGTTTCAGCTGGCATACAAACAGCAGTAATACTTAAAGAAGGCTCTAAGTATAACTTGGAGTTCACATTGGGAGATGCTAATGACACTTGTGTGGGAGATTTCATAGTTGGGGCCCAAACAGGATCAACAACCCAGAATTTCTCGTTGGCAAGCTCTGGCACTGGCTCAGCCAAGAAATTATCTGTGACATTCAAGGCAAAAACAAGTGCAACTCCAATCAGTTTTCTCAGCTATACAACAATCCAGACAAGAGATGGTGTATACTGTGGTCCTGTGGTTGATGATGTAGTTTTGCGTGCTTCTTATGGGCTGAAACTAGAAATGCAGTTGAAGGTTCTGATTTCTTTATATATACTGGTAGCCATTCTACAATTCCGATCCATTGGAGATGATATCAAGCAGTTGTTTACCATATAAGCTTAGCAGCTTGATCATTTGAGAGTTACAATGAGATTGTATTGGGCATGTTAAGCATTTTATAAAATCTGCGGTTTTAAATTGTTAAGGAAATTCCTACAGATACTGTTCAAAAACAGAGAAGAAAAGAATTAATAAATAAAAATTTAGGGCTGACTGACCAGTCCAAGATTGAGAGAGTAATTAATGGGAATAGGGACAAAAATATTAAACAAAAATATCACTTCATTTAAGAGAATCCTGATAATTAATGATTTGCCGTCATTAATCTTGGAAAGCAAGTGCAACAGGGAAGGGATGACTGAATACTCGACCCCGGTCTGTCCCCAAATACAGGATAGAATGTCAAAGGCAATGTCGGATTTCCATCACCAACGTAACTTAGTGGAAAAGAATTAATAAGGAAGTGAAAGCATCCACAGGCCATAAATGAAAAGTACGGAAATACATGTAATATGTAATAAACATTTTTATCAAGGTAGTCACTCCATCTCTGAACTTACTTTCTCTTACTTCTCTCTCTCTCTCTCTCTCTCTCTCTCTCTCTGTGTGGGAAGAGCTTTTAGGAACAATCCTTGCTAACTTAACCGTCGGAGGAGGCGTCGCCAGGACACCCTCGACGCACCTTTGTTTTGCAGGCTCTCGAAGGAAAGTTCAACCTAGCGGCCTCATCACTCAAGACAACTTTCAAAGTCAACCCAATCCACGGCTGACACGTCGTCATAAAAAATTCGACATCAACAAAATTGAAAAAAAAAGTTCTTTAAACTATCTTGCACGGCCATATCAAAATAAAATTGGCCCTTAATTGCAAGGCTTGTGGAATGTGATCCACTAGACCTAATCAATGATCTTTTAAGATTTCTTTTGATGAAAAAGTTACACCTACCTCTCTTTTATAACTTGTTGACAAGTGTGAGTATGTAATTTTAGGGTGTTAAAATTTTTGTTTAGTGGCTAAGGTATCTCCAAACTTGGAACAAATACGTTCCTTGTTATGGATCGGAATCCCTGGAAGTTTTTTGTGCAAATTGGCTGCAATTTAGGCAGAAAATGAGAAAAGGGGTACAAGGATCGGGTGCCACCGGGAGCAACCCTATCTGTCGGGGCTGCCTGGATTGGCTATCCTCATCCTCCTTGTTATATTTACTGTTCAAGTTTTGGGCCATGATATGATACCCTATTTTTAAGTACGTTTTAACTGGAAAAAAGAGGATATTACTATTTGAACAAGATCTGTCACCAAGTGATTTGTGCGAAATTAAGGCATTCCATCAAACATAATCCTACAATACTCCCTCCTATACATGCTTGTTAATCATTATTTAGAGGATTGACTGATGGAAATATACACCCTTTTGTCTTCCCTGTTAACCCTTCATCTTCCGAGAAATGGGTGACTGTGGGCAAGGTGCTTCACTACCACATGAATCCGGACTCTGGGCCATCTTGAAAATCTCGTTCTTGTGTGAAGGAGCCAAGGTTTCACTGTCCGGGAAAATTTTAGACCATGGATCAGAAGACAAAATTTCAGCGTCTGGTGGTGGTGGGCATGGCTCTGAAGTTGGAAAGATATCAGAAGAACATGATGACGATGGTGACTGCGTCAGAGATTGAAGAATGGAATGCTCGGGCAATGTTGGAGCAGCTGAAGAATATGGTTGCCCAATAGAAGGAAGAGCCAAACACGTCAGAGTAGCCAAAAAAAGAAGGGAAGCCAAGGCAGAGGAAGAAAATGCGAGGTGGGAAATGGAAGCCATGGTGTATTAGCTATGTGGGCGTGCAGTGCATTAGAAAGGACAGTGAGTATTTATAGGAAGAAGCCCCTCATGACATGCAGAACTTTAAGGAGTGCAGAGAAAGTTACGACCATTTGACTACACTCACATGCATCACCATAGTTCTTACCCTCTCTTGAAATGGCATGTTCACAATCATGACTGATACCCTCACAGAGAGAGAGAGAGAGAGAGAGAGAGAGAGAGAGAGAGAGAGAGAGTTACAAATCAGAAGTTCTTGCCCTCTTTACAGGAAATGGCATGTCATAATCATGATTGATACCCCAAAGAGAGAGAGAGAGAGAGATCAGGAAAATAAAATAAAATTGTGCGAGACTTGGGGGAAGTTTGCGGAACATGAAAAGATTATGAAAAAAATCATTTTTTTCTTTCTTTCTTAAGAGGGGGGATATCATGGGTTTCCAAGTCTTTTATATCTATCTGCACATCCTAATTATCCCCAAGTTGGGTTAGAAGAATACACTCCAACATAATTTATTAAACCAGTATATATTTTTAGAGCATAAGATTCTCATATGCATTTTTAATAGTATCTTATGTAATTTTCACATGTATTTTTAAGAGCATATGTCAGTTTAATAGACTGGATTAGAAAAAACTCATTCAACCCAGTTTGGAGGAAAACTTTGTCCTCCTAATTAAATAGTAAATACCTTTGCAAGATGGGAATCCTACTAGCATGACATCTAGAAGAGACCCATTTTGCTACATAGTGAGCAGAGACTTTGGAAGAAGGGAGAGAAGAGTCTCCGAGACGGTGGGGGAGATGCTCCAATTGACTATAATGTGTGGGTTGTTGAGAGCAACTATAACGGTTGAGGAGTCTCCTTTTAGGATGAATAATTTCAGATTAAGAGAAGCCGCAAGCTGAGCTGCTAGTAGGGCAGCAAGAGCTTCTCCTAAGTTAGGGACACAATGGGGACCCAAGCTAGAGTAAGCATGGAGGGGTCTTCTTGAATAGCAGTGTGAAAATTGATCTTGAAGGTAGAGGCAGGATGGGGCTCCCCTCTTGCGTAAAAGTATTAATATGATGAACGTTCTCAAAATGTCAGTCAACACACAAGAAAACCATCAAATAAATGTACAACTATCTGAATTTAGTAATGCATGGCATGCAACAATCTTCTTTGAGTCTCATACATATAGCACTTGAATGTTATTTAGACAAGAACATTCAAACAGCAAGACAAAATCTAATGTCTGAGAAACTGTGTAAGGAACTGCAGGAGGAGGAAAAAGAAAAATGTACAATTATCTGAATTTACAAAAATGGTATAGTATATAGCAACGCCTTCTAAAAACCAACATATTTTATACTTACACCAGGTTGACCGACAAAACTATACAGTATAACTTCCATTTGTAAATATGCAGCAATTCCATAAGCCAAGACTTCGCAGCAGTGTTGAATTCTTAATAAATCCTCTCCATGAGACCTGCCCCCTTTCCTTCTTGTGGTAATGTTTTGATACATGAAATAAGGAGACTTTCAGTGAGGATATAATAAGGAAACCTCCACAAGCATCAAACAAGTACATAAAACAACAAAGCAGTCTACAAGGTATGCATGCATGGATTTAGGGGGTGTAAACTTTCATTTAATAAAGCCCACCTACAAATTCTCGGTGGCTCAAACTGATAGGATGCAATCTATATTAACATTTTATTCAAGTCGAAAATGCATGGAGTGTTATCTGACTATCAATTATCACTTTCAAGCCCTAGGAGCATTCCACCCCATGGCCAAGTCAATAGTCACTATCTAATGCCATTTGGATATCTATGCAATAAGAGTATGACTTATACAAAATCGGTGTATGAATTTTCCCACAAGAGAAAATACTTCTGCGAGCCAAAGGTTCTGCAAAATAAAAGGCAAATTACGCTGAAAACTAACCATGTCGTTGTCTTAAATTTTTAACTCCATCCTCTGTGTAATGCTAAACTTTCTGTATGGAATTGGCCTGCATGGCACGTTTGAAAAGGGATATGTAATCTTGACTTCTTGACCATTCATCAATCTCACGAGCACGTAAAACAGGCAGAGGATGTGAAAGTTGCCTTGTTTGAGCATTTCTGGACAGCACGAGTAGATAGCGCATCAATAAGTAAGTTGATAAATGATAATCCACTTTATGTTGTCTGCATGAGCAGCTGCTCACCTTATATACCACCCAACTGGGCTTGAAGAAGCTTTGTCATAAGACCGAGCTTGCTCCAAGAATGCGTCCACATTCAGTTGATCAGCCATGGATGGGCATCCCCCAGCTAATTTCATTAGAACGGAGATGACCACCTCTTGTCGGAGTGTCAAATGGAAATCAGATAATAAATCAAACTGGTATATAACAGATAACTTAATAAAAGAATGCATAGTTTTAAGTTTTTAGTATTATATACCTTAGGGTCTTGAGCAACAAGAAGGGCTGCACGATCACAAGTCAGCTCTGCTGCTCGGAGCCAGCGGAACAACTGTTCTTCTAAACTCCGTGCTATTAGCCCACCAAGACCTGCAAGAGCCATGGATGTCAAGACTCAAGATGTAGAAGCTGCACCAGTCACCAATTCTTTGAAGGATAGGAAGAAGACTCAAGATCAAACTCAAACAGAGAAAAAGGCAGGGTCTTTGAGCATCAATCGTATAGTGATATGGCTAAAGAGTAGTTTTTGTAATTCAACTCAGTTGTTAAACCAAACTCAACTTGTACAAATCTATGTATAAAACAAGACTCATCTTGAGTCTTGACAATGGACATCTAAAAAAGTCGTGGACATCTAAAACGCCATGATGGATATTGATAATTTAATCTAGAAACCAAGTATCATATTCAGCAACAACAAGCTATCAATCATCTTAGTTAGCCACATGTAGGATTTCTTATCATGAGACTAAAGAGTCCCCTAGCTTTACACTTCTCGCATTATGGAAAATATCTGGATAACAGAACCAGATTCTAACAATTATTCCCCAGCACAAATGGTTGGGTACTTCTAATCTCTAGTGTAATTGTAAAGATACCCCTCCTTAACATGTCTCCATGCAGGATGGAGACACATGCACAAATTGCGAGCACACATACACAAGCACATGATGTAACAGCTGTTTTTTTCTCCAAGTCTAACAAACAAAATCTATATATATAATTGTGATCTGCCAAATAAACTGCAGCTCAGAACCTGAAGATCTCATACTGAAATCCCAATGTTTTGTGGGTTCAGGATCCATAGCCTTTTCTAATTAACTATCTCAATATAAGTCTATCATGAGATTAAAAAAAAAAAAAAATTGTATAATAATAGTATTCATTTACCGAAATGAACATAAAGCACCAAATCACCTACCAGGTACAGTATAGGCCCCAAGGGTAAGAATATTCGCATATGTAAGCCATACACCATGGTCACATTTCAGGTGACCCAACTCATGAGCCAAAACAGCCTATATAGCAGTCATATGGCAGGAATTTAATAACATTTCATGAATAAAAGACAGCAATTTCACTAGAATTTACCAGAGGTATACAACAATGTAGATGGACCAGAAGCAGCCCAAGAGCACATTACCTATAGATCATGCTGACATAGATTTTAAGCAGTAAATAGGACTGCTAATAGGGGGGAGACTGCAAACACTAGGTGAAAAAAGAATCGCAAACATGTTTTTAACCAGGAGATGAAACTAAAGACCTGCAATTCCGTCTGTGTCAGAAGCTCCACAAGGCTGGTATGAACAACAACAAATGGTCTTTTACCACTTATAGCTAAAGTATATGCATTTGGTACAGGACTTTGTCGGACATACAGGTCAGGAGCTTCAATGTTCAATATTTTAGCAGCCTCAACCATCAATTTGTGTAGACCAGAAAGCTGATACAAAAGGAACAGTATTTAAAACCACTAGATAAGTCAATAACAGAAAAACTTAATTTTCATATTCACATATTCGACTTTCATCAAAGGATGAAAATTCAACAAATAAATATACCTGAGGCAACTGTAACAGAATGAATTCGCACACATACAAACAAATAGGAGCAATTGAGTTACGAGATTTCTAAAAGATTCAACACACCCATTTTGAAAATGGAGTAACATAGGTAGTAATATGGGATGAGTTGGAAACGCCTTCTAACTCCTAGTGTTGGATAACTGCCATGCCCAATGAAATGGATTTCTTTCAACTAATATCCTATACATAACACTTATCAGGCAAGAACATTAAGACTGCTTGCATGTCGTAAATAAAAACTTCTTTGCGAGCCTTTTTACACATTCAAGCAACCATGTTGATCAAAGATGTATAAAATTTTATTAATCCACCATATTCTCACGAGTAAAAGAAAATACAAACATCACAAACACGAATATTCAATAGAGTTTTAATGTGGCATTCAGATAGCAAACACAAGCATCTCTAATGTGGCATTCTCCAATAAATGAATTTGTCTCACCACATATATCCACAAAGGATGCCACCACGGTACGAGTATGAAAAGATTGTATAAACCACAATCCAAAAGCAACACGCCAGATATGTTACACATAACATTTAGCCCTATTAAATAAGACATACATCTTCCTCTACTAAGCATCACATATTACCTGATTTTCAGAAACAAGAACCGATGTCCCTATATTCTCCAGAAGCATGACCTGCTCTGCAACAGTTCCTGCAAAAAGGTAACATCTCTAGCATTGATAGTCAAATCTTTGAATAACTCACAATGCGTTCATATCAATAACCAAAACAAAAGTTTTGTACACAGTACACTCATACTGCCTATATTCTTTAATAAATAATCTTCCTCAACCCTCAAAGAACAAAGAGTCACTTACAGAGAACAATACAACCTAGGCAGTAGACATGAAAATGCACATTTTCATTACCTAGAAGAGCCCTTCCGAGTTCATTCAACCCTGGAATCGCCCTCAGAATCAGCGTGTTCTGACCAATTAAATATAAACCAGACAAACTTTTAAAATAAATTAAGTATTCCCATTTTTGCATATAAAGCTTAATAAGCCAAAACAAAGTTAATCTCTCTGTTTGTTCGCTGAGAAACTGAGATCGGTTTATCAAGAGGATAATCATTAATCAATTCACAATCGCACCTGTTTATCAAGAGGATGACGGAAATCATCGGCGTCGAGGTCGCGGAAGACAACCGAGGCGGCTCTGCAAACAGAAACCCTAATCCCGCGGTTCTTTCTCGACGATTCGAATCCGAGCGAAGAAGATGAACCAAACCTCAGGCTATCGGAGGCGACGAAGCTGAAACTGAGAGACTTGGGCTTTTGGGAGACGCAGAGCGAGGACAGAGGTATGGACACTATGGAGGCCATTGAAGCAAAAAGCAGAGAGAGAGAGAGAGAGAGGGAGTTTAGCGAGGATTTTGAATTGCTGGTTTTTTGTGATTTGAAGGGTTGGTTACTTGGTTTAGCTTAGCAGCGTTCTAGTGATGTTTGTACTGAAGCGTATGTACGTTTGTGTCCACAGCCTACGGATGGTAACTGTTTGGCGCCATTTCGTTTTCCGTTGACTACTGTGTCTTATGATATTTTTTCTTTTCTATTTTTACCCTTTTTATCAATTGGACTAAGGCCCAGACATTAAAATCAATTATACATAATCTTTAAAAAATAAAATAAAATAAGTAAAAAGATAAATAGTTCATAACAGTCAAATTGTTAAAAAAAAATGGTAAGTATTTTGTCACGACAAAATATTGCTGGCTTAGTGATGGAACTCACCATCTTGTGTTTTGGTAAATTTAAGGCCATGGTCCTCATGGATTTGAGTCTTATTGGTGGTTAGGAGTCACAAGGTCATGTCTATTATTTTTGTCAAAGTGAGAATGAAAGTTTTGATGCAATTGACCACACAGTTAATTTCAGTCAATGGATATTTGCAAAACAAGTGAGGAATGTTGGAAATTTGCTTGGGCTTATTGCTGGTGGAACTCTCAAACGCTTAAATCAGCAAATGAAATTGTATAATTTTCAAAAGAGAGTTAGATTGAATATAGCAGTATATATATATATATATATATATATATATATATATATATATATATATATATATATGATGATGATAACCTTCACTAATATAGAGCATTCACTAGTGAATTTTGGTCTAGGCCCAATCCTGAGCTGTCAGAATTTAAGTCGAACTAAAAATTATGATGTACTTATCCTCAATTCTACAATCCCGACAACTTTTTAGTGAGAGCTACTATACATATTTAAGTAGATGTTATGTTGATAATGCTTGTCGAGCTAATTGGGTTTTTCAGTTTGGTCAATTATGTTGTTCTTTTGCGTTAACATTCATAATATAGTTGACACTTGTGGTTAGGCTTGGTAATTCGTGCATTCGGGTCGGGTTCGTGTCAATCCGGCCGACCCGATTACATAAACGGGTTCGACACGAACCCGACCCGATCATTTAATCGGGTTGTGACACACGACCCAATAAACACGACTAATAATCGTGTAACTCGTTAACCCGATACGACACGACCCGACACCAATTTCACATGTTTCAAGTTTCAAGTTTCAAGTTTCAACCTTCAATTTTAGTTTTTACCTTCATGTCTTCAATTGCCGATTTCTTTATTTGATATTTCTTTTCTTTCTTCATTTTTCACTCGGTTCGTAATTGATCACCATCTCTCTTTTCTGTTACAGATGGAAGAAAGAATAAGACAAGAGGAAGGAAGAAGAAGAAAATCAAAAGGGAGAGGAGGATGATTCTCTCTCTTTTCTATGCTGCGTGTTTGAACAAGAAGGAAGAAGAAGTGAAGAACCGAACAACTAAGAAGGGAAAAGAATAAAGAAAAGGGGAGAAGAGGGTGAACCGTGAACGTGAGGCGTAATTTTTTTTTTTAATCGGGTTATAATCGTGTTGGCGGGTTGACCCGCCAAAACGATTATAATCGGGCCAACCCGATTATGATCCAAACCCGATTATAACGAATCTAAACCCGGTTTTTTTCGTGTTGTGTTTGTGTCGGATTCGCGGGTCGTGTCAAAAATTGCCAACCCTACTTGTGGTTCGAGCACTATCATCCTAACCCAAATTCTAGGATCTTAGGGTTAGATTGGTCAAGCGTATATATGGTCACTCGAAAATTAGATCAAATTGAGTAAATAAATATTCTAAAATAAATGAAAAGATGGTATTTGAATATTTCAACTAATAATTCTTTGGAATAATTAGAACTCTACAAGTCTACGAAAACATTACTACTTTTTCGTGTCAAGAATATTTAATTCAACAGTGAATTCATTAAAATATTGGTCCAATAAAAAATTATTGAGTCGACCACTTTATATTAGAAAATAAGAGTTAATATAAGCTGCAAACGACGCCGTCTGCAGGATAATATCCTTTTCACTTTCCACTTCCTCTTTCTCCTTCTCTGGTGAGTCGTGACCGCTTCACAGGCTGCTCCATATTGCAAACGACGCCGTCTGCAGGATAATATCCTTTTCACTTTTCCACTTCCTCTTTCTCCTTCTCTGGTGACCGCTTCACAGACTGCTCCATCCAGACTCGCAGATTTCTCGCTTTGCGATAGCCTGAATCATGTCAGTTCTCCACTCATAGCTAAGGCTCTATTTGTTCTCTCAGAAATTTTTTTCGTGAACATATACATATTTTTGTAATATATACGGGGAATATATTTCCGTTGCAGTAAAATTTACTTTTCTAGGAACTAATTTCGTGTATTTCTTTGTTAAGTAATTTTATTGATTTTTAAATGTTTTTTTTTTCCGCAAAAAAAAAAAGGAGGAAATCGGTGAATCGTCCGCCAACACCAGATGCAGGAGAAAATCAAGAAAAAGAGCCATCGCTTCGAGAAATTATCAACATCAAGGTCCGTTGTTAATCCCTTTTGTATTTTAGTTTGGAAAGTGAAATATGTAAATAGGTTTGCTTTAAATTTCGCTTTTTTTTTATTGATAATTTGAAGATTTTTCGTGCTACAGTTGATTGAGACCGGTGAAAAAGAGCGATTAATGGAGCTTCTAAGGGAAAGGCTTATAGAGTGTGGTTGGAAGGATGAAATGAAAGCCCTTTGCAGGTTTTGCCTCTAGTTCGATTTGGTTTCACCATTATTCTCATGTTATACACACACACACACAAAATTCAACTAGTTTGCATCATGCCAAAATGTAGCTTGATTAGGCAGAAGTTCCACTAATGCATCAAACTTGAGTTTGCATGTATCCTTATGATATCTCCAGTCAAGAGGCTTTTGATTTATGTATTGGGCTCAGGGGAAATTGGTGAGCTATTGGTTGAAGCAATTGCATAAGCTGGTAGGAAGCTTGATAGTAGATATGACATAAAATTGGACAACAGAGAGGACTGACATTACCAAATTGTCTCTTTTAGCTGGAGTTTACAAGCCTACTTACCTTACAGTTTTGATGCTACTTTAGATGATAAAAGAAGAAGAAATACGTTAAATTGTGGGTATATGCTGCATATTATTGTTGCTATTATTTCAACTATTTGCTGTTTTAGTTGTTTCTTGGTCGTCCAAGTGCTGGATGGGGATGGGTAAATTGAGATTCCTCTTGAGCAAGATGTGTATACTATGTTGAGAATACTGTCCAACTTGGTCTTTTGCATAACCTTAAACCTTGGTCTTTTGCCCGTTTTCCTGTTCAATAAGTTTGAATTTAAAAAGGAAAGGATCAAAAGTTGTTTTAGTAATGGTATCTTATTCTGATCAAGTTTTGCGCACAGACGTAGATATGTTTATTTATCATGATAGCTGGTTTGGTGACTTCTCAGTATTTGGGAATCGATCTCATTCTTCTTTTTAACCTCAGGGCATTTGTAAAGAAGAAAGGAAGAAATAATGTTACAGTGGATGACCTCATACATGTAATTACTCCGAAGGGCAGAGGTAAGGATTTATGTTGTGTTTTCCTATGGTTTTCGTTTCAAACTTTAAATTGTCTATAACGAAGCAACTAAATCATGGCTGCTTGGAACACAATGTTCTTGTTGGATCTTGGGCATATTTAGTTATTAGCTTGGCAATTTGCTCATTTTTATCAGAAATTTGTATGTCTTGTTTTAAAATCCCTCTCGTCTTTTATAAACTTAGCAGACAAACAAGAACACATGATATATGCTAAATGTAGTGATAGTGGTGAAAGGCTTTCAAGAGGTACTTATATAATATAAATTGCGGATGAACAGCATCCATATGGTGTGTTTAGGGTATGAGAAGCTTTGACTTAAATGTCATTTCCCTCCCCCATAAGAATGGGATGGAAGATGAGATTTTGGAATAGAACCACTGGGTGTGTGTGACTTATCTTTAAAAAAAATATTGTCCATGAATTTTGTTAGAAATTAAAGACTGTCTGTTACAATAACATTGAATCAATTTTAGATGACTAAACACTTCTTCGCTTCACCTAATAATGCTTGCAATATTTTCAGTGATAACTTTCTTTTTTTTGATAAGTAAGAGAGGTTTTATTAAAAAACGCAAAGTGCAATCAAGTACACAGGGGGTATACAAGAAAGGCAATTAAGAAGAAGAAGAAAAACAGTACAAGGAAATCGTTATAGCTAATCACTAGAGGTGCGAGATACGCAGCGGTCCACGAGTACAAAGAATGAAGAAAAAAGGAAATGGGCTCCTCTATGGTTCTTTCTTTGTCCTCAAACTGTCTGTCGTTGCGTTCCCTCCACAAGCACCACATAAGGCAACAATGAACCATTTTCCACACAACCGCACTCCGAGAGCGTCCACCCATCCACCAGCAGGCGAATAAGTCTATCACCCGAAGAGGCATCACCCAAGACAGACTGAAGCGACCAAGGATGGCATACCAAAGAGCGCGTGCAACCTCACAATGAAGAAGAAGGTGATCCACAGTCTCCCCGTTCATTTTGCACATGCAACATCTATCAATCACAATGACACGCTTCTTTCTGAGATTGTCCAAGGTAAGGATTTTCCCTAGCGCTGCCGTCCAAGCGAAGAATGCCACTTTCAAAGGAGCCTTGGTCCGCCAAATGCTTCTCCAGGGAAAAAAGATAGCATCTTTGCAAGCAAGAGCCTTATAGAAAGAACTAACATCAAAAGACCCTTTGTGAGAAAGAGACCACCAGAGCCGGTCTCCCCCATCATGAACAACTCTGGAGGAGTACAGTAAAGAGAAGAAGGAAGCCATGACGTCCACCTCCCAGTCGTGGACTGCTCGAAAAAATCTGACGTCCCATTGATAGGACCCGCTAACCACTACCAAGTGGTCTGCCACTAGAGCATCCTTGACACAAGCTATGTCATACAAAACTGGAAAAGCTTCCTTAAGGGACATCTCCTCACACCACACATCATCCCAAAAACGGATCCTGGACCCATTTCCCAATATAAGTCTGGTATAGCTACAAAACAAGCTCCACCCCTTCCTAATGTTCTTTCAAATCCCCACTCTGTGAGACCCAGGGGGTCTAAGGAACACCAACCAGCCCCAATAGAACCATACTTTGCATCCACAACAGATTTCCACAAAGCCTCTCTCTCATAAGCATAACGCCACAACCACTTCCCTAAGAGTGCCTTATTGAAAATCCTCAAGTTCCGGATGCCCAAACCACCTTCAAAGATAGGAGAACAAACCTTGGACCAACTAACCAAGTGATATTTGAATTCTTCGCCTATGCCACCCCACAAGAAATCTCGATGCAACTTCTCTATACGACTAGTGACACTAGAGGGAATAGGAAAAAGGGAGAGGAAGTACGTAGGAAGATTGGAGAGAGTACTCATTATAAGAGTAACCCTACCACCCTTCGACAGATACAACCGCTTCCAGCTAGCCAACCGCCTCTCAATCTTACCTACTGCCTCATCCCAACAGGACTTAGCCTTAAAAGGGGCCCCCAACGGAAGACCAAGGTACTTTATAGGAAGAGAGGAAACTCCACAGCCCAAGATGCAAGCCAAATCGCCCATATTATCCACATAACCCACAGGAACCATAACAGACTTAGCCAAATTAATCTTTAAACCTGAAACAGCTTCAAAGGACAGAAGTAACAAACGTAGATAATGAAGATGATCAAAATTAGCCCCGCAAAAGACTAAAGTATCGTCTGCGAACAATTCGTTTCTTTCCTCATTAATGATGACAATTCGTTTCTAGTAAATGGCTGAGATTTCTTTTTTTCTTGCAAATTTAATTGGAGAAACTATACTTACTTACCCCCTTCGAACTGACACCTTATTTGCAAACATCCTTTATACTTTAAAAAATGATAATCAACCCCCTCAAACCATGCAACACCTTCAGGTTACCTCTCCATTAACACTTTTTGTTAAGTTGGACAAGAATCACCCATGTAAACTACATGTGACCAATTCTGACTGAAATTACCCATTATACCCCTCATCATCATCATCATCATCATCATCATATATATATATATATATATATATATATATATATATATATATATATATAATAATTAAAAAATAATTATAAAAATAAAAACCACACCTGTGGCCAGTCCCAGCCATGGAAGAGGGAAGCTTGTTGGACATGGCCGTCGGTGGGTCTCTAGGCAGTGAGTTTGAGGAGACCCATGGTCGTGCATCAGGGGAGGCCGTAGGTCTCTAGCCTTGGATACCCACAGCCATGACCATGGGTATGAGGAGACCTACGTCCGTGGGTTATGCGTGACCATGGCCAGAGATCCACGGTCATGGCTATGGAAGTTGGTCCTCCACGACCAGGCTGTGTTGGATTTTTTTTAAAAAAAAAAATGTAAGGGACACATTAAGTCAAAATTGGTCACATGAAGAATTTCTGTCAAATTTAACATAAAATGCTAACAAAGGGAGCAGGCCGAAGGTTTGGTGTAGTTTAAGGGGTTGATTATCACTTTCTAAAGTTTAGGAGTGTTTGCAAATAGGGTGTCAGATTGAAGGGATAAATGTGGTTTCCCTTTTTCAAACCTTTTTGCAGCGTGACTAAGCTGGACTCGAAGAAAAAAATTGGTTTATCTCATTATAAGCTTGATCTATCAGTAATACCTGACAGTACTATAAACATCCAGGCAATGGACTGGCTATCAGTCAGTCAAGGACATAAATTTGTGTAGTTGCCTAGATTTGATTGTGGTAGGTTTTATGTTTGCCAATTCGATGATCAAAACAATTTGGTCTAAGTCTATTTAATAAACAAGAAAAGTCTTAAGTCTAAAATTGGATAGGCTAAGTCATAATTCAAATGTTTGGTTAGAAGTGAAAGAACGGTAGCAGTTGGTTGGAACACTCGGTTGATGGACATTCGAAGGAGTCATTGTTCAAGGGTTCAAATATTTGATTACCGAGATACTCGTTCGGAGTGCTTGTTCTCAGATCATTTGAACGAGCTACAGTAAGAGAGGAGTACCGAGACTCATTTGTTGTAGGTCTGAACGAGTGACTTGAGAAGAACTCCCAAGGCACTCGGTTTGTATGCTTGTTCGCAGTAGGTTCAGACGAGTTTCTTAAGTAGAGTTCCAGAGACTCTTGGTTGCCAGGCTTGTTCGCACCTAGCCCAAACGAGTATGTTTAATGCACAAAATCATGACTAACCAGGAGGCTCGATTGGAAGGCCCGATTGGTATTCGTTTGACCAAGTGTTGTTTGGGGTCGTTGGGAGAATTTCAGATTTTTTGGTGTTATGCCTTGTACATATAGTTTAATTGTTCAAATTAGCCCTTGAACACTCTCTTCGTAAATTCTGTCTAACCTGTTAGGTAGACTGACTTTACAATGATGTGCTGCTTCTTCTTCTTCTTCTTTTTTTTCATTTTTGGCCAACAGCCACAGTCCACAACTCTCTTTTGCACCATATTTCTCAAACAAGTTCATGACATGTTAAAATTTGCTTATGCAGCCTCCGTTCCTGATTCCATAAAGGCTGAACTGTTGCAAAGAATTCGAACGTTCCTCGTGTCAGCAGCTCTTTGACACATCAGCGTGGTTTCTCTATCCCTTTGTTCATGAAAGTTGCAAAACGTTGCTGATTAGCACTCAGAGGACAGTAAGTAACCCTTTGTTCAGGAGACAGATGTTATGGGTTTCTTGGGGTGGAGGCAACTGTACTTTACTGTAACAGCCAGCCGAATGCTTGTGAAAGTTTCGTCATTTTATTGCTAATATGATAAGAGCTGATAGAAACCAGTTCCTTAACGCATGTAATAATTCTTACGTAACAAATATTTTCATCAGTCAATTCCTAGATCTTTCTTTGTTTTCTGCTTATAACAAAGTCTTACTCTAAATTGGGTTGGAATATCTCCGATCTAGTATATTTTGAAGTATTGGTTAAGTGATTAAATTTACCTCTTCCTATAAATTTAAGCTTTTAGGATAAGTGGTATTTTAACATGGTATCAGAACCAAAGGTTCTGAGTTCGAACCATAACTCCGTTATTTACTTTTCGTTTCAATTAAATATTTCACGTATTGGGTCTTATCTATCAAAAGGAAGTTTGAGTCCACACGCAAGAGGGAGTATTAAAATATTGATTAAGCGATTAAATTTACCTCTTCCTATAAACTTAAGCTTTTAGGATAAGTGGTGATTTAACAGTATATTAAATTGACATGTAATCAAAATACATATGAGAATTAAATGCATGCTTAAGTTAGTTTATTAGACTGGCATGTATCTAAAATTCATTTAATTATCATATGCATTTTTAATTATTCAATAATGACAGTTAGAACTTTTAAAATTTAACAAAAAATTGAACCCAAACCAAATTCTATAATTATATTGATTTTAGTTAGATGGGGAAAGAAAAATGAGATTGCAATATTGTATTGATTTTAGTTTTGCTTTAAGTAATTACTTCTAACTAATAGTGATCACCATGCAGTGTGCTAGAAGTCAAAACGGTCATTTAAAAAGGGAAATAATTATGAAATTGTAGCAAAAGGATGACCTTGCTTATTTTTTAATTATTCAGTTGATGAAAATGGAATATTTTGAATTTTAAGGACTAAAAAGTTCATGCTAAGTCAAATTGTAATGACCAAAAAATTATTTCAATTTATTTGGGTTTTTTTTTTCTTCTTCATGGATATCTACCATCTAGAAAAGGAAATTAATATGTTCCAACTAAGGTTGCATCTATTTCAATCAATTAATTAATGTTGCATAAACTCCAGTACTAAGCGTTCGCAAACCACGACATACTTGATTGCATTGCTTTTATGCGATACGATTCATGTTTGATTGTGTTGCTTCTGCTCTCATTTTAAAATCTCGAGTAAGTTAAAATAACATTTGACTGGCCCGATAAAAATGCTTACATCTGAAAATTAGTTTTCAACAACTATCACTGTTTAAAGATCAATTTGTCCTTTCAACGACATGAGACAATGTTTTTTAGATTGACAGTTTATGTGGAAGCTTTGAGAATTAAAAGATGCTAGTCTTGAATATTGCGATTTCACTTTTGAACCCCACGACACGTCGTAAACGAAGATATTTTCATGAGGCCAAGTTGGGATCACAGCTTTGTAGCTTATAAATTCTTTTGCAGCATCTATATTTACAGTTGCTTATTCAACGTTTGCTGCAAAAATAGTAGACCCGAGAATTCTCGCGAGTCTCGGTCGAGTAATCTCTTCATAGTACCGATGAGGACTCGAGAGTTGTATGAGCCCTTTAATGTCTAATTATACTTCTCTCTTTTTCTTTTTTCTGAGAGTCATATAATTGCCCGAGAAAGGAAAAGCTATACCCATGCAGCCGTGCCGTATGATCATCTCAAAGAGCAATCATAGTTTCCACTTGCAAAATTAAGGGGGGATGGGCTGCATTTGCATGATATAGAGAATGCTTACCCACTTCTAACCAAACCGATGAAAAAAAGAAAAAAAACAGAACATATTTTTTGATAACTTTGTTTACAAACACAACGAGAAATACCTCACACCCTTCATATTTAGACGACTTTAGAATTACACACAGAAGATGTTCTCTTTTACATCTTGCAACTCTGTCTGTAACATTATAATGCTATCAAAGTCATGCAGCAACTTGAGGAGTATCTTCACAACTGATACAGGACTTCTTATTCAGCTGGCTCACACACGTTACCCTACTTTTTTCTAGAGAACATTTCCCAAGCTTGCGCTGTATGGAAAATCTGAGAGAAGCACAAAGCTGATTTGCACCACAAAACTTTACTACATTGAGCAATGGGTGCTCACATCTTGCTTATGCTGCTGACCCAGCTTGTTCACAGAGGTCTAATAGATCAAGTGTCTGCAAAATCACAACAAAAAAAGTTGACCATCCATGTAGGAAAAATCACTGAATTATATTGCAAAATGATTCACATCATAATGACATGAAATTGAAAAAAGAAAAACAAGGAAGAAGAATATAATATGCAGTATACCTCTGGAACTGAGAGCTCCAGACGAAATTTGGGGCCATCATAGTGATGCAAGACTGGCCTAAAGGCGTCTTCTTCCAAAGCCTTGCAGAGTTTTCTAACACGGATTCTTACCTATAAAATTGGTAAAAACAGTGTATTAGCAAATTAGATATCTGCCACATACACCAAGAGAACAAAGCTTTCCAATCAATCAATCCAAATTCTACCTGAGCAGGAAACCTCGACTCTCCTTTACATTTTTTATCTTCCCACGCAGTTGGATCAATGTTAGATCCCCCAAAACTTGTTGCCTGTACAAAATCAATACCAGCAAATGATTAATCAACCTCAAAGTTAAGCACAAAAGTAATCCACCTCATGCTTCCTTATCCTTTATGGAAAGAACTTTTGCTTATGCGCTACACATTATTGGAGGAAAGAAAACAAAAAGAAAAATGAGGTACTTAATTTACATAAAATCAGGATATCTAACAATCTCTGCTGAAAACAGTAATATACAGGACAATGAACTCCTAATGCCCATTGCCCATTCACTTCCTACACCTTGTTCAACAACTGCTAAATAAATTCTCTCTTGACAACCTCATGATATAACAAGGTAGCCTGTTTGAAATAACAACTCTTTCACCCCAACCATCAAAAGAATGAAGATAAGATAATCATTTGGTCTCTCGATCAAAATAAAGGGTAAAATGATGATATTATAATCCTTCTTTACTGAATATATGACAATTTAACTGAGAAAACTCCCTGCACAAGTAAGACATTGCAAAGGAAATAAATACATGTAAAGAGCACAAACCTCAAAGATTCCATGCAACTGGTGGGTAGTGTAATTATAGAGAAAGAGAGGTAAGCCGGGGGTAATTGCCCGAACAGAATCCCGATATCTTGGAGGTAAACCTGTGAAATGAACGCATTAGAAATATGCACATAAACCATTCACCTGATATTCTCAATGAAGGAAAACAAATTCTAAGCTTAATCTGCATATACTGACACTTCAAAAAACTTGTTTTGCACAACTTGATGAGTAGGAGTAACCATCTTAGTTATAAATGTGACAGTTCATCCTAAAAGTTTTACATTCTCAGTTTTCAACCACTAAATTGCTGATTATAATTTCAAACTCCCTATTCAAGCACTGATGTAAACATAAAAACCCCTTTTGATGGATATGTTCGCAATTCATTATACAAGAGATGGCCACATACATGTCAGAAATATTCACACCCATGTACCTTTACTGTAAATCAAGGAAAAGATTAAAAAGAGAAGATTACCAAATAGCTGCCGCTTTAAATCTTCCTGCATTGTGTCATTATTACATACAAAAATGTATCCTCCCAGCACCTCATTCCGTGGGAGCGTCTCTGTCACTGGCAAGGTCTTGAACCTTTTGTCAACTGCATTGTTGGAGTTGGCATTTTCGTTGTTGTTGATGTGACTGCTATTGTCGTTGGATGCTTTATTGCTGTGGTTATTGCCACTATGCTTGGTACCCATCATGTTTCCCACAAGGCTTGCATTGTTTTTCTGGTACACTGCATTCATATTGTAAATACCATTCCTAAAGGAACTTTTGTTCACATTTTCAGTTAGTTTAGAGTCCAAGTTGAACATATTGAAGTTGAGGCTCTCAAATTTGTTATCTTCCTGGAACCCAAATTTTTCCCTTGTCCTTATTTCGGCTGGGCCCTTGGAGAGATCAAGATTATTCATGCGCTCGCCCTTTGACCTTGTCTGCTCAGCCAATTTAGAAGCAGCTACTAACCATTTGTGGTCCTCTGAGACTTTTGATTGTCCTCGAAGCTCATCACCCAATTGCCAAAAGCTCTGCATGGTCTCCATCTTTGCAAAACCTAATTCCATTGACACAGTACAAATCCTTTTAAAGTAGTCTGATAAAATAAGAAGATAAACATCTAGAACAAAAAGTACGAGAAGAAAACCCTTATTATCACCCAAAAAGTTTGAGCAAAGAAACAATGCATAAGAAGACAAAGCATGACTATATTAAACATTTACACATAAAACAAAAACTATCAATCAAATGCCAATAACTGCTTTGACTGAAAAACTTCAATGGAGAATCCCATCGTCTACCTAAGGACAAATGCATATTTACCAAAGAAGGAAAAAAAAAAAAAAAAAAAAAAAAAAAGAAAAGAAAAGGGACGCTTTCACAGTCAAGTTATTTATTGGAATATTATAATCCCATATGTTCGATTACTTCAAAGTTCAGCTCAAGTAACATCGATTCAATGGAGGACCAGAATCAGAGAGTAGATATGTTATGACAATCGTGTATATCATTCCAAGAGTATACATGGGAACAATGATCTCAAAACACCTCAAAAAGATACAAATATCAAAGATCTACAAAATAAATCAGATACTTCGTAGTAAAGATAGCTAGTTTCTTTGCATGTGCCATGACCAAAAGTTTGCAAAATTCCAGAAGAAGCATATGGTTTCGCATACAAACAAGCTTTCACAAAACATTAGAAGGGAACCCGTGAAGCTTTTGAGGTGCGTGTTGTTTTTAATGTCATTGCTTTCTTACTATGAAACAAAAACAGAAAATCAAAGTTCTGGGTCATTATGAAAATAAAAATTTTGAGTACCCTTTACAAAGGCACATCACCAAACATATAATACGCACCAAAGAGGTTAAAATGAATGCACAAACCTTAACCAAAAATCCGCTTTAGTGATTTCAATTTCAACCCAGAAAAAGTCTTATCCATTCTCACTTTCTCAGCAACAGAACTCTTAACACAAAACGAAAGACACCCACATTCAAAACCACATCACTCCAAAAGAAAAGACCCAACAAGGAAACCCAATTTCTCAACCAAAAGAGAACAAAAACCTCTCACATTATTAGACCAACATTACTCCAAATCTAGACCCAAATCAAAGCTAACCCACTCAAAAATAGTCATAAGCAAACAAAATTCCCACTACATCAAGATCCAAAACACGAAAGGAAATGCAATATTGACAAGAAGCAGCAGCTGAACTAACTTAAGCAAAACGAAAGCTTCGAAATCAAGTGTTCAGAGCATAATTAACGGCCTTGATTAGAGAGGTACCTCAGAGCCCTAAATTTGGGGATCCCAAAGGAGAGAGAAAGAGAGAGCACACCTTTAATCTAGCTCAGCTTTGGCTGTGGCCCGTGAGACCCGAAGGACACGACAGAGAGAAAGGAGTAGAACTGGTTGATATTTTATTGTTCTTATAGCTCGGTCATTGGGAAATTGCCCTTTGTGGTTGACTGAATTACGCTGCTTGCCATTTGATTTTTTATTTTTTATTTTTTTTTTTTGGGAGAGGGAAATATGATAAAAGTTTTCTTTTTCTCCTATCGCATTCCGTTTATTTTGATCATTTATAATAAAAAGTAATTATAAATCACTTTTATTTATTTTAGAAAATTGTCATTAAACCTCATTATTTTCTTTCATAGTTTGGGTTTGTGTCCCGCACAAAGGAAAAAAGTACTACAAATTCCGGCCTACTTTAAATTATAAACAAAATATAAGTATATGTTCTCCTACAACCTTAAAAGCCAACTAAGGGTTAAATTTTGTATTAAGAGAAGAGTTCATGGAATCCAAGATATATGACAATTTCATATCGACGGAAATTTATTTTAAATCGAGCTGGAATAATTTTTTCAAATTTAGTCTATAAAACTCTTATGTATCTCTTAACGTGTTAAAGATTTACATAATTTTTTAATTGATATATATAAATTTTATATATTTGATTTGAAGACAATTTGAAAGAGTTTTTCATCAATTTAATATTTAACTAAAATTTATAAGAAGATAATTACAATATTTGAAATATAGGAAAGTAATTTATAATTTATGAATATCCACACGAAGCCGATCTGTAATTATCTTAATTGTTATTAATTATTGTCCAATGAACATAAATCTGCCTCTTTTTAGTTAATTAATATTTAATGCTAGTACAATTGGCATTTCGAATTCGAGAACATTCTAGGGGATATAGATAATAGATTATAGGGGCAATATTGGATCCCAATATCAGGAGGAGAGCCTGTATTCCGTCTAAAAATAGCTGGCCAATCACTTTCTTATCAAGCTACAAGGTCTATATCCATTGTTCCATGAGGACAAAGTGTATAATTCTAGCAATCCAATTTGTTCTTCAACTAGAAAACTAACAACCACCCCTCTTGCTTCCCGTGAGTTCCATGAATTAACTCTTTTCAATGTGGACAAAATTTCTACAAATTAAATTGACATTTATCTACCAATATATATATATATATGAGACATTTATTTCTAGAATATGCTATTCCCAATTTTAATTTCAAAAAAATAAATGCTATAAACTTTAATTTTATCTCACTTTATTGGTGTAGCACTGTCAATCAGTCATTGGATTAGCTCTTGTTATAAAAATAAATAAATAAATCAACAAAGTATGATAAAATTGTAGTATACCGTAAGAAAAAAAAAAAAAAAAGTTATGCAATACACTTTTATCTCACTTTGTTGATGTTACATTATTAATCAGTCACTTGGTCAACCCTTGTTTAAAAAAATAATAATCTTAAACTTGATTGTCAGTGCCGCATTAAGAGTAATTCTATAAGTCTCTCATGTATTACTTTTGTGTCATTCGAAAAATGAGATGGCTTTTAAAATCATGTTTGATCAAAATTCAATAGTGATCAATCACAAACCCAATGATGAATTTAAAAGCCACCTCATTTTTTGAGAGATACAAAAGGGACTTTTAACATTACTTACACATTAAATAGATGGGATAAAAGTGTGGTGTATAATATTATTTTCTTTAAAAAAATGTACGTAAAAATCACATGTTTTGTTAATTATATCAAAAATACATGTGAGAATCGCATATTTTAATGACAAATGTCAGTTTAATAGTCTTAATTATAAAAATAAATAAATCTATCCCGATTTAAAGGGAAATCTTGTAATCATAGTCCATATGGATCTCGGATTGTTCTTTAATGATTTTAATAGTGTTGGTGGGATTGGTTGCAATGTGACTTAATGGGGTATGGAATCCACATCAACGGGGCTTTCATGCACTTTTCAGGGAAGGTGACCAATTTACTAACATCCTGGCCACCATAGCATGGGGAGACGTGAATGCAATAACAGAAAAGATGAACTCCATAAATATGAGTGGGAGTCCATGTTTTATTGAAGCATTTGTGCAAATTTTAATCGATTTATATATATATATATATATATATATATATATATATATATATATATATATTCATGAGTTTTGAAAGAAAAAAAATAATAATCATAAACCGACTATTAAATTGGTTCATGTAGTTTGACATTGTAATAAATAAATCCGTTTGTGTTCAAAATAAACATATAAATCCTTATAGTATGTCTCTATAAAACAAAACCACCCCTTTGTATAAATTTGGCTATTTTATTCCGACAGAGTGCTTATGAAATTACAAATTTACATTTGCATAGGAAAAAAAAAAATTAAATAGAATTGTTTAGAGTGGCCTAATTACTCCTGTAACCCTTGAGGTAGACCGACTATCCTTAAAAGGGGTACGAGGGTTGGTTGCCGCCCTTTACAGATTAAATTATAACTTTATAAGAAATAGTTTTTAAATTTATACGGATGGATTTTTTGCTATTGGGACATACCAAAAAGATTTATAAGTTCTTTTTAAAACCATGTAGATTTATTTATATAACGTCAAACAACACTAATCAATTTAGGGCATGTTTGGGTGATAAGTATTTTTCAAATATTGTTTTTTAGAATTCAAATACTTAGGTTTTATTCAACTTTTTATAATTTTGTCTCATGATTTTTAAATCATCCAAACATAATTTTAAAAAATAAATTTTCTCAATATTCACAATTTTTCAAAAAATTCGCTCACTCAAACAAGCAATAATTTGTTCAAATTGTTTTTCCATCTCAAATGGGCTTCTCCTTAAAGATCAAAAAGAGAATGAAGATAAGATGGGCCTCCCATTCGGTCACGTGTTGGGTCATTGGGATTTTTGTTAGCCTCGTGAGACACCTGTGAATTGTGATGTTGTAATTAGGGGTGTACAACCTATTGTGGTAGTGGTTATTAGCTCATAACCACAATCGGTAGGCTGATTGCGGTTTTTACCAACCGCCGGTTATTTTAACCCGGTTACTAACCGGATAGCTTGTTTTTATATATTAAATGTTTTCATTTATTTTATTTTAATCCAATATTTAGCCATGAAGGCTTTGACTCTTTTTTTTTTTGCTGGCATTGGGTGCTTTGTTGTTCCCTTGTTTGATGGATTTTTCCGATGGATGAGCTAAAAATGGAACAGTCCCAGAAAATGAGACTCCAGCCCCTTTGAAACAATTTTTTTTGTTTTTTTCTCGCACTACCGCTCAGATGAGACCAATTTGTTGGGACTGTTCCATTTTTGATATCCCTTACACTGAGCCTATACTTCTGATGGCTGAAGTAAGTTAAACAACAAAAAAAAGAAAAAAGAAAAAATGGATAATTACCTTTTCCCCCATGAACTACCAAAAAATGCGCGATGCTCCCATGAACTACCAACTCGACCAAAATAGAACATTCAACTATCAAAAACAACCATTTTCCCCCCATCCGTCAGTCAAAGGGGTTAAAACAAACGGTCAACGGGTCACGTGACCGTCACACGCCGTTTTACCCTCATTTTCTTCCACTTTTCCCCCCATGAACTACCACCATCTTCCTCTTTTCCCCCATGAACTACCACCATCTTCCAACATGCCCCCATGTAAAACGGCACATGACCCGTTGACTGTTTCTTTTAACCCCTCTAACTGACAGAATGAGGGAAAATGGTTGTCTTTGGTAGTTGAATGCTCTATTTTGGTCGAGTTGGTAGTTCATGGGGGCATCGAGCATTTTTTGGTAGTTCATGGGGGAAAAGGTAATTACCAAAAAAAAAAAAAAAAAAAAAAAACAAAACAAAACAAAACTTGTCTGTCTGTTTGCGATGGTTTCCCTTATCAACGTACGTAGCCCACAAGCTCGAGTACTCCGTCTCTCTTAGCTGGAAGGTCCTTCAATTTGTTTTCCCTGTCTACTCGTTTCCCTCATGCACCGTCAGAAGCAACCCCAGCAAGAGATTTAATAACCTGTTCTTCAACCAACATTAGCGTAGACTGACTCCACAAGTCCTCCTCTAGGTGTCTCCTTGCCTTGGGAACCCCTAGAAGTGAGAGTGTAAGTCTCCCGGCGTTTTTTCTCCACGTCTGGGAGTTTTTCAGTCACTGTTTCATTGCAGTGTATTGAGTCTCTTTGTTACCAGTCCTAGTTTTTCTCTTTATTCTGGGATGGAAGGCCTTATTGAGAGTATGAGTGAAGGTTTGAAACTTTCAGAAGGTGAAAGGAAGGAGATAACAATCACCGAGTCGGATACCGCAGATCTACGAGGAAGAAGTGAAAGGTGCCTGCTGGGAAAGTTGATGTCGGATCGACGTATCCAAAAGGAAGCCTTTAAGACGTTAATGTCAAGGCTGTGGAAAACCATTGAAACAGTAGCCTTCAAGGAGATACAAGATAATTTATGGCTTCTAGAGTTCTCTAACAGGGCAGACAAACGGCGCGTTCTCGAGGGACGACCTTGGCTCTTTGACCGCAGTTTGTTGGTCCTAAAGGAGATTGATGAAGATATATCTCCCTCGCAGATGGATTTTTCCAAAGCGCTTTTCTGGATACAGGTGCATGACATGCCTCTCACGTGCATGAACCGGGAGGTAGGTCTCCGTATAGGCCAATCCATTGGAGATGTGGAGGACATAGATGTTACGGGAGATGGTGTAGGATGGGGAAGATATTTGAGAATAAGAGTTTCTGTTGATATTACAAAGCCTCTTGAAAGGGGTAGGGCAATTGTCCTCAATGGTAAATCTATTTGGGTCTTGCTCAAATACGAAAAACTCCCACAGTTTTGTTATCACTGTGGAAGGATCTACCATGAGGATAAAGCTTGCCCGCGCAAGTCCAACTTCCGGATCAATGAGGAGGTTTCAGCTAAGGCTTGGGGGGTTTGGCTTCGGGCGGACGGATTGCACCTCAGGAAGGAAGGATCATCGGCAGTTCGACAATCAGCTTATAATGCAAGGAATCAAGTGTTGGCTGATCAGGAACCAGGGGTTCGGGAAGGGGATGACAGATTGCCGGGTGATTCCTCCGTCATGCAGGGTGGTGGCGAGATACACCGGGAAGCTCCAGCTGGAAGAGCTTCAGATGGACCAGCTGAAAAGATGGATGTACTGTGTACGACAGACTTCATGGAAAGTGATGAGAATATGGGCGGGAAAACGGGCATTAATGAGGAAGATTTAGGGGGGGATTTGGAAGGAGAAATTGCGTCTGACAGTGGCAAAGGTGAGGGCCATCAGCGAGACAAGCCCCTAACTATAAGCGATACAGAGGTTATTAACCAGAATGATACGAAAATCCGTGGGGTTCAAAACGAGGTTGGTTGTATCGAGCCAAGGGCCGAAGATAGTCATGACAGAAAGGGTGCCACGCTAAACAAAGTGCTGATAGAAGATAGCCAAGTGGCAGGAAGGATGACCCCTAATACCAACGTGGCAGTGAAAAAGATTGGGTCCCAGCTGGAGGGATCGCTTGTCCAGCCGTCAACAGAGGAGACGCCGAAGACTCTGAGTAAGGTTCGAAAGTGGAAAAGAAAGACAAAGGATATTACAAGAGACGATCCTAGCGAAACAGATCGAAAGAGGAAGTTTGAAGATGTGGAGTGGATTCACCCGGAGGACCAAGAGCACCATTCTAAAAAGAGGCATTCTGGAGGTGAGTTACTGTTACTTGATGAAGAGGCGGTGGCTGATTCTCAGCTCCGCCTGTCGCCATGAGTCTGTTATGCTGGAACTATCGGGGGCTTGGGAACCCCCGAACAGTTCGTGTTCTTCACCAATTGGTGAAGGAAAAGAAACCCAACTTTGTTTTTCTTATTGAAACTTTGAGTAGAGGTAGCAAGTTGGAAAAAATCAGATGTAAACTGGGTTTTGAGGGGCTGTTTGTAGTTAACCCGATTGGTAGAAGTGGAGGTTTAGCTCTATTATGGAAGGAAAACTCTTCTCTAGAGATTTTTAATTACTCCCGTCAGCATATAAATGCCATTATAAGGAATGACAATGGAAGTCCAGAATGGAAGTTTACTGGCTTTTATGGTTTTCCCAATGCTGCCAAACGATGGGAGTCATGGGAATTGTTGAGATTCCTCAAGACTCTTCAGCCTTCAGCCTGGTTGTGTGTAGGAGATTTTAATGAGATTCTTGATCAAGAGGAGAAACAGGGTGCTGCATCAAGACGTTTTTCTCAGATTAACCAGTTCAGGAGGGCGCTAGAAGACTGTGATCTAAGTGACCTTGGTTTCTGTGGACCTCGGTTTACTTGGTGTAACAACAGGAGAGACGGTAATTTTACTCAGGAAAGACTCGACAGAGCGGTGGCCAATTCGGAATGGTGCTCTAGATTCAATCATGTGAGGGTTCAAGTTCTGGAAGCTATTGCCTCGGACCACAATCCGATCCTTGTCCTGTTCAATGAAGAGCTTGTGGAGTCTGGTCCTTCTCGTAGGGCTTTCAAATTTGAAGCTAAGTGGCAGTTGGATACTGAATGCCACGAGATCTCAAAAGCAGCTTGGGAGCGGGAGGTGGTGGAGTCTAATCAGCTAAGGGAAATTCAGGTCCGACTGTCAGCTTGCCAAAAAGATCTATCTCAGTGGAGTAAATAAAAATTTGGCAGAGATACAGAAATCCTGAAACAGAAAAGTAAGAGACTCCTTCAATTACAGGGAAACAACAGCCCGAGCCATGTTGAGGATATTAAACAGATCCAAAAGGACATTGATGACTTGCTGGAAAGGGAGGATATCAAATGGAAACAGAGAGCTAAACAGAACTGGTTCAGTCAAGGGGATAGAAACACAAAATTTTTCCATGCTTGGGCAAATCATAGAAGGAAAATAAACTCTATCCGGTCTATTACTGATGAACATGGAAGAACGTGGAGACGACAAAAGGAGATTGGAAAAGCTTTTGTGGATTACTTTGGAGATATCTTCACTTCAAATGGTGTGGCTGATTTTTCTCAATGCTTGGAAACTATGGAGCCCCGGATTTCGGAAGAGATGAATTCAGATTTAGTAAGGCCCTTTACGATGGAGGAGGTGGGCATGGCACTTTCCCAGATGCACCCACTGAAATCACCGGGTCCGGATGGTTTCTCTGCGGGTTTCTTCCAAAAGGCTTGGAGTTTTGTGGGTAAGAAAGTATCTGAGGGAGTGTTGTCTTTCCTCAATGGAGGACCCTTTGATGTATCCTTAAACTCTACTAATATTTGCCTTATTCCAAAGATTCCATCTCCGGAATCGGTCAAGGACTATCGGCCTATAAGTCTATGTAATGTGGTCTATAAATTGATCTCAAAAGTGCTTGCTAATAGACTGAAACTTGTTTTACCGAAGGTCATTTCTCAGGAGCAAAGTGCATTTATCCCGGGCCGGTTGATAACGGATAACATTATTGTAGCCTTTGAAACCCTCCATACCATGGCTACTCGCCAAAAGGGTAGAAAAGGGTTTATGGCTATTAAGCTCGATATGAGCAAGGCGTATGACCGGTTGGAGTGGGGGTTTCTGGAGGCTGTGATGAGGAAGCTCGGTTTTGCTGAGAGATGGGTCCATCTGGTCATGACATGCGTTCGAACAGTTTCTTATGCTGTTCTCCTGAATGGCATTCCCCATGGTCACATTGTTCCTTCTAGAGGTATCCGCCAGGGAGATCCCCTTTCCCCATACCTATTTATCATGTGTGCTGATGTTTTAAGCAGGTTGTTGAACCATGCTGCTGGATTGGGGAAGATTTCTGGGGTCCCTATCCGTAGGGGTGGGACGAAAATTAACCATCTCCTGTTCGCTGATGATAGTATTCTTTTTGGGAGGGCTACCTTAGATGAATGGAGGCAAATGAAGGACAGTTTGGATGTATATGAGAGGTTTTCTGGTCAAAAAGTAAATCTGGAGAAAACTTCCGTTTTCTTCAGTAAAAACACGAAGGAGGAGGAGAGACTATCCATTCTGCAGGAAACAGGACTGAACCCTACCCAGTGTTATGAATCCTATTTGGGGTTGCCGGCCCTTGTTGGTCGATCCAGAATTTCTACCTTCAATTTCATCAAGACTCGCATCTGGAATCGAATGAATGGGTGGAAAGAAAAATTCCTATCCCATGCGGGTAAGGAGATTCTAATTAAAGCAGTGCTTCAAGCTATTCCAACCTATACTATGAGTGTATTCAGGCTCCCTATTTCTCTGTGCCGTGACATTAATATGCTCATGAGCAAATTTTGGTGGGGGCATATGGAAAATGTTGACCGGATGGTTTGGATGGCGTGGAAGGGTTTAGGGAGGAGTAAAAATTCAGGGGGCTTGGGTTTCAGGGACCTAAAGAGTTTTAATCTAGCCCTGCTTGCAAAGCAGGGGTGGCGCCTAATCCAGAACCCAGGCTCTCTAGCTGCTCGGGTGCTTAAGGAAAAGTATTTCCCTGAAAAATCCTTCTTGGAGGCTTCACTAGGTTCTAGGCCCTCTTACATTTGGAGAAGTTTGTGGGCGGCAAAACCACTCCTGCAGGAAGGTCTAATCTGGAAGGTGGGAGATGGCACTAAGATCAACATCTGGGGGGATCGCTGGATTTTTTCTCCCCATTCAAATTCTATTCAGTCTCCAGTTAGAATTTTAAATAATGATGCAAAGGTAGCTGAAATTATTGACAAGGACAGTGGGTGGTGGAACATACCGCTTATTGAACAAATCTTCCCAGCCGACATTGTTGAGAAAATATGTAGTTTGGCCATCAGTCCGAATGTTGTGCAAGACAGGCAGATTTGGGCATACTCGGCTGATGGTTTGTTCTCTGTTCGCAGTGCTTACTTCCTGGAGCTAGAGAGGAAGGCCAGGCAAAATGGCTGTAGCTCTCTAGGCACTCACCAAAGGCCTATTTGGAAGATAATCTGGAAGTTAAGAGTGCCTCGGGTTACTCAGCTCTTCATCTGGAGAGCTTGCAATAATATCCTCCCTACGAAAGAAAATCTACATAGAAGGAAAATTGTGACTGACCCGTTATGTCCTTTGTGTGGCCGAGAGGTCGAATCTACAGGCCACACTTTATGGAACTGTGAAGCGGCTCGTGCTGTCTGGTCGGAAAGCCCCCGAGCTATCCAGAAGTGCGCTATAGATGCTCCTGATTTTCTCTGTATCTTTAGCCATCTCTGTGAAAGATTGGAGTTGGAGGATCTTGAGTTATCAGCCATTATTGCTCAGAGATTATGGCACCGTAGGAATCAATGGGTTTTTGAGAACAATTTTTCGCCCCCCAAGTGTTTGCTGACGGGTGCGAAAGAATCCCTTCAGACTTTTAAGGAGGTTAATACCCTCCCTTCAAATCCTGGTGCCCGGGCTTCTGTCTCCAGCCCTTCCTGGAATCCTCCCAATGCTGATACCGTCAAGGTGAACTGGGATGCTGCCGTGGACAAGCACAAGAACATCATGGGGGTGGGTATCATCGCTCGTGATAATTCTGGGGTAGTTATCGCGGCTCAGTGTGCGGTTCAGAAGTTCATCTTGGATTCGTCGGTTGCTGAAGCGATTGGCGCAAAAATGGGTGCAGAGCTTGGCCGTGCTTTGGGTCTCTATTCCATCTTCCTGGAGGGTGATGCGAGTGTGGTGGTTTCGGCACTTAACCGGGAGGAGGAAGAGTTCAGTAAGATGGGGAGTATCATCACAGAAACTAGGAAGATCCTTATGGAGTTCCCTTCGTGGAAAGTCGGGGTGGTTAGAAGATGTTGCAATAATGTAGCTCACCTACTTGCTAAGCTTGCTGTCAGTCAGAATTTAAACAAAATCTGGATGGACTCGTATCCGTCTTGTATTTCTGATGTTGTATTGGCTGAGAGACTTTTGTCTCTTTCTTAATGAGAATACAAGCACATTTCAAAAATAACCTGTTCTTCACCATTAAAATCAAGCCCAAGTATCCAAATTCACAAATTCACACTACCTGTACAAGTATCAAGCCCAATTATATAAATTATTTTCGTAATATATTTGTAATATATATATATATATATATATATATATATATATAATTAAAAAAAAAAAACGGTTACCAGTTATCCGGTTATTAACTGGTTTTTTAAAATTCTATAACCGGTAACCGCAACCGAGTACCCGGTTATCTGGTTACGGTTATTTACAGTTTTTTCGGTTTTACCGGTTATGGTTATTAGCGGTTACCGGTTATTTCCGGTTAATAACCGCACCGCTTTATACACCCTAGTTGTAATCCATACGTGTCAATATCAAAGGATTGGACTGACTGTAATTTTCGCTATGAATTGCAGTCAACTAATATTACTTTTATACTTATTTATCACACACATTTTATACTGTATATTAATTATTTTTTAAAAAATAAAAAATAAAAAGAAAGCTATTTACAATATATCACGTCAATCAATTTGAAATATGTGCAATAAATAAGTGTAAATAATAATATTATTCATTGTAGTCAATTCAGACAACTTCATATAAAGAACTTAGAACTCGCTTGCTCTAGGTAAGGAAACTCTACACCCCGAACTGCCCAAAGCAAAGGACCCCCAAGACCCCCGCTCTCCAATCTCCACGGGGTTAACCTAGGAGTGTGCAAGACCCGCCCAGAACCGGCCCGCAAAACCGACCCGACCCGCCCCTTAACAACACCTACCCGCGCCCCTAATAAACGGATCCCGGTTTTGTTTTAAGCAAACCGTGCGGTTTGCGGGTCTAAATTTGGAAAAATCTCGGGGACCCGCTCCGCACCGTGATAATTTTTTTTTTTTTTTTTTTTTTAAAAAAAAACCCTAAAGTTTACCCTAAGCACCGCCCCCCTCCTTTTCTTTTCAGTTTTGGCATTTCGTCTTCCAGAGAGTTCCCCTTCGCCAGTTCACCCTTCAGCCCTTTCACCCTCTCAGTGCCCTCAACCCCTCAGTCTCACATTGCGCCGCCGCCGCCACTACTAGTTTACCACTATACTCAATTTCATTAGGGTTTTGGAGAGCTCTCTGGACTCAACCTTGTTCTTTGACGCCGATCTTTGTTTCTTCGGCTCTTCATCTTCTTCAACCGTTCATCTACCACTACCAGTCTACCACGCAGTGAGATTTAGCCATTTTGGAGCCATGGTTTTTGAAGATAGGCTGTGTTAGATCTAGTTTGTGTTTGTGTTTAGGGTTTATGGGTTTGTGTTGGTGGGTGGTGTAACTATGTAAGGGGTGTTTCACCGAGTTTGTATTTATGGAATCGTGTTGCTGTGGCCCGTGGTGCTCGTGGTGGTGTGGTTTTGGAGCTAGTAGCAGAAAACTTGCACAAACCGCCCCGCATCACCCCACCCCGCACTACCCCCGCCTCGCACGGACACATCACATTTTGTTCAAGGTACGGGTTGGATTTCTTGCACCCGCAGGGGTGCGGGGCGGGGGCAAAAAGGGCAGAAATCTGCCCCGCCCCACCCGTGCACACCCCTAGGTTAAACCGAATTGGTTGCAATTTAATTAAGGAATTATAGTCTATCCTTATCCAATATCAAATGCATACGGTGAATGTGAGATTTCAAAGTGTAATATTTATTATTGGGGGATAATAGAATTATATTATTGGGGGATAATAGAATTATATAACTTTTATAAAGTTTGATAGACAATAAAATCCATTTAACTTTTTTTCCAAAATTATTAACAAACAATTAAAAATATAAAACACTTTAATGTGAACTAGCAATAATAATAATAATTTTCACATTTATATCACACCAATATATTTTTTCTATAAAATAATTTTCCAAAAACCATTATCAAGTATACCATAATCTATAGGTCCATTTCAACAATTTTTTGTTTGCCTTAAAAAAAATAAAAGGGAGAAAAATAATTGTTATTTATCTTTCTACTCAAAGCAAGGACCGGGAAATCCCCAACTAAAGCTGCCAGAATTTTATAAAAGTTTCAACAACTTAAGAGAGTGGAGCTATAAAACCTACATATTCCGGATAAATAGGCTCGACACCCTAAAGGCCTAAATTTATGGCAATTTCAATTTGAACAGTAAGAGTGAAAAAAAAAAAAAGTCTTATACACTTAAAAGTTGGTTTGAGATTGTGATTTCAAAAAATGTGATTTAAAATAACAATTTTAAAATGTGTGATTTGAAAAAGTAATTTTTAAAAATTCAATTAAGTGTTCGACAAAATCGTAATTTAGCCTTTAAAATTTTGAATTTTCAAAAAAACACAATTTTACCTGCGATTTGAAAAAACAGATTTTATAAGTTTTTAAATCGCAAATTTTAAAAACGCAGTTTTCAAACGATTTGGTTTAAAATCGCACTTATTGTCTACGAAATCGAAATTTCAAACACACCATAAATAAATTTTAAACTGTTCATTACCAATAATGATTTTTCAAATTATCTACCTGAATTTAAGAGAATTTAAACAGGTGATTGTGAGAAATCACTTATGACACCCACCTAATTACATAAGTAATTTGATAACTTAATTTTTATTCAATCAAACAAATTTTATAAGTCTCACGATCATCTATTCAAATTCTCTCAAATTCAAATAGGTAATTTGAGAGTATCTCCACCGCCTACCTCAACCGGTAGATCCCATAAATTGTAACTAAAAAGGTAATCTACAAGAGAAATGCTAGAGCATCTCCTTGTGTTCTCCTGACATAGCATATATGCAATATTTGAATAAAAAAAATTATATTTATACCATCCCAGAAGAATACTAGAAGATACTCTAACATTCATCTCACTACACAACCACTTTTTTTAAACTGCCCCGAATTTCACCAAAATCCAGGCGGGATAGATGTAGCGGATCCCCATCCAACCGCCATACCCAAAACCGATCCGGCTCACACAGCCAATTCGGGTTCTCTCACTGTTCGTTCAAACTTCAAACTGCCCCAAAAACCGTACTATCGGAGTAATTCCTTTTTCTCTCTCTGAGGCCCCAAAGGTACACTGTCCGTACGTAATCCCTAGAAACCCTAGAAAATCTGCACGCCATGGATATGCAGCAGGGGGATTTCGATCGGATTCTCTTCTTCGAGCACGCCCGCAAGACCTCCGAGGCCACCTATGCTAAGAACCCTCTCGATGCCGATGTTCGTAAATCACCATTTTGTTGGGATCTCTTTTCTCTTCTTTGTTGAGGATTTTTATGATTTTCTATATTTCCGCTTGGTTCCTTGGAAACTGTGGGAAAACGAGGGAAATATATATGTATTTATATGTAATGCTTGTTTAAAGCAAACATTTTATCATGGGAGAACGGTTTTCCTTTGTCCATTTCTCGTTAATGGTTGTGTGGGATTGATGTTTTTCTTGTTATGATTGTTGTTGTTTGCTGTTTATGCAGAATTTGACTAGGTGGGCAGGAGCACTGTTAGAGTTGTCTCAGTTTCAGAGTGTCCCTGATTCAAAGAAGATGATTCAAGGTGCCTTGTTTTCCCGATATACTGGATTCACCAAACTGTAGCTCTGATATGCTCGAGTATTTTAAGGACCTAGAGTTTTGGTGATTGATGTACAGTAGAAAATTCTTGGGTTTTACTTCAAGTCCTTTTTTTTTTTTTGATAAGTACTTCAAGTCCAATTTTATAACGAGCTCTTCACCAAATAAGCGAAACTTGAAGATTTCCATTCATTGGTTCATTTCCAGAGTTTAGAGTAGTGCTTATTCTAAATAATATTGGAATAACAATGTTAAAACGCTTCATTGCTTCTAGTAAATGCAATGCTACTTTGGGTTTGTCAAATTGTATTGATTAATTTTGTGACAGCCATGGAATTCAGAGTTATTTTGCTACTGGGGAATAATTTGTGATTAGGGGGCTAATATGTGTTTTTGATTTGTAGATGCGGTTTCGAAGCTGGAGGAGGCATTGTTGGTTAATCCCCAGAAGCATGACACTCTTTGGTGCCTGGGAAATGCTTATACTTCTCGTGCATTTTTGACTCCAGACCAGGACGAAGCAAAGGAGTATTTCGATAAGGCAGCTTTATACTTTCAGCAAGCCCTTGATGAGGTAGTCTTTTGCAAAATCTCACTGGAAATTGCATGTCTATGTATGATGTTTGTAAATGTCTTATCTTTCTAGATGTGTAATACTACACTAGCTCTACCTTTTTGTAGGATCCAGGAAATGATCTTTATTGCAAGTCCTTGGAAGTAGCTGCTAAGGTAATTTTCTGTTTTTTATTCTGGGAAATGTGCTCCGGCTTTATGTTGTACTCGATCATGGAAGTGTTGGGGACAAATTATTCGAACTTCAATTTGTTTTAAAGTTGGGTTTGTAGGACACATTGCTTTTTTTTGCCATGACTAGGTGGAGAACGAGATGACATAATTGTTGCATTAGCAGAGAATTTATCTTGGACTTTTTAATTTGCCTTGCTTTTAAATGGGTTCTATCAATGGCAGTGAATGGAATATGAAAAGGTATTGGTTGTCAGCCATTGCTGGAATAGTAGTGGGTGATCTGGTGAAATTAAGTGGGAACATGGCTTTCTGTCTCTGTTGAATTGAGATTTTTTGTAAACTAGATTTTGATGAAGGTCTAACCACATGGTTGTGTATTCATGGCTTTGACCTTATTTGTAGTTTTCCAGCCACAGAAGGTAACGCCATCGGATATTGGAGCACATGATTTGAATCTCCATAAGAATGATCGCAGATTGCTAATGTTTGATAAAATGTTGAACATGTTATTTGAGACACTGAAAGCTTGTTATTCACTAAGACGGTTTGGAGTTAAGAATATATGTGGCTGTGGAGTGTTATGTTCTTCTTAAAACTTAATATCTATCCTTTTAGCTGTTATTATTATTGTGAGTATGGGCAAAATGGAGGAATAATCTTTCAAATGTCATCAGTTATTTGGGTTTTTAGGCTGTATCATGAAGCAGGTAAAAGGAATTGTCTGAAATGTTGAAAGCAAGATGTTTATGGGTGAGATACTGGTTTTCTTTCCACCCTATATACAGGGAGTACACAAACAAAAGGACAGCCCGAGGAAAAATTAAAAAAAAAAATCAATGCTTTAAGGATATCTATAAACTGAAGTGGTGTGAACTTTGTTTGCTTGACATGTCTTCTTTGTTGAAGGGACTTCTTAAAATTGTCAGCTGGCCATATTCTTCCTTTAATTTATTATTATAAGAATGAATTTGTTTCTCAGACTGATCCACTGTATACTTGTTTGATGTTAAATTCCAATCTTTTTTTTTGAAACTTTGAAGCTCTCTATTTCTAGGCCCCTGAATTGCACATGGAAATCCATAGGCATGGTTTAGCCCAACAAACAATGGGGGCAGCAGGACCTTCTACTTCATCAGGTTCAAAGGTGAGATCCTGAAAGTTAACAGCTTCCCTTATGTTTGCTGTTTCTCAATAAGATCCTCCTTTATATGACTATTATATTTTGATTCCTTACACTGCTTTACACTTAGTTTAATAGTTTTTTTGATTGCTTGACCCTTCTGTAATTTAGGTTTAATTTTTCCTCCCTGTTGCAGACATCTTCAAAGAAAAAGAAGAGCAGCGATCTCCAGTATGACATATTTGGATGGATAATTCTTGCTGTTGGAATTGTTGCATGGGTGGGATTTGCAAAGTCCCAGGTGCCTCCACCTCCTCCACCGCGATAACTTAGGCAGTTGGTTCCATTTGGTTGTCTCAAGACTGAGATTGAACATTTATCGGAGATTCGATCTTTGACCATCACATCTGATCCGTCATCCGTTAGTTATTTTTTTGCCCTAGTCATGTTTTCCAAGTTTAGCTTATAAAAAAAATTTAAAAGAGTCTTCTTCTATATGATTTTTTTTCCCTACTGAATTCTAGTTGAGCAGCTATTTTCTGGTGGGGGCACCATATGTGTTTATTATGATAGAGCTGCAGTGTTTCTGTTTTGTCGTGGTTTGTTTCACCATAAAATCTTGAGTTGAAAATGTTGTATAGAATGACATTTTCCGGAGGGTTGGTTGCAGGCTGTGATGGGTTGTCTCTAAGGAATGAGGAAGAGGAGGAGGAAGAAGAAACTAGGAAATAAATCGGGATACATAACCATTTAGACCTGTTTGAAGATGGCCAGATGGGAGAGGGAGACGTTTTGGGACTCGTAGAGTCGTGGTAAAGTCGTAGATTTGTATGCAGCTGTTGTTTGTTTTAGATATCAAAAAGGCAGTTGATATTTCGTTCTTTTATTTTTTTGGGTAAGTTTTATTTATTTATTTATCTTTAAAAAAAAAAAAACAAGATTTACAAAAAAGCTTAATCCAAATATTAGAGTTCCCAGTTCCCTAATCCTTAACATACTACTACAGCCCAATTCCTTGAAATTAAAATAACTTCTAGAAGATATTTTAGAGGGTATATTCTAGAATATATCTTAGAGCATGTACACCCTCATATTCCAAAAAGATAATTTGACTAATCTTCTAAAAAAGAGAGTAAACCATGCCACACATATAATAACTGCAAAGGTAAACTTTATGATTCAACGTAACTATACATACAACACGCTAAGGAAGTTTGGGGATTCCTTTAGTTCAATTTATTAAATCGATACTTGTCGTTAGAGTGGAATTTGTGGTGTAGAAATTTTTTCTAACTCAGTCTATTAAGATATTTGTCTATAGAGATTTATGTATTTTTAAAAATTCATGTGAGGATAAATGTTTTTTGTAGTTTGAATCGAAAAGATTTCAATGAATTTATTTTTTTATTTTTAGAAAAGAAAAATTAAAAAATTGCCTAGCATATACGGCTAATACAGGTACTAGGAACTGGATAATTATTTACTTAGAACGTAAAGAATTTAGATAGATAATTATAAGAGATTATTTATAAGACTTATTTAATCAAATAAAAATTAAATTATTTAACGACTTACTTGATCCAGTAAATCTGATAAGTAATCTTTTATAATAAATTGCCCAAATTGGCAAATTCTATACCCTTCTAGCAAATAATTGTAAACCATCGCGATCCTAATTGCTTAAGAATTCCAATCCATGGTCGGCTGGTCCAAACCCACCATCTTGGTTTACTATATATAACGTTTAATTTTCATCGTATCCGGAGCCAACCAATCCTTCATCCTTCCTCTCCACCAGAATCACGAAGAGAGAGAGAGAGAGAGAGAGAGAGGCATATGAAAGCCCAAACAGTGTGCGCCACCGGCAAATCCCAGGCCACCTACACAAGTACTCTCACAGACGTCGTTTTCTGTGAGACTCGAAGTTTCTCTCGCGCACGAGCTCTTTGTCTGTGTCCCCAAAGCTGAAAGCAGTAAAAGAATGGCTTCGCAAGCGAAACTTTTCGGTCAAAACGCCGCGTTTTCGCTCTTTTCACGGAGTCCACACGTCCCTCCGATTCCGGGCTGTGTTTCGTTGGACTTCCCCAAAACGGGACGGGTCCTCCGAGTCTTGGCCATGGCCGTCAAGCGCAGCCCGAAGCGTCTCAAATACTCTGCTCCTCGCTTCACCAAGGTCGCATTCTCGCGCTGATACGCGCTTATTTGATTTCTGATGGAAGTTTTTCCGTACAAAGAACTTGTTTGATTGCTGAGGAAATGGTGTTGAATGGACGAGAAAATTGTATGCTTGTATGTGTAAGTTTGTATGCGAAAGTCGTAGTTTTGGACCTTATGGAGTGGATAAACTCAACTCAACTATGCCTTACGAAAAAACTTCGGAAATTTTTACTTTTGACCCATTTCACCTCAGTATTAATAACAAAAAAGCACAGTTATGATCACTTGTTCTTCTACTTTCGATTATTAAAAAGCTATATAGGGCTTTTTTTGGTTATTTTTGGTCGGTTCAATGAAAAGCACATTGAGATTCTTCATGTGCTAAACAAATTTATGTGATTCGATTTGTTTTTGCATGGGATTGAAAGGGAACCAACGGTTCAGTTGACACTTCCATTGAAAGAAATTGAGCATTTTTCTTGGGTTCAGTTTATCGTTTAAATTAAATAAGTGGTTTAATTATTGCATTACCAGATGGTTTTTTACTTTGTAGATTTTGTGCTAGAAACACTAGTAGAGTTGGAAGAAAGTTACTCAGAGTTGATGAAAGTGCAGAAGGAAGTATTTGTTTCACTTACAATTGGCATGAAAACATCAGGAAGGTGGCTTGCTTTATGTTGAAGCTGATTCATCAGGAGCAGACAGCTGGAAATTGGACTCAGTTGTGGATCTTTTAAAACAGGGAGCTGTTGGGGTCATTCCTACAGATACTGTGTATGTTGTTCTTCTTCGGTTTATGTCGATGCTGCATCAATTATCATTTCTTAGTATATTTAACAGAGTTTACTTTTGATGGTTATTGGGCTATAATTATCTTTCTATTGTAACACTTCAGCGGCTGTGCTTATTTTGGACCCCATAACGCGTCTTATTATAGTATTAGTTGTAGTTATGGTCAAGTTAATTTTGAAAGGGGGGTTCTTTCATTAATTATTCATTTTGACCTTTTTTTTAATTGCCCTTTGTCTTTGATTAGTCATCAATTGAAGTTAATAAAAATGTTGGATTCTACTGCCATTTCTATTCTTTTTCTGCATTCTTTCTGCAAGAAAGTTTGACATTCCTATCCTTGATTTTCCAAACAGTTTGTTGTTGTGGTTTGGTCCTTTGATAATTCTCTTTTGCCCTTTCTTATTTGATGATTGTAAAAGCTTTCTTTGTCCATTAGGTACGCAATAGTTTGTGATTTGAAAAGCCATTCAGCAATTGAACGTCTTCGAAGGTAGACACTGTTGTTATTTTTTGTGCTTACTTCAAAGATTTCTTTGCCTAGGTACTTCTTATTTTGCCTCCTGGTGACAAGAGTGTTATATATTTTCCCATTGCAGGATCAAGAATATAGAAGCTTCAAAGGCAAGTCATGGCTTTTCTTGAGTTATAGCTTTAATATGCTTTAGGAAGTATAAAATTAAATTAGCCACTGGAAGATATATGCCTAGATACTCTATAATATAGACCTGGTTGGATGGTGCATGGTCACAGCATACTGAAGTCAATATCTGATTTGTGGTTTGACAATTGTTTAATGCCTTTTGATATCTTCATATCTATACGTGTTCTATTAATAATATCTCCACTTAATTATGCAGCCTCTTAGCATCTTATGCCATTCTTTCCGGGACATTGATACATATACAACAGGGTTCCCTCATGGTGACGGTCAAGGTCATGCTGACCTATTCCGAGTTGTCAAGCATTGCTTACCTGGGCCTGTAAGTATGTTTCCTAGATCATGTGGTTATTTCTGGAGGAAATCTAAAGGTACCCATCAGCGCCATCCTTGAGCCTCGACAGTAGCTACAGAGTTACATGTAACATAAAGAGAGCTCAATCAGGACCCAACATCTAGTGGCTTAACTAGCAGACCATCTCCTAAACCAAAGATCAGATATATTTTAATTTTTCAACCTCCCTTCTGTTACTCTCCTTCTCTATTCCCTGATGATTAGAGTCTTAGAGATATAATGGTGAATTATCCAAAGATAAGTCTTCAAATTAATGAACTTACGTGGCCTTTTTTTTATCTTCTTTTGTTTGTTTGCATGGGACAGTGTATAGATGTGCTTTGGATTCAGTAGGTTCCTCAAAAATTTTAAGTGAATAATTTTGATCCCTAACAGATCTTCTATGCCACAGTATACTTTCATCCTGACTGCAAGTAAAGAATTACCTAAACAGTGTATAAAGTATGGGACTGCAGCTTCCAAGTATGCAGCAAGGAAAAATGCGGGGGTCCGTATGCCTGATGATGCCATATGTCAAGCAATACTCGAGAAGATGGATGCACCCTTAATTTCCACAAGGTTGGTTTTATTTGTCCACTTAATTTTTTTAAATGGGAGGGATGGCAGTTGGTTGGAAACTTGATATATGTCAAACATTCATTATTGATACCAATAACTCAAAGGGCCAAACCACTGTTTGTATTTAATAAATCATTGATATTTAAGAAGGAAAAAGTATTATACCTGCTGTTTGTATTTCTCATAATACTATATGATAATGGATGTATGTCCTCACTCCTCTGTGTCAGTGTCAAGTGCCCGAAGGAGAATGAGTGGATGATTGATCCCATTGTGATTGCTGATATATATGGACCAGAGGTATGAGTCTATCAACTGAGGGTGCTTTAGTTTCCATTCTAATGTTAAAATGACCTTGTAGGTTATGATATTCACCTCCATGTTTCAGCCAAAAGGAAAAAAGAAATTTTAGTGGCTGCCCCATGGAACTTATGCCAATAGATTGCATTTATATTAATTCTCCCTTTTGGGTAACTGTTTCTAGTATACCATTTTGAGGAGTTTCTTCTGCATTGGTATATTTAGAACAGAATTTTATAGGATTTGAAGAATTGACGGCCAATCAAAAGTTTTATGACAACTTGATGCCCTCTCTCTTCAACCTTGTTTCATAATGACCTTTTTTCTGAATGGTATGGCAATTTGATCACTACTCCAAGAGACTTTACCTCAAACTTCCCCTCCCCCTGTAGGGGAAAAAGAAAAAAGAAAAAACTACCTAATGACCCCCTTCTATCTTTAATCATACTGACATTTAAGCTTCAAAGTCTACAAAGGAAGCTATACCAACATTGCAAGAACCAGTAGACCACTCATACAGTGACCAAAATAAAGTAAATATTTTATAGAAGTTACTTCCTAACTTGAGTATTTTATTTCATTTTAGGGTCTTGACTTTGTTGTTGATGGCGGGGTAAGAGTGGCAGATCCATCCACTGTAGTTGACATGACGGTGGTTCCTCCAAAAATCATAAGGCAGGGAAAGGTAACGAAGTCTATGCTATTGATGAATAATGTTGTCTATGTGATTGAATGTTGGTTGCTTCATTTTACATAATATGATCTTGTATTAAGCGTCTATTATTGCCAAAGCTATTTTCTTGCTTTTAGAGAAAATCTTGCATGAAAAGCTTGTCATTGCGTTCTCTCACTTGTGATAATCCTGGAAAATACGAAGGTTCTCTGGAAATAACATATCTCGTTAATTTTCGTGGTATAAGACTTCTGTTACCATTGATGTTGTTTTAATAAGAGATGGATGTCTGTTTTTGCAGTTTCACTGAAATTTGCTAGTTCTAGGAGTATTTTCTTGCTGATGAACTAGGAGACTAGTGAACTTTTTTCTTTTTTTTTTTCCTTTTCATTTTTTTTGGTGTGGCAAAAACCAAGCATTATCAAATTGTTATGCCTAACATATTGTTTTGTTGTTTAACTTGACAATTGGTTCAGGGACCTAAGTTACACTGGATGTTTGCTGAAGATGTTAATGGATCTGCTGCTATGCATGAAGCAGACCTCATCTTTCCTTCTGGGGCTTAGTTAACATGCATTTTGGAAAACCCTGGAGAGAACCATGATTTGTATGCCTTCGAGGGTGTACAGTGGTTTAGATGTTTACTAACCCCCTCCCAAAAAAAGGTTGTATAGTGGTGGAAATGGTAGTAGTGGAAAAGGTCATTAATGTAGAGAACCTTGAGGGAGTTCTACTGGTGCATGCAATGTCTATGCACCTTGTCTATTCTTTTGGAGTTGCTTTTGTGAGTAAATACTGACCATGAACAGAACAACGCTGTCCATGAATGCTTTGTTGAAAAAGACTCCCAAACCTCTATGCATCTGTATCTCAAATCATCTTCTGCTATTTTAAATATCTGAATTTTTGGTTTATTTTCATCTTGAAACACGAATATGGAGTCAATGGAGTATTTGTCTGCTAGGATATATACATGAAACTGCATTTGAAAAACAAAGGATTGTGGTTAATAGAAGTGAAGATGAAGGTAAATAAAAGAGATTATGAATAATTGCTGCATTTCTTCGTAGCTACACTTGAGTGTTATTTATACGTTGTGAGGGAACAAATGGGCATAATTACAGTGCATGATTATAGGGATTTAATCTTTTGATTTATAGCGCCCGTTATGCATTTGATTCTTTGCCTTAGAGGAGCGCTTCGATTTGTTGACCTGAGATGCTAGCTTTCCTTAAGATAGAAGCTGGGAAAGATTCCAAAGAATCAATAGTGTAAACAAACTGAAGGAAAATGCCCTTTTTTAACAATCATAAGTTAGAAATTCGTGCTTGATTTTGAAAGTAGAAAACACTCACGGAGTCTCCGAAGAGGCCTCACCGGAGCAGGATTGCGGCCAAAAAGCATAGCTGGTACCAGACTCCTCACCCCCTTGAATCCCCTGAGAAACTAGGCCTTGCCAACTCCCTTAATTTCTTCATCTCACTCTTGGTCCCAAATTTAAGTACCTTTAGCCGTTTTCCTTCCCTTGATCTGTCTGAAGTTGTGGGATCTGTCGTTTGCATGACATTAATGCCTGGTGAACAAGGGCCGAGCACGTAAGGAATGATGATTTCCCCCACCGTACCACCTGCAAATAAGAGTAGTCTCCAGTTGATGGCATGCCTAACAGAAAGCGAAATTGAAAATAAGAAGAATAAACTTCTATTTGTTACCTTTTAATCTTTTATTACAAACGCTGAAGACTGAGAGATACAAGGTAGCATCAGAACTAGAAGAAAGAGCTCAAACCTGTCAGGAAACAACCTCAGCAAAGCAAGTTATTACTGACCTAGATTCTAGTTCAATTACGAGTGTTTTGTGATTATTTTGAAGTTGAAAATTATTTGTTAATGTTTTTATTTTTGCTAAAGATAAAAAGATCCCAAAAAAGCATTGGCAAACAGACCAATATATGGTCGGGTAATAAATAGCAAGATCGCATCATTCAACCAAAATATCATAAGTATTATACAACTCCGATTGAAACGTTATTTGCCCTTCCATAAATCAGAGAACTTGAGAATTCCTACCTTCCATGCGTGCACATCCCTCAAAATCCCTCCCGAAGACTTGGTGACATAGATTCTGCTATGGCTTCCGGTCGTCTCTCTACTGCGATTCAAGTGCGTCTGCAAATCCTGTGCATTCTTATGAAGTTTTGCTGAGTAATGAAAGCGTACCCGGATTTGCCGACGAACTTGAATTGCGATAGAGAATGCGTACCACTTCCACCTGAAGATCGATTCGAAACAGAAAAGAAGATGGTATGTTCCTCCTTCTACGTAGATTTTTGTGGAATTTTTTTTTGTATAATTGTAAAGAAAGAGATGAAAACAGAAAGAGAGATTATAGTGAAGATGACCTTCTATCGGTAGCCACAACCTCGAGATTCAGAATTCTATTGAAATTTCACTTGGATCGATTTACAAATTACAATGAATGCAAAGCATGTGTATACATGGGCTGATTCTCAGCCCAGTATCTCATTCAGCCCACTTAATGAGTCAGCCCCCAGTCACTACTATGTCACATGCCACCTGGGATCCACCAAAGCCCTAACTACTCTTTTCCCAGTAGTGACAAAACTATACTCATGCCAGGTTCTATGAGACATGTACATTATTTTTTTTTAAATCAACCATAGAATGCCTGCCGAGCACCCCAATGTCTCCTTACGCTTCCTGGTTTTCTTCTTCGTTACCTTAATCTACTGTCTCCATCCCCGGTTGTGACATTGAGAAGAAATTTGTGTTAACGGTTTACAGTCAATATCAGCCGAACATGGTCTCATAGATCGTCCATCTAGCCGTCCAAATCGAGTGGGAGTTCAAAAAATAGCGCCAAAAGAAATTCCCGCCACCAATGCATAGCTTCCCTCTCAAGCTTCTTTGAATTACGCTTGCCATAAAAGGCTGGACAAACTTCCCAATAAACCCTTACCAAATTTGGCAATTGATTCCCCAAACTACCCCTCCTACCAGTTCATTCTAAAAACTTCCAAAACCCCAAAATACCCTCCACACACCAGTTCAGTCTCGCGCAAGCTTCTCAAAAAATTTCAAATTCCCCGCTCTCCCTCGATTCCAAATCCCCATCTCCCTTTATAAATCCACCCATTTCCTCCAATTCTTCTGCAACCAAAACAAAAGAATTCAAAACCCTTATCCTCAGTTCCTCGCTTTCGAATCCCAAAAACCAGAGAAAATGCCGGCCATTCCCGAAGAGCCATTGCTCGCTCCGAACCCGGACCGGTTCTGCATGTTCCCGATCCAGTACCCGGAGATCTGGGAAATGTACAAGAAGGCCGAAGCCTCCTTCTGGACCGCCGAGGAGGTCGATCTCTCCCAGGACATCAGCCACTGGGAAAACCTAACCCCCGACGAGCGCCACTTCATCACCCACGTGCTCGCCTTCTTCGCCGCCTCCGACGGCATCGTTTTGGAGAACCTCGCCGGCCGCTTCATGAAGGAGGTCCAGGTCGCCGAGGCGCGCGCCTTCTATGGCTTCCAGATCGCCATTGAGAACATCCACTCCGAGATGTACAGCCTCTTGCTCGAGACCTACATCAAGGACTCGGTCGAGAAGGACCGCCTGTTCCACGCGATCGAGACCGTCCCTTGCGTCGCCAAGAAGGCCCAGTGGGCCCTCCGCTGGATCGACGGCTCCGAGGCCTTTGCGGAGAGGATAGTTGCCTTCGCGTGCGTCGAGGGGATCTTCTTCTCGGGGAGTTTCTGCTCGATATTTTGGCTCAAAAAGCGCGGGTTAATGCCCGGCTTGACGTTCTCCAACGAGCTGATCTCGCGAGACGAGGGCCTCCACTGCGACTTCGCGTGCCTACTCTACTCGCTTCTAAGGAAGAAGCTGAGCGAGGAGCGGGTGAAGGGGATCGTGCGCGACGCGGTGGAGATAGAGAAGGAGTTCGTGTGCGACGCGCTGCCGTGCGCGTTGGTGGGGATGAACGGGGACCTTATGAGCCAGTACATCGAGTTTGTGGCTGATAGGCTCTTGGGCGCACTAGGGTACGGAAAGGTGTACAATGCTCGTAACCCGTTTGATTGGATGGAGCTGATCTCGTTGCAGGGGAAGACTAATTTCTTTGAGAAGAGGGTGGGCGAGTACCAAAAGGCCTCCGTCATGTCCAGCATCAACGGCAATGGGGGCACCCACGTGTTCAAGTTGGATGAGGATTTCTGAATTGCAATGATATTCGTGGTTCGCTTAATTTAGTGTTATCTTTTACCTTTTTCTTTTTATTTTTTCCACAATTTCTCTGCTTCTGTAATTTTTCCATTTTTTAGATGGTGCAAATATTGAAATATTACAAACTTTTATATTGCTGAAATTATCCTTTTCTTGAAAGATAAAAAGGGGGCCATTAGCCATTAACAAAGCCAAAACTTTTGGGCAAATTCGATGGTACGCTTTACTCTTTTCCCATTTTTCAATTGAAGTATACGACAATGGCAGTTCCATTTAGGAAACTGTTGTACAATTGTTATTTAACTTAATGACTTAAATTTAAAAATTAATTTTAATTAATATGTTATGTGCGTGGAATGTAACATCTTGTTTACAAGACTCTTAAAAAAAGAGTTAAATTTAATTTTACCTAAATAACAACGTAAAAGAAAATAATCATAAGAGCCTTTAACTAACACAGGTCACATGGTAAACCCAATACAATAATAATACTGCACTGCACGTAATATAATACTTGTGTAAAAAAAAAAGAAAAATAAAGTTTCGTGAGGCTGGGTTTTTAGCGAGAAAAGAAGGCGTGCTCGACAAAGGCATAGCCATTCGAGAAGAGAAGAGGCTCTGGCTGGGACTCCAAAAATGTCGGTGTCTTCTACGGCCACTCCGCAGTTGCAGAGCTCTGGAATGCTCTCCAGCGAGCAGTTTCTCCATCTCTTCGACCGCTTCGCATTCCTCGCTTCCCAGCCAGGTGCCTTTTCCATCTTTTTTTTCTTTTGCTTCCTAGTTTGTTTTGGGTCACTATTAGCAGTTTTTTATTACTAAGATTTTCGATGATTACTTGCAGATGTGAAGAAAAGGATTGCGGACGCTGTTAAGGATAAGCATGTAAGTTTCCAATTTTTTTTTTTTTTTTTTTTTTTTTTTTTTTTTAATTTTACTCTTTTCTTTTTGACTTTATGCTTAAATTTGGTTGGGTGTAGCTTTGTTTTATGTTATTGTAAATTGTGGTAGGAGTATTTCTTAACATTATCTAAATTGGGTTGTAATTTGATCTAGTATTGGCAAAGGGGAAATGGGTCCACAGAATTGGTTTCGTTGATAGTTTGATTAGTTTCAATTATTTGAGTGTGCTTCTCTCATCAACTTGGTTTGTTTAGTATTTTGTTTTCAATTGAATCTCGACTTTTCTGTTAATTCTCAGTACTCTTTTGCTTCTGAACTTGGAATTTTTAATCACATGAGACCTGGGAAAGTAGAACTTTCTCTTTATATGCCTAATACGAGTTTGACATAGTTATGGTGTGCTTTTTTTTTTTTTTTTTTTTTTTTTATGTTATTTTGAGATGGGAATTTTTCAGTGTAACTGTTTGATTAGGACCTTCTTTTGCTGATATGAATGCTGGTGTTCATTTGCATATTGGAAATTGTTATGGAATTAATATGGGGATAAGATAGAAGTCGTATTAGAGTAGAATTATGTAAAATAATGATAATTATCTATTTAAGTCCGTCTTATAATTACTTGTATCACTATGGTGTAAAAGTCATTTAGTAATAGGTTTTTATTGTTCTCTGTAGGAATTTATCTCTAAGTTAGAGTACGAGTTATCTCCAAGTAATTTATTTGTATTAGAGGTTTATCTACGGGTAGAGGTAAGAGTTCATCTACTATTATATGTCTTTGTAATTTTTTTATTTATAGGCGTGAGCGATTAATAAGAAGTAAGCAGAATTAATCTCAAACTTTGTGTTTGAAAAAGGGTTTAGGTTCTTTTAGAATTTAAAGGTCTAGGTTTCATTAGAATTAAGGTTTAGGTTTTCCCATAACCTAAAATTTATTTTGTTGCATGTTTGTGAAATCATTCACGTAACATTTTGGTATCATAATCCTTTTTTCAAACACAAGGTTTGTGATTAATTCTACTTACTTTTTGTTAATCTTTCACGCCTATGAATAAGAAAATTACAAAGACATAAAATAGGAGATAAACTCCTACCTTTATCCGAAGATAAACTCCTAATACAAATAAACTACTTGAAGATAACTCCTACTTTAACTTTGAAACAAACTCTTACAAAGAACAATAAAAACTTACTACTAAATGACTTCTGCACCATAGTGCTACAAGTAATTAAAAGACAGACTTAAATAAATAATTATCATTATTTAATATAATTATGCTTTAATACGACTTCAAACTTATCCCCGTAAGTAGTAAGCAAAATTAATTGCAAATCTTGTGCTTGAAAAATGTTTTAGGTTCCCTCAGAACTTAAAATCTATCCTGTTGCGTGTTTGTGAAATCATTTACGTAACATTTAGGTATCAGAGTCAAGTTCGTCTCTCCAATGGTAGACCCATGTATGGACCGATTAGAAAACCAATTTTCCAACATTCAAACCATGTTCGAAGGGCTGATGAAACAGAATGTAGAGCACACCAAGATCTTAGCTAAGATGATAGAAAATAATGCCAAGTTGCACAGCCTTCTCTCAAAGTAAGTGTTGGATGCACAAAAAAATAAAGTCCAATGCCCTCAGCACTCACAAGCAATGTCAACCTCACCACCATCACAACCAAAGGCACCCGACCAGCCACTCCACCGCGTAGAAAATCCAATAGCATAGAACATACTGCACCATTGCGTCATTAACGCCACACCAGCATCGGTGTCCAAGTCTGAACAAAATGGTTTACATCATCAACATGGGTCACCACAAGAATTGTTATTTGAGAAGACCCACAAGATGCATCATGTTCCACACCATTTTTTTTGCACAAATCATGACACTTGCAAACAAAACAACAGTGAAGATGGAGATCCAATTGTGACAGAAACTGAAGCGGCTTTCTGAGGAGGAAGTGAACCCAGCTTTGGGACGCCCACCTAGGAAATGAATGAAAAAGAGGATTTTTTGATTTTTCCCTTGAGGACAAGGAGAATTCTAAGGGGAAATGAATGTTATGGAATTAATATGGGGAGAAGTTAGAAGTCGTATTAGAGTAGAATTATGTTAAATAATGATAATTATCTATTTAAGTCAAGTCTTTTAATTACTTGTAACACTATGGTGCAGAAGTCATTTGGTAGTAGGTTTTTATTGTTCTTTGTAAGAGTTTATCTTCAAGTTAGAGTAGGAGTTATCTCCAAGTAGTTTATTTGTATTAGGGGTTTATCTTCGGGTAGAGGTAAGAGTTCATCTCCTATTATATGTCTTTGTAATTTTCTTATTTATAGGCGTGAGCGATTAATAAAAAGTAAGCAGAATTAATCTCAAACTTTGTGTTTGAAAAATGTTTTAGGTTCCATCAGAATTTAAAGGTTTAGGTTCTTTTAGAATTTAAGGTCTAGGTTCCCTCAGAACCTAAAATCTATCATATTGCGTGTTTATAAAATCATTGACGTAATAGAAATGCATATCATGCTTAGTTTAGAAGCGAGTATGTGTGTCGAAGTTGTTAGTTGTCAGCACTGTTACATACCTCTGCATATTAGAAGTAAGAATTATCTTTTTCCACTTGTTTCACTAGGCACTAGTATAATCATTTTTCCATGTTGAGTGATTTCAAGTTTTAATCGCATGCAATGCGTTTTCATTTTTTTTGTTGTTGTTGCACTTGTAGCGGTTGTAGGTGACGGTTTTAAACAACACTGCATAATAACTGTTACGTTGAAAATTGTTTTTGTTGTTATTGGATGTATGTTACTGCTGACGTGGCAAATGCTACCACTGTATTAAGTATGATTTCTCTTCTAGGACCTATCAAGTATCACGTCTATTGCTTATGCAGGAAGCTGTCGCTGTAACCACTGCAATCCAAGAAGAGATATTTCTTGAGATGGGAGTTGGTAAGTCTGTCCTGTAATGCTCACTGGTGCTAACTTCAAATTTTCTTTGATTTTTTTAGTGATAAAAATGAGGCACTTTCTGGCCAAAAGAAAATGGAGATAGAGATTAGTTGTTTGCTATGTGAAATAAAGCATACCAGTGGAAATGCATTAGTTCAGTGTCAAGTTTAAATGGAAAACTGTCTTCCCCTCCATGTAGCAGGCATTTGCTGTTCAACCAAAGAGAAGTTTATCTAGAGAGTCAGCCAATTTTTACCCTGTGAAACATAAGCAGTTCAAATTCATGTTTGTTTTTTGGTAGTTTACATGGTAATCTTTGGCTTACTTGCTCTGCATAACTGAGTGAGGAGTTGCTGAATTCATTTGAAATTTTGATTAATTCAGTCTAAATATCTGTATTGTGCAACATTTCCCTTTTTATGATCCAAGATGAGGTGACATGACGGAATTAGAGAACATGACATTACACGTTTCAATTAATCAAGGTATTAAGGAATGCATAAAGTTAAATTGGTAAATCTGATATTCACTTGGTTTTGTGGTGGGTAAATCTTCAAGAGGAAAGAGACATTACTTGGGTTTTGTTAATATACCATGTGCTTGTCTATTCCTAAAGGCTTAATCTGTGTATTTATCTTGGCATATGCATCTTGTGTTGTAGAAGCTGATGTAATTCCTTCCATGAAAGTTATGGTTAGGATGCTATATTTACAAACAAAATAGACAATGTTGGTCCTGTAAATCAGATCATCAACAGTTCTGCTGGCCATTTGCAATATTAATTCCTTGGAAGTTCCTATTTAAGTTACTATGAATAGGAAATTAACTTGGTGTAATTTTTAAAAGTGGATCTTTTTTACTACAGATCCAAGGTTTGGTTTATCATGCCTGGGGAAAGTGAATATGGTTTATGAGAATGATCAGGATTTCATGATTCGCTTTTATAAATTTATTGCAAGGTAAGCTCTGTGTGTGTGTGTGTGTGTTAAGTGTGCACGTCCATTTATAAAGTTATTTGGCTAGCCATTTAGAACTTATTCTTTTGCGTTTGATTTTTTAAAATATTTTGTAGAGCAGAATGATGGTGATTGAATAAATTAATTTCTTCATACTTTTAGTGTTATTGTCTCTTTGACTGTGTGCTGCTGAAAAACAAACGTAAGCAGAGACATGGTTTATTCTCTCTCTCTCTCTCTCTCTCTCTCTCTTTTTTTTTTTTTTTTTTCCTATTGTGTGAGTGATAAGTTTTTAAGTTAGAACTTCCTCTATTGATATGTAAGTAGCGGTTTCTTCTTTCCTTCTAGAGCTTTAACTGGCGTAAAATATCTTCTTCTTTTTTTGTAAGAAAAGTTCTTATTTCTAATTCTATATTGCTAGTAGTACTCATGCTATGGAATAATAGGGAAGAGATGGCCTGTGATGAAGCTGAGCTTGGACCAGATGAATTTACTGAAAGAATGCGTAATCAACAAATACTACAGGAACAGGTAAAACCTATCACAATTTTGGTGAATATTATTGGTTGAAAATGGATCTTGCTGAAGTATAAATGGTAAATTCTTTTGTAGCAACTGGAGATGCTAAAGCACATGCAGAAATTTCACTTGGATGACCAATCTGCAATTCTTGAGAAGGTACATGTGTTTTTTTTTTATTGGTAAGTTACACACTTGGTGGGACTTGATCCCACGACCTCACCCTACACTTTTCTACAAAGGGAGGAAGTACTATTTGAGCTAAAGCTCATTGGCCATGTATATGCGTTTTAAGCTCACATAGGTAAAAACTTGTTCTCTAGGCATAGGGAGATTGATTTATGTCATCGAACAGTATAAACTATTTTAGTACATTACCAAGTTGGAATCTATAAAGCTATTTGTTATCTGATACACAAAAGATTAAAATTTATTTACTAGCTACATTAGATGGCCATTTTTGGTTTTGTTGCAAGTACTGGTTTACATGGAGTGACAGTGGGTCTTATTTATCAGCAAGATGGCTGTCGGTTCCATAATATTGAGCCCAACTAATATTTACTTAGCAGCATGAATATGTTAAAACGTATTAGTGTGATATATTGATTAATTGCAAGTTCAATTGATCCTTGGGAAGGGATTCTCTCTCTCTCTCTCTCCCTCTCTCTCATTTGGGTCTTGTCTTTTGACAGTTGCGCAAGCAGATGGAAAATGCCAATTATGAGGATGGGGCATCGGTTTTGTCACCTGAACAGATTCAGGAGATTGTTCAAAGGAGGGTATCGCCTTTATTTAGGCCCCAGCAGACATGACATGGTTAATGGAAGCAGGAAGTGTGCTGAAAGAAGTTTTGATAAAGCCCCAAGGGAAGTGGGCGGTAGTCTCGTAGATAGTAGAAAGCGGAAATCAACTGCTGCATGCGAATATTGGGAACCTGTTTTTGGCCTGTTGTATGAGGCTTTCTCAGGAGTAAACATTTTCTCCAGCTTCTTCTATGACAGGAGAAAGACCCACCTGGCTTTTGTGATTTTTCATATGATCTCATAAATATTGATAATGAGTTCCTTAATTTATGAGTACTTTGTTAGAAAATGCTGCTACTAGAATCAGGTAATTGGTAGACTCAAAGTGGGATGTAAAGGATCGGGATTCCTTATAATTAGTTGTTTGAATTGTATGCAATTTGTTGGGTTGTTTTATAGAGAGGAGGGTTGTGGGGCTCAGCTTTTTTAGGTTGGTGGGTTTAACAACTCCCTCTCTGTGGGATTGCCTAAATTGTACACAACTCTGGGTAGTCAATTGTAAAAGGATCCTTATTTGTAGGTAAAAGCATTTCTGCTATTTGCTCTGTTAATAAGCAGCAAACGGCTTAAACAAAAAAAATTACAGCTATGAAGTGAAAGTCAGGGGGGCAAACAGGAGTATTACGCGTGAGTCATCTAAGCAGCTTAAGTAGTTAGTAGGTGCAAGGCTACAACAAAGAGGTTGGGAGTTTTGACTGGGGAGCGTGGAATGGAGTTAAAATGCATTGAACATGTTTCAGTTTGGTCAAACTATTTGTGTTGTTGCTTAACTGTTTAATTAATGTGCTTGCACAGAACGGAAATTACCATACCGGGCCGCAAGCGAAGCTGCTGTTTTCTTCCACATTTTGGTTTGAAGCATGTTTACAACGACCGAGCGCAAGCAGAGGTGGAGATGGCCAAGTTGGTCTAAGGCGCCAGATTAAGGTTCTGGTCCGAAAGGGCGTGGGTTCAAATCCCACTTTCCACACGGGTAATATTCTTTTAATGAGTAATGTTATATTGTTATATATTCTTACTACATGACAATTTGGCAAAGCCAACCTACCTTAATTTTTTTTTTTTTTTTTTTAAAAAAAATAAAATAAAAATAAGAGCTGATTTAAGGGTAGAGTGGCACTGACATATCAGCATAGTAAGATAATTGTGAAATACTATTACTCAGGCTAGAAATCACACTTTTATTCTATCATTATTTTACCCTACTGATGTGGCAATACTAACCGGTTAGAATTTTTTTAAAAAAATAAATTTAACAAGGGCTAATATAACGGTTGGTTGCCACTACCATATCAACGGTGTTAAGATTAAACTGTGGTTTATAGCATTATTTATTTATTTTATAAAAAAAATAAAAATTCTTACACCATTCTTACTTCTAGGTGCTTAGGATTGCATAGGCTTAACTAACTAGAGACACAATACTGATAACTCGGTAAATTCAATTAGACGAGAATACGAATTCTCTTACTGCTATAAGACTTTATATAAGTCAACTTTCACCTAATCCATTTAATTAAATGGGTTAAATCTCTTACTGCTAACTCGTTTATTTTATATTAAACTAATGTTACATCTATATATTGTGTTAAAAATTGTCAGCTCTGCAACGAATTTAAGACAAATCCATCAAAAAAAAAATCCCAACAATGACCAGAAGAGTCTCTGTCAATATCTAATAAAAATGGTGAGTTTCCTACCTGAAAAAGGCATGTGTCACTAGTGACTTGTAGATTGAGTGTATCGAAAAATAGCATGATCTTACCCCTGCAACTCTATGGTGAGAGCCCACCATTGCTAGACAATTCTATCTCCTCAAGTGGTGGGTTTCACTTCCTTTTCGCACTTGTTCTGCAACCGTTTGCTTCTAGTATGAGCAAAATTCTAAAAGGAGGGATTTTACTTTTTTTTTTTTTTTTTTTTTTTTTTAAGGGAAAAGAGGAAATCTCGTTAATCACTTCCAAAGGGTAACAAAATTACAATCAAATTGAGACAAAGCTTAGATACCATCAAACTGAGACAAAGCTTAGAATATTACATGGACTCACATTATAGGTATCCCGTTACAGTTACTTTAGAAACACAGATCATACTAACAATTGTTATAAATAAGCCTAGCTAACAAAAACGTGCATCTGCGGTAACATAGAAACTACCACTTGCGTTATAGAGTCGGTCATACAATCTGTGCACAAAGCAATGACTAAGATAGATTGACACAGAGCAAAATGTTAAGTACAAAGGAGGGATTTTACTTAAGTGGAAGATTTCACTGCCATTTGAGCAACTTAAGGGAAGCCCGAAGTAGTAGTAGTTTACTATATTAGGTATGTTACTTCTGTTGACTTTTTTATTATTATTATTTTTAGTAACTAACAGAAGACAGAATTGGAATTGGAATATTTATTATTTTGGTAAGTGATTGTGAATTGGAATATTTATTTGAATAGTAATGAGAAATGATTAATGTGATAGAAAATTTGAGAATGTTTTATAGAAAAGTGAAAAAGTTTTGTTTTGTAGTGAATTTTTTTGGTTGAATAATAATAAAAAATTATTGATGTGATGTAAAAAGTGTAAAAAAGTAAGAATGTTTTTGATTTGATATTTTTGGAAGAAGTAAAATGAAAATGAAAATTTTGTGGATGATTTACCAAACAAGCTCTTAGTATTTTCATTGTTGAAGAAGGGAGAATCCCTCAAAGTGCTCTTTCTTGCATAGCAAATATTTGCTTAGTAGACCCTCTCACCTTAAAAATTAGAAACCGTAAACAGTGATCAAGTAAAAATTAGAATCCGCCCAATCGCTCACCAACTTAAATGAATTGCCATGTGGTCATTTATATTTTAGTAATTTGTGAAGAATTTGTAATAAAAATTGTAATAATTAAAAAGACAAATTCTAAAGCCACAAAGAAGCAAGCCAAAGGCCCAAAAGTCAATACCTGCTCCTCCTCGCATTCACCAGTATGCAAAAGCAACCGACACAACGTAAATAGTCATTTTTACTATCATTATAAACTCCCTCCTAACTTTTCCTTTTAGCTGGCAGTGTCAAAAGTGATTAGTGATTCGGATTGATTATGCAAAGAAACAAATTCTCAAGAAAATCATCGATCGAGACATTGATTGATATAATACATTGAAAAACAAAACAAAAAACCTCTAAATTTAATCGGATCACACTCGGACTGTCAGACATATATAATATTAAATGAAAAATAAAAATAAAAAATTGGTTCATTTCAGCAAAAACTTCCAGTATTATTAATGGTCATGTTAGAAGCTGGAGGGATCTGAAAGTGCCAGAGCCTTCCGACCCCATTAACCTTATACTTCATGCACAGAAACTCCTTCGCATAAACCCTCTCCACCCTCCTATTCACGTCGTGAAGGAACACGTGCGTCACGCCCGGCCGAGTCCTCGCGCGGGCCATCACCGCCGCCGAGTAAATCGCCGCCATCCTCCCCGGCGCCTCTGGAAAATACCCTCTCGGCGCGTCGATCATTATCATGTCCCACTCCTCCCCTTGCACCTCGTCGGGCAATTCCGTTAAGGCTAACCTGCACCGCGTGTTGCGGAGGCGCAAGTTAGAGGGGGAACAGTCCGGTTCGGACCTGTACGAGGAGAGGAGGTCGTCGGCTTGGGAGAGGCGCGTGCGGTACCGGACGGTGGAGGCCCGTAGGACGGGGGCGCGCTGTATGATGGTCTGGACCCACTTGGGGTCCTCCTCGAGGAATAATGTGGTGCCACGTGGGTTGAGGGAGGCCCACATGAGCGAGTCGTGGCCGAGGCCGAAGACGAGAAAGTTGCAGGGCGCCAGGGACTGAAGCACGCCGAAGGAGACTTTGATCTCCGCGAGGGACTGCTGTGGGACCACCCGTGACGTGGCGTAGTGGAGAATGGCGATGAGCTGGGTCGGCGTCGTGGCAAAATCGGCGGTGGACTCGACTCTCGTGCTTCGCAAGCTGGTCAGGGCGCAGAAGAAGGAGTTTCCGTTGTTGCCGTTGGTCGTTCGGCCTAAGCCGATTACGAGCAGCGCGGAGGTGATGGCGCCGGCGGCTAGAACGGCGAGGAGACGTGCCTTCTCGGGAATGAATCGGCGATTATTCTTCATGTCTCTCATGACTGTAGGAGGCTTTGAGAGAGTATTATGGGTTTGCTTACTTTTATACTAGCTATCAAAAGAGGTCATGCTTATAAATATGATGGGAACGTGGCGATACTAATTGGTGGAGTGGACTTACACGGGGCCAGTTCCCCTAAGATATCTCATTCTTTTGACTTAAATATCCATACATATCCGTAGACTTGTACATTCTCTACTGTTGGCCTGAATCGTCTGCAGCTGGTTAAGAAGATAGTAGATTAGTACCACTGTACCAGCCAATCAGGACTGAAAATCATGATCTCTCTTGTTTTAGAATTCGTTGGCCACGATTTAAACCAGAGCCTAATCTGGCTCGCTGATTGTTTTTGTCGGATTCGATAATGTTTAACGAACATAAACAAGTGGTAGTGGTAGTAGTAGTAGTTAAGTAATAGTGCGAGGTAGAGCCAAAGTTTTCATATTGCAGACAATAGCTGTCGTATTCTTTTAATTGTCGATGGACAAAGACATAGTATTCCTCTAAATTGGATAGGCCTTTCATTTTTTATCTTAATTTTTATGTACATTTTTAAAGGGACGTGAGAGTTAATCATATGAAAAATGGCATAGATTAATTTAATAAACCGGATTAAAAAATGTATTAGTTTTTTTAAGTACTAGTGCATAAGGAAGGTAGAGGTTCATTCTTAAGGGGCATGAATAAGGTAGGTAGTCATGGGTTCACAAGGGTCGCATGTTTGGAAAGCTTTTTTGGTGGTTGCATATATTCATAGATCAGCCATGAGCATGAGGGAGCCAACTTGCTGTCAACAACAAGGGCATGGGCATGGGCATGGCTTTCTTCAGTTTAGAGGCCATACAAAATTCTCACCAAGAGAGATTTTGGTATGCTTTTTGTTGGGTGGGAAGTGGGGGGGAAGCGTGTGGAAATCAAATCAATCAACAAGTTCATTGAGGAACAAAAGAATAATAATATAAAAAGAGTGTGATGCATCACCAAAAGATATTTTTCATATAAGGTGGATGTACTTTTCTTACCATTTGGATTTAGATATTTGATGATGAAGACGAGGCAGCTATCTAATTGAAGGTTTAGTTATTAAATTAATAGTTGTTCTTAAAATATGTAATTCTCACTTATATTTTTTAAAATACATGTGAGAATTATATGTTCGGTTGATTCTATTAAAAATACATTTGAAAATTATACGATTTAAGTACTTATGTCAACTAAATAGACTAGATTGAACAGTCTATTAAATAAGTATATATATTTTTTAAAATCATTTCAATTCAATTTATTAAATTAATATATGTATTTAAATTATGTGATTCTTACATATATTTTTAATAAGATCGACAAAATTCCATTCCAATCTAATTTAAATAGAAACTTTTTTTCAAATTTTATTTGACTATTCTGGGAACAATTGTTCATGGTTATTATAGAGAAGAAATCGTTTACAACATTTATATATGAAAAATGGATATGTGGAGATATAATTAAGGGTGCATTTGGGGATTGCGCTTTCGTAGATAAAAAATACTATTTTAAACCAAATTGCAAAAAATGAACCATTTGAGAATTGCGTTTTGAAAAAATTGCGATTTGAAAATATAGAAAACTATTTTTTCAAATAGCAGGCAATGGGTGTTTTTTTAAAAAACATAGAATTTTAAAGGTTAATCTGCGATTTTAAAAATTAAATTACGATTTTGTTAAATGTTTAACTACATTTTTTAAAATTATTATTTTAAATATCACATTTTAAAATCAATATTTTTATATCGCACTTATTAAAATTTCAAACCCAAACAGACTTAAAGTTAATTCTTATAAAATCCCAAATAATAGTCTCCGACTAAAAAAAGGCGCCTAAGATAAGTTTCGCAGAACGACGTGCCGTTTGGTATCGTGTAGCCCCAAATCAGAGTGTCCGAAGATAAGGTTGCAAGCTTGCGCACTCGTTCGTTCTTCATCTTCTTCCCCTGAACCATTTTGGGTTTCCTCTCAAAGCAAGCACACCCAAATGGCGGTGGCAACGTCGATGAGCTTCAACCTAGCTGGAGCGTTCCGAGGGCTCACCTTAGCTTCTTCGAGCTCTTCTTCGTCCTCTTTCTTCGGAGGCAATTTAGGTTCCGTACGCGTGGCGGGTCCCAAGCCATCCTTGTCGTTCCCACGGAGACTCCCGTTGACTATCCAAAACGCACACAAGAAAGGAGCCGGAAGTACCAAGAACGGGCGCGACTCCTGTGGCAAAAGACTCGGCGTCAAGATCTACGGCGATCAGGTCGCCAAGCCCGGCTCCATCATCGTTCGCCAGCGCGGTACCAAGGTAAATCTGATGCCCAACTTTAATATGTCTTGGCTTAGGTACGCTTTTGTTGTAATTGTTTTTCAGATAATGATTTCGCTTGGTCTGCATTACTAAGTTTATGTTGCCTTGTTTATTAGTTCGGTTATGGCTGGATGTCTATAATTATTGCTATAGTTTTGAGATGGGCTGCTGATTAGCTCTTGTTGAGGCTTAGGTTGTTGGAACTGCATGTACCTGTACATAGTTACTAGCTCTCCTTTGACACACGTAAAAAATAAAAAATCAAAAAGTGAATTAGTGTTCATTGTTCTACTGAAATGGCTCATGGGTATGACTTTTAAGAGGAGAAAATTACAGAGCTAGCTGTAGTGGCCAACTGGGAAGGTTGTAACAACTAAGAGGAACTCAGATATTGTTGGTTTTTAGAAGATTAGAGACCATTTCATGAGCTACTATAGAATTATACCAAGCACAAAGGACAACACCTTCCCTTAGAATCGCTTGAGTCCTAAATGCATTTCTGTGATATTCACTGTATACATGTAGAATATATTAACAGGTAATGCCCGTCTTTACTGGGGAAACTGCTGTGGTGAAAGAAGCTTGGGCCCAACTTAGTGCTCCTTGTGGGTCTCTGGTTGGTGTATATACTCTCAGCTAGGATATGATGCTTCGTGCTTGTGTAATCGGCAAAAAGTACTAAAGTTCTGTTTCTTTGGAATTGCGTTATCCTACTAAGCTTAAATTGATTAGGTACACAATCTAGCTGTCAGGTAGAGGATATAACTAGTTTATGAGGGTTTCACCCAAAAGTTAAGGCTTTTGGGTCCAACGAGAGCATCCATAGTTTGATGATGATATGAGTTAATATACTCTCTATTTGGGCTTGGTTGGCAATAGTTGGGAACCTTTTTGAGGAGAAACAGCTTGTTTCAAACTCAAAATACACAGCTAGGTTTGTGGCTAACAAACCAGTTTTGGGAACTGAAAGCTACATTTAAGAGGTAGATTATTGAGGGATAATTCACCATATACAGCACTAAAGGGTTTCTGGCATTGTGTATGATACCCCTGAGAATGGCTATCGTTATTCGTTAGCGAAAATAAATTGACTACCTTTGTGTGAAGAATGTCCCTTATTTGGGAGAGTTGGATTATGGAGGCTACATGATTCCTTTACTCTTAACTTGTCTGTGCTGATGATCATGACTAATTGGAACATGATGAATTACATGAACTTCCTTGGTGGTGACAACAATATCTACTCTTATGATTGGGTAGTGTCTAGTACATCAAACTCATTAGATCTATAATTAAATATAGAGGGTAAGTCGGATAACCTGTATACAGTCGCTCTAGTACTAAGTAGTTTTCCACTTCATTACACAAAATACTTTCAAGCTTTTCTACTAGAAATACCGGGAGTTCGCTTACCAGAAAGAAACTCCAGGACTTGTTATTTATGGTACCTTATCCCCGGGTTATACTATCTTTCAATGACATCTGAGATTCTGAATGTTTTCCTTTACAACATTTCAGTTCCATGCAGGGAAGAATGTGGGGCTTGGCAAGGACCACACCATCTTCTCCTTGATCGATGGTCTCGTAAAATTTGAGAAGTTTGGGCCTGACAGGAAGAAGGTCACCTTTTATGTTACGAAACCTTACAATTCTTGTTTCAAAGAGCTGCACTTTCCAGAGTGACTTAGAATATGGAGTTTGTGATTTGACAGGTGAGTGTTTATCCACGAGTAGTACAGCCAGAGAACCCAAACAGTTACAGAGCGAGGAAGAGAGAATCCTTCAGGCTGCAACGTGAACGCAAGAAAGCAAGAAAGGAAGGCTTTATTGCTCAGCCCCAACTAGTAATGGCTGCTGCTGTTGATGACACAGATAGCAATCCCATTTGCTAATTCTGAAAGGCGGGCCTCTGTCCTAATCTTTTCGCTTTGCATATAAATTTGAATGATTGGTTTAATCTTTTGTTGTCCAATGCTAGTTAATATTCTTGTCCAAAAGTGTAGCCGTAAACACTTGCATCAAATTTACAAAATGGAGTTTCATTTTGTTTCTTTTCTATTCTTCCTTTTTGCCGAGTGGTACGAAAAGTTTTCTCAAACTGATAATTTTGTAATTTGTAAAGTGGTACTACCTCTAGAATTTGGTAATTTGTTGATCATTAAAAGGATTAAATGATGAAGAAAGCATTTTGCACATACACAATTCATGACTCGAAGTAGACAAAACGAAAGAGAGCATTAATTGTAGAATTGTTCAATCACATGCTCACATCTTAGAATTATTGACAAATGAGTAATGCTAAAAACTACACTTTTATCTCATCACTATTTCACTCCATTTATAATGACAAGTGAGTGTTTATTCACGAAATAGTAATATGATAAAAGCGTGATTTCTAACATTACTCTTAACAAAAATTAGCAAACGAGCATCCTCGTTTTCCTTTTCTCAAACAATTGATGACCCAGTGAACACACTAGTTGATTGGTGCCTTATTGGTGTCAAACAAGCAAATTGCCAAATACTTAGCGGACGGATAATGTGTACGATATCTGGGTTTTATTGTGCTGTCAAACTTCCTGAGAATAATATGCTTGTTAATCTGTTTTTCAGAGGTATTTTTTGTTTTTAGTTTGAAAAAGTGTGTTTATGTAACATGTGAAAACTGTTTTTTCTTTTAAAAAGGTATTTTATGTTATGAGTTGTTTGTTGATGCATTTGTTTTCCAACGGGAAACATCTCCACCACAAGAAAAACACCTGCCGAAAAGTGCAAGGATTCCAAATGATTCAACATACTTCCATTCCATCCGAACGAACTAAAGAACTGTTGGATCAGAATGACATTTAGCTACATAAACCAGATCAAATTTAACTCTTAGTCTAATCTGAAAAACATGACAAAGTACTCTGTTAATGTATTTTTTTTTTTTTTTTTTAAAAAAAAAAAACCCTAAAAACATTAGATCTAGGTTCTCCCTCGTGTGTTGACTACTTCACCGAGAACTTCCATCCTTATCGTGAGCCTCCAATCCCAAATGACCTGCAGATTTGACAAACATTTAGAAACTTGGCATTCACCAAAGAGCAACCAAAATTCAAGTACACATTGAACATACTTCTTGATAAGCGTTGAATGTTTACATTCAAAGCCCCTTAATTTACATATGTTAAACCCTAGTTTGTGTTGTTAAATAACGTGTTAGTATGTTTTAGTGTTTCGTCTCTTTTTTAGGTCTTAATTGAAAAACAAGAAAAAAATCAACAAGTTAAGCCTAATGAAGATATGTGAAGTTCAAGTGTTCCTGCCTAGAAGAAGAAAATCGATCAAGTATATTCGATCGATCGAAATTACATTGAGTGAAACAATCGATCGATTGACATTCGATCGATCGAAATCTACAAGGCAAAATAATTCGATCGATCGACTTCGGATATTTCAGAAAGATCTTCAGATGTCGGCAGCTTTTTGTGTGGCTCAAATTCATCCTCAAGTTGTGTGGTTCTAAACAGAAGTTGTCACCATCATTTTGTACGGCTGAGAGTGAGTGTTAGAGCTAAGTTTGTTGTACCAAATCCTCTATAAATAAAGGATGGACGTGTGGGTTAAAAATATAGTTAGTTTTAGTTGATAAATTGTAGTTTGAGTTTTTGTGCATCCAAGTGATGCACTCTTTTCTTCATGTTTTCCAGAGAGCTATTTTCAAGGTATGTTTGTGCTGTAACTTAGTCTAAACTCGTTTTTATAGTAAAGTGAAGTTGGAGTTTAATTCATTCAAGTGTTCTTACTATTTTCTTTACATTTCCAGCACTTCTTTCTTCTTCTTCCTTTTGTTTTTGTGTTATTTTATTCCAGAGCCCATAGCTTGTTCTTTAATGTTCTACTTAGAATTTCTTTTCTTTAAAGCTTGTTTTTGAGTATCTTTTTAGTTGTTAAGGTAGATTCAATAATTAAAGTTAGTTGTTTTTACATCTTGTTAGTGTGGGTTGTAGTTTTTATATCCTCTAGAGTAATGGGTTCTTCTTCTTCTATAAGAGAATTCCATAACTCTATGAGTAGCTAATTTAGTTGTAGGGTGTTGATGACCTCTTTCTAAGGGCCATGGGGTAGATTGTGTTGTTCTTGGATTTCCATATAAGTGTGATGATTACATAACCTAAGGATGGTTGTGTAATGGTGCTTATGACATAATTTATGTGAATTTGATAAACTCATGCTAGGGAACACATATCTCTCCACACTCTTTTTAGTTTAATTATTGCTTAATTGTTTTTCCATTCTAGTGTAAGCTTAAGTGGAGATTATGTGTCGAACTAATATGATTTATGCTTTTTCCATGAATGTGTATGCTTATTAATAGACCTTATAATCCATACTAGGAAGCATGAATTATTCAACCCTAGATTTGAGTTGAATGACTTGTGTATGAATAGATGGTTTATCATTGTCTTTAACTAAAGTAATTTGATATTGAGGTCGTCGTGTGATTGACAATCATTACGCGCTCGTATTGCATTTGTGAAAGAAATCCGAGAGGAATACAATATACCATGTGCTTAAGGATTGAGTGAAATCAATGCCCTACACTTTCCTTATTCTTAGACTTTTCATTTTTACTTGTTTAGCTTAGTGTTAGAACAAAACAAATCATCTTTTTCATAATTAAATTAGGTAACGTTTTAGGTACTTCATAAATTGAACAACCTTCCAATCCTTGTGGTACGATACCCTCCTTAGTACTATACTACAAAGTCCCGTACTATTGCGAGTGGTTAAAAATATTAAAATCCACGTAGTTGTGAAAACCGATTAAGTGTAAAACCAAATTTCTATTTTTAAATCATCGGTTGGATCGCTACCAATTTTTGGCGCCGTTGCCGGGGATTGCAAACGGTTGTTTGTGAAGTGTTTAGGATTTTATCTAGTTTAATTCTGTGCATATTGTATATTCTGTGCATAAGAGGTTTCGATTCTGTTTTAAACTGTTTTTGGGTTTGGACACTGATTTGGTTCTGTTTCTGCAGAATTCTGTTTTCTGCAGAAGTACATTCGATCGATCTATTTTTTTAAACCAAAAGAATCGATCGATCTAACAATCGATCGATCTCAATAGTTTTCGATCGATCGACAATATCGATCGATCGCATTTATCTTCGATCGATCGACCTATCTCAGTGAAATCTCAGCAGCTGTTTCAAGGCAGAAACTAATTTTATTTTCTATTTTTGTCAATATTTTATGTTTTTGTACAAATATCACTCTTTTAGGATTCGGTAGAGTTTGTTCTTTTGCAGAGAAAATTCGATCGTGCGACACATAAGTCGATCGATCGACAAATCGATCGATCCATTTTGAAGTAGATCGAGCGACTTTGGTGGAGCAACAGAGACTACTGCATCAACTGGAACTCTGCTGAAACCAGTATTTTTTCTATGTCCTTGTGTCGTATATATTGTTTTATTTTTGTTAGTTTATGTTCGGTCGACGGTCGCTATTATTGCCTATTATTCCATACGACCTAGACCTAGAGCGGATTCCTAGACGTCGTAGATCCAAAAGGAACTCACGTCGAAAAGCCCGCTCGAAAACACCTATGGCTGAAGAACAAAAGCCCGTGTTGTTGAGGGATCATTATGTTCCCACTACATACACCCCTTCTTCAAGCCTTCAGCTGCCGGACATTACGGCAGCTCATTATGAAATTAAGCCCAGCATTATTCAAATGCTCCCATCTTTTTATGGGCTTGATAACGAGGACCCCTATAAGCATCTTGATGAATTCCTTGAGATCTGTTTAACTATGAGATTACAGAACATTTCTGAAGATGCTTTGCGTATGCGTTTGTTTCCATTTAAAAGATAGAGCGAAATATTGGTTGAATTCCCTAGAGACTAACTCTATCACTTCTTGGGCTCAGATGCAACACGAGTTCCTTAAGAAGTACTTTACCATAGGGAAAACAAACCAAATACGGAAAGCCATAACCGGTTTTTCACAAATAGAAGGGGAACCTTTTCATGAAACTTGGGATAGGATGAAGGACCTTCTACGGAGGTGTCCACATTATGCTGTTCCCAAGTGGCAACTTATTCAGTGTTTCTATGATGGCTTGACAGAGCCTCATAGACAAATGGTAGATGCCTCCTGTGGGGGTACGTTTATGCTTAAAAGTGAAGATGATGCATGGATTCTGTTTGAAAACTTAGCTGAAAATTCTTTACACCATTCATCATCTGGTCGTAGGGCACCTGCGTCTAAGAACCAAAGAAGTGAGACAATTTTCGGAGTAAGCCATTCCTTAGATGTGACTACTAAGGTAGATGCCTTATCAAGAAAATTAGATCAGATTATGGCTGCTGGTTTTGCACCTACAACTGTTTCTCACATTCCACCTCCACAGGAAGTTTGCTCATTTTGCTCTAATCCATCGCATCAGGCGAAAGATTGCTCCGTCTTAGGACAATTCTCTGAAGTTCCTCATGAGCAAGTAAATGCAGCCATCTCCAGACCGGTTAATGATCCATATTCTCATTCGTATAACCCGGGATGGAGAAATCATCCAAATTTCTCTTGGCGAGCTCCAGGGCATCAGGGACCGACTATAGGAGTGCATAATCAGGCACACCCTTTGCCTCCTAATCAATCCTATAATCTCAATTATCGACCCCATCAGTATCAGTCAGTTGTTCCTCCAAGAAATTCTGCTTTTGAGGATAAGGTTTTAACTGCACTTGGTAACTTGGAAGCAAATACTCAATTGCTGAATTCTCATTCCCAATCGATTGCCAAGTTAGAGGGTCAAGTTGGACAGCTGGCAAATGCATTTAATCAGAGAAAAGAAGGGAAACTTCCCTCCCAACCAATAGCCAACCCTAAGGGACAATACATGGTCGATGGGAGTGCTTCCAACAGCACCACCCATGAGCAAGTCCAAGCGGTTACAACTTTGAGGAGTGGAAGGACAATCAATAATCAGGTCAGGCAGAAAGACACTGAAGAAGGTGAATCCCGATCAAATCCAAAGATACCCCTTGAGAATCCAAAAGATAAGTTGAAAACCACTCCTGAGATACCTTATGAGCCTAGAGCTCCATTCCCTGAACGTCTCAAGGAGCCTCCTAGTGCTGTGAAGCAAGGAAAAAGATATCAAGAAATGATGGATGTTTTTAAAAAGGTACAAGTTAATATACCATTTCTTGATGCTATCAGACAGATCCCACCTTATGCTAAGTTTTTAAAAGATTTGTGTACTCAAAAGCGTAAGATGAGGAAGCGTAGTCCAGAAAAAATTATTTTGACCGAGCAAGTAAGTTCTTTGATACAACATGCTGTAGCCCCCAAAGTTAAGGATCCGGGTGCTCCCACTATTTCTTGTATTATTGGAGACCATACCATTGACAAGGCACTTCTTGATTTAGGTGCAGGTGTTAATTTGTTACCTTACTCGGTCTATGAGCAATTAGGACTCGGAGAGTTGAAGCCCACGACGGTTATCTTACAACTTGCAGACAGATCCGTAAAGAAACCTCGTGGTATAATTGAAGATGTAATCATTAGAGTGGACAGGTTCTACTTCCCAGTGGATTTCATTGTTCTTGATACAGAACCTGTCCCAGACCCCGCAAGGTTTATCCCAGTCATCCTTGGACGCCCTTTCTTAGCTACGGCTAACGCTTGCATAAATTGCAGGACAGGAGAAATGGAGATAACCTTTGGGAACATGAAGGTAAAGTTGAACATTTTCAATGCTTTTCAGCATCCATTAGATATTAATGAGTGTTTCTTATTGGACATGATTGAAGAAACTGTTAAAGACACACTCCCCCACCTTTTGATTAAAGATCCATTGGAGGCTTGTCTATCTCACTTTGACTTTGAGGATTTTGATATTGAGCATTATGTTGGCGAAGTCAATTCATTACTTGATAATATGGCTGCAATAGACTTTCCTCCTTGGAAAGTACCAAAGGAGCCGTTACCTTGTACGTCAGGCATCCCTCCTATTCCTTCTCTGATCTCCCCACCAAAGCTTGAGCTTAAGCAGCTTCCTGTGACACTTAAGTATGCTTTCTTAGGTATAAATGATACTCTCCCAGTTATTATTGCATCTAACCTACAGGATGACCAAGAGAGTAATTTACTCGATGTTCTAAAGGAACACAAGGAAGCAATTGGTTGGAGTGTGGGAGACTTGAAAGGAATTGATCCCTCCATATGCATGCATCGTATTCATCTTGAGGATAATGTTAAGCCCTCCAGGGAGGCACAGAGGAGATTGAATCCTAATATGAAGGAAGTAGTCATGAAAGAGGTGGTGAAATTATTAGATGCGGGTATCATTTATCCCATCTTGGATAGTACATGGGTGACTCCCATACAAGTGGTACCTAAAAAGTCTGGTATCACTGTGGTTGAGAGTTCTTCTGGTGACCTAATTCCTCAACGCACGACCACTGGATGGCGTGTGTGTATCGATTATAGGAGACTCAACTCTACAACTAGGAAGGATCATTTTCCATTGCCATTTATTGATAAGATCCTAGAACGTCTTGCAGGCCAAAGTTATTATTGTTTCCTGGATGGTTATTCGGGATATAACCAAGTGGCCGTTGATCCCAAGGATCAAGAGAAAACAACTTTTACCTGTCCCTTTGGTACCTTTACTTATAGACGCATGTGTTGGCATGAGTTGTCAATTAAGAGATAATTCAGCATTGATGTTAGCATAGATTTAGCCTTGATTGGTGATAGTTACTTTAGTAGGTAATTGTTGACATATATAAGTTACTTTAGTAGGTAATTGTTGACTTACTTTAGTAGGTAATTACTGACTTTCAGCATTGTAATTATAGTTACTTTAGTAGGTAATATAGTTACTTTAGTAGGTAATTGTTGACATATATAAGTTACTTTAGTAGGTAATTGTTGACTTACTTTAGTAGGTAATTGCTGACTTTCAGCATTGTAATTATTATTCTATTTTCTATATAAGATGCAACCCTCACAAAGAGAGGATTGAATTCAAAAAAAAAATTTGACATGGTATCAGAGCATCTCACGATCCGGTTCCTTGTTCACGCCCAGCCCTAGGATTTAGCCTCTTATCTACCTATGGCAGCCACCGAAACACCAACCCAGACAGAGGAATCCACCACCGACCGGATTCTCTCTGAATTACTCACCTCCAAGATGGCCGAAGCTCTGTCCAAAGCCCAGGCCTCAACCGTGACCTCAGAACCTGCAGCTCTACCGATAGGCATCAAGTTGGATGGCTCCAACTATGGCTTGTGGTCCCAAGTTGTCGAGATGTACATCTCCGGCAAAGACAAGTTGGGCTACATCAATGGCGACCTGACCCCGCCATCTCCTAACGACCCGTCCTTTCGCAAATGGCGCACTGACAATGCCATTGTCAAAGGATGGCTTATCAACTCCATGGATCCGACGTTAATTGGAAACTTTATTCGGTTTCCCACAGCCAAACAGGTGTGGGACTCTGCTGCCACCACCTATTTTGATGGTAGTGATACATCCCAGGTTTATGATCTCCGGCGCTGTGTTTCACGTCTCCGTCAAGCAGGTGGATCCCTGGAAAGATATTACACTGACTTGCAAGGTCTTTGGCGTGAAATTGATTTTCGACGTCCAAACCCAATGGAATGCCCTGCTGATATTCAAAGGTATAATACTCTCCTCCAAGAAGATCGGGTCTACGTTTTCTTGGATGGTCTTGACGACAAGCTGGATAACATCCGCAGTGACGTGCTGCAGCTACACCCGTTTCCTACCGTAGAGCAAGCTTATGCTCATGTCCGTAGAGAGGCCCTTCGTCAGGTGGTGATGAACGCAGGTGACAGAGTATTTGACAAGCCTTTATGAATGACAGAGTATTTGACAAGCAATGTTTTTATGAATCGATTACAAAAATGTGTTCCTCCGTCACTGATAATTGCTCGAGGCATACCAAATCTACTAAAAATATTTGTCTGAATGAACTTCACAACAACTTTATGATCATTGGTTTTGGTTGCCACAGCCTCTATCCATTTTGATACATAGTCTACCGCCACTAAAATATACTCAAATCCGAAAGATGGCGGGAAGGGTCCCATGAAGTCTATCCCCCATACATCAAAAATTTCCACAATTAGGATGGGGTTTAGAGGCATCATGTCCCTCCGGGATATTGTTCCAAGGCGTTGACATCGATCACACGCCTTACAAAACTTGAAAGAATCCTTAAACAAGGATGGCCAAAAGAATCCACTTTGCAAAACCTTCGCCGCAGTCTTTTGCGCACTAAAATGTCCTCCACATGCTAGAGTATGGCAAAACATGAGGATACTATGAATTTCACCTTGCGGTACACAACGACGAATAATCTGATCAGCACAGTACTTGAAAAGTTCAGGATCCTCCCAAAAATAGGATCGGATTTGCTTGAAAAAATGATCCTTAGCTTGCTTAGACCAATAAGAAGGGACCTTACCTGTAGCAAGATAATTAACTATGTCAGCATACCATGGTATTTCTTGAGGCGTGATCTCAAGCAGTTGCTCATCCGGAAAGGAATCATGCACTGGGAGGAGAGAGGACTCAAGAAATATACGAGAAAGATGGTCAGCTACAACATTTTCAGATCCTTTCTTGTCCCGTATCTCTAAATCAAACTCTTGTAGTAAGAGTATCCATTGAATCAAATGGGGCTTTGTTTCCTTTTTGGCCATTAAATGCCTCAATGCGGCATGATCAGAGTATACAATCACCTTGGACCCTAAAAGATAAGAGCGGAATTTGTCCAAGGCGAAAACAACTGCTAGTAACTCCTTCTCTGTGGTGGTATAATTTGCTTGTGCTTCTAAAAGAGTCTTACTAGCATAATAAATCACGTGAGGGAGCTTGTCCACACGTTGATCTAAAACAGCACCCATTGCATAGTCGGATGCATCACACATAATCTCAAAAGGGAGAGACCAATTGGGAGTCTTCATAATCGGAGCTGAGGATAGAAGAGAGCGAAGTGTCTCGAATGCATCTAAACATGCTTCATCAAAGTTTAACGAAGTTTCCTTGGCAAGAAGATTGCACAAGGGTCGTGAAATTTTGCTAAAATCCTTGATGAAGCGACGATAAAAGCCAGCATGTCCGAGAAATGAGCGTATTTGCCTAACCGTGGTAGGTGGTGGAAGTTTAGAAATCAACTCTACTTTTGCCTTGTCTACTTCTATACCTCTTTTGGACACTATATGTCCCAGAACAATCCCTTCTTGAACCATAAAATGGCTCTTCTCCCAACTTAATATCAAATTTGTCTCCTTGCATCGTTGAAGAACGAGTGAAAGGTTATGGAGACATTCATCAAATGTAGGTCTAAAAACGGAAAAATCATCTATGAACACTTCAAGAAACTTTTCTACCATATCCGAAAAGATAGACATCATACACCTTTGGAATGTTGCAGGTGCATTCCATAATCCAAAGGGCATGCTGTCAAATTTTTTTTTTTGAATTCAATCCTCTCTTTGTGAGGGTTGCACCTTATATAGAAAATAGAATAATAATTACAATGCTGAAAGTCAGCAATTACCTACTAAAGTAAGTCAACAATTACCTACTAAAGTAACTTATATATGTCAACAATTACCTACTAAAGTAACTATCACCAATCAAGGCTAAATCTATGCTAACATCAATGCTGAATTATCTCTTAATTGACAACTCATGCCAACACTCCCCCTCAAGTGGAAGCATCCAAATCTTCAATGCGCAACTTGTCTAGTGAGTTGTAAAACTCTCTGCTTGATACGGCCTTTGTAAGAATATCCGCCAGTTGATCTTCGGACTTCACAAATGGAAACCGAATTATTTTAGCTTCGAGATTTTCTTTAATAAAATGTCTGTCAATCTCCACGTGTTTAGTGCGATCATGTTGGATAGGATTGTGAGCAATAGCGATCGCTGCTTTGTTATCACAAAAGAGGTCCATTTCGGAGGTAGGTGCAAAGCCAATTTCTGTTAGAAGTCTTCTTAGCCATAGAAGTTCACAAAATCCTTTAGCCATTCCACGGAACTCTGCTTCAGCACTTGACCGTGCCACCACCTTTTGCTTCTTACTCCTCCACGTAACAAGATTTCCCCCGACAAACATGAAGTAGCCTGAGGTGGATCTTCTGTCTGTGGTATTCCCTGCCCAATCTGCGTCTGTATAACCATTAACTCTGAGATGATTATTCTTTGCAAACATAAGTCCTTTTCCTGGGGAGGATTTTAAGTATCGTAAAATCCGAATTACTGCTTCCATATGATCCTTACTCGGTTGGTGCATAAATTGGCTTACAACACTCACTGCGTAAGCAATATCAGGACGGGTATGCGAGAGGTAAATTAGTTTCCCAACTAACCTCTGGTATCTTCCTCTGTCTGTTGGCACTTGACTTGGATGTTCTCCGAGCCTGTGATTCTGAACAATTGGAGTGTCTGCTGGCTTACAATCCAACATTCCAACCTCACAAAGTAAGTCTAGTATATATTTTTGCTGAGATAAGAATATACCTTTCTTTGATCTAGCAACTTCTATTCCCAGGAAATATTTGAGTCCTCCCAGATTTTTTATCTCAAATTCGGTTGCCAATTGTTTTTGAAGCTTATCAATTTCCTCTGCATCATCCCCTGTAATGATCATGTCATCAACGTATACAATTAAAGCTGTTACCTTGCCCTGTTGATGCTTCAAAAATAATGTATGATCTGAATTGCTTTGGTGGAAGCCATACTTCTTCATTGCTTGACTGAACCGTCCAAACCATGCTCGAGGTGATTGTTTCAGTCCATACAATGCACGCTGCAACTTGCACACTACGTCAGTGTTTGAAGATGCTGTGTAGCCTGGAGGAGTGTCCATGTAGACTTCCTCTTCAAGATCGCCATGGAGAAAGGCATTCTTTACATCCAACTGATGTAATGGCCAATCAAGGTTGGCTGCGAGTGATAGCAAAACCCTGACTGTATTTAGTTTAGCCACCGGTGAAAAAGTTTCTTGGTAATCTACACCATATGTTTGGGTGTATCCTTTTGCAACCAGTCTTGCCTTATATCGTTCTATAGATCCATCTGCCTTATGTTTAATTGAGAAGACCCACCTGCACCCGACTGTCTTCTTCCCTTGGGGTAGTGGGACCAAGGTCCATGTTTGATTCTTTAGTAGTGCCCCCATTTCTTCCTCTATTGCTTTTGTCCACTTAGGATCCATTAATGCCTCCTGAACTGTAGTAGGAATATGACATGCAGAGAGCTCCTGTGAAAAACTCTTGAGTGGCTCAGGCAATTTTTCGGTGGAAACATAGTTGGCAATTGGATACCTCGACCTTCTTTCCTCCATGTCTGGGGAGTATCTGTTTGGTGGTTTGCCTCGGTTATGCCTGAAAGGTAAGTTATACCCAGTATCTATAGCATTGATAATTGGGGGTGTGCCAATATTACTTACCTCAGGAATATTCTCAGGAGATGGGCTTGCACCAACTGAGAGGCGGGGGGATTCTTGTTCTTCTCCTGATGGTATAGGCTCAGCTGCCAGAGGTTCTTCTTCGGATGGTGTGTCATTCTGATTCTCAAGCCATTCAAAGGTTAGCCACTTCAGCTCTTCATCTAGTGTCTCCCCCTGAAGAGGAGCAGTGGATACCGAGGAAGGGTAGAAAGGAGTGGACTCCAGAAAAGTGACATCCATAGTCACATAAGTACGCTGAGTAGTAGGGTCATAGCAGCGGTAGCCTTTTTGGTGTGTAGCATAGCCCAAGAAAAGGCACCGACGAGCACAAGGGTCAAGTTTGGTACGTTGGTTCTTATGAAGGTGTACATACGCCACACATCCAAAGATACGGGGTGGGAGCATGAGGGCAGAAGGTAGAGAGACCAAGGTTGATAGGGATTGTAGTGGGGTTTGGAAATTTAAGACTTTGGATGGAAGGCGGTTGATCAAATGGACAGCGGTGGTAACTGCATCGGGCCAATGTCTTGTGGGAACATGGGCGCCAAGGAGGAGAGCTCGGGCAATTTCAAGAATATGTCGGTTTTTCCTTTCAGCTACCCCATTTTGTTGTGGTGTCTGGGGACATGAAGTTTCGTGGATAAGGCCGTGGAGTTGAAAATAGGACTGAAAATGGTGATTGACATATTCTCCACCATTGTCAGAACGAAGAATCCGAATTTGAGCTGAAAACTGAGTCTGAATCATAGCATGAAATGACTGAAAAACCTTAAATATGTTTAAGCAAATATAACCAGGTCATGCGTGTGCAATCATCAACAAACGTTACAAACCAACGTACACCAGAGACAATAGACACGGGGGATGGTCCCCATACATCGGAATGAATTAAAGCAAACGGAATGTCACTTTTATTCATGCTTAAAGGATAAGTAGCCCTATGACTCTTGGCTAAAATACAAGTATCACAATTTAACTCAGAAGCTTCTACATCAGAAAATAAATCAGGAAACACATGCCTTAGATACCCAAATGAAGGATGTCCCAAACGACGATGCCACAACCAAATCTGTTGAGTCTTGGAATTCAGTGAAGACACATGATGAGTTCTTCCCATACTGAAATCTTCCATGTAGTATAATCCCCCCCTCTTAGTACCACGCCCAATTATCTCCTTGGTGAGAATATCTTGTATAAGACAAAAATCAGCAAATATGAGTACCACATAATTCAGGTCTGTGGTAATTTGACTCACAGATAGTAACTTGTGGGACAATGAGGGAACAAGTAATGTGTTGGATAATTGAAGAGAGGGTGATAATGTCACAGAACCAGCTCCTGTGACAGGAGAGACCACTCCATTGGCATTTGCAATGCTAGTGCGCCGTGGGGATGAATGTTGAGAAAGATCCGTAGGATCAAAGGTCATATGATCTGTGGCCCCAGAGTCAAGTAACCAATCATCACGGTCAGTATTGCAGCAAGAACTAATTAATGCATGACAGGGATTACCTTGATCCACAGAAGAAAAATTCTGTTGAGGGATTAGAGAGAGACACGGTTCAGCTGCTGCTACAGCAGCCTTGCCTATGCCTGCACTTGTACCAGCAGTGTCTTGTTTCTTCCGGGCTTGGAGTTCATGCCACCAGTCCGGATACCCATGCAGTTGGAAGCATTTTTCCCGTGTGTGCTTCATATTGCCACAATGAGTGCACTTTAATCCGTCAGATGATGATCGGCCTTTAGAACCAGATTTTCCAGCATGTTGTGGGTTCGATCAGTGGATTCCAAGCTTGAGGCCTCTTGAAGCAAGCACTGCTCCTGGAGGAAGTTCATGGTCACCTGCGTTCATCACCACCTGACGAAGGGCCTCTCTACGGACATGAGCATAAGCTTGCTCTATGGTAGGAAACGGGTGTAGCTGCAGCACGTCACTGCGGATGTTATCCAGCTTGTCGTCAAGACCATCCAAGAAAACGTAGACCCGATCTTCTTGGAGGAGAGTATTATACCTTTGAATATCAGCAGGGCATTCCATTGGGTTTGGACGTCGAAAATCAATTTCACGCCAAAGACCTTGCAAGTCAGTGTAATATCTTTCCAGGGATCCACCTGCTTGACGGAGACGTGAAACACGGCGCCGGAGATCATAAACCTGGGATGTATCACTACCATCAAAATAGGTGGTGGCAGCAGAGTCCCACACCTGTTTGGCTGTGGGAAACCGAATAAAGTTTCCAATTAACGTCGGATCCATGGAGTTGATAAGCCATCCTTTGACAATGGCATTGTCAGTGCGCCATTTGCGAAAGGACGGGTCGTTAGGAGATGGCGGGGTCAGGTCGCCATTGATGTAGCCCAACTTGTCTTTGCCGGAGATGTACATCTCGACAACTTGGGACCACAAGCCATAGTTGGAGCCATCCAACTTGATGCCTATCGGTAGAGCTGCAGGTTCTGAGGTCACGGTTGAGGCCTGGGCTTTGGACAGAGCTTCGGCCATCTTGGAGGTGAGTAATTCAGAGAGAATCCAGTCGGTGGTGGATTCCTCTGTCTGGGTTGGTGTTTCGGTGGCTGCCATAGGTAGATAAGAGGCTAAATCCTAGGGCTGGGCGTGAACAAGGAACCGGATCGTGAGATGCTCTGATACCATGTCAAATTTTTTTTTTGAATTCAATCCTCTCTTTGTGAGGGTTGCATCTTATATAGAAATAGAATAATAATTACAATGCTGAAAGTCAGCAATTACCTACTAAAGTAAGTCAACAATTACCTACTAAAGTAACTTATATATGTCAACAATTACCTACTAAAGTAACTATATTACCTACTAAAGTAACTATAATTACAATGCTGAAAGTCAGCAATTACCTACTAAAGTAAGTCAACAATTACCTACTAAAGTAACTATCACCAATCAAGGCTAAATCTATGCTAACATCAATGCTGAATTATCTCTTAATTGACAACTCATGCCAACACATGCGTCTATAAGCAAAGGTACCAAAGGGACAGGTAAAAGTTGTTTTCTCTTGATCCTTGGGATCAACGGCCACTTGGTTATATCCCGAATAACCATCCAGGAAACAATAATAACTTTGGCCTGCAAGACGTTCTAGGATCTTATCAATAAATGGCAATGGAAAATGATCCTTCCTAGTTGTAGAGTTGAGTCTCCTATAATCGATACACACACGCCATCCAGTGGTCGTGCGTTGAGGAATTAGGTCACCAGAAGAACTCTCAACCACAGTGATACCAGACTTTTTAGGTACCACTTGTATGGGAGTCACCCATGTACTATCCAAGATGGGATAAATGATACTCGCATCTAATAATTTCACCACCTCTTTCATGACTACTTCCTTCATATTAGGATTCAATCTCCTCTGTGCCTCCCTGGAGGGCTTAACATTATCCTCAAGATGAATACGATGCATGCATATGGAGGGATCAATTCCTTTCAAGTCTCCCACACTCCAACCAATTGCTTCCTTGTGTTCCTGTAGGTTAGATGCAATAATAACTGGGAGAGTATCATTTATACCTAAGAAAGCATACTTAAGTGTCACAGGAAGCTGCTTAAGCTCAAGCTTTGGTGGGGAGATCAGAGAAGGAATAGGAGGGATGCCTGACGTACAAGGTAACGGCTCCTTTGGTACTTTCCAAGGAGGAAAGTCTATTGCAGCCATATTATCAAGTAATGAATTGACTTCGCCAACATAATGCTCAATATCAAAATCCTCAAAGTCAAAGTGAGATAGACAAGCCTCCAATGGATCTTTAATCAAAAGGTGGGGGAGTGTGTCTTTAACAGTTTCTTCAATCATGTCCAATAAGAAACACTCATTAATATCTAATGGATGCTGAAAAGCATTGAAAATGTTCAACTTTACCTTCATGTTCCCAAAGGTTATCTCCATTTCTCCTGTCCTGCAATTTATGCAAGCGTTAGCCGTAGCTAAGAAAGGGCGTCCAAGGATGACTGGGATAAACCTTGCGGGGTCTGGGACAGGTTCTGTATCAAGAACAATGAAATCCACTGGGAAGTAGAACCTGTCCACTCTAATGATTACATCTTCAATTATACCACGAGGTTTCTTTACGGATCTGTCTGCAAGTTGTAAGATAACCGTCGTGGGCTTCAACTCTCCGAGTCCTAATTGCTCATAGACCGAGTAAGGTAACAAATTAACACCTGCACCTAAATCAAGAAGTGCCTTGTCAATGGTATGGTCTCCAATAATACAAGAAATAGTGGGAGCACCCGGATCCTTAACTTTGGGGGCTACAGCATGTTGTATCAAAGAACTTACTTGCTCGGTCAAAATAATTTTTTCTGGACTACGCTTCCTCATCTTACGCTTTTGAGTACACAAATCTTTTAAAAACTTAGCATAAGGTGGGATCTGTCTGATAGCATCAAGAAATGGTATATTAACTTGTACCTTTTTAAAAACATCCATCATTTCTTGATATCTTTCTCCTTGCTTCACAGCACTAGGAGGCTCCTTGAGACGTTCAGGGAATGGAGCTCTAGGCTCATAAGGTATCTCAGGAGTGGTTTTCAACTTATCTTTTGGATTCTCAAGGGGTATCTTTGGATTTGATCGGGATTCACCTTCTTCAGTGTCTTTCTGCCTGACCTGATTATTGACTGTCCTTCCACTCCTCAAAGTTGTAACCGCTTGGACTTGCTCATGGGTGGTGCTGTTGGAAGCACTCCCATCGACCATGTATTGTCCCTTAGGGTTGGCTATTGGTTGGGAGGGAAGTTTCCCTTCTTTTCTCTGATTAAATGCATTTGCCAGCTGTCCAACTTGACCCTCTAACTTGGCAATCGATTGGGAATGAGAATTCAGCAATTGAGTATTTGCTTCCAAGTTACCAAGTGCAGTTAAAACCTTATCCTCAAAAGCAGAATTTCTTGGAGGAACAACTGACTGATACTGATGGGGTCGATAATTGGGATTATAGGATTGATTAGGAGGCAAAGGGTGTGCCTGATTATGCACTCCTATAGTCGGTCCCTAATGCCCTGGAGCTCGCCAAGAGAAATTTGGATGATTTCTCCATCCCGGGTTATACGAATGAGAATATGGATCATTAACCGGTCTGGAGATGGCTGCATTTACTTGCTCATGAGGAACTTCAGAGAATTGTCCTACATGAATGTTTGTAGGTAGCATTTCTGCTAAACCTTCACGAGACTTCACTCGTCCACTAGGGTAGCCTAGGGGTTTAAAAGGCTTATTGCATGTGCTAAGTGCAATCGTGATTCCCACGAAAGAGGATTTATAGTAGTTGTTTAAATTTAATCTTTAAATTGTAATGCTAGCGACTAGCATTATGTAAGTTTGGGGGTGTGATAAGCGTTGAATGTTTACATTCAAAGCCCCTTAATTTACATATGTTAAACCCTAGTTTGTGTTGTTAAATAACGTGTTAGTATGTTTTAGTGTTTCGTCTCTTTTTTAGGTCTTAATTGAAAAACAAGAAAAAAATCAACAAGTTAAGCCTAATGAAGATATGTGAAGTTCAAGTGTTCCTGCCTAGAAGAAGAAAATCGATCAAGTATATTCGATTGATCGAAATTACATTGAGTGAAACAATCGATCGATCGACATTCGATCGATCGAAATCTACAAGGCAAAATAATTCGATCGATCGACTTCGGATATTTCAGAAAGATCTTCAGATGTCGGCAGCTTTTTGTGTGGCTCAAATTCATCCTCAAGTTGTGCGGTTCTAAACAGAAGTTGTCACCATCATTTTGTACGGCTGAGAGTGAGTGTTAGAGCTAAGTTTGTTGTACCAAATCCTCTATAAATAGAGGATGGACGTGTGGGTTAAAAATATAGTTAGTTTTAGTTGATAAATTGTAGTTTGAGTTTTTGTGCATCCAAGTGATGCACTCTTTTCTTCATGTTTTCCAGAGAGCTATTTTCAAGGTATGTTTGTGCTGTAACTTAGTCTAAACTCGTTTTTATAGTAAAGTGAAGTTGGAGTTTAATTCATTCAAGTGTTCTTACTATTTTCTTTACATTTCCAGCACTTTTTTCTTCTTCTTCCTTTTGTTTTTGTGTTATTTTATGTTGAAAACAATTCTGGAATCCTTAGATTCCAGAGCCCATAGCTTGTTCTTTAATGTTCTACTTAGAATTTCTTTTCTTTAAAGCTTGTTTTTGAGTATCTTTTTAGTTGTTAAGGTAGATTCAATAATTAAAGTTAGTTGTTTTTACATCTTGTTAGTGTGGGTTGTAGTTTTTATATCCTCTAGAGTAATGGGTTCTTCTTCTTCTATAAGAGAATTCCATAACTCCATGAGTAGCTAATTTAGTTGTAGGGTGTTGATGAACTCTTTCTAAGGGCCATGAGGTAGATTGTGTTGTTCTTGGATTTCCATATAAGTGTGATGATTACATAACCTAAGGATGGTTGTGTAATGGTGCTTATGACATAATTTATGTGAATTTGATAAACTCATGCTAGGGAACACATATCTCTCCGCACTCTTTTTAGTTTAATTATTGCTTAATTGTTTTTCCATTCTAGTGTAAGCTTAAGTGGAGATTATGTGTTGAACTAATATGATTTATGCTTTTTCCATGAATGTGTATGCTTATTAATAGACCTTATAATCCATACTAGGAAGCATGAATTATTCAACCCTAGATTTGAGTTGAATGACTTGTGTATGAATAGATGGTTTATCATTGTCTTTAACTAAAGTAATTTGATATTGAGGTCGTCGTGTGATTGACAATCATTACGCGCTCGTATTGCATTTGTGAAAGAAATCCGAGAGGAATACAATATACCATGTGCTTAAGGATTGAGTGAAATCAATGCCCTACACTTTCCTTATTCTTAGACTTTTCATTTTTACTTGTTTAGCTTAGTGTTAGAACAAAACAAATCATCTTTTTCATAATTAAATTAGGTAACGTTTTAGGTACTTCATAAATTGAACAACCTTCCAATCCTTGTGGTACGATACCCTCCTTAGTACTATACTACAAAGTCCCGTACTATTGCGAGTGGTTAAAAATATTAAAATCCACGTAGTTGTGAAAACCGATTAAGTGTAAAACTAAATTCCTATTTTTAAATCATCGGTTGGATCGCTACCACTTCTCTTCCAAAGAAAAGAAAGCAAAAATGTTAAACAACAGTGAATAGCTATTTAAAGTTTCAGCGTAATGCCATTATTAAATGCATCCACCCTAGAGAGATGAACATAAAACCTGCTAAAGGAGTTCAAAACAAAGCAAAGGGGGTCTGAAAAGTTCATAAACTTCAACTGAACTTATAGATGGACAGTCCCACACGATCAAGCCATTCAACAAGATGTAAAAAATCAAGCTCATCCTGTCCACAACCTAATAAAACAATAAAAGAATCCTTTGTAACTTGCAACCTAAAATGGATGTCAATGACAAGATGACCAAAACCAACTGCTAAATTGCACAAATTATCTAACAACATTCAGCCAACAACTGAGCTGCTAATTTATAGTCCAAGTTACAACACTCTTTATTAAGGCTTAGTGACTGATTTTCAAAGTGGTCAATTTCATAGAACGAACCCACCCACTCTGATGTGCTCTATAGTGAAGTTACAACTCAGTCTACTCGTTCAATTTTCTTCAAATTACTCCAATCCAATTGAAATTAATCGAAACACAACAATTCGGGTTGGGCTATACACACATAGCAGAGTTTACTTGGATGAAAATCATCAAAATTTGCGTGGGGGAGTTTTTGGATCACACTGTTTTCCAGCTATTTTTTTGGTGTCAGATGGAAGCCGCACCGGAGTACTTTAGCCAGAGACAACCGGCCAAGGCCTCCAACACAATGCTCGTCCGAGAGAAAATCAGGTTCACAAATACTCGGCTTGATTTATTCAACTATGAAAGTAAAGGCCTAATGTCAAATTTATTATTCAATTATGAACAACAGGTTCAGAAATTGCCAACAAAAACTCAGAAGAAAGAACCCACTCTAAATTATTGATCTGTAAAGAAGAAAAAAAAAAGAAGGAAGCAGATCGAGCTCAAATAGCACTACCACCCCTTCTAATAACAAGACAGAGGATTAGATCGTGGATTAAAAACTCAATGAGGTCTCTGTAATTTCAACAATTGATCTTATAAACTATCTCAGAACAACATTTCAGTAACAATTAAACCATAAAGCTTCACAAATATCCAAGTTATACCATCAACAAGCTCTCTAACCATATGACGAGTATAGAAAAAAAAAATTGAGAACTTGATGAACCGTACCTAATCTAACTGGACCCAACGATGATGTTGTTGATGGGGATGAAGATCAGCTTCACAAAGAAGCCCACGAACCCCATCACCACGAAGCCGATAGCCGTACGGAACGCCACCTTGGTGAACTCTACATAGGACCAGATGATGAAATCAGACCCATGAATTAAATTCGCAAATCAGATATCAGAAAACACAGAATTCCAAAATCTCAAGGTACAAACGAATCAGATCGGATCGAAAATTCAAAGCTTGAGAGATTAAAAGAGTTCTTTTTTCTCTTTTCTTTTTATTCTTTGTGGGATTACCTTTGCGGTCGGGCTTGTGACAGCGCTTGACAAGGCGGACGCTGTCCTTGGCGAATTCTCTGAGGGGATCGAAGACGGAGTCTATGGCGTCCATTTTCTCTCCTCTCTTTTTATTAGATGAAAAATTAATTTGGAAGAGAAGGAGAAGAAGATATCGGGAAACGAAATGAAATGTACTGACCTATAGTCTCTAGTCCTAGCTTTGGCCACGGGAGTGATATTATTGTAACTGACTAAAGTACCCCTAAGGCGTTCACACCATTGGACAACTTTTAACTCTTTTAGGGGACCGGGGTTCTTGTTATTATTTGAAAGTCCCCCGCAGATCATTTCCCTTAGAGCATTCACAGTGGGTTATGTAAAACCCACTGTAAATGTATAATAGATAACCAAAGCAGCAAAAAGCCCCTCCAACGGATTCTCTAAACTTAATGCTAGAATACATTCATGATCATTTGTGAACAGTATCACTCCACATGTGGCGTGATACTGTTCACACATCTATCATTATTTTATTCTTCTTTCTCTCACTTCCTTTGACCTTTTTTCCTCTTTTTATTGTCATTCTCCGCGTCTCTCTCTCTCGTGCTCTTCTCCTCCTCCTTTTTTTTTTCTCCTTTTCCTTTCCATTGATTTGGCTTTGCTTTCCTATTCGGTGAATTTTTTGGCAGTCTTGTAGGCTCAACTGGAAGTTGGGTTTTCTCTTTGGATTGTTTCCGCAATAGGTTGGAGGATGGGTATGGGATTTGGTCGGCGTGGACGCAGAATCGGCCTTGGAATACGCCGCCGGGAGGAGTGATTTTCACCGATGGGTCGGCGTGGACGTAAATGCTGTAGAGGTGACAGTTGCCATTGAAGAATTTCTCGAGAAAGGGAGCAAAAGAGAGGTCGGAGTTTGTGAGGAAGAGGAAGGCAATCTTGGGCTTGGGATTGGTGGCGGTGCCCAAGTGGGAGTGCGTGGAGCACGTGCGCACGGGGGAAAGGCGGGTGGCCTTGCGGAAGAGAGCGAGGTTATCGAAGAAGCGTGCCAGCGGGAGGATTTTATGGCCGAAGACAAAGAGAAGGGGTAAGGAGAGGAACAGAGCGAAGCAGAGGACAAATGGGGTTGATGATCAGGTGATGGATGAAGGTACTGTTGAACAGGTCTGGTTCGGTGTGTAGAAGTTTTTGGACGGTGATGTGTTTTACTTGGTGAATATGTGTTTTTAATTAAAATGAATAAAAATTAAAATTGATTATTTTAATAAAATAGAGAGAAGTTTAGATAAGCTGATAAATGAGGGTGTTGAAAAGTGGTTAGCTAAACTAGTAAAAGTGAGATTTGGTTAGCTATTCTAGATAAAATTTTAGATAATCTGCTGGGAATGCTCTTACATTTGTATGTATGGTTAAAATTATTTGAAAGTTTCTGCAGTTTTTTATTTCTTATTTTTAATTATTATTATTATGTGTGAGATGGGCTCTCTTTCTTGATTCAACTACGTAACTCATTGGAAAATGTTAAATTTACAACACCAACATAACAACCATACATCAACCCCTCACATGAAGGTGGACCCCACACACTAGGGCCCACACTCATGTGAGGGGTTATTGTGATGGTGTTGTGTATGAATCAAATCCCTAACTCATTTGAACAGCGGAGCTTTCTTTGGATATGGCCGTACGGGCAAAAAAAATTTATAAATTGAATGTTAGAATATTACGGTTTTTATTATAAGTATTTTACGAATTGATGCAACAATTTACTTATGTACCATTTTACTACATTGATTATTTTAACGTAGATTATCACGTGAAAGTCTATCTAATATTTTTCATGCTCACAAATTAACATAATAATCTATGTAATACTTATATGGTCAACCAATTAAATGTGGACGATCACGTAATATTTGCATAACACACGTTTCTATTAAATACATATTGTCACGATCCTTTGTAAAGGACTTGGAGGAATACACTAGTACTCCAATGATTTTTTTTTTTTTTTTTTTTTTTTATTTTATATATATATATATATATAAGTCCAAGAGCTAGACTAATATAGATTTAAGTCCAATTACGTTATGTGGCCAATCGCCCATTTTTTTTTAAAAAAAAATAAAAAAAAATAAAAAAATAAATGAAGAAGTGTAAAAGAAAACGTCGGAGATCAAAACACCGAAAAGAAACGGTGTTTAAGAAATGTTTTAAATTTTCAATTGTAATATGCCCAAAAAGATTAGACTTCATTACAACATAATCATGAACACAAAAGATTCTTCTAATATCTCATATCACGAGACATCTATAACATGAAAGAGACCACAAGGAGATACAAAACCAAAGGGAAAAGAAGAGCTGCCAGCCTCCTCCATACTAATACCTGGAGTTCACATGGAAGATTCAGAGAGAACAGCTAAACATCATCTAAAGCAGTGAAAATCTTTCTAATAACCCTAACTCTTTCTTCTTCTTCTTTTGTTCCATTTTTTTTTTTTTTTTTTTATCAGCTTCCAAAAGTTGGTTGCAGGAGACAACAGAAATGATGGAGAAGGCGAGGGTTTTACAGAGAACCCAAATTTGGTTGGAATGCATACTTGCTGTCTCTTTGTTCCAGCTTACTTGGAGTCTGGCCTTTTTTCTCGCTGAACTGCTCGAGGGACAAAAGTCAATCCACGAGTATGGCGGCGACCAAAGCTGATGGATGAAGGGGAGGAGTCTGAAGTGCTTAATTTGGAGACTGCAGAAACGAGTCCATCAATGGATTCATTTTCTACTTCCATAAATGAACCTTCCTCCCTCTTGTGAGTAGCTTGTTTGCGTTGCCTATGTTTCTTAGATGGGCGGGCCTTCTTGAAAAACTCAAACGAAGTGGGAAATTTATGCTTGTCCACCAGATGCTGTTGTCGACTTTTGTAGCTCTTGAGCTTCAAACTACAGCCTTCCACCAAGCATTCATACTGTCAAGCAAAATGTAAGAGGATATTTATGTTGCATCAAATGATAGTACTTAAATACACTACACGTTAAACATCAAAATGCAGTTCTAGTCCTACAAATTATGGCCATCCATTTCGATTCTGCAAACCAGAAAGCACATGGATGGACAAAGGGTCGTAGAACAAGGTCCCATCCCAAGAAATTGCAAGTTAGATCCCAGCTAACCACCCAAAAGGAAGAAAACAGAAAACGAAGCACAAAACAACCTGTTGAATTCTTATGTTTGAGGCTTTTTTCTTGCACCACACACAAGCATAACAGATAATCCTAATTATGTGTGACAAAAATGAAAGATGAACTGTCACGTTAACATAAAAATGACGAAGGCACAAAGCAAACAATATCACAAGCACCAACATGTAAGATAGTGAACAAAAGATACCATGGCATAGCCACGTGCAACTTTAGCCTGAAAGAAGGAATCATGTCCTTCTGATACATGTATGCTGAGCAGGCGCGACGTTGGGTAAACTCTAGAGCATATTGAACAGGATGCAGTATGCCGTGCATTGTAATGATCTTCAAAGTCCTCCAAAGAAGTCAAGCGTGTACCGCAACCAACAATTGGGCAGAAAAATCCCCTGCTTAGACATTGGTTTTAATGTTTGGCACATTAGAATGAATGCATGAACATGCATATGTGAATGTTATACTGAAAGGTTAAAATAAGAAACTTAGAAACATTCACTCTTTTTTTTTTCTTCCTAAAACCAAGCAGCGTTTGCCATTGCAAAGAAAGCATTCATTAGCAAACGAAAATACGGATTTTAATCGCCTTGCATTTTTTTTTCCTAATAATAAACAAAATCAGATCATTTGGAAAGAACCAGAGATCTTACACCGACATGAAAGTGGAGATGGTGATACCTGGACTTCTACAACCAATGGATGAAAGAACTACCAACAAAAACGCTAACAAGCGTATTAAAGTCAAAACAACAAACTTATCAATCCTATCTAAGGACAAAGGTTTAAAAGCAGCAAACTAGATCATGTAAAAGCTATTTTCCTCTCAAACTCTTCAAAAACTGAAAAACCTAACAAAAACTAAGCACACCTACCAGCACTTATCACTCCACCATCAATTAGTACTAGCTGGATGGAATTTCACAATTAAAGAATGATATAGCAACTGCTACAAACAACATTGCACCACAGACTTGGAGAAAAAGAATAAAATTACAAGTAATCATCATTACCCGCCTTCCTCAGCTACCAATTTCTGAAGCTGATGCTTTTCATCTTCGGTTAAATCCAATGCAACCTGCAAGTCACGAGATAAATATGTAAAAAGCATTACTCTTCGGAAAATCAAATATCAAAAATCGCATTCAATTTTAAGCAGAAGAGCAAAACTTCAACGAAAATGTCATAGAAATTTTCAAACCCTAGTTCGTTCAAGTAGCATTGTTTCCCAAATTGACACAATTTATTCACTCATTACTAACACAAATCAAATTCTACATAATTCTACAGCGCTGAAGTAGTTGAAAGATCAGAGAGGACCTGTTTGGCGAGAAGTTCCCTTTCGATGTTGCCAGAGGCAAAGAAGGGAGACTCCGGTCCGAACTTTCGGCGAACCGAGTTCCAGTACGGAAACCCTAATTGCACTCTCTCTTCCACATCCATCGCCATGGCAATGTGTTCCGTGCTCTGAGTTTTGTGCCTGAATAAATCTAAACGGTAGCGTTTAGTAGGTATTAGAGCGTGCTTTTATTTGGGCCGGTCGTCCTAGGCCCGTCCCAAACTCCAATAAAATTTTAAGCCCGAATTAGCCCAATTTTTTATACTTTAAATGAACAGAAAGCCCATGTTTTGATAGCATTGCTTTTCTTCTTGGTTACACTAAATTGTTGGGTTAAAAATACTCTTCTATTTTAAAAAAGTGTTGGAAATGACATATGAAATGATATTTCATATTTCATATGTCATAATAATATTATTTAAAAAATTAAATTAAAAAGACAAATTACTATGTATTTGACTTGAAAATTTTTGTTGCGGACCTTCAACCGGTCAATTTGAACCATACAGTGAACGGTTAAATTCACAATAACTTTTTAGTTTTGATCATTGTTCACATTTAATTAATAAAAAGAGATCCGAATGGTATTTTGGGACAAATGAGAATCAGCGGTTTTGGGAAACAAATGAGAGTATGTATAAATGATGTATTATCATTTTAGCAGCTTGAAATTAATTAATCTATAAATAGATTTTGTAGTGTTATTAATCTGAAATCGAATTGTGTTCTTGTAGGTGTATGGTGTTCAATTTGAAGAGGTCAAGGGATCATTTAAATTAGATGGATTTCTTATAGTTTTTTTTTTTTTTTTGTTTGGATCAATGAATTGTGTATTTTCACAAATATGCGAATACACCACGCACACTCCAGCAACCAGCTGAACAAAACAACAACCAAAACACCTACTCACATCCTATCTATCCGATCAAACAAATCTCTGTCATCAAATTTGAATTTGCAGATAAATCAGATTTTGTGTTACTATTGTTCCGTTTGTTTCGACGTAAAATGATTTTCGTCGTAAAATGGTTTCAGGAAAGTCATTTTTCTGAAAAATATTTTTTGCCGAAAACATTTTTCGGTGTTTGGTGCGTACGAAAAATCACAAATATTTTTTATATTTTTATTCAATTATATTAACCTATAAAAATCAATTTTTATTCAAAACATATAAATATTAATGTAAAATAATATAAAAATCACCGGAGACGAGATTCCGTCACTGAACGACAGGATTCCGGCCACTTTTATCGGATTCTGGCTAATATAGCCAGAATCTAAGATAAAGGCCAGAATCCGAACAGTCTCGTCAGAATTTGGGTTGGTCGGATTCCGGCGAAAGTGGCTGAATTCAGGCAAAAACTGCCGGAATCCAGCCCAGAACGGTCGGACTCCAGCATACTGGCCGGAAACTGCCAGAACCGCAGGAATCCGGCATACTGGCCGGAAACTGCCAGAACCACAGGAATCCGGCCGTTCTGGTCGGGATTTTTTGGCAGATTCGGCTAGTCGGCCGGAATCCGGCCTCTGTTGACAGATTCTGGCCACCTGGCCGGAATATCAATTTGGTCGCCAGAATTTGGGCCGACCGAATTCCGGCGAAGATGGCCGGATTCCGTTGCCGGATTCCGGCGACATTGACATGAGGTTGTCGGATTTCGGTACCAGCAAGATTTTGGTGATGGTCGACTGCTTTAACGTGAAAGTCGACTGTATCGTTTAAAATGGTTCGAATGCATCTGGCGTCTTCGGAAAATGATTTACGCTCGTAAATCATTTTCCGAAATTTATAAAGCATTTTTTGTCAAACAGAAAATCATTTTTCGGTTGATTATTATTTTCGCCCCTACCAAACACTGGAAAATGCATAAATCATTTTACGTCGAAACAAACGGAGCATATTTTACCATGCAAATGCCTTCGATCAACTTCTAACTTCCTATGAATTGTGTCTTTTATATTTAGTTAGTATACAGTTTTTTTTAATTATTATTATTATGTATTTATATGTATTTTTAGTATAAATTAATATATCTCCTTAGAACACGTCATTCTCACATACATTATACTTTAAGAACAAATATCAATTTAATAAATTGTGAGAAAGTATTTTATTGATCAAAGATCACAAAGTATAAAGTTTTGCAAATTTATAACTACATGCTATGAGGTTATAAAGTTATAGATACAAACAAAATTCTTACAATAAAGTGTTATCTATGACTTTCATCTTTCGCTAACCCATGTTCAAAAATAGTTAAAGAGTAGATCTGTTTCGAATATACTAGATCTAAAACAAGGGTAGCCAAATATTATAGAAAAATTTATTTAAACCAGCCGTGAGAGATAGCCCATCACACCGAACTATCCAAGCTTTGAAAGATAACTCTTCACGCCTGATTAACCTCTATCGATCTCATAGATCGTTCATAAAGACAAATCTATGGAGAATAAAACTCTTATTTAAAACAAAAATACAACCAGCAAACAACAGTAGTGCTATAGAGGAGATGAATGGCACAATACATTTGTAAATAGACGGATGCATAGCGAAGAAAAACATTATTATACTCTCTAGGTTTCTTTTGGTATATTCCGTGAGCAGCATATGCTTCTGTTTTTCTTTGTTAGGGAAATATTCCCCATTTTCTTCATTGCTAAGTTGAGGTTTCACATCAACAAATAATGAACAAGCCATATAATTCATTTTCAAATGAAGTTGGAATTAATATTCAATGAATTAATCTTGTCCTCTTACGTAGTCACCACACCAGTACTTTACGATAGCAATTTTAACGTCGACTTTACACAGTCAATGCATTCTTTTGTAATATCCTTATCATTCTAGAAAGCAACATACTCGTCCACGTTGGAAAGAGAAAGATCAGCTGTCCTTTATAACAAATATAATTATTTCCCATGCCTTAATTCATAACTTATTCCAAAAATTTAAGTAGGTAAAAAATTCACTAAATTTAATTGTTAATATAGTCACTTCACACCAAATGTCCGGCAAAGATTGAAGACCCGCAAAAATATCCCAAAAATGTTAGGTGGTACATTAGAAGTAGCGGTAGTCGGAACCACTTCCGATGTTTAAGTTAGTATGTGAATTAGGAAGCTGACTATAAAGTGAAGCTAGGAGTCGTACATGGAGTTATTACCTTAATTTAGATAATCGTCATTCCCATTTCCAATTGGTAAGTGGAGTCTAGTATAGTAAGAGCTGACTGTAGGGGACAAATATAGAAGGCAGCAAGCCCCAATAAATTGCTTTCCATTGTTAGAATTTTACTCCAATGACGCAATTCCTTACACAATTCCTTATTGAACTGATTCTAGATAAGCAAAGTATTAGAGGGTTGATACTCTTTCTTATTTGGTCATGGTTGTTTGGCTGTATGCGCGGGGAGAAAGGGATGTGGTGTGTTGCGCTTACATTGGACTAGAACGATCCATCTTGGGATCTAGCACAACGAGGATCAAAATGGGGGGGGCCCTTTTCAAGTGGATGGGCCATTGATAACTGGTATGCACGAGGTCGCTGTCAATAGGGTTTAATAAGTTCTTCAGTAATTAGGCACTCCATTAATAATTTAATTAATATTTTAACACTTTCTTCAAGCGTGGACTCAACTATTTCTGAATAAATGAAGTGTAAAACGTAAAATATTTAATTAGAATAAAAAGTGAATTAATATTTTATTCTTATAAAATATGTTTGAGCTGGTCATCTAACATTTTTTTCCAATTTCTGACCTTATCAACACAAAAAGTCTTGGTAAACCAGCTAGTTGAACTAAAAAATATGGGATTTGTTGTTATGTCATTTTCGTCTATAGCTTGCAAGCAACGGCGAGACGAAAATGAATACCAAAAGAACAAGTAACTGCTACCAAATCATTAGGGTGATAACCATTTCTTTAAGATCTAAAAGCATAAACAATTCGTATTTGGCAGAGCACATGGCCACGGCGCATTGGACTTTTAAGATCATGATTCATGATGCTGCATGTTTCATCTTAATTAAATATTTTCAAGTAACCTTTTAAATATCATTTTTAAGTAAAATATAGCTCAATCTTCATAACACTGTGAAGAGGCCTTCTGAAGGTGGCTAAGGCCGTACTGAACTGATAGATTTTTTAGGTAATTAAACGCATTCGGGCTGGGATTTCCTATGCAATTGAACCTCATTAAACAGGCCGTTATCTAAACCAATCCTAATCCAACACAGTTTCAAAGAAGCAGTTTTCGGACGATTCTAATGCACAACTCTTAGATTGTCAACTCTACAAAGTATAATATTGTCTCTTAAAGGGTTGAATTTTTTTAGCATTTTTCCTCAACTTAATTTTTTAGAATACATAGTGATTAAGCATGCATGATGAGAGCATTGAGTTCGATCGAACTACTGATTTAATATTGCCTAAATTAAGTTTTAAAAAGTGGATTGTTTTTCCAAAAATGTTTTAGGACTTTGTAGGACCTTTGTTTTTCCAAATATTACAGCGTATAGTACCACATTAATGAGAACAGGAGGCTAAATCTGACTGGGTAGACGGCCCCAACCCCAACCCCAACCCCAACCCCAACACGACAATATATAATAGAATATTGAATCCTTAAACGCGTGGACCAAGTATGCAAGGCATCATCTGAAAGCTCCACTGGCTAGTGGCTTCGTTTTCTTCCTCCTTGTGTCTAACTTATATATGTATATAAGCTAGAGTCATTGATCAATGGGCTACACAGAGAGTGAAAGAGAGGTGAAGAGAAAAGCTGTTCAGATATTCGAGGAAGAAAATGGATGCATGGATCATGAGAGGGTTGTTTCTGGTAATGGCTTTTATGATTGTGGGGAGAGGAGAAGGGCAACTCGCCGAAAACTTCTACAGCTCGAGCTGTCCAAACGTCGAGTCCATAGTGCAGCAGGCAGTGTCCACAAAGTTTTCCCAGACGTTCACCACAATCCCGGCAACTCTGCGTTTATTTTTTCATGACTGCTTTGTTGAGGTAGGCTAGCTGCTATCACCGTTCAAGTCCTATATAGATGGCGATCATGACACCCACATTGCACGCTGTAAACATGCAATAAATGAGAGCTCTGAATGTTAATTTTTTACCCTGTCTGTCTATACTTAAATCAATTTCAATCAATGGACACATGCAAAAAATGAGAGCTCTGAAGTCTCCGATGCTAGCTCCAGTTAGCAAGAAAAATGAAGTATTGATCAAAGGAATTAGAAGGCAGAGTGTTTTTAGAAAGTTGTTCGTGTATGAGAATGGTTGTGTTTTTTGTTTTGAGCGAGATTATGGGCCTCCAGTGAAGAGATACGTACGTTGGTTAATTCTTAGAATCATAGTCGTGACTCGTGAGTTCCCTAATTAATTTTATAGGTGTTCCTTGATTGAGTCTAACCGTGTAATCAACTGCATCATCCACCTAGCATAAGAAACCGTTGACCGGAAGGTAACTTAATATATAAAGAAATCACATTTTGCACGTAATAGATAGAAACATCTTACCCACTAGACCACAAGGCTATCATACCCACCAGAAAGAAGAAGAAAACATGGCACAGAAAGAAGAAAAATTACAGACACTAAGAAAGTTTTGAGTTGTTTGGATAGTTTCTTCTTTGTCAATGTCAAATTATCATTAATTAATAAAAAAAATTAATCATTTAATTAGTATTTTAACAATGTTAAAACTGTTTGTACCTACCTTAGCTTAAATGATTTTCTACTCTCCGTCGTAGGGATGTGATGCCTCGGTCATGATATCATCGCCAAATTCCGACGCGGAAAAGGACGCCCCAGACAATCTTTCCCTAGCAGGAGATGGGTTTGACACTGTAATTAAGGCAAAGCAAGCAGTTGAAGAAGCATGCCCTGGCATCGTCTCATGTGCAGATATTTTGGCTCTTGCTGCCAGGGATGTTGTGGTCCTGGTAAGAATTGTTCACAAGCCTGCAAGCTTGATATATATATATATATATATAATGGATTTCCGCTTCAAACAGAACTAACACCTTTGAATTGATCCAAAACTCTCAGGCTGGAGGCCCTTCATTCAATGTAGAGCTTGGACGTCTTGATGGCCTTATTTCCCTCGCATCTCGGGTTGCCGGTAACCTGCCAGAACCTACCTTTGATCTCAACCAGCTCAACACCATTTTTGCCAAAAACAATCTTGACCAAATTGACATGATTGCACTGTCCGGAGCACACACTCTGGGATTCTCACACTGCAGCCGCTTTGCCGACCGTTTGTACAACTTTTCCTCAAGCTCTGTTACGGACCCTTCTCTGAATCCCGACTATGCCAATCAGTTGGAATCGGAATGCCCTCAGAACGTAGACCCGAGAATTGCCGTCAACCTGGATCCCGTAACACCTCAAACTTTTGACAATATATACTACCAAAATCTGGTCGGAGGAAAGGGCTTGCTCAGTTCAGATCAGGTGCTCTTCACTGACTCTGTATCTCAGTCTACTGTCATCGATTTTGCTAACAATCCTGGTGATTTCAATGGAGCGTTCGTCACGGCAATGAGGAAGCTTGGAAGAGTGGGGGTTAAGACTGGTAACAACGGACAGATTAGAAGAGACTGCTCAGCCTTCAATTCACAGCAATAATTACAGGTTCCAATAAGGAGAACATGATGATCGTGAAATAAATCAATAATATCCTGGAAGGGAATTCAATCTGTCAATTATGTATATGTTTACATACATGTGTATGCAGTCGATCAATAAATTTCTTTACATGGGGTTTTAGATATTCAATACTCTGTTGTTTCCAAGTAGTGCGTTCATAAGCTGGCAACGAATGACATGGGATCATTTGCATTCATAATTGTTCTCAGTACAAACTCAAATTTTGAATGTAGATTCTCCGCTTTGCAATCCTTCTCCACAAAGTAATTTGGGAAGAGAGTACTCTCTACCTCTAGTATGTGAATAAGCAATTCATTTTCAAATTTTATCATGTTGGTCTGTAGGCGTTACTAAGTTAAACCCAACACTGCTCGGATAATTGGCAGAATTTCTTTCGTCATACGAAGTTAGAAGTTGAAGGCATTTGCGTGGTTTTGTCATCCCACACTCATATATCATATCAAAAATTACTTTAAATTACCTTTCCATTTATTGTTGCCGACCATTCAAATTGATTACATTCTAAATTAGCATCGAGAATTTTTTGTATTTTTTTTGTTTTTGGATAAATACAAGTTGAAGAAGGATGTCAATCTTCAATTTTGGGTGAAGTAATGCTACTCTTTACACCCATTTCACACCGGATTGTGATTGGTGCACAATACTTGTACAACACAAGACACAAGGGATGAGACTCATGTGATGGGTCCCACTCACATAGGTCCACCCCATGTGTCTTGTGTTGTGCAAATGTTTGCAAAAATATTTTCCCTTTCACATCGGCTGACGTGTCGTGTTTCAAGTAGTTTTTTATGTCAGCTACTTAAAGCACATCAAGTCAGCCAATATAAAATAAGTGTAAAGAATAACATTCCTATTTGTGGTGCAAGCAATGGTAGTATGAAAAGAAAGATTTTTCGTTCAATTTCAAGACAACCATTTTTATATTCCAATTTGATTCTAAAGTCAACTTGATTGGAATTGCAAACCGCATATGGAAACATAATCCTCAAGCATGAAAGACTAATCAATTGATTGCTAGAAGATGAAAGAAACCAAGAGAGAACATACAAACAAGCATAGTTTATTCGTTTGATGAGCACAGTGGACAAAACTGACAGTAGATTTCAAACATTTCAAGCCAAACAATGTCCAAATCAAAAAAGGAAAGCATACAACAGCTCAACATTCGAAAGATAAATCAAGTTGTAGTGATCAACCGCAATGTAATGAAGAAGAGCCAAGTCTCACCCTGGAGAGAAGTGTGTTTCGAAGCATTCTCGCCTCTGCTATTGTTCTTGTGATGTATGTTTACATGGAAGAAACCTATCTTGAATGAAGTGTTGAAACACCACAATAATTTGGACAAATAATTTGGTTATGTAAGCCTAGTTGTACTTGTTTTTCCATAGAGGTGGGCATATACAATCTTGGTCCGATAAACAAGAATCATGCTTAATACAAAGGCAATAATGCAGAACCCAGACATTATCAGTGAAGTTAGATAGAAGCATATGGCACCTTCACACTTCAGTGGTTCATCCACACTAAACGTGCCTGAGAAAATTGATCCCCAATTCTGCTGCTGTTGAAGTTGTTGATGAGCTTGCTTCTCTGCTTCATGGTCATATATACTGCTAGCAATTACACCAGAGAATACTAAAGAACCGGCAGGATTTGCCAGTGTGAGGAAATTGTACAAAGCCCCAAATTTTTTCAAACCAAATAACTCGGAGGCAGCAGCTGGCACAATCGCCCAGTGAGCCCCATAGCCAAGTCCAATCAACAGTGTGCCAATGTGCATTGCCCCAGGCCACCCCATAGCAAATAAAAGATGCCCAACTGCCATAATGAGTTGTGCCACAGCCATTGCCACTGGTCTAGGATAAGCATGGTCCCTATTCAGTAAATGCCATGGATGGATGAGAAGAAGTCGTCAAAATCAAAAGTAAATTAAAGCTTAACAAACACCCAGGAGGAAATGAAATCAACTTGTACCTCACAATAACCTCAGAGAAGTAACCACCACCAATACGACCTAGAAAGTTCCAAATGCTGATCATGGACACAAAAATATGTGTGTTATCATACCCTAGAGACTGACTCATCTGACCCAGATTATCAATCACTGTCAACCCAGATCCAGAGCCCAATAGAAGTGAGAAAAATATAAGCCAAAAGTCTGCTTTGATTAAAGCTTGCATCAGGGTGAAGTCCTCCCCTCTATGCGGACCCCTCCTCCGCCTGACCCTCACCGCTCCCTCTGCGGCTGCCTGGAATAGTTTTGCTTGCAATTGTGCAATTCGCTTTTGCCTCTCTGATGCTGGAAGCAAGTCCACTTCCTTAGGCTTCTCATCTTCCAACTCACTGAATATAACCTCACTAGGATCCTGCCGAAGTCTGTCAAGTTCTTGTTTCTGTGGCTCACACAGGAGTGTCTCTTCTTCCGGAGCTCTTGGCTCTAGGCAAAAACTCAATGACATGGGAATTGCAATTGGAATCAGAAGAAGGATAAATAAAATTACCGTAAAAATCGTGATAAATGTATGGTTCAAATCGACCAGGTCTTCAACAAGCATGACTCCCATCAAATAAGCAGCCAATAGGAGGCATACACTATAGATAAATGTGAAACTTATGCCATCAGTTGGCCCGACCTGTCTGTGACCTCCAACAGGTCTGACAATGAACATTACGGCAATAACTACCATTGCTGGACCGACTGCAACCATGAATATCAGAGATGCATGATCAGGGGAATGAATCATTGCATATATCTGAGTCAAAATTGCGCCACCCAATCCAGCAAAGCCCTTTAGAATTCCGACCACAGGACCCCGACTTTTTGGGAAGTTTTGCACGCAGGAAACCAGAGCAACTGTGTTGAAGTAAGTCTCACCATTTGTGCCCACAAATATAAGAACGCACATCTGCATACTGATATCTGTTAATGATATAAGCAGTCAAGGTGGCATATAAGATTGGAAAGAAAATCTCGGACCGAGAGAACACAAGTACTAATGTTGAGCCTTCAGATAATTATCCTAACACAATAGATACTCAGAAAAAAAAAAAAAAAAAAAGAAAAAAAAAAAAAAAAGCCTTACACAGTAGGAACATGAGCCACATGTCAACTGTCCTTGATTGCAATCAAAATATGTAAAATTTATTACATCCAAAACGTCACTCTAATGGTCTCAGGGAAGTGTGCACATTTAAGATGACAACCAGGAACTAACAATGAAAGATAGAAAAAGAGAGGAAAGGAACCACCCCCAATTAAGTTGGCTAAGGCTCATTTAGCAATAAAGGCTTATGAGCTTTGCTTGCTTGTGCCAAGCACAGCTCACAGCTCATCCTTTGGACCTCAAGATTGGTTCACAGGATTTCACTTGTTGACAGCCCCACTACACTCACTGCAAAGGGCAAGTTTAGGAAAAATGATGAATTTACCAACCTAAAACCAATAGCCCTTAGAGCAAGATAAACGAAAAAATAAAATCATTTAAGTTTGGTGGAGAAAAAGAAGAACCGAATCCTTCCATCAGTTGATCTGTAGAATTGTTTTTCTTTACCGAAATTTATGTTCCTTTCTTTGGTTGGAAAGAGGCATAGAAATCCTCTTCTATCATCAAATAAAGTAATTTCATGAAGATCCACCATAAAAATTTTGAAGTCGAGATACATAGCCAAATAATTAAGCCATAATTAAAAAGCATCCCAATCCTCATCAATGGCCATTGTATATGTATTTACGAACAAAAAATCACAAACTTGCAAGAAGCAGTACCTACCTTTAAGAGAGAAATACTAGAACAGTCGTTGCAGAAGTTCAGTTTAATATTTACCATGAAAACAACTATTAAAGCAAGATGATCTGTTGACAATTTTAGAAATCTAGATTTGATTGAAGCATCTAGGAGGCAACATGCAACTGTTGTCCTCCAAGCAATAGTATACAAATAAAGAATTCAACGGAACAACCAGTTGATTGATTGCAGATAAATCAAAATTAGATAAAAGTTTCCACAAAACTATTAGCTAAACGCTTTTAAACTTTCTTCACTATTAACTCAGTGCCTTAAAACATCAATACAAAAGATGAGTTCAAAAAAGGGTAAAAACACGGCATAAAAGGAAATGGTAATCTTCTAGCTCATTGCAACTTGATTTCTTGCATTCTAAGTTAGTAAACTTAGACCCAAAAAAAAAAAAAAAAAAAAAAAAAAACAGGGATATAAATGGACTACCACAAACAGAAATCAAAGATTGAGAACATGTTAAGAGCATCTCCAATAGCTAAAATACATAGTGAAAAAGTACAAATTTCTATGTTAGAAACTGTTTTTCTATACACCTCCACCAATTATCTATTATTCTACTCTCTGTTTTATTTACATATTACTTTTCAGAGTTTTTTTTTTTTTTTTCAAAGAATAAGAGAAAGAAAGAATCAATATTTCATTGATGGAGTGGCTATTCCTGTAGCACAAAAGGTATTTTGGTTAGTCTGGAGAAAAATGGCTGATACTAGTTTAGTCTGCTGAAGATGCTTTTTACATTGCAATAGTTCTTTCAATCAAACATACAAACTATACTAAAAGAGATTCTAAAGTTCCATTTCAAAAAGGCTTTTGAAACTAGAAGCAACATCTATTTCCAACACCACCTCCTATTAATAATAATTTTCATTGACAAATCTTTTTCTTTCTTTCTTTTTTCTGTGTCTCAATCACGCAAGCAAATAAGCTCCAGCAAAGGAGATATAAAAAGAAGTGAAAGACTTGAAAGGTCATCAAACTTATAATGAATCAAAAACAAGACACAACCCCGCAATAGCAAAACAGCCAAACTCGATGATCAACAAATGAACAAAAAATTCAATAGAGAAGATAAATCTTAAAAAAGAGTAATATTGATTGAAACTCACAGCCCACAAAGGCAAAGTGGGAGATCTGCCAGTGACAACGAGCCAAACCCAGCCATAGCCAACAAAGTTCTGGAGAGCACCGACGAGGAGAGCACCCCACAAGGGCAAGACCTCGCAAAGGCTCCCAGCCAAGAAACCAACGCTGTCTCCCAAGTCCTTGGCCACCCCAAGCCTCGCAATCTGCCTCTGGTTATAGCCAAGCGATCTCTTTATCACCGGCGATATGCTCCCAAACAGGTACCCGATCCCCGCACACGATTGCAACCACATTGCGGCCACGAACACCAGCCATCTGTTGCTCACAAACGACCTCAACCTCTCTCGCCAGCACCCACCACTCATATCTTTCTCTCACTCAGTCACTCACTCTCTGCCTTTCAAAACAACCAAAGGCTTTCTCTTTACCTTGTGTTCTCACGGAAAGCTTTGAGATTTCTTTATAATACAACCAAAGCAAACAGACAAACAGACAGACAGACAGAGAGGTGGGGGATGATGATGATGATGATGACGACGACGATGATGTGCTGGGTTGGGACAACAGAGTGGCTGATTTGGCATTATGTTCATCAAGATAAATAAAGAAATTGGAACCTGAGAGATTTGCACGAACGACACACTCTGCTGATTGTAAAAATAGAAAGGAATCAACAACTAGCGAACACCATCATTGTATTGTATTCTAGTAGCGGGACAATGGTTGCTTCTTCTGTTTTTTCTCTCTTTAAAAAATATAAAATAAATTGATAACACTTTTTTCCTTTTTTTCTTTTTTTTTTTTTTCAAAACAAAACTATTAACAAACAATTCAAAAAATAAAAATATTTTTTTAAAAAAAGAAAATAGAAAACAAAAAACGTAGTTTAAAAAGGATTAACAATGGAGTGCTAAATTTTGACGGTGGTTGACAGATTCATTTGCTCGATTCTTTATAGACTATTGAGCACATGTTTTTCATTTTGTTATTGACATTGATTGATAGGCCTGATGTCTTGGTGTGAATGTTTGATATCACAAGAATTACTCATAAAAGTTGGTAACTTTTTTGACCATATGATTGTATTTCATAGAAAATTATAATTGGGTTATGTTTGTTATCTAGTTTTGGGAGGTATTTTATTTATTTATTTTATATGACAAATAAATAATCGTTTTTGTGTTTTTATAAATATTATGTGGTTTTGATTGTTTGTCAATATTTTTTGTTTTGAGAATATAAAATAAATTTTTTAACAAACATAAGCTCTTGATGATTATTATGAAAGAAAACATAATTGTTACTACCTAAGTGTGAGTTCTCAATAAACAAAAACCCAAAATTGTGTTGAAATGCATTTTTTTTCTTGAGCTAGTACTGAAAAAATACTTTTATTTATAGTTAAATAAATATCACAAATTATAGATTAAAAAAAAAAAAAAAAAGGGTAGGTAGGTATAGAATTCGAGGAGTAGATTAATGGGCTGGGGGCTATACTTCATAAAGCGAATATAATTAGTTCGGATCCCCCATTCCCTCTCTTTCTCGCCGTGTGGTCATATCAAAAATAGATAAATAAAAAAAATTAATAATAATAATAATAATTTAATAAGAATCAAGAGAATGTCATTCTTAGAGTTTAATTTAGAACCTATTAATTTTACTATCAACTAGAGTAATTACCTAGGATGATATCATAAATAGGACAATACTCCTCTCCATTTTCATTGAAATTTATAAAATTTTTTAATAGTTAAGATTTAAAATTAGTGCATCTAACGATACGTATTATATAAACTTTTTAAATAAGCGTGCAATTAATAGAGTTAAATATCATAAATAAGCCTAAGGCTCAAAGCCTCGGGCCTAATTAACATGAAGGCCATCGAAAGCTCTCTATTGGCCGCCTACCAACACCACTCCAGGTTTTTTTCTTTTTCTTTTTCTTTTGTATTGCAATGACCCGTCATCCAATTGGGTTGGGGGAAAATATGCTTTTGCAATCTAAACTTATTGAACCACTATTTTCTGTGCTTCACTTTCTCTAATTATATGTTTTTGGGGAGGACATGGTCCACATGGACATGACCAAACATTGCTAATTGGATGGTGACGTGGGAGGGAGGGAGCAATAAGCCAATAATGCAAATTAAAGACTTCTTCCGTGAACTTCTTCCCCCCCACCACCCTTGATTGGATGGTTGTCCTTTATACATTAACCTTTGCTTTTTGTTGAATTATGTTGGAATGTAGGATGATGATTGATGGCCAACATCAACGCCGAGTGAAGGGGACAATTCATACATGTGACTGCAACAATATCACTCACTTTAACCTTTTCCTTTATCACGTACGTACGATGGCCAATTTCCGCACCGAGTGAGGGAGACAATTCATTTTTGCTGACTGACTGCAAATCTATCATTCACGCCATGACTCTAGGAAACCCAAGCACTCGATAGTGCTCGGGTAATGGGTATCTCCCTAAATGCCATTTTAATCGACCAATGGTTTATGGTTAATGATATATGCCTTTAGTTTGTGTCGCCTAATTGTGCAGCAATAGTGTCACACGTCCTCGATTATTGATGTGATGTTCACAGCTAATGCTCGGTTATCTCTCTATATGCCATTTTAATCGACCGATGGATAATGATATATGCTTTTAGTCTGTGTCGCCTGCTTGTGCATACGAGGTAAGTTGGAGTGTCACACGTTTTTGATTATTGATGTGATATTTTCAGCTTATAAGTTATATCTTGTGCATACAAAATATATGAAACTCAAAAATGTGAAAGAAAACAATGAAAGTAGAAAAAGAAAGGGACATGTGAGTTTTGGAGGTGGATTGGCCTTTGAGGCTTATGTTCATCGCTTAAAAATGCCATGTAGGGTTATATCTTGCAATTACTTACTTTAAATTAATACCAATTTATTACATGTTTTATTTATATGAAAAATAGGTTGGTAAGGCAGGGCCGGCAGGCTATAAAAGATAATCAGATACTATAAATTTATTTGTTTATTTTGAAATGGATAGGATAAATTTAATTACATACATATAGAGTAAATAAATCAAAACTTAACATACAAAATATTCTAAAGATTCTATGATACTCATGCTATAACCCACAAGGCCACGATGATTGATATCTCCAAAGCATTCTAGCATTCAACTCTTGAGGTGGTCACCTAAAGTTTTTTTTTTTTTTTTTTATAAAAAATAAAATAAAATAAAAGTAAAAATTGGCACGTTGGTAAATGTGGTAAGGAGTTGTGTCTGGCAGTGACAATGTATCATATTTCTTGTTGATAAATATAGATGACTACGAGGAAAGAGAATATGATCCTCTCAATTTCAGACATTTTAATTTTTATGATTCGTATTATATTTTCATAAATTTAATGGTATTTATATTTTCACGTTATTTATTGTTGGATTATCAAAATATTTTGCTAAAAAAGTTAGAACCAAATTATGGAATGATGGTCACTGATTATACAACATTAACTTATGGTGAAATAGCGGAGGAATTGGTTTGACATACGTTGTGGAGTTGCCCGGGTGCTCAAGATGTTTGGGAACTTGGCCCTATGTGCTTTCAAAAATGCTCTTTGCTGGTGGATAATTTTGCTTTGCTGTTTGACCTTCTCTCTAAGAGGTTGAACCAAGATCAGATGGTTCTTATGGCTGTGATGGCAAGGAAGATATGGTTTAAAAGGAATGCTTTGATTTTTGAAAGCAAATTTGCTCATCCAAAATCTATCATGGAAGAGGCTACCAAGGCATGTGAGGAATTCATTCAGCTCAACTCCACCCAGCCCACACAGTCACGTCCAGCAGGGGGTGATGATGCTTCTTGGCACCCTCCTCCTCAGCATGTGGTCAAATTAAATTGGGATGCTTCCATCCATAAAGCTTCGGATTCTATTGGTTTCGGATGTGTAGCACGGGATCATCTTAGGAGCTTTTTGGGGGCGAAAGTCTCTCACCAACAAATTTTGGTGGACCCTAAAATGGTGGAAGCAATGTCGGTACACCATGCAGTCATTTTTGTGAAAGAGGTTGGCTTTGCTAGTGTGATTTTTGAGGGGGATGCACTTCAAGTTATCCAAGCTTTATCGGCGGCTCCTCCTCATTTTACATAGTATTGGGCACTTTGTTGAGAGCATACATCATGATATGGAATCATTCCGGTTTGTTTCCTTTGAGGCAAATGGGGTGGCCCATTCTCTTGCAAAAGCAATTGTTTCTCAATGTTTAGATACTAGGTGGCTTGAGTCCCCTCCTAGTTTGATTTGTACTCAACTTTTTAAGGATCTTTGTAATCCCTAGACCTTTTCTTGAGGTCATTTCCTGCTAGCTCATGGTAATAATACATAAGAGTTATGTTTCCAAAAAAAAAAAAAAGACTTATGGTGAAATAATTACTGCAATAAAAAGAGTATGTTTAAATTTATGTAATGATTTAAGACAAAAAACTCAAATAGGAAAGGATAAAAATATGTGCTAGGTAAGAATAAGTACCTTCTGTGAACAATTTGGATATCCTCCATTAATTGCTCCCTCAATCAAAAGAAATAAATTTTATAAGAAAAATAGAAATTATGAAACAAAAGTTAAAAGATACAAAACTTATAGAAAATATAATTACAAAACATACAAAAAGAAAAATTCTCCTAAAAAAACATAAAATTTTTATGGGATAATTAGCTTAAATTACAAATCACTCACTATGGTACAAAAATGTTATGAAGAGTCCTTGTAGTAAACTATAATTACGAATAACTTTCTGAACCCGTTTTCTGTCCACCAAGTTAATAGAACCAATTAGTTTGCCACGTCATGCCCAATAAAAAATCGGCACATGTCCATTACAATAAAAAAATATAAACATATTAAAAAAATAAATAAATAAAACTTAAAAAATATTATTATTAATTTTTTTTAAAAAAAAAATAGTGAAGGGGTGGCTGCTCACCGGCAGCCAACCCTTTGGAGGTGGCTTGGCCACCATATCACTATTTTTTTTAAAAAAAAAAAAATAAATAATTTTTAAGTTTTATTTATTTATTTTTTTAATATATATATATATAAGTTTGTTGTAATAGACACATGTCGATTTTCTATTGGGTATGAAATAGTAAACTAACATAATCTGTTAACTTGGTGGATGAAAAACATGTTCAAATAGTGATTTGTAATTATAGTTTATCACAAGGACCCTTCATGAATTTTTTATACCATAAAAAATGATTTATAATTTAGACCAACTTAAAAAATTAATTATGCAATTATCCCAACTTTTATTTGGAGCCGAAGTACAAGAGCCGAGAGTAAGAAGCCCCGGTAACAACAAAATACGACCGCGAGAGAAGGGGGGGATCCAACGACAACAAATTGCCGCAACAACAGAGATTACCTGTGATGTTTGGATCTAGTAGTTGTTTGTCCTTGCAATTTGTTACTGTCATTTTCTGGTTGGGCTTCGGACCTAATGCGTCGGGTTGTTTGCAGTACGACAATGTACAATTTGCAAGTATTTGAGTGTGTCTTGGCCGCCGCTACAGCCAACAGTTACAACATCAATTATTTCAAAATCCATTGTACCAAACGGTCGTATGTCCCCCAGCCACGTAACTCTTCTTATCTAAAACATTTCCCGTTTTCGGTCTTTAATCTTCACTATGGCAAATCGCTACAGCCAACAGTTACGACATCAATTATTTCAACCAAACGGTTGTATGTCCCCAGCCACGTAACTCTTCTTATCTAAAACATTTCCCGTTTTCGGTCTTCAATCTTCATTATGGCAAATGATATATATATATATATATATATATACTCATTTTGTGTAGACATTCAAACAAGGAGGAATTTTTTCAAATCAAACATCATCAATAACTTATGTAGTCTTAGCGAGAATATAAGTAGCTTCATTACGACCTTTGGTTACATGGACAAAAGAATATGTTCTGAAGAATTTCACCTCATTTCGAAGTGCTTTTTGAAGGAGATGCACTGAATGTTATTAAGAAGGTGAATTTTAATCCACCTTTTCGGTCATTTGGTTGAAAGTATTCGCTGATTCATAGTTAATCTCTAATAATGAAACATTATTTTCCAAATACATCAAAGATTCGTATATTCTGTTAAGGTCACGTCGCATTGACTAGGCTATCTGGTCCTTTTAATCTGTAGCATTAATAATTTAATCGTGCCTAAAAAGCGTCAAACAGGTCAAACATTTGCTCAAGTGAAGGACACAAGGAGTAACCACTACAATTATGCACAACCAATTTGATGTGGGCGGTGGGAAAAGCAATACAATAATCAAAATACCTAACTTATACGTGACAGCGAAAACGAAAGGATGATAATCGCTTTTTGGAAGATACTTTTTTAAAAAAAAAAAAAAAATTTATTAATTAATTTATTATTTTTTGAAAACGAATAATGCATATAAAAGTTAAAAAAAAGTTTTGAATATATATTTTCAGTTATTTATTAATATTTTATGTTTTGAAGAGTGAAATCAAATGAGAGAAGAACATAGTTTTAACAAACAAAACAAAATGCTTGGCATCGATGCTTTTAGAGATTGTGTTGAAAAAAAGTGTCACTAAGGGACACATGACATTTTTAGAGATCGTGTTGAAATTTTTTTTTTTACAATTTAGTTTGTAGAAAATTTATGTTATTTTTATTGAAATAATTAAACCAAATTCTCAGTTTAATAGACTTGATAAAAAATCAACCCAATTTGAAAAAAAAAAACTAGAGCTTATTAATGCATAAAATCCTATCAAATCTATTATCTACGTAATTAAAGACTCGTTTGGGTGCGCGATTTTTTAAAAAATATTCAAAATTACGAATATCGAGAGAACATGTATTTTAAAATCTTGTTTGGATGGTTTAGAGAACCCGAGACAAAATTAAAAAAAATTTGAGTAGAATTTGTATTCTAAAATAACAGCATTTGAAAAGTATTTAAAAAATAATTGTCACCTAAACATGCTTTAAGGATATTGGGCTGGAATAGTAGTTGGGCCTAACGGGAGGTTCTAGTGTTCCGCGAATTTCTGCGCCTTGGATATTCATCCGGGTCATTCCTATTTCCTCACATGATCTATTTAAGAGGCCCCACAAAATCCAGGTCCACCCCCATTTGCAATTCCAAAAGGTTGCACACCCATAAGCACGAGAGAGAGAGAGAGAGAGAGAGAGAGGGGCTCAAAAAAGGCGAGAATGAACCCAGACGAGGTGTCAAGGGCGTTCGTGGAGCACTACTACTCGACGTTCGATTCGAACCGAGCGGCGCTGGCGAGCCTGTACCAGGAGGGTTCCATGCTGACCTTCGAGGGCCAGAAGATCCAGGGCTCACCGAACATCGTGGCCAAGCTCACCAGCCTCCCCTTCCAGCAGTGCAAGCACGCCATCACCACCGTCGACTGCCAGCCCTCCGGCCCCGCTGGCGGTATGCTCGTCTTTGTCAGCGGCAATCTCCAGCTTGTTGGCGAACAACACGCCCTCAAGTTCAGTCAGGTATTTCTTCAAACACCTAGCCATCACACACACGCTCACACATATCCACACATTTTGTTAGCCATGGACTGCCCCCTTCTCCCTGGACATTTGAGTGCGTGAAATGTTAAGTTAATGCTTGTTGCCGAAGGCGTAGCCATCGATTTATGCACATTTAAGCATATAATAATATACCGCGAGTGAAAATCAAACCTTTGATTGCTTAGACATGTAGACATGCTTCCTAGTGATTTATGGGCATCATTGTTTCAGTTTATCTCCATGCAAGTAATCTGCTTGGGATAGAAGTTTTTTATATTCATATCTACATGGTACTCCAAAAGAATTAGTAACCATTGGGCCTTCCCGCAATTGTTTATAGAGCCCAATTTAACTCGTATGCATCCAATATGGGAACTCTCACACATTCCCATATACAATACCTCCACAATCTAATCTCGGGTATCACCTTTTGCATCTCGGTTGTAGTATATGTTGAATAAGGAAGACATGAGTGTTTAAGAGTGTCTTTGGTGAGTCAGTAGCAAGATCATTACTTTGCAGTACTGCAATATAGTATAGCTGGTGAGTTTGATTGATCTTTTGCAATGTGAAACTTTTGGAAAGGAGAGGGTTTTGCCAAAACCTGGTTACTGATCTGCAGCATTCTTGGAAAGGGGAGACTTTGGGAGTGGTGTGTCCACATTTTGTCCACTAGGGTGGTGGGCACTTGTTATTTGAGTGGGGAATTGATCACTTGTCAGTGAAGGTATTTGAGTTTATGCTGCTTCACACTCTATTGTAATTGTTGTCTTCTAACTTTGTTTCATGCCTGGTTTTTCTGTAGATGTTCCATCTGATACCGACACCGCAAGGAAGCTTTTACGTGTTGAATGACATTTTCCGCTTGAATTATGCATAAGCAGTGTTAAGACCACTCAGGAGTCTGCATTGTTTGTTGAACATCGAATATTTAGACCTGTTCGTCTAATGTTATTTAGCTTTTATGCTTTTGGAAGGGGTACTGTAGACTTTATCTATGGTTGGCTACTTGCTTGTTTTCTATGTTTGTTCATTTTAAAGTATGCTATTTTGATTGCGTGCATTGATTTAAGCAGTCTACATGTTTCAATTTCATATGAATGAACTGCCCCATGCATTTGGATAAAAGGATGTGATATTCATACCGGTCATCCTTTTAAGTTCAGATGCAAGCATTAGCTTGGAAAAGTTCCACGTTTTTTGTACTTGGGTAAGTTGGGATCGCTAATCTTGCTTTAGGGTTAGTCAAGATGGCTGGTGTTCTAACAATGCTTCTTTATCCATGGTGTATTTCTCAAACTTCTGGGTTACCCCCACACACCACCTATCCCACGAGTCTTCTCTTCTAGTTTGGTTGTTAAGGTTGGATTTGCTTTGAATACAACAATGGGCATTATGTTATGCTTATTTGTCATTTTAGGGAGAGGGGGTTAGCTTGGATGTGATGTTTAAATCCAGATTGCTGGATATATTTGCTTCTAGATTGGGCTGAATCAAACAAACATTCATTGTTCATATCAAGTTGTGCTGAGAATTTGTTAGGAGTATTTACTAATAATTTAGGGGTGTCAATTTGTGTTTGTGTGTCGAGTTTTTGTAGTGTTGAGACATAGGTATAAGATTATATAGGTTAACTTTAACCCGACCCAGCCAATTTAATTAAATTGGTTAGATCTCACAACCTTAAATCATTTATTTCATGTTGGGTTTGTGTTGGGTTCGTGGCTCTTATAAAATATTGTCGGTCCTAATGGTTATTTCTTGGGTGAACGAAACAAATATTATCAGAAGTCTCATTCTAGGACGGATGAGACTGCAAATTTAGCTAGGGTAAGGAAAAGTTATATGTTTTCAATAATTGGAGGGGGGTATAAAAAAGTGCTCTCAAGCACCTCCTTCTTGGAGAGAGAGCAAGTCAGAGTTTGAATGGTCCCGATTGAAACTTTGTAAGAATCATTTCTTGTTATACGTCTCAAACCAAATCTAGTTTCTGGCCACAAACATCCACATTTCCGGTAGCCCACCTGAAATGTATCTCACTCTCTCTCCTACCTACTTTTCATTATAAAAGCGTGCATAATAATGCATAACATGATTATGCAAAACATGATTATTGAAAATGAACGAAATACTGATGATGCTAGTGACATTAAATATGAACAAAATGATGAAACTCTCTATATACAAATTTCTCACGAGCATACCCTTAGATTTCCGAAGTTTATTGAAAGGCATGTGAACATTAGAGACGGTCAAACTCATTCTCAGCTGCAGTCCAACCTTATCAAGCACATGTGGTAATTGTGCATGATCAATCTTAATAATTATTATATATATATATCAATTGCTTTGTTTTTTGTTGCTTTGCTTTCATAAATTGTGTAATTTTGCTAGAATATTGAACTGGTGTAACATTCGTATGGTGTAGCTCAAAGAATATGTGGAAATTCAATATTTTTTCTTAATTGAGTGTTGGCAAAAATATAATAAAAAAGAATGAGAAATAATGTGACGTCACACATCGCATGAGAATAGGGATGTGCTTATATGTATAAACACACTTTTCTTGATACAACGCGTTTTAAAGCCGTGATGGTCATGAATTTATCAGAACTCCGCAGTTAAGCGTGCTTCTGCGAGAATAGTACCAGGATGGGTGACCTCCTGGGAGGTTTGGTTCGGAGAGAGCAAAAAACGGATAATATTGTATCATTAGGGGTAGATCGTTACAAATAATATGTTAAAGGATTTATTAACCCTAATTTAATGGATATGTTTGTATTTGAAATTATTTAAATCATATGTAAAGCTCTATAAATAGAACGTTATACTCATATCAAATATTTCAAAAAAGTCAATTTCAACAAATTCCTATTTTGGCTCTTGTCAGAATTTCACTCCAAATTTGGCTCACAAATTTCATGAGTTATTGAATATTTAATCATTTATCTCTCATTTCACTTTTCCTCTCTCCTCATTTGTTAGGAGTGATTGCGTAAAACTAATAAAAAAAATTAATATTTAGTTGAAATAGAGAAATATTGAGAGATTTTGATGTAGAAAGTTTGTTAAAAGTCACACTTAAAATAATAAAAGTAGATTTTTAGCTAAAATTCGGAGAAAATTTGAAGAGCTCACTTGAGATGCTCTAAGGCTTTAACGTGTGAATGTAGGTTATGGGCTGAACCACCTTAATCTCTATGTTTTTATCTCTTTATTTTATTGTTAGTTTCTATATAATATTTAAATGGAAGTAAAGAGTACAATAAAAAATTTGTTGTAGAGAATATAAAAGAATCAGTCTCTAAAATAGAGAGTTATACTTTTATCAATAGCTACTTTAACTTTTATCGTTGAAAATGCTTTGAAAACCATCGACAAAGTAGACTATAATCGTGTGGGGATAGCCAACCAACTCCTAATGTGGGGCTTTACTTAAGCCACTTTAACATAGTGGTGGAGTGATCATGGGGATAATGTATGAAAAGCCACCACCAGAATATTGATCTCATAAAAGCAATCAGAAAGTGCTTTTGGGCCAGCATGTTATAAATGAAAATGCTAGAAACGCTCATATTTTATTTGGATAAAGATTTCATTCGAGCAGGGTAGGAGGAACTTCCCCAGACTAAATATATAAAAATGTCGTGGCGTTTATATATATATATATACATTTAATTGCGATGACAAAGTTTCTTAAAAATGCATTTGCTATTCCAACTTTATTCTCGCAATTATAAAAAAAGGTTAAGTACCTTTTTGTCTCATGTGGTTTTAAATTTTTATTTTTTGCTCTATGTGCTTCATTTTTTTTTTTTTTTTTTTTTACCACAGAAGGTACCTGTGCCATGGGAAAAGATGAAAATGATACCTCTATCTAATTTTTTGCCCAAAACTAACGAATTTTCACGTCATCGACACATAATATGCTTAAAATTGTGACACATGTCCCCAGATGCCACGTAAGTCGCCACATCATCGCGATGACGTGGCTGCCCTTTTTTTTTTTTTTTTTTTTTATGTTTAACATGGCGTTGCTATGAGTAATTCTAGACGTCATACCCATGTTCTTTTTGCGTCTCTCTAATAATGATATGATTTTTTAAAAATCATCATTTGATCAAAATTCAATAAGATCAATCACTAGTTCAATGGTAATTTTAAAAGTCAGATCATTATTACAAAAACACGAGACAAATATGAATATGACATTTATAATTACTCTGTTGTCATGTCAGGGAGCAGAGTGAAAGTGTCTGTAGCAGGTTATAAATTTCTTCCAACATCAGCAAATAGTGTGGGAAGAAATAGTGGAGATGTCATTGTTTAATACATTGAGCTTAAATAATTTAGAAATGTAGTGGTAGTTTTCACATGATGGGTTTAATTTTCTAATATAAGACTGCAGAGAATTGGTTGGCAGGGGGACAAACGCCCCTGTATGAGTGTTACCTCCGAAGTTTCCTTCGACCGTAGGTCCGTAGTGCATGTGAGGTTTCAAAACTTTCAAATTTGAATCCGAATAGCTTGATTCTCTAATCTTCACTTTGACACTTTTTCCCAGTCATAAGCTCCTTGTCGCTTCCTCCCAAAGCAAGATCGACCTCACCTTTATATTCATCTTTCTTTTGCAATTCTATGGCCACTAATCATAGCCTTTTAAGAGTGGCGATCGAGGTGTAAACAGGGAGAGAGAGAGAGAAAGAAGGCGAAGATGTCGGATTGGGGGCCGGTGTTCGTTGCGGTGGTGCTCTTCATCGTGCTCACGCCGGGGTTGCTCATTCAGGTACCAGGAAAGCACCGATTTATAGAATTCGGCAGCTTCCAGACAAGTGCGATTTCCATACTGATTCATTCCATCCTCTACTTTGCACTCATATGCATCTTCTTGTTAGCTGTTGGAGTCCACATGTACATGGGCTCGTAGCCCCCACATCTACAAGTTCCCAAGTTCCTACGATTGGTGTGTGCTCTTCTGTTTGATATAATGTGTCTGAAATCAAATTATTTGTACTGCAGGTTTACGATTTCTCTGTCGATTTCACCTATTAATGGAAAATGGTTTGTTTCTGAGTGACTGATTGGCTTTGTTGAAATATATGAAAATATATTATATTTCATATTTAGTTGATATTGTAATATTCTCTATTTATGATTTGTCGTAATCAAATCATGGAGATTTGATTACCATGCTTGTATTCACTCTAAACCCTATAAATAAGGACCTTTGTATTGTAGATAGTACGATAGAAATTAAGCACAATGTAGTCCATTATATGCTTCCGCTCTTTCTTCTCCCTCTCTCTTATTTTCCCCCCTTTATTGTCTATGTTCTAAATTGTACTTTCAACATGTTCTCAGCAATTTTAACATGGTATCAGAGCTATCTTTCCTAGGCCTAAACAGTTTAGTCTTTCCTTGTCCATCTACCGTCAAGAGTTTCTGTCTTTGAAACTCCACCCCTCCAAAGTCATCCAAACACCTTGCTACCGGCGCCAATCCAAAGATATGCTTCTCAGCCGCTAATATCACCATCATCGTTCATGTCATGCACCGCCCAAAGATTCTGCCCGTTTAGCCATGCATCACTACAGTCCTCCAACCACATCGAAAGTCAAGCCAACAGACAGATCTTCCATTGTTCGTCCCAAATATGCCCAGAAAACCTCCTTCTGACCATCCACGTGCTCTCACGCGCCACTAGAAGTCCCTGTAGGTTTCTCACGCCCTCCACGCGCCGCTACTGGCCACCACACGCCGCTTCTCCAGTCATCTTTTGCCGTGCAGACCAGTTCCGGGATCAAAATCCACCGATCCACCTAACCCTCTCAACCACGCGCCTCCACGCGCCACCTCTACTTGCTGTGCGTGTCCTCCACGTGCCAATTCTCACATGTCTAGTTTCCGTGCGTCACACAGGATCCCAGCCCGCAATTCCTCATGCACTTGCGCCATACTGAATCCCAGCCCGTTTGTCTAACCTGTACCTGTGCCACACCGGAACCCAGCCCGCGGTTCCACCTAAACTGCGCCACACCAGATCGCAGCCCTGAGGGCTCACAGGTTTAAGGTGCTCCTACATGCACCAGATCTGAACCCATCCAATGGATTTTTTTTTTTTTTTTTTTTAAAAAAAATAAATTAAATTAAAAAGAGGCCAAGTTGTCCATATTATTCTAGTCCTTTGTTGACTTCTTATTTTGGTCATTGACCCACTTTTCTTTTGGCAAGGTATTCTCTAAAACCTATGTCATTTTCAGTCCATAGTTGGCTCATTCTTTTTGGCTCATAGATGGCCCCACATATTTTCTTTCGGCCCACAGTTGGCCCGCAATCGGTTCTAGCCCCATCACGCTTACTGAATTGCCACATATTTTCTTTCGGCCTGCAATTGGTCCTAGGCCCATCGCGCCTACCAATTTGCCACATATTTTCTTTTGGCCCGCAATCGGTCCTAGGCCCATCGCGCCTACCGAATTGCCACATTTTTTTTTTCTTTTGGCCCGCAGTCAGCCGCAATCGGTTCTAGGCCCACAATGCCTACCGATTGCCTTTCACACAAAAAAAAAAAAAAAAAAAAAAGAAAAAAAGAAAAAAGAAAAAGGAAGTTTCTTTTTCCAGCTTCAGGCACAAGTCAGCATTCATCAATTTTCACCACCAGCTGTCACTTGCCGCCTGCCAGCCTTCGCCAGCCTCTTGTCTCCTCCAACAGCATCCGTCAGTCTTCACCACCAGCCTCCGGTTTCTATTTTGCAAACTCAAGCTTCCAGAATCTTCCACCTTGAGTTTGAGGGGGGATGTTGAAATATATGAAAATATATTATATTCCATATTTAGTTGATATTGTAATATTCTTTATTTATGATGTGTCGTAATCAAATCATGGAGATTTGATTACCATATTTGATGAAGATTTGATTACCATGCTTGTATTCACTTTAAACCCTATAAATAGGGACCTTTGTATTGTAGATAGTATGATAGAAATTAAGCACAATGTAGTTCATTATATGCTTTCGCTCTTTCTTCTCCCTCTCCCTCTTATTTTCCCCGCTTTATTGTCTCTGTTCTAAATTGTACTTTCAACATGGCATCTAAATTATTTCAACAGGCTTGTATATATATAGTTCTTAATCACTCAGATTTACCTGATCCAAAAAAAAAATCTAATTCCACAGATAATTCACAGGACCCCGTGTTGAAAATTAACTCATGGGTAATATGGAATTACTAATGATTTGAATTAACAAACTAGAAAGTCTTAATGATTTGAGTTAACCAACTAAAAAGTCATTGGCTGTCATGCAAATTTCCAAGGTCCCCGCCCTTGGTTCCGTCTCTGCACTTATATTTCATTTTAGTGATGTGATACTGTCTATCAACTCTTGGAATATTGCTTCTATCGAGTCTTGCTAGCCTAGAGTACGGAGTAGAAGCAATTTATTTTGTAGAGTAGAAGCAATGTTTGGATTGAATTGAATTGATGAGGGCTGTGGTGAAACAAAGCGAAAGTTAAGCAATTTTCAACTTTCAACATGTTGTGTGTTAGTGTGTACTTTCTAACCACAGCCCAGATAGAGAAAGACGAAAATATGTTATATTTGTGCGCGTCTCAAAGTCTCAAATGCGCATTAAAACCCCCCTTTGCTCTGTGCTTAATCGTTTCCATGGTTACAAGGTCTCTTGGAAACCCGTTAATTTTGAACATAACCTATCAACTAATAGTGCTACGTTTTGGAAATAGACTACGTTTTGAGAGTGTGCGTTAATGTAGAGAGAGGCCCCAATGTAATTCTTGTAAAGTTTGAGTTTCTGCTAAGGCAGCTGTTTTTAAGTCAGATCCTTCTGACTTAGAGTTGTAGGGGTCTTGTACCTCCTTCTCATGATGTAAGCCTTGGGCTTTTTTAGCAATATATTGGGTAGCACATGCTACTTTGTTCAAAAAAAAAAAAAAAAAAAAAAAAAAAAAAAAAAAAAAAGAGTAGAAAAACCTACGTTTTCACGTTGGCAGGTAAGGGGCGAGTTTTTAAAAATAAGATTTTAAAAGTCAAATTGCAATTTTACTAAATATTTATATAATTGCGTTTTGAAATTCATATTTTTTTTAAAAAAATTGTACGTTTTGAAATTGTTAAACTAAAGAGACACTATGGCCTCGTTTGGTTTGCGGAATGAGTATTCTATTAAGAAATAAAATAGATATTACCAGGAATAAAAGAGAGTGGAATGAAATGGCTATTTATATTCTTTAGTTTAGTAATAACTCGTATATTTTAATTAAAATCTAATCAAAATTATTAAAAAAAATCACATTATTTTTTTTAAAAAAATCAAATTATAAATAAATAAATAAAAATTAAAAACTAGTGGGTGGCCAGCCCACCAAAAAGCCAAGGGTGGCTGCAACAGAGCATCGGTGGTGGCCCATACCACCCTCAAATGCTCCGGGGGTGGTGCGACCACTGCCGGCTCCAACATGTAAAGGGCGGTTTTGGTTTTGGTTTTGAGGATTTTTTTTTTTTTTTTTTTTTTTTAAATGTAGTCTATTCCTTTAATAATAGCTATTCCTTTCATTTTTTACTTTTAAGATAAATAAGTATTCTTCTTCGTAAAGGAATAGTTATAACTATTTTAAGGAATAGGCACCTACCAAACAAAATAATAACTATTTCATAGTCATTCAATTTCAGAGGTCTATTCCGTGAACCAAACAAGGCCTAAGGTTAAAAATACCTGTATGGTGTAACTCAAATTGCTAGATCAATAAACATTCCCTTACCACGTGTCAAAGTAACTATTGTTAAATCACCACTTACTCCAATATTTTTCTTGACAACGGAAATCCAACATTTAAAAACATGTGAAATAATTAAAATGAGAGATGAATAATAAAGATTGATCATGTTTGAATTCAAGACTTTTACTTTGAGACCATCAATGATCATCATTTTTCTCAAAAATTTAAGTTAATAAAAAATTATTAATTTAATCATTTAATACTATCTACTGTATCACGGAATTAATGACAAGGAGGCTAGGGGCAAAGTAAATATCTTTTCCCATAATAAGGATTAGCTTGAAAACCTAAGCTGAAAACGATATAATATCTTCATGTTCATGATTCTGATTTCATGAGGGCTTACATGCATGGATATAAAAAGAAAAGCAGTAAAATAAGAGAGTAGAGCATCAAACTCTTTGTCCTATAGGCTATAGCTAGCAGCCTAGACGTAGAGGTGAATGTGAAGAAGAACAAGAAACAAAATGAGAAGCAAACCGTAGAGAACTGTGTGCACAAATATGGAGGCAATACTAGTCTTCATGTTCATAAAATCAAACGGCCGATTCCTTCCGGGCATTTGAAAGAGTGTTCCTGGTGTCAGAAGTGCAAACAGCGCCGAAGCTATGAGAGTAGCAGCCCAATCGTTCATCCTAACTTGTCTTGTTCTATTTCTAATACAACAAGAAGAAGAAGAAGAAGAAAGAAAGAAAAATTGAAGAATCAAAGGAAGCATATAGAAAGGGCTTTGGATGCCATGTTATCATGTCCTTGAGACCTTATTAGGCTAGAGGAGGGGGTGGAATAGGAATCCCCTAAAGCAAGAACACGAATTATATGTCAGCCACTAACTTTTATCCTTTATGTTTTTTTAAAGTTGTTTTGGGTACGTTGGATAAGGCAGAGCATCATTTTCTATTGTTGTCAAACGCACAATGAGTAGAGGGGGTACATAAATAAATATGCAGTGTGCAATCAATTGCAACACCCTAACGGCGTGGAGGTGGGTGACAGTGCTCCATCACCGTCTATTTCAGCACTTAATACTACTAAGTTCACAGCCATTCTATTCTATTCTATTCTATTCTATTTTTTTTAAAAAAAATCAGTCAAAATGATAGCTTGAAAGAAGTGGGTCCATCGCCTCTTTCGAGAGGGAAAAGCGGTAGTCTTTGACTCTTTGGGTCCCACGACGGATGAGGTCCTTACAATTCTCAAATTGCAATTTTACGAGGAGCCATACGAAAAATATGTTTGTACAACATAATTACACAATATTTATACAACATAGGATATATGTGGTGAAATTTATGCGAGTGGAACTTACATGAGTTTCACTCATGACCTTGTGTTGTGTAAGTATTGTGCAATTGAATTATGTACCAATCACAGTTCAAAACTATAATGTGTTCTCTTCAATTTCATTTCTTAACTTTAGTTAAATGAGTTATCATCTAAATTAGATGAAACTTTTTTTTTGAAGTAAGCATTAAAATTGGACAAATAAATTTGATTATATTGTAGTAACTCAAATAGAAGTTATAATAAAGGATCCGGCTTAAACTACAGAAAGTCTCTTTCTCTCTCGTTCTCTGTTTCGCCTCAATTTGTCTATTCCAACTACAGCAGTAACAGCACAACATTTGGGTTTAAAAACGACCACGTTTGAGGTTAAAAGATCTGGACCCTTGAAATTTTGAACGACAGATGTGGACCATGTGGTGAAGTTTTTTCTGATGGTGATTTCTTTCTTTGACTCCCCCAATCACATAACTTCACGTGTACGGTGTACAGAAATGCAGACAAACAGCACCGACTGAAGGAACTCGCCCGGTCTTTCTTGTGCTCTACAAACTGTTCAATTTCCCTAGTGTCACTCTCAAAAAGCTCTTTCACTTCCATCCTCATCTCCAGACTCCATTGCGTTGCCCGAAAGCTACCCACTTCTCTTGCCTTACCCACACACCGACTTCTCTGACACCCAGATTTCGCATTTTGCTTTTTCTGTCGAGATATGGCGGACTGGGGGCCTGTGCTGATCGGGGTGGTACTATTCGTGCTGCTCCAACCGGGACTTCTCTTCCAGATACCGGGAAACAACCGGAACCTGGAGTTCGGCAGCTTGAAGACCAACGGCAAGGCCATAGCTTTCCACACTCTCATCTTCTTTGCTCTCTACGCCATCCTCATCTTGGCCGTCCACGTCCACATCTACGCCGGCTAAACCGGTTGTCTCAGCCTCAGGGTTTGGTTTCTGTTCGAGATCTGTGTATCTGTTTTTCGATGATTATGTGATACTTTGTTAGTTAAATATGCAAAGCACAGGCCTTTTTTCTTTGGAAATTAGCTTTGATATCCGCCTTTCATTTTCGATTTTAATGGGATCGATCTGTTACAAAATCTAGAGTAATTCACAGACATTCGTTGAATCTTAATTATTTTTAGTTAAACAGTTTAGATTTTGCTAGTCAAGCATACAGCTTAGGGAGCTACAATGAATTAAGAAAAAATTATAGATCTTCATATGAAGATCCTCTCCATTTCAACTGAAAGTCCAAATTTTTGTTTTATCCGATCTAATGGATAAAATAAAATTTGACTTGAAAATGGAAAGGATGGTGGTCTATTCTCTACTAAGCCCCAATATTCTTTTTTGTTTATAGCTTGACAGTTGACTCTAATGCATTCAGAATGGTTTTCACTTTTCAACATGGTCTGCTGGGATGATAAATACTTGAAGAATCCCAAAGGCTTGATATAACATGTTGAGATTTGGGTCTATTGTATTATAGATATCAACAACTAATTAAATGAACCTTTTTTAGGATGATTTTGAGTGGTTTTTGTAAGCTTGATTGTATCCTATATATATATATATACGTGCCCTGCACCAATGCCACTTCTATTGCCAAAGGGATGATTATTGTCCATCCTAAAATAACACGTTCAGTCATCATTTTCATCTAAAAGCTTAAACTTATTGGTTTCAATTCAGTATGCTATATCAACCATTTACTCTTCTTATATTGGAGTGAAAATGCGGGCAGATAATAAATAATAATCACCTGCATCTGCTATCCGGTGCTGCATTCTTTAATCTTGCATATAGATTTATATAGTAATTCAAAATGCTCATTACCTCATATGCAGATGGTAGATAATAACCACAATAATCGCGCAGTGCAGACAGTAATCGCATATTACTAATAACTGTTTATACATCCGCATTTTCATCCCTATTAATATAGCTATTACTTGATGAACGATTACTACTTAAACTATTAAACAATTGAATTTAATAGTCATGTAAATTGTGAAGTTAATTTTGTAAAAATTTGTAGTAAAAACTGTGGCCATGTTTGTTACTGCTTCTGTTTCCTGTCTTTTGTTTTGTTTTTGTTTTTTTATTTATTTATTTTTTCTCTCAAAGACAAATACCTTAACAAACAAACTCAAAACAAAGACTCCTCAAGCGCAAGGATCGTAACTACTAATATTTAATTTAATTAATGGCTGGAATCAAGGTTATCACTAATATTTAATGGCTGGAATCAAGGTTATTGTGTCTGCCTCACGTGCTGGGACCTTGGACTTGGATATTTTGCTCGTTATGCAACCAATTAAATAAATGCATACATACCACCCTTAATTCTAGTGCTATTGACTATTGTCGTATCCGAGGCTAGGCTACGGTTTGGCAAACGATTTTGGGATTTTTTCCCTTAAAAAATAAACTTCCTTTTTACACATTATCATACAACATTTTTTACTTTTTTCAAAAATTCAACAATTTATTTTACTTTGTACCAGATCAATCAATTTCTTCATCTTTTCTCATTTTTGGGACGAGGTCCACGATGATAATTCTACAATTCCCTTGACCCCTCTTGAAATCTGTGAGGGAGGGCTTCCTCTCCGATTAGAGAGCCCATTGTCTAAATAGGGAGCCTCGGTAGTGGGCTTCTTGCTCGGACAGGGGAAGGTCCAAGCAAGCCCCCTCACATTCTCTGTCCGGTTATAGAGGGCATGGGAAATTGGGAAGATCTCTAATTATAAGAGTATGTATAATTTTATCCTATTTGCCTCTGGCATGGCGCCCCAATAAGGTTGATTTAGGAAACTACCCCCAACCCTTTTCAAGTTTCAGCAACCTTATGGCCGATTGGTTTAGGGTAGGTGCCAAGAATCTCTAATCGAATGTATCCTACTGTCGGTGTATTAAAAGAAAAGAAATGACTACCGAAATTGGGATTAACCTGTCATATTATATTATGTAAAACAAATATAAAATATGAGCTATCGAGGAACAACGGGAGACTAGATTTCATAAAATTCAATTCCTGCCATTCTCAACCCACGACCAATACGAGCTTGAAGTTGCCTGTGATACCCTTGCTTGCAGATGGTATGATTAAAGCACCCTCAATGGTATGATCAGATGCTAAAACCTATACAGAAACAAGAATCCTGAGAGGTTTTACTGACTATTTTCTTTATTTTCCCTTTGTATTTTTTTTTGGTGGGTGGGGAATAGAATAACAACCTTATTGAGAAAAACTCAAGGCCTCACCATAAGACAATTTATACTGCCCCCCCCAAAGAAAAAAACAGAGACAATTTTTGGATTTTCACTTCAATATAAACCAAAGCTAGCACTACAGCAGGCATCCGCACAACAATCAACAAGGAGCCCAGTAAGGAGTATTGAAGATGAAAACTTGAATAGAAAGATACAACAACAACCCCATCTTGAGGAGGGCAAAATTAAAGAAGGAAAAGAAAAAAAAAAAAAAAAAAAAAACCTTAGAACAAGTTTGGATCAATTAACGTGTATGTGAATACCAATTGCAATGACCAAGATGGTGAATATGCAAAAGTATATAATGGCATGAACCAGAATGGCAATCCCACTAGTGTACATGTTTCCGAACTCCACCACCCTCGCTCTTGCCGGCAGTTGGAACAGCAATCCTGGTGATAAGAGGATGAACAAAACCACCGCGACGACTACTGGCCCCCAATCAGCACCCATCTCTTTCTCTAGGTCTCGATCTCTATCTCGAAAATGAAAAGGAGATATGGGAACTTGGGATTTCTCTTGGATTATGAATGAGGGAAGACAATGAGGCCCTACCCAATATGTAGAAGAACGAATGAGAGTAATTTTCTTGGTGGCGAAGGATTCAGATGGGGGATACTAAACTTGGAAAGAAAGAAGACAGTGAGTTTAAAAGAGAGGAAAGGTATGTTATGATAGTGGGTTTGCTTTATGGAGATGGAAACAAACTCCTTTTCTTTCATTAGCTTCAAATAATTGTTCACTAGAAGGCCTCTTTTCACTTGCTTTAGAGATTGATGAAGGTGGAGGCTTTATTAAAGAAATGATAAAAAGAAAATGCATGTGTTATGTGTAAAGGTGGAGAGTCAAGGCTACGCGTGTTTTGAATGCTTCCTTACTTGGTTTACATCTTTACAGAAAGAGGTGAATGCATGCATTAAGGAATGTAGGGACTAATAAAAGTAAGAATAGGCACAAAAGAAACTACACGTCGGTCCCTATTCAAACAGTAGATGACAATGAAGTGATGATAAAGATAGCATCAACTATCAAGAGTAGGGATAAAATTGGTTGCTCTTTGGATAAGGTTTTGGAGAAATTTCCTCCGATCCAACCTATTAAACTGACATGTATTCAAAATGCAAGACAAGTGAGACTCAAATGCTCAATTAAAAATGGTGAGAAATTTTCTTCAAATTGAGTTTGATAATTATTTTCTAACCCAGTTTATAAATTTTCCACGTGTCTCTTAACGTGTGAAAATCACAATTTTTTTTGATTAACATGTAAAAGGCACACAAAATTTTAATAGAGCCATTAAAAAAAAAAACATGTTTCTCATATGCTCAAACGATGCAGCAGTTTGAAAGAAAGTTGTATCCATTAAAAATACATGTGAGAATTTATTATAAAGACTTTTAATAAACTGAGTTTGAAGAAAATTCATTCCTTCGTCTTTATATACGCTGGCCTAGCCCGAACTAGGGCTGAACTCGCAGTGGGCTCAGCTCATACTAATTACTAAGAGTAAGAACTAAGAAGTAGGTAGTCCCAAACAAGGTTCAGAAATCTTCATTGGGCCTTAGACAGCTCGACCCAGATTGCAGCACCAAAATCCAAAATGCATGTCTCTTTTTCTTAAAGCAGTTGCGTTGTAACATCCACCGCAACCAATGCCTAGTTTAGATAGCGCTTACGTAAGACCTAGCCGTCCAACGAGAGGAAAGATGCCACGCTAGGCCGACCACTGGCGTATCCCGTAGTTTTCCAGAGTCACGTTGCGTTGAATCCAATGCCCTTTTGCCGATTTGTCCTCATCAATTTCCCTTTGTCTTTCTCTATCCCTCAAACACTTGTATAATATTTGGCGTTGGCCTCCTTATGCACATACACGGCGATTTAAAGGGACAACTCGGTTTCGAGTGGCTTGAGCACAGGCAACAAAGAGAAACAGAGATGGCGGATTGGGGGCCAGTTGTAATAGCAGTGGTGCTATTTGTGCTGTTGACGCCGGGGCTACTGTTCCAGCTGCCTGGCAATAGCCGAGTGGTGGAATTTGCAAACATGCAGACCAGTGGGGTCTCCATATTAGTCCACACCATCATCTACTTCGGACTCATCACCATCTTCCTTATTGCCATTGGTGTTCATATCACCACAGGATGATTTTATGCATCTATCAATAACCCCCCCCCCCCCAATCTCTTGTTTTGCTCTTCCTACTGCTTCTGTATCATTTTTTTTTTCATCTTAATTTGTTCATGGACAAGGTAGTAAGAAGGAAATGGTATCATCACCTGTTCAGTAACTCCTTAGCAACAGATCCGAAACATCTCACATGCCTTTATTTTTAATATTTTTGAACAGATTTTATTTTTTTGGGGGGGGGGGGGGGGGTTCTACTAATAAGATTATCATCCTGCAGCTCCAGGGATTTGTATCGACCATAATGTATATTGAAAATGCAATTTTACTTCAGAGCCTCAAAGTGACAAAGTGTATCCTGACATAAATTTTTAAGACACTTCTGACGGCTTCACAAGTGATGAGCAACCATACTTCCAGCAATTTCAATTTGCAAGAACCTATAGAATTGGTAATTCACATTCTTTAAGGAAACTAACTCCAATCAGAAAATTTCAAAAAGGTTCTGAATTAAATGAAAAACTAAAAACCGGTCTGCAAGAAAAGCACACATTCAAAATTGACAATCAAGCACAGTTTGTTCAACAGCAACAACAGAAACACCAGACTTAATCTACACGCGTTATCCACATTGCTACTTGCATTTTCATCTATATCAGATCTGGTGTTCATGTCTACAGCAGGTAACAATTACCCATCCACCTAGATCACAAAGCCCAAACAATGGTCTTTTCAGGGTAATACTCAGGAAAGCTAACTTCGAAATAATACACAACCAAAAAATAACTTGACCTACTAGGCTACTAGGGCATTTCCTATCAAAATTCACAATAGCATTAGGGCTTTTCCGAATGGTAACTTATGCTTAGAAAGCCTCTACTCCAACTATCCGGTCCAGGAAAGAACACAGCCCTTACAAATTAAAACAATACTTGGAATTATTTCATCAAGCAGCAGGTGTCGAATTGATTCTTTGTTAGGCAGTAAATGAATTTCTCAAGTTCAGTTTGATTAATTCGCAAGCAATGCGGTACCAAGGGATTCTTAAGAAATTGCAGTGACAACTAAAATCTGCTCATGCAGATTCTTTATAAATATAACAACGCCAAATTATACAACTGCAAAAAGGGTTCTCAAGTAAATGAAAACCACGCAACTAAGTGGCAGGAAAAATACATTGCAAGACCTTCAGAACCCATAGCCAAGTTGGCATATCCATTGCCAGGGGCCAGGGCCAAGAGAAACATATCGATACAAAGAAAAAAATAACCCTACTAATCTCTTGTACACAATATAGCTAACCTCAAAAATGCTCTCTTCTTTCTAGCTTTCTCCATGCTTCAACTAGTCGTAAGCCTCAGCTTCATAGCTCCATGCTGTTCAAATCAGCACACAGAAAAAGAAGTAAACATGGTGTCTTCTGAACCATTATCCATATAAAATCACACAAACAGCTTTAAACAAAACAACAGAAAACTTTTACACTACAATCAAAATTGTAACCTCAAAATGGTAACTCTGGCAGGAGGCTCTTACCAGGCCCATTCTTCTGGGAGTCAACGGGGCAAAGAATGGAGCGGCCCAATTCGGACAAACTGGAGACGAAGCCGGCGAAGTAGAAGAGCAAGACGAGCCCAATGACCAGAGGCATCAGTATGAAGCCGATGAAGAACGTGAGGGACCCGAAGAGCATCAGAGCCACCGAAATCCCGATAAAGAGCGAGCCGAAGGCGGCGGGCGATATCGGTTTGTAGGAGGACGGTCCGACGTTTGTTAGGGTTGGAAATGGGAGAGATAGGGGAGGGGTTCGGAGGATCTGGAAGATCATGGAGCAGAGCTCGTAGAAAACGCTGGATTGCGGGCCTTGATCTCTCATGGTTTTGAGGAATTTCGGGGCTTTTGTTTGAGGATTCAAAAGTTCAAAACCCTAAAGCTAGATTTGGTATTCTTTGGTGGAACGAGAAGTGACTGTTGACTGTTGTGCACTGTGAGAGTGATGATTTGGGGAAACTCGAGACGAGAGGATAAGCTCACGGATCACAATCCTTTCCATCTCGATTTCACGATCAAATTAGATTTCACGATCAAATTATATATATATATATATATATATATATATATATATATATATATATATATATATATCTTTACTTTAGAGTATTATAAAAATATAAAAAGAGCGAATGAGCTCAAAACAGTAACTTCCCTTAGACACCTGCGGTTTTACCAATCTACCCTTCATCGTTTTTCTTTAAACTTAAATCAGGCAGGGTAATTTTTGTCTTTTGACATGTAGATTTACGGTTATACCTTTCTTCCGTAATGAGTAAAATCAGACAGGGTTATTTTTATCTTTTCGTCAATTCCTTAAATTTTAAAATTACTATCTTGCCCTTGTTTATCCTTCGGTTAGCTGAGAAATTTACCGGGTATTTTTGTCTTTCAATTAAAATTACTGATTTGCCATTTGAGTTTAGAACCGAGTTTTTTAAAGGAATATTTTGGTCTTTTCATTTGTGTTAGTTTTACGTTTTTACCCCTTTAAATCCTTTGACTTAAAAAATAATATTGGCTTTTCGGTATTTTAATTGTAAATTACTGTACTGCCTTTTTTTAAGGAATATTTTGGTCTTTTCATTTCTGTGTTAGTTTTACGTTTTTACCCCTTTAAATCCTTTTACTTAAAAAATAATATTGGCTTTTCGGTATTTTACTTGTAAATTACTGTACTGCCTTTTTTTTTTTTTGTTTTTTTTGGTTAAAACGGTTTTTCCCCGGGAGCCTTTTTGTCTTTTCAGCATTTTTCCCAGCTTGTGCCTTGTGCTTTGACTTTTTGCCCTTATTGGTTTGCATATGAATCAGATTTTTCACTGGGTCGCTCATTTTTTCGAGGCTCGCTATACGGTGAACGGAAAACCATCCACTATTTTGATTAAAAAATTTAATTTTAATAAAAAAAAACTATCTCTGATGTGGCGTTAAAGAAAACTTTTTAATTAAAATCAAATTTTTTAATATAAAGGAAGTGCTGGACGGTCCCGCAAATCATTTCCCCATCTTTTCTTCTTCTAGCATCTTATTTTTTTTGTTGTTTTTCTGTGTTCTTCCCCCACCGAAACCCATTTCTTCGTCTGCCACCAGTCATGCCGATGACGATTTTTCTACCAAATTCGTCCGTGAATCTCAAATTCATCCGTGAATCTCGCCGGTCACCTGTTTTCTTTAGAGGAAGTCCGCGAGAGAGTTATGCAGCAACCACGATTTTATCTACCAACTGCTCCACTGAAAAACTGTGCTACCGTAGCCTCTGCTTTTCTTTTCTATTCGTTTTTTTTTTTTTTGGGATTTCTGGTCAGAAATCCATTCATGTTTCGGAGATGCAGAGTACCAACCCCATCAGAGAGCCGGCTGGATTTTCTCCAAAAAACCATTTCATGATCCACTGGCCCCTCCTTCCGCTTCCTCCCACTCCTCACAGACCTCTCCTCCACTCTATTCTCAACCTCAACCTTCTCTTTTTCCTCCAACCAAAACCTCCACGGGAACAACTTCCAGTTACGGGAGCAAAATAGGGTTCGCACTCTGCATCCTTGTAACGCTCTGCAGCACAGCCAGCGAGAGAGAGGGTCAGATCCGACGCTACCCGATCAGCAGATCTATGCTCTGATTGAATCTTCCCGGAGGTGCGTTTCCTCCTATCTCCTTATCTCGTATCATTTTCTTCGGTAGAATTTGCTTTTGTTACTTTTTTGTGTCGTTTATATAGATCTGTGCCATTTCGGTTATTCCTCTCTTTCAATTTTATCATTGGGTACCCGTTCTCTTTGCTTTTGGATTCTCCAAAACAGAATCCAAAACACTCTCTGTAAGGAGAATGTTGTTTATATATGCAGAGTGTGGATTCCTGTGTTGTTTCCTTCTTAACATTGGCGGTTTGTTTATTTTATTTTATTTTTATTTTTTTCCTGACAGGAAACCTTACGTGACTGTACGTGAATGTGGGAACCATTGGGCATGTCGATCATGGGAAGACTACACTGACTGCAGCTATAACAAAGGTTTGGTTGTTGCCTATTAATTTGGTTGCTTCTGTCTGTGTGTTATATTTTTTTTTTCCCCAGTTTTTATTTGGACTACTTGGTGTTTTTCCTAGGTGACTAATATGTGGACTACAATAGTGAATTGTGTATGTATGAAATACAAAATGCTTTGCTGACCAAGTTTCTGAAATTTTCATTTGATGCTTTTCTAGGTGCTAGCAGAAGAAGGGAAAGCTAAGGCTGTTGCCTTCGATGAAATTGACAAGGCCCCAGAAGAGAAAAAGAGAGGGATTACAATTGCAACGGTTGGATACCGTTTTCTTATTTTGTCCATGCATACTGTTAATGCTACGTCATTCCATCTTGCTTCTTTGGACAAATTCGGGTCTTGCTTGTTTAACAAATTCATGTTCTCAAAATATCTTTTCAGCTTACCTTAGGAGTAATATTTTACAGGCACATGTGGAGTATGAAACTGATAAACGACACTATGCACATGTAGATTGTCCAGGACATGCAGATTATGTGAAGGTAAGCTGTACAATTTATTTAATTTCGTCAGGAAGGAAGTATGTCAAACCCATTTGAGTTTTGCAGCATTACCATGACCTGATCAATCTATAGGAGTGTTGTAGGAAATAGATAAACCCTTCCTGAAACCAATTCACTTTTGTACATTATATCAGAATCTACATATGCTTAATCTTGTTGAATGAACTTATATATACTTATATGAGTGTTTGGTTTAGACATGTTAACTTCCCTTTATGACTATGTAAATAAATCGCAGATTGGTTTGGATATGCAGACAGAAATTAGGTGAAAATGAAAAATTAGTTCAATTAGCTTCAAATATGACCTCACATTATTTTTTACTTGCATCTCTGTGATGGCATTAACTTTGAACGTAACTAATTAACTTATTTTACCTTAACACCAAATTTATTTGTTTCTATAGGATTTCTGCAATAGTTGTATCTAAAGTTTAAATAATTGCATATTCTCTTCATCTTGGGCCTCATGCACCCACTCATGGTTTGCATAGCATCATTACGGGTGCGGCACGATGGATGGGGTTATTCTTGTTGTATCTGCCCCTGATGGCCCCATGCCGCAGATCAAGGAACATATTCTGCTTGCGCGCCCAGTGGATATCCTACTATTTGGGCTTGTAAATTTTATCAATCGTACTTGTTGTTTGAGCTTTTGGAATTGGAGTGAAATATATGAGGATATTTCAATGCATGTGTGCAGGTTGGTGTGCCATCACTTGTGTGTTTTCTAAATAAAGTTGATGCTATTGATGATCCAGAGTTGTTGGAGCTTGTGGAAATGGAGCTCCGTGGTAGGCCTGGCTTTTTGAGAATATATATGTGTGTGTGTGTGTGTGGTTGTATATATATGTACTTTCACTTATATTACTTTCCACTCTACTACAAGTGTTTGACACAGCTTTTGTATTTGGCAGAGCTTCTTAGCTTCTACAAGTTTCCTGGGGATGAGATCCCTATCACTCGGGGTTCAACTTTGTCTGCTTTACAAGGTACAAATGAAGAGATAGGCAAAAAGGCTATCCTTAAACTAACGGACACTGTGGATGAATACATTCCTGACCCTGTACACCAGCTTGACAAGCCTTTCCTGAAGGGTTTGTGTACAAGAATTTTCTATAAAATTCTCTAAAAACAAACAGAAGATAATTTGTTGGATTTTGCAACATCTTGTCTATAAATTACTATGTATATCAGTGATAAATGTGAGGTAAAAAATCAACAATCAATACTTTGATCTGTTATGATCTCGAAGCCCTAAGAACGACCAACATAGTCTCTTTATCCTAACTGCTGCCTTCTTTGAATCTTTTCGTTGAACAACCCTGAGCCTCACCCGCAACAGCTGCCCCTTTAATTGTGAAAATTCTTTTGATGTTTTTGGGCATGATGAAAATTACCTCTACTACTTTATTTCCAACAGCTTTCTTTTTGAGTTTTTTTTTTCTTATTATTTCTGTTTTCGTATAATGCCCAGTTGGAAAACTTGTATGGCAGTGCATGTTTTGATGTTTGTGTGAGGAAACGTATGCATGTGGTGGCCTAAGATTATCATTCTCATTGATGAGCATTACGATATATATATATATATATATTGTCCTGAGCTACTTGCCAAGAAAATTGTGAATTTGGGTTCCTATGTTGAGTTTGGGTGTGCGTTAAGAAATGATGGGAATTTTACAAAGCAGTATAAGATTTCTATTTTATGAGCCCGTGATTTCTGTCTATGGGCTCACCTCTCCTTTTATACCTTGACGTACAAGATCAAGTATGATACAGTTCGCAGTCAGTGGAAGCATCATGAAGTCAAGGTTAAGGAATCGAAGACCCTTCTCTTTGGCGAGAAGCCCGTCACTGTCTTTGGTGTCAGGTATTATACCCATTATTCGATTTTACTCCACAATTATAGTTGCAATTGACATATAGTTGTGAGGATATATGTTATATTTGAGGAAATGTGTTGCTGGGTTGTTCTAGTAATGTGATTTGCGTAATTTGTAGGAACCCGGAGGAGATCCCTTGGGCCGAGACTGGAGCTGAGTTCATTGTGGAGTCCACTGGAGTTTTCACTGACAAGGAAAAGGCTGCTGCTCACTTGAAGGTTTGTCACCGAACATATTGCTGTTGCCTTCGTTAGCTTTTGCCATGATAGTTTGCTGCATTGATGATATTCTTTGTACTGGATGAAGTTTGTGTTATCGGTTTATTCTACCCAAATATTCGTTGGTTGTTGGTCTATGGTTGTAGGTCTTTAAGAACTTTATTGTACTGCTTGGTTGTATTTAGTATGAAGTTTGCCACCGCTTTTTCAAATTTCGTTACTTGCTGAGTGTTTGATGAAAGGATGGTTAGCTACATTTCTTTTTGTGATTTATTTGTTTTCTATGTTGGCTGTATAGCACATTTTATGTTGGCGTCTAGCTTCCAAACACTTTGAAGAACCAGTTTTGCTGCTGAAGAGTTGTAAATTTACTAGGCATCTGTTTGTTTTTAAGTAAATTCGATTCTGTATTTTAATCTGAAAGAGATGGTACATTTCGACAGTTGTGGCACCCTATTTTGATATTAACGAGCTTATATTTTGATTTTTGCACATGTCAAACTCATGCTAATGCCACCCTCGCTTATGGGGGCTGAGAGTCTACCTTGTGTGTGTATATAAGACACAATTTTGAATGTGGGCCTGCATATGGGTTCATGGTGTATTTGGATAGCTTATGGATAACGAAGTGAGGTTCCCTTGTGATTTTTTTTTTTTTTTTTTTCTAAAGTTCCACCTCCTACCTGCTGTTGCTACCTTGCCCACTTTTGAACCAAATTAGTCTTGGAAACCACCCCTCACGACACTAATCACCATGCTAACACATGACACAACATTTGGTTTCAGTTATGGTTTCCTGCCCAGCTATATCTTATCTTATCTTTTTCTTTTTTCTCTAAAAAAAGAATAATTATTATTTTTATATTCTGGCCTTGATGCTGTTATCTTAGTTGGTTTGGTTTGGTTTGATTCCCAGGGAGGTGCAAAGAAGGTCATCATCTCAGCCCTTAGCAAGGATGCTCCCATGGTTGTTGTTGGTGTCAATGAAAAGGAATGGAAGCCTGATTTTGACATCATTTCCAATGCTAGCTGCACCACCAACTGCCTTGCTCCCCTTGCAAAGGTTCTATCAATTACCATATACTTTGTTTTTCGCTGTATTGTCTGACTTTGGCACTAATTGCTTTATTAACTTAAGTATATCTTGTATCAATTTTTCAGGTTATTAACCACCGTTCACTCCATCGCTGGTGGGTTTGTCAGTTTATGTGCAGGTTAATATAAAAATAGATATGATATTATGGTGATAATTGATACATGCATGCTTTAAAAGTTTAGGTATTCATGGCAACATGTTTACTGTGAACTGCATAACTTTTCAAGGTCCATGATGCATTAGAATAAAGAAACATTTGATGGAATTATAATTTGATGTACTTATAGGTTGGTTGAGATAAACACCATGAACATGAATGTGCTATATATTTTCAAATACCCTTTGATGTGAAGTAACAATATGTGTGCTATCTAAATTAATTGTCTTTCGTTTTTTTTGGTATATCATATTACTCAATTTTATAGTTTTACTTTATTTGTTTAAAAAATTCAATAATCTAGATATTAAGCATATTCTATAATATAATCTATGTATGATATTTAAATTATAATGTTAATAATTATAGTGATATATAACACCGGGAACCGAGCACGTGCATTGCACATGTCATCCAACTAGAATATATGTATATATATATATATATATATATATATATATATATATATATATATTACGGTGTATATTTGCTGGAAAAGTTAAATCAATGCAATAAAATAATTTTTTCACCATGAACTATAAATTTTTATTTCATCCATCTATTTCAGAACCCTCAATAAAACCCTCAATTTTTTCAAAGTAACGATCATAATATCTATAATGAAAATAAAATAAAAATTTACCCATAATAAAACGAATGTGCCAAATAAGAGCTAATAAAGTTAAAAACTTCTCTTATCAATTACAGACGAGGACTTTTTCATATCTTTTTGTCAGAGATAACTAATAATAAAGGGTTTATTATGTAGAAAAATGATCTGGACAATATTTATATAATGTTGTGCACCGATCATTACTTTCTATGAAGTGTTGTTGTTAGGACGGGTAATTTTGGACACGATTTGCGAACTGGACATGAAGTTAAAGGATTAAGATTAAGTTTAAAAGGGTTTGGTTCACAAAAGGGTTGACCTATTAGACCCGTTTATAGGGTCGACTCGTTTGATCCGTGGGTCGACTTGTTTAACCCGTATATTTAAACATTTTTTTTTGTAACACTAAAAATTAAATCTAAATAGTCATATTACCTCTCTCTTTCTCTCACTGTCTAAAGAGTAAAGACTTAACTAAAAAAATCTCATAAAAAATAAAAGTAAGTTTTTTTTGCTTTTATTGAGTTAGAACTTAAAAAAAAAAAAAAAAAAAAAAAAAAAAAAAAAAAAAAGCAAAGACAAAAAAAAAAATAGTGAAGTTTTTTTTTTTTTTTTTTTTTTTTTTTTTTTAATTTTTATTTTATTTCTTTTAAGTTTTCGAATTTAGAAGTTGAACTATAACAAGTAAACAATAAAACAACTCAATGTTTCATATTTCAAATGTGAAATAATATGATTATTCAAACAATATGATTTTTTTTGTTAGTTTAAATTTGTGTTTTTATTTTTATTTTTATAGATTTTATTATACAATAGGCCAAACAGATCGTATCAACTCTACACGACCTGTTTGACCCATTTAATAAACGGGTCGTGTCGTGTCAACCTGTTATTTAAGTGGGTTGTCTTAAGATCGAAGGATTTGACACTTTTATCTAAACGGATCGTGTCAGGGTTGATCTTTAATGGGTCGGCGAGTCAAACGGGTCGGGTCAACCCATTTTGACAGCCCTAATTGTTGTATAACTTTGATGTCTACGTACCTCTTTATAGACATTCCGTCTGAATGGGAGAAGGCTCTGACCTGGAGCATTGCTACACTCCAGGGGAAAGGTTTACAAGCTAGTCTTGGTAAACTTTGTTTAGGTGTATGCATTTATCATCTTTGGCAACAAAGAAATACTTTGGTGCACAACAACAATTTGAGAACTGAGGAAACTATGGTTAAACGTATTACATGGGAAGTTCGTATTCGAATCCTTGCTAAGAGATCTTTTAAAAATCTAGATAAATGTATAGAGCTTGTAATTTGTTAGAATTTACAAAAGTTGTTTGATATAGGTTTGTTGCTTTCCTGTAGTAATGACTGTATAGGTCGTTCTGGATAGTGTCCTCTACTTGAGGTTTTTGGGCTAGTGTTTACTAGCATGTACAGTTGGTTGAGCTTTATAAAATTTTTTGATTCATCCAAAAAAATAAAAAATAAAAAATAAAAAAAAATGAAGATAATATCAACAAAAACAAAATTGCAGATGTTTTTTTTTTTTATTCTTTTATTCTTTTATTTTATTGGTAGTAAAACATGCAAATTATAAATAAAATTTGGACAAAACGAACATAATGATGTTTTGCAAACAATAAATAATTTCTACAGGATTTTTAGGAGTAAATCACATATGAAAATATAGTATTTTCAGGAATCCTATAAGATTTTAACAATTCATAAACGTAAGAATAGTCACATATATGTGCATTCAAATTTTCAAGCACCATATTTTTAGAAGAAAATGATATATCCTTTATACATCTTCATACAATTAAGTTTTAAATTTACTATTAAATTTGTGAGACTCAATTTGAATTACATAAATCTAAAGGTAAATTTGAAAATAAGATATATAAGAAATATATAAAAAAGTCTTTATTTCATTTCTTTTCCTGAAAATATGATAGCCGGAAAAAAATGTTAGATTTCCGGATCCAAACACCATGTAAATGCCTCTCCTTATCCTCTGCTTTAAAGTGGCAAGTACCCCTAGCTTTGCATCACACTTATTTAATCCACAGAAAACGTTATGTTCTTCAAAAATCATATATTATCTTACATTTTTTATATCTTTTCTTTTTAATAATATATTAGTTTTTTTTAAAAAATAAAAAATACAAAATCTAGTGGAAAAAGAACCATAAAATAGAACTGAACTAACCTAAAGATATATGTGTGTATATATATATATATAAGTAAACCTAAAGATATTTTGATTTGGAATCTTGGATTTATATATCCAATTCCATTTCTAATTCGATTTGATTTGAGGTTGAATTTTATAGTTTTTATTTTTGGATTCAGTTAATTTTCTTAGCACCAGACCAAATCAACCAAAATTGAGTTGCACCATTTGAGAGAGGGAGTTGCTGGAGAATGAGGTCTCGCGAGTTCTTGCTATATATTCGTGCTGTACATTAGTGGCGGTTAGGGGACGAACTGGGCTACTGTGAAGAAGTCGTTTGAAGCCTCATCATAAGATAAATATTCCCGTCTCCCAGCACCTCTTTTCATTAAAAAAAAAAAAAGAGTTTTAATAAGAAAGTGTCCTCTGATGTTATATTAGAGGACACTTTTTCATTAAAATCTATTTTTTTTTAATGAAAAGAGAATGCTGGAAGACGGTTACCCGTCCCTTGTGTATCAGCGTTTTTGAGTCTACTATTTTTGGATCAGGATCCATTGTAATGAACCGTCAGTATTGTACTCACCTATTTAGATAGGAATTAACCTCGAATATATGTTTTGTCTGAGCACATAGAATTTGAGTGTCGTCTCACATGATTGAACCGTTAAATATGTTGAGAAGGTTTGGTTTTATGATTTGCTAATGTCATATACAACTAGAAACAGTCGTTTGACGGTTTGACCCCATCACTTCTTTCTAGTTAGTTGATAAAGTTTGACACTTTGATTTATCCCAATTCTACCAGGTGAACTTTTCCCTATAAAAGAGGAATCACAGCGGTCCAATAAGAAACCCAAGCTATGAGGGTGGATGTGCCACCTTGCAGGAACATATAAGTGTATATGCCATGACATTGACACGTAATTATCCGCAATTTAACACCTGGCGAAGAAGCTAGCTTTACGCTCTTTAGGGACATAATTATTCTAAGTTGTCAGCTTGGGGGAGAACTGTAATTAACTTGTGCTTAAAGCTACGAACAAAGTTGCTTTTGCTTTTGCTGCCACAAGACGCGGAAGTCGAGATAGATTACGTTACCAACGAGTAAACTTCTCTCATATTTCTTTCTTTTACTTTCCTCTCCTCCTCCATGCAGGTTTTCTCTTCCCTCAAGTGTACGTTTTTTCTGTTCATTATATATAGGAGATGAAGTTAGAAAGATTATATATAGGTAACTTGTTGACCCAATTAATCAATGTGATCAGTTCAAATTGCATTTTAATAAGTGATATTTAACAAGTAAAATATTTAATTAAAATGAATAAATAACGAAATTAAGATTCTTAATTCCTTCAAATGGCCATAATGACCGACTAACCCATCAATTAAATTTCCTTGTCAAGCTATTAATTCACTAGGTGTGAGATTGTCTGTCGAGGCTCAGGCAATTGTCTAGCTAGTGAATTGCTTCTCTTCTCAATCCGACAAGTTTGAGTAGGCTGAGCACATTCCGAAAAAGCATGGGGTATACACGTCTCTTTAACCCTTCATATTCCGGAAAAGCAAACGACCAAAAAGGCCGGAAGCTGTCTTTTTCAAAAAAACAATGAAAAAAAAAAGAAAAGCCATCTCATATCCTAAATAATACCTCGTTAATGGCCGTAGACGAAGATAATATGTCTGTCCAAACTTTCTTAAAAAAATTCACAGAATCCACATTAACACATTTAAAAAGTTGACACATGTCCCAAGCCAAATTAAAAGTTACAAAATATTAAAAAATTAAAAAAAAAACTTACAAAAAGAAAGCTTTAAAAAATTGAGAAAAAGAGAGAGAGAGGTGACCGACCCAATTAATAAGTATTTCAATTCCTAAACCTCACTCACCAATCATGCCCCACTTCTAGGGATGTAAATAAACCAATCCGTTCAACAACTCGCTCAATACCCGCTCGGTTTAGCTCGATTCGAACTTGAGCTCGATACTGTAGAAACTCAATCGTTACTGTAGAAACCCGCTCGATTAGTAAGTGATACATACTCGACTCGCTTGACAAAACTCGATATGAGCTCGCGAGCTCAGCTCGTTTAAAGCTCTACCGGATTGCTCGCCCGGCTTGTTATTCCGACTCGTTAGCTAGTTCATATCTTACATATATGTTAGTAAATAGTAAATATAGTATTGCATATTAATTATAATATTTTGATAACAATATTTAGTATGTTAAATTAACATATTAAGTTATTAATAGTTAGTATATAAGCCCCCCTCCCCCTTTGGGCTGGTGTGGAGATAGGAAACCCCTCACTGAAACCCTAGCCCCCCTCCCCCTTCCCTGAGTCTTTTCCCCCTCCTCCACCCTTTCTCCCTCCGTTTCCCCGATTCCTTTCTCCCACTCCCCTTCCTTTCTCCAGTCCCCACGGACTAGATCCGTTTGTGGTTTTGGTCCTCCTAGTCCTCTTGGACTATGGAAGTTCAGTTTTTTTTCTTGTTTTTTAGTTTTGTTTTGGCAGGTAAACTCACTGGAGAAGGTGCTGGAGGGGAGTGGTCGTCCCGTGCGTGCCGACGGCGGAGATCTTGACCGAGTTTTCAAACGTTAGTTTTCTTGGAGGTCAGATCTGCGATTTTTCGTCGTCTTCTGTTGGACACGCGCCCTCCAGGCTTCTTCGCCGTCGCTTTCTGGTGCTGCAGCCGCTTTCTACGGCTGTGCTTAGTTCCTGTTGTCGGCGCGTGATCATCACGCGCTTGGGTGGTTTCTGTTTTGTGTTGCACGTGATAACCATGAACCATTGTTTTTGTTGTGTATGGTGAAGATTAGAGGCTTTTGGTGAACGATCGCTGTTGGGGGTCTTCTTGCGGTGGCGCGTGTGCCCCACGCGTTGCCTCTGCCAGCGATCCTCCTAGAATGCAGTTTATGTATTGGGTTTTTCCTGTACCTGTGTGTTTGTTTGGCAGTTTGCTTTGTGCTTATTAACTTAGTCATTGCTTTTAGCCCAAAATGTGTGATCGACTCTCTGTTCAAGTATAAGTTTATGTCACCGCAAAGACATCTTTTTGATTGGCCAAGTTTTATTTGTAGCATTTTGTCTATAATGGTCTGAGTCGGCTGTTGACTCAGTTGGATATATACCTTTATGGTGGTGGCTTATATACACCTCTATGGTGGTTCTTGTGTACACTTTTATAGTGGCTTGTTATGTACCCTTCTATTGATTAATGAAAATTAATCTTTCTTAAAAAAAAAAAAATAGTTAGTATGTAACAATATAACAATATTAAATAGTTAGCATATATATATATAAACACATATATCACATCACACATGATTAACAATAGTTATATATTATATTTATATTATAGTTATTTAGTTATATAGAATATATTAGACTTACGATTTGTTCACATTATACATGTACCATAGTTTATACTATCTAGTTATATATAATAACATGTTGTTAATTTATTACTTATAAACTATAGTTATGTACTATATTTTATAATATGCCTTATATAATTACATATTATATATTTATGTTATTAATAAATGCATAGAAGTTGTTCATAAACTTTAGCTTGAATTCTGCTTTGATCACTTTTTGAGTCTACCTCGAGCTTTAGTTCAGTTGAGCTTGTCGAGTAACCCGGCTCGGCTCGAATGTCATTTTCAACGAACTTGAATTTGAGTTCTAGCTCGCTCGAGTTTTAAACGAGCCGAGCTTGAACATGCAATTTATAGCTTAACTCAAATTCGAGTTCGACTATTTACGCTCGACTCATAAACGAGTCAATCTTAAAGTCTTCAAACTCGGCTCGATTAGATCCCTACCCACTTCAATAGATTTTTTTAACAAAGTTTTCCAGGGTTTTCAAAACCTCCACTCATGACATACTCTGTGAAATCTGTCTAAAGGTTTTGTACGTTCCTACGTGTCTGAGATGCACGTACGATCGATTTACTTGTGAAATTGAATCAAGTTTCACATGAACAATGAGCCAGAAAGGCATACCTCTCCATGGACTGATTTTCCAGCTTCCATCATTAGCTGTACATGTCTGTGTACCATTAAAACTCGTGAGTATTAATTCTATCTTCTTTTTTGTCATATACTACATATATATATATAACTAGTGTATTTATTGAATAGAAAGAGAGATTAAAAATCATAACGAACTGTGTCTTAAGTTCTTTTATACGAGATACATATATAATCCTAATCTCTTTCTCGCAGGTGTTTGTGGAACGACCGTGATATACACTGTATCATTAAATATAATATCTTAATTATGTACGCAAATATTATTAAAAGGATCTGGCTTAGGTATTGTAGTTTTTTTAAAAAATAAAGGGCTCAGATTTATTTTCTCAAAAAAAATCTAACAAGCCAGAAAACGTCCGTTTGAGGATGGTTTATGACGTCCGTTATAGTCCCATCACATGGTCCAAGGAACTTCTCTCTTTTCGTGAAGCTTCCGCAGAAGGTTTTGTTTATCTCTCTTTTACTCATATGGTTGTGTCTCTGTGCGAAAGGGGGTGCGTAGGATTAGAGTCTCCTCCGAACTGTATTCCCAGGTCTTCCGAGAGACCTCCATGATAGCTTTGGCTCGCACAAAATCAAAAGCTAGCAATCTGGCAAGACCGAGCTGTCTCTTTCTCTAGCTTTGCTTCACTTTATCGGATCTTTGGCTATAAATCAAACATGTTGATGATGTGCGAAGGTATAGATCAGACATGGTTCAATTTCTATATGAAACATGCTTTGACCCATCAGATACTCGTTGTATTTTTGGGCATTTGGGTTTGGATCTTTGATGCCTCGCTGTCTCTTCTTCTTCCCTAGGCCTCTCTGATTTTCTTGCACTGTTGGGTGATTTTCTTCTCACTTTGCACTGTACTCTCCCTCGGATCCGGCTCAGCGGCTCCGTCCCAGCATTTCTCTTCGACCGCTTCTGTCGTTAGAATTCCCGGCCTCTCTGGCCACGCAAAGCGAGCTCATAGCCGTTGATCTGAGCAACAACGAGCTCCAAGGCCTCCTACTGTCGTTCATGGCGTTAGTTGCCAAAGCTCTGTGCTTTGTCATTTGAGAACAACAAGCTCTCCGGTATTCTGTCAGGGTGGTGAGCAAAAGTCGCTGACAGAGTGTAAAAGAGCTTTGAACCTGTATTTCCTTGAACCATGTGACATGACTATAACGGACGTCATAAACCATCCTCAAACAGACGTTTTCTGGTTTGTTTTATGATTTTGAAAAAATAAATCTGGACCCTTCATTTTTTTTTTTTTACAGCATATTTGCTGTAGCTTAAAACTACAACACTGAATCTAGATCCTAAATCTTATATATATATATATTTTTTTTACAGAAATTAACTATAAATTGATTTGTAGCCGATTCTTATAAACCAGTCTAATTATAAAGTGACATGTGTCTTTTAGCACGTGAGAATTACATATTTTTTTAATAGCAAGTGCTTTCTCATATGCTTTAAGAACATATGTTACTTTATTATACTGGTTTGTAAAAATTGGCTATAAACTAGTTTGTAACTAATTTGTCTTTTTTTTTTTTTTTTTTTTTTTTTAAATGTATTATATATATATATATATATATATAATATTAGTTTTTCTTTTTTCTTTTTTTATTAAAAAAAAAAACTATAGTGGAAAAAGAACCATAAAATCTAACTGAACTAGCCAAAAGATATTTTGATTTGGATTGATCCAATTCCATATATAAATCGATTTGATTTGGGGTTGAATTTTATAGTCTTTTTTATTTTCTTTTGTGGATACAACTAATTGTCTTAGCACCGAACCAACCAAAATGTAGTTGCAACATTCGAAAGAGAGAGGGAGTTGCTGGAGAAGGGGGTTTCGTGAATTCTTGCTATTCGTGCCGTTCATTGGGGAATGGGGGCGGACTCGGCCGCTATGAAGAAGTCCATTGAAGTTTTTATTGAGCCTCTTGGAAAGATAAATATTTGAACCTCCTCATTTCAAATATCAAAATCATACACGGTAGACAAGCATGGTAGTCTCTCGGGATTCGCGGCAATGAACAACCAATACAGGGTAGTTTATGTGACTTGAGTATTTGAGTGTTACCTATTAAGATAGAGAGCTCGAATACCTGTTTTTAGATGCGTTAGTTAATTTGTGTTTGCAGGTTAGGTTTGGATTGTGTTGAAGTATGTGTACAAGATTATATAGATTAATCTTAATCTGATTCATTAAATTAATTGAGTTAGACCCTTCAATCATAACCCGCTAAATTTGTATTGAGTTCGCATCGTCATCTAGTTTGCAGGTCGTGTAAAAAAATTTATAGTCTTTATGTCGTGTGTTGGGTTCAAGTTATGTTGAGTCATGAGTATAAAACTATATAAGTCAACTATAATCCTGTTCATTTAATTAAACGGATTAGACTCATCAATTCTAACTTACGAATTTTGTGTTAGATTCATATCGAGTTTACGGGATGTTTCAAAAATTGCCTGCACTACTTACTATGTCCGAGCCGGTAGAGTTCGGATTGCATCAACAGAGTGAACTTGGGAACTTGTAATGAATAAAAGTGTGGTTCTTAACATTACTCTTTAGAATTTAGACTATAAATTATAGTCTATGCCCAAGTCTTAAAAAAAATTTGCAGAGTTCTTTTTCATAATGCACTGGTCACACTGATTCCAGACCACATAATTGGTCAACGTGATGAGAATTACATAGATTACTAGCACAGAATATATAATCCAGCATAGACAAATATATTATTACACTGCTATAATATCACAACAACACAGAGATCAAAGCAGTCCAATAATAAGAGAAACCCAAGCTATAGGTGGACCACTGGAAATGCCACTCTGCATGCAGGAGCATATAATGGTATGATATATGCCACGACATTGACACGTAACTCATGACAATTACACCTGGCAAAGAAGTATATGGACATTGTTGGTAGGCAACTGCCAGGTGCCTGAACTAAGCTGTACATATACATATGACTATTTTATTAAGTTCCAGACGCGGTAGGGACATTATATAAGTTATCAGCTTGGGAGAAAGACTGGAATTGGAAGAAAATAGTGACACTTGTGCTCGAGGCCACAAACTGCTGTTTAAAAGTTAAAACAACTGAAGCAAGGTCTCTTGGTGTGGACTCAGTGGAGGCGTGCGGCCTTTAGAATGGCTGTTGGACTCCTGTTCCAGAGGATGATTATAGTGAGAGCCGGGGTTCTCACTCATCATTGCTGCTATCTGAAGTCATAACACAAGATGCGGAAGTCAAATACAGATTGCATAACTAGTGAGTAAACTTCTCTCAAATTTCTTTCTTTACTTACCTCTTCATCCTGCATGCAAGTATCCTCTTCTCTCGGTTGTTTTCCCTGTTCATTATGGAGACGAAGTTAGAAAGATTATATAAAGATGAGAGTTGATGTGGTGTCTGAATGACAACATGCTGTTTGTAAATGATGCTGTATATTTGTATGTGTGTATGCTAATGAACATTAGCGTGGTGAAATATGAAGATAATTGTTAATACATGCATCACAAGGTTTACTTCTTCCAAGGCATTGGCTGTTTGATAGCATGCATGGTTAGCACAATCCTAAGTCACTCCCTCTATATTGTTAAGTACCAAAGCGATGTCACCTCTCACCGAAATTTCTGTTAACTCTCATCCTTCACTAGATTTTTGATGTAGGACAGGCGGTGGCACACTTTACCATCGGATCTTATAAAATCTAGAGACAAATGTTTATGCTTTGTGCTGCCTTACCAAATGTTGGTATATATAGAGAGACTAGAACGTAGTTACAAGAGTTTAGGAGATTAAAGTTCTGATGAGAATGAAAGACTACAATCTGATCTAAATATTTGAATTCATACTAATTATCTTATCACTAGTTCTTGTCATTTAGGTTTTATCTTCATCTTGAGAACGCATATCTAGCTGAGGGCTAGATATGTCTTTAACACGCCCCTGCAATCTCAATGGTATAGGGAGAACGTTGAGATTGGTACGAAGGAAAGCAAACTGGGCGGAGGAGAGAGACTAGAACGTAGTTACAAGAGTTTAGGAGATTGCAGTTCTAATGAGAATGAAAGACTACAATCTGATCTAAGTATTTGAATTCAAACTAATTATCTTATCACTAGTTCCTATCATTTAGGTTTTATCTTCATCTTGAGAACTCATAGAAGTAGGAACTTTATCTTGGGAACGCATATCTAGCTGAGGGCTAGATATGTCTTTAACAGACCTGATGGCAGGCGTATCGGCCGTCAGGTTGAGGATGACGCCATTGGATCAAGGGATGGTAGGAGTTCACCGACGGGAGTGATTATTGCAGATCATTAATGAGCCAAAATATTGACCAAGAAGGAAAGAGACGACTACTTGATCCTGTTAATTGAAAGATTTCCGGTATGATAGCTTTCCATATTTCCTTAATTTTCCATCTAGAAAATTCCCAAGTGAGGACAAAGTCATTCCATAATTATTGTATTTTTCTTCTTTGTTATTTCCATTCGTAGGAGATTTATTGCCTTTTGTAGCTTTAGGATTTTACTAATAAGTTTGGATTAGTTGTATTGAGAATTCAGTTTCTACCATCAATAATATTTCTGTTTTCACTATCAACGTTGTGTTGATTTGTATATTGGAAACACAGTTTTCCCATTCATGTTTATCGCTTCTGCTACAACAATTGGTATCAGAGCCTTGACTATCCTGGTATGATGGCAAACGACGGAAACGCAAGCAACCACTATGACGTCGAATAATGTGTAATGCAAGCCCTTCGAGCAGTTGTCGGCACGCTCATGGTCAGTGGTTTGACGGTATTGAACGCACATTGCAGGAGATACAACAAACCATTGCTGGATTTGGGTTCAATGGCAACAAAAACATTAACCCCAACCAGAATCACGCCAATGAAAAGGCTCTTGGCCATCCGGGTCGAGATCATGGCCTGAACCTCGACGGAGGCACTGCTTTTAAAGAATTTTCTAGTAATGAGGAACTTGAAGGTTTTGAAAATGGGGGCAGTGGCGGTTGGCAACAGCAGGAAAACTCCCACAACTTTCGAGTCAAGATTGACCTTCAATGTTTCAATGGTCATCTCCATGTTGAGAATTTCCTTGATTGGCTCCTCGAAGTGGAGAATTTCTTTGATTATATGTAGGTTCCGGAAGCACAACAGGTGAAGTTAATAGCGTACAAGTTGCACGGCGGTGCTTCAGCCTAGTGGGGACAAACGCAAATTAATTGAAGGTGGCAGAGTAAGCAACTGATCCGTACGTGGCTCAAGATGAAGAGACTGATGATGGATAGGTTCCTACCACCAGATTACGAGCAAATCTTGTATCAGCAATATCAAAACCGCAGGCAAGGAACTTGGTTTGTTAGTGAATATACGGAGGAGTTCTATTGGTTGGACTTGCGAAATAACTTTTCGGAGACGCAAGGACAAGAGGTCGCATGGTACATTGGTGGGTTACAAGTAGCTATTCAAGATCAAGTCACCCTCCACACTATTTGGATGCTATTGACAGTAGTCAATTTAGCTATGAACTTTGAAATGTAGCTGGCACGACAACCTGCGCAAACACAACCCTTCAGATAGGTGGTAAAGATAGCTGAGTCTCATACACCGGCGAACCATCAACAAACACCACAAGCCTGACGGTCCTAGGGAGAGAGCAGTAGTACCCAAACACCCAAAGTGTCAACCGCCCCAATTCAAGGAAGAGGCCCCAGTAACAACCACCTTTATGCGCAACTGGCATTGGGAAAATGTTTTCGTTGTGGCTAACCGGGTCATCGCTTGAATGGGTGTCCAAACAGGCGGACATTAAACATTGTGGAGTCGACAAACGAAGAGGGAGACCCATTCGAAGAGGCCAACGAGATTGGAGGAGAGGATCTAGGAGATTATGCTGGGGGAGAAATTGCGGAAGGTGACAGTGGGGAATTTGTCAATTGCGTCATCCAATAGTTGTTGCTAGCATTGAAGCAAGAGGAGAAGACGCAATGGCACAACATTTCCAAGAATCACTACACCACCAACCAAAAAGTGTGCAATTTGATAATTGACAGTGGGAGTTGCGAGAACATCGTCTCCAAGGCCCTTGTCGCAGCCTTGCAACTGAAGACAAAGAAGCACTCAAGCCCCTATAAGATTTGCTGAATCAAGAAGGGAGCAGAGACACGGATAACTAATACTTGTCGAATTCCTTTTTCTATTGGTAAATTTTATAGGGATAAGGTTACATTGTGGAGATGGATGCCTGTCATGTACTGTTGGGGAGGCCGTGGCAATATGACGTGGATGTCACTTATAAGGAACGTGACAACACATAATTATTCTGGTGGCATGGTCGAAAGATCGTGTTAGTACCGTCGGGTGAAAAGAGTCCCCTCCCCAAAGCTACAACAGTGGAGGGATTGTCCTTCCTCATAGTAGATGGAGGACAAATCATGGAGGATGTGAAGGAAGTAGGGGAGCTCTTGACGTTGGTGGTCAAAGGCAAGGAGTTGGTACAAGCAGTCGTAGACCCGGCAGAAGTACATCTATTGAAAGAATTTAGAGACATCACACCAGTCGAGTTGCCGAATGGTTTGCCTCCCATGTAAGACATCCAACACCATATCGACTTGGTGCCCGGTGCAAGCCTCACAAAACTTCCACACTGGTACTTAGGGAGGATTTGATTCGCAAAGGGCTACTTAGGGAGAGCATGAGTCCTTGCGTGGTACCTGCCTTGCTAATCTCGAAGAAGGATGGGAGTTGGAGGATGTGCGTAGACATACGTGCCATCAACAAAATCACGATGAAGTATCAATTCCCCATCCCGCGATTGTCAGACATGCTGGACATGTTGGTGGGGTCCAAGGTTTTTTCCAACTCGACCTGCGCAGTGTACCACCGAATCAAGATGAGGCCAATAGACGAGTGGAAGAGAACTTTCAAAATGAAGGAGGGACTGTACGAGTGGTTGGTGATGCCATTTAGGCTTTCCAACGCGCCTAGCACTTTCATGCGCGTGATGAACCAAGTCTTGAACCATTCATCGGTAAATTCGTATATGGAGCAATGCGTCTATGGTTGGCATAGGGGCCGTCATGTCTCAAGAAGGGAGGCCTGTCAAATTTCATGGAGAAGATGAATGACTCAATGAGGCCTGGCAGAAGTGGACCACATATGAGCTGGAGTTCTATGCAGTCGTTCGCTTTGAAGCATTGGGAGCACTATTTGATCCAGTGGGAGTTCGTATTGTAAATAGCGATCATTAGGCGTATTATTCAATTCATGAATCTATGTTTGTCTCTTTCTATAAATTATTGTCTTGTATTATCTTTTGAAGATCATCATTTATCATATTTTATAAATTGAATGTCAAACATTGAGTTGCTTTGCACTCTGTTTTCTTCCCCTCTACTTTTAGTAATTACAGCTATACTTGAGTTAAGACTTCTATATCCTTTTTCTTCTTGTGTTGCCTGCTGGACCAATCGATCCCGCATCAAATCTCCCTCCCCAATCATGCCCCACATCACCATACTCATAATATATGTGTACAAGTATATGTACGATTTGAGAGAGGGTTTTCTCTATCTTTTATCAACCTCTATACTTAATGATCCTATTCTGTTCTGTACTTGGATATGCATTGGCACTAAATAGACTACTACAGTTAGATTAGAGTTTGCAAATAATGCTCTGCCTGGAAGGCTACTACAATTAGATGACATAATTATAAAGGGTAAAAGATTTCAAAGCCATAAGTAAACTAACTTCATATAACCTTATTCAAACCAGATATTTCTCAGAAGCACTGGAAAAGACAAGCCCTTCAACCTGCCCCCGAATGCCAAACTATAGGTTTGTTACCCAAAAACCACGTATAGATCAACTAAGTCGATAACACTTTCGAATTTGGATTAAATGTCACCCTGAAACAATATGAGACACAACCCTTCAATAGATTTTTTAACAAAGTTTTCTGCAGGGTTTTCAAAACCTCCACTCACATACTCTGTAAAGCTGTCTCAAGTTTTGTTCCTAGCTGAGATGCACAATTTACTCTGTGTTATGCATAAGTTTCACATGAACAATGAGTCAGAAAAGCATACCTCTTTATGGGCTGATTTTGAAGCTTCCATCAATAGCTGTGTCTGTGTACCATTAAAACTCGTGAGTATTCTATCTTCTTTTTTGTCATAATACATAACTAGTGCATTTATTGAATACAAAGAGAGATTAAAAATCATAACGAACTGTATCTTAAGTTCTTTTATACAAGATACATATATTAGGCTTCACATAGGTGAAAAAAAAAAAAAAAAAAACCACAATAAAAACGTTTCTCCCCACATGTTAAGTTATGGAACTCTTGCAGGTGTCTGTATAGTGTGCACAGATCCATTCATTCTGACAACTACAAACATAGCCTAGTTTCTTGCCTGCAACTTGTGACGGGGGTTTAAAGTTTATTTTCTTTATTTGATTTATGCAACTGAATTGAAGTTTGTTAAGAATGCTTAATCACTGCAATAAAATTTGAGACATAAAATCCTAAAATCATGTCTGCCTGAACCTTTCCCAGTCAAACTCGTCATTATAACAATGTGAAAACCTAAATAAGTTTCTCTAAAAGAAGGGAAAAAGGCAAATAATCCTTAGAGGTGAGAGCACATGAACAAAAAAACATTGTGGTATTGAGAACATATGATGGTGGGTATCTAATACAGGTACCTTAACCAACTGCAAGCTTGTGTGCAGTGCATTCATGGTCTTTAGAGGATGTCACCATATAGAGAAATATGACTGGGCAAGGGCAATGCCTGCCTTAAGCTACTTAAAGCCATTCTTCGATATTAAATCAGTATGACCAGTTTTTTGTGTGTTGTGGGGGGAGTATCCTTTAAACTAACATGAAATGTTCCACATTAGTGTTGGTTACTGAACTTGATTTAGTGAATATTCATTTCTAATTTATTCTAGATTTATGGAGTTGAAGGGTCATTCATGCATGTGAGTTATTTAGGATTTATTTTTATGTGGGAGTTACATATGATGTTATTGAGGAAAAGCCTCAAACCAGTTAATGCTTTTCATCAAATACCTCGTGTGTGTGTGTGTGTGTGTGTGTATTCGTTTAGATGTAAACGAGCTATTTGAATACTGGAAGACTAGAGGCATTCAATATAGCTTATAAATACCCATGTACTCTAATTATTATTCTCAAGCGAGTGGAATTAGAAATTATATTGGTGTGTTTCTCCTCTCCTCCGCTTATCTTTCTTAGAATATTGAGTGTGTTTTAGCCCGTTTGAGTGCCATCAGAAATGAAGAGTGATTGGGTCTAAGCCGTAAACGTATAAAATCTTCATAATTGAGAAAAGGAAGAAGGAACTACTTTTAAAGACTGCATATCAAAAGCTAAGAGGAGCATAGTAATTCAGGAAATGGTAATTAATGACCTCCTTTTGCAGGGGAAGTGTGAATATTCAATGAAAATCACTAATATAGAAAAGAAGAGATGGGCTCTGTTTGTTTACCTCCAGGCTCGCAGGAGACATATGAAATCCCGGGGTGCGAGCTTGAAAATGCTCACAAGAAACTACGAAGATATTCTTCTTCTTCACTTTTTTTTCCCCTCTTTTTAACAACTAATGGATTCGTACAAAATTGAACTCCTGACTTTACCTTCCAGCCTTCTTAATGGGAAGAGGAGATGCCATTAGATCCAAAGACCATTGGAAGAAAATTACAGTTTATAGAATCATGACCTCTGGGAATTTCTTCACCACAATTTTTTCATGAGTAATAAACCAATCTTATAAAACTCTAGCGCGCCTCTAAGTACACTGATAGTATATAAGAGGAGACACCTAATTAGAAAGAGAAAAGCGATCAAAGAAATCATCATAATTAATCGTTAGAAGGGACAAAAGATCGCAGTCCAAAGGTACAAAGTATGGAAGAAAGAGAAAATAATAACTTTCGAGGATCTTTCTAAATGCTCAAAGTTCCTATTATTCATCTTCCTCCAAATAGTGAAAAAAAAAAAGTATGTGGGCACCATTTTTCGTACCGTAGCACTCTTAAGCCTTCCAGCGGACCACCAACAAGTAAACAAGTCGATAACCCGTTTAGGCATAATTCAAGACATCTCGAAGTGGCTCTCCTAGGCCTTCCAGCGGATCACCAACAAGCAAACAAGTCGATAACCCGTCTAGGCATAACTCAAGACATCCCGAAGTGACTAAAGACAACACTCCACAAAGCAGAAGCCACGTCACAATAAAGAAAAAAAATGGTCCACAAACTCCCAGCTCTCTAACACCTCTTTATTTTACTTTCCCTTTCTGGGTTTAGCAGAATAAACCATCTCTCTTACACCACAATTCCTTTATTATACTTTCCCTTTCTGGGTTTAGCCGAATAAATCAATTGCTCACAGCTGCTTATCATCTCAAACGAAAGGTGAAGATTTTTCCCAACTTTCGGTATTAAAGCTTTTATTATAAATTTTTTTTAAGCTGACGTGGCAGTCCACGTGACATTTACCACGTCAGTTATTAAAAAATTGAATTTAACTGTTAAAATTTTTTACTTAATTACTTCTGATTTATGTAAGAGAATTATAACAAATCTAATTTCCGTTGTATTTGCCTTCAAGAATTTTGACTACTATTACGGTTTTTAACCATTTCTAATATTCCTACTGAAAAAAAAAAAAAAAAGAACAGAAAAGAAAAAGCAGGTAGCTTGTAAGAAATACCTTTCTGCATCTGGTTTGTCTTAATATGGCATCCAGTTCTATCTCTAGTTCTGTGAGCTCCGTTATGTTTTTCTGATCAATGTTTTGCGCGTCAAGGTGCCTGCCAAAAGAACAAAAATAAAGGCGCATTAGCTGGTCCACTGAAGCAAATCTACACAGGTCCCAAAGGTGTTATGCAACTGATGGACAAGCTAGCAGTTTAACAGAGGAGAGGATCATGTAAAAAGGGAAACTGATGTTCAAGATGCTGTTGCCTTTGAATCATGTAAAAGACGAACCTACAGTTTTCCCTGTTACATGAGACATTTGTTTCCTGTGTCATTTGCAGCTCATGTACATGGACCTCAAAGATGTTACCTTTGAATCATTTGCAGTGGGTTAGCACTTGTCTGATCAACAGTAGACTCGGGAAGATTTTGCTGCATGACAAGACAAAAACTGAATAAGAGAGAAATTTCATAAAGTCAATCAGAAAATATACCTCCTAAAGGGAAACTGTCCTCTTCATGATAGTGAAGGATAGATTAGAGAATTAAGTAAATATAAAATTTATCAGTGAGATTTGGGTATATTGGGTTTTGGGTCTTACGTGATTTTTCTTCACCACAATTGTGTACTCCATCTTTGGTTAGTGAATTTACATTGAAGGAACCATGTAAATTCTAGTGTTCTTGTGCATGATTGTTTTGTGCTATTTATCGTAATCATGGTCAATTGAACAACAAGTGGTAGCATAGCTAAAGTTTGAAATTCAGATCGACGATTATGGTAAATATAGCGAGTACCGAATATGAAGTAAAGAAGTTCAATGACAAGAACAACTTTTCTCTTTCGCGGAGAAGAATGAAAGATTTTTTGATTTAATGTGGAGTCTACAGCACATTATTGGAAAAGGCGAAAAAAACACGAGAAGATGGACGATGATGAGTGTAATAGTCCATCCTCAATGACACAATATTGTCTATTTTTGGCTCCCTTGAACTATACTTCCCAGGAGGTCACCCATCCTAGTACTACTCTCGCAGAAGCACGCTTAACTGAAGAGTTCTAATAGTTTTATGGTCATCACGACTTTAAAACGTATTGTGTTAAGAAATGTGTGAATATACATATAAGCACATGCCCATTCTCATACCCAAGTGATGTGGGACGTCACAATGAGTGGAAAGAGATGGATGTCAAGGCAGCTAGTACTATCCGTCTCAATTTGTCAAATAAAGTTATTGGCAACGATTGATTTCAAGATTTCGGAGGAAGTATGTACACGTAAACCGGTTGATTATTCAGTTTTGAAATTATTTGGTTTCCTTTCATAAATTCATGTGCAAAGTGGAGAGCAGTCAAAATTAGATCCAAAATCAAGAAAGTGTAAATGTTTTGGTTTTGAGATTCGTATTAAGGGTTAAACATAGGCTATGAGATCCGGTTTTAAAGAAAAAAAAATTGTTCGTAGAAATGTAGTATTTGATGAGGCCTATATGCTAAGAAAAGGTGATGATGAGACATCACCTGATAGCCAGAAAGGGAAACAAGTCGTGGTAGTGGAGTTTGATGATCAAAGTACCCATAGACAAATGATGATGAACAAATTTTTTAGAGATTCACATCACTTAGAAAAACCTTATTATGTAGTAATGGCACAAAGAAATGTGATCGAAAAAGTATGAGAGATGTATGAATTTGATGATATGGTTTCTTTTACTCTAATAGTTAGCAGTGGAGCTTCATCGTGTGTTCACAATGCTATCAACGGGAAAAAACAATAATAGTTGGATAGCAGTCATCATGCTAAAAAGAAGAAGTCACTACAAAAAAGTAAAACTCGAGAATTTGTAGAATTATCCAAAATAAAAAAATATAAAAAAAAAATTAAAAAAAAGACTATAAGGTGCAAATGAGTTTAAAGAAAGACGTAATTAGCTGAAAAAGCTTTGTGGCCAACAGGACTGGTAGAGAAGTATGGTGTTATGACTAAACCATTATCCTATGCTCCAGGGTTTTGTCGAAGACATCTTGAGGAGATACGTATTGTTAGATTTAATGAGATTCAAATCAAGGTGGAGATTTGTTGACGTGACTTAACCCATCAAGTCATGTGAGTATTTTTTTTTTTTATCCTAAGGAACTGGTCTTCTTGCACGTGAAGGACGAAGTTGTTACTCGAAGTATTAATTGCATTAAGATGACCTCCTTTTAACTAACTCTGACATCCTCTTAACTTAACTGACTCTTTACTAGTATATATATAAAGTATGACTCGTTTTCTTTTTTTTTTTCTTTTTTTTTTTTGTGTGTGTTCGATTGTTTGGTGTTATTTACCGTAATCGCATATTGCATAACACATAGGAAATGATCATGTTTCAATGAGCTCAGTTCTATTATTTATTTATTTATTTATTTATTGGTCTGAATTCAATGGCCTCATTTAATTAGCAAAGAATCTGTAGATGACTCAACATTATTGGTAAAGGCTCTCTTGAGTTGAGATTTGGAGGATAGAAATTAAAATGCAGAGCAATCAGTAATCGTGGCATTGTAACTAACAATAAAACTACTGCATACATCACTTGTAATGTTTCATTGTCCTTTCTTCTGATGCGAAAAAGGCATTTATTAACCCTCCCCCCTCAACAAAATAGGCAAGTAAGAACGATGAAAGCAGTAGATCAAAGCTCAGAGTCTTCTTCCACCAAACCATTGCATATCTACATATGCTGGTCCAGTGCCCTGTGTTATATTCTGAACTCCGCATCCTTTTCCTGTTGCACTAAACACACACATGCACACACTTTTTCTGTGTTTTTCTCTCTCTGAATCAAGCTTCACCATTATGCATGGTCGACAATCTTTTTTTAATAGAAACACGGTCGATTGAGTTACTAATTCGGGATTCGGCCCAGGATTCAAATCTGAAATAGCAACTTGTTGCATAAGGTCAGAGGATTTTGCTATAAATCTACAGTCACAGATCTACACCTCTACAAAGACGGAAATTTTGGCTAACCTTTTCTAGTTCAGCTCTCCTGCAGACAGCAGCTTCTTCATCTACATGCGTCCTGTAACGCCCAATAATTTCTTCTAGACTGTAGCACCAGGAATACAGAATGTCAAAAACATTATAATATAATAGTTGCACGCATCAACAAAACTTAAACAAACAAGGTGATTAGGTGATATTTCAACAATTAGAATTTTCACTTGAATACTTTGCTCATAAATTCACCAAAGTAACAACAACAACAACTTATATTTACGTGCTGAGACAATCAACTCAGGTAATACCAGTGCATCAATTAATATATTTTTCTTTCCTGAGCAAATAGTACAACTACAGAGACAGCAAAACAAGACAAAAACAGAACAGAAAAACACCAACAAAGGAGGAGGAGGAGGAAAAGGAAAAGGGGGGGATCTAAGGAGCGTTAAGGCCAGTAATTGTTGGGTGGTTTTGGGCGTCCCTCTCAATCCCAAAAGCTAACTCATAAGGTGAGGTTTTCCCTCACACTTATAAACGGACCACCCAGCCCATTTTACAACTAATGCGAGATAAATCCCAACACTATATAGGTACAACAACCGTCCGTGCAGAAACAAAATGAGAATGCTTCTACTTTTTTGGGAAGAAGCGGCCCATCTAGCTAGATTATGAATATCGCACTCTTCATGTTATCAAAAAGGCAATCAAATCGGGTAATACCAGTGCATAAACAAGACAAAAACAGAACAGTAAAACACCATTAAAGGAGAACAAACAAAGAGGAAGAAGAAAAGGGAAAGGAAGGGGAAGGGGAAGGGGGGGGTTCAGGTCAGGAATAGGGACAACAACAGTCTGGGCAGAGACAAAATGAGAATGCTTCTACTTTTTTCAGAAGAAGCGGCCCATCTAGCTAGATTATGTAATATTACAGTCCTCATGTTATTAAAAAGGCAGAACTTGAACTTTCTGCAATATTGCAGTCTTCATGTCAAGTCATGTCTGATACTTTAAAAGTTGGACTCACAGGATTTGAATTTTTTCTTTTACTTTGCCTCCCCATGTTTTTAAGAGTATGCTTGCAGCGAATGACCCTTGTTACAAGGCAAGGACTTTTGATATGTAGCAGCAACCTCTATCTACTTTGCATTACAACGTTTAATCCATTTTCACAATCTACACACAACTGAGTTAACTGAGCATCCAACTATGAAGAACTTCGGATTTGGAACGTAAGCTAAGCCACTATTTCGTAGTAAAGACACTTTCACATTATCCTTCTGGTTTTAATAGTTTTAGTTGATCTAGAAACCTCTCCTTCTGCTTACTGCTTACTCCAATTACTTTTTTGTATTGCTCTCCAAAGGCCTTGTTCGGTAAGGGTTTTGAAAACACTTTCATGTTTTTTACACCAAAAACACAGTTTTTTTTCAAAATCATTACCAAGCAATTAAAAACACCAAAGACTTTTTCAAACCAACCCATTAAAACCACCAAAGACTTTTCAAATGGGAACCCTACCAAAAAAGTACTTATCACTTTTATGTCACATCAAAACTACTGTCAAACATACAGGAATATAAACACTTTATGAACAGCGACAGTTTACCACTTCCTCCAATAAAATCATGAAATACTTTTATTTTCAAAATTCTACTTGTCCACTAAAATTAAAACAGTTGTCAGGGTTTGATTCTCTTGTTGCAGTCACGTACATTACCCAAAATGATGAAAGATTCTTTCAATTTGAAAACTTTCCTCTGAACTTTGCAATAACATGGCCACCTCTCAAAACAGAGTAAATATTGCAACAGTGATGATAACATCTCATAGCGCCTTGTTTGGTAACGATTTTGAAAACACTATTCTGTTTTCTAAGCCAAAAACACATTTTTCTCAAACTCATTAACAATCGATTCAAAACACTTCTTAAATGTGGATTTCACAAAAAAAAAAAAAAAAAAAAACATTTTTCACATTTATGTCACATCAATATACTTTTTCAAACCAAAACCAAAACCAAAAATCACATTTCAAAACTGTTGTCGAACATACAGGCTTATAAACACTTTATAAGCAACAACAGCTTCCTCCAATAAAACCATGAAACTCTTTTATGTTCCAAATTCTACTTGTCCACCTACATTAAACCAGTTGTGATTGTTAGAATATCTTGTTGCAGTCACGTAAATTACCCAGAAGGATGAAAGATTCTTTCAATTTGGAAACTCTGAACTTTGCAATAACAGAGCCATGTCTCCAAACAGAGTAAACTGTGCCTGCGTACTAGCTGGAACAGAGAGATAAAGACAAGCCGCATCATGTGATAACCCAAGATCTCTTATGAATCACTTGCTCGATTGGGCTTCACAGGAACAAGAATTTAACCGACACAAAGAAACCACGTAAAATCTAACCTCACAAGCAGTGAATAGATATGATTCTAAAAAATTTAATTTAAAATTTAAGGGTAATATAGGAAGTAAAATGGTACTTTATCTACTTTATGATAACCAATACAAAGAAAACACATCATATAGGAAAATGATTTGTGGGGGACGGTTTTTACCGTCCTCCCAGCACATTCTTTATATTAAAAATTTTGATTTTAATTAAAAAGTTGTCTCTGAGCTGGAGTCCATTCCCTGTATATATATTGTGTGATAGATAGAATCTTTCACTAGAGAGAAGGAGTGAACCAAATTAAGTGAGAAAAAGTCAAAGCATAAAATAAGAATATACTAAAAAGGAGGGTATCAACTGTCAAGCTAAAGTGAGACTCTCTCATTTAATTGGTAGTTTTATTTACTCGTTAAGGTAGTTATATTATACCACAATCGATATATAGAACCTTAATGTAAACTAGTTAAAATGTTGCCTCAAAAACAGAGTTGCTGAAAAACGCACCTAGGCATCTTTTTTTTAAGGGACAAAGCGCCCACAAACCTTGTGATGTTTTGTGAAGCACTAGGCTATTAAAAAAGCTTTTTTCTTTTTTTTAATAAAAAAGCATGTTTTCCCCTATGCCAAGCTAGGATAAAGATTTTAAGGCAATTCGCATTCGCTTCTCTAAATTTTTATCTAAAATAACGGATCCTTGCTACTTTTTCAATTTTAGTTAAAGGCTTTTCAAATACACTTCACATTTGACTATTTATTCTTTTTCTATAACATTTAAATATATATATATATATATATATTTTGAGGGTTTCGACTGTTTCTATCTAAATTTTAGAAAATAATCTATCTTACACATGCCTAGTCAGTGCACAACCTTTATGCTTAAATAGGCCTCAGACTAGGGACATAAATTGTTGCTAAAGTTTAGAAAGCAACAGAAAAGAAGAAAACAAAACTAAAAACAACGTTGTATGCAAACTCCTCCTTAAGGAATAAGGACTAAACTATTATTAATACTAGTATGATCAGCAGATAAAATAGTGTCCTAGATGACCTTATCAACCTGTGGCTTCTAAAGCAGAGCTTCATCCTAACCCATGGCCTCCCAAGTTGGCCATCCGCTAAAAAGGCTAAGCATTTTCAAATGCAATTACTGCATGACTAGATGGTTTATTGCTTCATTCTTTTGAAAAAGGAAACTAGATGGTTTGAGTCCAGATTCACCTGTCTCTATATTAATACTTTCTAATAATATTTTTGAAATTTGCGTGTAGAGAAAGCATAAAATATTTGGGCCCTTGCCATAACATGTAACTAGGTGCGACACCCCGCATTGAAATAGTTAAGTCCCACATTGGGCGGGTGGATTATAAAGGCGTGTATATAACGAGTCTCACATTGGGGGTATATTGGACGAGATTGGGCTGCATTAATGACTTTAGGGTGTTCTAATTGTACATTAACAAGTCCATTTGGGGTATAAAATAGATGTGAGTAGTGCTTCCCTGCGACGTGACAAATGGTATCAGAGCCAATCTAGTAAACACGGTGCTGAAGACTATAGTGTGATGCAGACCTTGACAAAGATGTCACAGATTGAAACGGATGAGATTTTGATACCCTAGATTGTGGAACTTAAGTCCCATATTAGATTGATGAATTATGAGAGCATGTATGTGCCAAGTCCCCACATTGTTTGTATTTTATACCCCAAGTATGAAACTTAAGTCCTACTTGTGGGGGTATAAAACAGAGTATTAACTCTTCCTCTACACTATATTTGGAACTTATCTAGTTATGTACAAAGAATCTTAAATTGTGCTGATAATCCTTCTACTAAACAGTATCTCTTCCCCCATCAGATATGGTGAATAAGTTCATTGATTCAATTATGTATGAGGATGCGAGTTATATTTACGTATAAAAAGAAATCTCCAAAGCATCAAATATCTAAATTACTTTGCCTAGCTCAATCGCTTATAAGACTTGAAACCACAAGTATATTTAATTGTTAGCAGAAGAGGATTTGCAGATTTCAAAAATATTATAAGAAAGTTGGCTCGTATTGCCGCCGCATTGGGGAATTGTGATGTAACGTGAGCCCTGACAAAGACATTAGGAATTTGAATGAAAAAAATTATGATACCCTAAAAAGATAGTATTGCATGAGATGGGTGGATTGTGAATGTAACTGTGCTAAGTTCCATATTAGTTCTTTGTTCGGTGAAACTCGACTATTTAAGTGGCTCTGGAGCTCCAACAGTAACTTTGACTTGTCTTTTTGTGCAATGTTAATCTATAATTTTAAAGAACCATCATCAATCCTTATCCTCCAATATTGGTTTGTCCACTTTATCCAAGTTTTGTGTACATTTCTTGGCCTTGAACATAAGGTTTTCCCAACTGAAGATCCGCCATCTATTCCTAGTTCTCAAATATCGCTATGTTTAGTAATACTTTTCTAAAAGTGTTTTTGCTATCAAAACATTGAAAACACTTTTTGGACATAATAATCCAAACAAATTTTTATATGTAGCTCCTACAAAAAATACTTTTCAAGTTTTATTTTTTTAAATTACTTCTCAAAACACTAAACACTTTATAAAAAATAAAAAATAAAACATAAAACACTTTTAGAAAACTTCCTCCACCTTCATATAAGAATGCTTTGAAAACACATACTCCGTTTTTAAAAGCTAGTGAAAACTACCTTTGAAAACACTTTCCAAAATACAAAACAAAATTACTTTTCAAACTAGTTCTTGATAGCTCATTTTCCTTAACCTGGAATAAGCCGACTCTACGATTTTGCTCAAAGATAATTTACTATGTTTTCTAGTTAACCTTTCATCTATATGCTTCATATGTTATTCACCCTAATCCATGATAAGACATTGAAGAGAGAGAGAGAGAGAGAGAGAGAGAGAGAGAGAGAGGTCATGTGGTTCAATTGTAAGGCACGCCGATTTAAATGAATGGCACTATAATGTTTAGCACCTGTTGATTAAAGATGGTAATCATGTTTAAGTATTTCCTAACGTCAAAGATTTGTTATCTCTAATCTAAAACCCAGAAAAGCAAACCTATTTAAAGATGAGGTAGTTTAATATTACGACTTTTTATCCCTATCACTATTATTGCTAATATATAGCGAGAATGAAGCCTTTTTAAGAAAGCACTTTTAAATTCTAAAAATTTCAGCCTTTTTTTTTTAAAAAAAAAAAATTATTTCTTTCAAAAAATTTCTTGAATTCAAACCCCTTTTTTTTTTTTTTTTGTTTACAAGTAATAAATTAATCTTATTAAAAATGTAAGGAGCTCTTAAGTACACCGGTAGTATATAAGAGGAGACACCTAACTAGAAAGAAAAAAGCGAACAAGAAAATCATCATAACTAATCGTAAGAGGGGATACAAAGGCCGCAGTCTAAAGGTACAAAGTATGGAAGAAAGAAGAAATAATATCCTCCAATGATCTCTCCAAATCCTCAAAGCTTCTATTCTTCATCTCTCTCCAAATAATCCAAAAAAGGCAAGTGGGCACCATTTTCCACACCGCAACACTCTTAGGCCTTCCAACGGACCACCAACGCGCAAACAAGTCGATAACCCATCTAAACATAACCCAAGACATCCCGAAGCGGCTAAAGAGAACACTCTACAAAGCATAAGCCACATCACGATGAAAAAGAAGATGGTCCACATACTCCTTATCTCTCTTACACATGCAATATCTATCAATGACAATAACACGTCGTTTCTTGAGATTATTCAAAGTAAGAATTTTGCTTAAAGTTGCCAACCATGCGAAAAAGGCCGCCCTCAAAAGAGCCTGGGTCCGCCAGACCAAAGAAAGCGACTTCCTTCAAAACGACTTAACCTTGAAAAGACCTCTTTTGAAGGGAACCCACCAAAGTTTATCTTCACTACCTCTTCTCACTATAACTGAATGCAAGACTTGTACAAAAGACGCAAAAACACCCACTTCCCAATCATGCGCCTCTCTAGTAAAGCTCATGTTCCATTGAATAGAACCGCCTAGGAGCTCCACATTAACCGCAACAGAGGCGTCCTTTGACCTAGCAATACCAAAAAGAGCAAGAAAAGCACGCTTGAGAATTGTATCCCCACACCATAAATCATACCAAAAATCTAATCCTAGTACCATCCCCCACCACAAGTCTAGAAAAGCTTGAGAATGACTCCTAGCCTTTTCTAATGTTCTTCCACAACCCCACTCCAAAGGTTCCTACAGGCTCAAGAGAACACTACCCACCCCATAAGCTGCCATAATTTTGAATCCATTACAATTCTCCACCATGCGTCTCTCTCAATCCCATAGCGCCACATCCACTTACCTAACATAGCACAATTGAAAACCAACAAATTTCTTAACCACTCATTTATGTTACATATTTTCAATATGGGACTTAAGCTTTTTATACTCACGCATGTACACTCAACATTAATCTTTTCCTTACGGGTGAGTATATCACTAGATCACAACACTTCCCTGGAACGAAAACTTCATCAATCTTGTGCGGATTATGTGATGCACCTTCATCCTTACTCTAATTGCAAAAGGAACTACTATTATCCACCATACCATTACATTTCCCTTCAAATGAAAGCTTTATCAATATTACAGGTCATCTCTATGATCACCTGAGGGCTATATGGACTCTATCCATGCCATGTAGCTTCTCCCAATTTCAATTGCAAAAGGAACTCAGAAGCCATACATGCGCACCGTCTCTACTCTAATTGCAAAGGAACCACTATCATCCACTATAAGCATACAATCATTGGTTGGCTTTAGAAGTTTCTTAAAATGTGAGACTTCAACATTCCTACTCTCACAAAAGTATACTCAACAATACCATGCTTGTCATTATTTAACAATTTAATTATATGGCTCTTTGGTCACCAAAGATTCAAAAATAAAGATCTGATGGAGGCAGTAAAAAGCTCTTGAAAAAACCCATAATTGTTTATAGCCTGCGTAGTTTTAGGTTATTTTAGTTTTACTCTAATTTTTACGTTTATTTGTGTTAGCTCCATAAGACCTCTCCACTAAAATCTGTCCGGCGCTTTTAACTACGCTAATCATAAATGACACTATTAATTTATGGGAATAGGATCCTATTCCCAATTTATGTTGCCCTTTTATGTAGATTAGAAATCATCTTCTAGTCTAAGTTATAGTTGGAGAAATCATCTCAACACTATCTAATTATGACAAGCTTAAGATTAGAAGATGATTTCTCCAACTATAATTTCTCTTAGCGACTATACTCTTGCAATTATTCTGTCAAGTGAATGGCATAACAAATCTATTAACCGGATTTAGATCTCGTGCAATAGCGCTCTAATATGTGATGTTCATTGCCACATCATCAACATAAATTAAAAACTGAAACGTTCTCTTTTTTCAGCCGCCAACCCTACTTCCACCATGGCCATGGTAAAGCATACTACCAGTCTAACACCACCTCTTTTTTCGGCCGCCAACCCTGCTTTCACCATGGCCATGGTAAAGCATACTACCAGTCTGACACCATCACGAAACACCTCTCTTTTTGTATAGACAAAGGGATAGTCAACCACCCATTTGGCTGTTTGTGGCCAAAGAAAGTGATTCGACCACCACAAAGGCTACTGGAGGTGGATCTATGATTTGTCTTCCTTCTGTTGTTCATATGTGATTTCATGGTTGGATCTATTTTGTTCTGCTGTTTTTTTGGTGAATGAGATTCTTGTATAGATTATATGTATGGAATAGCCAAAATTACCCACCAGCTAGCGGCAGGTACGGGGCAGATTCCGCCTCTTGTGAACAGGCTGCAGGTGGATACCGAAACCGCCCCCCGCTGGTGACTAATACATGAACAAGATAAGGCTGAAATCCGCCCCTAAGAGGCGGTGCTCCGCCCTAGACAAAAGCGCGTTTACAAGGTCATACATGCCAATACAAAAATTCCAAGGCTGAAACCTAAAATACGAAATCGCTTTTCTGCATAGATACGTCTAAGCTTACATCGTGGTCTAAGAGAAAAGACGACATCACAATCACAGGAACCGCCTGCTCGTACGTGGAAAGTCGTAGGAATTACACTTTTGCCGCAATATATAATTTGGATTATTCGTTGTTTATACTCCAGATATACTTAGGTTTATAAATTTGGTGAATCACAAAATTACCTAAATTAATAAACTCTTATAAATATAATCTCGAATTCACCACCAAAAACATGCCAATCACAATTACAATAAGAAGAGCATTCAATATCATAATTTCAGAAGAGCAGAATTTGACATAAAGTCAAGGTAATGAGAATTCATACTAAAATCAATGAAATTTCATGTTGATTGGCCTTAATTAAGATAGCCAGATAAATTACACTAGGCTAAGTGCAACAATTAATGGTGAACCACAGTAACAGGTGCACTAGCATGTTCACAACAAAAAGCCCCAAAAATTGTTGGGCGGTCCAAAATCCAAAAGCAATTACAATTAACAAAAAATCTATATTCCAAAGCCATCTTCATATGAAGATATTTCCAAGTGGAGGATAAGCGTATTGCTGGAATTGATTCCATATAAAGATTGCAAAGGCTTCCCGGCGCATCTGACACCGAAACCCAACTCCGAGAAACTGATATTTTAGGGGGCCCGTGGTGTCAAACAGTGGCACCGACATGACCGAAGAAGACCATGCGATTAGACCCACCGCCAACCAGAATTAATTGCTCCATCAACTAGGGTTTGGCATACAGAAAGCACGGAACATGTATGGACTATACGGAGCAAAAATATCTTCGAGCAAGATATTTAAGATATTTTCCCCTGATTCTGACTCAAAGCTAAGACAGGTGACCGTACGGAAAGCAGAGATGGACCACAGAGGGACATGCAAAGAGTAGAAGCGAGGTCTTCGCGAGCTGATCGAGACAAAAAGAAAGGAAATTTGTGACAGTGTGTGTGTGAAAGTTCAAGAATGGCCAACCTCTCTGCACTACAGAACTCGTAGAGCCTGCCTCGGTCGGAGAAGATCAGGAGCGCCACCTCCACCTCGCAGAGCACGGCGAGCTCGTTAGCCTTCTTCATCAGCCCGCCCTTCCGCTTCGAGAACGTCACTTGCCGGCTGATCTTGTCCTCGATTCGCTTCAGCTGCACCTTCCCCCTCCCCATTCTCTCTCTCTCTCTCTCTCTGATGACCAAAGCCCTAACCTTCGAATCGGATGGGGTCCACGAAACAGTTCTGTTTTCGGCTTATGAGCTCCGGAGACGAAGAGGCAGAAGTGAATTTTGACTTTCAAGTCCACAGAGGCCAACAGAGCTAGGCGATTCCAAAGTCGGTTCTTCGATTTGACGCGTGGCACCCTTCGATTTGACCCGATGTGCCTTCTCGGCGAAGGCTTCTCGCACGTGCGAACAGAGCAAGACAAACCTTCAGGGAATGTTTGGTTGATCTTTTTCTCCCCAGTTTTCCCTTCCGAAAAATAGAAGTAGGATACTATGAGCATCATTTTATTTATCTCGAGGACCATACTCTTCCACGTGGCAAGCACCCTTTTCGTACGTTCCAGATTTATGATGGGACAATTATCCAAGTGTCGATCTTATGGACGCGTGTCGGAAAACCAGCGTTAAAGAAAAAGGATACGTCTGACGCTTACTAAGGTCCGTCACGGTCTATAACTATAGGGACATGATTGGCTCACAACCCATTTGCACAACTCCATCACAACCCCACTCACAATGGTGTGGGGCTCATACACATGGGCCCCACATCATTGTGAGTAAGAGTTGTGAGGGAGTTGTGATGGGGTTGTGGTTTTATCATTTTCCATAACTATAACGATAGGTCGATAGCCGTGAGATCTGTGTCTGCCAGGCTATGGAGCCGCAAAGTTGGGCCGAAGTAAAGAATCCAATTACGTGGTGGACTCGATGGTCTTGCTCTTGGGCCGGATTTTTTTGGAAAACATTTTCTCTTAATCTTGGTGGATTCGTAGTAGATTGGGCCGGAGGCTCAAACCAAATTTGCAGGGGTGAGCGTTGGTTCGGTAGGCGGTTAAGTCGGTTAATTCGGTCGGTTAACCGACTTTTGTCGGAATGTAGTCGGTGAATTTATTTCGGTTAAGTCGGTTAAGTGGTTAATAGGCGGTCGATCAAGTCGGTTAAGCGGTTAATAGGCGGTCGGTAGTCGGTAAAGCGGTTAATAGGCGGTCGGTTAAGTCGGTTAAAGCGGTTAACATTCGGTTAAAATGGGTAATGAAACGACGTCGTTTTGATTTTTATAAAGGAAAAAAAAAAAAAAAATGATCATACGTTTCGTTCTTACTAAAACGACGTCGTTTCGTTTTATGTCGGTTCGGTTAATTGGTCGAAATAGAATTCGGTTCGGTTCGATTCGGTTACCGCTTAAAAGGCGATTCGGTTCGGCTGCCGCTTAAAAGGCGGTTCGGCTTGGCTGCCGATCCGGCTTTCGAAATAAAATTTTATACCGACTACCGAACCGAAATTAGTCGGTTAAAGTCGGTAGGCGGTCGATGGCGGTTCGGTTCGGTAGGCAGTCGGTAGGCGGATAATTTGCCTACCCCTACAAATTTGGAGAAAACATTTGTCCTTGAGTAATGAATCCCTACCGCTTAAATATACAATTTTTCACCACCTTATCTATGTGGCAAGGTGGACCCTCACCTTAATTTATTTTTAAAAAATAAAAAAACTCAAAAAGTAGTAGGAAACCACCTTGCCACATAGGCAAGGTGGTGAAAAGTTGTATATTTAAGCGGTTGGGATTCATTACTCAAGTAATTTCACGTTGCAAGACAGAAGACACTTTGGTTCAAAGAAATAGCAAATTTTCAAATTCAATTCCTTCCCGTATGAAAGCTATTCTTCTATACAAATATCTTAGAAAAGAAATTATCCACAGATAAAATTGAGATTTGGATAAATTTGAATTGAATATTTTGTGGGTCATTAACAAGGTCGATGATTGAATAATTGGTCAATCGACCTTGTTAATGACTCTTCCTCTTCTCCAAACTCTTCCCGCGGCTTCTCTGAAACTTTTTATCAAACACTTCGGGTGTTTCACCTTTGTTTCTTCACCCACACAGAAAGTTTACCGCCACTGGCCTCCCAATCCTCAACTGAATCATTTGGACTTTGGAATTGGTAATACAACACAACAGTCCACAAGATTAATTATTCAAATGGTGACGTCCCTTCCCAAAGAGTAGAAAATTCTTTGTAGATCTGGGAAAAATACAGAAAAAGTTAGGGGAAAAAGCTAAAGAAACCAAACAACCCACAAATCAAAACTAAAATGAAAACAACGAGAAGCCAGATCTGGGGTCATACTACAAGAGAAAATCAATTGAAAAAAAATAAAAAAATTTACCTTTGTACGGTGGCGGTTCATCCCAGCGGGCGTGTGGTGGTTCTTGAGCGAAGTATGGTGGCTGTGGGCTCGCGGCGTACGGTCGTGACCCAGCGTCGCACGGTGCTTTCCGTCCATGATTTGGCGTTCCCGAAGCTCAGCCAAGTAAGGTGATTCGTTACTTGGCGTCTGTTGGGTGGCTGATCCGTCGACTAGTCTGGATATGGTGGATTTTGGGGGAGGGGAGGGAGGAGCTCTGAAGATGGGGGCAAATTTCGTTTTATGTAGAATAGAAGAGTTTTGAAATGGTTTTGAATTTTGAAATGATTTTTTTATTTTTTATTTTTAAAAGGTACAAACAGCTGGCTTTATTTTGTCCTGGGATGAAATGGACGGCTTAGATTTTCAAATTTGAGGAACTCAGATTTTATGAAATATGAGGGGATCTCAATCCCATTCAATCATTATTCTCAATACTTAATACTTGGCAATTACCCGATTAGTAATGATTCATTGCCACCTTTTGATACAACTTTTTATTCCTATCTGATTTTATTTTTAAAATTCAAAAAGTAGTAAGGGACCACCTTGCCACATAAGTAAGGTGGTAAAAAGTTGTATCAAAATGTGGCAATGAATCATTACTCTTACCCAATAGGCAACCGTCCTTAATTTTCTCTTAATTTGGAGATTATTTATTGGAAATTGTGGGCAGATGCCATTTACATTAAACATCTTCTATTTCCTACAAAAACATAAATATATTATATATAATTCATCTATCTATGCTTGTGCGTTCACTTCAGATTATTTTTAAATAGTAAAAAACTGTTTAATGAGCTAATTTTTTTAAAAAAGAAAATTGTTTTAAAATGATGTGTCACTATCACTTTTAAGAAAAAATTTCCTTATAAGTTGATTTTTCCATAAATCGAAAATATCATTTTCACGGTGTAGTTTGGTTTATCTTAATATCTTCGAGTCTCTGACCCAGTCGAATATTGATTTACCTTAATATCTTCGAGTCTGACCCAGTACTCGATTTTCCTCAATAAATTAGTCCATCTTTTCAATATCTTGCGTGTGAGACTGATTAGTATAGAAATAACGGGCTCGTTTGGTAAAAACACGTGCAGAACAGAACAGAGTAGAACAGAACAGAGTAGTGGAGTTGTTAGTTTTGAAATTAGTAAAAAGTGATGATGTGATATAAAATAAAAAGAATTTGTGTAAAAAAATGAAAAAAATTTGTATTGTAGTGAATTTTTTTATTTGGATAATAATAAAAAAATTATTGATATGATATAAAAAGTGAAAAAAATGAGAATGTTTTGATGTTGATTAGTAGTGAAAAATATAAAAAAAAAAAAAATGAAAAAAAAAATACATAAACAATACTGTTATGTAATGTTGCTAGACAAACAAACCCAACAATTTGAGTACAGAAATATAGATCATTTCCCTGTCAACTATTAGATTTTTGTACTGGCATCCAATTGGCCCCAGATGCTGACTCTTAAAAATAATATATATATTTAAGGTTTGAGTGCTTTAATTAATATTCATTGGCCATATAACAAAAAAACAAGAGCTTACATGTCTTTAAGAAAATGGCTTAAAACACGGAAAGATGTAAAAAGGGCCCATTACTAAAAAAGTGGTTAGTGATTAATAATCGGCATCCAATAACCGCTAACCGGTAATTATAATTATTTTAGGTTATTATTATTTTTTAAATAATAGCAACCGATTATACATCTTTAATTTGAAACCAACTTGGCCGATATCAAGAGAGCTAATATGATTGTTAAGACCAAGTTAGAATTGAGCATCGCTTTTTCACTTGTTCTTCTCTATTTTATTTGAAATTGAAACGAAAAAGCAGTTTTTTGTTTTCTGTTTTTTTGTCAAAATTTTATTTTATTACATTATGCATACACCACATCATTTAAAAATGATCATATTCCGTTGCAGCTGGCGATGCTTGAATTTCAAGCGTCCATGGATGGACCAACCCGGGCCCGGCCTACTTCTACCAGCTAATAGGCCATGTCCAAGTGTCAATTTGGTTGGAACACCCTAGTCCCTAGTGATAGTAAAGGCTGGCTCTCTATATATTCTTCCATTCTTTTTCCTTTTTTTAGTCTTCCAAGTTTTCCTTGTTGGAAAATTTGGTTAAAGTCGTTAAAGGACATAACTAATCCTTGGCCAGGCCAAAGAAAAGCACACCATAATTAAGTAAGCTATTTATTGAAAGGATTATAGCAAAGCAGATGCTTGCTTAACTTAATTATAAATAGATTGGAATATATTTCCTTTTTTCCTGATCAAATCTCTCTTATTGGATAGGGAATCAAGCATTGATATTATCTTAATTAATAAGAAATATCAGTTCAAGGATTAATGGACATTCTCCAATCGAAAATATCATTTTACAGAAGATGTTTCCAAATTGATATGATATATTTGGATCTAAATTGATATAATACAATTGTAATTAGATAATATAATATATTTAGAACTAAATTAATAGGCTTAAACTTTTAGATTAAGCAGTTTTTCAATATATTAAATAATGGTGATAATGGAAAACTCTTTTGATTTTTATTTTTCCACTGCACTATCTTCATTTATCTGGTTTACTTGGAAATTACTTATACTAAACTTTAAGTCATCTTTTTATTGGCGAGACAATTTTAAACTAATGGATCAGAATCCCTTGTAATTAGTTGCCCAAATTATAACTAATTGAGAGAAGATCTCGATGGATTAACCCATGTGTCTGAACAAATCTCATATTGTCTAAACACCTATTCAGACAAATAAGCTCATTCATAACCCTCCCTTAGAGCCCTCTGTCATGCAGGGATAAATTAATATACTTTGAGTGAGTGGAAACACAAATTAAAGGTTGGGTAAACTAATATACTTGTGCGAGTGAGAGCAAAACTCAAGGCTAAGCCCAGAGGCATTATGATTTGAAAGAGATGTGTTACAGTACTGTTAGTTAGGGGTACCCCTTCGGTCAAATTAATGGGTCGTGTCTCTTGGAGACAACTCCCTAGATGAGTTGTTACTCTTTTGAAGGTTCATATATAGGGGCATCTATAAATAAGTCTATTGTCCACAAATGTAACTTTTGTTAAATTATCATTTATTACAAACATTTAAATTTTATAAGAAATGAATCAACTATTAATTCAATTAAGGACAAAAATTTCTTACAACCCACATATAAGATTGACATGTGTTTCTTAGTATATGAGAAACATATGTTATTTAAATAGAATTAATGTGTTTCTTACATGCTTTTTTAATAGCATTAATAAAAAAATATATACTTCTCACATGTTTAAAGAACACATGTCATTTTTATACGTGGGTTATAGGAAATTTCCTATAATCATTTTGTAAGAATTTCTTTACATCACGTGTGAACTCAAACTCATATTTAATTAATAATTGAGGCTTAACATATAGAATGTTTAATAAAATATGAACACAAAACTTTTGCTTTTGTATTATATTAAATCATAATTTATCTCAAATATTTAAACGAATAAAAATAATTTATTTAATTATTTAATTAATATTCTAACAACTTAAACCCTTAGTCATGGTTTTGCCTCTATGTAGTCCATATATAGTCTAATACAATCACAATAGTTTTGGGTTTGTTGTATCTCTACGGGGATCAACAATTTCTGACTTCATATATATAATGTGCAGTACTTAGTTTTGATGAAAACCAATTAAAGACTGCAAAATTACTGATTAATGATAAGTTTGTTAATGTATTTTAGATGGGGTTTCTTGTTTGAAAAAGTGAAAAAAGTGTCTAGACATGACATAAAGTTGAAAATTATTTTTACATTTTGAGAAGCTAGCGGTTTGTGTTTCAAGTTATTTATTGATGGATTTGTCTCGAGAATAAAACACAAACAAAACATGGCCAAATTGCAAGTTAATTTCTAACTCCCTGAACAACCACATGCAGTACGTAGCGTACTACCAAGTTTGGAGAGATACATATATAGAACAAAAATACAACACACCTTAGATGTCTACTGATGAACCTATCTTTGTGGATGATAAGGCTTAATTTATTACAGTAAAAAGCGATCATGACTAATTAATATATCCTAGCTGCAGGATGAAGGAAACCAGCTGTGACCTCTACTGCACATCTTGACTCTTTTTTCGTTCCGAGTTCAAGTGTTCAAGCTTGAAACGTTCTTGAACAGAAGATATAAAATTTGCAGCCTTCATATCGATGCTCTCGTCAGCAGCCACGCCATAGATAAGGTTTTCATGTTGGCTGCTGTCGGCCGGAACTATAAATGACACCTGCTGTTTCTGCGGCTGAGCAAAGACGTAGTCCTGGGGGAGCAGGAATTCTACTGAAGCAGTTGAAGGAGAAGACTGGCTTGGCTTAACCTTGCTGGTGTATTGCACATGAGTTGAGGAAGGCTTGGCTGCTGCCCGATGGAAAGACATCAACTTGCCCTTGAGGAACCCTCTACGCTTGCGGTTTGCTTCCATCTTGATTAATTAACCTGATCAATATATATGTTTGATATCAGATTTCGAATGTTGAGTGTTCAGTACAAGAGCCAAGAGGGTCTATATATACCAGTTGTAAGGGGTACTAGCTAGCTTCTTTGTGTTGAAATCATCTGCAGATAGACATGAAAATTTCTGACTGGGCTATATGTGGTCCCCTATACGCTAAATATCTCCAAGGCATAATCTTCTTTTAGACTATTTACGGGGTTATATAGATAGATATATAGATATATTCAAATCATTTATTAGATATATTCCAAATTTCCAATAGTTTATCAAACAGCTAGCTAGCCTAAACGCTTTCCAAGATATCGAGAACTAATTGGTCTTTATTATTGCATGCAATAATGTCTTTATTGTATACAATTACATATAGATACGAATCTCTTTAGGGAGATGAAAGCGCTGCACAGTGGAATCCTACTCTTATTAACTCTACAGTCTAGTGATAGTCTTAAAATATTATTTAAATAATTAAATTCACTTAAAATAGCATATTGAGCCGGCCAGGCGGCCAGCACTAGCAGATGTCTATCGATCATATTCCAATAGCGCTTGAGTTTGAATGTTTTAAGTACTCTTTTTGCACTATTTGAGGGAGGATAGATCAAGATAGGGCACTGCACCCTCGAGACAATCAACTTGAAAGATCAAATTGGAACCTCCAGCATCGCAATCTTTGCTATATATGTTTGCTATCTGAAGTTGGTCATTCAAGTTGTCAAACTGTAAAGTGAAAAGTAAAGGGGGAATGTATTTTATAGATAAGAACGGCGTCCCTTTCGACACATTGCGTTCCGTGAGCATCTTCCGGCCTGGAATATGAGGAGTAGTTTTCAGGTTTCAGGAAATGCAGAACTTAAGAGTAAGAGACGCAGGCATGATGATTCATTAATTTGCATTGGGTATCCTAGCACGCACTTAATTAATAACAATAACAAGTAATTATAGGGGCATTAGAACTTGTGAACACTTTCTGTCCTCTCATTTGTATATATTTGATAACTAGATTCAAGGTTTAAGCTCAGAATCTAATGTGACGTTAAAGCACCCGTCATTCCAAAAACTTTAAATCGATAGGAAACGGTGAAATCTGACTCTACTTTTCTATGATGGAGCGAGCTACGGTTGAGAAAACTGTACTGGTCCTGCAGGCTGCAACTTGGGCTGCTTTGCTTTACTCAGACACTAATAGACACTAACAGCAATAAAGTTCTTGCGCTTTTGAACGTTCAAGGATAAGATCGATATTCTAGGTACCTGATTGTCAAGTCCCACATCACACCGGCCAGTACTACAAGTGGGTGTTTGTTGGCTTTTCTAATTTTTTCACATCACCTTATTGGACATCAGGATGAGACCTATATTTATGACTCTAATATGTCTTAATATACACTTATGTACATCAAGGTGACGTAGCAGTACCATTAGCCAATTTTCTGACTTTTGGACTTACAGTATGAAAGCCTGATCGACTTGAAACATATTTCAGTTCTAGGAAGCTTGAACAAATTTGAGATGTCTTAAACATCAATCTGAACAAATCTGGGAAGTTTTCTGTGAACAGATTCGATCTATTTGACCAAGAGTCCTTGCTCCTCCCCAGTAGTTCTTGCTCTGCTTTTGATGCCTAAAGCAAGAATCTTTTGGTGGACCAAAAGTGCCACTGCTTTGTCTCTAAACGTTCTTTTGAAGCTAAGTTTTAGATTTCTTGTGCAAAATTACTGAGAGATAAAGTTAGCGGACTAGTGATTACCTTAAGTGATTTTCGCATCAGTGTCGTTAATGTGTCTTGATTATGTAAAAATTGTGAAGAAGATTGTGAAAGAATAATTTTCTTACCTTAATATGGCAAGTTGGCAAAAGAGATATTTGTTCTTCTGCTTAACTTGTACGACTGCTGTTGTGTCTCAATGGTTAAAGAACTTCATTGGCCCCACTACACACTGTCCCCCGTGATAGGATCTCACATCCTCTGAAATTGTCACTTTTCACCAAAGATGGACCGAGATCCGGTGCACTATTTATGGTAGGGTATTATACTGGGTATAATACTTTGTATTTCGTCCAATCCAATCACTTTCTTTGGCCATCCCAACAGCCGTCCCAAATTATTACTATTATTTTTTATATATATTGTCACCATTATATTTATTTAAAATAAATGACATAAATAATAGTGTTATTACACGGTCTCAATCTCAAAAGGATGGTCCTTTGATGTTGGAACCGCGCGTTCTACTAATTTGGAACTTTTGGATTTGTTATGACCAATGACACGAAGACTCATTCATTGAACTTAATTTGGGCCTGTCAATATCCGCCAATTTTTCTGATAATTAAGCAAATGGGCATGGGAATGTTATATGATAAAATAAATTAATATATTCCTTCGAGTGACTTTATTGAACAAATTAACACCTTGAATATTTATATATGAGGCATTTCCATAATAATTGGTAATGCAGTTGAATGCACGGTCCGACTCAGCCAAGGAATGCTCGCAAGAATGAGTAAAGATAGTAGGAGATTTGCCGGGAATCTTGGGTGGGAAAAACCTTTTGTGCTTAAGTTAGGAGAGGTGCAAGAAGAATTGTTCCAAGGAAGAGAGTTAGAGTGTTAGTGGAAAGAATAGTTATGTGACGGTAATTGAAATAGTAGTATGTCTTCTACTTAGTAGTATGTCCCACTTTCGGTGTTTGTTAAGCAATCATTGTACCGATACGTTAGCTTTGTTGATTTGGTTGGAACCCATGATTTAGGCTAGCTTGATTATTCCGATTTCCGACCCAAATGATAGGCTCCCAAGCTAGCTTGCATCCTTGGCCAAAACCTACTCCTAATAAGTTGCTGGATCGTAGTAGCTAGAACACTCTCCATCTGCCCGCCAGCAATAGATCGAGGTGGTTCGATTCCCGTTACACGTGATGTGGTGAAAAATTAATATTGATTCAACGAGATATGCCTTGCCTGAATTCAGATTTAAAACTTGTCGTCTACTTTCAATAAATGTTTGGAACAGGAAACTTACAATAATGCAACACCGCATTCTCCAAAAATTGAGAAACAAGGAAAGATCTATCAAGAGAAAGATTTATTCGAGCAAATATCTTAAGAGTTTCATCGAGCCGGCTGAACAGATTATGGAAATCATATATATTTGTCTCGAGATTGCCAAATCAATGAGCGTGCATGAGATGGCCATGCATAGATCACCAGAGAAAAATGACGATGTGCTGACAACAAAGGTGATGAAAATGAACTGTTGATCATGAGTAAATTAAATATATACAAATTGAAATCTGTGGGACCTTTTAGGTATAACTTTAAACATTTTCTGAACGACATTAGGTGAAGATTATAAAATGATATTAATCCATCAAATCAAAATGAAGGGGTTGTTATGTACAGCGCGCTCTCCCTTCTTTCCTATATAAAGCAAATCCACTCTCTTCTCTTTTGGTACTCTCAATTTCAACAGCTATTCCCATAGCTTGTTGCTTCGTTTGTAAATAAAATCACTTTCTTGTTTCTGGGAATTTCGTTCTCCTCTTCTTTCTCTCTCGTCTTCTTTCCGGGAGTGCATATATACATGGCTAGCTGCATGGGCATTATATCTATTTCTTCCAACATTGAAGAACGTTTATGGATTTTACTTTCCTTCTTCATTGATGTAATAGTTTCTTGACAATAATGGGTGGAGTTTATGATGTTGGCAAGGCTCAATCAAATCAAAGCTCTCAATGCTTAATTGGGTCCTTTAATCTGATTGAGCCGTGCCAATATCACTTTCACTCTCTGCATCACCAAATTAAAGCATCATCATATATTAGTATTTAATTTGTAGTAAACATTTTTTTTTTATATAGAATATTAATTAAATGTTTATTTTTTTTTTTTATCAGTTTAAGTTTTTAGGATTTAAATCCTCATGACTTTATAATGCACATTCCCGTGTTAAAATTAATTAAATAATTAAATTTAATATTTTCTTTGATTTAACCATTCTACTTAATTGTTATCAATCATTATCAGGTAACAACATTTTAATAAACTAACTAGAAAGGAGATCGAAAAGGGGAGAGAGAAGAAAATGTAGTAAAAAAAATTCAGGATTCTTATATCCTCTTTTCTTCCCTTTTTCCTTCTTTTGTACAAAAAGGGGAATTCTGATTCTTATATATTCTTGATTCTACAATTGGGATCAGATACGTTTTCTAGCATATGGGGTTGTAAAAATAGATCAAAATATTGGGTATTTGATTTTATTATAATTATCTTATATGGCAATTAATCCACATGAATGCCACGCGGTAAAATATGGGTAAAAAATTTAAACAATCAAATTTGACAGACAAAACCAATTTTTACGATATACTAATCTTATTAAAAATACATGTGACAATCACACATAGATTGAGTCGGAGGAATCACATGTTCTAACTCAGTCTATTAAACTGACATGTGTCTAAAATACATGTGACAATCACACATAAACTGTGTTGGAGGAATCACATGGTCCAACCCAGTCTATTAAACTGATACGTATCTAAAATACATATAATTCTCTACTAAAAAATATTTTACTAATTTGACAAAAATAATAGACATTCATCCCTTTCTCATCTCCGTACAACGGATTTGAAAATAGGATGGGTTAGAAATGGGCGTGGAACATGACTCAGTCAAATTGCTTAGACTGGGTCGGGCGGGCCGAAAAAAGCATCATGAAAGTCCATATAAGAGTTTAGAGGCCGTGAGTATGTGGGCCATTAAACTGGTGGCCCAAGAAGTAGCATGAGCAGGGCGATGCTTGGAAGCCCAAGATGAGCCCCAAATCCAATCTAGTCGTCTTCACCAAGCATATTCTCTCTCCAACAAGAAACCCTGTAAAACCCTTATACACAGATCCTCTCTGATCCTTAACAAATAGAAAGGAATAGCGCTTGAAAAAAATCAAAGAAAAGAAGAAGAAGAAGATAGAGATAGCGCTCTCTTTTCTGTGCAATTTTTTTCTCTTCGGCTCGGACCCAGAAGCACAACCAAATGGCTTTGACGAACTTCATACTCACGGTGGCCGGTGTTAGCGCCGTGATTCTGCTGCTAAGGAGCGACGTCAAGCAATCGGCGGCGGTATTCAGGCGCAACGTCAAGCACATCCGCCACTGGCTTGAAGAAGAATCTGCCTCTGCCTCCAAGTAAAAACCCTCCTCCTCTATGTATTATTTTCTCTAAATCTTTTTGAGATTTTTTTTTTTTTTTTTTAATTGTCAATCATTTTCCTCTTATAAAGTTGTATGTATTCGATATGGAGAATGATAAAGAAGAGGAAACTGAGCATTTACACTGAACTCTCTACTTCTAGTTTTTCTCTAAAATTTTAACAAAACTCACAAAATACACCATTGAACAAACTCTCTACTCAATGTTAAATTTTACTTTTGTCAAAAATGCTCTCCGAAGGTAAAGAGTCCAAAATTGAAAGTTAAAGACTTTTTAATGTAATTTTTCTTTCGTACTTTTTCTTCTTTCCTCTCAACTAAAGTAAATTTTTAATGCAAACAGTTCAAAAGTTGGTTTGATCAATAAAATATAATATATAGTTGAAGTAGAGAAATATTTAGAGAGTTTGACGATTAGTGGTTTTAAAAAGTGGCTAGCTAAATCAACAAAAATAGATTTTAAGAGTTAAACTTAGAGAAATTTTGAAGATTTTAATGTTTTAATGCTCTAAAAGTGGATTTTATGTATTTTTGTGTTGTTGTTCAGAAAAAAAAAGGGCATTTCAGGTCTTGCATTGGGTTATGCTGCTAATTATGTATTTTCTATTTATCCTAGACTTGATTCAACCTGTTATGCCGTTTATGGGATTTGGGTTGTTGATGTATTTGACTATTTGAGGGAATATGAAATTTTTCGTTTTTAGTGGGCAAGTGGGATATTAAACTAGAGCGAGCAGAATGAACCCCAAGTGTTGCTTGAGGTTCTGTAAGGTTTGGGGGAGTTTACAGTTACTCATATGCCGCCTGTGCTTCTATGCTAGTGGTGGTTGTTATTAGCAAGGGATCAATGGCGGAGGCCTGGTTGAAGTTCAGCTGGATGCTAAAGAAAAGTTAGCAATGCAGTAATCTACTTGTAAATATGTACTTTGGTTAAATTATTGGTTTATCGGTTCAGCTTTTTGATTAGCTCCTGCCTTTCATCCTTTTTTGATTCAACCGGTTTTGGGGAGGGGGAGGGGGGTAATTATTTGATCAATATTAATATCATATAAAATTAGTCCAACTCTGTCAAGCATATTTAAGAAAAACTCAGCATATTGTCAGCAACTTAGGGAACACATGACTGTGTACAACACGCATACTGAAGGGCAAACAAACAGGTCTTGGTAAACTGTGATGAGAGATAGATGGAGAGTAAATGAAGCTCATGTTAACCAGAAAAGAGAATTATCAAGAGCTAGTTGAAGAACTGTTTTTGAAATATAAGATGGAAATTCCCTTAATAAAAGAGTGAAGAATATTTCAGTCCTCTTCAGCATCTAAAATCAGGTTCTTGCTTCATCATTAACATTTTTCAATAGCAATAGGGTGTTGTTGTAATCATGCAATTTCCAGCTTCAGTTATGACTAGATACTGTTGTTGGATTTCCTGTAATTCACAAGAAAATTTTCTTTTGCTTTTTCTTGTACCTGTAGCAAGTCGACGGCTGTACATTAGCCACTGATGATGGTTTGTAGTTGGTTTAGGCCACTGACTCCAACAAAATCTGACAGCTTCAATTCCTCTGATAGATGTTTAGGAAGAATTGCTGTTGATGTTGATTCGGTTGCTTTGGAAAAAGAAAATGCAGACCGTTTAACATAGTGATTTGTGCAATCTGAAGCATACTAAAATATTGAACTTATGGCATAACTTTCATGAAATTAATTACATACTTTTCTACTCTCTCTGTTTCTCTTGCAAACGGAAGGGCCAAAAGGCAGTCATCATTCACTTGCCTCTGGATTTGTTTTATTTTGTCATTTATATTATAGAAGACTTGTCCAGCCAAACCTGCATTTACATGTTTAGCTGTTATCGTAGCGCGCAGCACTGTACTCCCATTGCTATCATTCTTTTGGACGTAGTTTCTAACTGGTCTTTAGTTGTAGTTTCCATCTAAATACACATTAACATGACTTTGATGAATCTTGCAGGGAAGCAGGGAAGGCAACTCCCAAGGAACTGGAATCAAAAGTTCCTCCAAAAGACATTCCCAAGGAGGACAAGCACTGATGTCTCTTTGTTGGTAGCCTGGTGTCGTCTACAAGAGTTACCTAGTTGTTTCTTTGTCTTTTAATTTTTTTCCTTAAAATATTTGATGGTTTGTTTAGAACAAGTCTCGGTGAAACGTCAGGGTACTTCTGCACCTAATTTTTTTTTTAATTGTAAATTTTGTTTTAGCCAGTTTGGTATCGTACTTGGTGTATTTACAAAGTAAGAGCATTCACAGCGGATCGTGTAAAATTTTATCTAGAATAACTAATGAAAACTCACTTTTGCTAATTTAGCTAATGGGTTTTAAAATGCATAATACATCCGATTATCTATTCTTAACTTTATACTCTTTTTTAACTCTTATTTTATTCTTTTTTTATCTCTTTTCTACTTTTTGTCATTTTACTTTTTCACTTTTTGTATGTAGAAAACAATAAAATAATGGATAGATTGGTGAATAGTGCAACTCCACATGTAGAGGTGCACTATTCACAAATCTACCAAAACTCTACTTTAGATTTAGGATAGATAATCTAATAGAGTGTGTTTTTAGTATCTATGTTATCTATTCTAGCTAAATATGAGTTTTACATAACCCAATGGAAATGCTCTAAAATGTCTTGTTTTACAAAGAAGTTCTATAGTGTAGTAGGGTTGTAAGCTAGTCAGCTCGTGCCAATATTAACTGTTTGAGCTTAGCTCAAGTTCGAATCAAGTTTTAGGAACATGTTCAAACTTGTCTGGACAGAAAAAATCAACCAAGTTTGAGCTCGAGTTAGATTCCACTTTTATTATTATTACTGGGCAAATTAACATTGATTTTATGCTATAAAATTGCTAAGCCGAACACTATAAAAATTACATAAATTAATATTTTTATTATTCTTCTACTAACATACATAAACAAGATTAACGAGACGAGTTGAGTTTATACGAATATTGTTCACGAGCTTAAATTGAGTCGAGTCGAGTTTATTTGTGTTTGGCTTTTATAATATTCGACCAATAATTATTGTTCAATCTTAATTTTTTTTTATTAAACAAATTGAATTCGAGTTGAACTTATAAGAGGCTATGAGCAGAGTTCGATGGTTCATTTTCAACCCCAACTTGTAGCCTATAGGGTCAAGTAGAGCTGGCCAAGGATCTCTCCATGCTCAGCCCGAAGTGCGATGACATTGTGCCGAGCTCGACCCGGCTTGATTATAATTTGTGAACTTTACTACAATTGAAAATCTCTATACTATTCTTTTTGTTTATTTCCAAAACGAAGACCTTAAATTTCTAATAGTAATTGAATAATATACCACGACCCAGCCAAAGAGAGAGACAGGGTGTGCGTATATATTTGGTGTCAAGATGAGGGGAGCATGGAGGAGTCAACAACTGGCAAAACAAGTGACTAAAAATGCCGAGTCTTAGGGGCAGAAATAGAAACATGTGGGGTAATTGAATGAAATGCTGTAGAATTCACAGTTTGGAATTGAAGTAGATATGGACAATTAGTGAATGATACGTGATAGGTGCCATGTCATATATGAAAATTGGATGAAAAAAAATTCCTACTTGTATTTATATTATTTTTTTGTTATAGCAATATGCCAAAAAAAAAAAAAAAAAAAAAGCTTTGGGATTTGAAGTATATACCTCCAAATTCACTTTACTAATTATTTATAGTCTATGTTTGCCTAGTTCAACTTTCTCCATTTTTATTTTTTTTTTACAATCTTTCTCCATTTCAAGTTAGATAGAGAATCTTTTTCCCCATTTAATTAGAAAAAAAAAAAAAAAAAAAAAGTTTGTCAAATAGAGAGTAACCATAATGATTCTGATTAAATTTCACAGTATTTAATAGTGTAAATGATTTCACGTCATTTATAATTTTTAAATGACGTGACAACATATTCACATACAAAATTTCACAATATATAACGGTGTATATGTGAATATATTGTCACGCAATTTAAAATTTTTACATGCCATGACACCATTTATACCATTAAATACTATAAAACCTAATCTGAACTCCATATAAGTCCATTCAACAATCATTGTTGAACTTCCGCCCTTATTATGTCTTCCAGCTTTGAAAATATTTTCAGTTGGATCTCACGGCTAAGGATTTTTTTTTTTTTAATCAAAAATTAACAAGGACATTATTGAGAGCGAACAAAAATGATGTTTTCTTCTTCTTCCATTTTTTTGGTCAAATATGATTTTAGTTTTGAGCTGTGTGTCATACTTTAATCTTGTTTTTAAACTATCGGTTGTTTTAATTTAGTCTTTAAATTTTTAGAACTGTTCAATCTTATTCTTATCCTTTGTTGTCATAAAATCAGAGCATAGAAAATAAAAACAACATAATAAAACAAATAGGAAACATTGTGTGTGATATCACAGCATCAATTATGATAACCAAGGACAAAATGAGGGGGCCGGGGGGAGGCATGGCCACTCAATTTTGGATTTTTCTCTTAATATATATGTCTTAGAATTTGGCTTGGCTCCCGTTAAATTGGGTTTAATCTTTGTTCATATTTTAACTCTGATATAAGAAATTTTGGTTCCGTCCTTAGTAGTAACTTACATGTCACTCGTTTTCGTATGTTTGACATGTGAGATCAGCATCTAACATAATATGCTATGTCATTATAAGGACATGTATACAATATATATATATATATATATATATATATATATATATATATCACATCAACAATTATTGTTCATATAACATAATATGATATGTCACTATAAGGCCATGTATAGGGGAAAAAAAAAAAGAAGCATAAATCACATCAACAATTATTGTTCATATAACTATAGTAAGATAGCATGAAGATCATCTTGAGATAACTTTTACTCCTTAACGGAGCAAATTGAAACAATTGTTTATTTTATGAATAAAATCGTACTCTAACAGTAACATAGTTGTTGGACCAAAATCATACAAAGATTTTTTGTTTGTTTGTTTGTTTGTTTCCCATCGCAATCAGAAAAATGCATCTGCTAAGAAGATATAGCATAGATAGAGTTTACTATGCCTCTAAAAACAAAGAGCATATATAGAGAATAGTCGGGTGCAATGACAATACGGGCAGTTCATGTGAGAGGACAAGTAGACCTTCACCTGTCCAAGCAATACGAGCAGCTCATTGAACCCGATCTACATCCGAAAATAATACGCAGCCACGATACAAGTATTTAAAACAATCCACGCTTTCCCCGGCGGGGAAAGGAAGTCAATAACATTCCACAACTAAAAGCTTTGGGGGAGTTTTCATGAGTTGCTTACTCCCGAAAATATTATTGAAGCGGAAAGATTAGTAAGCATTCCCCAACCAGGAAATTACCTCAGGAGCAGATTACTCCTACCAAATAGGCAGCTTTGGTGAGGCCTAACTTTCCAACAAGGAATCAAGCGCCCCTTGAAACATTCCACTGCAGTATATATTGGTTTCATTCGCATCAGGAACAAAAACTAGGCCTGTAGAAGACTTGTCCTTTATGCCATGAGAGCATGAGTACTGAGCCACTCCATTAGACTGCTGTACTGAGTCCAAGGATTGAATTGGATGGCTCACACTGGACTCGACCAAGTGGCTCAAACCTCTTGCTGAAGTTTGTGTGGGATGTGATGACAGAAGATAGAGAGCACAACCCAAGTCAATGGATTGTGTTATACCGCTGGCCGACAACATATTATGGCCAGCCCTTCCACTTTCCGATGAAGCAATGCTATTAGGAAGTGGGTGGTAGACAGAAGCTTCAGAAGCTGCTTGATTGCCTCCTTTAGGGTCATTTTCCTGTACGAAAGAGAACAGTTTATTTTCCTCATTGAAGATGAAGGCAAAGGAATTCGGAGGACTTTGTCCATCAGTAATAGGCAAGCGTCGGTGATGATTATAAATCATAGCTTCTGCTTCACTTCTAGCAATCCCAGGCCGGCTATTTCTCAGAGTAGTAGTCGCATATATCTGTGGACTACTGAATTGCAAGATTCTGGGGCCTGATTTACAGAAAGACATGTCAACCCCAAAAGCCATTGAACCTAAAGTAGAATTAAGAAGATGAGAATAGGTGTTATCAATGAATGTTCTTTTTTCTGAGCATTATCAATGAATGTTCGTTAATACCGGTTAAAGTACTAACTAAATTATTAAATTCACCATTTTCTGTTAGCTTGCTTTTAGGATAAAAGGTCTAGAATTCAACCTTGTCTCCACAATTTACCTCCCATAAACAGCATGAAAATTTGCTGTGCAACTTCACCTTAAGACATAGCAATACCATAAGAATAGTGGCAATAGATGGAGCCCCTAAAACCCCTTATACACAGCAGGCCAAATAAATCACTTGACTTTCCTATGGGATTCAATGAACCTGTGGAAGCTTCTGAAAAAGCTCAGCAAGTTCCTCATACTAAGGGAGAGTGACAAGAAGAAGGGTAAAATCTATAGTTCAAATTTCATCCTCGGCTTAAGATTAAATAGCAAGCAAAATAATCCAATCCAAATTTGACCCGTGATTATCTACAACTAAAATTAGACAATAAGAAGAAAACAATCTTCCTAGAACAGAGATAAGAATCCAAAACCTTTGTAATTCGACAGAAACTGCTCAGAACTGAGGTAAAGGGGTTCCGGCTGAGATTTCCTTCGGCGCATGTTGTGTCCATCAAGGCGTTTCCTGCAGCTTCTCTTCTCATCATCAAACTCCCCCAGGGAATGGAATCTACAGTAATTGAAAAACCCATATGATTGGACAGAAATTTCTTATACAATTATCAAGAAAAATTACAGACCCAACATTAGAATTGAGACAAATTCCTTGCCCATCAAAACCATGCCTCTGATATCATACCTGCTACATTGTTGGCAGAACCGCTGCTCTTTTCCCCCTACAGTCACCACTGGGGTCTTCGAGTGGCGTTCGCAAACCCTGTGGCGCCGATGATACTCTCTACACTTATGGAGGTCTGCCTTGCATCCATCAACTAAGCATGAAATTTTTTGAGTCCCACTGAGCATACGTGTCCTTTTCGATGGTCCTGAAGGCGATGACACCATTGTTGAGGCTCCTTGGTCCTTCAAGCCATCTACAGATCTCTCTTCTTCCATATCAGCAGATATCCTACCGAGCTTCAAGTCCACCATAAATCCACTGGAGCCAACAAGGCCGGCAAGGCAGCTATCCTCTTTTTCCTCCAACTCAATTGAATCCCATCCGAGGTCCTTCCAGTCCCAGTCCATAGCAAGCCACTAAAGCTCTTTCACAATTTATTCTCCTTCAACAATCACACAAAAGTGAATAGTTCAAGCATAATGAAAAAAAAAAAAAAAAATTGGATGGATTTTTTTTGCTTTTGGTCAAAAGGGAATTAATTGGAATGAGTGCTTTGTAGAAGCCAAAAGATCAAGAACAGTGAACCCCAGTTTCTACAAATTTTTGGTGGCAACAATGATAAAGTCAAACAGAAGACAAGCAAAAACAGAATGACATAAATATAAATTTTAACCTTTTTGTTTCCCTGCTTGGATATAGATACCTCATATGCCGTATATAGAGGGAGCAATTTACTCACTTTCAGTGAAAACTGGAGACGAATTTCCAATATCCCTGTTCCCTCCAGGAGAAAAAGGACAGAGGTCAAGTTTGAATATAGAAGAGCTATAGGGACAGGAAAGGAGTACATTAAAACTCTATATTTTACAGGCCTGAGACTTCCCTGCAAGAAAGGCCCATCTGAAGGAGATTTGAGTTAATTTTTTACTTCTGTTGATCTTTTCTGTTTGTCCCTATTTCAAAGCCTAGTTGGATTTTTATATTTGGTGCACAAGCAGTAGTTGAAAATAAACAATTTAACGATTAATGTGAAGGTGAAAGATGACAGAAATAGAAAGAAAAGCCAGTGGCAAAGGGAGTGACAGGTAATGCTGCATACAACTTTGTTCAACAATAATATGCACAACAGAACAGTAGTGGAAGATAGGTACAAAATAGAATGAGGGAAGGGTCCATTTAGAAGGCAGCCATCAAACACCATAGTTATCTAGTTTTTGTTTCGCTATCAATGACAATGGTCCATGTGGTTCCATCTAGTATGATAAATCCTGCAAATGACATCAAAACTTGCATTATTCACCACACAACAAGAGTACGACGGAAGTCATTCTCATGGTTTAATTTTGAGATACGCCATTCCTTTTTCATATTATGTGAATATGTAAGTGTCTAGCAGAGACAGTCGAAGATAACTTGTTTTTAAGTAGAAGGGAAATGTTTAATTAATTATACTTTAAAACTCTCCGTACTTGTGGGATTAGACTCCTCTTCGATAAGTGATGTTCAACTCGTAAAATATTTTAATTAAAAAGGGAATAAAGAGGAGTGAGTGGTGCACCACTCTAGAGATATGGGATGGGTCCCACGTGGGACTCATGTGGCGAAACCCAGCCACCCCATGTCTCTAAGACCTTGCACAACAGTTGCACAACTGTTTTGCAAGAGTCATTTTCCGGGAATAAAATGTAGAGTCAGGATTTGAACTCAATACATCTAATACTAATACGCTACATTAAATATTATGGTGGGCAAATCTACCGTTGAATATGTGTGATCCCATCATATTCAATGATGGATTTACAAAAGAGATGGGTGAAAGATAAATATATAAAATCTCTCTTTATCCCAAAAAATTAAGAAGAAAAAAAAAATCATATTTAGTCCCTAGGTCTTCATCTGATTTGTATAGATTTTACTCGGATTTCAAATAAGTTCCTATGTCGATTTATCGTCGAAATTAACAATTTATCATTTACTATATGTGTCTCATTTAACATGTCAACATCCATGTCGTCAGATGGTAGATTTTGTTCAATAAATATAATAAGGTAATTTTAGAAGCTAAATCAAATCATAAAAAACATTTCCCTTCCTCATCCCCTCCTTGCCGCTGCTCTCCTCAAAAGGGAGGTAGAGAAAATTATGGCAAGGAAGACTCACGCTTGGAGCATGTTGGTGTTGTTTTTCCTTTGTTGGTTGCTTTATTTCTAGTGGTGTTCTTGGCTTGGTTTTGGTTGACATGTCAAATGAGACACATGTAGTAGATGAAAAACTATTAATTTCGACCGTAAAGTAATTAATAAAGGGACTTATTTGAAATTTGGACAAAATCAAAAGACTTTATTCTTAAAATTAAAAATTCAAGGACTAAATCTAAATCATATTGCAACAAAAGGGCTAAACGTACATGATCTTTCTAAAAAAATTTAAACTAATAAAAAATAGTTTATTTAATTATTTAATTAATACTCTAAGACTAATAATAGTTATAGGGAAAAAAAAAAAGACACAAGATCGAGTGTTTGGTCCCCATCCTTGGGCCTAAACATATTTTATTTTCTAATATCATTTTTCATTGAAACAGACAGCATAATCATCTTTCTTATCAACTAAGGATCAACTCTAATTTTTTAGCCGCTGAATCTCTCTTTAGACTTGCTGACATGGGTAATATGTGTTATTAAACATAGGTGACTTTTGCTATTTTGGTTTACAACTTTCGACAAGATTCTCACCAGTGTAAAGGCTTTGGTGAATAAGCATAGCCCATTGCTAAAGGCTAATTAAAGCTACCAATTAGTTGCTTCCTTGAAGCTTTCAAGTGAGCTTTTCCTGGGCTCCATCAATCTTTATAAAAGCAATTAAATCTGTTGCCGGGATAAGACTGTGGAGATATTAACCTTTTTTAATTTGGTTCATTTATTTTTGCTCGGTAAGATTTGGACTTTAACTATATATATATATATCCCACTTACGTCTACTCATCCTCCACTTTAGCCCAAGCCCAAGTGGGAGGGCTAGCTGCCACCAAATTTCTTGCACGTAATTGAATTAGTGTTGAAATCTTGAAATCTTTAGTGCCTTTTTTGGATAGGGTGGAATGAAACAATCTGTTTGCCTGCTCGGGTAGGTGTTTGGTCTCCATCTTTTCAGATGGTTTAAACACATGTTCAAGCAGATAAAGTCCGGGCGTCTTCTCACATGAGACTGTCTATTGTATCAATGCAATAGGCAACGTACCTCGTTACACGAAATTTGAATCCAACACTGACCTAATTCCACACGATAAGTTGAGGAAAATTCATGATCAGCATATAGTCGCTCATGAGTCATGGAGAAGTGGTATATAAGTTGAGGAAAACAGGCTAGCTGAGGCTTTCTTTTCTGTATTCTTTTCTCTCTCTCGTGTGATTTTGCCGAGCAAAGCAATTGGGTTGGCTTTTAAGTAGAATCTTTATGACCTCTCCCCTCTTTTCTTTTATGTTTATTGTTTTCCTTTAGATTCTTTCCTCTTTAAAATGTATCATAAATATATGATGGGTGGATCATAAAGACATGCATGCAGCTTTATGCTCATGAGTCATATAGATATAGGCATGATAGATTTCTTCTTCTTCTTCTTTTCTTTTCTTTTTTTTAAAAAAGAAAAAGAAAAAGAAAAAAAGTCAGGTAGGATAGATTTCTAAAACACAACGCTCTAGCACCATGATATATCAGATACCTCTTTGGTTGTGAGTCCATGACTCAATCCATGATTAGCGTCAGGTACGAAATTAGGAATTTAAATTTGAAGGAGATCGGATCGAATTGAATTTTTTTTAGGGGCTAAGGTTAAAAAAGAACGATGTAGGCCCCGTTTGAAATCTCCTTTCCCTTTCCCTTTTCCTTTCCTTTGAAATTTTTTTTAATGATTGAAAAATAGGATTGATGTGATATAAAGTTGAAATAATTTATATGAAAAAGTGAGAAAAATTTGTATTGTAGTGAGTTTTTTATTTAAAAAGTAATAAAAAAAGTGTTGATGTGATATAAAAAGTAAAAAAAAAAGTAAGAATGTTTTGAAATTGATATTTTTTGGGAGAAGTGAAGGGAAGGGGAGGGGAGGGGAGGGGAGGAGGGATTTCAAACGGGGAAGTAATATATTTTTTGGGAAAAGTGACATGCTCCCCTCAAACTACTACCCGATTGCCTATGTCTCTCCTACCAAAATATAACGTCAATGTCTTTTCAAACTATCAAAATTTGTCAATATCCCCCAATGCCATAAATACCCTTAATAATTTAAAAAATAAAAAATCTAAAGGATATATATATCCTCTTCTTTTTCTTCAAATTTATAGGAGGTTTTTTTTTTTTTGGGGGGGGGGGGGGGGGGGGGGGGTGGTGGTCTTATTGGAAAAGTTTTAGGGGCATTTTTGTCTTTTTTGCCGTCTTATTGACAACTTTTGATAGTTTTTGGGAAACATTGAGACAATCTTTTAGTTTTGGGGGATAGTGACAATCGGATGGTAATTTGAGGAGTATGTTGATTTTTCCCATATTTTTTTAACAGATTAATTTAAAGGCTAAAATTTGAATATAAGGGGGAGGGTAATATCAAATATTAGCGTTCAAGTTCAAAGTATAAAGTTGAAATGAGGTTCTCGATCTTTGTGGATGTATCAAGCTTAGACTAATGAATTAACCTTAATTCACTTGTTATAATATCGATCTTCTTAATTGATCGAGCTTCCATTGATTGTAGGTTTTAGTTTGTTAAAACGAGCTGGTCATACAGCCTATATATGATCGATGATCGATGTACATGTTAGCCCAAATATTATATATTGAGTGATATTTTTGTTATTGGGTTTTATGCACTTTATTAATTGTATAAGAATTTGATTCCTACTGAATTAATGTGGTATAAACAATATGCGGACATGTACGTAACCCTATTAGGGTTAGGATCTAATTGTAATGGAAGGACTCCATTAAGTTTTCTATATATATATATTCTCCTCTATCTCCACAACCTTTTTGCAAACCCTATTCTCTGGGAGAACAGTTTAGAGCCAGCCCCATTAACGACTACCTTAAGAGAGTATAATTAAACCCAGGCAAAAAATTAAGAAGATGAAAGAAGTCGATCAAAAGAGTTTAAAGTAGGTAGCTGCCATTTGTATATAATTAGCACAAACTTTATTCTGTATCCCGAGGATAAGTAAATCTAAATTGTAGATCTTTCAGAAAAGCATGCAGCTAGCTAGATCTAGAGGACGTTACATAACTTACATGAATTGATAAACTTCAAAAAGGAGCGTAAATTTGCATCTGACTCAAGATATGTTCAAAATTATCAGACGGCTTCTCTATCGGATGGGTGTGCACCCCTTCATAAGTAGTCACTACAATTCCTTCATCTTTGGTTAGGCGTTGAACTTGCTTCTTTACATTACAACCTTGATACGTACACCGATAGTAGCTTCTGCATGCAATATGACAAAATAGAATTAATTCAACGATATGCAGTTAATATTTTGTTTCTCTTTGGTGTAGAAATTTATGTAAAATATAAAATAGGAGATGAAAAGCGGAAGCAAAAAGAGAAAGACAACGTACGTACGTACACATACAATAGATTTGGGACAGTTAACCTGGTTCAATCTTAGAACTACATCTCTTTATTATATTAAATTGTATGTTATAATTATTAGGTTAACATATATGCTCTATCTATAGAGAGATTGTGGTAGGCGAAATAGAGTGAAAAAGGTAGGGGATTGATGACAGACCTACAAAGAAACTAATTAATCAAAGCTTACTATGGAAAATATTCTAACAACTTTAATTAAGTTTTCTCGGATGGGAAAAATTGCATTAGTGGTGTTATATAAGAATGCATGCATATCTAATACAAATGATATGGCATTTATATCTTTTCATCGTAATAAACATATTAGGACCGTCCCAGCAGTTGGCTTCATAGAGGGACTATTTCAACATTAAGCCAACAAAATTAAATGTGAGTTACAATGTTCATACATGCATAACAAAAATATTGATGCCATATACACCTTCGGTTCGATAGAAAGTCATCATCTCGATCCATTTGTATTGAAATACGCAAGGTCATCAAGTATATACGAAGGGATTGATATTTACTGAAAGAGATCAAAGCCGTATCGTGGCAATGATTAGGATCACTCTTTCCATAAAAAGGATTTGAGAATCTGAAAATCTGTTCTATTTATTTATAATTCCTATAAAAAGAACGAAGAGAAAAGACTTACAAGAAAACAGATGCAACAAGAAGACAAATCGATGCACTAATCGCAACGGCTTTTTAAAGCTCAATTCATTCACTACAAAAAATTATATGTTTTAAGTCGTTTGAATAATGTTGTTTTTGGGCAAAAACTGACACTATTCATTTTAAGTCATTTGAATAGTGTCGGTTAAAAAACAACTTAATACATAGGATTTGAATTCCATATCAAAGTTGTTTTACTATTCAAACGACTTCATATTATTTATTCTAACGCGCACCATGACTTTCAGCCTCCTGGATGAGGAGATGAAAGATTTTAGTTCTATGCATATAGTCTTTCAAACGTCTAATGCTGTGACTTTAGATTGCGATCTAATCTAATCTCATCTCATCTCATCTCATCTCATCTAATTAGTTAATATTTTATTAGATTAAGATCTATTAAAGTTGTCCTAACATTCTTCAGTTCTTAAACATAAGACATTATTGATAGGATCATGTCAAACGTCTCTGTACGGGTATAGGATTTATCAAAGATTCGACACAGAAAAATATGGGGTACGCAGTTTTTTATATGCATAGTTCTGAGTTCTCTATAGAATTCATGTGTCATTAGATTTTCATTTTGTTTTTCCTTTCTTTTTCTTTTTTTGTTGAAATAACTGCTAAAAATCATGTGGAAGAATGTTCAAAGAGATCGAGCCATGCAATTTAACCCATACACTTACTCTATTTTAACTTGTATTATATATTGAAAGGTCCGTGGTTTAAGAACTTTAAGGGGCCTAGCTTACACATGTATTCTTGAGAATTCCTCGTATGTTAGTATATATATATATTGTATTAGAAGAACAAGAATAAGAGCTGAGAGGGAAAACCCTAGAAGAAAAACTTTTGAAGATGTATCAACCTAATCCACTCTCACAGAATTCCCATTAATTAATGTGCACTACTAGTAGTCTAGTACTATGGGTGCTCGCGTATGGTGTTTCTCACATCTGCGAGGAATGAGGATGCATGCTTGCTTGCATGTATGTTTTGCAGTACATCACATCCATAACCCTAGTGTGAAAGGAGCAATTATACTTAGTTTGAACTCTTCTCAACTAGTTCTTTTTTTCTTTTCTTTTTTTGGATGAATAATATTCTCAACTAGTTCTTAATTTGCATATATAGGTAGTGGGAAATGATGAGGTTTTTGGTGGCGGGGTCTTTACATAATTCAGATCTAATTAAAGAGCATCGAAATGACACATACCAGAACCCAAGAAAAAGAAGAAAAAAAAAAAAGAACCCCACAAAAAAGTGTGATAAATGAAGCTAGCTAGTTAAGAAAAGAATTCAACTAACCTCGGAAATTTGTTGTTCTTTACTGCTTTTTGGCCATATTTCCTCCACCTATAGCCATCATCGAGTATGTCAACCTGGCTCCTAGTTTGAAAGGCATATCTGGGCTTCCTAATCTTCTTCTCCACCTTCTTCTTACCTGGTTTCACCCCGCTTTCATCCCCATCAAAGCTTCCAGTACTATGAGAAAGGTGTGTAACTTCTGCTTTAGGGACATGTTTTAATTCTGTCCTCAACCCCAACAACATCCCACTTGAACACTCACCATGAGAATTATGAAAAGTATTAGAGCTTTCCATGTTTGTTGAGAAAGGATCATAACTACTTAACTGCCCTGCAGACGAAGAAGAAGGGAAAAACATTTGGTAGTTCTCCATAGAAAGCCAGGTTAACTTGTAAAGATAGAAGAAGATCAAGCAGAATGTCTCTGAAAAGAAGGTGCTCTAATAAATCAAAAAGGTGGGGCGGCGGCTGGGTGGCTAGCTATAAGTCTATAACCCACAAAATTCACCGTATATTCATTAAGTGCGAAATAATAAGAAGAAAAATTCAAAGAGATATATATAGAGTGAGTAATGTCGTAAACGGCACGAAAAATGTCTAGCGGGTTGATTAGAAAAACAAAGGTGGAAAATGGTGGCGGCTTCATCATTAGAAAAAGACGTGAGTGAACTACATTTAATTAATCATGTAGAAATTAAGGAAAATGCTGTTTGTACGTATCTTGTATTTAAGATTTATACATAAGGATCGATCGTCCCCATACTTTTATTTTATAAAAATAAGGATATATTTTTCAACTCAATGTCAAAAAATGAAATATAAAAAATAGTCCTTAATTATATATAAACCTAGCTTATTCATATATGTGGTGCATGTGCAGTATTTTTCATTCATTTTAACCCTAATTGTTAATGGATGGTACGTATAAATTATACCATGGTGGTAATTTGATCCGATTGAGTGTTATTTTTTAAAGTTTGGTAGTTTAAAAACTAGAAGGTATAATTCACGTACATCGTTTTTTCTTTTTAACTCTAACCCACTTTATCAAAAAAAATATATATATTACTATTAAAAAATCATGTATTTCTCGCATGCTATTTAAAAAACAATATATTTTCACATACTAAGGAATGCAAGACAAATTTATAAAATGGTTTAAAAAAAATTTCTTCAACCCAGTTTGAAGAAAATTTAATTTGTCTCCATTTAAATATTCTCCGTCAAATATTTCTTAACTTATTCTTTGTAAAAAAAATTAAAAAAAAAATTACCATGCATGTTTACCAATTTTTTGCTAAAAATATAGGTAGTTAGACGGAGGTAATTTTTCACCGATCGATCGAAATGTATATTTCAACGAGTTAAAATAACTTTTGACTAGTCTAATGTATCGATCATTATATGCTTTTAGATTAATGTAAATTAAGGGTGGTGATGCCATCACACGTGTACGAGACAATCATATTTCAAACATGTTCCTTTCTTGGTGTTGGGTCGTGGGTGTTGGGTGCAATGTTCTTTCCCGTTCGTATACCAATGCCGATTTGATACATCGTAAGGAAGATATGATGTGGATATGAGAACCGATATTTTTCGGGTATAAATTTATTTATTGAACTTAATTAAGGGCACTTTTGGCTTAGAAAATGATAAAAAGGGCACGTTTTTGTAAGTAAGAATAACTTAGGAATGGAATAACTATTTTTATAGAATATCTATTTCATTATTTGGTTGCACAGCTATTCTTTCTAAATTGAAGAACAATTTTTTTTTTTTTTAAACAATCTGTAGTAAATAGGTATATATATATTTTTTATTTTTTTAAAATGACTACTTAGATCATTGATTTGGACCGTCACATTAACATAGTGAAATACTTATATGATAAAAATATAGTTTTTAATATCACTCTAAATGGAATAGTGCTCTATAAATAATATCCCAAAAAACTTATTATTTTTTTAATGTGCAAAAAAAGAAAAAAATTATTCATATTCCTCATCTCTCCATGGTGGCTTGCGGCCGACCGCCCCAACTCCTTAGGGGTGGGCGGCCACTCCAATTCGATAGATTCTGAGAGTAGCGCGACTACCCCAGTGCGTAAAGAGTGGTCATGACTACCCTCAATGCGTCATGTGTAACAATGACCGGCCGCCGGATCGGATGGGCCAACCGCCTCCACACGGTGATTGGGGTTGGGGATAGTGTCAACTAGGAAGAGGTGAGTGCTATTTCTGTACTATTCAACTAAGAGGAGGTGAGTGCTTAAACAAAAGGCAGAATGTGTGTGGCTGACTATGCAGTGTACTCTACACCATCTCACGAGGGCCTTGACCACATGCACAGGGTTTGATGTCCTATGATCAATCTTTGTGTCTGTCTTGTGATTAATTTTTTTTAGGGTTTTATATTGGAGAACTGATTCTCGTATATCACTTTTACAACAAGTTTACAACAGCCCTCTCACATGGAGTGGGCCCCACAATGATGTATTTCTATCATTTTTCTTTCTATTGACGACATGAATGTGGCAGTTTCTTTTGTCTTTATACTATTCTCTCTCTTTATCACATTTTTCTTGGCTGCCCTCTCTTAATCACATTCAAAGTCCGAAACAATTAAGTATATTCTATATCAAAATTAGCCTAGAGATCCGTGATAAAGCTAGGCTCTTTGATAGAGCACTAAGCATTAATCTACTACATCTTTCTTTGTTTATTCATGAATATCATCAAAGTTTCTTTTCCTCCTTGCTAATGGGGTGCATGGAGCCACTTTATCATCAAACCAAACGCTTAATTAATAGAGGAGAGAACAGATCGAACATGCTTGGAGAAAGAGAGAGAGACAGAGAGAGGGACACGTATGTGTTGAGTATATATTTAATTTTATTTTTTTATATTACTTATTGGCGAAGTGCCATGTAAAAAATACATATTATTTAATAAGTGTATAATATGAAATACTTTAATTGTTCTTCTATTTAAAATATGTTATGATTCTTATAAGTCGATGGATCTCCTAAATGACTAGCTTAATTAAGAGCAATCTTAATTAAGTCATATATTATATAGACAATATGACATAGTGGATTAATGCTAGCTATAATGCTTTATCAAGAGATGTAGTCCCCGTCTAATTTAAAAATTAAAAAATCTAAATCTAAATAGATCAAAGAAATGAATACATGAGTATTAATAAAGGTATAAAAAAATTGATATAAAATTTGTTGACTATGGAATCAATAATAAAAATTCGAATCGACAAAAAATGTCAGTTCTAATGTGGAAAAATTATAGAAGTTCAGTCACCCAATCGACGGTTGATTGTGACATGAATTCACGCGTCAAATAACGCGTGCATCTAACGATTTCTGTCAAAGAGTTTGAAAAGCACTTTACAATAATTGTAAAATCGCATGCAATGACCAAATAACTTGATACAAAGCCAAATTACATAGATGAAAAATGATATTTTTCTTAATTTTAAAAGATATTTTTTATTTTGCCAAGGTTGGGACACGAGGAAAGAGACCTGGCCGGGCACGTGGGTTTGAACCTTGGAAAAAAGTCTTAGCGTTAGGTCCGCGCAGCCCCAGCTTTGTTTGGGTTGTTTTTTTCAAACAAGCTTTGAAACGTCAAATGGGCACATGTTTCTTTGAGCTCAACATCCCCCCAACCTCTTTACCTTTCCATTCCATGACTTTTTATTCCAGTGCCAAAAATTTCACCAATCCTACATCACACGAGAGAAAAATCCATGCCCCGCTATAGCTGCTTCCTTATATTCCAGCTAGCTTTCCGGTGCCAAATTAAATTCTGGTCTCTTCAACTCAACTACGACCAACATTTTTCCTTAAAATTTTTTTTTTTTTTTTCCTCCCCTTATATAAATAATATCTTCAGAGGGCAACAGGATAATTATTATTTAAAATGAATCTTGATAAAGTAGTTTTCAGCAACCAAGTTGGGCTGGAAAGTGGACATGCGGCCCAAGTATCCAAACGCAATCCTCTAGGCCTTAGGCCCATGTGCTACGTATAAGCATACGTAAGCGAGTTTGACAGCACATGCCCCAGAAATCCCATAGGCCATAGTTTTTATAAAATTTAGAAGGATTCATTTATTATTTGTAATCTTATTAGGATATATTATGGATATTATTTATTATTATGAGTCTTATTAGGGTGTGGAATAAGAGGTTTGTTAGGATTTGTATTAGGAGTCCTAAGGATAGACATATTATTCTTTAGAGTTGTAATTTCATTTCAATTCTTATTGTAATTAAGCTTATATTAAGATACCCTGCCCTACATTCAATAATATATAAAAGGGGAACTTTTATTTAACGAGACAAATGATGATTTATGGTGATGGGCATGCATTTTCACGGTTATATTTTGTGTTGTGGGCCATGTGGCTGATCGAGTGAACCAATTATCTTTGATGGTGAAGAATGGGGCAGGTGCATGCGTAGCTGCTTGTGATGTACATTTTCATGAAGAGATTTCATATCTATCAAATCTAATTCTCCAACATACACAGTTGTTCTCCTAATTTGTCATATTCTTATCTTTTGGATTGACAAAGGCGTCCATGAATTACGACCACCAGAAACAAAGTTGAAAATTGAACACTCACCGCACACAAATATCCATCAATTATCATTTTGAAATTTGAACATAGAGAATACCCATAAGCAAAAGTTGATTCCCACCTGAAAGTTTGAAAATGTCCTCGTAGACGTACCAGTCAATTCATTTCCCCATAAGGAATTACGTAACGTTTTTCAGGATGGCGATTCCTTGCAATTTTATTGGCCAGATGGTACGTACGATGTCATCTATAATTGTGAGAGGTCCATTTCTCACAATTGCATGCCCGATTGCAGAGACATAATTACAAGAGATCACGATATGTTTTTCTAAGCCTTAATTAGCAAAACCATTTCAAAATTTTTAAGGACCTCACCGATTGGTTTTATGTTATTGGCAAATTCAGTATCAAAGACTTATATTGTAAATTTGTAAGTTTGGGTTTAGGGTTAAAGTTGGTCTTAAAATGAGGTTTAAGAACTTAGTTTGCTTGGAGGACTTACTTTTGCAGGGTATCATGTGGAGGGTTGGAGATGGTCGATCAATCAAAAGTATGGGGGGACAAGTGGCTGCTAATCAGGGGTGGACCTGCATAGGAGCCATGGACCCCACCCCCAAATTTTTCCTAAAAAAAATTCAAAAATTAAAAAATTAAAATTTTACCTCCTAATTTTTAAACTTTTTTAGTTTTGCCACCTCAAAATTTTCTTTTTTCAATTTTGCCTCTCCATTTTTACAAGCCTAGGTCCGCCACTGCTGCCGACCCCCACCACTTTTGCAATTCAATCTCCTCCAAAGATCCTAGCCGAATTTGTTATGGTTGCTAACCTAATTGACCATGGAACTAAAGGTTGGAATGTGGAACTCATCCAAGCTGTGTTTTCGGAAGCTGAAGCCAGAGTTATTGTTAGTATTCCTTTAAGCCTGGGTTTGCCTCCAGACAGGATGGTATGGAGAGGAACTACGAATGGGAGCTTCACAATCAGAAGTGCTTACCATCTTGGCAAAGAGACCCAAGCTTTGGAAGGAGGACAGTGCTCTCATGTGGAGGAAGGGGTAGATATGTGGAAAGCCATTTGGGCATTACAAGTACCCAATTCGGTTAACTTATTTATATGGAGAGCTTGTTGTTAACAACATAAGTGTACGAACTCAAATGAAGGTTATTGCGAAGTAATAATTCTCAGAAGTCCGAGTGTCAAACCGTTGGGATTTGGGAAACAAAGAACACTAAAAATAATAAAATTTAAAACAAAAAAAAATCTATGACAGATGATTTAGTTGAATTATGCAAATAAAATATATAACGGAAATAACAATTAAAAGAAATCGCTAAGGCATTGAAGTTTTACTTTTAACAAAATTATAATATTTATTTCACAACTCATGTGATAATCGAAAAATAGATCAGTGAATACCAAGAAAAAATATCATCAAAAGATTAATCTTAAAATTGATTGATTTTATTACGCAAAATTGGTTATTTGATTTGCAGGGAATTCAAAGCATTCACTGTACTCGTAGTTAACAATAAATCAATGAATTTTGTAGAATAAAAACCTTTTTTTAAGAATAAATCATGCAATCAATTAAAAAGATCATACATTAAAAACCATAAAAGAGTTGGAAAATAAATACTACAATCTTATCAAAAGTTTCACCCCTAGCCTTAGCTTGAGATTTAGCTAGATATGATTACGTAAATAAATTTCATCGTTAAAATATACATTAAAAACCATAAAAGAATTGGAAAATAAATACTACAATCTTATCAAAAGTTTCACCCCTAGCCTCAGCTTGAGATTTAGCTAGATATGATTACGTAAATAAATTTCATCGTTAAAATCCTAAACATCATGCTAGCAAAATAAAATAACTAAGAAGAAAATAAAAACAAATCTTAAACCGTCAACGCTGTCTTCTTCGATCTGGAGCTGAACGTCTTCTTCTATTTTTTTGCAATTTTCGGATTGCTTGTTTGTTGCCGTGTTGCTTCTCTTATAGAGATAAGAGTCATTCTTCTTTTGGGATTCGTACAACTATAAGAATCTCAGTCTTCTATTTATTCCACGTCTCTCTTTTACACTTGAAACAAAACACTGCTTCTTCTTTTTATAAGGGCCAAAGACACATTTTTCTTCTTGGTTTTGTCATGTAATAGTATTAGAATGTTTCTCCAATTCGTGAGTCCAGCAGCTTGGTTTCACCTCTTCTTGTATTACACATTGGACTCTATCTTGGGCATAGAATAGACTTCTTCTTTTGACCCTCCTCTTGGCTTTTACTCTTTGATTTCTTTTGTAATTCCTACATAACACAATTTCTTGCATTAATATATCATTTAATCTTAATATTAATATTTGAACAATATTCCACAATTAAATATAAAATGCAAAAATTAAATTATAATAAAGTATGATAATACTTATTTTAATATAGAAAATAATCACTTTTAAGCTGTTATCACTTGTCATAATATTCTACCAACTAGAATGAATTTAGTCCAGAAGAAGGTAGTGAAAGATTCTTCTTGTCCTTGTTGCGGTGTGGCTGAAGAGACCATTTGCCATACTCTTTGGGAATGCCCAGCAGCACAAGATGTTTGGGGAGGCAACTCTTCTTGTTTCCAAAAGTGTCACCAGGTAGGGCATGATTTTAAACTTCGGTTTGCTTACTGTTTGGAAAGAGTCTGTGGGGAGGAGTTAGATTTATTGACAGTGGTGTCTAGGCGCATATGGCTGAGAAGGAATTCTTTGGTTTTTGAGGGCATGTTTTCTCATCCCAACGTAGTTTTCGCTGAAGCGGAAAAATCTCTTATAGAGTTCATGCGATGTCAGTTTAAGGAGTCTAGTGGTTTACAGGATGGGGAGACTACCCCATGCAATAGAAATATTAAATGCCACCCCCCCCCCCCCCCCCCCCCCCCCCCCCCCCCCTCTGTCATAGGTATATTAGTAGTGGGCTTAGTGTTATGGGCATAATAGCATTGGGCCTTTGCCTTAGTAATATAATGGGCATTTGGCCTTATTAGTTTGGTAAGCCTTTAAGTGAGTTTATATAAACAAGACCAGTAAATAGTTTTAGGATTCAAGTTGTAATTCAATCTTGGCTGAAAATGGAGGGGGAGTACCTCGAATCACTCACGGAGGTTTTAGGCATCCTCGAATTTGCCTAATTTCAGTATAATATCATTTTCCAATTTTATTGTTTTTCATTGATATTACATTTCTTCCATTCCATTTCCATTTCCTTGTTCAATTTCCATTTCAGTAATCTGCGTGTTACAAATTGGTATCAGAGCCTCTGAACCAACTGCCCACTCTGATTTCCTGTCTGTGAGAACCCGATCTAACACCATGGCTGAAGAAAATCAAGCTCGATCTCTAGTTGATACCATTACCCGTGACCAATTGACGGAAGAAGCCTTGCAAGCTCACAGTGCTCATCAAACTGACTGGAACAACAGGACTACTACCCAGATCCAGAATTTGCAAACGGATATGTTGAAACTGCAGAGGAATCAGGAGGAGATGAAGCTCCATTTTGAGACTCAATTTCAGCGTATTCAGGACATGATCTCGGGAATTCCTGGGTTCAATGCGCGGGGTAAGGAGAAGGAAATGTTTCCTCCGTTGGTTACTCAGCCTCTAAGTCTAGAAGGAGGTGAAACGTCCGGGAAGGAAATCATGAAGCCGATATCTGTTCGGCTGGACTTTCCCCTATTCGATGGGGAAGATCCGGAAACGTGGTGTTGCAGAGCCGAAGAATTTTTTGTGTATTACAATATTCCGGCAGAGCAACGACTATCCATTTCTGCTTTCCATATGGTCGGCGAGGCTAATCTATGGTTCAGGGAATTACGATCTAGCAAAAGTGTGATTGATTGGGAAGGTTTGGTGCGGTCTATTCACGCAAAATACTCGGTTCATGAGAAGCTAGAAGACTTAGCCCTCATTCACTTTTTCGATCCAAATGAAGAAGAGAAGAAAGACGTTGATCCACAACACACAATCATTCCAGAACCAGCTCCGATTGGCGCCACAAACCACATCCTAATTCCAGAACCTAATCAAGCTGGAAATCCATTGCAAACAGAAATTACAGCAACATATGAGCTAATTCCTAAACTACAAACTTCAGACTCTATCGTGGAGATGCCATTTTCAAATTGGGGAGTGCCTAGTGTGCTTCTATCTCTGTCCTCCACTAAGGATGCGGTGGATGTTGTTCTTTTCAAACACCTTTGGCGTTGGAAATGTGTGAAAAAAGAAGGGGATGTGGTGGCTGAAGGGGAAGCGCAGACATGCCGCTGTCGCCGGAGCCGCGCTGGACAGAGATCCGGAGGTCGAGAAATCGGGTTGGGGGCGGACAACTTGGACCAGCACCACCACCACCACCACCAGAGCCTTTCTCTTGCACACATTGCAGCTTGTACGTGAAGATGGATGGGGAAGAAACGTTCATTGAAGTACCTCGAAGATGGCTACGTGGCAATTGGATATTGGCATGGAAAAGCAAGAGGTAACTTGGCTGCGTGGCTGAATGGGCTTCACTCCCCTAACATGGCTGAAGGGCAGATTGGTAAAGTAAGGGAAAAGCTGGAAATTGTATGAAGCTTCAGGAGATAAAGTGACGTGTTAAGGATAAGGAACCAATATTGCTACGTGTCATCCTGCATCATCATGATGCTGAAGCCTCTAGAAGCAGCATTGAGAAGGAGCTGTTTTTGTGGTGTAGTGGGCTTATTTTTTCAGTTTATCTTTTAAATATAATCATCATAATAATCGCACTTTGTGGGCAAAGTGCTTAAAGGGGTGGGTAGTGTCATAGGTATATTAGTAGTGGGCTTAGTGTTATGGGCATAATAGCATTGGGCCTTTGCCTTAGTAATATAATGGGCCTTTGGCCTTATTAGTTTGGTAAGCCTTTAAGTGAGTTTATATAAACAAGACCAGTAAATGGTTTTAGGATTCAAGTTGTAATTCAGTCTTGGCTGAAAATGGAGGGGGAGTACCTCGAATCACTCACGGAGATTTTAGGCATCCTCGAATTTACCTAATTTCAGTATAATATCATTTTCCAATTTTATTGTTTTTCATTGATATTACATTTCTTCCATTCCATTTCCATTTTCCTTGTTCAATTTCCATTTCAGTAATCTGCGTGTTACACCCTCCCCCCCTTAAAGTTTGATAAAGATTAATTGGGATGCCTCTGTTAACCAAAAAAAAAGAGAGGAGCAAATAGGGCTGGGGATGTTTGTCAAGGATAATAATGGTGCTTGTTTGGGAGCTAGAAGTGAGACAAAAGAACTGGTCGCGGATCCAACGACGGCCGAAGTGATGGCAGCACTCAGTGCTATGCATTTTTGCAAGGAGGCCGGTTTTTTTTTTTATGTTGTAATGGAGGGGGATGCTGCCCAAGTTCCGAAAGCTATCAACTCTGGCCCTCCTTTCCTATCTAAGTTCGATCCCTTTGTTGAGTCTATTCATAACGAAAAGAGGTACTTCAGGTCGGTGGACTTTTCTTTTATTCCCTGAGAAGGGAATTCTGTAGCACATGCTCTTGCAGCAAAGGTATCGAAGCAAACGGTCAATAACGTTTGGATGGAGGATTTACCTTCTCGCTTCAGTAGTATTGTAACTAGGGAACTAATTGGTTCCTAGATCCTCTTGTAGGATCGGTGTTTTATTTTTTATTTTATTTTTTCAAGTGAAAAAAAAAAATAGTTTAAATTGAATAACAGAAGAGCTCGTTCGCAATTTCGATCATACGGCGCTCGAATTAGACAGCTTTCAAAGATTGATGTGCAAGATAGAGTGTTTCGATCATAAGCATGTTCGAAGGGCATTTGAACGAGAGCATGAAGACTTCAAAATTCAAGTTCCATAAAGGCTCGATCGCACCCTATTCAAACACCACTATGCAAAAATTGTGAAACCTTAGCTCTCGTTCGAACGAGACTGGAGCAGACTATTTTAAACCTTACCCTTGGGGAGGTTATTTTCATTGTTCTTTGAAAAGTTCTTAAGCACCTTTGAGGCGTAAATGATTTCATTTGTTCAAACCACATAAAAGCCTACGGCCACTAAAATTCTAAGTTGAAGCGGACGAGGTTCGTTTGTGAAAGTGATCCATGTAAAAAAAAAGGCCAAAAGTTTTGGAATTACTGTTGTAGGAGATGAACGAGTTGTATGCCGGGGTTATTAATTAAGTATTGAGAGTTACAAAGAATTTTAAAGTAAGATTATTCTGTAACACGAGTCTTCTATAGTTATTTTGAAGAGTTTTTCAAAAGTTTTCCATCTTGTCACCAAAATCTCTATGTTGATTTGTTTTATGCTAATATTGATTTTGGTTATTTTATCTGTGGTACTTGACTTAATATTTGTTTAATTGCTGATTGGGATTGTGTGATTTTCAATTAGGGTCTAAAACGATTTTCATTTTTGGGATTGTTTTGCAGTTCTTGTGAAACATTTGAAGAGTAACAAAAAATAATCGAGAGTGGCGTAGCAGCAATATAGATTGCAAAAGTGCTCATCAAATTTGGTGCAAGAATTATTATTGAATAGATCACAAGAGCAACGTACAGTTAATGTATAGTAATCAAGAAAAAGAAGAAAAAATTCATTGAAAAATCTTAGCTAGGCAACCCTTTTCCTTTGTCTATCAATGTGTGTATCTACTCAACAAACCTGATCAAGAGATGAGAATCACATATAAGAACGCATCCTCGGCCTTGTAAGAGATTGCGCTCCATCCACAAATATGGTTGTTCCAGTCATGTAACGTGACCCATCACTGATTAAATACATTACAGTGGAAGACACATCATTCTTGGCATCAAGCCATCTCCCCATTGGTGCTGCCTCCTTCACCAACTTTTCTGCCCTTTCCTTCCCCACTGACTCTGGATACTCATCTTCAATGTGCAAGCCACGTGCAATTGCATTAACTCTGACTTGGTATTTTCCTATCTCCATTGCTGATGTCTGAGAATAGCCATAAAAAAATGCTGCATTGTTAGGAAATATGGATTGAATAGAAGAATGGAAAATATGAATGAACTGATATTGAGATAGAGAGACTGGTTCGAGCCCAATCACAAGCTCTAGTGTAAAAAGTTACAAATTGATTACAGATATTTTCGTACCCTTTCTCTTACAATCACTGGGCTTAGCCCCTTATTTGCAACTAACTTCAGCTAGCCTTCTAACAACCAAGTCCAACTGGCCTAACAACTCCTACCACACGTGTGTTTAAAACTTTATCCAACAACATGTGTTCTCTTATTCCTTCCACGCACATACTTCTATGTTTCTTCTCATTTAGTTTCCCATGCACACACCTCCATGTTTCTTCTTAGTTCTTCTGGATTCTTATCACTAAACTAGTGATCATTACATTAAGATAGAAGAGTACCTAATGCTAATGCTTAATTTCTGTTTAATACAAAAACTAAACATTCTCTTCCCTTTTTGCAAATAAGCTTCTGTGATCACTATCCTTTCAATCAATCGACACAACATTTCCTGGTGACATACAATGTCAGCTCAAATCACCATCGCCCATCCAAATTATTGGGAACAGACTAGTCCTTTTTTTAATTTCAGCCCATCTGATGCCATATGCTCTACTAGATCAAAAGTCATCATGGATTTTCTTGCCACCACAACCAGCCTCCTAGTTCCCCTTCCTCATCATTCTAGCAACATCCTTAAAGTGCAACAGCTACCACATGGCCTTACCACTTAATAAACTTCCTACAATTTGGTGCTAGCCCTAGCTCCTCAACACATTCATAACTTATTCTATCACTCGTTGTCCCAATTGATCCCTCCAACAGGCTAACATCTGACCAAATCTGATTAGCATGCTGTATACAAAGCAATATCAGTGAAAATGATCCGAGTTTATCATGGTCATGAGACAGGAAAGCGTCATAATTTGAAGAATCCAAGTGACGTGTGTTAGTGGTGGAACACCTTGACAGCCAAATTACAGCATGTCACACAAGTGATAAAGGATTTTTTTTTCCTCTCATTCTCACTTTTCTGCTCATAATGAAAATTAATATGACATGAAAAAATCAAATTGTTCAAGTTCAGATGCTATTGCTAACCAAATGTAAAGGCAATCAAAAGTCAAACCCATTACTTCAAGGTATTTCATAAGGCTCACGTCAGATACCATCCTTAAACAATAATGAACCTCGATGTCAACCAGGTTTATTAGCATTCTATACACGTATATGCATATGTCTGTACATGCACGCTCCTGTGACGGATATATATTTAGACAGAAGATCCCACAGAAGAAAATAACTAATGCAGAAGATGTGAAGAACTGCTTATTACAATTCCTTACCCTGGCTAACTGCTGCAGTCCTGCCATACACGAACCATATGCAGCAGCTCCTGGATAAATCCCTCTTTCAGCACCAATTATCGAGGTCAAGAACACAATGGAACCTCCGGATTTATCGTCACGCATTCTTTTCCCCACAGCCTTTAATAGAAACCATGGAGCCATAAAATTAATCTTCACTATCTTTTTGAATTCATCTTCAGCTAACTGTAGATGTTCTTGCATCTTTCCTGTTCAAATAATCAAAAGAGATAAATCTGATTTCTCAACTCCAGTGCATCCCAAATATATAGAAATAGAAAATTTTGACAATTAAGCTGTAAAAAACAAATTTTCATAAGAAAGCATGACCCTAAGATTAGTTGTTCACATTTTTTGTATATAAAAAAAAAATAGAGAAGTTAAAAAAATAATATCAGTTTGTCAATACCCTTTCGACCTGAATTCAACGGTTCTTCAGAAATGCAAAATACCTCTTATCAGCTGAACCCCACCAAAACTCCTAAATTGATACCAATCCTAAAAAGGGTTTGGTCAGACATATTTTAGATTATCTTCCAACAAAAGGTAGCTGCCATTTGCACAAGGAAAATCCTGTTTTCTGCCATCTTCCCATGTACACAGTTATGTATCATTGTTTGTCAAATCACTACGTTAAAAATCCAAATACTAGTAGTAGTGAGTTATACAAAAATTGTACACTTTTATGTTTTTATTCAAGCATTGTCCTCGGTTGTCTCATAAGAACGGGTGTTCTAGCAATTATAATGTGCAACTTGCTTGTCCTGGGGATAATGATGCATATATTTAACTCATCATCCAATGAAAATTGTCATCACAAGAATTTACATCTGAGATTTCAACTATAGGACAAATGAAGAAGGTGAAAAAGAAAAGAAAAGATATGATGACTCTAGATAGCGCAGTAATTTTTTTTGATAAGTAAAATGTATTGAAAAGGCGCAAAGGGGCGCAACCCAAAGTACACAGGATGTATACAAGGAACCCCTAAAGTAAGGAAGAAAGATAACAACTATCTAAGAATTCAAAAAAGGAACATTCATGCATAGTCTTAATTCTATCCCTCCACATAAACAACATTTGAAACATCTTTCTCTTCAGATTTGACAAATCAGTCTCACAATCTTCAAAGCAGCGAGCATTCCGTTCCCTCCAAATGCACCACATCAAACACAACGGAGCCATGCGCCAAATCTGTAACGAGTTCCGATTACCATTCTGGCCCCTCCAACTCCCCAACATGTCTTTCACCGACTTCGGCATTACCCACTCCACCCCAAACAATTGCAAGAGCGCCCTCCATAATACAGTAGCCATCATACAATGCAGAAATAAATGATCAATGGATTCTCCAGCGGATTTACACATAGAGCACCAATCCATTACGATAATGTTTCTCTTACAAAGATTATCCAAAGTTAAAGATTTCCCTAGAGTAGCCGTCCAAACAAAGAAAGCCACTCTCGAGGGAACATTAACTTTCCAAATACTTCTCCATGGAAATGAAGACTGAGTAGGACTCGACATCAACTGATAGTAGGACTTTACCTCAAACGATTTTTTACGTGCTGGCACCCAACACAACTTATCCTCTCCCTCGCTGCTAACTTTGATGGTGTACAAAATCTCAAAAAACCTACTAACCGCTTCGACCTCCCAATCATGAACAGGGCGAGCAAACAAAATATTCCATGAGATGATGCCATTTTGTCTCTGCATAATATCCTCCACCCAAGCATCCTTTCTTCTAGCAATAAGAAACAACTCAGGAAAGAGGATCTTCAAAGGAATTTCCCCACACCAAACATCATGCCAAAACAGAACTTTCGAGCCATTCCCGATCTCATATCTCACATGCGCAGCAAAATCATCCCATCCCCTCCTAATGCTTTTCCACACGCCAAACCCATAAGGACCCCCAACCTCCTTAGAACACCAACCACCCCTCAAACTACCATATTTGACCTCCACCACCTTTCTCCAAAAAGCATCTCTCTCCATCGCAAATCTCCATAACCATTTACCCATCAAGGCTTTATTGAATCTAACCAAACTTCTCACTCCTAACCCCCCCGAAGCTTTAGAAGAACAAATCGTACGCCAATTAACCAAATGAAATTTGAATTCATCTCCAACACCACCCCAAAGGAAATCTCTCTGAAGTTTCTCCAACCGATTAGCCACACCCACAGGAATAGGGAAAAGAGAAAGAAAGTACGTAGGTAAGCTAGAGAGAGTGCTATTAATCAAAGTTAACCTCCCCCCTCTAGATAAACACACCTTCTTCCACCCTGCTAGTCTAGCTTCCATCTTCTCAATAACATTATTCCATACATTAGAATCTTTATATTTAGCACCCAACGGAAGGCCCAAATACTTTATCGGAAGCGATGCCACACCACACCCAAGGATACTAGCCAACTCCTCGACATCCCCTACCTCACCCACCGGAACCATCTCAGATTTGGATAAATTGATTCTCAAGCCCGAAACTGCTTCAAAACAAAGCAACAAACACCTCAGGTCTCAGACCTGATCAACAACAGGATCACAGAAAATCAACGTATCATCCGCAAATAATAAATGGGAAACCTTCATGGCAACCTGGGAACTCGATCCCACTGAGAAACCCGATAACCGCCCACTATCCACTGCCGCATATGTCATCCGACTGAATACCTCCATCACCAGCACGAACAAGAGCGGGGACAAAGGATCCCCTTGTCGAAGACCCCGAGAACTACGAAAGAACCCTGAAGGCGACCCATTTATATTGATGGAAAAGCAAACAGTAGAAATAGCATGAGCAATCCAGCCAACCCATTTTTCCCCAAAACCACATCTTTTTAGAACGTAAAGCAGAAACTCCCAATTGACATGATCATAGGCCTTCTCCAAATCCAATTTGCAAATAATGCCCGGAATTCCTGAACGAATCCTACTATCCACGCATTCGTTAGCCACCAACACTGAATCCAGAATTTGCCTCCCCTCTACAAAAGCATTCTGAGACTGAGAAACAACCTTCCCCAATACCACCTTCAACCTATTAGCCAGAATCTTAGAGATGATTTTATACATACCACCTATTAAACTAATAGGACGAAAATCCTTGATATCCACCGCTCCGGCCTTCTTTGGAATCAACGACACAAAAGTAGCATTAATGCTCTTTTCAAATTTACCGGTAGAATAAAACTCCTTGAGCACCGCAAAAATATCATTCTTCAATATCTCCCAACACTTTTGAAAGAATGCCATAGAGAAACCATCAGGCCCAGGAGCCTTATCCCCTTTGAAATTCTGAATAACCGCCCAAATTTCATCTTCCTCAAACTCACGTTCCAACCAGATTCTATCTACTTCATCAATGGAAGAAAAAGATAAGTCATCTACCTTTGGTCTCCACTGATATTGCTCGCTATATAGCTTCGCGTAGAAGTGAACAATGTGATCTTTGATAACTGCACTATCCTCAGTCAATTGACCATCCACCACCAGAGCCTCAATCATATTATGCCTTCTATGAGAATTAGCCACACGGTGAAAAAATTTCGTGTTGCTATCCCCCTCTTTTAACCACAGAGCCCTAGACTTCTGTCTCCAACTGACCTCTTCAAGAAAGACATGCTGCTCTAAATTTCTGGAAGATTCTACTCTCTTTAATTTTTCTTCATCAGATAACGGCCTCTCCTCTGCAATCAAATCCAGCTCACACAGTTCAGTCTCAAGCTTCTTTTTATTAGCCCCTACATTCCCAAACACATCCTCATTCCATTTTCTAAGGTCATGTTTCAAAGCTTTTAATTTCCGAGCGAACACATAGCTAGGCGAACCTTCAAACACATAAGATCTCCACCAACCCTTCACCAGCTCCTCAAAACCATCAACTTGCAACCACATATTCTCAAACTTAAAAGACCCCCTGCCTTGTCTCCCGATGCCGCAATCCAAAAGCAAAGGATAATGATCCGAAAGAATCCGAGGCAAACGCCTTTGAGAAACCTCAGGAAAATACTCCTCCCAGTCTGGAGACAGCAAAAAACGATCTATTCTGGACCACGAACGACAATTAGACCAGGTGGATCTCCCCCCAACCAAAGGAAGATCAATGAGAGCCTGATCAAAAATGAACTCAGAAAACTCAACCATAGCATGGGTAGATCTCCCTTCCCCCCCTCTTTCGTTCGGATACCGGACAGCGTTAAAATCCCCCCCCATACACCAAGGCATCTCCCAAATATTCCTCACACCCGCCAATTCATCCCAAAGGCCTCTTCTATCACAATCATCATTAGGCCCATAAACACCCGCAAAACCCCACTCGAAATTGTCAGACACATTACGAAAAGCACAGGCTACCACATATCTCCCCACATACTCTTCAAACTTCTCAACTACTCTTCTATCCCACATCAACAAAATACCTCCCGAAGCCCCTCTAGAGCCCAAATACACCCAATCCACATATGCACATCCCCAAACACTATAAACCAACTCCCTGGTAATTAACACCAATTTTGTTTCTTGTAAACATACAATGTCTGCCTTCCATTCCCTCAACAACCCCCTAATCTTCGTTCTTTTCTCAAACTCATTCATGCCCCGCACATTCCAAGAAATGATCTTTGGCTTCAACATAAACAATTGCCTACCCTCCCCTTCCTAGTCAACCTAGACGATTGACCTCCTTTCCCATCATAATTCACCGAACACTCTAACCTCTTCACTTCACGTTGTCCACGGTTCCCCATAGTGCTACTATTATTGGTATGCCTCACTCTATCAGAAAACCGCTGTGCTTCTATACCATTGAATAAATCCATCATCTTCTCCTCAAGGCCTGGACAAGAAATTCCAACAACTTTGCAAAAACCTCTAATTCTCTCAAACACCCAATCTGATGACTCATTTCCTAAATCTTTCTCCATACCAGCCAAAGGCATAACATCCAGCAACTCATTATCCCCCAAATTCTCCTCTATGCTATTCATCAAGGCTAAACTGATAACCCCCTCACCCTTCTCCCGACAATCAAGATCACTCATTACAACATCCACCTTACCACTCACTTCAATCATTTCTAAGCCCCTGCACTGTGCTGCCATATCTCCCAATCCAATATCAAAATCTGCCTGTTTCAGACTTTCGAACCCTTGCTCCCCCACCTCCCTGCCGTCTCCTGCCTCTACACTCAAACCAGAATCCGGTTCGAGCTTACCCAACCTCTCGCTTTCACTGCCCTCGTGAAACCGCTCCTCCTCCTCCTGATTTTCCGAACCCAACAAGTTTTACCTTCATTAAATCATCACTTATCCAAAAAGCTTAAATTAATAGCAAATAGTAAATTTAATCATTTAATTAATACTTTAACACTTTCCTTCATGTGTGGACTCAAATTCCCCTCTCAACAAGTGACACCTAACACATGGAATATTTAACTGAAAATTAACTTTTAGAAAAGAATCTACTCCGATCCCATCAAACAATTTTTTTTGATAAGTAAGAAAACCCCATCAAACAATTGAGCCTTATATATAGTGTTTTTACATGACCACAGAAGTATAATATTATGTGCTCACTCTTTGTGAATGAATTTTTTATTAACAACAACAAAGAATAAAACACTCTCCACTGGAACCCCTTGATGCTAAACAGCCTCAATTACAATCACACTTCAGCAATTACAATCAGCCACCAACTCTCTACAAGCAACATCAAACAGACAAACTCCAGCAAACCACTCTTAATCTCTACTGCTATACAAAGCAACTACCAACAGATTACACCACAACTCTCTAAACTAACAACTGCGTAACTCACGTCTCTGCTGCATACTGCATACGACATCATCTGCTTTATACAAAACCAACAGCTCCTAAACCCCTTCTATTAACAGACACCAATATCCATTAAAACAAATTTTTTTGAGCGAGACCCCAACTAATACAGACAGCTACGTTCTCATCAGTTGCCTTAAATTTCCCCTTCCCTACAACTCTGTTTCTTACCTGACAGCAAATTTTCTGCAATACTTTTGCCCTCTGTATAATAATGTGCCCACTCATATATATACACACATCAACAGTCTTTGAATAAAATATTGCAATGAACACGATGCCTTTAAATGAATTTAGGAAATTCCCATCATTTCAAATGTCCAATGCAATCGCTCATGAAGATTCAAGACCTAAATGAATTTCCCCTGCTTGTAATTGAATATCGTGATGAATTAAACTCCAGATGGGAGTTCATAAAGATTCCGACAATAAAATAAAATATTAATATTATTCACTGAGCCAGACAGGGTATACCATACCTTCATACGTATAACAATGTACAAAAGCATCCAACTTGCCCAATATCATGCACGCCTGATCCACTGCCTCACCAAAGGCTCCCTCCCTGTCGTCCTCCATATCTACACCAACCACCTCCACCGGCACCACACCCTTCAGCGAACCAGTTATATTTTCGGCAATACTTCGAAGACGGCTCTCATTGCCCATCAAAACCAACCTATCAACAAGTTTATAATCAACAAAATTAAGCAAAATTAATAAACAACATGTTCTTTGACCCATCTGTTTGAGAGAAAATGAACCAATTAGAAGAACCCAGAAAGAATAAGATTCACAAGTCATATTTATGTTTTCTTTTCCGCCATTTTCTCATCAACCAAGCGCATACATATATAACATGGAATTCAAGGCCTGAGAATAAGACTCAACCTGCAGCCCCGTTTGGCTAAGTGGAAAGCAATATTCTTCGAAATCTCGTCACCGCTGGAGGTGAGCAACACTTTCTTCCCCGGAGTTTCCATTCTTGAAACTAACTGTTGGTTGTATAGCTATATATGCATATACAGAGAACCAACTAAAGAGACAAAGGGGCAAAGAGGCAAACGTCTTTAAAAATTAATAAATAGAGAGAGAAAATACTCAAAATAGCGACAAGAAGTTGGTAGAAAAATATGTGAACGAGATAGATCTGTAAAAAGCAAGGGTGGGACGTGCAGAATAAAAATATAGGGGGAGAGAAATGATGCACTCATACACTTATATTTTTTATATAAAAATTAAATTAATTATTAAATTTGTGAAACTTAATATAAATCTCATAAATTTAAAAATAAAATGTATAAAAAAATATATAAAAACTATAAAAATATTATTTTTCATAGCTAAAAGTATATATATTCGTGTACCAAAAACTACTTCGAATGTCCCAAACGCACCACCGACTTCGTACTCGTACTACAAAAAAGAAAAACTTCTGTACTTTTACATTTTTACGTTTCTTTAACGGATAATACGTATTTGAGCCTCATTCCACGCGTTGTTTGTTACAAGGGTAGTGATTGGGGGAGGCCATTGACCGGCTCCCTCTCCACTTTACATTAAAAAATCCTCTTTTAATCCAAAAGAAAGAATAAAATAATATAAAAAACTAAAAGTGGATTGAAAGTGAATTTTTTAATGTAAAGGGGGGGAGGGAGCCGGTCAATAGCCTCCCCCAATCACTACCCTTGTTACAAAGAGCCACTTCGCCTAGGGAAATGCTGGGTGGGGGGCGTTTTGCCGTCCCCCAACCGACTTTTTAATAAAAAAACAATTTTTTTTTATCAAAAAGTGACTCCTGATGTGATATCAAGAGTCACTTTGTGATAAAAATAAAAATAAAAATAAAAATAAAAATAAAATTGTTTTTTACTTAAAAGAGGAGGGCAGGGGACGGTAAAACGTCCCCTGCCAATCAATGCTCCTTCGCCCATAGAAACCGCGTGAATGTTGCCGTTTTGAAGATCTAGCGAAAATGTTTAGGATATAAATTTTTATTATAAATTATTAAGCAATTTGTAATTGGTAAATTAATTCTGAAAAATTAATAAATCAAAATTTTTGTTTAATTATTTTATGAATTATGAACGGTTTCATCTATTGTACTCATTGCTGGCCAATCTGGTTTCGATGTTGCCACTACTACACACCAATTATTTTCAAAAACTTAAATTAATCGAAATAAATAAATTTAATAGTTTAATTAATATTTTTACGTATAAAAGAAAATCTCTCGACAAACTTTCCAAAAGCAAGATGGATACGTAACTATAATTTAATAAGAAAGTAGCTTTTCGAAGGCTAGTAAAAATAACAATAATAATGACAAAAATAAGTTAAATATATAGGAACGAAAATAGGTGCAAACAGTGGGGGTAAAAATAGGTAGTTGCAATCAATTAATAGGACGGTAAAATGTACATTTATATGTAATTTGCTCGTGTTAAATAGAGTAGTGTGAACCGGGACGAAGCCTGACATTTGAATGGGAGGGAATCAAATAAATTTTTTTTTTAAGTAAGGGTTAAAGTATATATATATATATATAAAGGCATATTTTAAGTAAATTAAACATAACCTATTTTTTATATTTTTATCATTCCATTCAAATTAAAAATCAATAAGCAAAAGTGAAAAGAGTTTTTTGGAAAAAATAAAAATTAAAGAAAACCGTTGTCTAAAGATTTAGAAAATGAATAATAAAAAATAAAAATAAAAAATGTCTCAATTTTTGTACTAAAATTGAAAATTTTCAGTTGGATGAATTGTGTGCTTATCGGCATTCTCGCAAGACTTTACCTGAATGACATGGCTCTTGAAACTAACATTCTCTTACTCCTTTTGTTAGAACAGCCCCTTCTAGCTAATACAACAGCCCACTAACTGTTATACAAAACACATTATATTCTACACAAAACACATTCTGTTAAACGCAACACAAAACTTATAAAATACATATCTTCTAGACTTTTCTAATGTGTCTAGCTATTTTTGCTCATTTTACGTTATTTTTACCACACTTTCTTAGGAAATCGAGCTTTATCAGGCGTGTGACTCCTCAAATACACACATATCTTCTTCCAATGCATTGCTTTAATTACTAAACCATTTTCATTTACTTTGAACAAAGCATTTACAACTTTGTAAAGCTCATTCCATTGTTACCTTCTCAGACATGTCCGTTGCTACACGTGAAATATTAAAGAAAAAAGTTTTGACAATAAAACTATCGTTCCAAATGAGATGAAACCAATTAAAGATATGGTAAAAGGGAAGGGGCCAAGAAATTTCTTGCTAAAAGCCAATAGGCTAAGAACCTTAATTTTTTATTTTATCTTTACCTTAATTATTTTTTTTTTCTTAAGAGTTGAGGGGGGTCATGGCCCCTACCGACCACCCTCTCTTTGTTATTGAGTGTGAATCAATAATTAAATAAGAGTAATTTTAAAAATTATATTTTAATTAAATAAAAATAACATGATAGTTTCAATAAATAATTAAATTAGTTATTGTTAAAATAAAATAATAATAAATTAAAAAAAAAAAAAAGAACTTGTTCAAAAAAAAAAAATGCCCGCAAGACTGCAAGAGGTTCACTCGTTTAGAAACGAGACGAGACGTCGAGACCTATACGAGTAATTCTACAAGGCGATCATCCGTCACTCAAGCGTCCCTCACCAGCTGACGTGGCACGTCAGACCTTTTTTTTTTTTTTTTTTTTTAATAAAACTTAAATGGTGCAGGTATTGAGGAGGGATGACATTCTTATTGATGATGCTCGTGGAACTCGTGGTGCTTTGAATTGTCTACAGAAATGACAGGTTTATCATATAAAGCAGTGGGGAAAGAGAAATGCTCTATATATTTAAATTTTTATAAAAAAAGTTTTATTAATTGATATGAAGCTTATTTATTAGAGATGATCAAAATAATTAATAAAAAAAAAAATGTTATGAGTATCAATGAATAAGCTTCACATCATCTAAGTAAAATTCTCTTTATAAAAATTTAAGCACATGTAGCATTTCTTGTGTGAAAATGAAGAAACTCATCAACTTGCAAAAGAAGTTCTCATTTCGTGGGGAATATCAAAATGTCTTTTTGGAGGAAATTCTCCACGTATCTTTGATGTTGTTATTGTTGAGCGTTGTACTTAATTGAGTTAACTATAAAAAATGATTCACGGTTTCCATTTAAAAAAAAAGATCTAAAGCAAGCGATTATACTTATAAAAAAAATTTAAAAAATAATAATAAAAAAAAGGCCACCGATTATATATAGTAAACAAAAAATACAAAATTAGTTCATGTGATTGGCCTAAATTACAAATTGCTCATTGCCGTATCAAAGTAAAATTCAGAGGTCCCTGGGCTATACTAAAAAAACAATTTAGTCTATTTAGTCAAATTTCTTTAAAACATTTGAAAGATTCCGTTAGGTACCACGCCATCGCCAAAAAAATGACGATACGCGTCACTCGTAATAAAAATATTAATATATTAAAATTAAAAAATTATTTTTAAAAAATAGAAAAAAAAAAAATTAAAGGAATGGCTGCCTTTTTTTAAAAAAATAAAAAGAAAAATAAAAAGAAAAGTATATTATGATATTAGTTATATATATAAATTTTTTATTAAGAGTGAGACGTGCTATCATTTTATTGGCGTTAACGTGTTACCTAACTGAATTTGTCAAATATTTTAACAGAATTTTACTCTAGGGACTAAATTGTTTTTTCGACATATCTTAGGGACTCCTGAATTCATTTTGATACAACATGAAGCGATTTGTAATTTAAGCCAAACACAGGGATTGATTTTATATTTTTCTCTTATATATTATCAGGGGCAAATGGGCAATCTGGTTAAAAACCTTACAAATAGATTATTTATTTCACTCTCTACTTCCTTTAAATGCTATTTTTCAAAGGTTTTAAGGAAAAGAAAAGGAAAAAAAAAATCAATAAAAAATAAAAAGCAAATCATTGCTCACAATGTTATATTCGCTCAATGAATGCCCATTCTATATGGCCATAACATATAACAAGGGGTTTACGCCCACCAATAATAGGATGCCACGTCACTTTAGTACACCAAAACACATCAAAACAATATAAGCTGAAAACACCCGATCACACTAAATTCATGAAGAAAAAAAAATTGAAGCTCCTCAACCCGTTAGCCCACTGCCTCTTCCCCGTCGCCAGACGACTGGTCCTCCAGCCACAGAGATCCGGTGACAGAGTCTCTGCGACCACCAGCGGCCTCCAGATCCTCTTCCCTGCGACGTCCCAACACCGTCGACAGAGATCCGGTCTGAGCCTCGTCCTCTCCCGGGATCTCCCCCTCTCGCTGGCCGTTCTCCCCTCTGGCCCCTCTAGTGGTTTTTCGTGATCAAATATGGTCAGTGATCACATTTGGTTTGGTAATTTGGTACTCTCGGTATTTTGGTTCAACCAGAGGTGGTGAACAATGATGTGGTCGAGGTCGAACCCGGATCGGCCACGTGGTGGCGCGGCTTCCACCTGGGCTACGCCAATTTGATTGTCTGGGTCAGGGTCGGTGGTCAGGGTTGGGTTTCTGGCGTGAAGAGAAGACGCCCATCTCTCTCCATCGATCTCTTCATTTCACTGCAAAGAAATTGAGTGTTTTGCATGTATTTAATTTTCTTGCTCTAGGCTTACGTGTCAACTTTTCATTGGCCAGCAAACAAATCTTAGTTTCTACCACGATCGAATTGAAGTTAGTCCATAAGACAATATGCTAAGGTAAACTTTTATCCTCATAGTAAATCTCTTACTTTGAAGCATCTATTGAGAGTCAAAATGGCTCAGAGTAATTAAATACACGCCTTTTTTTAAAAGCACCTGCGGACAAAGCACTGAGTTTTTTGTAAGGAACGGTCAGCCGGTCAGGGGGTCAGGGAGTATTGGCATGACGAAGTATCCCACCACGGTACCACCCCACTTCCCATAATAAGCCTATTTTTTTTTGTAATGTTGAATGGTCGATGGTAGAGAAACAATTTCCAAGAGCTTGCGATTAATATTCTTCAATGGAAACGAACCTCTTGGCTATTACCAATACTCTTTATTTTGACTCACCCCAAAATAAGGACGAAGTTTTTTTTTATTTTTTTATTTTTTTTATTTTTTTAAAAAAAAATGGATAGGAAGAACAATCAAATTTATTAAATTGATATTAATTTTTTAAGTTTGTGATTTTTTTATATATTTTTAATAATGTATGTAAGAATTGTATGCTTTATAAGTCTTTTAAAAATATATGTAAAAAGTGTATGCTCTAAAAATATAGGTCAATTTAATAAACTAAATTAAATATTTAAAAGAAAAACTTTGTTGTCGTTGATAACCTTTATCGGGGAATAACATTGAGGAGTAACTGCGACGATCTATTAGTGATAATTTTTAATATTTTAACTGAAGACCAAAATTTTTGTAGTGTTCAAAGTGCCAAACAGAGGGACATAAACTGATAAACCCTCGTGCTAGGTTCTTTTCACATGTTACATGTACTTAGAAAAGACAAAAGTCCTGTTAACAATATTTTTTCATTGTAGGGCCCGATTACATGTCATAGCCCCGTTTAGAAATCCCCTCCCCTTCCCCTCCCCTTCCCTTTGTGAGAATTTTTTTGTTGTGTGAAAATAGAAAGTGATTGATGTGATATAAAGTAGAAAGAATTTATATGGAAAAATGGAAAAAATTTGTATTGTAGTGAATTTTTTTATTTAAATAATAATAAAAAATTATTGATGTGATATAAAAAGTAAAAAAGAAAAGAATGTTTTGAATTTGATATTTTTTGGAAAAGGTAAAAGTAAGGAGAGGGAAGGGAAGGGGAAGGGGAGGGAGTTAGTAAACGGGGAACTTGGAAGCTTCAAGAAATGGACTCCCACAGTCCACTCCGTTTGTTTCTTTCTATAAACTTTCCTTTCTCAACGTTTGCTTTACGCCTTTACTATAATAGTGTAATAGTTGTTGAGGTATGGAGCCCAAAAAGACAAAAGATGGTAGTTGAGGAGGTAGATGGGTATATAGTTTTTAGACTCAGCGTACAATTTATTTATTTATTTTTTTTTAATGATATTTTATAGTGCAGTTGATCGCACGGTCAGAATTAGTTAATAGACCCCAACAAGAAAGAATAACAACATAGTTGAAGACTTGCAGGAGGAGAGATCTATGATATTTAATTTAGCAAAGATAAGTGGTAAGTTGCTCTAATAAAAAGAGTTAAAAGTGCTTGTAGAAAGAATGGTTATGTAATGGTACATGAAATGATCTCATGTCCTTTCCTTATGTGGGGTGTCTATTGATGGAGTAAGGCCCTGGCTAAGGGTTTCTCGTTGATAGGGTATGGCCCCATTGAATCGTGACGCTTGGAACGGAATCAATGATAATTATTCTTTGTCCCACACTTTTTATGTCCTTTAAGCGACCGTACGCGTTGTGCTAGCACACTAGCTTACATGGGTTGGTCAGGCCCGTAACATGCGCTTTATCATATCGGCCCATAAGTAGGCCGCGAGTTTGCATTCTCGACCTAGGTTTGCCGGGTGAATATATATATCTGGTATATTAATTTTCACTAAATCGTCCACAATCTTAGTTAATCTTACAAGTGGCCGGTGCAGTATTTATCCTACGTACATCAATTGAGTAAAGATGATTTTATTATTAGTAACAAGCTACAAAAGTAAAACTTTGAGAGCTTTTACCCATTAGTTGACGACTTGGATTAATAGTACTTGCTTTTACCATGGACGAAACCTATCCATCAAATACGATCGAAAGCACTAAATCCTTGCACATTCTGGTTAAGAAAATGGTATATATAATAACAAGCAAGCTCTTATTAACTATTTCAGTTGGTTGATGAACTTGTGTTGCCCCGAAAAATGGGCTTTCTAAAGTATTTACTTTACAAAAACTACACAATAACTACTCTATTTATTTCATGATATTTTCATTAATCCCACAATTCATATTATTTTAGTCATTTATTTATTTACTTTTTTGTTAGAATACAGAGAAGACCCAATATTAGAAAGGCTCTTAATTGGTTGGATTGTATTATGTTTAATTTCTATTTTATCAAACTTCGATCCCTTTAAAGAAGTTGTCGATGTATTCAGTTGATAATCTTTCTCAAACACCGAGAGTTAAGGGAATACCTTTAACAAACACCGAGGAATAAGGGGTAGATACCTTTTTCAACTACGGAGGGAGAGTTAAGGGGGTGGGGACACCTAGGCTCTGGATCTCTTACATTTTTTTTAAAAATTGTAAATTCTTAAATTATATGAATTTAGGTTGTTTCATGCATTAAACGACATAAAAAATACTACATATTAAAAATGTGATAGGATAACGGTGAAAATTGAGTTTTTTTTTTTTTTTTTTTAATCAATTTCTTATACTTTATGTCGTATAAAAGTTTTGAGCAAAAAATTATCTTTTGGTTTAGTAAAAGCTAGAAGAAGCGTCTCTTCAAAAGTGAAGAAAAAGTCTTTTGGAATAATTTTTTTTTTTGTTGCCTCGATAATATGTTATATCTTTAATATGTAGCATTTTTCACGTCATTCAATATAAAAAAAAAAAAAAATGCATGAATTTACATAATTTAAGAACCTAAAATTTATTTAAAATTGCAGAGAAGCCTAATCCAAATACCTTTAACAAGTAATGAGGGACAAAAGGGTGGATATCTTTGTCAAACACCCAGAAGAAAAATGGGTGGATATCTTCGTCAAACCCGAGGATCAAGCGGGTAAATTCGACAACCATAGACGATCAGGGTTAAAGGTCGGTACCAGACCTAAAGAACAAGGACTGGTACACCTAAGCAAGCATATATATATATATATATATATATATATATATATATATAGAGAGAGAGAGAGAGAGAGAGAGAGAGAGAGTATGTATTTTAGACACCGTCACCAGTTTTGGTCTTCAACTGAGCAGGAAATTATCTCTCGACTGACTTTATAGAAAACCAATTTCCTCAACGTTTTGTAAAGATAAAGTGATCATTTGATGAGTTTTAAAACAAAGTTTTGTGGTTCAACGTTTTCAAATTAGAAAAGATAGATGTTTTAACAAAATAAATAATGGCTCACATCACACACTAATTTAGTTGGATGTATACTTATTAAACCGCGAACTCACAATTATACCCATAAAATTGATTAATTTTATCGCTATAAAGGCACATAAAGCAAGAGAGCCCAACAAAACAATTATACCCGTAAAATTGTTTAATTTTATAGCTATATTGAACCATGGTTGTACATATGTTATGCATGATTGTATTTTATGAATAAGAGTAAGTGTCATGTAGACTATTATGTTAATTTTGTAAACTTAATAAATGTTATGTGGAAGTCTATATTCTAGTGTCTTACATATGATAAGTATCACATGGATTACTGCATCAATTTATAGTAAAAATTGTTACTTTTAGCGGCACTTCATGTGATATGCTAAGATTCATATGTAAAATATTCTTAATTTTTATTTAATTTATTATATGTTATGTATGATAATACAATACTCAAAATTCTCTAAGAGATTATGATATAAGAAAAGAAAAAAGATAAATGTTTAGTTTTATTCTCTTACACATTTTTAGTCTATTTTCGTATAAGATATATATAAATTCACTTTTGAATTTGTGAACCACAATTTAAGTTTAACAAATTTAACGGTGGATTTAAAAAAAAATAAAAATGTATAAGAGATAGGCAAGACAATGATACCAAATAAGTCAAAGAAAAAAAAGGGTGTGACCGTGTGATAGTTAGGGTGCGTTTGGGATTGCGATTTCGTAAACAATAAGTGCGATTTTAAACCAAATTGTAGAACATAGATCGTTTGGGAACTGCGTTTTTAAAAATTGTGATTTAAAAACGCAGAAAATCTGCTTTTTCAAATCGCAGATAAGATAGTGCTTTTTTGAAAACGCAGAATTTTAAAGGTAAATTCGCGATTTTAAAGGCTAAACTACCATTTTGCCAAACGCTTAACTGCGTTTTTAAAAATCACTTTTTTCAAATCGCACATTTTAAAATCGTTATTTTAAATCGCACTTTTTAAAATCGTAAACCCAAACGGACCCTTAGAACTGAGAAGGGGGCGACCAACTATTGGGCCAAATACTTGACGCAGCCCAATCGCCGTTTGACCACGATAAAAAACTGAAGCCGAAGCCCAAGTCCTTTACACCGCCGGAGATGGCGAGCTCCCTCACCGCGTTCAAGTTCTCCATAGGCTGGAGAGCTCTGGAACTACCAGCTCGAGTCCCAATCGCACCCAAACCCTCCCGCAGGCAAGAATTTCTCCTTCCTACTTAGCGACTTTATTTTATGCTTGATTTGAAATTCTCAGTGAAATTGATTTGCACGGATTTCTCTTTCCAGTTGTTTGAATCTCCGAAGAACCCGCTCTTCCAGAATTACATGTGATTACTCGTGCTTTGAAGTGAGTTTCCTCTTTTGGTTTCAATATTTTATTGTGTAGTTACGGATTAAGTTCTTGGTAACAAATTTTGAACACATTGCAGCTGGTGAAAGTAGCAACGTGTGAGGTTTATGATGAACTTCCAGTGCGCCTGGCTAAATTTCTTAATTATAGTTACCATGATACTGTTACTTGTTCAAAAAAATTTCATAAAAATGCTCTAATATCGTGTCTCTGCAAATTGTGAGGTTATTTTATTCATATATATCGTTTCTGAGTATTAATACAGTGACTGTATGTTTAGGAGACTATTACAAATTTACAATATACACGCACTCAGTAATGCTGTAATCCATGAATGCATTTTGTAATGGAGAAAGTGGGAATTGGACTAGCATACAGTAAGGGATTGTTTTAAGTAGTCTCTGACATTCTTCTGCGAAAGAGAGGGGGGGCATCAACTCTAATATTTGTATACTCGATTTCAAGCCCACTATCTATCATTTTCAAATGAGAAATAGGTGATTGTAACAGCAGCGAGTCTCATAAATCCAATGGTGGATTCGAAACTTAGTTGTATGGAGATGAGTAAGAGATGGTTAGGGGATTGGTTTGTATCATTTTCCATAAAATTTTGTGGTACATTAATTTAGCAAGTATACTTAATTGAATCAAGGGATTAAGGCACTCTCCTTCGGACCTTTCTTCCCTTGCTTCGCCAAGGGGATTGATTTGTATCATTTTCCATAAAATTTTGTGGTACAATCGTTTAGAAAGTAGCACCTTTTCTGTTTCTTGCATTCTGCAGCTACAGGCCTTTGCCTTTATGGGCAAAAAGATGCTTTCGTGGTTGAGTATCTAGTTGCATGCGTTGGCTAGATTTTGAATTTTGAAGTATAAATGCAGGAAATTACTGATAATAGTTTTTTTTCCTGTTTGAAGGTTAAGGATGTTAGTTATCGACCTCCCGGCACCCAGATCAGCCTTCTAAATGCAGTTAATTTTTCACTTCCAGAGAAAAGGTACATGTTTCTGGTCTGTTTCTGTTATGTAACATCTCAAACACGTTGTTGGAAGTTTGGGATCTTCCTTTCAATTGACTTTGCCTAGGACTTCCCTAGGTAAGGTATCATTCCCCACCAATCCATAGAATATGATAGATGTATGGTTTCTCATTGAAGTGGGTCAAACTTGTTTGAGGTTGGAACCATACCTTCTTTTTTTAATAAGTAATTGGCCCCAATGGGAGGTTGGAGTCACATCTTTGTGGTTAGCTTGAATTTCTATCAAGTAAGACATTGCATTTGTGGGATAACTTGTTCAAGTCAACTGCTGCAGTTTTGGTTTAATATTTGGACGAAGTGGAAGTGGAAAAACTACTCTGTTGCAGGTATACCATTTGGAGCATATGTGTGTGTTAGTGTGCTTTAAGTAGAAAAATCATGCAATTTATGTAATCCATCCCCCGTGTTATTCTATTACTTATGCTGTCGTTCCATCTTTCAGATTCTTTCAGGGCTTAGTAAACCAACTTCAGGTTCCATTTATATTCAAAGATATGGAAATGATGGTAATCCAAATCAATCTCCTGAGCCCTTACCCCCAGAGAGAGTTGGTATTGTTTTTCAGTTTCCCGAGAGGTATTAATTACTAAATGAAAAGAAGAAAATTTATTTCCTATCTTCATTGCTCATTAAAATAAATTTGGGTCTTATAACGCTGTAAACTTATAGTTACATCTGAATAGATAAAATCAGTTGAATCCATCCAAAAACTTAATGCATTTGTAACTTGTTTCTTTTTGACTAATATTGGTTTTTCATGGTGGGTTATCCATTTCTTTTTGCATGTATTATTGCTGGTGCATTTATTTAGCTTCTTGTTACATAGACTGCAAACTTGCACTCTTACTTCCCTAATTCCTTATGACATTTTTATTGGATTTTCTGTAATTTAATTTTTAAGAACATGTCATCTGCAATCTAGGTACTTCGTGGCAGATAATGTGCTTGAGGAAGTTACGTTTGGGTGGCCAAGGCAAAGGGGTGACCTGCAATTCAAGGAGCATCTTGCTTTGAGACTCCAAAGAGCAATTAATTGGGTAGTTGCCTGCTCTGAGTATAAACAAATTTTCTCCTACTTATTGAACCGTTACATATTGTTATTATTTCTCGGTCTAGGTTAATTATATTATATCATGTGTATATTCCAAGTCTAAACTTTTTGATGATTGTAGGTCGGTTTAGATGGGATCTCCTTGGACAAAGATCCTCATACCCTTAGTGGAGGCTATAAACGTCGGCTTGCCTTGGCAATTCAACTAGTAAGCACATAGATGTTGATATGGACACACACAAACAAAACATGCACACAAACTCACATAAAGACAGACACTACTTAGACACTTAAGCCCTGTGGTTTCATGATATAACATTTTACATAGCTGCTCATAGTAGTTGCATGAATTGACCCATAATTGTCAGTTGACTTATTCTCCAGGTACAAACTCCAGATTTATTGATACTGGATGAGCCTCTTGCTGGTCTTGGTATGAAGACTCACTTGTTCCCGTTTATTCTACTGTATTGGTTGTATTCCAAGTTGCACTCTCAGCAATGCCAGTAGTCCATAGTTTACAAACATATGGATTTCATAAGAGTTTATCCAACAATCATGCGTTCTTTATCCCTTTAATGCTCTGAAATCTGTCGTAATAAAATGCTTGAAAAACATTTGAGCTGCTGATATTTAAGAAAGACCTGCTCTTTTCATTGAGCTAAAATTCAAATGGTTGCCAACCATTGCCAGTCCATTTTGTTGACTAAAATACTGAATCGACTTGGCTTAATGATAGTTAAATTTTACTTACAGTTGAACCAATGGTTTTAGGATTTCTTGTTTTTACTTGCCAATGGTTTCCATAAAGAACTTTTGCTTGGAACCTTTTACAGGTTTGTTATATTGATCCTCTTGCTTCTTTCTGATCTTTAGCATACTATCTTTTCTAATATACTGTGGCAATTTAATTTTAAATTTTTGTTCATGTTGCTTTGTTGATCAGATTGGAAGGCACGTGCAGACGTTGTGAAGCTTTTGAAGCTTCTAAAGAAAGAATTAACTGTACTAGTTGTCAGCCATGACCTCAAGTCTGTATTCCACGTTCCCTCTTCTACATTATTTACCCTTTAATGCCTTTATTATTGTTCTTCTGTTGTCGTTTTTGATGTTACTATTCCTACTTAAAACCAGCTGTCGCTTAAGTGAACTTGATGGCTAGAAATTATAATATCCATATTTGAATAAGAAATACATGCAGATATCCTTATATTAGTTTATCGTTTGTTTTTTAAGGAATTATAAAGAATAAGATATTGAGAAAGTAGTAGCCAAAACCAAGTTTTGTAATGAAGTGATTTGTTTCACTTGTTTATTGCCTTTTTTTCTTCAAACTAGTACCAGTGCCTCTTTTATTAGTCTCAGCACTCTTGCATGGACACCAATGTTGTGTTGCTAGGTGCGTGACATGCTAAATTTCATAGCTTTCAATATTAAGTTGCATAGGATCAGTGTAAGGAGTTGTATGTTAGGGAAGGGACCCTTTCATTATAATATTATGTTTGGCTAAAGTTTACCATATCTTGTTAACCTATTATTGATTTCATTGATGAGTTCCACGATACTCTACAACATACATTCACTAAATGGAAAAAAAAAAAAAAAAATTATAACAAGGCTATTTTTGTGCTTCTCTTGTTTTCCTCCCCCTATGATTATCTGCACATTTATTTGTGCTTATAAGCTTCTTGTATGCTTTTCAGAGAGTTAGCAACTCTAGTTGATCGATCCTGGAGGATGGAAATGGGTGGAATTCTAAGGGAAGAGCCCCTACCGATTTAAATTTGGGAATATGCTTTTTCCTTCATCAACATCTGGTGCTGTGAGGTTTCACCCTGTAGTGCTTCATGTGCATGTACTCTTGGCATATTAGTGGTTGACATGAATTGTTTGGGATTTTTTTCTTAATCCTCTTAAAATAAATAAATAATAAAAGACCAGGAAAAGAAGCTTGTGCAAACCCAGATTCTAACATTGCTTGACTCCATTCATGGAGAATGAATGCGGATGACTAATTGTGCATACATTGGTCTCAATGTACAAGAAAAGTTTGATGTGCTCCACAAAACAAAATAGGCAATGATGTAGGAAGGGTCCTGTGAAAGAAATCCTGGGATATTCTTAATGATAAAAATAATACTTTTAGGTAATCAAAATAACTTTATTAGGAGGCTTACATGAAACTTAGTCACATGGTTATTATCACACTGAGGAAGATAAGAGGAGAGACCCCTCTTGACTCTTCACTTTCTTTTGAGTCCATCGACACTTTATCACTCACAACATAGCAATAAGCATTACCAAACACTACATTACAATTTTTACTCGTAGAGGACGATGACATTATCGTCTTATTTCGGATTCAGTCGCTAAAGCTCCAACACCAAGTCTACAATGGCAATAGTAGAATTGTGTTAGATGTATAAATCAGTAAACATAATAATCTTAGTACTCTATCTTTCTGGCCACAATTATGCTCCTAAATGAAGTTGCAGATGACAAAAATATAATGCCAGGTAGTCTCTACACGACCATTAACACAACAATTATTAGCATACCAAGGTGTCAAGAAAATTATCAATTTCAACAAATAGAGGAAGCTAAAATCACTACATTATTGTTATCATGGCGTGCCTTTTTTTTACGATATTATGACTCTGAATTGTTCATTATCTTTGTGCATTTTTCAAAAGATTCATGACAAGATAACAGTGATTATTTTGTACCTTGAAAATTTATTTTCAAAATTGACTTTGATATTGACATCTCCATCACTTTATTTCTTTTTTTTTTTTTCCTTGAAAAATTTCCACATCTATTTCCACAGGTTTGAAGTGTCACCTTACTCAGAAACTGATAATCTAAGTAATCACATTGAGAAGTTATGATTCATTTGTTAAATGTTCCTATCCTTGAATTTCAGTGGTGGGATTTTTCCCAGATATTTTGAAATGGTAAAGCATGTAAACTGATACTTACAGTCCGCATCTGTCTTGATCCAATGCTCTTTCGCACTTAAATTACTTCCATGCAGCCCGTCTTGGGGTGGGTTCAAGTTGGTCTTACAACACGGGATCCTCATATTTGACATGGACCCTAGAGTAAACCCATCATTGTCTTCATCCAGGGGCATCTGGTCTCCATTATTGTAACTGCCATTGGGAGCATTCTTGACTTTATATTCATGGGAATCAACAAATTCTCTTCCAGCTATAGAGCTTTCAGGATGGATTTTTTTTTGGAAAATACGTATGACCTGCATGCCACACATAAGAAGCTATCATCTCTAATGAAAAAGAAAAAATTGTTATAAGATCAATTTAGTGCATAGTGGAGGCACTAATTCTTTATTGCTAATTTGAGGTCAATGTCGAATAATTCATAAACGTTATCATCTGATGATGACATATCCTGAAAGTTACTGCTTTGTTTGAGTAATAAAAGGTTTTTTCTGTTGGATGTTAGGATTGTTAGATAACATACTTGGTATTGCTAACTATGCTAACTATGCTCCTTATTCTTGACTTTTAACCTTGATTAGAGGATCCTTAGCGTGGAATCCTTTGTGCTCATTAAACATAGTATTCTTTCTTACTATTTTTTTTTGGGGGGGGCGGGGTAAGTTACAATAAAAGCACCACACGCCTATGGATCTCTCGCTTGCAAGATTCCTTGGGTCAAGAGATTGAGACAGGATCTTGGATGGGTAATAGCGAACCCATATAATCTGATTCTTTTATTTCTTCAGTATATCCTAAATGGCTGGCAGTGTGCTTAGAGAGGGGAATTCAAGTTAAAGCTATTAGACTTGATATGATTAGAATGCAGTAATAGTGATGTAAGGATTGTGTGTTGACCCAGGGGATCTCATGTTTAATAGTGGTTCTCAGAAGATCTAGCAGTCTAGCAATGTTCTTAGAGAGGGGAATTCATGTTAAAGCTATTAGTCTAGATATGATTAGAATGCAGTGAGAGTGATGTAAGGATTGTGTGTAGACCCAGGGGATCCTCACATGTTTAATAATGGTTCTCAGAATATCTACCAGTTTAGCAGTAAGAGACCAACCTTGGAGAGTTTCTTCTTGATTGAAACAGAGTCAGCTGCATCACCACCACCTGAAGGGGTAGAGCTCTTTGAAGAAGCATGGAGCTTTTTTAGCATCTTCTTCATGAGATGCATAGCAGGCTTATGTGTTTTCTTGGCTTGCATCTCCCCTCTCTCACTTTTCTCTGTGTTTGTCTCATTTGTTGTTTTTGTCCTATGAAACAGCTCCTCAAGTGATACCTTCTCTTTCTTTACTTCTTTTCTTGTTTCTGGCAGTTCAATCGAAGAGCCAAATAGATATCCTTGGAGTGGACATACCAAAATCTTCTCATAATCTTCGTTTTCGGCCTCATCTGTTTGCTTGCCACTGAGTGTAATAGTGCTAGCATGACTGCTCCTTCCAGATGATTCATTGCACCATTCTTTAGTTTCAGCCTCAAGGAACTTCTCCAGCTCATAGTTGATGACCTTCAAGTCATTCTCTGTTAGCTCTGATTTGCTCTCAGTTATGCTCTCCAGAGGCATGGCAAACGTAGGTGTTGCTGGCTCATTGATGATTGGCTCCAGACCGAGAGTTCCAATGGTGAGAAATCCATGGAAGAGCTCAGAGATGACAGTAGATGTTTCTTCTTCTAAGTTTTCTTCCTCTCTCTTGGCACCAGTGTCAGAAAAAGATTTTTCCCATTCCTGTTTGGGTTTCTTTGAGGATCTGGATCCATATGACTTTGTATAGGAGTCTTGGTCGTCAAGTGATGGTGATGCTGAAAGACATATGCAAGGGTTTCCTGAAATTGCAGTTCCAAAAGTAGTCAGGACATTGGTAAAAATAAATAGGGAAGACAGACTTGTCTATGAGCAAGACATATCATTATTCTTTTTGTTTTTTCTATTGTGCTCTGGAAAGGGGAATGTGGACCAATCTAGTGGCTGCTCCATTCTTGACATGTATACCTGTTAGCACAGATGGTTGAACGATTTCTTCAGTGACCTAAGTGGATTGTATGGAAAGTAGAACGAGGTGGCCCCAACACTTATTGCTGTGAACCTAAACCAGGTGGCCCTGTGCCCACAAAAGGTTGTTGGTCTCGTCGGACTTCGTTGCCGCAGTGCTATAATAACTGCAAAAGGTTTAGATTGTTTCTAAGACAAACAGGCCCGGGCCTGATTGGTTGAGATTGCCTATCCTATCTCTAAGACCACCTGAGTTTTACTTTTTTTTTTCACTTGAGCTGGGTAGTTTGCTTGATTATCTTTATAAATTATGAAGAATTGCTGAATTACACCAGTCAATAGATTCTAATGAGTAATGGCATAGATTCTAATGAGTAATGGCATTGTAAGACATTCAGCTGGAGTAGCAATTATCATGGTTATGTGGTAACCTGATTATTTGATGGTTTATGTGCGGATGATGTATGCCTTCAGAATTCTTCTAAGGGGAAAAAAAGTTTGATGAGGACAGTTTTAATACCAATAATGAAATCCTTGAAAGGCTCAATGCTACTATCCCGAAATTTACGGTGCATCCAGTCCAGTAACTGCAGCAGTGGAAGGTAAAGATTGAGCTAAAAGATTGAAAACATTAGCGTTATCCAAATTTGTTGGAGTTTGGACTTACCTTCATTTTGTATCTCTTTCAAGGGTTTGATCTTAGATCTCCAGGATGTTGTAGGAGACAGAAATAGAAGTAAACTTAGATTGCAAGGGAGATTGTGCTTTAAATGGAGAACTTAGGATTGAATAAGAGCAAAAGAATGAGGATCTGTTCATTAAGATTGTTAACTAGTTGGAATTCTGCTAGAAGGCTCCGAGATCGATGTGAGTAGAGAGAAACATTCAGAAAGATACAAGATTGTTGTTGGCTGTTCATTTCAAGATCAAATCATGTGGACAAATTGAAGAGTGGTTTTTGGAGACCCACAGATTGCTGATGCAATCTATATTGTGCGTATACTTGTGTGCTTGGAGTAGGTGCATGGGTATATTAATGAATTTATAATCAGCCACAGGGATATTAAAATAGAAATACAAATGAATATTTCGTTTTGGCCACACCTGATTAATGTGTGCTTTAAGATGCAAATAAGGACATTCAATTACAAATGGACAGATCAGTGCGGAATATGCATATAGATCATGTTCTCACAAGTTTTTGGCAGGGCATGCTTTGAGTAAGATACTCCTTCAGTTGGGTAGAGTTGGCCATTGCAAGACCTGGCCTTGGGAGGATCTGTGCTGTTTTAGTATACATCTCATATTCTTCTTATAAATTCAATATTCTTGTTTTCCTTGGAAGAGCATTTGGAAAGTTAAGGTTCCTTTGAGAGTGGCTTTCTTTGTGTGGACGGCAACTATAGGGAAAATTCTAACTTTGGATAATTTACGCAAGAGGAATATTATCATGATGGAGTGATGCTATATGTGTAAGATTGGTGGAGAGTCTATTGATCATTTGTTCCTGCATTGTATGGTTGCTACATAATTGTGGAGTATGATCTTGCAGCTGTTTGGTGTTGTGTGGGTAATGCCGCAATTGGTGAAAGAGATGTTGGGAAGTTGGAGGGGGCAAAGGGGCAATCGGTTGTTGATGCCGATTTGGAGAATGGCTCTGTTGTGTTTGATGTGGTGTCTATGGAAAGAACGCAATGCACGTAGTTTTGAAGATTGTGAGACTGATTTGATTAACTTGAAGAAGTTGGTGATACAAACATTGTTTATGTGAAGAGTGACGTTGCAGTTTATGTCTGAGTGTTCTTATTCTGATTTTTTAGATATGTGTTCTTCTTTCTCTTTGAATTAAGGGTATCATGTATACATCATATGTACTTGGGTTGCGCCCCTCTGCGCGTTTTTTTTTAAATATACTTACAAAAAAAAATAAAAAAAAAACTTCAAACAATCATATCACATTCAAAACTTGTAGCATGTGTTCTTAATTGAAAGCTTTCAGCCTGTTAACAGCATCCTGTCATTACTTTGCAGGAGTAATATCAATTAAACATCCCGGCGGCTTTCTTATTTTTTTAATGGTTTTTCCTTTGATTCATGCAATTTCAGTGATGGTTTTTCCTCTAATTTGCTTACTTTGCGTATTATAGCCATAGAGCATTGGTCTCAGATTCTTTGATGTGATGCGTATATGTTTGGGACCCAGGACAACAGCTTTTTTTGCCCCCAATCATCACTTTGACACATCAAGATCACTTGGCCTTAATATTCTCCCTTATTTATATTTGAACTATACTCTTGATGCAGGCCTGATTGTGATATTTAATAACTATTATAAGCTTGCCTTTTAGACCGCCTTGACTGCCATGAAGAGTATTTTTTTACTGTGGAGGAATCACGAAGACAGGATTGCCAGGCTGCCAGCCATTAAATTTATCGTACCCAACAAGCATCTTTGGAGGTTAGGTGAGCTGAGGAGAAGGCTGTGGTAGGCTTGGAGACAAAACCCTACAGCAATCTTTAATCTCAGAGACCCCTTTTGCAAGTGTGTTATAAAGAAAACTGTTGCATGGCAGAGAAAGCGAAGAGTCTTGGGCAAAGTGTGTACACTTCTCATTGCTGTATGACCCTATTTTATAATTTAAACTCTAAACGGGCAAGCCCCCTGACTCGGTCAGGGATTAGGATACTGATACTCTATTTTGTGGTGCAGATTAAATTTTACATGTGTATATGTTGTCAATTTTAAATGAGCTGACAATATGTACACTGTTAAATGCAACAAAACAAAATTTAGACTCATTTTACTACATGGAGAGAGAATCCTATTCTTGAGTGTGATATTTCTGTGGATTTTGTTTTGGGAATTAATGTCAGTGTACAACTGTTTTTAATGGTGCATGAATTGTACAGATGATGAGCAAATTTGCTGTACGTGTTCGAGACCACCAGCATTTAGGTCACTGAATATTCGGATTTTCAGTAATTTTTGTCTGAATTTTTAGCAATTCGAGCAACAAATAGGAGAATTCTTTGGACAGGTGAGCTCTATTTTAGCTTTTTCATATTTTTGCCGTTCATTGGATAACAAAATTGCTGAGATCTTTTACCTTTCATTGAGATAGAAGGATGGATTGACCGATGGGAAAAGAGTACAGGAATTTTTTAATAGAACGATCCGTGATGGAGTGGTTGATCTAAGCAGGTATGGTTGTTGCTCTACGTGTTCATTCTTGTTTTCTTCTTCTAGTACCAAACAGCATCTTTCGTTTTCCATAAAAACCAGAAAAATAGGGATAGTGTCCTTACCCCTATAATTGCCGACCATAATGAAGGTCAGACAAGCTTGCCCAAATCCGTCAGTGTCCCACAAATAGGGTGAAGTAGGGATTTGAGTCAGATGAAGATTATCTATAATTATCTGTTTGAAGTGTAGGCAATTCGAACAAGTGGTTGTAAGAAACCACTTATAAAGTTCATCTAACCAGATAAGTAATGAGGCAATCCAATTTTTATTTGATGAGATAGATTTTATAAGTAAACTCTCACAAACCTATTTGAATTGTCTACAATTCAGACAAATAATTGTAGACAATTCCTATCCGTTTGAAGCATCCTCATTTTCAGCTAACCAACGAGCTGCTATCAAACGCAAGAGTTGCCACTTTTGGAGGACTAGAGACAAGTGGGTCACGCATGCTATTCTAAAATTCAAACCAAAACAAATGCTCGAGTCCGCACAAGCCCGCACAAGCCCGCACAAGCATGGGCTATTCTGTGGGGTCTTTGCAATGACAGATAGTGACCATGTGAATCCCACGTGATAATCTAGAAAAATTGATTGCTTTGCCAATTTATAAGTGACCATGTGAATCCCACAAAATCTTTTGACGAGACCACAAATCAAGTATTAGGAAGATGGTCATAGTCACGTCTCCCTCTTGCCCTATCTATTTTTATTCTATGTGTAAAGCATAATTTTCTCTTCTTTTTTTTTTTGTTATAAATTATTTATAAAGTTGCTTGACGGTTCACATTGGGACTACCATTGATAAGCATTATGTATATTAATTGTTACTTTATTTTGTAAACCGTGTGACTCTAATGTAATAATCTATATTTTAGTGACTAATGTAAAAAATACCAAATAAACTGTCACATAAATTTATAAAAGATTTGCAGTAAAAATTATAATATTCAATATCTCATATTTTTTAGGGAAATTTGCTATTCCTTATATAGTGGGCTTGGTTTCAATTTAATCAGCCTCTCATCACCTGCCCCGATAATTTGAAAGATGGTTCCACGTAAAATGTCTGAGCTGATGTGTCTTATTGTGTTTGGTTATTTATATGTTGTGGGCGACGTACATATTGGGCCCAGAATCTGTAGAGACCCTCCTCCCGGACACATTATTTTGAATTAATTTTTTTATTATTTAACATTATAAACCTGTAATCTGATTCTCGACTTATTAAATTATATATGTATATTGAGATTGTTGATTACAATTACCATGTAATTATATTAAAAAATTTAAAATGTCCTTTTCCAAGAACCAACTCAAATACTCAATCCCTTCAAAAAAAAAAAAAAACTCAAATACTCAAAAAAGTAAACCAACTTACTAAGAGTTTGTTTGGCTTGTAATTTTGCAGGTCAAAATTGTAATTTTAAATAAAATTGTGTTAAATGTATTGTTTGAGAGTAAGTTTTTTTTTTTTTTTTTAATTAAAAAAAAAATTATGTTTTCAAATCTCGGATAAGAGATTGTAATTTTAAAAACATATTAATTTAAAAGCTAAATAAATAAATTCTAATTTTACCAAATGATTAACTGTGTTTTTAAAAATTACATTTTCAAATCATACGTTTTGAAATCACTAATTTTTTTTTTTTTTTAGTAATGCTATAAATTACATTTTTATTCTATAATTATCTTACACATGGCAGTCTTAAACAATATTTGAAAATATATATATATATATATTAACAATAACTATTAAAGGGTTGATTTTGACTGTCATATCAACAAGATATGATAGTTTGGAGATAAAAATGTGGCATTTATCATTACTCATTTTTTTAAAGAGTAATCTTGCTCTTTACATCTATTTCTCACATTTTATGTAAATGACATTGCCTATTTTAAATGACTTTTTTTTCTTTTACTTAAAAAAAAAAAAAAAAAAAAAAAAACCATGTAAAATGATGTGAAAAGTTGCATAAAAATTCATAGCATTTATAGTAGACTCACAAAATAACCAAAAAAACTATTTTGGTGAGCTAATTTATTGAAATGGTCCAATAAGTCTCTAGCAGCCTCGCCAATTTGATGAAAAAAAATTAGTGAGTAAACAATATTCACCAATAATAGTGAGCATTGTTTACTCACCAAACTAATAATAATAATAATAAAAAAAACTATTAAAGAGAAAAAAAAAACTATTAAATTTTCTCTATTTCTTTCTCTCTCATACATCACGCCATCACACATAGTTTTCATTTTGAAAAAGATTATTTAGATGGAATAGTGATAATGGATAGTTAAAATAGTGATGTTGTTGGAGTACTTTTAAAAAAGTGAATGGTTAAAATAAAGAAAAATAATTTTTAGCTATTTTGGTTAATAAAATTTAGTGAGGTAATGGTTTACTCATGTTCATCTTTAGGTTAAAATAGCTAATCATCAATTTACTAAAAAGTCATTCCACCCAATTATGCAAATTAAATGCAAAATGTATTTGCAATACATATGTGAACAGTACAACTCCACCTGCATTTGTGATGCATCTGTGAACAATACCATTCCACATGTAGAGTTGGATTATTCGCTTATGCATCTATTTTTTTTTTTTAATATTTGTTTCTATTTCTTTCGCTCTCCTTGTCTTCCCCACCCCCCCCACACCAAAACTCATTTATGCCATAACAAAATTTTAAATATCTCCAACTTTGGAAAATTATATTTTAGAGTGTCCATATTACAGAATCAATATTTGTCATTTTCAGGTTTCACTCATGCTGAGAACAAAAAATTTGTTAAACTTTATAGCAAATAACTATCCAAAATAAAAAATGACAATTTGAAAAATGTTATCCTTGAAAAAATACTATCCTTAGAGTTGAAATAAAGAGATATATATATATTTATATATATAAAATCGGATGCATGGTACCTTACTTTTAAAACCTATTAGTTAAAATTGACAAAATAAATTTTGATTAGTTGCATATAAAAATGCATACCCTATTGGATTGCTCTTATTTAATTTTTCTTTTAAAAAATAAAAAATAAAAAAGAAGAAGCAGCGCGTAGGAAATGCAATTAGAGCAGCCAGCGGCCTTTACTTCAATGGACCGAAATCCAACGTCATTGGGCGGTGGGCACGCTTTCCAAGTAACATTCAACTCTTTTTTTTGGGTAAAAGGCTAAAGGCCGAACTCAGAAAGGAAAACAATCAGCACAGTTGCCGGCCTTCACTTCATCGGACCCAAATCCCTTCGTCATTGGCGAGCCGGGCACGCTTCCCAATAAACTGTCATCTCTTTTGGGTACCATTCACTGTTCCCAATCAACTTCTCACCCTCCACGCAATCCACCCCAATCCCATTAATCACACCCCTATCCGGCTATCCTATCACACCCCCTATATTCTCTCAGATCCTCATGATTCCTGACAAGGAGCCGAAGGCAAAAATGATGCGCAAGGAGGGCGAGTGCGTGGAAGTATCTGAGCCGTTGCTGGAGGAGGCCCAGAGGATCGGGGCCGTGGAACCCGAACGCGTCCCTGAATGGAGGGAGCAGATCACGATCAGAGGGCTGGCCGTGAGCGCTGTGTTGGGGACCCTCTTCTGCATCATCACGCACAAGCTCAATCTGACGGTCGGGATCATCCCGTCCCTCAACGTCTCCGCTGGGTTGCTCGGGTTCTTCTTCGTCAAGACGTGGACTAGCTTCTTGTCCAAGCTTGGGTTCTCAATTAAGCCCTTCACCAAGCAAGAGAACACCGTTATTCAGACCTGCGTCGTCGCTTGCTATGGCCTTGCATTTAGCGGTAACCCCCCATTTCTATACACATTATGTGTGTGCACGCCTGTATTTATAAATAGGTTTTTGTTTTCGGCAGTAAAAATTGTGTCTTCGCGGTAGAATTTAACTATAAACGATTAAATTGACCTTTCCCACCAGCTTGAGCCAGAGCATTGGATCTCAGTTCGAACCTGATACTATCTACCTCTTATTTCAGTTAAATACTAATCAAATGATTAAAAATTTACTCTTTTTTATCAACTTAAGCTTTGGGATTTCGCTAGTTTGTGTCTAGGGTTTGTGGTCATTTTGTGTGACATTTGTGAGCTGTGTTTTCGGTGCGTACCAGCTTATGATTGAAGTCGCATTTATTAGTTTTTCAGTTTTAGTTAGTTAGAGAACGTTAATGATAAAATGGGATCTTTTAGATTTATTATTTTAGTTTCTCAAAATCCTGACCGTAAGTTTTAATGTGATGGTTCTGATTTTGCCACCGCAGCATTTAGCATCTCTAGATGATGTAAGATCTTTCTAATGTGATGGTTCTCCATAATTATGTTGTTATTTATGGAGAAGTAATGATTGAATAAAGTGATTTAATGATTATGTCAGCTATAAGTGAATCTATTTTGCCCTTGGGAGCTAGACCTGAACTTGCCTCAGCAATGACAGCAATTCTATACCCTAAATATATATATATATTTTTTTTAAAAGTATTTCGATACGCTAAATATTATTATGTATAGTAGGACATTTTGCTAATTTTGTGCTCATTATGTTTCTAATATTTGATTATATTACTGAATGTCTAATTGATGGCAGGGGGCTTTGGTTCGTATATGATTGCAATGGATGAGAGAACTTATGAACTCATTGGTGTTGATTATCCGGGTAACCGGGCAGAAGATGTTAAGAACCCAGGCCTGCTGTGGATGATTGGTTTTTTATTTGTAGTCAGCTTCCTTGGCCTTTTTAGTCTTGTTCCACTTCGTAAGGTAGCTGATGCTCTTGTAAATTTCAAACTTGTTAATTTTTTGTTGTCCTTTTTTTTTTAATTATTTATTTAAAAAGTAAAATCACTCCTATGTTTGGAAGAGATAAGTTCAAGTCCAATTTGGTTATGTTTGTATTGTCCAAATAAAGTTATAGAGGCTGGGTTCACATCTAGATGGTAAACTTGTTTGGTATTTTAAATTGCTTTTCATATGCTATAATGCAAGCTCGTTAGAGGATGAGTTAATTCTTTTAAAATTAATTTGGGACCTGATAAATTTTGCAATAATTAATCATTCCTGTGAACTACTAAATAAGTAGCTGAGTTTTGATGTTTGTTATAACGCGTTTTGAATTAAGACAAGCAAATGAGGGAGTTTTCTTTTGCATGTATTGCCTGTGTTTAAATATGTAATTGGCAACATGAACTGACTTTACTCTCTCTCTCTTGTCCTTCTTTGATGCTTGCTATCTCATGTCTCCCAGTGTCTGCTTTTAGGTTATGGTCATGGATTATAAGCTTACATATCCTAGTGGCACAGCAACTGCAATGTTGATAAATAGCTTTCATACCAACACTGGAGCTGAGCTTGCAGGGTAAGTTCTATAGAAAAACTCTTCATTAATTTCTGGATCTTGACATGGTACCTATTAATGTAAAGTGATTGGGGAAAAGTTAATAGAAAGAATTATGTTGATAGGAAATTAAAACAAAACCAAAGACATTGATTGAAGAATGAGAGATCTTTTTATATGTGATAATATCGTATGGAACTTTTAGGACTGCTAAAAAACGAAACTTCTGATAAATCATAAACACTGATCAACTTATTTGACATGTTCAATTTTTTTAGTACTGCACCCTTGCTCCCAATAAAATATTTTTTATTTTTTCTTAGTTCTTATGGGGTCATTATAGAAATGCCTTGGGCATTGTATGTGTTACAATGTTGATATGTGCTGTATATTCATTTGAAAATTAATCCCTATGGTTGCTCTCCTTCTAGTTAAATTTGAACTTTCCACAGGAAGCAAGTCCGTTGTCTTGGAAAATATCTGAGCATAAGTTTATTCTGGAGCTTCTTTAAGTGGTTCTTCAGTGGAATTGGCGATTCTTGTGGATTTGACAATTTTCCCACCCTTGGCTTGGCACTATATAGGAACACGTAAGGTTCTTTTAATTTCACTTTGCTTTCCTAATTGTCTTTTCAACACCCCCCCCCCCCCTTCCTCTCATCTTTGCTTTCCGTCCATATAATGCATACAGCTGGAGTAGCTGGTTGGGCCAGTTTGATAGCTCTATATGAATTAGCACTTTTTTATCCCTCCCACCTAAAAAAATTGCAGCTTTTTTGGATGTTTCACCTCTACTATCTGGAGTATGGTGAACATAAAGGGTAATGACTGATGTCACCAGATACCACTTGTGAATCCAAGCAAGTAATGTAGCTTAAGGTGTTTTTTATGTTCAGTGAAGATTGAACTCTGCATTTCCCTTGCCATATAGAGTAACTATACGCCATTTGTGAGGCAGTGCCTGTCTTATTTTGACAGTGTAGCTTGTTTCTTCTGGTGTGATAATTGAGTGATTCCATGTGACAATGGGCTCTTACCTAATTTTTATCTGGTGATAATGGGTTCATTCTTCATATCTGATAATTATGCATTGGGCCAACAGAAGAAGAAGAAGAAAAGCTCAAATATGTTCGTATTTGAGCTTTATCTAATTGTGCTGTGTGTTTTCTGTATGATGTACATATGTAAATGCGTATGTCTTGTATTTGTACGTCAACTTCATGAGGTTGAGTTGTTTCCACAAGGAACATTCTGCACATATATGTTGTTGTTTTACATGATTTCCTTGATGCAGGTTTTATTTTGACTTTAGTCCAACTTATGTTGGATGTGGTCTTATTTGCCCACATATAGTCAATTGCTCAGTTCTTCTTGGCGCTATTATATCATGGGGTTTCCTCTGGCCCTTTATTTCCCAACATGCCGGAGATTGGTACCCAGCTGACCTTGGCAGCAATGATTTTAAAGGACTCTATGGATACAAGGTATGGTGCGAGAACTCTCATCTGTATTATATTGTTTGATTCCTTCACTCAAATCACAGGATCCTAGTAGGGATTTTTTACTTTTTGTGGCTGGCATCTTGATGTATGCCTTGAGAAAATGGGCCTGTGGGTACAGTCAGGAGGCAATTGCCACCGGAGAGGGATGTAAACCACATAGTATAGCTATTTTGCTCTCTCTGTTATCTTCTTATGATTGCTCTAAAGTGGTTCTTCCTGCCTGTCATGTTGCTTGCAGGTCTTCATAGCTATTTCACTTATTCTTGGGGATGGTCTTTACAATTTGATCAAGATAATTGCTATAACTGTTAAGGAGCTGTTTAACAAAAGCACCAAACAGAGCAACCTTCCTGTCACTGCAGAGGTTCTAGGTGAGGATATTTAGGGTCTTTGATTTTATTTGAAAGTGTGGCCCTGTCAATGTGTTTGCAATAAAGTCATATGTCTGAAGCATGTGTATCTTTTGCTGATCGTTTTTAAGAGGAAATTGAACAATGGTAACTGTGTATGTCTCTGCAAGAAAAACATATGAACAACGAGCACAGGTAAAATTATAATAAACATTACTGTGATTCTCTTAAACATCTGAACAACTAAAATTGTGATTTTCTTACTTAGCTCTTGAATTTCATGTTGTCAAATTCTATATTAATTAAAGCAGATTTCAGCCAATTCAGTTTAGTATGAGAAACGTCTGTTGTTTATTGAAATCCCTCTATACATGGACAGCACTGCAGTGTACAATAGTTCGCATTTTCTAGTTTTTCTGAATTTTTGGACTATTGTTCTTTTTCTCCCTATTAGGGGTCTCTCTTGTATACTTCTGTATATTTGGATTGTGTCTCTATGCCCATTTTGAGATTAAATTACTTATATGTAATTATATATATAGCATTGCTTCATATATGTATTGATATTTCTCTCTTGGGCACGTTAGCAGATGAGGAAAGTTCTATACTGTTAATGGAGCAGAGAAAGAGGGATGAGATATTTCTTAAAGACAGGATACCCACCTGGTTTGCAGCCGCTGGATATGTGGGTCTGGCTGCAATATCAACAGCGACAATACCCATCATCTTTCCACCCCTCAAGTGGTATCTGGTTCTAAGCTCCTACATCATTGCCCCTGCCCTTGCCTTCTGCAACTCTTATGGCACTGGACTCACAGATTGGAGCTTGGCTACGACTTACGGAAAGATTGGTCTTTTCATCATTGCTTCATTGGTTGGAACCAGTGGCGGGGTTCTAGCCGGCCTAGCAGCTTGTGGGGTTATGATGGCCATTGTCTCCACTGCAGCTGATCTCATGCAAGATTTCAAGACTGGTTACCTCACTCTATCTTCGGCTAAGTCGATGTTTGTGAGCCAGTTGGTTGGAACAGCCATGGGTTGTATCATTGCCCCTCTTACATTCTGGTTGTTTTGGACTGCTTTTGATATTGGTTCACCTGATGGTCCTTACAAAGCACCGTATGCTGTAATATTCAGGGAAATGGCCATTCTAGGTATTCAAGGCTTCTCTGAGCTGCCGAAGCATTGCCTGGCCATTTGTTGTGGGTTTTTTGTGGCAGCTTTGATCGTAAACCTCCTGAGGGATGTGACTCCCACAAAGATCTCCCAATATATTCCAATTCCAATGGCTATGGCAGTCCCCTTTTATATTGGAGCTTACTTTGCTATAGACATGTTTGTTGGTACAGCGATATTGTTCGTATGGGAGCGAGTTAATCGAAAGGATGCTGAGGATTATGCAGGGGCTGTTGCTTCGGGTTTAATATGTGGCGACGGCATATGGACGATTCCATCAGCAATCCTCTCTATTTTAAGGGTCAATCCACCCATCTGCATGTATTTTGGGCCTTCTTTGAGCAGCTGAGCAGAATGGCCCTATCGTCTCTCTGTAATTATACGTTCTTTGAACTGGAATATTTGTTGGATTCTGTAAATATCATTAATGGATGATCATTTGGACCGTCTTCTGTGCATCCCAAACATTGGTTTTAAGACAACGCTCTCTCTCTCTATCTCTCTCTCTCTCTCTCTCTCTCAAACGGTTCCAACTCAAACGGATCAGCAACGACGGCTGCCGAGACATTCTCGGCCCAAAATATTTTGGGCTTCCATCTCCTTTTTAGTTAATTCGGCTCTCTTGGAGGCCCATCCAAACCATAACTTTTGTCTTATCAAATATTCTCTCTAGTTTGGTATGGCAAGCCAGGACCAAGATGATGGGGGTGGTAATTCTCATTCATTGGGTTGGGTTGAGCTAGGATTATAGAATTATCGAGGTTAATCGTAATTTGACTTATTTAATTAAACAAGTTAGTCTGTTCAACTATAACCCGTTAATTTCGTGTCAAATTTACAAATCGTGTTAAAAATTATCAGTCATAAATGTTGCTTGTCGAGATTGGGTTGTGTCAAGATATGGATATAAGATTATATATGTTTAACCCTAATTCAATCAAATTAAATCAATCTAATTAAACGGAATGGAGTAGGAGTTTGTCTTGCTTCCGATGACAAAATCATTGGAAATTTTTTGTGCAAAAATATATGTCCATTGATGAAAAATAATTGAAATTCTGCCCAAATCTTGCATTATCTACCGTTTAGTTTTGCCATAAAAAAGAAAAAATTGTAACCTTTTTTGTAAAGAAGTTTCGAGGCGGAATAGAAAAGCAATGAAGGTTGTATAAAATTGCAAAATATGCTGTTTTAGTAAAAAGCTTATGTGAGAATTTTTTGTCACACAATAATGATTAGGCACGATAACGTATTCTTTTTTGGTCATTAGCTAAGCATTTTAAATTCGATTCATCAATCAATTGTTTGACTTTCTAATTCAGATAGCTTTGTTCCCAAGGGTTCTACGTGGTGCCCCACAGACCTACACGCGGTTTGTTGGGTCCCATGTAATAATATTTTTTCATTAGCTGTAACGTGGGAGTTTGATTCTTCCATTATCCTTATCTTCATATTCTTTATAGTTTTATGTATATATCTACCTAGGTTGGTTACAAATTGTTTGATTAAAAATTATAAGCATAATGATTGTATTTGTCTCGGAGTGTTTCATAAGGGAATAGGATATTCTCATATTCAATTTTACAGTATCTAACAATATAAACGGTGTCGTATCATTTTAAAATTTTTAAATAATGTGACAACATTCACACCGTTAGATACTGTAAAATCTAATTTATACTATATAATTAATAATCTTCTCTTGTTACATTTTGAAAGCCATGGGCCATCACAGACCCCCCATCCATTCATCAATTTTTTTTTATTTTTTTTTTCAAATGAGTTATATAAAGTACAAGTCTAATACGTGAAATATGCAATGAAACTGATTGATAAAGTTTTCCATTAAATTGAATTTGAGAATATTCATTAAATTCAGTTTTTAGACTAGGAATGTACTATCATCGGAACATCTGATTTTCACATGTATTTTTGATAAAATCAATAGAGAAAGTGATATTTGACCTCGAGCAAATACAAATGAGACATATGTACTCTAAAAATATGTGTTAATTTAATGGATTGATTTTTCTTCGATCCAGTCTAAAGAAACGCTTTGTCTAAATACATATTTGGTGAACATGCTACTCATAGTGGTGCTATTTTTGGTCCAAATTAAAGAAGGAAAAGGGAATAGTTAATATGTGCTCGTTATTATATTAAGATGAATCCTAAATTTAAATTTTGTGAGCAAAACCCACATGATGATGCCCCATCTAAACCAAAATACTGTCTTTAACTAATCAGGATATATGCACGTGAAGAAGTGCTGGATCATAGAAGATGCAATTAGGATAGCCTGACACTTCTAAGAGCCTTTACATCCGGCTAATCAAATGTTATTTTAGTTAGTTTAGATATTTGAAAATACAAATGTGGATGCTAAAATAGTAGCATCCGGTTAATTATTTTAGCCCCAAATTTGGTAAATTGCTACGGTGAACGTTGTAGCTCACAAAATGTAATAATAATAATAATAATAATAATAAATTTTTTTTTTTAATAAGGCATGCTGATGACTTTGAAATGTAGGTGTTTTGAAAAATTAAAATATATATATGTAGGTACTTTGAAAGGCATGCCGATGACTTTTTATGTTTTGAATAATAAAAGTTCATAGCTAAAATAGGGAATAGAAGGTAGGTACTTTGAAAAAATTTATAGCTAAAACAATTTTTTTTTATTTTTTATTTTTTTTGTAAAAAAAAGGTTATATTTGAACTAAAATAGAAAGAAAATTTGTTGATGGGAATATGAATTCTTTTAAGAACCAATGAATTTCTTCATCTCTAAGAATTCTGAGCAACCATTTGGAAGTTTGTGGTGATAAAGAAAGACCATGGAAGTTTCTCATTTGGGTGGGAAGTGGCTGAGTGGACTGGATCAAGGTTCACATAGATAAAATGTTTAACATTTATGTTTTTCTCATTCTTTTTTTTTTTTTTTTTTTGCTAAGATTATTTATTTTTATTTTTTTTCCTTCAGTTCTTTCTATTTCAAACTATCACAAATTTAAATAGATTGTGTGTGTGAAAGGGAAATCCAATTCTCTCAAGCTAACACTAATCAAGACACATGGGAGGGATCGTGACCTTTGGGATTATAAGCCTGGCCACTCACCTCTTCAGAATCTTTTTATCCAACTTTTGACGGGTTGACGAGTCTAAACCACCCATTTAGTGGGTTATCCTCAAGGGAAAATGATTTGGGCATTGGAGCTTTTTATTATAAATCTTTTATAAATTTACATGGGCTGTTCATAAATGTCATGATTAAAAAAATTTGACTAATAAATTAAATTGTTTAATAATTGATGTCGTAAATATCACGTGTATTACCAAATCAAATTTATAATAGAGCGAAAATTTACCAAGCTAAATACCAAATAGAAGGAAAAAAAAAAAAAATAGAAGAGCAAAAGAAAAGGATGGCTCGTAAGGTAGATGTGACATACGGATAATGGTCAGGTCCATCTTATCGAAAGAGGCCCTTCCGTAAGAGATTCTGGCTTTATTGGAGCTCGGTATTGGTGGGTTGTGGCTTCTATTTAATGTGGTGGAGCTAACAATTTTCCATTTTCCCAATTTTTCTTACTTCTGATCACAATAGTAAAGTCCATTCATTCAAAAATATCATACCATTGGAGAGAGACAAGGACATGGGACAGTGGACAGTTTGTGTATTCATGTAAAGCTTTATTATTGACTTTAACGATTTTTTTTTTCTTTTTTTTTTTTCCTTCGGTTCTGCAGAACTTACACTACGTTTGATAGGCAAATTAAACCCTGAAATGAAATAATTATTCTTTGTAAAATAGCTATAATTTCGAGTAAAGAACATAACATGGTTAGTGAAATACCGAATATTCACCCGACTGGCCCTGAATGAAGAATACAGACCTAGGCCGAGTAATTGAGCACATAAAATGGACCCCGATGAGCCAAGCGGACCAACCAGTCAGCTATTTGTTAGACTTTGTTAAATAAATAAATTATAATTATTTTATTTTATAAATGGGTGTTTTCAAATAATTATGAAAAATTCATTTTTTGTTAAAACTTATTATTTATTTCAATTCAAAATTTTGGAGGGAAATCCAAAATTTTGAAGTGTATAGATGGAGAAAAGATTGTCCCACATTAGCTATAAAATAGTGAAGCCAACACCTTTATAAGTTATCCTCCTCCCTTTAACTATAACTTGAGTGATGGATAAGAAAGCTAGTCACCTAGTGGCAGCAAGGCCACCCGTGTAATGCGTGTGGGCAAGGGTATGAACAATGAGCTTTAGGCGCTATGAGGCGCACTTTGCATTTGATCAAATGAGCTAGTGCAATGCAAAAATCAGAGAGCCTCAATCAATACTTCGATTGATCTAGCCATTGGAAGGTGTTAAATGGTTCATTAAGGTGGTTGTTAGGTGGGATATAACGGTTATTATTCATGACCATCCGATCGAATCAATTTGGACTGTTGGAATGAGTTCATAAACATTAGCCCTGTTTAGTATACCCCCACCCCCCATCCCCGATCACCCGATTCACTTTTTGTCAGGACATGACCCTGTATCAAACTATCGTCTGCCACAAATTCAAACACTCCAAATCAAGGGTTGGAAAAGCATCCCATATTGGCAAAATATTCCCATTTTTCCCATGCTTTTTCACAACTTGGAAGACGGTGCACAAGCCGATTTTTGCAAGGAAATTGTTTTTCATAGTAGGGGTAAAATAGGAAGAAATATCAAAAATATCAAGCATGTTGAAGAAGCTTTATGCCTACCAAAAGCCTGGGAGAGGGGACACAGACAGGTAGGGCATCAGGGGATAATAAGGGGAGGGAAGAGGGAGGGGGTTAGCAAACAGAGCCATTATAAATATGTCCTCATAGCCATCTCCAAAGGCCGCAACATTTATCTTCTATTCCAAACATTTTTTTGTGCATTCTTTCTCATTCTAAGGATGTTTTAAGTTACTCTAGAAAGTGCTATTCCAGAGTAATTTGTGGGCTTCATTATATGTTAGAAACAATGTTGTCCAATCCTCTTAACACTCTAGAAATGAGACAAAATACATTCTAAAGAAATCATCATTGTCATAAAACGTTGAAATCCTTATATATTGCCTTCATAATTTTTCCTTTCCAATTTATATTTTCCAACATTGTTTGAGGAACAATCGGGAGCGATTTTTGTCCCATTATTTCTGGCTAAGAGAAGACGTGAATTAAATGTCATGCCTAGTCAGGATCACGCCTTATCATACGCGCGATGACACCTAACTAAGATCGTATGGAAAAAATACTCAACATGAGAAAGGGAAGGCAATCACTCCAAGTATAAACATTTCATAATCTATTATCATGTATTCTCCTTTTCTCCGAGCAATCAATTTCTTCGCAAGAATCATTGCTAACTTAAACATTATAGGTATCTCTTAGCAAGTCTTCAATCTTACTCTCCATCTCTTTTTTAGGCATTCGTGGTATGAGGTTAGTCATGTGAATCCAACTATTTATTGAATTACTGTGTATGAAGTTTAATCTTATTTTCAAATCAAGTTACTTTTGTCATTTTTTTTTAATTTTAAATTCAACCGTAAGATATACAAGAAAATTTATCATTTGGCCAAAGTGGTCGGGGGTGGTTCGGTCATCCCATTTAGCCAAAGGGCTTGGCTACCCATGTTACACCCCCCCCCCCCCCTCCCCCCACCTCCCGTTTTAAAATTTTTAGTTTTTAGTTTTCTTTTTTTCTTTTTTTTCAAGTTTATAGTGATATTTTTGTCGCATTAAAAGAATTGTAGCGCCATTTTTTTTATGGAACATGAGGGATACATTGCAAATTTATGGTTTTTTTTTTTTTTTTTTGACATATCCACGCAAGAGGGCTTAGAGGGGGGAGAGAGAATTCAAACTAATGACATCCGCTTCCTGAGGTCGGTCTTTAGCTGATTGAGCTACCTTTTAAGGACAAATTTATGGTAGTTTGAAAATAGATATTGATGCAATCTTTAATTTATGGGAGGCAATGACATTACAAATTAGGTGGTAGTTTGCATTGGGATCCGGCACAATATTTAAGGCATTGCATATTTGCATTGGGTGCATTAATTTTTATTTAGGCCGTTCATTTTATTACCATTTATTTCAAATGAACAATCCAAATTATAACAGCACATAAGCAAGAAAATGAAAAGATAGTTTGCAGTGCAAGAGATGGCTTTTTAGGTGGTCAAACCATTTATTTTGACTACCATGCAAAGTGGTTCATCTACCCTCAATGGATAATTTGGACATTTTTATTGGTCTATTTGGAGGTGGTCAAACCACCTTTGTGCCCAAAGAGCAAAGGGGTGGCTCGACCACTCAACCATTTAAATGGCCAAAAGAGTAATTTGGTTACCTAATAACCACCTCATTTACAACAAGTCATCATTATTTTTTTAATTTTTTTTAATTTTTTTATATGTTGTCGTGATCACACCGTCCATTTGAAATAAACGACTCAAATAAGAACTATTCAACTTCCACACAGTCTCAATCATGTTCCACCCGTGATTAATGCCGTAGGGCTAATTACTATTACAAAATTTGGCAGTGTTAGGCTAGTTTACAATCACTAAGTCTAATCCATTTCATCAATCGAGGAAAAAATAAAGATCTCTTCCGAAAAGGTGGTGAATATTGGGGGTTGGTTTTTTACTTTCTACTAGGCTGTTTCTTAACGTTTTAGTGCTAAAGGAAAGAGTAATAATACCTTTCAAATAAATATGGTTGATTTGATATATTTTAGATGATTACTTTTTTTTTTTAAGTGGTTCGAATAAAAAATCACTTAAAATACGTTAACTCAATCAATATAAAATGAGTATAATAATTATATATATATATATATATGAAGAATAGGCTAAATAGCTTTATTAAAAAGAAAATGTTGTATTCCCAAGTCCAACCCATTTCATTTGATGAGTTACTACACATTAGTAACAAATAAATAAATAAATCTGAATGCACATATATGTGTGTGTGTTCAGAAAATATACATAACACACTAAAGTTTAAGCTTGTTTAAGTGGCTACTGCCACCAAGTAACAGCAGTGATATAAAAAGATTTTCAGGCCACAAATATATAGGAAAAGAGAAATGTCACGTTTGAGGGAGCCTGTTTCATGCTAAAATGGGTTCGGCTAAAAATTATATATTGAAAACAACCCGATCAATATTTAAGGGGATTAAGAGCATTAATTAGCATCCTATTCTTTATACCTTTTATTTATTTATTTTATCAATTAGAGCTAACCAGTGACCACACTCTAAAATGCCTTTTTACATCCGTTCTTGGCTCTTCGCCATTCTTAATTCATTCCTGGATGAAACAAAAATTACTGTAACTCTAAACCCTAACATTTTTTAGTGGAATTTAATGGAGATTTTGATGGAAATAAATATATTTTAAAGAATGATAAAAAGTGGGATGTAGAGTGTTTGAGAATGAATATTTTAATGGATCGAGTAGGGAGAGAAAAAAAAATGGAATGTAGAGTTTTTTTTTTTTTTCTCGTAAGTAGTTAAAATAGAAAAAAGCGAGATTTTTCCTCAAAAATTGAAGAAGAACAGGATGCTAATGCTCACAGTTCACAAGGAGAAGACAATCCCTTTAGAAGTATTTGCCAAGGTTGGGAAATTTATTTAAATTCTTTCCATGGCTCATAAGATTGAAGGGAATTTACCCCAGAACTTGTTTGGCTCTTGCCACTAAAATGGGCTAAATAAATAAAAATATGAAAAAGATAGGGGGTTGGGGGCTTAATTAAATGGTTAAGACAAACATAAATTTAAAGCTTATCTTGTATGTAAATAATTCATACAAACCCCATAAGAAAAGCAAAGATGTTTAGGCTAAAGAAATACAAATTAATTTGAAAAGGATAGGGGGCTGGGGGCATAATTAATGATGAAGACAAACACAAATCAAAGCTTATCTTGTATGGAAATAAGTCATAGAAACCCCATATGAAAAGCAAAGATCTTTTTCCCAATCAATTTTTGAATTCATGTGATATTGGGTAAGATATTTCAACAGCTTGCTTTCAAAGAGGGGCCTCCCTTGTCTCCATGGTGGGAAGCACATGTGACAAGCAAAACAATCACCAACACACACATACCCACTCCCACCATTATTATCATCACCCAACAAAGGAAATGGTCTTCTCTACATCAAAGCGCAAAGCTAAAATCATATAAAAGAGAAAGGAGGAGAAAAAGGCATGCTCTTATTTCTTCTTTGATTTATAGAGAAACTACAAAGTTACCAAGTAATCAAGTTGAGAGTATGATAGAAGAAAAGTGAAAACAATTGAAAGAAACATATACAAGGATCCCCACAATGGTGACCAAGAATTGCATGGAGAATTCATGCAATGGAAGTCAATTGAGACTATATTGCTAGTTATCCTTCCTTGCTACATGGGTGTCATTCCATCTTAAAAGCATACAACTTAGGTGTCCTTGTCAGGCACTGATTTTCCCCAAAGTAAAATCAATTAATTAAATTTACCCCTTCCTTTTTTTTTATTTACATGTAATTGCACTTCGATCTCCAATAGTGAAAAGGGCAGGCTAATCATACCGACCTGCAAACTTTTGAATTTTGAAAATAAAGCTACTTTGGACCGATTATGTAGCTCATCCATTCTTATAAATTGGTGATCTCTAGATTGGATCGAGTAACTTGTCAAGGCCGGCTACACCATAAAACTTGTCTCATGAACTTTTGAATTATGAGTCTTGTCAAGACCGCTTCCTTTGTTTAATGCTTTTTGGATGGTGTTTTTATTTCTTTTTGTTTAAAAATATGTTCTGATGTGATATAAGGGTGAAAACAATTTTAAATGTTTTGTGTTTTAAATTCTTTGTTAATATTTTTGTTTAAAAATAAAAAACAAAATCAAAATCAATAACAAGGAGAAGGAAAAAGGCTTTAACATACAAAGCCTGTTTTTGTTACAAGTTTTCTTATAAACTGACGTGGCATACCATAAGGATTAAAAAAAAAATGATTTGTTAATATAATTAATTAGTAACTGACTTGTCAACCGTGCACTCTTAAGCATTTCATCAATTATGTGTTGTCACATCAGTTTATAATAAAATTATTGTAAAAAACAATAATGCCCTAAACATTTTCCTTCGAAGTATAGCCTTTGGATAGATCAGGATGGATCATGTCACGGGTCTCATCATAAGAAAATAATATAATTGTCTTAGTTTATTTTTGGCCTTGTATTTTATCAACATCAAACAGATTTTAGCTGAATTTTGTTAATATTTTTTAGAGGGTACTTTTTAATTTTTATTTAAAAAGGTGTTATGATGTGACATAAAAGTAAAAATAATTTCGAGTATTTTATGTTTTGGTTTATTTGTTAATATTTTTGTTTTGAAAGAAATACCAAAATGGAGAAGGAAAATTGTTATTAAACAAAGCCAATATTTTTTTAATTTTTTTACTCTTTTTTTAAAAAAGAAAAAAGAAAAAAGAAAAAAGAACTTTTTTCTTCCCAACCGAGTGGGTGGACATGACCTAACCTCAAAACTCTACACCCATAGGGGAATAAACGCTAAAAAAAAACACCTCTTTACTCAATCATGCTCAATTTTTTTCTTAATGAGTACAATGGGATCATGTGATAACATCAAGAAAGAAAATAGATCCACAAAAAAATAAAGCAACGATGATGATGTACATTTCAAAGAGTATGTAATTAAACGTTTATCTCCTAAACAACATATTAGATTTAAGGTGCTTATGAGGTATTGAAATAGCAAGGAATAGTTTGAGGGGCTTAAGAGATGCTAAGCTAGCATGGAATATAGGAATAAAATGGACAAACAACTGTGCCCACCTAAAAAATTAAGAAAGTAAAGAAACCCATAAAAAAATAAAATAAAATAAAAGAAACACAGGATAATTTTATAAACTGAGTTAGAAGGAATTTTTTCTAATTCAATTTAGACAAAAACTCTATCCTTTCTCTAATCAATAAATGTCAAACTCTTAAATGGCTTATTGCATAATATCATGCATTGGCTTATATATATTCAAAAAGAATAATGTTACTCTTCATACTCATTTCACATCGGTTGATGCAGTGTGTTTTAAGCAGTAGTTTTCATTTTGTTTTTGTTTTGAATAGCTGACACGGAAAGCCACTTAAAACACAAGTGTGAAATGAGTTTGATAAATGAATGTGAAGAGTAGTTTTGTTGATTCGAAAAAACAACTTACCGACAATGGCTAGAAAACAAGAGGCTTATAAAATTTGGAGGTATTATGAACTGATTGAAAAACCAGGATTATCCTGTCATTTTCTGAATACATTCTCACATGATTTATCGATTAAATTGATGAGTGGCCTATATTCGACCACTACCTTAGAAGGTTTATGTTTGTTCGTATAGGGGAATTATATATGATCATGGCCAGGCGATGACTAATTTAACGCCGTCAATTGAGTGATATAAATCACATACGTACACATAGGCACCTACCTCAGCAATAATAATTATTCACCTCTTGTTAGGGTTAGGCACATACACGTATATATTACGATATATATGATCCTTGGAACATTAGAAAATGGGTTTCCCTCTCTAAGAAATTGGGCATCTTTGTCGTAGGAGAAATTTGAGGGACTTCTTGTCACTTTCTTGAGCTGTAATTGGTAGACCATTAAACTAAGGATTCAATTTACTTTGATAAGTGTATTTTAACCCCTCTCTCTCTCTCTCTCTCTCTCTCTATCTATCTCTCTACATGGTACACACTCAAGTTTCTTTATTGAAAAACACATGCTTGAGGACAACGTTTTTCTCCAAACTAGATTAGAAGAATTTGTTTCAATCTAATTTATTATATTGATATTTGTTTTTAAAGCATGTGAGAATTGACGACATATGTTAATTTAATAGACTGAATTAAAAAAAAAAAATCCTCAAATCCAATTTAAAACAAAACTTTATTTTATGCTTTATTCAATTTTGAACTTTACAGAGACCATCAAAACTAAAAAAAAAAAAAGGTTTGATACAGCACTTTTTTTTATTTCATTAATTTTGTGCTCAAAACCGATTGAATCTTAAACCTCATTCTTTAATGATAGATGGAAATATTATGGATTTGAATTCATCTTCAATACTTAAAATCATTAGTAAGATGAGAACAACAATAACTATATGAGGCGTGATTCGTTAGAGTAGTGACCAAACACCGGATCAGGATCCCCTCAAATTTTTTGTCCGAATTTGATAGAATTCGGGCAGGTAGTTGTGAGTAAGCATTTATGGGATCTACCTGACCGGATTAGTAGTTGGGCAGCCCAACTTTTATTTGGTCAGGTGGATCCCATAAATGCTCACTCACAACTACCTGCCCGAATTCTATCAAATTCGGACAAAGAATTTGAGGGGATCTTAATTCCCAAAGACCACGCTCATCGGCTTTGAGTACGGTGTCCAATTAACTTAACTGATTGTTCAAAGTATATAATTTATAGGGCAAAAGTTATTTTCTAATTTGTGTAGCTGAAGGTAACACAAAAAGCGTGGGTTAATCATACGATCGTATAAAATACATACAAAAACACTAAGAATGGAAGTGGGATTCTGTATATGGCCCATAAACTGTCCTAAAATCTAGTATTCAGGCACCAGGGCCCCATGTCTTGTGATTGCTGATCCCATTATTACTTTTCTTCTTTAATTTTTGTGTGTGGTTTTTAACATATCTGATTCCTGAAGGATGGGCCTAGAGTGGGTTAGAAGCAACTCCACCACCCACTCATGGGTTGCCATGTGTCGGAATGCTAGTAGTCTACGTGGACACTTGAGTCCCTTGCAAGAGATGGCATCATACATTGTTGTTGTTGCAATAATAGCATGCAGGAGAGAGAGAGAGAGAGAGAGAGAGAGAGAGAATCCATAGAATGTGGGAATGGGTTTACATGAGTGTCTCTGAGGTGGTGAAATTGGCAGTTAAAGTTGCTTTCATATGAAACTAGTCAAAACCCACGACAGTGAAAAAGGAAAGGTGATGAGAGACAGACAGAGAGCGTGAGATTGTGAGAGAGAGAGAGAGAGAGAGAGAGAGACTAAAACAACTAATGAACTAAACCCAAGAGTTAAATATTGACAATTGGGAGGACATTGGGATTTTAATACTATATGGGTTTTGTCTTCTCATTCCTTGCCAAAAACAGTGAAAACTCATGAAAGTGTAGGACTTTTCAGGTCACCTTCTTCAATCAAAGAGGACCCCTTTTTCTTTTTTATTTTTCTTTTTTGCTTTTTTTCTTATTTTGCCCTGTTCATGGATCCCAAGGGCTCAACAACAAAGCAGCCACAAGAAGTACCCAACTTCTTGAGCCTCCCCCAGCCACATCAACAACAACCAAACATGGGTGAGAACAAGCCTGCTGAAATCAAAGATTTTCAGATTGTGATTGCTGATAAAGAAGACGGCAAGAAGCAGTTGGCCCCCAAGAGAAGCTCAAACAAGGACAGGCACACTAAAGTTGAAGGCAGGGGAAGGAGGATAAGGATGCCCGCCCTCTGTGCAGCAAGGATTTTCCAATTGACCAGAGAATTGGGCCACAAATCTGATGGGGAAACCATACAGTGGCTTTTACAGCAGGCTGAGCCGTCGATAATAGCCGCCACCGGCACGGGGACCATACCGGCATCAGCTTTAGCCGCGGCAGGGGGCTCTGTTTCACAGCATGGGGGCTCTCTATCAGCTGGATTGCACCAAAAGATTGATGATTTAGGGGGGTCCAGTATTGGGTCAGGGAGTAGGACCAGCTGGGCAATGGTAGGTGGGAACTTAGGGAGACCCCATGTGGCCACAGGGCTATGGCCCCCGGTCAGTGGGTTTGGGTTCCAGTCATCATCTGGTCCATCAACAACAAATTTGGGCAGTGAGAGTTCAAATTACCTGCAAAAGATTGGCTTTCCCGGGTTTGACTTGCCAGCAACCAACATGGGTCCTATGAGTTTCACCTCAATATTGGGTGGTGGGAGTAACCAGCCGCTACCTGGATTGGAGCTTGGCTTGTCTCAGGATGGTCATATTGGGGTTTTGAACCCACAAGCCTTGAGCCAGATTTATCAGCAGATGGGTCAGGCTAGAGTGCACCAACACCAGCACCAGCACCAGCACCAGCACCAACCGCCTGCTAAGGATGATTCTCAAGGGTCAGGACAGTAGGTTTTGGCATTGGGGACAATCAAAGTCTACAAATTTGGAGAGGGACTATAAAAGAAGTAGCATTGTTCAGAGGCTGAGTTCTTTGGTAATGATTTTTGTATTGTATAATTTGGAAAAAAGAAAAAAGAGTGAGGAAAGAGATACTGAGAGAATTCAAATAGGGACTGGATTTGGTTTGCCCCTTCTTTTTGTCCTCTGCATCACCCAAGTCTCCAAAAACAGGTGCTCCTGGGTTTAAATGGTTTGTTTGATGAATATTTTCTGTATATACCATAGAGGTGTTAATTGTTGTAAGTGTTGATTTTGGTGTAAAATTTGCAGGTGGAATTGTGCACAACCAAATTGCTTGGGTTTGGGATTAACTTCTTGTTTAATTCAGAGGTGTGTCGTTTATAGTGTAAGGCATCTTTGATTATTTTTTTCTTCTTTAGGTCTGGATGGAGTGGTGATCAGTTTGTTTGTTACATTAGAGTTTTATAGTCATACTTGTCCAATTTATTCTTAGATCTACTAAGGGATTTTAATTATCAAATATATTCTTATGGTTTGCACAGAAAGGGCCAATTGCTTTTAGTTTATGGCTGTCCGATACATTCATTTTACTTGCTACCTTGTGTGTTATTGTTTCCTTTCAGAAATATATAGCTTTGGACCAATCTCACTTTCTTTATAAAGATAATTTAGTTTTTTTTCCACGGGAAAATTTCCTCTCGAGATCCTTATTCGTTTCTTCTTTATTCAAATTTTCATGTTTTGGAATATGTCAAGGATTGATATTGCATATTTGTGTATCCTTTTCTTTCTCTATGTTGTTCCCTACACTCTAAATTGTAGTTTTGATTTTGGTATGCCTTGAGGCAAGATAGTTCTTGTAATTACATCAATTAAGTCTAAGATAAAAACCTTTAACATTGAAGGATGGTCAGTCCTCTTACATCATTGCAACTGAGATAGTCTCCATTACTTTCATACTATAATCAACCTCAAATTTTGTTGATGGGCCTTGATCTTGACTCTTGTCTTATTAGTGTTTGTGATAGCCAATGTTGCCACAGTTTTGCCTCATTAAGTTTCCAACCACCTTTTGGTCCTTGGAGATGAACTGCTATATATCCTAATACTCTTGCAATACCTGATATTGCAAGCCCATCTCGTCAACCGCATATGTTTGTTAGTATCATGCCCCTATTCTCCATTCATGTTGCCTTGGCACATGTCACAAGATCCAGTGCTCAAGTTTATATTGTAGTTTAGCATGTCGAAGTCTAGAAGTCCAAGGTTGATGAATGATCTCATATTAGAATATAATTAATGGCGTATAATGAGCACATAGTGGAAAGATCATTTATCTTGTATCTGACACCCACACTTGGAGGTTCAAATGGAAGCAATTTCTTCGTAGTAGCTTGGACTATCATCATCACATTACATGGAGTCTTTGGCAAGTGTCTTTTTTAAGTATCATTAGAATGGAATGATCAAAGCTGTTTGATTTTCTTAAATTTCATCACTTTATAGGTGCTTCTTCATTATGCCTTTCTCTTTTTCTTCTTTCTAATAAGAAAAGCTCTCCTCCTTCATTATATGTGTCTCCCCTTCTGGTATCACAATGTCCTGTCAATAATGTAAATGTCGATATAAGCACTTCCCTAGGTTAAATGTATTCTCCATCTTATTGAGCTTCTCCACACCTTATAGCTGACCAATATATTTTTCTCTCAGCTGTGCCCTTTTCCACCTTTGGTTCTTAGTCTTTCTTACTGGTCTGAAGATTCATTGAAACATATGAAAACTTTAATGTATAAGTCATATTTTTCTAGAAATCATTAATACTATCTGGGTTGAAATCATACTCACTAGAAAATTTCTGCAAGTTTTGCTTCAAAGAGATTGTACAAGGGGGGAAAATTGTACAACAATTGAGAATTTAGAGAAAATAATTGTAGTAGAGCAGCACAAAAATCACATTGCCAGATTATAGTTAGAGAGAGAGAGAGTCAGCAGATGTTTCCTGAACAAACTTTTTTTCACTGAAGTGTTACTATGAAGCTCACGAGTGAAGTAGAACGGGTAATTTGATGTTGTATAGTTGACTTGCAAGCTTCAATTCTACTCTTTGTTGATTTTGTCCTCTCAACCAATGCTTTAGTCAGCAATGATGTCTCTGTTCTCATAGTTCTTCTCAGTGGAGTCTCTTTTGCTTCCTTTTTTCCTCCTCCATTCAGTGACGCTGGCTATAATTGTGTTAGCACCTATAGTTGAATATTATGATATGGACATCTGCTTTCCCAAGAGAGATGACCCTTTGTGTCACTCTCAGTTTAACTTTAATGCTCCATTACTATTATCAAAGGGTCCAAAAACCTCTGCTTAATGAACGGTGCAAAGGTAGTTCTGTCCAATTCAAACTCACATAGATGCCATGATAAAAGCCAGATATTTTTCCCATTAACAATCAACAATTCGAAGTGCTTTTCTTGCATATTCTTGATAAACCAGCGTTTTATATATGGATGTAGGAATATCTGTTTGGGAAGTAAGAAGCCCCTTTGGCATCTCTTCATCTGCAATTTTCTAGCATACTTCCTGAAACAGTTACATGTTCAAAAACTTTCATGCTTTACAGCCTGTTTTCTTTTCATGTTGCATAACATTCCCAACCCAACACCCAAACAAGGATTTAGGACACAGTTTCAGCTTACGATCAGCTGCCATTAAAAGTTGATAACAAGTTTATGATGCTTATTGTTCTGAGACACTGATTTACTACTCTGAACCAGATTTTTTGCTCAACATAGTTCCAGTGAAAAAATAACCGGAGTTCTCTCTCTATCTTGTAATCTTGACCGTTTTATTTTATCACAATAGATCTCCAGTTATATTTCCGTTGGAAGTAAGCCAAATTCGTTAATCAAAACCAACACATTTCTTTACCTTGAAAGCTCCATTTGCAGTAGAAATCATTTGGTCATGGTTGAGCTAAATTTGATTGTTTCTCTTATAGAAGACATGGACCTCATGGTTTCTCTCCTTTCACATATAACCTTGAGGAAGCCATCGCTTTCAGTTTAGTTTTTTTCTCAATCAAACATAATGATCTGCTCTGAACCCCACTTTGTGTTGGCTTCACTAGTAGAAGTTTCAAAGCCCCATCACTTCAGTTCTGATGACACCTACAACTTTTTCAAACATTAGTTCCGGTAATGAAACTTGTACTCAGCATCACCATTTTCTGTTGTTTCACTTTCAGTTTAGGACCTTACTTGGATGAATCTTTTTTACCTTTCTTTATTTTATTTTTTGGGGTCTTTCCTCATTGGGTTATGTGGGACCCAACTCGTGCTTGGTTTAAATGTGCATTTGCTCATATGCCTGATGCTGTCTTCAAGTCAGTCATGGTCCTCTCTTTTTAGGTGAGCACCATAAATGTACAAAGGACCAACTGCTCAAAGTTTGGGGATGATGGCACGTGGATTAGGATTTCTAGCAATGCATTATTCAGGCTTTATATGAGATTTACATGTCCGGATAAATAAGAGGTTGAGCAGCCTAAAATTTATTTTGGCTCTATGAACTTTTTCACATTTGCTGTTCAAATTGTTAGAGATCCGAATCGATCATTATATATCCTAATTAATTTGGGTTTTATGTTTTCATGAATTGAATATTTGAATCCCCTTACAATTGAGGATCTCTTGCAATCAAGACAGATAGATTGTAGAGGATTCCGATTCCCTATTCATGTTCTCCAAAATTTAAATTTGGTAAAAAGAAATGAAAACGGCTAATCTTTTTTCGTTTATTCAGTTAAAAAAAGGATTGACACGTGGCTGAACAGTGTAAGACCAATAATTAAGGGTCATATGGGTGTTGATATTTGCGATAGTTCCAAGAGAAATGGATGGAACAAAACATACCAAGGAATAAATATCTCACGAGGCACCCTTTTTCCATTAATTACAATGTGGAATCCAATACTTGGTAACTTCTTGTAAAGGGCATATTCGTGCATGTGGAAAGGACAATCAGTGTCATTATCCCTGGGCCCTTCTGGCACGGACATTAATTTCAACGGAGCACATCGATGGAGTGGAGGAAGCGTTTTCAGTCAATTGGAAAATGGGAGGAGAGAGGGAGACGGTCTTTGGGTGAGCCCGCAATCCATGCCGTTAACCCTCCACACACCATTTGTAAGGGGTAAAAACCACCATCAGCTTGTAATGATAAATGGCACACGCCGATTTATAAATAAATAAATAAATAAATGGCACACGCCGATCTATAAAAATAAATAAAAAAATAAATGGCACACGCCTTAAAAGTTAAAAAAGTAGTCAATTTTTATTTTATTTTAAGTAAAAGTAATCAAATTTAGTTATCTTAATATATGCCATTCCTCGACAAGTAATAATTCATGCCAATAGAAATTTTGAGCAATTTTGAATTTTGTTATTAATTTGAATTAATAGTAATTCGGATAGTAAATATAAGAGAGCTAATATGAAACTTATCTATCTAAGTGTCTGTTTGAGTTTGCGATTTCAAAAAGTACGATTTAAAAATAGCAATTTTAAAATGTGCGATTTGAAAAAGTAATTTTTTTAAAAAAAAACACAGTTAATCATTTGGCAAAATCGCAATTTAGCCTTTAAAATCGCAAGTTAGCCTTTTAAAATTCTGCGTTTTCAAAGAAGCATTCAATTGCCTGCGATTTTAAAATGCAGTTTTATGTGTTTTCAAATCGCAATTTTTTAAAAACGTAATTCTCAAACAGTTCATTTTCTGCGATTTAATTTAAAATCACATTTTTTCTCTACAAAATCGCAATTCAAAACGCACCCTAAACAAATTTTGAACTGTCCATCCACTTGTTTGGACAAGTGAGTCTCACATGGACTCTCTTAGATTGCTAGCAAATTGCTAAGAATCCGAATTTGCCAAGGCAAATGTTTGCTTTTATATATACGTGTGTGTGTGTCATAATCGGTTAATTCTCACATGCTTGATTACAAATTTTAGGGCACCATTCAACCAAAAAGTTTGGGTAATTACATTTTCCCTCATGAACTACTAACTTTTGCACAAAGCCCCCACAAACTACCAACTCGACCAAAATAGAGCATTCAACTACCAAAGACAACCATTTTCCCCCCTTCCATCAATCAAAGGGGTTAAAACAAACGGTGAACAGGTTACGTGACCGTCACACGCCATTTTACCCTCATTTTCTTTCTCTTTTCCCCCCATGAACTTCCACTATCTTCCTATTTTCCTCTCATGAACTACCACCATCTTCCAACATGCCCCCATGTAAAACGGCACATGACCCGTTGACTGTTTCTTTTAACCCCTCTAACTGACGGAAAGTGAGAAAATGGTTGTCTTTGGTAATTGAATGCTCTATTTTAGTCGAGTTGGTAGTTCATAGGGCATCGCGCATTTTTTAGTAGTTCATGGAGGGAAAAAGTAATTACCCCAAAAAGTTTAAACACATGGGTTAAGGTCCAACTACGTTATATTAAATTATCACACTTTGTAACATCATTCTAATGTGAAGCTCAATATTTTTCGTTCCCTTATCTGTAAATAATTTATCGAAAATACTTGCATTAATATCACGCAAGTCATTTCAACAATCACCAATTACACTGGCTATCTTCCAAAGCATGCTCGTTTTATTCACAATAAGGTTAACTAATTTTGAATCTCCTGCTATACAAATACAAATCATCTTTTTTTTTAAAAAAAAAAAAAAAGAAAAAAAAAAAAGAGGGCTTTTTGTTGGGAAGTTTGCCTTTCCCTACAGTTTCAGTAACCGACCAAGAAGGATCGAGTGGCCCAAGTATCGATAACCGACCAAGAAAGATCCGAGTGGCCCAAATATCAGATGCACTGTTAACCGATAGGAGGCAGTACGTATAAAGCTAGTGGAAGGACGCAATTAGGTAACCAAACCCCGAGAAATCCGGGATTCACTGAAAGCCCATACCATATCAGTAATGGGTCAGCTTGTCAATCACTATTGGAGTGTACATGAACACTGCTCAGGTCAGAAGAGGTGATGTCCCTTAAAAGCTGGAGCACCCTTACCTAGCCATAATTACAATGACCTATATATAGCAAGACCCAGGTACAAGGTAAAGGACTCTCTCTCTCTCGGTTATTTTCTTTTAATCCCTAGAAACCTCTCTATAAAGATTATTGTGAGACTAATTTGAGCTTTGGAGGAGAACCGTGGGGAAACCCACAGCGTGTTCTTGTCATTTTGCAGAGTATTACCCATCCTTCCTTAGCAGCTGAGGTCGTTACGTCTTCGGTCGGGACTACATCAACACTTTTAATATCATCTTTACATAAATAAAAAAAACCAGTTTCCTTTTGTGCCCAAAAAGAAAACTCACAGAAGTTGTAGTGACAGAAACCATACAAACAAGCTTTATAGGGGAGAAGAGAACAAAACGCAGGCAATGGGGAGTTGGGAAGCAGTAATTAAGGGCCGTGATTTTGCTTATCTTATTTTTCAAGGCCCATCGCATAGAGATTTAAACAAGCTCACGGTTCCTTTTTTTGGCAGTCTAGGGCCCTTAGGCATTGAACCTGCGGTGCCCCTGCTGCTGCCGGTGGTGGACCGAATCCTAAATTAGGCATTTAAGGCCACCTGACTAGCCTTTCAAGCCCAAGTTTGTCATCTTCGCAGGCCCTGCTGCTGGACCGAATCCTAAATTTTCACTTTATTAAAAAAAGTAGTAGTAATAATTTTCAGTTTATTAGTGCTGGTAAGTTTTTTTACAGAATTTGATTGCAGAGAGTGATTTGTTTTTTTGGCATACTCCATAAACTTATGAGTTCATTTTGATACCACAGAGAGCTACCATGCAGTAATGATCATATGGCGGGATAAGAACATATGTCTCGTAATAAAACACAGAAAAATGTGTGTTTCAATTTCAACAGATCCAACTCTATTTGAAACCAGAACAAGACAATAACTTCAGTGCCTAACCTTATGGTCATGATCTTCCTTAGTTGACATAAATTATTGCCTTGTTAATTGTTGTCTTCATTCGACGGGAATACAGGTTTATTTCATTTGCCAGCCCATTTGCTTATTTATTCGCTTGCAAGCTTATTTACAAGGCTGGCCTGTTGACAAAGCCTAAACATGTTGAGTCTAACTTGAGTTGGCATCAGGCCCTCAAGCAAATTAGCCCAAAAACAAGAAGATCTTTAGAGAAGACTAAATAAAATGTCTATATTAGTTAAATTTAACTAATATTACCAAAAAAAAATTTGGCCTCCAAAAGATTAGCTAGAGGCTAACTAAAATACATTTGGTGCTACAATGAACAGCAATATTTATTAGATCATTTCTTTAATATTTTATCTCTTCCCCCTCTTTTATTTCTATCCAAGAGGTCACATTGGCAAGAATATCATAAAAATAAAATTAATAATAATTTTTTTTTTTTTTAAAAAAAAAAAAAGTAGAGAAGGAACTACTAAAAAAGAAGTAGGTAAAATATAAAATACTGCTTTTTTTATTAGATATTTTACATCTTATTGCGGAGATGCTCATAGGACGAGCACCCAATTTCTCTTATTTTTATTAATTATGCTCTACTCACTTATGTGAAATTTGGTTCGAAAAATCTAATATTCTTCTTACATCCACATCTCATAAATGCAATGTATGAAAATTTAGATTTTCGGGAGTGTCACTAAACCCACATTTGAGAATAATTAAGAATCGAATTTTCAAGAATATCTATATGAAAATTTACTTATTGTCTTCCTAATTATACTTGTTTTGACTCTGAGCATGAGTCTAAAAATAATGTTATATACTGCATCAATATTTTATAAATATTCTATTATCATATTGAATTTAATAATTACAGATTTTGTTTTTTAACAAGTGTTGATGTAAGAATTATTTTACAATACCACATTAACATAGTAAATATTTATGGGGCATTAGTTAGGTATCTAACAATTATCATTTAGATTATAATGAATTTGTCAGTGTATTTGTTTGGAATTTGGATCCTCTCTATTTCTCTCAATTTAATTATAAAGTAGGGACATAGTTGTCTTTTTACATTCCATAAAAATGTGAAAAGACAACTATTCTCCTTCTTTATAAGTAAATGGAAAGAATCCGATCTTGTTCCGTTTGTTTGAACTTTTGTAAGACAAGTGATTATGACGATTTGAGGGTTAAAAGAATTAAATAATGTGAATAAATAAATATATCCACACTACTACGTTTGTGTGAATTTCTTTATAATATCAAAACGAGTAATCATATCGGGTTCGGGTCAAAATAGTTGACCCATTAATCGGAACTCAACGCGATTAGTTAATTTGGTTGAAATACAAAATCTTACCACGACACGATATAAGCTGAGTTATCCGACACGACACGATTAAATCGTTTAATTAATAGATTGTATCGACCTGATTATTTTTTAAATGGTTATGAATTTTAATTAGGAATATATGAGTCAATAATAGGTCAATTGACTTAAACTAAAATTTCCGAGCACCAAGCCACCACCTACATGCTTTAAGTTACTATTATTTTAGGACCAAGCCATGAGAATAGTGCCACATTTATATATATATATATATTTTAATAAATAAATGAATTGACCCGTTTATAAATGTGTCACAACCCATTTATTATAAATTCAAATTATATTACTTCGCGACGGATTTGCTAGATGTATAAAAAATTGCGACCGTTGCGCCAGCAACAAACAAAGCCCGGGGGGCCTTGAGCCCAAGGCCCAAGTACCTAATAACCCTAGAGCCAGCGAGAGCTAGGGTTTCATTATAAAACGCATCATCTTCTCCTCCCCCGGGGTTTTACATCGCGGGGGCGAGAGTGAGAGATACAGAGCGAGAAAATGGTGAAATTCCTGAAGCCAAACAAGGTGGTGATCCTCCTGCAGGGCCGCTACGCGGGCCGCAAGGCGGTGATTGTGAGGGCCTTTGACGACGGCACGCGGGATCGCCCCTACGGACACTGTTTGGTGGCCGGGATAAGCAAGTACCCGAGCAAGGTCATACGCAAGGACTCGGCCAAGAAGACGGCCAAGAAGTCCCGCGTGAAGGCCTTCGTCAAGCTCGTTAACTACCAGCACCTTATGCCCACGCGCTACACCCTCGATGTCGACCTCAAGGATGCCGTCTCCCTCGAGAGTCTCCAGTCCAGGGACAAGAAGGTCACCGCCGCCAAGGATACCAAGAAGAGGCTGGAGGATCGCTTCAAGTCTGGCAAGAACAGGTGGTTCTTTACCAAGCTCAGGTTCTGAGTACGAGCGCTGCCGTTTCAGATTGCCTTTTCTTGTATTTATTTTTTTGTTTTTTTATCAAGTTTTCTAGTACTTGTCTTTAGAGCCGATTTTGAATTTAGTGTGATTTTTTATGAACTGCTTTAAACCTGTTTGGATGAGATATGATGGCTTTCTTTTGCTATGTTGACATTTGGTTCTAAAAATCTAATGTTCTTCGTACATCCACATCATGTGATGTTTTTCAAACTTGGATTTTTGGGAGGGTAGCTAAACCACATTTGAGAATAATGTTGGTGATTGTTTGAAAAATTTTAAATATCGAGAGTATTTGTTTTTTAAAATTATGTTTAAATGATTTTAAAAAAAAATCTTAGTCAAAATTAGAAAAAATTATATAAAATCTGAATAGAATTTGAAATTTGAAAAATAGTATTTGAAATATATTTGGAAATCTCTAATCACCCAAAAATGTCATTAAGAGTCCTGTATGAATTATTTAATAAAAGTATTTAAAAATTAAATAAAAAAATTTCGTAAAAGAAAAAAAATGCATATAAACCATAGGTTTCTTTCATTTGTCAATATATAAACTATTTGTAATGTTTGATTTATTTTCTTTAATTTTTTTTTTTATATATAACCAAATAAAACATATTCATTTCTTATTGTGAGTTTTTTTTAGAGACATTTCTTATTGTGTTGAGTCAAATAATTCATCACTTTTATATATAGATTTTACAAATTGTTGCAATTAAACCTAAAAGGTAATATTAAAAAAATATTGTTATTTGAGAGATTTTTTCAATTGGCTCAAATGAAATTTTTGGGAAAACTTTACAAAAGGTATTAAACTATCTCGCTTTTTCAATTAAGGGTACCAATGTAGTAAAACGGTCGATTAAGTGTATGCATTTATTAAAACCGTTCAATGCAGAGTATTTCGTCACCTTCCGTTCTAAATCGATGACGGAACCCAAAATACATGATTTTCTTACGCATTTCTTTCCTTTATGCCCCTAAGAACTCTCAAAAAAATTAAAAACAAAAACGATGCCACCTTTGAATAAAAACACCCTGTTTGAATAAAAAAATCACACTCTACGTCGTTGTCTTCTTCCTACGTATTTTTTTGGATCAATGGCGAGTTTGCTGTAGTTGAGCGAGCACGCGTATCTAGTGATCATGTTGAAGCTGTCCTTGAACTCTCTCCTTCCCAGCTCTTCTCGGCCTCGCCAACAAGATTACCGAACTTTGCCTCGCAGTTCACCTCCCAAAGCCTCTCTCCAACATTCTTCTTCTTCTTCTTCCTTGAGTCGGAGAGAATTCCTATCGCAAACCACGGCTATTTCAGTTTCTCTTCTAGCAGCTCCCCCGGCAAGGTCCGAATATGCACTTTCAGACTGGGAGAGAGTGTACCTCCCCATCGACCCCAATGTCGTCCTGCTTGACATCGCTTTCGTCCCTGACGACTTGAATCACGACCACAAATGCTAGGATCATCACAGAAATGCCACATCGTTGTGGACTCTGTCACTATCTCTCAGTATGAAGTTCATGAAAACAAGATCTTAAACCACGGCATCCATTCCATGCCAACTGCCAAGACTCCAATACTCCACATATATTTGTTTTTTCTTCTAAATATGAATTTCTGCATATTAATTAATTAAGATTCATTCACCCCTCAACCCTACTGCCTGTATATGGTTTTCGCCACTACTTGCAAAGAGCATAAAACTATAAATCCCCTGTAAGGTACCTGCACTTCAAAGTTGTCCAGGGAGTCCATAACGTCTCACAAAGGCAAACAATGCCGAAGAAACTACAAACATATGGTTAGCAAGTCCGCCCTCCAGAATCTAACATATTCTTCTCTAGAAGTTGTGTAAAAGACAAATAGAAGCAGTGCAGGCTAATAAAATTAGCATTGTCATGTACCAATGATCCAGCCTCGTGACTTGAGATCATTGGACATTGCTGACGTTATGCAGTGAGTTGCAAGAACGTGTAGAGTAGCTGCTTCCGCAGTCTTTGTCCGAAGGACCACTATCTGCACAGGAGAACACTTGTGAATAAATGAGAGGGGCAAGGTCCTTTATGAACAACTTAAAGAAATCTCTACACGGGAGAAAAGGCATTGCCCAGAGGTCAAAGTAAAGAAATTGTCACTTCTGCAGACCAAATAACTGAAGAACAGGAATCCTATTCAAGAAAAGCTCTGAACTTACTTCCCCTCATACACTTAGTTCCACAAGGTAACCATGCATCAAGCAATGGAAGCCCACCGGCTTATCTCAGTCAATGGAACCATCTGTTGGTTCTACTTACGTTTAGAATTATAGTGCACCTGCAGGAGCCGGTGTTAAAATCATGTTTTGTTAGGAAATCCTTATAGCTCTGTTCACCTCTGATGTAGAACATGAAAACAGAGGTGAACAGAGAAGCTTCTCCTTGGAGGCCTTTTTCTTCATGTCCGTGTTTTAGAACCAAACCGGAAAAGCCATGATGAGCATTGCTAATATTAGAAATTTACTTGTGTACGTATATAGTACTATGACACGTGAAGACTGAAGAGAGGAACAAAAAGGGGTAAAACTTGGCTGGGGCAAAGCTTCCGGAAATCATCCGGAAGTTTTGCCTATCAATGGCATTTTTGTAAATATTCATCGTAGCACTGCTCAACAAAAAGTTAGGCCTGCATGCGTATTTTGCTTCAACGTGAAGACAAAAGGCCTGTGGAAGAGCTTATGAGAGGGAAGACCATGGATCATGCTGTTGGTTGTGTCTGATGGAGCAGTTTGAGTTTGCAATCAAGTAACAAGATGGTTTTCCTATAATGCTGTGGTCTGGTTTCGTTGCGAGTCAGGTACATAAACAGAGGAGGAGAGAGAAAATGCGGGAAGAAGACGATGACGACGTTGAGTGTATTTTTTATTCAAACGGGGCGTTTTTGTTCAAAGGTGACATGGATTTTGTTTTTAGTTTTTTTGAGAGCTCTAAGGGGCGTAAAGGGAAGAAATGCTTAAGTAGATCATGTGAAACACACGTGTTTTGAGTTCCGTCCTCGATTTAGAACAAAGGGTAATGGAATACCTTACATTGAACGGTTTTGATAAATGCATACACTCAATCGAACGTTTTACTACATTGGTACTCATAATTGAAAAAGCGCGATAGTTTGATACCCTTTAGTGAAGTTTTCTCGAAACTTTTTGTAAAGATCGAAGATTAAGAATGCGATGATGTTTAGTGCACCTTATTAATAAAAGGGAAAATGATTTTTTTACATCATATTATCCTACATTAATTTTACATCAAGACACATAGAGTGCGAGATCCAGTGGGTCCTATATATGTGGGTCCCATATACATGGGTTTCACACACAACGTGTCTTAATGTAGAATTGATGTAAGATAATGTGATGTACGAATAACACATCCCTAATAAAAAAGGCATGAGCAAGTAAATATGGATATATTTTTTTTCTTCTTTAAAAGAGAAAAAAAAACATTCCAAAGTCAATGAAATGTAGACTCTCTCATCTCTCATCTCTCATCTCTCTAAGAGAATTCACCTTCTCAACAAAATGACGTCAAAATAGAATGCAAATACTCACGACCATCTTTTAATAATGCTATGTTTGTTTGAATTTAAAATGTTTTTCGTTGTAAGATATTTTCAAGAAAATAATTTCTGATAGAAAACATTTTTTGGTGTCTTGTGCAAACAAAAATTCACAAATATTTTATTTTTTATATTTTCATTCAATTATATTAATATGTAAAAATCTATTTTTATTCAAAATATAAAATATTAATATAAAATAATTGCTTGGTAGTTGGTTCATGGGTGTCTCAGTGGTGGTTCGGTGATCGTCCGGGTGTGGCTCGATGGTGATTTAACAGTGGTTTGGGGTGCTCAACGGTGGTCTGAGGGTGGCTCGATGGTGGTTCGAGAGTGGCTCGGTGGTGGTTCGGGGGTGAGCTAACCCCAAAAACCCGTCCTCAGTTCGGATTGTAGGCTGCCCGGGGGTGGCTCAGTGATGGTCCGAGAGTGGTTTGGTGATGGTCTCAAGTGGCTCAACGATGGTCCAGAAGTAGCTTGGTGGTGATCCGGGGGCAGCTGGGTTGGTGGTCCAGGGGTAGCTCGGTGATGGTCTAGGGTGGCTTAAAATGGTCTAGGGATGGCTTGGTGATGGTCCAATGTGGCTCAGCAATGGCTCAATGATGGTTCAAGGGTAGCTCGGTGGTGGTCCGGGAGTGTCTCAGTGATAGTCTGGGGGTGGCTCTGTGATGGTCCGGGGGTGGCTTGGTGATGGTCCAGTGTGGCTCGATGATTATTCGAAGGTAACTCGATAGTGGTTCGGGGGTGTTTCAGTGATAGTTCGGGGGTGGCTCAGTGATTGTCTATGGTGGCTCAACAGTAGTCCATGGTGGCTAGGTGATAGTTCGTGGTGATTTGGTGGTGACTCAGTGGTGGCCCGGGTCTGTCTTCGTAGTGGTCCAATGATGGTCGAGCGGTTTGAGAAAGAAAAACTTAAACTCATAAAATAATTTACAAAATTTTAAAATGTAAATAATTTTTCGAAACTAAAGAAGCCTTTTTGATCAAACCGAAAATATTTTCGGTTTGACTATTATTTTCAGTCGCACTAAACACTAAAAGATACATAAAACATTTTTTAGCACCAAAACAAACAGAGCATAAGTGAAATCATACAAAATAGAGAAATGTCAGGGGTACTTACAAACATTTACAAAGGAAACTTACAAACTGATGTGGAGCCCATGTAGCATTTTTTCATTTAAAAAATTTAGACACATAGATTCCACGTAAGATTAGTTTTTGTCAAATTAAAAAACGGGGGACGTCCCAGCAATCCCGACCATCGTCGACGTCTGGTCTGGGAAACCATCGGGGTTTGGGTCCTAGCAATCTTGAACGGCTGGCGACGAAGGTTTCCCGACCCAAATCCCGACTGTTTCCGTCAACGTTGCGGCATGCGAACTTGAAGATCGTGATTCACGAACGACATTGTATGAACTAGAAGATAAGGCTGGAAACCACCTACGCCGGTGTGGGTTTGGTGGGTCAGGGTCTGAATCTCTTCCTTAGCCGCATTTTGCCTCCTTCGGCTTCCCACCGAGCCTCCAGATCCTCTTCCCCCGTCTCTATCGTCGTCTCGCTGGCGTGGGTTTCCGGATCTCTGCGCCGTCTTTGTCGGAGCTCGCCGGTGGTAGGGGCTCGGGGTCTGGATGAAAATGATGCACATAGATCCAGCCAAGGCCTGTGTTTGTGTTGGTCGCCTCAGTCTCGGTCGGATCCTTTTGAGTTTTAATAAATGAGTTTTTTAATTAATAAAATGCTAGATAGATGTTAGGTCAGTTTGTAAACTTTTGTTTGTAAGAGTTTGTAAGTACCTCTAGCATTTCTCTACAAAATAATCTTTTAGAATTTTCATGAAGAAGTTTGGCGTCCGGTAATTGTACTTTGTTTTGAATTATGAGTCTAATAAATTTAGATTGACTAAGAATAATGCAATATACTATATCAATATTTCATAAATACACTACTATGCAAACCATATTTATTAGTCACTTGATTTTTATTTTTATTATTATTTTTATTATTTTTTAAATTAGTGTTGATCTTAGAATTATTACACACTGGCACGTTAGCGTAGTCAAATATTTATGAGAGACTAATTAGGTTTATAGCATTTGTCATTTAGATTATAATGAGTTTGTCAGTGTATTTGTTTTAACTTTTATGAGATAGGTGATTATGACAATTTGTGGGTTAAAAAAAATTTGGGGTTTAAAATGTTTGACCCTCACAACGTTTTAATTTTTAATTTTTTTTTTTTTCCTCTTATAATTTATTTATTATAATAGATGGTACCTCGTTTATGGCTAAAAACGAAGATGATATCTCCATCCAATTTTCGTTCAAAAATTGACGGAAGTTCATGTCAACACCCCTAAGAAACTGACATATGTCATATACCTAAATAAAAAATAAAAACAAAAAAAAAAAAGCTTTAAATTATTATTATTTTTTTAAAAACTTTTTGAAAAGAAAAAAGAAAAAACGAGGGCCAATTTGGGGGTGTCCGAACTACCCCTATGGCCAGTCTGAGAGTGGTTCGGTCACCCCCAAAGAGCAAAATGAAAAATGAAAAATATATATATATTTAGGGTCAAGGTGTGGTTTGGCCACATCTTTTTCTTTTTTTAAATTTTTTTTTTTTTTTTTTAAGCTTTTAAGCTTTTAATTTTTATAGTTTTTTTTTAAACTTTTAATTAGGCATAAAACATACATCAGCTTTTTAGAGATTTTGATATGGACATGAACTTCCATCAATTTTTAGACGGAAGTTACAATTTCTGCCTTTTGTCATAAATAATGCACTATCTACAATACAAAATTAACTACATAAAACAAAAAAATAAAATTTTTAAACTTGATGAGGCAAAATTGTATTTAACTCAAAAATTAAATGTGAATTTCAATAGTGTGAATTTCTTTCCATTGCAACAGGAACAAACAAAGCCCAGTGGGATTTGAGCCCAAGGCCCAAGTTCCTAATAACCCTAGAGCCAGCGAGAGCTAGGGTTTCATTATAAAACGCACCATCTTCCCTTCCTCCGGGGTTTTACATCGCGGGGGCGAGAGTGCGAGATACAGAGCGAGAAAATGGTGAAATTCCTGAAGCCAAATAAGGTTGTGATCCTCCTGCAGGGCCGCTACGCGGGGCGCAAGGCGGTGATTGTGAGGGCCTTTGACGACGGCACGCGGGATCGCCCCTACGGCCACTGTTTGGTGGCCGGGATAAGCAAGTACCCTAGCAAGGTCATACGCAAGGACTCAGCCAAGAAGACGGCCAAGAAGTCCCGCGTGAAGGCCTTCGTCAAACTCGTCAACTACCAGCACCTTATGCCCACGCGCTACACCCTCGATGTCGATCTCAAGGATGTGGTCTCCCTCGAGAGCCTCCAATCCAGGGACAAGAAGGTCACCGCCGCTAAGGATACCAAGAAGAGGCTGGAGGATCGCTTCAAGTCTGGCAAGAACAGGTGGTTCTTTACCAAGCTCAGGTTCTGATTAGGAGCACTGCCGTTTCAGATGGGGTCTGTTTTCTGTTTTGATTGTCTTTTCTTGTTTTTTAACAAGACACTTGTTTTTTTATCAAGTATTCTAGTACTTGTCTTTAGAGCCGATTTTGAATTTAGTATGATGTTTTATGAAATGCTTTAAACCTGTTTGGAGGAGATATATGATGAATTTATTTTGCTATCTCGAGATTATACTATTTTTATAGGGTTTTGTTTGATTTGCTCGCTGTCTAGGTTTGTTTTTGATGCTTTGTTTGAGGGTGTTCTTGATTGGTTGTGCTTTCTCTGGAACATTTAGCGTTTGGGTTTTCTTCATCTTGTCATATTTTGCTTTTTATGTTCTGTGCGTTGTCAGTGATTTGTTCATTTATGGGATTAATTTAAATCTCTTGTAGTGGTTGTGACAAATGATTTTCTGGGTTGTTTTATCGTTCTTTGCATTCAGGTCTTGTTGATTATTTGATGAGTATTGTATTCATTTGTCTAGTATTTTGAGCTTGGAATAAAAAATGTGTTTGGATTTGTGGGTTTGTTTGATTTTGTGTAAGAAGTGTTCTTATTAGATGATTATTAATTAAGGCTGTAAATTGGATATCTTATTTTAAGATTGTTTTGGGCTTTTAATGCTTCTTTGCATATTTGAGTAATAATGGTGCACTTGCATATTGATATCACTCGGAATTAAACTTTTACAGAAGGTTTATTATTATAAAAGTGATAGGTTTGGTTGCATTTCGTTAAGATTTGGTGTCTTTAATCTGGCCTATCTAAATATGCGGACTGTCAGGATCCTTCTTCTAGGTCATTATGACCTTTAGCGACTCCCCCTAAATCTGCTCATAACGTTAGTGATGCATGAATAGATTTTATTGGGCATTTTTCTCCTACTCGATTTTTAACTTCTGAGCCTCAACATCATTAGGTACTGCTTATTGAACTTCATAGTGTCATTATGATTGTTAACTTCTACATGTTAGATAACTTTCCTTGAAGAAAACTTCCTAATTTGATCATCTCTTCCAGTTGGTTTTTTTTTTTTGCCTGTTCTGTTTCATTTTCGTTTTTGGCTGGGCAATGAGATTTTTCACTCATCCTTTACTTGGTCTACTTGCTGGATAACCGTTATTAAACGTAGAGGGCATATTTTGGTTTGCCGATAACCGTTATGTTCTAGTTGTTGTTCAGCCTACTTACTTCTTATTGCTAGTGCTATTTGATGATCAGCCAATGAAGATATTGCTATAGCTATGTTCTATTTCTCTTTATTCGCTGATAAGTCAATTAGACTAAGGCCTCGTTTGGTTTGCGGAATAGGCTTCTGGAATGGAATATGACTATTCCTATGGATTAGTTATTTCTTTATTTGGTTGAGGTCTATTCCTTGAAATAGTTATTTCAATGGGAATAATTATTTCTTTACGAAGACCTATTCCTCTGAAAATGAGAAAGAATAGTTATTCTTAGAGGAATAGACTACATTTTTCAGAAAAAATCACTAATATATATATATATATATATATTTTTTTTTTTTAAAAAAAAACCCCAGTTTTGGCTTGGGATGGTGGTCAGCCACCCACCAAAAAAAGCTGGAGGTGGTAGCAACCACCCCCGGAGTGGTCTCTGGGAAAGGCCGTGGCTCCCCCAATTATTTGGGGGTGGCATAGTTGGGGGGCTTCGGGGGTGGCGGACCACCCATTGGATTTCAATTTGTTTGTTTGTTTTTTTTTAATATATATATAAAGTTTGAGTTTTATTTTTTTTAAAATAATGTAGGGTTGTTTTTAGTAATTTTGATTTGATTCCGACTAAAGTATATGTGTTATCATCAAACTAAGGAATATGAATACCTATTCTATTCCTTTCTTTTATTCCTGATCATAATTATTTCATTTTTTAATGGAATACTCATTTCGCCAGCCAAATGAGGCCTAAAGGATGAGGTGCGGCTAATTCTCCTGTTCTAGAGGTTTAGCGATGGGATTAGGATCCTTTTTTCAAATTATGAAATTTAGATCTTTCTTTTACATCTAAATGCTTAAAAAATGTTACAAATTAAAATTGTGACATGCTACAATTGAGAATTGAGTATATTTTTATTAAGTTTTTACTCTAAATTGTAAAATAAGCTTTGAATAAAAAATTGTCTTTTAGTTTTATGAAGAGTTTCCATTTATGTTTCTACTTTACTAGTATAAAAGAAGTCTTTTTGGAAGAAAATTTGAGTGACTGTTACAATTTTAATAATTTTTGTTTACCAAATTTAAGAATTTACAATTTCAAAATCTTAATCCTGGATGACCTTTTCCTTTTCGAGTCGTCTTTTAGTTGATGGAACTTGTGCTGCACAATTGTAATATGATTTTTATGGATCCGGTTTTCATTGTGTAAATAAAAGTATCGCACATTTGCGGTTATAAAAATTGAGGGTTTAGATTGTTCAAGACAAATGCGGCGAGGAAGAGAAGATGGAAGCGTTTAATTGTTGAAGGCAATTGAAGAAGAGGTAAGCGTTTAAAGGCAAACGGCGGAAACAGACATATAACTGTTGAAGGCAATTGAAAGAAAACAGTAATCTCAAATGGTTTACGCCTAAACGTGCGTTTGATTTTCCTCAACCTACTCTGTTTTCGAAGCATCTCCCCGCCCAATTCTCTTCCACTAAACAAAGACCTCCGTCCCCTTTTTGCCTAATCTGGGTTGAACCGAAAAATCCCATTACTCCTCTTGAAGGGTCCGATTTCATGTGCTAGCTATGGTCTACATTTTTTCTCGATGCTGCTGAGGCTAAGGGGAAAAAAACAAATACAAAGCAAGACGCAGGAGACAAATTGATTTTGCACCATACAAGCACATATATTATCAAAGAAAAAGATAGAAAGAGAGTTAAAATACGTGGCCCTCTGCTTCTTCCTCGTCTTCTTCTTCTTTCTATCGCTACTTTTGTTGAAGTTCTGCAGACCCAAGAGAAATAAACGTTTGTTTCCACCGTTTGTCTCCACCGTTTGTCTCTTCACTTCCACGATATCGTTTGCCTTGAAAAATTTGGACATTGAAAAATTTGGACCCTCAATTTTTATGACCGCATATGTACAGTACTTTTATTTACTGCATGAAAGCCAAATCCGATTTCTATTTTTAACCCGTGGTGTGTGTATGATTTGATTGTCTTTATTAACGAGTAATGTGAATGCTTTGAGGGCTAGTTGATGGCTTTGGGAGTGTTTTATGTTTTGAGGGTGTGTGCTGGGGATTGAGATCCTTGCCGCTCCTAAGAAATTCTGAGCACGAGTTTGCAATTTGTGGTGAGTGATTCCTAATGAACCATGTCATCTCAATGAGAGAAGAAAAATGTAGGCTCAATGCAGGGTAAGGGGTGGTCAACTACACCAAAATATGTTGGGGTGGTTAGATTGCCTCCAAAAGGGATGACCATTCTAAAATGAATAGTTGACCATATTTTTAAATAGGTTGGGAGTGATCGGAACACCTCAAAATGAACTTTTGGAGGTAGTTCAGCCACTCTCTAAAACAAGTTAAGGTAGCCAAATTATCTCCTGAACATGTTTTTAGAGGTAGTCCAACCACTCTTAAGGCAATGATTGAATTATTCCAAAACAAAGTTTTGGTAGTAGTTGGCCACCACTTCCACTTGGCACTGGTAAGACCAACCCTAATATATTTTGGGCATTATTGACCACTCCAAAACAGGCTAAGGGTGATCAGACTATTCCAAGCCATGATTTGGGGATGGCTAACCACCCTCAATGCAATTAGGATTGAGGATTAATTTGATGCTGACTTGGCTTGTTTTACCCCCCCCCCTTTTTTTTTTTTTAGGAGTCTGCCGTTGGGCAATAAACTTGCGACGGTTCTGATTCTCAATCTGTTCAACAAATAGTAAATTGTTTAGTGTCCATGTTTGTTCATAAATTGTTAGCTAGGTACTTCTAAAATTTTGATAATTCGAAAGTGGGCATCTAAGGCCGCCGGACTAGCCTTTCAAACCTAAGTGTGTTATCTTCCAAGCCCTTCTGACTTTTGAGGGGTCAAATCTTAATTTTTTTTTTTTAAAAAAAAAAAAGGAAGAAGAAGAAGATACTACCATTTTGGCATTAGTCAAATTTTAGTTGAAATCATACCCGTAGAAATAGAGACATTCAATAACAGTATACAAAAGACATATTTCAAATCCAACCAATTCAGTTCTAATTGAAACCCCAAAAAAACTGGACCAAGACACAGTAACTGCAGTGTCCTTATGGTCAGGAATCAGGATCTTCCTTTAGTTGACATAAATTATTGCCTTCGTTACTTTAACACCCCCTCCTCCGGCTTACCATGTCTGGATGGAAATGATTAGCTTTTAGGATGTGCATGGTCTCTTCATTTGCCAGCTCATTTTAGGTCGGCTGTTCTCGAATTATTTTCCAAGTACTTAGACTAAAATCTGCAATTGATTATTGACGCTTCTATCTCCTACGAGGTGCGAATGTGCGATGCGTTTCCCCATCAACGTCAACCTTTGGATTTTGACTTGTCGTTGCAAAGAAATCATAGCGCCATTGAAGTCCAACTATTGCTAAAATGAGTTAAATCCTACCGTCCAAAACTCTAAGCAAGCTTTTTCCTTTCTCTTTGTTTTTTTTTTTTTTTGAAGGGCTTTCTCTTTGTTACCGCCAATGGCATACGGCATAAGCAGTCAATTGAGAGAAGTTCAGGTGTACCTACTTAAGCAGGTCTCCTGCACAGAAAAGTTTTCTCTTATGCAAGATTCTGGCCAACTGTAAATTCGGATAATTTGGAATATTTCATGTCTTGGTCGGTGTCTTATCTAATTAATTAACTAACAACAATGACCCACCATCTTGAGAAAATACAAAAGAATGACTGCTCCATTAATTTGGCTTTGATCATGGAAGTTTCTCTTCCACAAAACCCACATTTATCCACTAACAATATTAAATCCAGCAAGTTCCTACCCATACCCATGCCACAAGGCTTTGATAATCCAATCACTTGACAGATTATAGTAATTGGACCCATTTATATATAGGTTAGTCTCAAAGAGTTCAATTGGCCAACACAATGGTTAGAATCTTTGGATTCTTTCTCAGTGCGTTTTAACCGTTATTTATTTATTTATTTTTTTCTTCCTTTCCTTTTTTTATATACAAAACACAAATTAAAGAAATAATACTAAACATAAATCTTCTTTTTTTACTAATCCTGATATAGCATAAATCTACTCGGTCAACTTAGGTTAAGAATGCAAGCTAAGCAACTCACTGTTTGAGTCGAGTTAATCAAACCTAAATCAGGAGTCTCGATATGACCATGGAAGTTAACGTGCTAGCAGAACAGTTACTTAAAGAATGTTAAAAGTGTGATACATAGAATAATTATCTCCGATTATGTCCTAATGCTATTGAGCATGAAATCTGGCACAGTATCACATTACAACCATAACTTATCAATAAATTGTAATTCAGTATCACACCTAATCAAGGCCGTACCCCATCATCAATTGGTAATTGGCCAAGGCCATATATTGATTGTGGATGCTCCACATAAGAATATGACATGCATGCGATCATTTAATGAATCATAATATATTTTATATTCAATAACCTGGAATGATAACATCTCATAGTGAACCTTTTTATTTCCTAGGGAGTATCATTTTTTAAATTTTGAGAAAATTAATAAATAGGTTATTGAGGTTTGGGCTTATATCATATTCATTTCTAGAGTACAAAAATTATCTTAAAGCTCAATGTGGTAAGCCTTAAAATAATAAAAAAATAATAATTAAAAAAAAAAAAAAAAACTAAACTAAACTAAACGGCCATGATTCAGACGTTCCCAGCCATAATTGAGTTGTGTGACAACACCACCCTAACTTCTTCTTCTTCTTCTTCTTCTTCTTCTTTTCTTTTTTTTTTTTTTTTTTTTTTTTTTTTTTTTTTAATGATTTTGAAGGACATTATTATATTTTATATTGTTTATGATAACTATTGGACGAAAAATATTTACAAATATTCAAAACATGGGTTTTAATTTAATCAAATTGAAAACTGAGTCTTAATGATCATAAAAACTAAAAAGCACAAAAAAAGAAAAAAAGAAAAAAAAGGAGGGATTAATTTGTGACATAATTTCCACAAAATATCTCCAATTACGTACACATCTCTTACAACACTTTATTAATAAAAAGAATGATTTCATATTCTGTCACACGTTATATATTAAGAATTAAATATATTTCAAAATACTAATTTAAAAGGACAACCAATAATGCAGGCACTTTAGAGACGACTTCCAATAATTTAGCTAGTCAACAAAAAAGCAGTATATAATTCCAACTTAAAGGTCACTGATAGATTCGATGAGGATTGAGGGGTACATTCTATCTAACCCCGCTCCAAATCTTGATGGAGAAGAAAGAAATCTAGAAAGTAGAAACTATATATATATATATATATATATAATCAAACCTTTTCATCACTTGTCTTATTATACAGCATTTAACACAAACAAAAGTGCTATATATTCTTTTTCAGTTTTGGGCCCCTTCAATTTAATTTAATTTAATTTATTTAAGTCCCTTTACCATCATATATTCCGATAATTGTTAGGAGAGTTCTCCATCTCTCCCTTTCTCTCTTCATTTCGTGGAGTACTGAAGTTACTCCAAAAATAAAAAATAAATAAATAAATAAAAATAAAAATGAAAAGCTAGCTACCTTTTGAGTATGTAAAGCTAGATTAAGAGCGAATATTGTTCGTCATTAATGGAATAAAAGCTTATTATTATTATTATTTACGCACACGATTAAATAGTTGCAGCATTATTAATTGTATTTTAATATCGTTATTTTTTTGTTTTTCAGATAATAAATTTTGAAATTAAACGTTAAACCAAAAAAGATACTATATATATATATATATAATCAGGGAAATTAGCTAGAGTCTTATTGAGTACTGTAGGAGATAATTAATTTGGAGGAAGTCTTTGTTGAGCTATTTGAGCATAAAATATCTGCGAAAAGTGCACAGTAAGCCCATCACAAAGAAACACATTTCAGACGACTTTTTTCAAGTTGGACCTGTATCTTATTCCAACATTAAGGATGTAGGACCCATGTTTTGTTCCATCTTTAGGTCACCAGACCAAGTGTGATCCATCTATCTAGCGTAATGGACGGCTCAGCTTGCTCCTATATCCCATCCTTCACCCTCCAATGAGTATCCCCAAGGCCAAAAGCCCTCCCTTTTATACATTCCCACCGCCAAATTCCTCTCAGCACTTCTTCCAGATATTTCATGGGGATTCCACGCGACACAAACAACAGCTGGATGATGCTCCAATGATCCAATCCTTCTCGATGGCAGCCACGTGGCAAACTTAGTATTCATGGGCTCTGGATAACGTACGCACGAGGGTTTGTAGGTTTTGACTGTTTCAAAAGTATCCCATGATCAAACACTTCTCACAATTACAAATTTACAAGAATGGAACATGATGATATATTACGATTTCTGAGACCGTCGTCACATTTAGGAGAAAACACGTCATCAGGAAAAGCATTGACTTCGTGTTATGGTCTGTATGAAATTCTTTAAACCTAAACCGAACTTGACCTAACCCATCAACTAGTTACTAGCTAGCCAACTACTAAAAATGATTATCCTTAATTTTTTTTTTTTCTCTTTCTTAAATATATAATTTGAATAATTGATAGTGATATGCTTTCTATCAAATTTATCTATCCCTCCCTTTCTTACCCATATATAGAAAAATGAATATATTATTTACATATGATTAATTGATGTTTTCTGCAGTTTTTTTTTTTTTAATGTTTAATTGCTAGTTAGAAATTTCAACCCAATTAACAAAGAACATCGAATTAATCACATTAGTGTAGGTATATTCCATGTTTTTGTTGTTTGAAAACCTCCACGTAAGAGGCCTCTACGTCACTCTTGTAGTTATCACTTATCAGTATCCCCTCCGAATAAAGATAAGGTATACATCTAGAGAGAGAGAGAGAGAGAGAGAGAGTATGAGGTGCTATGATAATTAAGTAAGCTAATGGGTCGTATCACCGTACCATATCAAGCCTAGTTGCCTATAGGCTAGGCTGTCACCACGCTTAAGCTACAAAATACATGATTCTCTCTTGAAGGGAATTCATATTCCTAGCAAATTAAAAGAGATCAGTTTTCTTTTGAATATCTTGATTCTCTTCGAAGTGCAACCGAATAAATTATTTTTTTTATGATTTTCAAAAAATTTAAAAGATTGTCCATATATCCAAAAACGCCCCATAAATATTTTATTAATGTTTTTCTAACAAAAACAAAATGGTAGAAAGGAATGACAAGAAATTGACATTTTATATCCGGATGTTAATTATTATGATATATAGCAACCTATCAATAGGAGAGACATGGCTGGTTGTACAAAGCACGTGAGGTTGCGAGCATTCCCTAGAGTTGAGCCATAACTCAACAAGCTCCCTCTAGTAGTCTAATGGGTCTTTCGTGCACGCTGTATGAGCTAGAAACTCTTATTTCGACTTCTCAAGCTTTCGGTAGAATACATAGCTAAGACAAACATGGATTGTCTGTTCTTGTAGAGCCGGAGTGATAGAAGTTTTGAGAATTTACAATTAAAAAAAGTCACGACGGGAGGAGTCAATTGTTGTTAGATGAAAGTGCAATAATGTATCCAGCTAAAGCATCCTAACAAATTGATAGACTTAAACTATGTTCTTACATGACTCGATCAATTTGATAAAAAATGCATTGCTGAGCCATTTTTGCACGTTAATAAGTTTGATTGTAGAAATCATAAAGGCATCACACAATTTTAGAAGATATTACGAGAAAAAGCTATTTTATTCATTACTAAGAGAAGATTACAAAATTTACTAAAGAGCACCACCCTCCACAACTTTAGATCCGAGACAATCAAAAGTAGAAAGTTAAAGATTGTTCAAGTTTCGGAACAAGCCAAGCTCGAAATTTTCGAGACATAAAATTCTCATTATTCGAGCATGTATTAGATAAGGGAAATCAGATAAGAGAATTGGGGTAACTGTTAGAAATAATCCTACTCCAAGTCGAATTGGGATAGTAACCCAATCCGGGTCTAATAACGACTCATTGAAGAATCTAGTCAAAGTTCAATTCCTAATTGAATAAAGATAGGACTATCAAACCAAATCAAACTCCAAATACTTATGAGTTAAGTTGGTGTAGAAAAATTAATTTAGGTTTGACTCTACATCTTGACTTATAAATATCTTCATACTCTAAGTATAAACCTCAAACTAAATATTTTATGCATAAAATATACTTTTCTCTTAGATATTTAACTCATGATGTTTTAACCGTTAGTAAGTTCGTTTTTATTTTTTTATTTGAAAAAAAAAAAGAAAAAAATCCAGCGTCCAAATAAGTTTGTAACTAAATAAACCTAGCATGATAAGTTTTATGTGAGAGAGAGATAACTGTTAAGACTTAGAGCATTCCTAGTAGCCTCACCAAAATAGTTTTTTAACTATTTTGGTGAGCCAATTTGATGAAAATCCTGAAAAACCACTCTCAACAGCCTCACCATTTTAACCAAAAAAATTTGATGACTGAAATTACTAACCAAATTAGATGAGACATTTTCACTCAACAACCCACTCACCAAATTTTGTTTTACCTTTCTCTTTCACATGATTAGCACACTTTTTTCCTTTTTTCTCTCATTTTCTTCTCCTATCTCCCAACTCTCACACGATAATATCCTTATTTCATGGATATGAATGATTTTTTGTAAAAAGATTATATAGAGAAAAAATAAATAAATATGAAAAAATTATTATTTAAATGGAGTAGTGAATATTGACTAGTTAAAATGGTGAGGCTGCTGGAGGAATTTTAATAAAGTGGCTCACCAGAATAAAAAAAAGTAATTTTTAATTATTTTGATGAGTAAAATTTAGTGAGGTTAATAAGAATGCTCTTAAGAGTTCAATTTGGACGAGTCTCTGAGGCTGGATTTGCCCCCAAAATTACCGGCAAAGCCTCCGACCAATAACTATACCGGACACGTGCATTGCCACGTAACCACCAAACCATCACGTGCGCTTGAAAACGCCGCGCACCGTACGGACATCCACAAATGTGTTGGTGTATCGTGTATGTTAAAACAAGTCAAAACGACGCGCACGGTCTCTCCCTCTCTCTCACACTGTCCCACACACACACACACACAAAAGTAACTGTTTCGTCAAAGCCAATAGTAGACCGACACGTCAACAGTTACCCCTTTTCCTTAACATTTTTGGTAGTGGGCAAAAACTAACGGGCTTAAATTACACATTGAAAGTGAGTTGTATCTCACTATGTTCGAGGCCCTACTTCTGTACCTTTTATTTTCCTCTTCCTAACTCTCTCTTTCTCTCTCTCTCTCTCTCTCTCTGGTTTTTCCTCGGTTGTTGGAGGCGGCATATTCTCATGTGGTTTGTCAACTTTAGTTTGTGTGTCTGATTCATGAAATCCGTCTGCTTTGAAGGTCTTTGTGTTTGTTTGTGGGAATTGAGAAATTTGGAAGAGAAATGGATGATGAATATGCTAAGCTTTTCAGGAGGATGAACCCTCCCAGGTATGTTGGAAAGCCTTCTGCTTGTTGTTTGTTAAGAAATTGATTGTCTTTTCGGTGTCTGCGTTAGAGGTGGATGTTGGTTTGTCAAGGTGGTTGTGGCCTATGGTTGAAAATTTTGAGTAACATGAGAAAAGGGTCTATGAATTCTTTCCTTGCCTTCAAGTTTTAGTTTCTTTTATTTTTATGGTGACATAGGGAAGAATTTTACTTTTGGGTTATGCACAAGTTATCCTTCTTTGGTTGTGTGAATTTATGTCTTCTAAAGTTCCGGATTTTTTTTTTTTCTTTTTCGAAACAAAAGAAATAGGTAATTGAAACCTTACATGTTCAAATAAACGTATAAACCGATTTAATTATGCATCTTGCAATCATTTGGAGATGGGGTTTTTTTTTTTTTCAAAAAAAAATTCTTCATGTTCTCAACAATCGGATAGGGCCTCTGATTCTTCCCCTGCTTAACTTAGTGAGATTTATGTGTTTTAATTAATTATTTAAGCTGTTTTGGTTTAATTTTGCTTTCGATATGGTAATGGTTTTTGTCTCTTCTTTCATTGACCTTTTTGCTAATTCTATAGAGACTTCAAGTGTTGACTTGTAATGATTATGAATACTACTTGAAATACAATTTTCGATTAAATTTACGCTCTTTACAAAACCTCTTGGTTAATCGATATGATTCTCCTGTTCTTTGAGGTGTGTGTATGAGTGATTGAGAGGGGAGGGAGTGGCTACTGCTTCATCTTATTTGCCTCTTGTTCTTGCAGGGTTGTGGTCGACAACAATGCTTGTGAGGATGCCACTGTTATACAGGTAAGGCTTGTCCTCTTTCTTTTTGGGCTTCCAAGATTTGGTTGAACTAGAGAAATTCCTGCGATTTTCCTAATTCTGCGAAGCAAATGATATGTTAAGAAATTACATCTGGGCTTAAAAAGTGGGTTTTAATTAATCCCAGTAATTTCTCTGGTCCTGCTAAGTAAACTGGACTAAGAATTGAAATTTCTTTTTCAGGTTGACAGTGTAAACAGACATGGAATTCTCCTGGAAGTTATCCAAGTTCTTACGGATGTGAACCTTGTAATAACAAAAGCATACATCTCATCTGATGCTGGATGGTTCATGGATGGTATTGGATTCTAGGTCAACTTCCAAAATTTAATAAAATTCAGAGCTTCTCACTGTTTCTTATCTTTTTCTGTTTGAAATTCGATGTTTCAGTGTTTAACGTGATTGACCATGATGGGAACAAAATCAGAGATAAGGAAGTCATTGATTATATTCAAATGGTAGGAACTACCATCCTAGTACTGCTCATCTTAGATGTTCTTTTCAATTATCTATTTGGTTAAGATTAGAATAGGAAACGTTTCCATTTTATGTTTTCTATCATTTATGTTTTTTAACTCAACATGTAAATGCTGTAAACTAAATTATCAAAAAAGCTTGACATCTCTCATGTTCAATTTACAGAGAATCGAAAGTAATGCCGGTTTTGCGCCCTCATTGAGAGGGTCTGTTGGGGTAATGCCCTCTGAAGAGCATACTTCAATAGAACTCAGTGGTACTGACCGACCTGGCTTATTGTCTGAAGTTTGTGCGGTTCTCGCAGACCTTCACTGTAATGTGGTGAATGCTGAGATATGGACACACAATGCAAGGGCTGCGGCTGTAGTTCACGTTCAAGATGATTCCACTGGGTGTGCAATCAAGGATCCAAAACGTCTCTCAACAATTAAGGAATTGCTCTGCAATGTCCTTAAGGGAAGCAATGACTTGAAAACTGCAAATATGACGCTTTCATCCCCTGGAGTTACAAATAGGAGGAGAAGATTACATCAGATTATGTTTGCCGACAGGGACTATGAAAGAGTTGGAGGAGCTAGACTAGGGGGAGCAGGAGACAAGAGCTCAAGACCTCATGTAACAGTGGTCGATTGCATCCAGAAAGATTACACTGTGATTACTATGAGGTCAAAAGATCGGCCAAACCTGTTATTTGACATCATTTGCACTTTAACTGACATGCAGTATGTAGTCTTTCATGGAGTGGTCAACACAGGGAAGATGGAAGCTTATCAGGTAAGATAAGTTCCAGTAAAAGCTGATATTAAGGAATATAGTTGACTGGTCCATTATGTATTGGCCAACAAAGAGATTGACTAGTGAGGTCTTACTGATTTGCAAAGTCATTAAAGCTTAGTTATATCTTATGAACTTAATGACTATTCTAAACCTTAATGTGACCTTGTGTTCTCTCTCATATGGAACAGAATGTACTGACTGTATTGGACACTATAATTTGCTTAAATCTTGCATTTTGGGTTAGGGACATGTTTTCTTGATATTATCTTTGTGTTTCAATCTAAATAGAATATTCCTGTTTTCGTAGGAGTTTTATATTCGACATGTTGATGGGCTCCCTATAAGTTCGGAAGCTGAACGAGAACGCGTTATACAGTGTCTTGAGGCAGCCATTGAAAGGCGGGCATCTGAGGTTTAGTAGACTTCTAATACATGAGAAACTTCAATGAATTCTGGCATTCTTATAATAATATGCTAAGATATGTTGCTTGGTCATGCAGGGATTGGAGCTTGAATTGTGCACAGAAGACCGGGTTGGACTCCTCTCAGATATCACTAGGATATTCCGGGAGAACAGTTTATCCATTAAAAGAGCAGAAATTTCGACCAAAGGTGGAAAAGCCAAAGACACTTTCTATGTCACAGATGTCACAGGTAACCCTGTTGATCCCAAGATTATCGATTCAATTCGGGGACAGATAGGCCACACAATACTGAAGGTGAAACATAATTTGAGTACTTCACCCAAGGCTCCTCAAGAAACCACAATGGGATTCCTCTTTGGGAATTTGTTTAAAGCTCGAACTTTCCAAAATTTCAAATTGGTCAGATCCTGCTCTTAATATCTTCCTGTATAGTCTCAGAGGTAGAAACTGTACAGACATCAGAATGTTGCAACTCCCATGAAATGTATAGGGGATACAAGTACAACAATGTATGTAGGAACCCTCCCCTCCCTCCCCTCTTGGAGGGTTGTGTTATATGCTGATACCCTACAAAAGAAACCCCTAAACCACTTTATACTGTGAATGGTACTGGTGGGGTTTGTATGATCTTATGTCCAGTAAGTCTTGTACAGTTGATATTACATGGGTTGTACAAAGATATTGAAGCTTCATAGATCACTGAGCTCAATTAAAAAGTTAATGTAAATATTTGTATGTAGAGTGCTTGTTGGCAGCATTGTGTTATGTTGAATGGATCCAGTGGTAGTGTCAAGGGTGAGGTTTAATCTTATGCACCCAGATCTTTCAAACACTCCTAATCCATTTGGGGCAAAACCTATGAAAAGAGTTGACTTGCAGTTTGAAGTTTAAAATATCCACTCACAATTTTCATGGTGTATGAGACAAATATATGCATTTTGATAAGGATTGTATTCTATCCTTTTGTTCCATTGAAAATCAATAATACAATATAGATGCCTATGACCTCCCACTTTCACTTGACTTTCACGGCTTCACAGATAGAATCTGATTGTGTATTCAGGTGATAATATCTAAAATAATTCAATTTAATTTGTAGTTAAGATTCTGAGAAGTCCACCCACAAGATTGTGATCTGTAGATAATATCTAGGATACTTTTGGTGTCTCAATTTTCGGCTGAAGTCTGGTCCAGCTCATGATCAGCTCAGCAGCGGCCGACCCGTTTGGCGTTTGGCTGTGTTTGAAAAATGTTTTTTGAGCTTTGATTTGAAATAGTTTTTTATGTTAATAGAAAGTCGACAAGTGTTTTTTTTTTTTTATGGGGTTAACATTTGAAAAGTGTTGTACGTGAGGTCCACTTAATAATTGTTTGGTAAATTTATAAAAATGAGTTTTGTGTTTTTCAAATAAACAAACACTCAACATGTTTCTTTTGAAAAAATCAAGTTTATTTTTTCGGTTGTTGAAGCTGACTTTTGATGACTAAAAATAAAAAACAAAGAATAGTCCTGCGGCCTCCTTTATTTGGTTGGGATGCTGCACGGCTATCCCTTTCCTCCTTTGGAGTAGCCACCTCCACCTTTATTTTAATTTTTTTTTTTTTTTAAAGTAATAATCATCCTTTATACTTAAAAATAAAAAAATGATAATTGGACCGTTGGTTTTTGAGATTGGTCATAATTATTTTTTACTCCTTATTGTTTAAAAAGTTAATAGGAGGTTCTCGTGGTAAATAATAATTATAAATCAGTCTCTGAACATATTTTATATCCAAAAATTAACAGATTTCGTTAGTTAGCTATGTCACACGCAATAGGAAGTTGACACGTGTTCATTACAATAAAAAAATATAAAATCTAATAAAAATATAAATAAATAAAATAAAAATATTTGTTTAAAAAAAAATAAAAAGGGGTGGCCAACGGTAGCCACTCCCAAACGATTTTAGGGGTGGCCCGAAAGATTTTAGGGGAGACCGCGGCCACCCCCATTGGTCGAGGGTGGCCTGACCACCCCTTTGTTTTATTTTTTATTTTTTAAAAACAAATATTTTTATTTTTATTAGATTTTATATTTTTATATTGTAATGGACGTGTGTTGACTTCCTATTGGGTATGGCATGACTCACTAAAGGAATCTGTTAATCTAGTGAATGAAAAATTGGTTCAGTGAGTGATACGTAATTATTGTTTACTACGAGGACCTTACATGAACTTTTTGAACCGTAAGGAATGAAAAATAATTATGCCCAACCTCAGGAGCCAACGGTGCAATTATCCAAAAAAAAAAAACATATTTTTTCAAAATATTCTTATAAGGTGCAGGAAGTTCTCTACAAATATTCTTATAAATGGTAAGAAATGAATGGTTTGAAAATTATATTTTTAAAAAATTGCGATTCGAAAATATAAAAAAAAAAATGCAAAATTTAAAAGATTAATTTATAATTTTAAATGCTAAACTGTAATTTTAACAAATACCTAACTGCGTCACATTTTTTAAATCCAACGTTTTAAAATCACTATTTTTAAACGGAAATTGCCCCTTAAATATTTTGAGAAAAAGTGTTTTTGTGCATGAGAGTTTACGAAAAGTTTAACGAGCATGAGGCGTTGAGCGTCTCGGTTTCTCTCTTTTCTCATGAAATCTAGTGCAACAGAGTTAGCATCTAGAATCAGCCGAACTCTGATCTCCGCCTCGAACCACACGAAGCCAACTCGGACATGGACTCCTTCACTCGAGCAGACCCTTCACGGACTCGGTTGCCGCGACTCGCTCACCCCACCACTCGTCGCCCAAGTCATCGACCCGTTCCTCCTCACCCACCACTCACTCGCTCTCGGATTCTTCAACTGGGCCTCTCAGCAACCCGGGTTCTCCCACACCTCTCTCACCTACCAATCAGTCCTCAAGTCTCTCTCACTTTCTCGCCAGTTCAGTGCCATTGACAACCTCTTGAAGCAAGTCAGAGCCCAGAAAATTAGTCTAAGTTCTTCGGTTTATCGTTGCCTGATTGCTTCAACGATCATAGGAAAGAAGACCTACAACGCTTTTTTAGTATTTAGTGAAGTTAGCTCAGCGATTCAAGACATTGGGCCCGAAATATGTAACTCTCTTTTGGCTGCTCTTGCTTCTGATGGGTATTTAGAATATGCTGAACAAGTGTTTGAGAAAATGGTTCTTAAAGGTGTTTCTTTGAGCACCCTTGGGTTTGGTGTGTTTATATGGAGGTTTAGTGGAAATGGTGAGGTGGATAGAGTTTTAAGCATGTTGGATGAGGTCAGGAGAGGTAATTCAGAGATTAATGGGTCTATTATAGTGGTTTTGATTGTTCATGGGCTTTGTCAGGCGTCAAGGGTGTCGGAGGCTTACTGGGTATTGGATGAGCTGAGGAGAAGGGAGTGCAAACCTGATTTCATGGCTTATAGGATTGTCACGGAAGGGTTTCGAGCAATAGGGAGTGTGGTTGATATAGAGAAGGTTTTGAAGAAGAAGAGAAAGCTAGGGGTAGCTCCCAGGGCTAGTGATTACAGAGAGTTCATATTTGCTCTAGTTTCGGAGAGACGGATATGGGAAGCAAAAGAATTGGGTGAAGTGATAGTTGGTGGGAATTTCCCAATTGAGGATGATGTGCTTAATGTGTTGACAGGATCAGTTTCAGCCATTGATCCTGGTTCTGCAATCGTGTTTTTAAAGTTCATGGTTGGAAAAGAGAGACTTCCTACACTTCTGACTTTGAGCAATTTGAGTAGGAATCTGTGTAAGCATGGGAAGACTGAGGAACTGTTGGAAGTTTTCCGCGTTCTGTCTTTTCATGACTACTTTAAAGATTTGGAGAGTTACAATATGATGATTTCATTCCTGTGCAAGGCTGGGAGAGTTAAAGAAGCCTATGGGGTTCTTCAGGAGATGAAGAAGAAAGGATTGGGACCAGATGTCTCATCTTATAACTCTCTCATGGAAGGGTGCTGCAGGGAAGATCTGCTGCGTCCTGCTAAAAGACTGTGGGATGAGATGTTTGCAAGTGGGTGTGGCGGGAATTTAAAAACTTACAACATTCTCATTCAGAAGTTCTCAGAAATAGGTCAAGTTGAGGAGGCTCAGAGGCTCTTTTACCACATGTTGGAGAAAGGAGTGTTGCCTGATGGTACAACTTACACGTCCCTCTTAGGAGGGCTCTGTCAAGAAAAAAAATTAGAAGCTGCCTTTGAAGTCTTCAACGAGTCTGTTAAGCAGGACGTGGTTCTTGCACAAACCATATTGAGTACATTTATTCTATTTTTATGCAGAGGGGGTAAATTCTTTATTCTTAAAAACATGTGTTGGACAAAATCACATAACAAAGCTGTTTTTTTAAAAATCATCACCCAGAAAAAGCTGTTCTTTTTTTTTTTTCATCAACAAATTTTTTTAGTTGGCTTTGCCAAATCGTTAGTATTCAAGTTTGTCTTTTTCTGCCCAAAAAACGAAACTTAGATTGTTGGTTCTATGCAAGTCATATATATTTAAAAATTCATTAGCTGTGTTTGTGTTCCATGCAGGTCATTTTGTAGCTGCTTCTAAGTTGCTCTGTGATCTCACCTGTGATATAGGACATTCAGACTCCCATGTAATTTTGTTAAAATGTCTAGCTGATGCTAGAGAGTATCCAGCTGCTATTGAGCACGTAAAACAGGTTGGAAAAGCCTCACCTTCAATGTTGCAAGACACATTCGGCGAACTTTTGGTGTCGCTTTCTTCTTCTTCAAAACCAGAGCCAATTTCGCAGCTGCTTCAAGCAATGCAGGAAATATCTGATTTCCAGCAATGATGATACTTGGAAGAGTATGTGCAACAGATAGCAGATTAGTGCCCTACTATAGAATTCAGACTGCGGGGAGAGTGTCCAAGAAGTACCATGTAAAATACGAAAATTCCATTTATAGATGGACACTACACATTTGTCCTCTGAATCTACATATCTTCTGCATCATCCTCTACCTCGCTTTTGTCTCTAATATATTTTTTTTTCCCGTAAAGTCAATCTGAATCTCATTGCCGTCGTTTAGTACATTCGTTTATTGTACCACCAAGCCTGGTGTTGGGCGTACAAGTCCGGAACTATTCTCCATGGATCCGATCACAGAAACGGCCCCCTTTCCATTCATCACCACCTCCTCAATGTACATGACCCGATGGTTTCCTGTAGTGCCGACTTGTTAGGAAATAAGTCCTATTTCCCAGGACCCGTGAGAAGCGAAAAAATTAAGAAGACAAGGGAGAAATTAAATCACCCACAAATGACACAAAGATTTAAGTGGTTCCCTCAAACCGAGGTACATCCACTGTAGGAGACGCAGAGAAAATTCACTATTAAAAATAGTTACAGGGAGAAAATCACTCAAAGCCCAAAGCCCCAATACACCCAGATTTCACTCACTTGTGTATTGTTGTACGACACATCAAGAAGAGAAAACCTCTCTTTCTTTTACTTTGTACCGCACACCAAGAAGGATAAACTTCCTTCTTTACTTCTTTCTTTTTCTCTTGCTTTGAGATTCCTAGATTTTCTACTTCACTTCTTCTCCCATCCTATGTTTGGTTGGCCATGTGCTTCTTATATAGGAAAGAAGCAACCACAACTTCTTCCACAAGAAGGCTCTACCATCCACCATTGAGTGGCATGAGTGGCAAGAAGGCTCCACCATCCACCATTGAGTGGCTTGCTCCACCATCCACCATTGAGTGGCAAGAAGGCTCCACCATCCATCATTGAGTGGCATGAGTGGAAAGAAGGCTCCACCATCCACCATTGAGTGGCTTGCTCCACCATCCACACAATGACATCCACTCAATTAACTATAATCATGAATGGGCTCTCCACCATGACTTAACAAAATCAAGTCAAAACCTAACAATCTCCCACTTGACTTAATTTTCATCAAGTCCCGAATTTTCTCAAAATGTCTCCTCCACTTGTCTTCAAGCTCGAAGACCAACTGAAGCTGTACACAACTTCAGTTCCTCAATAGTTACACTTTTCTGCAACTTTGAAGCCCAGCTGACAGCTGTACCACATAGGATAATTACAAACCCTGTAGTACCTTTCATGCTATCAACAATACCCGCTAGATCAGCATCCACATAACCCTGCAGCGTCAAATCTGCACCTGAGAAACAAAGGGATATATCTGAAGTTCCTCTCAGATATTGTACAATCCATTTGACTGCCAATCTTGCCTTATAGCTCTTGCTACCATCATATTCACCTTTTATTTTGAACACCCATTTGTTGAACAAAGCCTTCTTAACTGCTGGCAACTCTGTCAGCTCCCAGGTCTTGTTAGTCAATAATGAGTCCATCTCATCTTTCATTGCTAACTCCTACTTGATTGGATCTTCAACCTGCAAGGCTTCAACAAACATCCCTGGCTTACCGCCATCAGTTAACAAAATATGAAACAGGGAGGGTGAATAACGCTGTGGAGGTCTAACATTTCTGAGAGACCTACTGACAGCCACTGTCGGTGTACCCTGTTCAGTTTGCTGATCTACTGTATCATCAACATCTAGACCCTTTTCATTTTCTGAATTCCTTCTTCGAGCAGCTGCGCCTTTAGGAATTCCATCTAGGTTGATAAATTCAGGCTTTTCAGCCTCAGATTCTATACGTGCTGGCTTTACACTAGAATCATATCTATACACAACATTCTCATTAAAAGTAACATTCCTACTTTTAATTATTTCCCGGTTTTGATCATCCCAAAACTTATACCCGAATGCCACATCTCTAATGTTTGTAGTCATATAGAGAGTACCTGTTTTGTATCCCTGAGCCAAAATCCTGGCTCCAATGCTGACCTTCCACTTACCACCATGAAAGTTAGTTGAGTGTCCTTCATCATCAAGTTGCCCCACTGAGATCAGGTTCTTCTTCAGCTCTGGGACATGCCTTACCTTATGCAACTTCCATACCGAGTCACTGTGGACTCTTATACGAACATCACCCATGCCCACAATATCCAGTGCCGATCCGTCAGCCAGGTACACCTTCCCGAAATCTCCAGCAACATAGTTTTCGAGAATTTCACGGATCGCTGTGGTATGAACCGAGGTCCCTGAGTCCAAAACCCAGGAGTCAAGAGGACTATCAACAGAAAGAAGTAGAGCATCATACACTTCTTCTGTCACCACGACGTTTGCAGAATCGTCGTTAGCCTTCTTCTTCTTTAATTCTCTGCAATTCTTCTTGTAGTGGCCTGTCTTGCCACAGTTCCAACACTCAGGTTGTCGCCCAAACTTGGATTTGCTTCTGTCCTTTCTGGAGTTAGATCTGCCATTCCCAGAGTTCCTTTCTTGACCTCTGCCCCTTTCTTCAAGGTTTAAGGCTGCACCAGAACCGGAGGTTTCACCAGCATCATTCCTGCGGACCTCCTTACCAAGAACCAAATCCCTGACATCTTCATAGCTTAGTTTACTCTTACCTGCAGAGTTACTCACAGCCATTCTCACGGCTTCCCAGCTATTTGGCAAAGACGCCAAGACGATCAACGCGCGAATCTCATCATCAAAATCAATTTCCACCGAGGATAGTTGATTTGTGATGGTGTTGAATTCATTTAGATGTCGCGCCACCGAAGCTCCTTCCGCCATCTTCAGATTGAACAATTTCTTCATCAGGTGCACCTTGTTGTTAGCCGACAGCTTCTTGTACATGCTTGACAAAGCTGCCATTAGACCAGCTGTGGTCTTCTCCTTTACAACGTTGTGTGCCACTGATTTTGACAATGATAACCTGATAACTGCCAGGGCCTTACGATCAAGCAGGGCCCACTCGTTATCATGCATGTCGTCAGGTTGTTCTCCCAAAAGCGGTTGATGGAGATCCTTCCCATAAAGAATATCTTCAATCTGCACTTTCCAGTACCCAAAATCTGTGCCATTGAATTTTTCGATTACCATCCTCCCTTCTTCTATTGCCATCGCTCCCACACAAACCAAACCTTGGCTCTAACCAAGAAAAATGGCTCTGATACCAGTTGTTAGGAAATAAGTCCTATTTCCCAGGACCCGTGAGAAGCGAAAAAATTAAGAAGACAAGGGAGAAATTAAATCACCCACAAATGACACAAAGATTTAAGTGGTTCCCTCAAACCGAGGTACATCCACTGTAGGAGACGCAGAGAAAATTCACTATTAAAAATAGTTACAGGGAGAAAATCACTCAAAGCCCAAAGCCCCAATACACCCAGATTTCACTCACTTGTGTATTGTTGTACGACACATCAAGAAGAGAAAACCTCTCTTTCTTTTACTTTGTACCGCACACCAAGAAGGATAAACTTCCTTCTTTGCTTCTTTCTTTTTCTCTTGCTTTGAGATTCCTAGATTTTCTACTTCACTTCTTCTCCCATCCTATGTTTGGTTGGCCATGTGCTTCTTATATAGGAAAGAAGCAACCACAACTTCTTCCACAAGAAGGCTCCACCATCCACCATTGAGTGGCTTGCTCCACCATCCACCATTGTGTTGGGACAAAAACAATTATTCCAGGATCACCAATGAAGCAGAAAAATAATAGAATAGCAAATGTCCACAACACAAACTCAAGAGACACCAAGATTTAAGTGGTTCGGCCTAACTAGCCTACATCCACTGGCGGAGACGATCCAGGAGAAATCCACTAACAAAAGATGGAGTACAAAGTGCAACACAAAGAGCAACCGCTCAAACCCAAAAGCCCCAATACACCCAAATCTCACTCTCACACAAAAGAGAATTAATACACAAAAGAGAAAAGCTTTCTCTAATTCTCTAAGCCCTAAAAGGCACTACAAATTGTGAGAAAATACAAGTGAGACAACAAAAGGGACTTATCTCTTTCAAGGAGGTGTTTATACAAGAGCAAAAGAAGGATCTCACCAAAGAGGAAGCTGCTGTTCACGGGCTGAAAAACGATCACCGGATGCTCAGAATCTGATCTCCACCGTTCACAATGAAGATTCACGTGTCATGAACATTCCCACAAAATTTCAGCTCAATCGGACCACAAATGCTCGTTGATTGGAGCACTTGACGAAATCTGGACGGAAGTTCCAGAAAAACCTTTCCTCTTCTTCTTTTTCTTCTCTAGCACACTCCTCTCACAGAATGAGGCTTCTGCCTCTCTTTAACAAAGGCCAAGAGACAACATCACATGGGAGAGAGAAAAGAAAGAAAGAGATGGGTTTGAAAAAAAAGGACAAGTGGGGCCCACCAATAAGAGACTTGTGAAATACAAGTCATTTTCCCAACACATTGAGTGGCATGAGTGGCAAGAAGGCTCCACCATCCACCATTGAGTGGCTTGCTCCACCATCCACCATTGAGTGGCATGAGTGGCAAGAAGGCTCCACCATCCACCATTGAGTGGCTTGCTCCACCATCCATCATTGAGTGGCATGAGTGGCAAGAAGGCTCCACCATCCATCATTGAGTGGCATGAGTGGAAAGAAGGCTCCACCATCCACCATTGAGTGGCTTGCTCCACCATCCACACAATGACATCCACTCAATTAACTATAATCATGAATGGGCTCTCCACCATGACTTAACAAAATCAAGTCAAAACCTAACACGACTCCCGAGTCTAAACTCTCTCACCACCTTGTTGTCAAGCTTCCTCTCACGGCCACTGGTAACATTTCCATTCTCAAGGAATCGAATTATCGTCAGGTTGATGTTGGGATGTCCATACATTCCATTCGTGCCCTGAAAGCTAGTGCCTCTCTATCATCAGCTCCACCCAAGAAGAGAACAGCATAATGTTAAGCTCATTGCAGCGTTAATTGGACTGCGTATAATCTTGCAAAATGGGCTGCTTCCACTTCTAAGTTCTAACGTTGAAAGCATTCCCTTGAATGATTCTCTAACCCTGGTGGTTGTGGTTCCACTTAGCGACCTAAAAAGCCCCCTTGGTTGGTGTGGGATTTGGCTGTGTTTTTTTGTTTGTCTTTTATTTTGTTTCTGTTTCCTTTTCGTCTTCTGTTTTGTTCTTTATGTTTTCTCCTCTATCTCTAATTCACTAGAAACATAATTAGGACACAGAACTAAAAGCCATACGAAAGCGAAATATCAGAAATCTTTTTTCTTTCCCCTAAAATTACAATGTGGAATTAATTGATTGAAGAAAAAATAAGCCTAAATGTTACTTCTAGAGTTTAACGTGAGAGATGAGCTATCCAACCACATGGTGATGCAATCGCCACTCAATTAGAAATTCATTCTTGTTAGGGGACATTGAATACAAAGCCTACCAGAGAATGAATCAAAACCCACTGAAGAATGAAACACCTTTCTTTTCTCTATTTATGGGATTGGTTTCGAAGCATTAAAATAATAATAAAATAAATTAAAATAAAAAGATTTTTGCCACAATTGTTGATTCACTTCAAGTTTTTATATACCACTATGCACCAACTGATGATATCAAATGGGTAGCTCCAAGTCATGCAGCAACTAAGGATGCGTTCCTAAAGGCAACGGCTTCATTTTCAGCCATTTCCCAGCAAACCAAATTATGATCACCGCACTCAGAAATTCACCGAGTCTAAAACAGGGGTGATTGGTGTTATGCAATTCACCTCATATAACAGCTTTTCAGAGAAGAACTTCTGTAGAATCCCATTAATGGATAATGCGGAAATAGCATAATCTGAAAAATCATGGTGACAGTAAATAGTTATGAAAACAATCAACGTCCCTCTACATTGAACAGGAAAATGATCTCCATTTTAATGAAAAAAAAGGAACAAAGTCAAAATTTAATATTTTTATATCTAATGATGTAAATTAAATTATGTTGCGTAATAAATATACTGACATATCATTTCAAATTTTTAAATGATCCGAAATCATTTACACCGTTAAATAAATAATTAAAAAAACATTAAATTTGACAATACAATAACCATCTCCATTTCAAGTTAAATGAAAGAACATTTTTTTTGTCATTGATCTACTACGAACTACTATGACAAATCCATGCTAACTTATTATATGCTAAGCTTTAGTGCTTCTCTAATAAGCTTTAAATCAAATGGCTTTTCTTCCCCCCTAAGAACAAGATGGAGAGGATGAAACCCATTCAAATAATCATAGCGTCCCTACCAGTCGACTTACCTATTCAAAATCAAAAACATGTAGGATAAGTTTTTAATAGGGATGCTTCTCATACCAAAAAGAAGGCGTCATACATTAATGTCTAACCCAAATGCTATTACAGCATGGCAGCTTACGTTCAAACACCAACATTAGCTGTTCCTCAATTTATATAAGCTGCCTCTAAAGAAACAAAACCTCTGCAGTTGATGAGAATAAACTTGAACCAACAAAAATGTAACAAATAACAGCTTCGGACAATCATATCTAAGTAAAACAAGAAACACATAATCATGACTCTTAAGACATTCTCTGAGCAGCTTCCTTGGCAAGAAGTCTCTCTTTGGCCTTAGTTTTAGCCTGGGATTTGGAACCCATGATTCCACCACCCCACTTTTTCCTGTACTCGTCATACTTATCATTGAAGTTGGCCTGGAATAGCAAAAAGAGAAAAAAAATAGTGGGAGTTAAATTAAAACATCCAAAAACAGCTTCAATAGTTACACAAAATATACAATACATGTAGTTCTGCATCACCTTGATAGCCTCTAAGATCTTGCTAAACTCCAACTTATCTTCATTTTTGACAGTGGTCAAGCACAAAACTGATGCAGTTTTCTGGTGGACAACCTGCCAATAAGAAAACCAACTTGGTACTCAGCTTACAAATCTGATTTTATGGGGAAAATAATTTAGGGAACACAGGATAACAAGCTTAATTACCGCCCCCAAGCGTGCTTTCCCTTTCACAATGCAGTATGGGATTTCCATCTTCCTGCACAATGCCGGAAGCCATACTACCAACTCTATTGGGTCCACATCATGTGCAATGACCACCAGCTGAGCTTTGTTCTGCGAGGAAAATGCATTTCAAAAATTGCTATTAGAAAACTGTCTACTAGCGGAAAGGAATGTTGGTAAAAGCATGTTTGCACGTGAAAAAGTAGAAGACCTGCTCAATGAGGTAAGTGACATGGTTGAGACCATATTTCACAACAATAGGCTTCTTTGCTTCAACAGGTTTTCCCTCAGACTCTGCCTGAGCTCTTTTCAGGAGACGCTCTTTCTTTGCTGCCTTGTCCTCAGGCCTGTACTTGAGAAGCATCTTGAACAAGTTTGTTGCTGCAAACAAGTTTCAAAGAAGGTCACTACAAAGTTATACATATTCATACAACCCAAAGACAACAAATATAATCCGTTACATTTCTATTACATTAAGCAGAATCCAAGGTGATTATTTCATATACCACACCAGGAGATACAAACATAAAAGACACGTCCAAGTTAAAATCAATATGCATACCACTATAATGCACGACAGTAAAACAAAAACAAGCATTGGCAATAGGTCAGGTCGAGCTATCAGATACTCTCCAATTAGGCCACCTAACCTATGTCTTGAGACTTCTATCTTGATAAATACACCATAGAACAACCCCAAAATGCAACTTAAAGGCATCCACACTACACAGCCTACAATCGGACGCAAGTCCTCCACGAATATCCGCACTAGGAGATAAATAAACTAATGCCTTGATTATAATGCTATGCATTGCTTAAACCTAATGTCACTTTAAGAGACGCAGACTTTCCGGACAGAAAACAATATGGAAGATTAAGTCCAGGTGTTCGATATGCTACATATTGGTTCTCAATGCTCACGCAACGAGAAGCAATCAAACAATAACACCTGAATACATATGCGTGTGTATATCTATCACCGGAAGCAAGCAGACAACAATGTGATACAGGAAATCTCGCATAATTACAGACTCAAAAATTGAAAAGCAAGAATACAAATAGACACCAAATAGAATAGAAGAACCACTACGCAGGCCAAGAAAATCACATCCAAATCTTAAAAGGTAAGTACAAATAGTTGGGTTACCGAGGTTCTTGTCAAGGGTCTTCGTGAACTGGTTGAGAGCGGGTGGGACCTTGAGCCGCTGCCTGAGGATCCTCTTCTTCCTCTGGATCTGAACGGTCTTGGGCCACTTCACGAATCGGGTCAGATCCCTCTTCGGCGGCAACGCCCCTCCGATCCCGAACTGCTTCGGGCGCTTCTCGAACAAAGGGTTTGACACCTTCTCCTATAACAAACAAACACAAAAATTAAAACCTAAAACAGAGAAAATAATAGATGAATCCGAAAATGATTGTTTACATACCGGCTTCTTCTTCGCTGCTGCTACTGGTGCCTTTCCACCTTTCTTCGGAGCCTTGAGTTTCACAGAATGGAAATGGAATCAGAATTACATTGAAGAAAATGAGAGAGAGAGAGAGAGAGAGAGAGAGAGAGAGAGAGAGAGAGAGACTGACCATTTTGTGAGGATGTGATGGAGAGCTCCTCTGGTTCACCTCTGGTGTCTGCGAACGGCAAGGCAAAACCCTAGCGAAGTTGGGTTTATATATGTGTTCTATAGGGAGGTCTCTTAAAACGCGTCGTCTAGGGTTTTCAGCATAAAGCTTTTCCACTAGTTGGGCTGCGACCTGTGGGCTTCTGTTCAACCCGAGCCCAATATGGCAGGCTTTTTTTCTTTTTCTTTTTTTTTTTTTTTTTTTTTTTTTTTTTTTTTTTTTTTTTTTTTTCCGAACTTCACTTACCAACATTTATTTATTTTTATTGCTTTTGTAATCACTGAGAATGGAATAAATTAATTGAAGCAGGTACGGTCAGTTGGTTGAAGGTGCAAGAGTTACCCTAAATACTAAATAGATTACAGGGGTGTCAAGTTAATCATGTTAGAAGAATAGCAAATGGGGCAGCTCACATGCTGGCTAGGGAGAGGAGCAATTGTAAGTCCATTACGTTAATGGTCATGCTTAAAAAGAAAAAGAGCATTTGCAATTTTAACAAGGGAACAATCAAATTTAATCTTAAAGTTTTATGCAATTTTAATTTACTTATTTAATTTTTAATTTTGATAATTAGGTCCTTGTGTCTTTCTTTAATTTCAAATAAATCACTCTGTTAACCTACCGTCTAATTAATTAATTAATATGTGCAATATAAGCCGGCGGAATATTACGTGACAATCAATTTGAAGTGAGGGGTATGTTTTAATTTTTCTATAATTGGCACATAGGGCATGATTGTTGTTTTTAGATAAACGAGTTAAATAGTTTTATATAAACCAAATATCATGTGATTTTTATATTTTGTAAATGACTCGTAATTGTCAAATGAACTTGTGTGATTTATTTTTGGTGAACAACATTTGGGATATATTGGCTTTAAGTGGGAGCAAAATGTTGACTAGTTATTGTAAAAGGGGCAATCCTTTTGTGGGACTGGTTTTGGGAAACGAAATGTATGATTTTTTTTTGGCATATTATGTAGTTAATATAAGAATTATGTTAAACATGATTTTGAATCGAGAGCTTAAATTTTTATTTACTATTAATTTTAAGGTCATAAATTTCATTTCATCCAAATCAGGTTGGAGAAAATTTCTCAAACCCAATATAATAAGTCTCATCTGTTTAAAATGATACATATCACTTTATTAGTCTGAGTTTGTTGAAACTCTTGAAATATGAGGCATTTAAGCGGTCAAAGTCAATCGTCCGTTTTTTTGTTGTTTTATTTTATATTTTTATGGGATTTTGTCTCTCCGCTGTGTTGTTATTTCTTTTTTGGATGGAGAATTTTTCTTTATGGCTGTGGTTTTCTGGTCTTGTTTGCTTTGGTTTGGTTGTTTGTCTATGACTTCGATTCGGCCTTTTTCGGTGCCCGTTATGTTGTGTTCCTCGTAAGGATTTCAGAAGGATGGTATATTTTGAAGCTCTTTGGTTGTAGTCTTTTGTGGTCGTTTTGGTTCTCGTTATAGGCCGGATCATTTATTTGACTCATTTTCACTAATTATTTTGTTGCTTTGTTTCAACGCCCTTTTTTTGTTGGTTATGGACCGTTGTTTGGGTTGGTTATGTTTTATTCTTTTGCAATTTTCATTTTATTCGGGTGCGTTTAGAATTGTAATTTCGTAGAGAAAAAATGCGATTTTAAACTAAATTGCTAAAAATAAACCGTTTGGAAACTGCGTTTTTAAAAAATTACGATTTGAAAATGCAGAAAAGTGCTTATTCAAATCGCAGGCAATGAGATATTTTTTTGAAAACGCAGTATTTTAAAAGGTTAACCTGCGATTTTAAAGGCCAAACTGTGGTTTTGCCAAACGCTTAACTGCGTTTTTAAAAATCACTTTTTTCAAATCGCACATTTTAAAATCACTATTTTAAAATCGCAAACTCAAACGAACCTTTCCTCCGCGTTGAATAAAAAAAAAAAGTCACATGAGGCAATGTGGCGGTTCTACTCGCCACAACAACCTAACAAGTCGCAGTAACAGGAGCTTGCATAACGTCTATTTAATCTCTCCCAACGAGCTTGTATATATTTCGATTTAATAATCCAAATAGTCGTCGCTACAATTTTTTTTTTTTGACAATAGTCGTCGCTACAAATGCTTTTATAGAATTCACTACAACGGAAAACAGATTCACACTGTTCCTTCTCTGCATCTGCACGCAACGCTGGTTCAAGAAATGAGGCGTTATTAGACGAGGAAAGCAGCTCCGACACAGTAGCAGGGGCGCTCCACTCTCCAATATGGACAACAGAAACGTCGTCGTCTGCGACAATGGCACAGGGGTACCTCTCTCTATCAAATTTTCCGTTTCTTAATTAGCGTCTTAAGCCTAACCTTCATTTATTTTGCTCGACCAACCGAATTATACACATTGCTGCTCGTGCATCGAGCACTTGAATTAATTTGGATTGTAATTGATAAAGGAGAATTTGAGATCAGTATGCGATTAGCTAAGGACGAGTATTTCCAGTATGAGTTTGTAGTGGACTTCTCTGTGTTGTTAGGGTTAGGATCTTCTAGATTATGTCCATGATGAAGTTCTGAAGATCCTCTCCATTTTTTATTTTATTTTATTTTTTTATTAAATAGTTCAGATTTTACCGTCTCAGCATTTACCATTCTGGAGAATCCAGAGTATGTCCGATAATGGTCTTAGATTTTATTTATTTATTTATTTTTTTAAAAATGGCTTGAAAAGTGTTTTGATGTAATATAAAGGTGAAAAATGTGTATTTGGTTTTGAAAACACCTGTTACTAAAAGAGACAATTCTTTTATCCTTGTATCTTATTAATAGATGGCAATTTTTGAGCTATTTAATTTAACTGATGGCTTGGATTTTAATAACTCGATCATAGAGTTATCCTAAAAAATGAGCATCCTGATCCATTTTGTTATATCTTGTCATTATGGCTCTCATTTATTTTTGAATGGCCTGCTTCTCAATGATGTGTGCGTGCGTGTGTGTAGAATTTTGTGAAACTCTAGGAAAATTCAATTCCTGTGTGACGATAAAACACAATGACAAATTGATTTAGCTACCTTTGGTTAGTTCTTTTTTTGTGAAACTAGTTACTTGATGCAGTATGTCAAGTGTGGCTTTGCTGGAGAGAATTTCCCTACCTCCGTATTCCCTTGTGTGGTGGGGAGGCCTATGCTTCGGTATGAAGAATCACTTGTGGAACAAGAGATAACGGTAACTTTGTTTTTTATTTAGGAAAATAATTGCATTTCTGTTTTCAGAAAGCAAGGAAGATTTATTATGCAATGCATTGTAATGCAAACATTTTTTCTGAAGCTATTATTTATGAAAATCTACATATCTTCTTCTCAGCTGCTTGTTTCTTGTTATTATAAATGCTTTGCTTAGCTATATATGCCCACAAACGCATATTACATTCCAATGTTTTCTACATCTCTCATCACTATTTCTTAACTGTTGTTGACGTGGAGCCAAATCTATGTCTTGTGTTAAGGGGTTAGTATGCTCATTATGATTTTTTATATTCATGTTCACTGCACATGCTTTGTAGTTGTTAAGTACATGGCATATAATTTATGGGCTATGCTTAATTCTTAATTCTGATAGGCTGTTCTTTTTTTTCTTATTCATTTAGGATATTGTTGTTGGAGGTGCTTGCGCAGACTTGCGGCATCAACTGGATATATCTTATCCTGTCAGTAATGGTATCATTCAAAACTGGGAAGATATGGGTCATGTGTGGGACCACACATTTTTCAGTGAATTGAAAGTAAGTTTCAAGAGGTTCTGATTGCTGTGGCAATCTATGTTATAGAGGTGATTTGTTCTTTTATGAGACGCTTTCACCAGATCATTACTGAGTTTGTTCCAAAATCTATCAACAGATTGATCCAACGGAATGTAAGATTTTACTTACAGACCCACCTCTAAATCCTTCAAAGAACCGTGAAAAAATGGTTTGTGATTCTTTTATTTTCAAAAATAATTTCCTTTGTTTAACTTATCTCTATCATGATTAATACTCTGAATCAATATTGACATTTCATTATTGGCGCTTGACTTGATTTGCAGGTTGAGACCATGTTTGAGAAATACAACTTTGCTGGTGTCTTCATCCAAATCCAAGCTGTTTTAACATTGTATGCTCAAGGTGCTTATAAAGATGATTGAAGGTTAAAAGTATCTATATTTGTTGATTTCCCTTTCTTCTTAATGTCCTTGGAGAAAATAGACAAAAACAGCAAACCCCACCATGATGACTTTGTCATGTTTTTGCTAGAAACACTCCGTGTTAATGCTACTATTACTACCCATTTTATACATACTCTTCCCACCATTTTTAAGTCATGTGCTTCTGTATTTCCTTGACTTCCTCACAGGTTTGCTGACGGGATTAGTTATTGACTCTGGTGATGGTGTCACGCATGTGGTAAATTGCTCAAGAACCTCTTTTACAATAAATTATGATCCACTTTTATACATACTCTTCCCATCACTTTATACTCTTTAAGTAGCTATTTTCACTAGAGACTCAGTAATCAGTATATGGTCTCTAGCTATATATTAATTAATATATTCTGGGTTATTTTAAATATTGGATCAGTAGTTACCACTGAAAATCCAGGACTTGGCTTAAAGAAGATGGTGGCAAAGAGTTATGGGCATTATTATATACCATATCTTTGAAGGTTTATTTTGGTGTATTTCACTTGATTTCTGTCCAGGTTCCGGTTGTTGACGGCTACTCTTTCCCTCATCTTACAAAGCGAATGAATGTAGCTGGCCGACATATAACATCATATCTGGTTGATTTGCTATCACGGAGAGGGTGAGGCCCAATTCTTTATTGATTTATCAGTAAGGTCAATATTATTGACACTGGTTTTTGTTCCTCAATTCAAACTTCCATTTTAATAGGAAAATACTACTTTCTTTGCTGAAGGTATGCAATGAATAGGACCGCGGATTTTGAGACTGTTAGGCAAATTAAAGAGAAGCTCTGCTATATAAGGTGAACAAACAATCTCGTGCTATATTCTGATTTGGTCAAACATGATGCATTGCCATGTAGTGTTATATCTGTTTTCTTACAGTTATGATTACAAGAGAGAATATCAACTGGGGCTTGAGACCACCATCCTTGTTAAGAATTATACTGTGAGTTCATTTTCTTAGTTTCTACTAGATCTCCATATGGTCATTTCTATATAAATGTTCAAAGATGCAATTCCTCTCGGCATGGCTTGACTGAAGAAGCATAATTAGGGGTATCCCAAGCTGCACATCCTTCATCTCCTTATATATATATGTCGTTATATGTGTTTCACTCTGAATATGATACCAGCTACTTTTCTTTTTATATATTCAAATGTGAAATTAATTTATGCTGTTATATTCATCAGCTGCCAGATGGAAGGGTCATTAAAGTTGGTACTGAACGTTTCCAGGCTCCTGAGGCTCTTTTCACTCCAGTAAGCCTGTACTTTCTTTTTCCTTTTGTTTTCCATCTCTCCAAGTTTTTCTGTGCGATAAATGTATAATCTAAGAACTGGTAGTTTGTAACATGAAAATTGTCAGATGTTATGCAGCTGATTGGTAGGTACTGATTATGTACTTTGTAAATTGATGTCAACTGAACTGCACTGTGATATTTGATCCACTTTGATTGTTAATAATCTCTTTTAGAGCAGTTCTCGTTTAGCTCCTACTGTACTGGTTTTTTCAGCTTTTCCTGGTATTACATGGTAGGACTACGAGGCAATGCAGTTGTAACAATTCTTTAATAGGTCAAAGTTCACAGGTGCACTGCTTTCTTCTTGCAGGAACTGATCGATGTCGAAGGTGATGGGATGGCAGATATGGTATTTCGCTGCATTCAGGAAATGGATATTGACAATCGAATGATGGTACTAATATTATTTCTAAGACATAATCTTTTTACATGTTTCTAACGTAAAGAATTGATCATATCTTTGATAGGTATGATGAGGATTAAAATTTGTCTTCTAAGTGAAACTTCTATGCTTGGAGGTTGATAAGGTTGATAGAAGATATTTATATTTGAAGGAAGCTCTTACTTTCTCACATCAAACTTGTACACTTACTGGGTTTGCTATTTTTTGTTCTTCCTTCATTTTTTTTTTTTGAAAAAAAAATATATATATATTTATAAGTTTCCAAAAGTTTTCATTTCTTTCTGGCTTTCTTCTAATAAGTTTGCACATACTATGGCTTTGACATATCCATGCATTTTAATTTGGTTCCATTCACCAATTGGTTGCCTTTGAAATAGATATATACACTCTCCCACCTTTTCTTGGAGGTGACAATTCCCACTTTGAAGTTCCATTCCAATGATTCCATCTCCTGTAGGTCCTTTGGCATTGCTTGTGTTTTCTGGTCCAGAAACCACAATTTAGATTCTCTATAGCTGCATATAAATATCTTAGCCAAGATATTGATCCCATAATGGTTAGGATAGTCATCTGAGCCTTTTTTAAGATTGATGATTAAATCTATCTACTGCAGCTTCCGGGGCAGGTCGTGGTAAACTTAGGGGCATAACATTGTCATATATACTCTTTGTTTTGCTTTGAATGTGAACTCCCTGTCATGTGGTTCTGAATTGTTGTTAAATTATCGTTTGCAGCTTTACCAGCATATAGTCTTAAGTGGAGGGAGCACCATGTATCCTGGATTACCTAGTCGGTAATACCGTAAACCCATTTGGCCTACTTTCCTCTTATATAAAGTGTTTTTTCCTTACCCATTATGTTCCGCATTGGTATCTTAGTTTCTGTTATATTGATTACTTAGCATTCATTAAGATTTCATGTTAGATTCCTGTCTCACACTCCAGAAGATATTTTCATTTCTGTTGGACCATGGTTAAGATGGTTCAGTTGCATATATTGACGATTTATTGACATACGTACTAGTTGAGGATTTGTGAGGACCAATTGCCTATCGTTCAAAGATCTTAAAATATCAGAGAACACTCCAATTACATGATGTTTGATTATCAATATAATTTAAAACAAAAATAAGGTGGGAGTTCTTATTGTGTTGGTCAATTAGTAAGAGTGTTTTTGGTTAAGTTTTGAGAAGTGTTTTCGGTGGGGGCCACATCTGAAAGTGTTGTCTATGGGGTCCACATAAGAAAATTGTTTAGTAATCTGAAAAGCAAACTGAGAAGTGTTTTTCAATTTGTTTGTTTGTTTGTTGTTTTTTTTTTTTTTGTTTTTATTTTTTATTTTTTATTTTTTATTTTTTTTTTATAACTAGTGGACGTGTGGATGGCAGCTGCCACTCTTTCACTGGAGAAGGGAAACCTCCCCCCCCAGCCAGTCGCGAAGGGGCTGGGTCTCCACCCCCTCTCCTTTGCAGGTTGGACAACAGGGAGGTGCAGAGGGGGTGAAGAGGCGGCCTCCATTTTTTCTTAATAAATAACAATGTCAGCCTTTGCACCTGAAAATATAACCACATGTTTTCAAAATATTCCTGTGGGAAGTTGTCTAAAAAGTGTTTTGAAAAAATGTTTGGAAAGTGTTTTTCCTTGAAAAATGTGTTAGTAGTGGGGGCCAAGGTTGAACAGTGTTTTCTATTTTGAAAATCCGCTTGGTAACAAAACACTGAAAAGTGTTTTTTAGTCTTTAAACAGATAAAAGAGTATTTAACACTCAACCAAACAAGGTGTAGTTTTCTGGAACATGTGATTCAAAGATGCCTAAAAAATTCAGTTGGTGACTGCCAATTTGATGATACTAAGATATAGTATGTTGTATGAATATCAATCTGCCTTCACTGTTACATATAGAACAACGTGTTCCTAGTTTTTCTCGAAGTTTGAGTCTGGGAAATTCATGAAGATTTCATAATCTGGGGCTTAGTATGGCCTTTCTTATCCCATGAGCACATCATTTGGTATGACCGTGCTTTTGTTGGAGTTTCTTAGAAGTATATATTGTTGAAGTTCTGATTTTAATTTTCTTTCAGTTTGGAGAAAGAAATATTGGATCGTTATCTCGACGTTGTTCTGAAGGGGAACAAAGATGGGTTGAAGGTAAGTTCTGAGTTTTGTGTGTTATAGATTACAAGGAGAAACAAACATATACTCCTTTTTTCTTCTTGGTTAGACTGCAGTTGGGTTTAGTGGGTTAGTTTGGAGAAAATTATTATTATTATTATTATTATTTTTATATATATATAAGTAATCGAAATATCATTAAACAGTAAGGTGCCTCCAAGTACGTAGGAAGTATATAAGAGAAAACACCTAGCTAGAATGAGAAAAAAAGAACAAGGAAATCATCAAAAGAGAAACAAAAGCAGCTGTCCAAAAATACAAAATATTGAAAAATAAAGACTTAATTTCCTTCAATATCCTCTCACAGTCCTCAAAACTTCTGTCATTCATTTTCCGCCATAGACACCACAAAAGACACGAAGGTACCATCTTCCACATATACAGGAACACTCTGAGTACAAATATTAATTGTTAGTGAAAACATTACTTAACTTCCCTGAATTTTCTTTGCTTTTGCAATCTCTTCTCAAAGTTAAAAAGCTCTCAATTTAGTGTATCCAACTTTTAATTTTTTGCAATCTCACCCCTTCCGTTAGGATTTAGATTAAATTAGACGGTCAAATGGTGAAATGACCCTTATATACCAATAAAATTTATGAAATTACAAAATTACCCTTAAATTACAATTAAATTTTTTTAAAAAAAAATAAAAATAGATGAGTATTTTGGTAATTTCCACGTCATTCGTTAAGATTTAACAAAAAATCCTAACGGAGGAGTGAGATTATAAAAAATTGAAAGTTTGATATATTAAATTGAGAGTTTTTGAACTTTGAGGAGGAGGGAGATTGTAAAAGCGATGAAAGTTCAGGTGGGTTAAGTAAAGTTTTCCTTAATTGTTATATTGTTGATGTTTCTGTTGTCTGTGGAATTCAGTGACACATTTCATTTTATACCACTGACTATGCTATTTTAAGTTTGTCACATGAAATTGTCTGATATATAGTCATCTAACGGAACAAAAAGAATGAATCAGGAAATACAGTTCCCTCATACTCAATGGTGTAACTAGAGATCAAACTTGGGGGAGCCAGTAATAGTGTATGGGGTGTTTTACTTGTATGAAGTTGTTCTCCCCCCCCCAATTGGCTCATCCAGTGCTCCCATTTATTCAATTTCTGGAGACCTTCACTTGGCACTTAAATTTTAAAAGCTTTCCTGTTGTCCTTCCCTAATCATTTTAGAAGCTGTCAGAGCTGTCAAATAAATCATAGCCATCTGGATGTAACTTATAGGAGGACTAGAAAGAATTCCATCAAGTTCAATATTTTTTTATTTGTTCTTTATATTTGTTACGGTGAATAGAAACTGCGATTGCGGATTGAGGATCCACCACGAAGAAAGCATATGGTGTATCTAGGAGGTGCAGTCCTTGCAGGAATTATGAAGGTACATGCCATCTCTCTCTCTAGCTTTAAGGTCAAGTTTAGCATCACCATCATGTCAGTCATGCAATTTGTATGATCTCTTATATCTCACTTTACTGGCTGGTAAAGTGAACTCATCTGAGAAAAGTTGAATATGGTGGTTACACATGCAGGATGCACCTGAGTTTTGGATTAGCAGGGAAGATTATCAAGAAGAAGGAGTTGCTTGTTTGAGCAAGTGTGGCCAGGCATGATTTTGTGAGGTCACTTTGTCACCCCCTTTGCTATTTGAGTAACTCGGGAGAGTGTCATATTACAAGCATGAGCACGAGAGCTGGGACATCTTTACCAATGGGTTTGATCAACCTATATAAGTACGATACAATTCTTCCATTTTTACATCCATGTGTAGCTGTCCATAATCGTATTGAAAGACTTTGATGTTGAAATATTAATTAAATGATTAAATTCAGAAATTCTTACCAGTTTAAACTTTTAAGACAAATGATGATTTGCCATTTGACAATAGAATAAAAGCCACCAAAGCGTCATATCCTTATGACCAAAAGAATTGAGAATTTATAAAAAGGAAATCATTTTGTATTTTCATAAATTTTACTTTCCATCTACTATTTCGAGGAAGTGTGTGCCAGTGTGTGATTTAGGTTTTTAAAAAAACACAATTTTAAAAGTCAAATCACGATTTTAAAAGTTAAACTGCAATTTTATTAAATGCATAACTACATTTTTAAAAATCTATTTTCATTAACTCCGTTTTGAAATCTCTTTTTTTTTTTTAACCTGCTAAATCAAACACACCTTTAACTGTTCTCTACCCCTTACTTTTCCAAGCCACAAATGCTGCCCAAACAACCATGGCTCGTGGTATATGAGTTTAGTGTAAGTTTCATATTATCCTTTTTATTTTTTTGAGCCATATTACCTTGATGGTAATGGGAAGCTGCTTTTAGTATAATAATATCCGTTCCAAAAATTAAAAAACAAGAAAAGTTAATTGTTCGATATATATATATATTCTCGTGAAGATCTTTATCTACGGTCAACATAAGTCCGATCATTTATGACTCAAAAAAGAAAAAAAGAAGGAAAAAAAAAAAAAAGAAAAAAAAAAAAAGAGATTGGGTTGTACAAGTGGATCTCTTGTTGATTTAATATTAAAAAAATAATAAATAAAGTTCAGCCACTCAAGTTTCGGATTTGTTGATCTAATAGTGGTTTAATGAGGACAGCAGGAACGAGTTTGGTATACGAAAACTTGTCTTCTTGCTCAAGTTGCTTACCTGTCTTTTTGTTTTTATTTTTTTTTTCCTTAAAAAAACAGGTATACTCTCTAAAACTAATTAACTATCGTCTTTGAGTCTGGAGTCTCTCGTTGCTTTTTTGCTCTACTTTAATCAAACCATAACGAACAACCTGATATAATAATAGATAGATAGTTACAGCAAACTAATCTTGTTGCAATGCCATTTTTTTATATAGGAGTGCGTTTCTTAAAAAAATGTGGTTTGAAAATGTGTAAGAATTTACGCTTTCAAATCCCATTCAAGGAAGTGCGTTTTAAAGATCAAACTGTAATTTTAAAGGCCAAACAGTCCACTTCGTTTTTCAAATTAATATTTTTTAAATTGCACGTTTTGAAACTACAAATCCAAACGTATTAAGTGAGAATGGCGTTTATAAATAACTCCAATTACAATGAAAGCCAATAATGAATCCCCCTTTTAACATTTATATTAGCATTTGATTTCTATTGAAAGTTGAAACCAGGTACTGCTTCTTTCTTCTTCTTCTTCTTCTCGTCAGCTGGTGTGAGAGTCCTACGTGCTAATTAACAAAGCATGTTTTAATTGTTTAGAAGGATAGATAATGGAAGTTTCAGCTCTCCCATGAGTTTGGTTTTCTTTCATGCGAATGGACTTTGTTTGGAGGGAATCTTCTAACTTCTAAGCAACCTCACAAGTTAAATGTTGCCGTTGGAACTCTGTATTGACCCAGTAAAAAAGCAACCTAAACACGTAACATGACACAGATGATGAATCATCGATTCGGTTACTAACATAAAAGCATACAACTCTAGCTGAACAGTGAGATCATGGTGGAGAAAAAGCAAACAATAATAAAATCCAAGGAATCAAGTAAGCAGAATTGGGATGCCAACCCCCACCAAATAATTAAGCCCCCCCCCCCCACTCTTCCTCTCTCTGACTACAGATTTCCTTTGTCTGGTGTGTTAGGTCCCATTGCTAGTGGCCTACCCCACCCACATCACAAAAAACTCAGTCTGAAGAAGACTATGTCCAAGAAACAAAGATTAGTTGTGCAATTCAAAATCATCTGCCAAAGCGTTTCTGACATGCACCACGTACAGCAAGCACAACCACCCGTCCCTTTCACACATCGTGTTCAATTTCTTAACAAAATGACACAATTATTGAACTTGGGTCGGTCACTTTCCATATATATCTTCTAAATCGCAGTGGCCTGCCATTGAAAGACAGAAAGAATCAGACTCATCTAATAAATTGTGTTCCTGAATTATCAGTTTTTGGTAACTGGGTTTTCTTATACTGAGTTCTGAGCATTCCCTTTCAGCTAAACACTCTCAGCTTGTTCACATGGTTTGTTTCACACAATCGAAGTATTTTGTACTCTTCCTTTCGCTTTTTAATTTTTTCTACCAATTAATCTTGATATTCTAATTTGACTACTCAGGTTGTGGAGGTTGAAGTATCTGCTACAATGGGGAGCTCTAATGGCAATGTTCGTCAGCTTAGTGTGAAGCAAGGAGAGCCAACTTTGGTTGCTCCTGCAAAGGAAACAGAGAAGGGTCTATATTTCCTCTCAAACCTTGATCAGAACATTGCAGTGATCGTTCGTACTATTTATTGCTTCAAGTCAGATGAAATGGGAAATGAGAAGGCCGGGGAAGTGATAAAGGATGCCTTGAAAAGGGTTCTTGTTCACTATTACCCGCTTGCTGGGCGATTGACTATCAGCTCAGAGGGTAAGCTCATTGTGGATTGCACTGGAGAGGGGGCTATTTTTGTTGAGGCTGAAGCAAACTGTACAATGAAAGAGATAGGAGACACAACAAAGCCTGACCCTGAGACTCTCGGGAAGCTGGTTTATGACATTCCTGGTGCAAAGAACATATTAGAGATGCCTCCCCTAGTAGTCCAGGTATGCAAATCTCTCAAAACATTACTAAATTTTATTTTTTGATAATCATTCTTGTTAGCGAGTACAGAGAACTAGGATAAATATTTCATCAGGAGCACATACAGTGCGGCCTTCCATGGCTAAAGGGTATGTTCGTTAAAGTATTTTGGAGGGTGATTTTTGTTTGGGTGAAATATTTAAATTGATACATGTGGTAATGGTCAAAATCAAACAGTTGTCTCGGTTTAAAAAAATATCACAATTAAGTAGTACTACCTGTCGTTAATGAAAATACTCACTTAGTACTTCCGTTTAGGTTTTGTCCATTCTTTTTTTACGGCTGCCAACGTTACTTCCCCTAAAATGGTGATACTTGTCCTGATTGCCACATATTTAAGCCAACAGATTATCATATTATGTTGTTGTATATCATAGGTGATACTTATGTTTTTAATGTCACGTAAGATGCAAACAACAATAAAAAGGTACCTCAACTTTTTTCTTTTTTCTTTTTTTAGATAAAAAAAATTAGGAAACTAAAAATTGTGGGTGGTTGGCCACCCCATTTTGGCCAAGGGGTGGTTCAAGCCACCCCCTATGGCTAGCCAATGAGTGGTTCAACCATCTCCGAGGCTAGAATGGGGTGGACAAAACTACACCCAAGAGCTTTGGGGGTGGTTTGGCCACCCTAGTTTGACCTGAGGGTGGGTTCAGCCACCCCAAACCAACTGATCTAGGGTGGCTAAGCCCACCCCATGGAGATTAGGGGTATTGGTAATGGGGGTGGCCGACCACTCCCAATTTTTTGTTCTTAAATTTTTATTTTTATTTAAAAAAAAAAATGAGATTTTTTTTTTATTATTATTATTTTTGCATCCTACATGACATTAAAAGTATAGATATCACCTGTGATACATGGTCACGTAGGATGATATTCTGAGCTGGCTTAAATATCTGGCAACCAAGACAAATGTCATCATTTTAAAAGAGTGATGCGGATGGCTGTAAAAGAAATGGACGGAAGTATCAAGTGAGTATTTTCATTAACGAGACATACCATCTATGATACTTTTTGAAACTGAGGTAGCCGTTTAATTTTGGCTTTTACCACAGGTATCTGTGATGTATTTAACCCTTTTGTTTTTCGGTTTGTTAATACTTTTGTTATCAGAATAGAAAAACAAAAGACATTAAACAAAGATGGCCAAATATTTCAGTGTCTTTGAAATCACTTTCAGGTGTGAAATTTTTGTTAAAATATTAATTTAAGTCAACAATTTCAACTTAAACTTTTAGAATGAGTGATGATTTAATATGTTATCGTAGCAAATGTCTTTAATTCGAATCTTATTTCCACCGATCACCTCCAATTTCAACTTGATGGGGATGATTAGAAAATTAATTAAATAATTAAAATTAATCATTTTCTATACGCTTAAGTTTTTAGAAAAAGTAATAATCGATCAATTTTCATAAATTGAGCAGTCTAGTATCGGTACGCAAAATACCAAACTATTCGAAATCTCATTACACAGCATTTTCATTTCTTTCTTTGAACTTCATGCATGAGACCTTGCACAGCTTGGGGGATGATTGTAAAGATCTAATAATTCTAGCCATCTTCCAGGTGACTAAGTTCAAGTGTGGAGGATTTGTTCTTGGGTTGTGCATGAATCATTGTATGTTTGACGGCATTGGCGCTATGGAGTTTGTGAACTCATGGGGTGAAACAGCCAGAGGCTTGCCGCTAGCTGTCCCACCATTCCTTGACAGAAGCACACTTGCAGCCCGCAGCCCGCCTAAGACAGAGTATCTTCACCAAGAATTTGCGGAGATTGAACACAAGCACAGCACCAGTACAGACCTTTGCAGAAATGAAATGCTCTACAAGTCCTTCTGTTTTGACCCTGAAAAACTAGACCAACTAAAGATGAAAGCGGTGGAAAATAGGGTTCATGACAAGTGCAGCACATTTGAAGCCCTCTCGGCGTTTGTGTGGAAAGCTAGAACCCAAGCACTGGAGTTGTTACCTGATCAACAGACAAAGCTCCTGTTTGCTGTTGATGGACGGCCTAAATTCAACCCACCACTACCAAAAGGGTACTTTGGCAATGGGATTGTGTTAACGAATTCTATATGCCAAGCAGGTGAACTCCTGGAGAAGCCACTATCTTTTGCAGTGGGGCTAGTTAAGGATGCGATTAAGCTGGTTACAGACGAGTATATGAGATCAGCCATAGATTACTTTGAGGTGACAAGAGCTAGGCCATCTTTGGCTTCCACCCTTTTGATCACCACTTGGTCCAGGCTATCTTTCCACACCACAGACTTCGGATGGGGAGAGCCTGTTCTGTCAGGGCCGGTGGCATTGCCTGAGAAGGAAGTGGTTTTGTTCTCTTCTCAGGGGAAAGAGAGGAAGAGCATAAATGTGCTTCTGGGTTTGCCAGCCCCTGCCATGAAAATCTTCCAAGAACTCATGCAGATGTAGACGTTAATGCATGCTCTACTCCAAGAATATATATGGGAGCTGGGAACAAAAGCAAATTAATTAGCAAATTGAGATTTTATATATGCATTTATGTATTAAGAGCATCATTACAAACACGTGCTCTTTAGTTTCTATCACAAAAGTTCGTTTGTTTTAGAGTTTGTTCTGAATGTTGGCTTGGTTTCAATCAGCTTGTTAATAAATTTTATTTTCCATTTGATTTTATTCAAACGGTTTCGTACGTATCAGTTGCCAAAAATTAAATATCTGATTCTAATGGCATTCTGCTCATGAATAGTGTCATTTTGTTTCATTTCCATGAGACAGAAATAAAAGTATGAAATCAAAGAGAATAAAAAAAGAAAAAAAAATAAAAAGATAATATTATTAATTACATATTCATGATTTCAATCAACTTGTTAAACCTTTTATGACCAGTTTGATCCCAAACGAAACTAGATAATCAACTGCGTTTGGCCCACGATTTTGCAAGTCAAATGCACGTTGTAAAACAAAATCGAACAAAGTGTACCGATTGGGCGTGTAACTTTGAAAAAAAAATCCAATTTTTATGTGGTAGACAAGGGAAAAAAGCGCACAATTATGAAGACCGAATTTACAAAATATTTAACTATATTTTTTAAAATTATGATCGTAATTTTTTCAACGGTACGTCAAAACTGTTGAACTAAATACTCCCGTTTGGTTAGCTGGTTTTACAATTAAGGCTCTCAGTTCTCGAAGAAAAAGAAAGGCAAAAAGAATAAGAAACGAAACACGAGAAGAAACCCCCGCCCCCAAAGAAAAAGGTCTTAGGCTCTTAGCTCACTCAAACGTCGTCGTTTCGATTGCGACAACTCTTCGAAAACGGGGGTGCTGACTGCTGAGTGGGTAATTGACTGAGAGCGGTAATCGAAGCGAAGAGGCTGAAAATGGCTACAAACCCAGCTCGGAGTTTATGTACATAATGCTCAATATGGGTAACGTACGGTCACTTTTGTTAACTGTTTTTCCTTTTCAATATGGAGAAATTTTACTGCTTTATTGTACTGGGTTTGAATTTTCAGCTCTTATTTTAGATGGGTCTGTCTTGCTATCGTTTTATTTACTGTTGTGATGTTTGAAAGGGTTTAAATCGATTGTCTAGAGCTTGAATCTTGGGAAATTTCAGGTTTTGAACGTTCATTTGCATGAATCCTTGGTTGTTGGTCATGTCAAGAGTTGATTTTGAAGAAATGAATGTTTGCTCTCATGGATTTTGGCACCTAACTCTAGTTCTAGCTTACTAAGTAATAACAGTAATTGGAAACTTTACTGGATGCTAAGGAGAGTTGGCCCTGCACTGTGATGTATCATGTACTCTGTTAGGTTATATGTCCCATGCTGCATTGTCGTCCTATTTTAGTTTAATGTATCTACGGCTAGATTAGCCGGTCCTATATATAGGCTCCTCTTGGACAGTTTTATGTGTGATTTAATATACAGTCCTATTCTATACGTGCTATCAGAGCCTAGGTTTTAAATCACTTTTCCTACCCTCCCTTTTTCAGGCATTCTCCCCAACGCCTCTAGTCTTTCCGGCGGTTCTAGTAGCTCTGCCTTCTTCCAAGTGTTGTTTCCGATGACTACACCAATCTAATCCTCGAAAGACAATCTATCTAGAGCTGCCACCAACACCTCAGTTTGATCATCCACACATTGCCCGAAGGTTCTGCCTGTGCAGCCTGGTGCTGCCACGATCGTTCCATCGAATCGGTGACCGCGCTGATCAAAAGATCCGACACCGATCATTCTAGAGCTGTCGAGACTAATCGCATCATAGTCGCAATGTGCCCAAACACACAAAATCAAAGTTCTGCCGCTCTAGTCATGCACTGACGTGCCGCCGCTCCTGCTTCGCATGTCATCCATGCGCCGACACGCTTTCTGCACACATTGTGTGCCACATGTCATCCAAATAGTGTGCCGCATAAGCCCTAGCATCACATCAACGATCGATTAAGTGGCACGTCAAAATCTGACATGTAATCAATCCATGTCACTTACCGCATCAACACTCCTACCACGTCATCAGTACACCATGGTTGGTTGTTTGTTGACGTTTTTTGGACTGTTTTTGCATTTGACATCTATAAATGGCGCAAAACGAGCTTTCTCATCCTCTTCAGGTTACATTGGATGGCACAAACTACATTATTCGAGCCCAATCTATGCGTATTTTTCTCGAAAGTCGTAATCTTTGGCTTTATATGACAGGAGATCTCAAAAAGCCCACTAAAAGCCCTACTGAATTAGATGAAGCTTTTCGCACTCGCCTCATTGATTGGGAGAGCAATCATCATCAAATCCTTATGTGGTTCCGTAACTCCACCATTCCATCTATCTCGACGATGTTTGGCAATTTTGATGATTCTAAGTCTGCTTGGGATATGCTTGCTTCCCGCTACTCATCTACTGATGGTTATGGAGAGTACTAACTTATGCTTGATCTCTATCATCTGAAGCAGGAACCAGGACAAACTATCAATGACTTCTTTACTCGCATGCAATTCTTATGGGGTCAGCTTTCTCTTTCGGACCCAACTTGGAAGGATCCTAAAGATGCTCAGTTATATGCTGCTCGCAGAGATCAAGATCGACTTTATCAATTTTTTATGGCCCTGAGTGATGATTTCGAGTCTATCCGTGGGAAACTTCTACATCACACTCCTCTTTCTTCCTTGGACAGGCCGTCTTTGAACTTGTTCAAGAGGAGACTCGACTGTATAGACTACGCTCTCAGCATAGTCATACAATATTGGCTGTCTCACCCTCTGATTCTTCATCTTTTCAAATAGAGCGATCTGACAAGTCAGGTCCTCATCACTCTCCTTTTAAAACTCGCGACAACAATTATTGTCTCTATTGTAGACGCCCAGGACACTATTGAAAATCGTAGGTGCTGCCCCAAATCTAATGCGCTCACTACAACGGTTGCCAATACTAAGAGTGCTCAATCTTCAACTGCTACCTTTGACGAGGCCCCAGGATTGAATTTCACCCTATCTATAGCTGACTTAGAGGCAATAGTCAATCGGGTTTTATCACTTTCTGGTAATGCATCTTCCTCTATCCTCTTAGTCTTGCTAGGTAAATCTTCTTCTTGACTTTTCGATTTCGCTTGCTACAATCACATGACACCCTACACATTCTCATTCACCACATCTACACCTCCACCACATTCATCTTTAATTCACATAGTTGTGCCAGAACTTTTTGTTCCTAAAGTTTTTCACTTTTTCATGTGCCAGAACTTTCCTTTAACCTCTTTTGTTGGTCAACTGTGTGAACCTGGTTATAGACTTGTCTTTGACTATTCTGGTGTTAATGTACAGGATCCTCGGATAAGCCAAACGCTCGGGATCGGGCGTAGAGTTGGGCAAATGTTCGAGTTTTCATCCTTACATCTTCCGACCTCTAGAGTTTCTACTGATGCCTCTTCACCACCACCATCCATTGTGCTTTGCCACTTGAGTCTTGGTCATGCATATGCGTCTTGGGTACAATTATTAGCTTCTAGAGATTTATTAGGTTCGGTGTCCACTAGTTCTAGCTCTTTTGATTGTGTCTCTTGTCATCTTGGAAAACAACTAGCATTACCATTTAAGAATAATGAGTCTGTTGCATCTGCCCCTTTTGATTTAGTTCATTCTAATGTTTGGGGACCTTCCCCTGTTTCTAGTATGAGTGGCTCACATTATTTTGTAATTTTTGTTGGTGATTTTGCCATTACACCTGGGTTTTCTTGATAAAATCGCTTTCTGAATTATTAGATATTTATAGCAATTCTGCCAAAATGATTGAGATCCAGTTTTCAAAATGCATCAAAGTTTTTTCTTTTGATAATGCTTTAGAATATACTCCACACGCATTTCCGGACATACTCTAACATTAAGACATTGTTCCTCACTTGTCATGTCCGGGTACCTCACAACTCCCCCAGTACATGCTCTAAATACCATGCATGCTCTCCTCCTTTCATCCTCAACACCCCCGGTGGCCATGGATTCTTTTGTTATTTTTAATCAGTGGCGATTTCCCTATTTTGTACATCCAAACTAGGGTAATTTTGGTAGAAGAAATGGATGATGCGTACGTGATTGGCACATGCGACTTTTCCCGTTCAAAGTAATGACCAAATTTAACTATGGGGCAACTCAAAACATTTTGGTAGTATATGAATTCAAGTTGTATCTTAGAGGAGTAAGTGCAAATGGGATGATAGTTTGGGTGGATAAAAGTGCAATTTACCTTTCCTTTACTTTTATTTTGTTAAAATTTTAGCTTAATTTTTTATTTTCTTTATGTAATCATTCTCATATCTTCTTGACCTTGCATATGAGAAAGAATCTAACATGGAATACATCAGACCTTCGTAACGAGCACACTAGTAGCTGCTTGCTACTGCAGAAGAAGGCACATGAATTGCATGTGACCGTCCCTTCTACTTGATGATCATGTGCATGCCCATATGACTTTTTCTAGTGTGGCGAAGAACTATAGGTTCCGATAGTGTGGAGGAGAAATGGCTCTGCACTGTTTGCTTTGTCTTTGGACGTGGGGTTTTGGTGGTAGGTACTCATAGTCATGCAGGTTTCCTTCTGAACTTAGAAGAAAGTAGTCACTTGTTGTAGTAATTCTGTTTCGGGGACACTGAAACTGATCTTAAAGAAGAGCTCTATATGCATCCGCTATAACTTTTTAAAATTCTTCATATTAATGTCACTGCAGACTGATCTTCAATTAGCCTTTTTGCCCTTCAATTTTAAATTTTCTGCGTCGGTCTCTAATTGCAGGAGCTTGCGGCTGTTAACTTTGACTCATAAGAAAGTTGCAAGCTTCCTGTGAACCATGTTTTCTGGAGAATTTGCTGGTGGCTTTGGTCTATTAGCCATTCCAAGTATTGAGACGGTTCTTCTTCAACCCCATCATTGTTCTGCCTGCCTTTATTGACTAGCAGAAGATAGTAATTGTTCTGACTGCTTTATTGAGATGGCCTAAGGCTGCCATACTGGAGATCCTTACTATTTCTTTAATGACCTCTTGACTGTGGAAAGCTCGCTTTGATGCAGGAGAGATGACTACTGTTATCATTGAACTAGATAATCAAACTCTGGCCGCATAGCTCCAAATCCCGTGTGCTTGATATGGTGCTGTACTGTTAATTGATGAGGCTATGATGCAGAGCAGGAGTACAATAGCATGTCCACTAGCCTGATGACAGTGCCAAGGGTGGTCTTCTACTTGGAGCTAACGGATGGAGCAGTGAAATGATGGCACGGTCAGGCGGGACTATTGGATTTGGGTAGAAATCTTAAAGCAATTGCATTGATGTCCACACACTTGGAGAACGAGTAATTTGAGTACTTGAACATCCAGGGACAGAGAAACTGGACAGAGACTTGGGGGCAAGTTGTGTGGCTAGTGTTTTAATGGATGTTTAAACCCTTCACAGAAGGACCTTATTATCAATTTAGATATGCAAAGGAAAGTGACTGCAAAATTATGGGGATTCATAGGTTAATTTTGGAGAAGATTGGCAACTTATCATCTTCACAATTCAAGAAAGGCATATACTTCTGTAGATATCTGATGAATAATCTTAGCAGCTGAACAGGACTTGGGGGCAGAATTGGCTGTTGGTAATCGCATCTTTTATTTCATCTATAAGAATGTGCTCTATTGTCGAAGCACATGCCTGGTTTGTTCACTTGTGCTTTCTAAATACCAAATTGCTGTATTTGTTTGGTGAGTGCAACTTATTTGTATCTTGCCCATTTGTTGCAATTTACACATTTATCTTAAAACTTAACCAGAATCTTGAACATGCTCACCCAATTTGTGTAGGGTATGGGTTCTATACTTATAGACTAGTATTTTTGTTTCCGTTTCTTACTGCATTTCATTGTTCTTGTGGTTTTGGATGGGAGCCATGGCGGTTGATCCGACCAATTCCTCAAGGCTTCATCAATTTGAGGGTGCCATGTTCCATGCACGCAGAGTGAGTTTGTATACTACTGAAATTGTTCAAGCTGCTTAAATATTCCTTCATAATGTCATTGACAAGAGATACTTCAATATACAACCCATACATTGCAACAAGGACCTAATCTTATAAACATTGGCAAATCAGGTTTCTTCTTGCACCCAAACTATACACGCATATTTTCTGCAAACATTGTACAGCCAAACAACCAGACAAATAATACAGTAAAGAAAATGAAAGACTAATCTCATTGATGGGCTCCGAGGAGAAAAGGTATCCAAGGTATTGGGTTTCTTGGATTCCGTGTACATGGGGAATGTAAAAGAGCCACGATGGTGCTAGTAGGACAGAAGGATATATTTTGAAGGCAAAGATTGTTTACATAGGGAAGGAACCATGGAAAGAGCTTGAGAAGCCATCTATTTATTTTCCACATAAGGTGACATTTATCTTGGATGGTCTAAAATTCAATGCGTTTAGGCTGTAGATACAGAGATTGGCTTGTCTTGATTTAATTGCTATTTGATCTGATGTGGTTTTGTAACCAGGAATATTGCATGAAGAAGATGAAGTCCGTATTAAGCTTGCCTGGCAGGAAGACACGACTTCAGAATCTTCTGCACATGTAATTCCATCAACCGATGGTATTTCCAACTTGTAAACTCCATGCTTATTTGTAGTTCTGTTCACCGATAATGATATCTGTTCTATGGTTTTCCGGGAGATGGCTTTGAACATGCAATCTATTCTAACTTCTGCATCTGGTAAGACAGACAGCACCATGAAATATATGAACTTCATATCTTTACAAATGAATTACACATAATATACCCAATCAAACTTGAAATTAGTTTTTTTCACCTGGTATGAAGTAGCTGTGTCTGGAGAAGCTGTTATTGGAGCAGATGTCACAATAAACAAAACCCATCACAATGATCTGGGAGTTATTTTTTGGTGGCTCAACTCCCGCATATAGGGAATTTATAAATAAAGATGAAACGACAAAGAGAATCACCGGATTCATGGCTAACTTTGGAGATAAAGAGTATGGCTTAAACATATGCTTCTTTATGAATAGTTGTTTTGCTAGCTGTGAATAGCCTTCAAAGCATTATCACATGGTAGGAGATGAATTTGTTTGTGTGGATAATGAGCGGCAGTTGTTGGTGGAGATCCAACTGTAAGCAAAAAGTGGAGGAAATTTATCCTTTTCACAAGAAACAAAGTCATGTGAATGTTCTTTGGCAAGATATGGACTTGATGTGTAGGAGAGAGAAGACAGTAGATACTTTAGTTAAACTGGGAGGTGGTGGTGCTTGATTTGAAGGTCTCAGCTCCACAAGAAAAAATGCAGGGTGTTTACACTGTCGCACTTATTGTCTACTGCAGGAGGCTCTCTCTCCCCCAAGGCGCGTGGCAGTCCAAATCATTAGGTACTAATTAAGCTTATTTATATGATGTCCATCCATGTTCAGTTTAAGTTTAGCTTTAGTGCATCCAATTTCCACTTGTTCAGTGACTTTTCTGCATAATTTGTGCATCTGAATGTGGGTTGTATGGATGGATAAGGTTTTTACTTTTTCTGTTGGGGGTGGGGTGCCTGGGAGAAGGGATGGGATGGGATGGATAAGGTATTGAAGGGAAAAGCTTTTGACATGATTGAGATAAAATGGGGTTCGTGTGATTGAGATAAAATATAAAAATGGGGTTCATGTGATTGAGATAAAATGGGACAATGGGTTTCATGTAGTTCATGTGAATCTTAAAAGTTCAAGTGCTAGGGAAATTGTAGGTGTTGAGCGTTAAATACCAAGAATATACACCTACCTTATGCTCTGTTTGGAAATTGTAAGATGGTTTGAAAGAGTTTTATTCTATACACTAATCATTTGAACTTGTAGCACCTATTTTTGCAAATGATTTTTTAATTACTTCCCAAAGCTGATACCAAAATCCAATTTCATGCGGACAATTGGTTTCACCCATATAAATAAGGAAGAACTGAGCCAGTTTCTGGTTGCAGGGGATAAAAAAAAAAAAAAAAAAAAAAAAAAAAAAAAAAAAAAAAAAAAAAAAAATTGGAGATGAGAATTTTTGCCACATAAAAGATTCAAGATCGCTCTAAGTGCTCCGGACATATGTCAGTTTAATAGATTGGGTTGGAAAGAAAAAACTGTTACAAATTCCTTTAGGGTTTTTAAAATTGGCCCAAGGATTTTGAGAGAATTTTAAGGTTATTATTTGTAGTTAGGGCTAAAAGTCTATCATGTTTTCCTTATTGGCCTAACAAAAGAAAATTTTGGGTAGGCTTCCCAAGTTTTTGACACTCTTGATTTTATTTCCATTGCTGTAGTAGCATCCAGAGATTGATGGGAAGACCTCTTGATATTACCATAAACATTGGCGGTATGCATATATATCTCGGAGCATGATATTGAAAGGACGACTCCCCATATTTCCCAAATATCTTATACTTTTTTATTTTTATTATAATTATTTGTACCAAGCCCAAATAAAAATAAAAAAAATAAAAAATAAAAAATAAAAAAAGATCAGAACCCCTTAGTGTGAAGGCGGTGGCCTAACCAGTGCGGGCTCAATAGGTAGGTGAGTGAGCCCCCGCCCAGTGTCCCAATTTTGCCACAATTTTATAAAGGCCCAAAAAAACCTTTTATACTAAATTTGTCCAAAAAAAAAAGAAAAAGTAAAAAAATGCGAAAAGACTTAGAAAGAAAATATGTACTTAGAAAGAAACTTTTTCAACTACCGCTCATTTTTTATTTAGGCCTCCAAACTATTAATCTTTTACCCAATTTTTTTTAAAAAAATATAAATAAAATAAAGCCATTCATTAGTGTAAGACATTAAAATTGAATTAAAAATATATATACATTAAAGGGATGGCTAGACAACTTCCTCCTGGATTAAATTCATAAGGATCAAAAGACCTATATAGTCTTTTTAAGCATCATAATTATTCTAATCTTCACGAGCATCATAAATCAAATGAACTGCACCATTAGCAAAAAATAAATAAATAAATAAATCCCCTTCAAAAATATCAAAAAATTAAATTTTTGTTGAGGTGGAACATGGTGAAAATCCAGAAAAGCCACCTCTTTAGTCTTTATTATGTTATGGTACTCAACCTTTTGAACAATGAGGACCTTATATACGCTTGTTAGGCGAAGGATCCAACCCAAATAATTGATTGCCATTTAAGTATGCCCGATGTTCACCGGAAAAAAAGGAGACATTCACCACGAGAAAGGAGCAGAGCTACGGGAAGAGTGGAGACCTCTCCGGTATTGGGATAAAAGATGTATACTTGACCGTTCTCGAGATCAAGGCAGACCAAACCGTTGTAGAATCGGAACTTGCCAATGTCAAATCTTTTAAAAGGGATTAGGGAGGGCATTATCGTCCGTTTGGGTGTTGAATTTTTTTGAATTAGAATATTATTCTAATTCACTGCGCAAAATACGAAGTTTTACTTTGTGAGATAAAATTTGAATAAAATATAATTTATTTTTAAAAAAAGTAGAATATTATTCTACATTTTATTCAAACCAAACACACGGGCGGTGCCAACCTTTTTTATTTTGAAGAGTACAAGTTAATTCAAAGAATTATTAGAATTAGGACCACTTCTGGGGAGTTCTTTGTTCTGTTTGCATGCACGTTTCAATTGACCTTTGAAGAGATTAGCTATTCCGGATATATTGATTTACCTTAAAAAAATGGTTGACATTAGGTGATTGGAGTTTTGCACTTAATTATAATATATACATGCAGTACTGCATTGACCAAGTACACATGGAAGGTAGCGTTGGACGTAGCTTTTGCTTTTCATAGTGCCTGGTCCTCGTTCGTTGGGGAGTGTGTGTGGATTCAATGGCGTATCCCATGGCTGGATGATATAATGGCTAGCTTTGACTAACACCATGCTCATCCAAACATGACTTGTCAAAATATGTGACAAGGTTATCAAAGTTCCAACACGATTATTATATTAAGTGAATTATTGGTACAAGCCTCAACTAAAACTCACATTTGAAACTTAGTTTATAAAGAGAACGTGTCCAAAAGTTTATATAAACACGATTAAGATTACACTTAAACTGTATGAAACACTTGGAATCAATCATACGTAACAACTATTATGCATTTCCTTGATCCCACGTCTCTTTTCTTTTCACATTAATACAATTTTGTAGTAATCTCCATCAATGTCCCTTGAAAATATAATTAACTGCAGTGAACGACACAAGAAAACGGATGATAGAGAGGAACATAAGAAGTTGTAGGGAACAAAAGCAAACTGACAGAGTAAAAGTGTAAAAAATGATTGCGTACCTGATGAAGGGTCTAACCATCTTAATATAGGTTGGCCATTCCCGCCTTTCCTTGTTAGGGTTTTGGGGACCTCTGGCTAGATTTTTGTTAAGGGAATCAAATTAGGTTGTTGAGGTCGATCACACATGCAGTAAAGTGTGAATATTCCCTTCCGTGAATATTAGGAGACGTTTCTAGCTAGTGTGAGAAAGCCGTTATCCGACTTGACTTGGGCTTTGTACTGACCTTGGGCCTAACCGTCGGGCCCCTTGTTAATCCTAATTCATTCTGATAGCTCGTCAACCTTCTGGAAGACGAGTCCTTCAGCAAGCATGCATGCTTCACAATTTCTCAAGTAGTGAAAGACTTTTGACTGTATATTAGATTGTGTTTGGGCCTAAAGAACTTTGACATAGGCAGGCGTTATAAGCCTATTAAGGTTAGGTACATACACCAATAGTCTCTCAATTTTTATTTTTATTTTATGAATAGTCTCTCAATTCTTTGACGAACTTATAAATAAGTTCACCCATGAAAATTCCAAGCAGTGAATGACTTTTTCAATATTTAGGCTTTAACGAGAAGTATGACCCGACTCCCGACGGGGTTGAGTACACTAATCTTAATTGTTATAGGCATTTCAACGTATTTTTTTAACTTAATCAAGAATCAACTACGTACGTAAGAAACACCGAGCCTTTTACTGTTATAAGGATAGGTATGTTTAATCTAGGTGAATCCGTAGGTGGTTTGAAGATTAAATGATAAAAACGTGGATATACCAAATCTGCTGGATTTGTCGATCTAGTCCCTGACAATCACATATATTATTTGGAGTTCCTCACAATCACAAATAGAAATGTTTCCATGTTATGAAGAAAGATTTTGTTTGATTAACAAATATGAGAGAGAGAGAGAGAGAGAGAGAGAGAGAGAGAGAGAGAGAGAGAGAGAGAGAGAGAGAGAGAGAGAGTTTTGGAAGGAAATGCCGCCTAATAGGGATAATGGTTGTAGACAAGCACTGCATTCCTTTGGCAAATCCAAGGTCCAGGCGGCGCCACCGACGCCACATCCAACGACTTTGCCAATGTCCCTTGTTTGTCCTTTTTCTTCTTCACTTTCTCACCTCCTAGCCTTCTACTCTTATCGATCTTTACCTCTCTCTCTCTCTCTCTCTCTCTCTCTCTCTCTCTAATCCAAATTTGCCTGATCGATCTATTGCTTGATCTAGCCACTTTTTAACATTTTCCAAGTACCTAATTAATGTTTATAGATAGGGAAAATGCCGCAAGGGATCAAATAATGGGTATTCTTGTTGATGTAAAATTAACAACATTTTTGGTTCTATTAATTTTCTCAATAATTATTGTTAAGGTCCTTTTCACAATAGCCTCGATATTGGGTCCCCTTTTTATCCTTTCACATTATAAAAATACCTTTTTCCGATAGATTTTCTCCCCTCCATCGTTTTACCTTAATCAACTACCTATCCCAGCTTCACAACTAATTAAGTAATGATAATATTTATACTAAACAACAAGAAAAAGATCCCATTTATTCCAACTGCTGCCTTGTTCTCAGATGGGCCGGCCCAAGGAGAGTGGGTCCCAGACAGGCACAGGCCTTCCCAAACTGTTGAAGAAGTGTAGCCTAGACCCTAGATGACAAAAATCATGCCTCTAAAAAACCAGCTACACCCAAGTATAGTAGGACAAGAAATGGAGGTGATTACAAACCTCCAATCACAATCACAATGCGAGTGAAGTTGAGGTTTGTCCTTACTATCTTCCTTTTCTGAAGCCACCAAATAAGAAGGCGAAAAACAGAGGCTCTGCTCTTTCCTTATACCAGCAAGAGCTAGCTCTTGAATAGCTTGAAAGCAATATCTTTCTCCATCTGTTTCAAAGAGCTGAATAATATTGTAGCGAGCGAGAGAGCTTGTTTTTGGCTTCTGGGTAGCTAGCTAGTGAGCCAAAAATGATTAATACCCTTTATGGAAGCGTGGGAACACTCAAGAGTGAAAACTCATGCACAAACGTACCCCCACCAACTTCTCCTAATGAGTCACTAGTCTCAGAATTATCTAAGAAAACCACTACTACTACTACATATACTACAACAACTCCATCCTCTGATTTGGAACAAAACAGCCTAACCCCAACAAGCCTAAATTTACCAAACCTGAAATTCGAGTTGGATATCGGCGACGTTGAAGTGCCATCGCCGACCAGTTCTCTATGGGAGTCTTTTTTCTCCGATCAGTTGGATGGCGATTATATGATTTCGTCGCCGGTGAGGAATTATCCGTCGCCACAACCTTCAACTTACAATTACAATTACAACTATGCCCAGCCGGTAATGCAGGGGCAAAGTACTCTCTCAGGATCCTCTCCTCCACGATTCTCCTCGACCCAGATTGGACCTTTTACCAGCATGCAGAAAGGAAAGGGACAAAGCCCACTTCACAGGGTCTTTAACTCACCAAACAACCAGTATATGAAGCCTGAGAACCTTTCAGTGCTGTCATCCATTGAGGAGTTTTTGGATGATTATGGAAGACATGAGTATGAATACCCGACGGCGACAAAGCTGTCCGGTATTGGAAGCTCGTCGCATTATGATATGCCAACCATGGTTCCGGCAGTGGACGGGTTTTGCGGTTCTGTTCACGAAACATCGACTCCGGGCGGTCCTCAACCGACCCCAGATTGCGATATTTATGATCAAATGGGCATTATTGCAAGTGCACCATTATCACAACAGTTGCAACTAGAGCGCATGCAAGAGAAGCAACTACAGCAGAAGCAGCCACAGCAACAAACAGCAGAACAACAACACCAGAACCTCAACCATAGCTTGATGGTGCCTCTTCCTATTGGCTCTGAGCAGGTGAATATGATATCTATTCGCTCATCAAACATCACTTTCTGCGTGATGTTTTGGCACTTTAATTTCACAATTATATTCTTAAAAGTTTAAAAAGTTACAAGATTGAATTTCCATCTTTTTTAGTTTGTAATGTTACCCGATCTTCCATTAATATTTATTGAAACTGTTGGGTGGTCTTGGGCTCGATCTCTCAATTCCAAAAGCTAGTTCATGCGGTGAGGGTTTTCTTTACACTTATAAACTGACCACCTAACCCCTTCCAAACACTGATGTGGCATAAATCTCAACAATTTCTCCCCTCACATATCGGGCTTGGATCGGCTAACATCAACCCCTTTCACGGATTGGTTTGAGATTTGTTGTAACTTGAACTTTGATATTAGTATTGGGTGGTTTTAGGCATCTCTCAACCTTAAAAGCTAGTTCATGAGGTGAGGTTTTTCCTCACACTTATAAACTAACCACACATCCCCTTTCACAACTGGGATAAATCCCAACAGAAACATCTTTAAATAATTTAGCATGCACGTTGAATTTTAAACCTTTGATTCATTGAAAGAGACATATACATACCACTTGATTGAATAATTTTGGCATACTTGTTTAATTTGGCTCCATGGACTTTTCAGGAGATCACCCCGATCACCGCTTAAGAAAGTTGCTTTCTTTCCAATCTTAAACTGCATGATCTGTTTCCACAGGAACATGATAGTGGCCTTCAGCTAGTGCACCTCCTTCTAGCTTGTGCTGAAGCAGTTGCCAAAGAAGACTACATGTTGGCAAGGAGATACCTCCACCATCTCAACCGGGTTGTCACGGCTCTCGGCGACTCCATGCAGCGGGTAGCCTCCTGCTTCACTGAAGCCCTGAGCGCAAGACTAGCTGCCACGCTTACCAGTACCACCAAACCAACTAGAAATCCTTTCCCACCAAACTCACTAGAAGTCCTCAAGATCTACCAAATCGTCTATCAGGCTTGCCCTTATATAAAATTCGCTCACTTCACCGCTAATCAGGCTATATTTGAGGCATTTGAAGCCGAAGAACGTGTCCATGTTATAGATTTGGATATTCTTCAAGGCTACCAGTGGCCAGCTTTCATGCAAGCCCTAGCTGCACGACCTGGTGAGGCTCCGTTTCTCCGGATAACGGGTGTCGGGAGCTCCATAGAGTCCGTGAGGGAGACCGGTAGGTGTTTGACCGAGTTAGCTCACTCCCTTCACATTCCCTTCGAATTCCACCCAGTGGGTGAGCAACTAGAAGACCTTAAACCCCACATGTTTAACCGACGAGTTGGTGAAGCCCTAGCGGTGAATTCTGTCAATCGTCTCCATCGTGTGCCTGGCAATTGTCTTGGGAACTTACTTGCAATGATCCGAGACCAAGCTCCCAACATTGTAACCCTAGTGGAACAAGAGGCGAGCCATAATGGCCCATACTTTCTTGGTAGGTTTCTTGAGGCACTGCACTATTACTCGGCCATCTTCGACTCGTTGGCCGCAACGTTCCCGGCAAACTCGGCGCAGAGAGCCAAGGTGGAGCAGTACATATTCGCGCCCGAGATACGCAACATAGTGGCGTGTGAGGGGGCCGAGAGGATAGAAAGGCATGAGAGGTTGGAGAAGTGGAGGAAGATAATGGAAGGGAAAGGATTCAAGGGGGTGCCGCTGAGTGCCAACGCGGTGACCCAGTCCAAGATATTGCTGGGTTTGTATTCCTGTGATGGGTATAGGTTGACGGAGGACACGGGATGCTTGCTTTTGGGGTGGCAGGATAGGGCGCTTATTGCAGCTTCTGCATGGCGATGCTGATCGATCATCTTTTGCTTTTACGTGCATGTATTTTGGGGCTTTTGTTTGATGTTAGACTTCTTTTATGTCATTTCTCCATGTAAGACAATGCAAAAGATCAGAACAACAAAAATGCCAAAGAAAGGGGGGAGAAAAATCGAGGAGGAAAAGAAGGGTATGTAGACAATGACCTTAGGGATTGCGTACGTCGATATTTATTTATTTATTTATTTATGTTGAATAATTAAGAAAAATAAATTATTTTATTGCACAGAGGCTCCATCAAGAGTGATTCCCGTCCAAGAAGTTGTCCTTACCCCTGGACCCTACGCTTATTATTGGTGGCCGGTAAGATATCTAAAGAAATCTTTATCCTTTATTTTCTTGGTGTCTTTTAGATTCTTCAGTGAATATTGTGAATGCTTTTTAGCTTTGCAAATTATTGGCCCCACCTGAAATTGAAATTTATGAGGCCCAAACCCATACCAAAGTTTTTGGCTCAAATTTTTATTTTATAACTATCCAATAATATCAACAGGACAATTCCAACTATATATATATATTAGTAATGGCTGATTGATTAAGCCTATCACTTTAACATTGTAGAATAATAATAGAATAAAAATGTAATTTCTAACATTACTCGTTAATAAAATGATTTTTAAGTAAAAAATTTAATGTCAATTTAATTAGTTAATGACTACCTTATCAAGGATACACTCTTAATTGTGTCACCAATTATAGACTATAAAGTCAATCTGTAAAAAGATATTAGTAAAAGCTGTAGCACCAAGCATTTTCCTGGCAAAAGTTCAAGTACACCCAAGCATCTTACTTCATTTGATTTTTGGCCATACTTCGTGCCCCTCTTGGAGCCACATTTTCTAGACATTTCTTTCACTCCGACATTTGCGGGCCAAACAGGCAAATGCATGATAGGAACAAAAAGGGAGCAGCCAAAAACAGTCCACAATTTGTCAACCTGAGCATGCATGTCAACTGCTGCAAAATCAGGGGCATCCTTTTGTGAAACACATCAAGGCTTTTATATATGTTAATTGAATAATATGTAAGACTGCAGCTACCAAAATACATCAAACACCCATTTTTTTATAAAATGCAAATACATCATCACCGACAGGCACTGTTACACAAGAATGCCTTCCAACAAACATGTAACAATGAGGGATGGGACTCTCACAAATTATTGTCTTTCCGCGGCTACTCTTCTCCATGGCCTGGGAGGTCCCAAGAATCCCAAGGCAGCCTCACAAGCTTAACGCTTACAATATGGAACATGAACAAATATTTTTCCTTGGGGCCTCATCAACCTTCTTCTCTGTTCAGACAAATAAACAAACAACTTTCAGCATATACTACGAAAACACAAATAGTCTTATCAAATTTTTCTAATATGCATTGATACAATATGCAGATTAGGATTTGAATATCCAACTTAATGTTCGTAGAAATGCACTCACCACATAAATCACAGAGAGGGTGCTTGTAGTACTCATCACCACTAGTTAGTTAACTACAATGCATACTAACAACTTTGATGCTGACAATGAAGACAAAATACAAGAACAACCCAAAAAATAAGGCACCTCAAAACTCCCGGAAATTCCAGAAATCATTTTGGTGCATATTTATATGGGGGAAAAAATTAAGGGGAAAAAAAAAAACGAATTCATTACTTTACAGGCTAAAAAATAGGAATCAAATCAATCAATCACATGTGATCTTCCAACTTGTGCCCTGCATGTATCACCAACATACCCATATGAGAATGCCTTAGTGTAATGATTCTCTACTGCGAGGGTACAACCAGATCACAAGGAGGGAACACCCATTTAAAGAATTAGAAAAGAACATCCATGATACCAACTCTGCTTAGAAAGTATCATGGAAGGACAAAGAAGAAAATCAATTTATATTGCAACAAAAAAAGAGAGTGGGGATTAACTTTAAAAAATGTTATGCATGCATAAGGCCCACAACTAAAAAAAAATCATTCTTTGATAAGTGTATCATTCAGCAGCCAAATTCTCAGTATTAATAATTGTAGCAAAATAGCATGAAGCACAAACACAGGAAATTATAGAACATGCATAAATGAAGAAATCTACCTGTTTTAGCTTTTGCTAAAGATGGCTGTACAACAGCATGCATGGTGATAACCCCTCTTGGAAGCTCACCAAAAGGTACTCTACACTGGCCAACAGTCTTGTTGTTTTCCAATACTTTCCCAGCATTTATCAGTTTTATGTCATTAGCTCCCTTCGGCACAATTTTCTTATCTAAGACAAACCAGAACATAAGGTCCAGTGTTAAAAGTGAAAAAAAGATTTCCAAAATAATGAGCAAAAATAAAGAGAGGAAGAGAACAAGTTGGTACTCAAACTATAATGTGTTGTCAAAATGCCCTTATGTTACTTTCTTGCTTCACAATATGATAATACAAAGCCAAAGAAAGTAAAAGCAGAAACTGGTCCACAGAAGGGAACCAATCGCGGCTTTTATTTACTGGAGACCATTAACAATTGATGCAATGAGCAAATAATAAGCACAAGGCGGCAGGAAAATCACCAACATACATTTAGAAACATAGTTTGATTAAGAAAAGAAAAGAGGAAGAGGGTGGGGGTGGAAGTGGAAGTGGAAGTGAAGAAGCACAGAGTTGAACCATACACAACTGCTTAAATATGTGACTCACAAAAGTGGGAATAAAAAATTTACAAGTGATCAAGGCATGATACCTTGTCGGTTAATTGCTAAATTGTGCTTTGTCACTATTCTGCTAGTCTTTGTTACGTCAAATAACATCCATTTGAAACAAGAGAAATGCTTACTACGCAATATTTTCAACCCAAAAAGAACTCTGGCCAGAACTGTATTCACACCCATAGTGAGCCAGACACATGGTTTCAACAGTGCAATAACATGTCCTAAGCCACACCTTACCAGTCGGCTTTCCTTGACAATACATGGCACATCTGGTGCTTATACCATAAAACTTGACATTGCAGAGGCCAACCCCTTGGTAAAAATCAATTAGATTGAACACCTGATTCTCTAGTTTTTTTTTTTAATAGGTAGAATACTACATATTGATTCTAATTGGGATCTACCTAGCATTGCTGACTGCAACTAGTAAAATGGAAATAAGAATGGATAGCTTAATTTGAAGAACCATGCTCAGGATTATCAAATTAGAAGTTATATCATATAGTAAGTGCCCTAACTTCTTTTGGATATTAAACTACCGAGTCACCAGAATTAACATTTTATTTTGCTTAAATACATAAATTATACATATGCTAGAAAAAAGGAGCAAATCTAGGTGGCAAGGATATATAATTAACTAGTGTCATGGTCCCAAAATAACCTTGAAGCCACTAAAGACTCCTCAAATATAGCCTATATGAATGCTTGAGGTGACAGAATATGCAACACGCTTCACCGATGCAATACCCATTTAAAGCTACCACATAATCCCCCAAGTCTCGATGTTTTTCATGTAAATGGGATATTGCAGTCCCTGCATTAATCAAGCCAAAATATTCTGCTGGCTGAGTCCTTAAGGTCTTTGAGTTCCAAACCTGGTGTTTGACAGAAACAGAGGACTAACATTGTATGGTTAATGAGTCCAACTGACGAAGTTTACAGGGCAGAAAGAAATATGACCACACAGTTGCAGACACCAGCTGTCAGACTAAAATTTTCAATCTGTCTGAATTTCATGTTGATAACCAATACAAATCTGAACTCTGGGATTATGTACACGATTCGCCAAAACAGATATATAGAAATATACCATACAGTAGTGGGTATCAAATATACTGCATGTCCAACTAAAACGCTTACATACCCAGAAAGCAAACAAGGCGACAACTTAGGCACCTAATGTTCTTTCACCTAGGCATCCCCAAGACACAAAAACATGGCTTGGCCTCAATTGCCTACCAAACAACCACTTAGATTACTATTCTGAATCTAGCATAGTCATCAAACTTAAGCAGGATAGTGTCCATCATAACATTCATATATTGGAAGTTCATATGTAAGAACCACCCAATAAAATAACACGCATTCAAAGTTTGTCATCATTCTTTTTTATGATATATTATCAGTCAAAGCAACTTAATCTATTGAAGGATCACAATCTAGAGGAACATAATAATGAAACAGTTAAAGCAATTTAATATCTAAAGATGAAAAGGCAAAGCGCAGCACTCTTACACTCTAATGTATAACAAATAATATGAAGTGTAAAGCAATAGAAGCCAATGCAACCTTTCAAGTCCACATTCTGACTCATGTAACCCAGAAACTTTCCCCTTTACTCAAAAACAAAAATGACAGTCATTGCCTAGCTGACTCAAGAATTGTTGTTGCCCCGTCAGTCAAAATGGGAGATCCATGATGAATAAATAGAATTTTTAACTTAAAATGTACTCAAGTTATTAATCTTGAATTGTTGATCCCTATCAAGTAAAACGTGCAACAAATTTATATCAAAACAGGTTTTGGGTGCTTTTGATTTTTTTTTAATAAGATATGTCATATGAAAGCAAGAGAGATGAGAATGAACTGCAATCAGACGAAAGGGGGGAGAGCTAAATGAAATAAAATTTTCAAGTCAATATGCCGTTAAAGCTAAATATGTTTGAGCATCAAAATCAATGATGAGTGATGATGCACAAGAATCCATCTTGAGGGCAATATAGCCCGGTAACCTAATTTGTCTCATAAGAAGCACTATCATTCAACTACAATCAAGCTTTGGGTGCCCACTGAAACACACCACAAATAGAAATGTTTGTATGTTTGTCATAATCTCCCTCCACATAGCATGGAAAGCACATTAGGAATCTGATGCCTCAGATACGTGTACCTTGAAATGCCTGTTAGTAATACCTATTTCAAGAAACTAGTCAGCATAAAAAATTGGCCCCTGAAGGCCATGCCACATCACCAAAAATATCCACAAAAAGCTAATACATAAGACAACAGCTAAATTTATAATCATGTGACCCTGCCAGAAACAAGAAAAGTCCCAAAGAAGCTCATGCACACATAAACGCAGATCATAACTTTCAGCAAGCACACTTCCTCAAACTTCAATCAACCGAAATACCTACTAAACACAAATGCCAATCAAATGAACTTTGTATCCTCCAAACTTCCAAAGTGCTATACATTAGAAATACAAACAACTAAAATTAAAACAGAAACAAGCAGAAGCAATTGTTCAAACTAATTGCAAAGCACACAACGTCGAACTCTCTGACCTTTTGGCCACTCAGCGACGATTCTCTCCTTGACCGTTGCAACAGTTGAGGCCGGCGAGTAGCGGAAGGGGCCGATATCTGATCCATCGTAGATTCGGAACTTGAGCTCAACCAGGTCCTCCTCCGGCATTTGAGCTCTTTAACCAATTAAATGTCAACGTTTCAAATCACCACCCTCCCGCCACAAGAATCCCCTACAAGCCTACACCCAAATCATACAAGTAAATTCCCCGTTTGGCTCCTCGGAAAATGCAGGCAAGTATTAGAAAAAGAAAGTTCTAATCTCAAACACGCATTATTAGAACTTCAAAAACGAAATCTAAACACATAATATTATCCATAAAAAGATTTAATACAACCAATTCGCTCGGCAGAGTTCAGTACAGTACTCAATTATTCAAAAAAAAAAAAAATGAACAGTCCAAATATTCTGGACATTTCTTTTCTTGAATTTTCCCGGCAACCAAACAGAACAATTGACAAACAAGCATAATTGTGCAAGTGGATGAAACCGGTACAATCACTTTCAATTATTGGATTAACCAGAAATACAAGAACAACATATACACACACACACACATATATATATATACATAGAAGTACCTGGAATGAGATTAAAGAATCGATAGCTTTGATTTCTCTAGGGTTTACGAGAGAGACCTGAGAGATTCGAGGAAGCCAAGTTGATTCCGAAGATAAATATGGAAACCCTAGACCCGATCTTGACGGGTTGAGCTTCTTTGGTTTCTTATGGAAGTTAAATTTGGTGTGATTCTATTAGGCTAATTTCTTTGCCTTTTTATTCTTCTTTGGGTTTCCTTTTCGCCTTTCCCCTTAAGCCGAGTCGAGAGAAAAAGAGAGTGAGATTTGGACAACAATTCTTGTCAGTAAATGGTGTGTACTTGTACTTTCTCCGTATTAACTTCTTTGGCTTTTTTATTAATCTTTAAAGAGGAGTGCTGTAAGTTCCACTGTCTTTACGTTGCACTAAAAATTATTATTACTTACAAAAATAAATAAATAAAAATTATTATAAAATGAAATAATAAAAGAAACAGATTTTTAAGAAATTTTTTTTACGAGAAGTATAAATTATTTAAATAGTATGTATTTTTTATATGTTTTTTCAATAATATTAATAAAAAATATATATTTATCACATATTTAAATGATGCATATTCTTTTTATATATAAATTATAAAAAAAAAATTTACAAATTAATTTGTAAAAAATTTCTGCCCGCCTCCTCTACCATTCCCTTCGCATCTAGATAGACAAAACGTCAATCATCTTACCCCATTGTTCTCCTCCAATGAAAAGATAGCTCACTCGACTACTTTCAAACCACAATAAAACAAGGGAAATGCTACAATAGCTTGTACAATCACCCCTAATATAAGGGTGGCTCACGTAGCCAGTCCTCCTCAGAGGCCAGAGCACAGGGACGTCAGAAGAATGTGACAATATGAATTTCTTTTTTAAAAAAATTATATTTATTATCATTAATTTTGTAATCATAATTTTAAAATTTAAAAAATGTTAATTTAGTATATATATATATATATATATATATATATATTTTTTTTCTTTTAATTTCAAATATCTGTTAGAATTTTTCATTAAATTCTGTCAAAATTTTTAAAATATCTCTATTTTTAAAAAAAAAAAATTATATATTAAAAAAAAAAAATCAAAGATTCAAGTATTTATATTTTACAAATTTCATTAAATCCTTACCAATACCAAAATTTTTGCAACTTTTTCCTAAAAAAATAGTATTTTAAGAATTTTGACACCATTTTGTTATGATTTAATTGAAAATTCTAACGGAACGGTGAAATTAAAAAATAAAATATAAAATATTGATACACTAAATTGACATTTTTTAAAGTTTAAATGTAATGATTGTAAAAGTAATGAAAGATCAGGGGTAGTAAGTTAAATTTTTTTTTTTTTTTTTTAACATGGTTAGACACTTAGACCAATAAAATTGCACTGGGTTTAATAGTGTTTTTTTTTTTAAAAATATATATATATATATATATATATATATATTCATGAATAAATTACTTGAGTTAAAGATCCATAAACCAAATTGACACTTGGACTTTAAAATTAGGACCCAAGTATAATTTGTAAGTAATTTATTACAAATTATATTAAAAATTAGCCTTTAAAAGTGACATAGGACCTTATTACATGAGAAACAAATGTTTTTTAATAGCTTAAATGAGACTTAAATGATTTTAGAGGATTTTGGTTTGTAAATATGTGTCCTTTTTTGGAATTGTGATAAGGACTACAAGGTGGTGGCTGCCGCGTGGGGAAAAATGAGCGAATTGCTCATTCCTTTCTGTTACATATTGACCAAAAGTCAAATTGGGAGGATTAACCGATTAAGCGTCGGCGAGACAACCGGACCGTGACTAATGCTCACTCAAATTTAGCTGCGCGTGGTATTTGTTGAGCTCAGGTGCACTTGGGGATGGGGCAACTACCATATACTGTACTCTATTACTGGCGGCTTATTGGTAATTTAATAATGGTTTATTGGAAATAAGTCCTACCTATTTCCAGCCTTTTTTGTTTTAAGGCTAATTTTATGTGTTTTTATATAAAATATATGGGGTATTACAATACTATATTTTTTACAAACTAACCTAATAATTAATAATTTATAAAATGATTAATAGTTTATGGTTGGCAAGTGACCCACTAATTAATTAATTTAACAAGTCATTATTTTTAATTATTTTGCCAATTATGAACTCAAGGACAAAATTAAATAAAGGATCAAGCTCAATTTTAAAGGGATTTAAGTCTAATTTTTAAGCTTTTATATATATATTGTCAAAATTTTAATAATTCTGTCAGCACTCTTTTTACAGAAAAGGATAAAATGTATTAAAATGTCTATAAAATTAAAATTTTTAAAAAGAAAAAAAAAAGGAACTGTCAGATCTATCAATCTATCAATTGACTTTATCCGGAAATATAGAAAATAATAGGAATCTTTTAATGACGAGTATGGCCCAAATAAAGGAGTCCACCAATAAAGAGAAAAAAAAAAAGTTTCAGTACAAGAAAATAAAACGAGAGGAATCAACTTTAGAAGGAAAGAAATCTATGGAAGCACCCAAGTCCATCGACTTATATATCCAAAAATAAATAATAATAATAATAATAACTAATAGAATATTTTTCTGAGTGAAGAGCATCGCCTAATTGCCCAAATAGAAATAAAGAGAAAAGAATCAACCAATGAAGTGAGAACATGTGATTGAGTAAAAGGAATCAACTTGAAAAGAAGGGAAATTCATGGGGGGGGGGTTAGGTACAATTTTTTATTTTTTATTTTAATTTTAAAGTTGATATGATTTAAAATCACGATTCAATACTGATTATTCGTAAATCTAATGATAATTTTAAGAACCACATCAATTTGTCTCTAAGAGGTAATTCAATCGGCTGGGGACCACACCTCATAAGGCGGAGGTCACTAATTCGAATCCCCTCTTCTCTCTCTTGTGCGGACATGTCAAAAAAAAAACCACATCAATTTTTTTTTTTTTTTAAAAAAAAAGTCTTTAGCATTACTATAGGGGAAGGGAAAGAGTTGGAGGCACGGATGTCTGTCTTTCTTAAAATCCTTTTAAAAATAATGCAAAGGTTTAAAATGACTTTTTTATTATTATTATTTTAAAGAAATGCTATTTAGCATTATTCTATGCTCCTAGCATTCTCAGTATATTTGGCATGTCTAATCTTTGCAATTTTTTTTTATTAATATTTATCTAATGACGGATTAAATACGCCACGTTAGCTGAAAATGCTAACAAAAAAAAATACTAAATAGTATATCTCTTTATTTTAATATTTATCTATGAATTGGGACGGAATCATAAATTTTCATTTGGAGACCAAAACATAAATAAACCGTTAGGTTTAATTTTGTTTGGGACCAAGTCTAATTTTTAGGTCAATATATTATAGGGATTAGGTGTCAATTTTAATTTTGATAGGGACAAGTCTAATTTTTAGGTCTCTATGTAATAAAAAAAAAAAAAAAACAATAATTGATAGGGATTATGCTTTCTAATATCAAATATGCTTAAGATAGTAATTAAAAAACCTATAATCGAGAAGGATTTGAGTCACCTGATTCAATCAAAATCTCTAACTCGTTGAGGTTGGATTGTAGATTTGAGAAGATTACCAACTCTAACAGATGTTTATGGACATACAATTGAAAATCAAGCCATTATAATAATAAATTAGCAAACTTATTATTATAATGGCTTTTAGTTTATCAAAAAAAAATTAGCAAACTTGACGTGTTTGACATGAATTATAGATACCTGTTTTTTTATAAGATTGCCAGATTTCATTCAAGTAGTAATTTTAAAAAACCGATAATAATTCAAAAGTAGAAGTAAAAATAGGGAGTTAAATCCAATTTTACTAAATGTGGTTTGCAACTTTGTCAAAAAAGTTAATTTTAGAATTTTAAAAAGAGAATTGTTAATTTTTTTTTATCTTCCGTCCATCTCTCATTTATCTCTATTCATATTATTTTTAAATTCATCATTGAATCTGTAAGATTCACATATAGGTTATACAGATTCAATAGTAATTTTTTTTTTTTTCAAAAAAAAAAAAATCAATAAAAAATGAAAGAGTAACTCGTATCTTTTAAAAATGGCAATTTTACTGCATAGATTTTGCCCGTTTATCAAATTATTACGTCCTAAAAAGAATAACGACCGCCAAGTTGCAAGCAAATAGCCACAACATATCCTATAAGATTGTGCCACATGTACATATATAACATTGAGAAATACTAAAGCGCCTTCTAGTGTCATTCGGAGTCCTTCTATGGTGACATAGTATCATACTTTTAACAAAAAAAAACTACCGCTTGATTTATTTATCATATTAAAAAATATACGGTATCATGTTAGTATAGAAATATCCCAAAAGAATACTAGAAGGCCAGCTCTAGCATTCTTAACATAACATAATCTCATAGAAGACATGTCAGCAACACTTGCAAAATAAGTATTTAACATATTAATTAAGCATAACAAATAGGGGTGGGCGTCGGTTCGGTAGGCGGTTAAGTCGGTTAATTCGGTCGGTTAACCGACTTTTGTCGGAATGTAGTCGGTGAATTTATTTCGGTTAAGCGGTTAATAGGCGGTCGGTTAAGTCGGTTAAGCGGTTAATTAGGCGGTCGGTTTAGTCGGTAAAGCGGTTAATAGACGGTTGGTTAAGTCGGTTAAATCGGTTAACATTCGGTTAAAATGGGTAATGAAACGACGTCGTTTTATTTTTTTAAAGGAAAAAATAATGATCATACGTTTCGTTCTTACTAAAACGATGTCGTTTCGGTTAATCGGTCGAAATAGAATTCGGTTCGGTTCGGTTACCGCTTAAAAGGCGGTTCGGTTCGGCTGCCGATCCGGCTTTCGAAATAAAATTTTATACCGACTACCGAACCGAAATTAGTCGGTAGGCGGTTCGGTTCGGTTCGGTAGGCGGATAATTTGCCCACCCCTAAATTAACAAATTGCAATTATGGTCTTATGTTTGAAGAAATAGGACCGGATCCGAGTCAATTCGTCTTGCCCTCTATTATTGGGCAAGGGCAAGGACGAAATTAAAATTTACAATTTTTGGTGGGGGAAGGAGGGGGGGGGGAGGGGGGGTGGTAAATTCTTTTTTGGAAATTCATGTGGCTTGGGGGCCAAGCCCCCGTGGCCCATGGCTGGCTCCGTCCCTGGACAAGGAAAATGTATGGGATTGATGGGCTTCCCTATTTGAATAGGGACTCTTTATCCGAGTAGGAGACTCTTGTATAGGCTTCTTGATTGGACAAGAAACCCTTTATTTAGACAAGGTGAAGTAGGTACGTGAGTCTTACATTAAGAATATGAATAATCCATATAAAATTGGTGGTTTATGTTGGATTGGAGATTTAACCATCTCAAAAACCAATTGATGCTTAATTAGGGAAGCCAAAACCTTATCCCATTGTCCATAATAAAGTAATGTTGATGTGTAAGTGTGAGATGGTGGAAAGCGCACGCAACACAATCTCACGGGAGATGACGTGATTATTTGCCCGACTAGCATTTTATTTTGAAATAAAAAAAAAAATGGACAAAATTAATAATTTTAATAAATATTAAAAACCCACATAATAAAATTGGATTTAACCCATTAAAAAAGCATTCCTGACATCACGGATATAAATTTGCTATAAATTTATAAAATAAAAAAAATTTACAAATTAACTTCTAAAAATGACATACCTTTTACATGTGAAAAAACATATATTTTTTTTAATCATATGTACTTTTTACATTTTTTTAATAACAATTTAAAAACACAAGTCACTTTTAAAAGCGGGCTCGTATGACATCACCTAGCAATGAAAGTCTAATGGCAATACATGACAAGACTGGCATCAACAAAACCGTGACAAGAAATCCATGAACAGCAGCTCAAGAAAACAAAAAGAATCCATTGGGTTGTATGAAGAATAGGCCCACAAGGATACACATCTGCAGTACACTGAAATTTGGTCTGTTTGGAAACTTGGATTGATCCCTATTGAGCCGAAACATGTTCCCTAGAACGTGAGTGAACAACAAATTAAGGCTTAGCCCATGTGGCCCATTTTGTCTACAACAAGGACATAAATTCCAAATTTTTCTCCATTCAGTTTATAAAATTATGATTTAAATTTTCTATAATTTGTAGAACGAAGTTTTCATTTAAACTGGGTGGGAGAAAATTCTTCAAATCCTGTTTATTAAACTGAAATAGGTTCTTAGAACATGTAATTTTCACGTTTATTTTCAAATATATATAAATTTTTTTGGATCCAATTTGAAGGACAACTTTATTCTAAATTATATTATGTCAAAAACGGTAGGTCGGCAATCAAAAGATAGCAGCCAGAACCTAATTTACAATAATTCAGTCTTTTTTTAAAGAAAGTGGGTTGCTGGAGCATCAATATCAGAAAGTAATCCAAGAAATGGTAGCCTCAAACATCGTTGGCCCAATTGAAACCCAATGCCAAAAGACAACATAAACTGACGATTCCAATCCTATCCTTTGAGAATTGCACGTTGATAAAAAGGTAATCCGAACCAAGAGATCCTTTATTTATTATAAATAATAATAAATAAATAAATAAGAGAGAAAATCCGAATCTCGTATTTGAATCTAAATTTATACTTTATTTATATGTTAATATTTGAATATTTTATTCTCATATGCTTATGATTTATGAAGCGTTTAAAGAAAACAATCGCTTTTTTAAAGGCTGAATTGTAGAAAAATTTTGCCCATGATCTTATAGAACTTTTATTAACTTTTGTAGGCTATTACAGTCAACTAATAGAAAAATATTCTCAATTGATTTGTTTGTTAAACATTTTGTTCTTTTATATTTACAATAAAAACATTAACAATAGATTTAAAACTCAAAACACTCAAAATGATTTTTAAGTCAAAAGCTTTTTTCAAATAAAAAAAAAAAAAAAAAAAAAACACCCTCCACATAACGAACAGAGCCTTGGGAAGTGTTTGAAATTGAGTTGGCAAATAAAACTTATATATTCTTAAACTAAAAGAACTATTAATAAAAAAATATATATATTTTTAAGCCTTTCTAAAAAAATGATAGAGATTCTAATAATTTTGTTATGGCTTACAAAGGCGAGAATGTTAATATATGGCCACTCATCCAAATAAGTAAGAAAATATTTCAAAATTTACCTAAGATAAATGAGTCCTATAAAAATCTTTTTACATTTGGTCTCTGAATTATCCCAGGAACAAATTGCTAGAATTCGGATTCTGAGATTTTACAACATGGCCCGGGTCCTCTATTTCTTTCTCTTACGTGGATGCCGGAGGGTCCTAGCAATGTGATTAGGGTTTTGATACACATACAATCCACACTCAACTATTGCACAATTTCAAAGAATAATGGAGTGAGATTCACACAATGAGCCACATCTCAATGTATCTTAAGATTGTGTAATAGTTGGGTAGAAGTTGTAATTTTAACATTTTTAATGTGATTATTGATTAAAGGATGGGACCCGGCGTACGGACTGAAATAAAAAAAAAAAATCAATCACGTCGAATATCATTCCTGCAGAGCTAGAATCTACACCATTAGATCACCATCACCGTGGCCAGTCAAAGTCAATCATGGACGGTCCCCTTATAACTGGGTCCGGTGCCAAATGTGGGGCTCTCCTAATGGAGTAGGCCCACTTCATTAGCGTGGCGAGGTTTCAGGCGCAAAACCAGAAGTGATTCGTAAAAAAGCTGAAAAAAAAAACGCTTTTTTACAGGTAAAAGCAAAACGTGAAACCTAACTGTTTGTTTCAAAACGGGGTTAAGTTAATTAATTACCTCACCCTTTTTGACTCGGCCAATCCCATTACCACTTCCGGTAGCTTGGAGTCCTGGACAAGTAAAAAACGACAGCTTTTGCGAAAACACAACGCCGTTTTCGTTGTGGGTCCGTTTATAACTGTTAGTCCGTTGAAGTGTTGTTAACGATATATCTTCCAGATCAACTAATACAAAGCAGAAAACCATTTTCTTTAGTACCAAACAAATCAAATCTCATAGAAAAGAGGAAGGGAGAGGTGCAGTAATCTTGTTCTTCAGCCTAAACATATAAAACCTTTTCAATGTCTTTTTACTTAATCATTCAAACCACGTACATAATAGCCCTATATATATCCACCGGAGTTTCGGTTTAAAGCTGATATCTCTTGTATATATTTTGTGATTGTGATACGTGTTTCAATTTAAACGAAAACTGGAATTGGCTTTGGAGACTTGAAACCCACTTCTCTGTCCCTGAGATTTGCAAATATAAGAAAGTATAGACAAGACTGAAGGTTCACGAAGTTAATTTAGAGAAGAAAGAAGTAAAAGTTAAACCATTTTTTCTTCTTTTTCTTTATCTATACAGAGGAGGGAGCACAAAGCAAACCAACAAAACCCAAACTGTCAAAGGAAAAAAGAAAAGAAAAGAAAAGAAAAGAAAAACGACAAACCAGTTACAAGGAGCAAAGCTAACACATTAGTCAACAGTGTCCAAAAAAGAGGAGCTAAGACTCACAAACACCACTCCTCTTCCTCTGCCGTTCTTTGTGCTATGTAAATCAAAACCATATTTCTCTTTCTCTTTCTTTTTTGAAAATATTGAAAGAAAGAGAATAGATCAGAGCCAGAGAGCGCCGGCATCTTTGAGAAGAGGCACCAGAGTGCCATTGATATGAGAGGCCATGACTCTGTCCATTGCCCCAACAAGCTTCCCGCCGATAAAGACGACCGGGACAGCTGAGGAGCTTCCCAAGAGCCTCATTAGAGCCTTCTCCATGTCTTTACCTCTGGGGTCCTCGTCCAGCTCGTACACAGTTGGGTTCACGCCCATGCCACAGAAGAGCCGCTTTATGGCATGGCACATGCAACATGTGCTCATGCTGAAGATCACCACCGCGTTCTCTGACGCCAGCCTCTCTATGCGCTCAAGCGGGTCGCCCATGGTACTACTCCTTGTGGTCATGTAAGAGCCCCAAGCTTCAGTCTGGTAATGCATTTTTGTATCAAACAAGATGAGAAGTTAGTTGCTATATATAGAGAAAGAAGATGAGCGAGCGAGTGAGTGAGTGAGGAATGATGGAAGCTAGCTAGGAAGGCTTGGTATTTATAGAAGCGAGTTTGGGAGAAGATAGGTAGGGTGAGGATTAAGGTAAATTATAAATTAATTTTCCATTAGAAGGTCAGTTTTGTAAATAAAAAAAAAGTAAGTCTTTTGTAGTCGTCACTCGTCAGCGCATGCACGCAAGAGAGAGAGAGATGAGAACAACTTTTTAATCATATAATGAACTTTCAAATTTTCAATGCGGTGATAAAAATAGTAAATTCTTGTATACCTGTCGATGGAAATAATTGTTACATGTTACATATAGAAGCCTTGATAAGTGACATAAGAGCATATATCTTGATCTTATTATTTATTTATATTTCATGTAAATATTTTACACGGTAAACATCACTTTTATTTTTTTTTAAAAAAAATAAACCCACAAGTGAAAAAAAAATTAAAATGTTACTTTAAATAATTTAAATAGAACCTAATACATCAAACCAATAAAAGAGGGAAGAAAACGTAGCTATATGTAATTAGATGAAAGGGGTAAAGAAGAAGAAGGAGAAGAAGAAGAAGAAGAAAAAAAATGAAGTGGAAAAGATTAGAAAGTATCGATAAAATTAATTATGGGAAGAGACAGGGAGCACAGGCTTTTTCAGAAGGGAGTGGTTGGTTAATAGACGGCTGTTTCCGTCCTTGTTGTCGGCCCTACGTGATCAAAAAAGGATTGAACGTGGCCATCACGAACCTTTGTTCCTTTTTGGGACGCGACCTTCATGCGCATTTTCAGCCTCATCCCCTTGGACCCTTTTGCCGTACCTACAATAGCCAATAGGGAAAAATAAAACCAAATTAAGTTTCTTTGACTGTCTTTGATTTTGAATATATATATATATAAAAGAAAATTATTTAAGAAAGTGATATATTGTAACATAAATATCAAAATAAAAGTAGGAATATATATATATTCCTTATATTTTTCCATTAAAAAAAGTCTCTGACTTCTATGATCACCAGTGGCAAAGATTGGGTCGAATATGGAATTGGTTTGATTGATGCCTTGGATGAATATTCTGAAAGTTGCTGATTTCTCTTTTATATATATGCCTCGTATTATTTTCGATTCGGGCGGTTTCTTTTTCCTCTTGCTGGAAAGAAATCTTTCATAGAATAGAGAGAATATTTTTTTTTGTAATTAGTGCTTACATGTGGTGATCATAAATAATATTATATAATTAATGAGCATCAAGGACGTTAATTAAGAAGAACTTATATATGTTCATCCATATTAACTCATCACCTTTTCTTCTGCAGATTTGAGTCCATCACTAGAGAGATGCTGATGATCATGATCTATTATATATTCTCCAGAATTCTCAGTAGATATTCTAGCTCTCTTTTAGCCATATGGATTACATTTTTCTTGGGGGCTTGGGAATATAGGCTTTATTGGGTAATGTCCATTAATATATTGTATTAGAACAGTTTTTTTCATGTCGAATACAAATTAATTTGCACATGTAAAAGATAAAGGAGATAAACAATAACAGAGCCCTTTGAGAGTATCGAATGAGAATAACTTTAATGCTTAAGTCAATAAAGTGTTTAAGAAAGATAAATACATTGTTAATGAGCAGAAACCAAAAATTTATCTTTTCTGGCTCTGAGTTACCTTTTATGGTATCTTCTTTAATTGCAACCGCTCCCCTTCATGCACTCTATGTATATAACACTACTCATCTCTCTCTCTCGAGTCATTCATCTCACGTCTATCTTAATTAAAACATGGCTTATCCTTGAAGTTAAAAATGCACGGTTGAATTTAAAATCATGGCCTAGGTGGCAACTACGTGATGGAAGGTCATGTGGGCTTGATTTGATATGAGGGTCACGTGGGCTTATCGGCCTATAATCCACATCTTGTATTGCATGAACAAAATTATAATTTTTCGTTTGGGAGGGGCAAAGTATGAATGAAGGTTGGAACAAGGTTACCTTTGTATGAAAGATTTACTTTTTGACAACTGGTTTTTAACAATAATTAAATATTTAACTATGAATATATAAATATCTAACTATATATATATATATATGTTTAACAGTGCTGTTCTAATAAATTTACAGGATGAATATAAAAGCATAATCTAATTTTTCCAATAGAGGGTGTACAATTAAAGAAGAGAAAGAGGGAAGAGGAGAGACTAAACTAGGTTAAAATATTGAAGAAGAAAAAAAACAGATGAATATATACCCTTGTTTATAAACTTCATTTTGACTATTTACGCTTGTTAATATGCCTTTATGAATGAATATATAATTTGGGATCCGAAGTACTTTAAATCTCTGAATTGTTAGTAATTTTTTAAAAATAAAAAATTTATAAAAAAAATAAATAAATTACAAGTTTGAACAGCCTTTCTTACATAGAATAAGGGCCCGTGCAACTAAACCCCATAACTTTCTTTTTATAAAAATGTTTGAATCGCAAACAATTAAAAAAATAAAAAAAAATAATCATCCCATAAATTGAGGGTAAAGTTTGAGAAAGCCTGGATTGTAACACAGTGGACATGGATAATGCATGCTAGCTAAGTAGCTAGGCTAGTCGGTAGCTAGCCCTCTTTTTGAATGTAGCTGTACTGGTACTTTACCCAAACTTCGGAGATCATGTGGTCAAAAGTAATGTAACGGTAAATATGTAGCTGTACTGTACTGGTGTTCAATGTTCAAGCAAGGGAAATTAATCAGACGGTGGGGGTTCTTGGAAAGCTTAATCACAATATTTCAAACTCCTCTCACATGTGAAATTTGTATTTTAGTGAGGCATTCAACACCATAGAACTGGTTGCATGACGCGATCAAACTTCAGCTTTAATTTATATGGTCCCCAACTTTTTTATCTTTTCTCTAAACACTCACTATAAAACAAAGCCCAAACAATAAATAATAATATGTTAAGTTAAAAACCAAATTTCAGTTCTTATATTCATAACACTCAAAAAAAATAAATAAATAATTCACTTATAACTTCTAATTTTTCATCACTTTTAAAAAAAATTCTAACAGATGGTTGAAGTTGAAAAAAAATTGACAGATTGATACCTAAATTAACACTTTTTAAAGTTTGGATACCTTTTTTTTTTAAAGTGAATAAATATTAGGAGTTATAAGTTGATTTAAAAACAAAAAAATTACTATTAAAACAAAATTTAATAATAATCTACTATAAATTCAATAATAATTTTAAAAGTTATGTTAAAAAATAAGAGTGCATGTAACATTACTCTCAATATATATATATATAGAAAGAGAGAGAGAGAGAGAAATGATACATGCACTACAAGTGCACAACTTCAAGGCACATTAAGATATGATCCACACGCGAATCCCTTACAATATACTTTAAAATTGTGCACTTGTAATGTATTTGTTGTAATTCTAACATTTTTCATATATATATATATATATATATATATATATATATATTCAAGAAAATTTTTAAAATATATCAGGGATATTGAACCAGGCTCTCCGGGTTCCGTCCCTGCATGAAATATTAGTAATTAATATGAATCTAAGTGCCTTTTGATGCATATCATAAACAATATTGAGCATAAATCATTACTTATAATTAGCTTCTTCATTCAGTTGTATTGGATTTAGGCATATTGGCACGGATTAATGCTTGGCCATGAAATTAATGATGGTAATCTAGGCACAACAACACCTCGAGCTCTGAGAGTCTACTCAGTACCTTCTATAACCCTAACCTAGATAGACCAGGCAATTACATATTAATTAATTAATTGCATGTTCTACTATTTGTAATTTTTTTTTTTTTTTCTCAGTGGGTTTTGCTAAAGAAGCCAAACACAAAGCCACAAATTAAGAAGGAGATCGAAAGAGGTTTCAAAATTCATTGTAAAAGAAGTTTTTGCAGTGGAAAATCATGAGTATAAGCACATGTTTAAGTTGAGATGAGGTCCATTGATGGGGTAATGGTGTTGGGGAAGGTAAAGGCACACAGGAACATCAAACATGTCTCCCCGCAAAAAGCCAGTAACGCTGTAGTGGTGCGCGCGCTCACCATAACCTAATATTAAAACGATATATATATGCCCATACATTGCATGTCGGGGAGAAAATAGATTTTTTTTATTATTATTATTAAAATAAGAGGTGAATATATAATAAAGACAAAAATATATAAAAAAAAAAAGTAATAAATTTAATTAATATTTTAATATATTTTAACCGTGTCGTGAGCCTTGTAAGTTGTAAATCCTATATAATTATTTAATTTTGACTTAAAGCCATCTAGAAAATATATCCTATTGGCTATTGTCTAGATTTTTCGACATCAGTGGCAAGTTTTGTAAATTTAAAAAGAGACAGAAATTCCAGTCTCAAACATGTGAGAAGTGGCGCCGGCCGGTGCGAATCAAATTAATCTTGTGCTTGGTTAAACCAAACCAAATAAGTCAATTTTTTATGTCCTTCACGTGCTAATTTCTGTTTTTCTTTTTTTTAGTAACAAAAATAGTGAGTTTTCAAGTGAGATTTAATAGATATATTAGATACATACCATTTTAATCCAAAAACTTTAAATCTATATATTTGAATCTAATTATGTTATTATAAGTTATAACTAATACTCACATTTATCAACAAAGTTTTCATTTTAATTAATTTAGTCTATTAAATTAACGTTTATTTTTAAAACATATGACAGACGTCTAGATTGAAAAATAATAATAATAATTATAAGTTAAAACCAAAAAAAAACAACCATACAATAAGAACCTTAACCGTATACTCTCTTTACATTTGCTTTCTCAAACTTTTAAAAGGTCCCCTACCCATGAAGAAGAAACGTTCTGATAATTTAGGTCAGCAACTCTTAGCTGGGGAGGTGTGGGGTTGTCCTTTGGTCTCCCACTTTGATCCTTTTTCTGTTGGGCATGCCCTTAACCCTCTCTCTCTCTCTCTCTCTCACACACACACACACAGATGTTATATATATATATATATATGCAGGAGTCATGGAAGGTGATGATTTTTCTTAACAAAGTCTGACGCAACACACCTTTTGAAAGTGAGACCAGCCAAAGCTTTATCAACACCCCATCCATGTTGGGCCGTTAAAGCAAACGACAAGACGGCTTTTCTCAGCCTTTGCTACTCACATTTGCAGCAAACCAGCTGACGTTTCCTCAAAGTTGACTGCTTTTGCTTTCTTTCTTTTTTTCCCCTTTCTTTTTCTTAACCTAAGCCTCCTGCTCTTTGTCGCATTCACTTTCAACACTACTAAAATACTTTCATGGTTTCATTAAACTATGTTTGGATTGTGATCTTGAAGGGGCTTCAATTCCTAGGCCCATGTTCCAGTCTCTTCTTTTCTTTCTTTTTTCTATTTTTTTTTTTGGGAATTTGAACTGTGTTGGGAGAAAAAATATAAAATTCAGTTGGAAGTGTATCGGTATTGGGATCTGCCGGTGCTTTTGTCTCACATTGTGTTCCGACACTGTCGTATAGGGAATGTCTGTTTGCTTTTCTTTGGTTCCAGTTTGGGTGCAGGAATTACTTATCCTCATTCGGGGAAAGGAATCAAATAAATGATATTTCATATATATGCTTTACGTATAATAGTCCTTGCTGGTGCCCATTATAACATGTGAGTGTGATGCCACCAAGTAATTTGCATATATTGATCTAAATAGATTGTCACGTCAATTTCTAATAAAAGTTACATCATTACTTACCATCTATTTGTATCATATTTATGTGCTTAAAAAGAGAGAAAAAGAGAGAATTCTTACGAGGCTCGTCTGTCTAACACATGCAAGGGTTTTGTTGCATCCATAAACTACATTTTGTCTCCGACAAGTAATCTAGTATGAGGAGGATCGGTCCCAAGCAAGCAAGCAAGTCGTTTGAAATTAAGTTACAATCCCAAGACGATGGGAACTCACTCTGAGTCCTGCTTTGGTGGTCAAAGAGCCATGATGAAGGCCTTTGTGCTGAGAATTAAAGGAGTAGACAGTGGACAAAGGGTTGCACCCATTTCCACTAAAATGTTCTTTTCTTTTGCCCTTTTGCTCGAACTGTCCAACCAAAGCTAGTACATGTCTGTTTAAAGGCCCATTGACACGTCACACACACGTGATTGTTTCATCACCCACCGACCTCTTGTCACATGCAGTGCTTAATTTTTAAAAAGAAAAAAAAATACTATATTAGTTTCTAGGGTTAGGGTTTTAATCAAATTTTAAGTTTTAATTCGTCATCAAATCAGTCTCTCCGACGTCCCACTTTCTTAAACGGATTCTTAAGAGATAATTATATTAATTCTCAAGTTGCTACTAATTAAAAAAAAAGTCACTTAAATCATGTCAAATTAAAAATTGCTTGTAGTTGTATAAATAAAAATAAAAATATATAAACTTTTAAAAATTATAAAAAAAAAATTGAAAAAAAGAAGGTAAAAGTGTTGCCAGTGAGCCACCCCTAGCCTGATCTAGGCCACCTCTATCTCTAGGGTGGCCGCCCACCCCTCTAATTTTATTTTTATTTTTCATTTTTTTCCCCTATTTATTATTATTCAGCCAACTATAATGACTGCTTTTGTATTTTATTTTATTTTTATTATTATTATTATTATTATTAAAAAAAAAAAAAAAAAATCTTACTTTGCCCAAAAAGTATAACCCGCAATGGGGTCAAACACAAGAACCAAAGAAAAGGGAAAGATATGGCTAAATCTCCATACTGGATCAGAGTGGTTGGTTGCAACTTGCAACTTGCAACTGAATGGGAGCCAGTAATGGCAGGCTAGCCCAACATCAAACAGCCAAGACTTTCTCTCGGTGACAAAATCCTCCAGCATAGATAACACCCCTAGTCAATAAAATTAAATTCATTTCCTCAATTCAGTAATCCATTGAAACTCTTTCTAACTCCATAAACTTTAGCAATTGAAAATATAGGTTACAAGCAGTCACTATGTGCAACTCTAATTAGGTGTAAGAATCAAAAACACATCACCAAGAATCCAGGTGCAGGGAGACAGAAGCTACATAATTATTTTTTTAATACAAAGTCTTTATGTCCACAGCAAAACCTTCTTCATTCCACGCACCACTACAACTGGGAATTCTATTGTCGAGAAATTGGTGCCATTGGCATGGATGATGATTGGCTGTAGACATTACCATCAGGACCCTGAAAACCCTGGTAAGAATTTGTAGGAGGTGTTGTAAAGGGAGAAATCCCATTTATTGGCGCCCCAATTGTCTGATAACCAGGCATTGAAGGTGGGTGCTGTTGGGCCATGCCATAGCTGTATGGTCCACTAGTTATTGATCCAGCAGTCTGCATGAACTGGGGCACCTGGTATTGTGGCATAGGTGGTAGCGGTGGCAGCGGTGGAGGAGATGATGAGGGTGGAGGTGGTGGCTCATGTGGAGTAAACTGTTGGCTGGTGGTAGACATATTGTGTTGGATAGAGTCAGGATGAGGGAAAGGAGGAACCGGTGGTTGTTGAAGATTTTGAGATGGTATGTACGAGGATTGGTCGTTATCGAGCTTAGGCCTCTTTTCGGAAGGGTATTCACTGGAGGATTCTTTCACTGGATTGCCTATGACACCCTCTGATGCAAGGGAGGATAGAACATATGACAGCATCTGGACCGAGGATGTTGATGCAGTTAGCTTTGCTGCCACTGCAGCAGCAGCAGACTTGCGCGGATCGTCCTCAATGTGGCCAGATTTTTCAGGAAAGGAAACCTGCCGTGTGTACATTACTGGAGCAGATTGTTCCCTATCCCCCGATATAAAGTTGTGAGGTGCTACGGGGGTTTGGGCTTCCTTTGGACTCTGCTCAGTTAGTGACTGAACTTTGTCTCTACTTAGTAACTGTTGGCAGATATTACCTGCCTGTTGTGACTGGGACTGCGCAGCCTGGAAAACAACACATAGGAAAAGGAAAGCATGCATATACTTAGAATCTGTACAAACTATATACCATGAAAATTAGTAGGAAATCATGTTAAAGCACAATAAGAGGAGAATTTAGACAATTGAGAGACTTCAAATTGCGTTCCAGTCTCGGTGAATGACTTTCTTTCTAAATATTCCCCACCCCAACAAAAATACAATAATAATAAATAAATAAAACACCTGAAAAATAAAGGACGTCCTATTTTTTTGGTGCAAATTGTTTCTTCAATACTCTAATGACAAAACGATGGATGACATATTTCACAGGAGGTCAGATACAAGAATTTCACATCCACCTAGCCATAAAATCTTCCACCAGCTGTTAGTTCCATCAAAGATTTGATTCCAATAAACTAATGTGAACCAACAAGCTACACTCGGTATCAATAGCCAATTAATAATTAATAGGATCACATTACATAGAAGTTCAGCCATCTACTTTAACTGAATGCATATGAAAAAGAGAGTACTTGCAGTTTAACATTTCACATGTTCAATTTGTTAAAAAGCATAAGAAAAGATATCCAGAAAGCTAACCAATACTCCTACCAAGTAGGGTTTATATGAGTGACAAACCTGAAGTTGGTTTCGGACTTGATCCAGCTTGAATTCCTGAAAACAAAACCATGTCAGCTTTATTTTGAACTAATCTCAGTATTCCATGCAAGAATATGTAACTATGGAGTGTTGGAGGTGGTAAGAAATTTTAATGGAGATACGGCTCGAGGACCTAATGGGTTTTCAATGGCTTTTTTCCAGAAGCATTGGAAGTATTAAAAGAGGACATCATGGCAGTTCTCAAGGAGTATCATGGCCCAGGGAAGTTCGAGAAGAGTTTAAATGCTACTTTTGTGTCTCTTATTCCGAAGAAAGATGGGTTGGCTCAAGTGGTAAGGGCTTCGTTCTTTGTGATAGTCTCATGAGGTCTAACTGTCTAAGGTTTGAATCCCCTTGAGTGCAAACAATTCTTTGGGGTTAACCTGCCAACGAAGCCAAAGTATTACCCGATCTGTGTGGAGGCGCTTTACATGGGTCCAAAGTTTATCTAACAATGGTGGATACACAAAGTGGCCCTGCCTTGGAGGCGTTCTTCATCATAAAAATTTTAAAAAAATAAAATAAAATAAAATAAAAGATGAGGCAATGGAAAATCAATGATTTCCGTCCAATTAGCTTAGTGGGTGGTGTATACAAAATTCTCTCTAAGGTCTTGACGAATAGGTTGAAATCGATATTGGGAAAGATTGTCTCAAGTTCTTTTTTTTTTAATAAGTAAATTTAGTTTTATTGAAAGCGTAAAGCGTCCCTACGTACACTGGAAGTATACAACAAGAAACACCTAACTAGAAAAGGAAAGGGAAAAAGAAACAAGAAAATCAGCAAAGCTAATGGATAAAGGGTACAAAAAAGCCATCAACCAGAGATATAGCGTATGGAGAAACAACTCTAACACCTCCTCTAGGGAGCTCTCTAGGTTCTCAAAACACCCAAAGTTTATTTCTCTCCAAATACACCAAAAAATGCATATAGGCACTATCTTCCACGTTGTAGCGCTCCTTGATCTCCCAGACTTCCACCAACAAGCAACTAGGTCTAGCACACTCCTAGGCATGACCCAAGAAATACCAAAGCGAGAGAAGATGTTCCACAGAGCGGAGGCCACATCACAATGCAGAAGAATATGGTCCATTAATTCCCCATCTCGCTTGCATAGGCAGCATCTATCTACAATGATTATGTGCCTCTTCCTGAGATTGTCCAAAGTAAGGATTCTTCCTAGAGCTGCAGACCATGTGAAGAAAGCTACCCTCGAGGGTGCTTGAGTCCGCCACACTCTCTTCCAAGGGAACCGAGTTCCTCCAGAACACGTCAAGGAACCAAAATAAGACTTAACCCTGAACACACCTTTCTTGGAAGGGACCCATCTAAGACAGTCTGCCCGATCTCTATTCACCCTGGTAGAGTGTAAAACTTGGAAGAATGAGGCAAAAACATCTACTTCCCAATCATGCGCCTCTCTAACAAAGCTCACGTTCCACTGAATGGACCCGCCCAAAACCTCCATATTGTCAGCCACTAATGCATCATTCACCCGAGCAATACCAAAGAGATCAGGAAACACTTCTTTCAGAATCATATCTCCGCACCACAAGTCATGCCAAAATCTAGTCTTACTCCCATCCCCCACTTCAAATCTAAGAAATGTGGAAAAGCTCTCCCATCCTTTCCTTATGTACTTCCACAACCCTACTCCAAAAGCCCCTGCAAACTCACGGGAGCACCACCCACCCCACAAACTACCATACTTGGAATCTACCGCAACTCTCCACCAAGCATCTCTTTCCATGCCAAAGCGCCACAACCATTTTCCTAACAACGCGCAGTTGAACAACACCAAATTCCTAATGCCAAGCCCCCCTTTTGAAATTGGGGTACAAACCTTCGCCCAACTCACCAAATGATATTTAAATTCTTCACCCATTCCACACCAAAGAAAATTTTGTTGTAGTGGTGGCAAAAGAATGTTTGGATAATCGGATTCGATCTTTGGAACCAGAAGTATTGTGTAAATTGGATTTGGAAAAGGCCTATGATCAGATAAACTGGGAGTTTCTATTATACCTGTTGAAGAGAGGTGGCTAGTTTGGATAGAACATTGAATATCTACATTCTACGGTGCGGTTTTCCCTTCTCGGCAATGGGTCTCCATCTGGTTTCTTTAGTGGTTCACATGGATTATGACAAGGAGACCCATTATCTCATTTATTGTTTGTTGTGTTATAAAGGTATCAAGTAGGATGATTTCTGCTACTGGGGACAAAGGGCTCGAATCTAGATTTTCGGTGGGAGTGAGGAATCATGAAGAGATGATAGTCTCGCATTTGATGTTTGCAAACGATACTCTGATCTTTTGTGAGCCTAATTGTGAACATCTCTATAACCTACAATGTCTATTCTTATGTTTTAAAGCAGTGTTGGGGTTGAAGATAAACTTATCCAAGTCAGAGATTGTTCCCATAGACGATGTGGGTGATGTTGAAGGGTTGGCTAGCATTCTCAGGTGTAGAGTGGCTTATTTGCCGATGAAGTATTTGGGTCATCCTCTAGGAGCTCCTTACAAGGCTTCTACCATTTGGAATGACATTATTGAGAAGAAAGAACATCGTTTGGCGGGTTGAAAGAGGCTTTATCTATCAAAGGGAGGCAGGTTGACTTTGATTAAAAGCACTATTTCGAACTAATCGACGTATTATTTGTACCTTCCCCCTATTCTGGTAGGAGTATAGATTGGAAAAACTACATAGGAACTTTCTTTGGAGGGGTATTGGTTAAGAGTTTAAATTTAATCTGGTGAAGTAGTCGAAAATATGTACTCTAATCATTTCAGGGGGTTTGGGGATGAAAAATCTAGTTCAGTTTAATCAAGCCCTTTGGGTAAGTGGTTATGGCCGTATGCTACGGAGAGGTGGTGGACACAAATATGATATTTAGGGGAAGTTGGTGTTCCAAGGACGTTGCAGGGCCATATGGTGTGGGAGTGTGGAAAAGTATAAGGAGTGGGGTGGGAAGGTTTTTTGAAATTTGTAAGGTATGAGGTAGGAAAAGGATCTACGATGCAGTTTTTACATGATTTATGGTTTGGGGAGTAGCCTTTGAAATTCTCTTTTTCGGAAATATTCACTATTGCTCGTGCAAGGATGCATGGGTGGTAGATCCTATGTAGTCCTGAAATGGAAACCTTCATTGGAATATATTCTTTACAAGACCCGTGCATGATTGGGAGGTGAAAGTGATCTTTGATTTCTTGGAATTGTATTCCCAAGAGTAATGCACAGAGGTGACGATAAAATGTGTTTGATTCCTTATAAAAGCAAATCGTTTGAAATGAAGTCTTACTATCATGTTTTATCTACTCTGGTGAGTGCCCATTTTCCTTAGAAGAATATTTGGAAAGTTAAAGTTCCCTCGAGAGTGACGTTCTTTGTGTAGACAACAACTTTAGGAAAAATCTTAACTTTGGATAATTTACAAAAGAGACATGTTATTGTGGTCTATTGATCATCTCCATCATTGTGAGGTTGCAAGAGAATTACGGAGCTCACTTTCCAGTTGTTTGAGGTTGCAAGGGTTATGCCTCGAATGGTGAGAGGTTTGTTGGTGCGTTGGAGGGGACAATTAGGACAATGTAATGTTTTGAAATTGTAGAGGTTGGCTCATTTATGTTTAATGTGGTGTATTTGGAGAGAAAAGAACGCAAGGAACTTTGAAGATCATGAGATGGCGATGTTAGAGTTTAAGAAGATGTTCCAACCCCTTTATACATGGATAGTAGCGTTTATTAGATTGCTTGTTTCTAATTTCTGAGTTTTTAGAGTTTTGTTCTTCTTTTTTATACGTTAGGGGTTCTCTTGTATTCATGTGTACTAGAGTTGCGCGCCTCTACGCTTTTAATGAATTTGAATTACTTACAAGAAAAAAAATGTAACCATGGAGTAGTCTGGCCAACTAACCTGCTCCTGGAGAGCTTCTCTTAAATGAGACACAAGACTTGTTCTTGATGACTCAACTGCCGTTAGTTGTTCAATACAGTCCCTCAATACAGCATGCTGCCCCTGCAGCTCCTCCACAAATGCAGATCCATGGAATTTCCCTATTAAAACAAACAGTTCAGAGAAACGAAAGATCCAGGAAGATGTGAGCAACAAAAGTCCCAATGACATAAATCATGGACAACCAATAAAATATACTGCAGACTTGATTTATACATTTTAATCTGGATTTAAGATTGGGTTGGTTCTGGATATGAATATTTATACTACAAGTTATTGAAGTTTAATCAATTGCGTGTCTATGTATTTGATACATAAGTATTTTCTATCTTTTGATAGGTTATAATTTTTTTTTTTTTTGATAGGTATTTTCTATCTTCAGGTCAGAGTGTCAGACAATGACAGTAGTTAATACTGAGATCCAAGATTCCAAAAACTGGGTCAGTTATATAAACTGTCTGAAATCCATACACATAGCAAATTGATTAAAAGCAGTCCTAATTCTTTCTTTTGACTGCATAATCTAGGTGGAAATCTATCCTAATCATATTGCTACAAGAAGCACAAATCGCAACTCGTCAATTACTAGTCAAATGGAGTCCCTTCAAGATTTTCTTCCAACAAAAAAAACTAATGATGATGGCAGCACCCAAAAAAATCTTCATCTAGTTAAAATAAAACCTGTTTCTTAAGTTGTAAAAGGTGAAAAGAACGTCATACAATAGTAGCCATAAGAAACTTCAACCAAAACTCCAGCTAACATCTACACATCCTAGTCCAGCAATACCGTGCCAAAATTTTGCAAGGCAGTGACATTTAGCAAGTCTTCAATATTTCTAGAAAAAAATTTTGATTCATGGAAAAACATATCATGGCCCAGCTGCGCTGATCCAACACGAATTAACTTTTAAATTTAGAACATGTAAAACAAGCTTCAACTTATGTTCGTGAGCATGCATCAATAACAAGCGATAAGGATACATATGAATGGCATGAAGAAAAAAAATCCAAAGTTTATTATGAACAGAATAGAATAAGAAAATTAAATGTAATATATTAATTACTATAAAATGAAAAGAAAAGAAAAGAAAAAAAGTAATAGAAAATGTGTACACATGCAAACATGCTTACACATAGATCACAACAAATGCATCGATTGAAAGTTTAGGAAATGATTTATAAGGATACATATGAAGGGAATACCTGAATTAATATCACTACCAATTTCCTTATCTACTTTCTCAAGACTGCTAATAGCATTCCTACATTTGCTCAATATACCGTCTTCATCCAACTGGCCACCATAAACGACATGATAATCCGAAACTATTTTTTCCAATATATTTCCAGCAGATGGTCTCTGTTAAAAGAATGGAAAGAGAGATGCAAATAGTTCACAAGTTGTATATAATAATTCACTATCCATGCAAATATATGGGAAGATCAGAAAATTTGAATTACCAGTTTCGAGTTCAAATTCTTTCCATTTCTATTACTATTTTCCAGGTGCCTACCCGCAAGCTCTTCCTTAAGAATTTGCCCCCGAGAACCAAAAACTTTTCTTTCTTCCCATATACCAATCTGCATGAGAAAGAAATTAGAAATGCACTCCATGCTAATTTACCAATAAAAAAATTCAAGCATCTGGTACTTCTACAACAGAGGAGGAAATCATCAAATAAATACAAAGAATAAAAGCAAAATTACAGAAGTTTAAAATAATAACAGTCCTAAAATTTAAAAATGCCCTAACCGTCCTAGAGCAAAAGCATAACGACAATCAAGTACAAACTTTATCATTCATTCTAGTTCAATCCTACATAAATTTACCATAAAATTTCAACTTTGATGTCAGACTTGGTTGAAGATATAGTGAATTTCCAATACATATAACAAAAACAAAGACAGGATATTGCATTAAACAAGACAAAAATATGAGAGGGAATGTGCGACAGGGAAGTCCGAACATAAACTGCTTATCCTTCATAAACATAACTTAGAAGACACCAGTATCCCGATAGACTTAACAAGCACATATCTGCATATTTTTTTGAAGTGTTTGGTTGCATACATTTCCCTGGAGCTAATTCCCCTACGAAGAGGAATATTTATTCCACTCAAAAAGGAGAGAAATAGTTATTTCTTGAGTAATGGAATGGGTTTTTCAAAAAAAAAAAAAAACCCTTTTTTAATGCAAACCTAAATTTTCTTTTAAAAAAAAAAAAATTAAAATTATGGGTGGCTGGCCACCCTAGCAGAAGCATGGGGTGGTCCCACCACCGTTGGAGCCCCTCCCCGAGGGAATCCAAGGGTGGCCAGGCGGTGGCCGCAACCACCCCATGGTTGGGGGGTGGTCGCAGCTACCCCTGTGGTTTTGCCATGGTGCCAGGCCACCAAAGAATTTTTTTCATTTTTTTTATGCATGTATTGTCATCAAACTACAGAATAGGAATAGCTATTCCATTCCATCTTCTTTCATTCCCAATAATAGGCATTCATTTTCTTAATAAAATAGTCATTCCGCATACCAAACGTGCCCTTAAAGTTAAAAGAGTAGATGGTGTGTTATTGTTAGTCGTAATATGTTCAATAACATTTCAAGCACTGTATTCTGCATGGTGAGCATCTTTTATAAGGTGCAGTTATCAACAAAACAAAAGGCTCAGAGTACAGTATCAACTTAACACAGGGAAAACAGACATACCAGTCGAAGTGCAGCATTCCTTCCAAACTCATCCCCACTTTCAGTCACATCACGAAGAGCATCTGGAAGAACCTTCCAAAATTCACCAACAAACTCTGAACCCTTTCGCCTACTATTCTGCAATATGTCATTTGCAAGATATAGAAAGGCCAATCTCTGCTCGCGTGGAGAACAATGAAACTGACGATCCCATGTTTCGACTACTTGTTTTGCTTTATTCATATGGAATATACACCAATGTGATAGAGCTTAATTTCATTAAGGATAGCAAACTCAGTAATAGCCTCAAATTACTAGAGGAACCGAATGAAATAATTGCTCAAACAAGACTAGCATCTATTGTTTCATTTGACCAAAGGTGGGAAAACACAGTAAAACAGTCTGCAATCTTATTGAAGGAGTGGCATGAGAGCAAATTACAATATCCAACTGAGCTATCAATCATCTTAGACTCCTTACAAGGAGCATTAACCAGTCTAGTTACACCGCTCATTAAAACAAAAAAAAAAAAAAAAAAAAAAAAAAAAAAAAAAACACCATTCTATTTAAACCTTTCTTTCAGAGCAGTGCGCAAGTAAACACATGGGTTACCATTTGTCATCGCAAATCAAACTTTACAAATAGAGGCTAAACATATAAGTGAAAAAAGCTGAAAAATCCTCTTAAACAAGATAGAACCAAAAACAAATAGGTAAGAAAAACATTATCCACATCTATACAATGTCATCAAAAGGATACTCTCTATACTAGCTTGTGAGTTGTTGAGCTTGGCTAGCTTTTCCACTAAAATCTGTGGATTGAATGTACTGCCCATTGATGCTGACAATAGTTTGCCCAACTAATGACCACAATGCAGACCTCTAAAAGTGAAGTAACCTTCAAGGAAGAAAAAAGAGAAGAAAAACAACAATCAAAATAGATTCACCACCCACCAAGATAACTTAAAGCACAGCACAGCACATCAAAGATATAGAAATACTATTTCATTAATATCTAAGTAACCCTTCCTAACAAAACCAAAATCCGGTCAAGTTTTCCAATCAAACAAAACAGACACAGTTTCTTTATTAATCGTAAGGCGGTGAACCATCAAAGAGTATCTTCCTACTCAGTGTACAAGAGATATCACTAATCATTGCTGGACAAGAAGCCAAGGAGCCCTTGTGTTTGCAGACACGCATGAGCCATGTACAAAGTTTCTCGTGGACACATATTTATGAAAACCTTGCTTTCGACACTCTGGATGCAGCTGAGGCCTCTTCCTTAGAACTTCCTTTCGAGGAAATGGAGGTCTTAGAGGTGGTGAAATGCATGAATCGAGACAAGGCACCAGGTCCTGATGGGTTCTCTCTTGCGTTTTTCCAAGACTGCTGGGATGTGATCAAGACAGATCTCATGGGGGTATTCTGGGCTTTCACTCTCATAGCAAGTTTGTCAAAAGCATTAATGCCACTTTTATTGCCTTAATTCCGAAGAAGTCTGGGGCTGTGGATCTTAAGGATTTTCGTCCTATCAGTCTTGTAAGTGGTGTTTACAAGATCATTGCAAAAGTCCTTGCAAATAGACTTAAAAAGGTTGTGGAGAGGATTATCTCATCCCCTCAAAATGCTTTTGTGAAAGGTAGGCAAATTCTTGATTCAGTTCTTATAGCTAATGAGTGCTTGGAAAGTCGCATCAAATCCGGTGAACCAGGGTTACTTTGCAAGCTGGATATTGAGAAGGCCTATGATCATGTCAATTGGGATTTCTTATTGTATATGATGAGAAGATGTGGCTTTGGGGAGAGATGGTGTTCCTGGATAGCGCATTGTATTTCCACGGTGCGGTTCTCTGTTTTGGTGAATGGCGCCCCAACTGGTTTTTTCAGCAGCTCTCGTGGCCTTCGACAAGGTGATCCTTTGTCACCTCTCTTGTTTGTTATTGTGATGGAGGCTCTTAGTAAGTTGTTCTCTGCTACTGTCCAAAGGGGCTTCCTATCAGGTTTTTCTGTGGGTTCTGGCAGCAGTGAAGTGATTAACATTTCTCATCTATTGTTCGCAGACGATACTTTAGTCTTTTGCGGGGCTAATTCTGATCATCTTCATTATCTACGTTTGTTACTTCTGTCCTTTGAAGCTGTTTCAGGTTTAAAGATTAATTTGGCTAAGTCTGTTATGGTTCCTGTGGGTTATGTGGATAATATGGGCGATTTGGCTTGCATCTTGGGCTGTGGAGTTTCCTCTCTTCCTATAAAGTACCTTGGTCTTCCGTTGGGGGCCCCTTTTAAGGCTAAGTCCTGTTAGGATGAGGTAGTAGGTAAGATTGAGAGGCGGTTGGCTAGCTGGAAGCGATTATATCTGTTGAAGGGTGGTAGGGTTACTCTTATAAAGAGTACTCTCTCCAATCTTCCTACGTACTTCCTCTCCCTTTTCCCTATTCCCTCCAGTGTCGCTAGTCGTATAGAGAAGTTGCATCGAGATTTCTTGTGGGGTGGCATAAGCGAAGAATTCAAATATCACTTGGTTAGTTGGTCCAAGGTTTGTTCTCCTATCTCTGAAGGTGGTTTGGGCATCCGGAACTTGAGGATTTTCAATAAGGCGCTCTTAGGGAAGTGGTTGTGGCGTTATGCTTATGAGAGAGAGGCTTTGTGAAAATCTGTTGTGGATGCAAAGTATGGTTCTACTTGGGCTAGTTGGTGTTCCTTAGACCCCCCTGGGTCTCACGGAGTGGGGATTTGGAAGAACAATAGAAAGGGGTGGAGCTTGTTTTGTAGCTATACCAGACTTATCTTGGGAAATGGGTCCAAGATCCGTTTTTGGGATGATGTGTGGTGTGGGGAGACGTCCCTCAAGGAAGCTTTTCCAGTTTTGTATGACATAGCTTGTGTCAAGGATGCTCTCGTGGCAGACCAGTTGGTAGTGGTTAGCGGGTCCTATTAGTGGGACGTCAGATTTTTTCGAGCGGTCCACGACTGGGAGGTGGACGTCATGGCTTCCTTCTTCTCTTTACTGTACTCCTCCAGAGTTGTTCATGATGGGGGAGACCGGCTCTAGTGGTCTCTTTCTCACAAAGGGTCTTTTGATGTTAGTTCTTTCTATAAGGCTCTTGCTTGCAAAGATGCTATATTTTTTCCCTGGAAAAGCATTTGGCGGACCAAGGCTCCTTTGAAAGTGGCCTTCTTCACTTGGACGGCAGCGCTTGGAAAAATCCTTACCTTGGACAATCTCAGAAAGAAGCGTGTCATTGTGATTGATAGATGTTGCATGTGCAAAATGAACGGGGGAGACTGTGGATCACCTTCTTCTTCATTGCGAGGTTGCACGCGCTCTTTGGTATGCCATCCTTAGTCACTTCAGTCTGTCTTGGGTGATGCCTCTTCGGGTGATAGACTTATTCGCCTGTTGGTGGACGGGTGGACGCTCTCGGAGTGCGGTCGTGTGGAAAATGGTTCCTTGTTGCCTTATGTCGTGCTTGTGGAGGGAACGCAACGATAGACAGTTTGAGGACAAAGAAATAACCATAGAGGAGCTCATTTCCTTTTTTCTTCATTCTTTGTACTCTTGGACGGCTGCGTATCTTGCACCTCTAGTGATTAGCTATAACGATTTCCTTGTTTTGTTTTCTTCTTCTTCTTAATTGCCTTTCTTGTATACCCCCTGTGTACTTGATTGCGCTTTGCGTTTTTTAATAAAACCTCTCTTACTTATCAAAAAAAATGTTGATGGGGTGTTTGGCCACCCTCAGCCTTATGGAGATGGTCAACCATCCCTAAAACAATGAGAAACAAGGAGTGGCAACACAACTTTTAGAGGTGGCCGAACCACTCCTCAGCCTTGAAGGGGTGTTTGGCCACCCCTAAAAGCCTTCAAGGGGTGGTCGACCACACTTCAACCCCTTCTCTCTTTGTTTTTTTTTTTTTTAACAAAAAAAATAAATAAATAATTTAAAAAAAAAAATCTTTCGATTTTTTTTCCTCCAAAATGGAGACAATTTGTGTGTTTCAAATCTAAAATATGCACATGTAAGTCACGTATGCCATTTTTTATCCATTTTATTGCCAACATCTAATGGATGGGACGAACCGCAACAAAATGGCAGTTTGAGGGGACCAAGTGTCACAAAATGGTAGTTTGATGATGTTTTGGCAAATATTAGTTTAGGGCAACCTGGGCATTTCATGTCCAAAATATGCACGTGTAAGTCACATGCACCATTTTTCCGTCCATTTTAATGCTAACCTATAACGGATAGGCTTTTTTGCAACAAAATGGTAATTTGAGGAGTCAAGTATTACAAATGGTAGTTTGGTGGTGTCTTTACAAAAGAGGTGTGAGTTTGAGAGGTAAGTATATTTTCCCTAAGAAAAAGGTAAAACAAAGTTCTGGTGACACCAAGCAAAATGGCCAGAGCTTGCTGTCTTTTTGGCAGCAATAACTTTTTACGATGGCAGAAACTACATCAATTATGACCAAATAAAAAAATAAATGGGAATATGCAAACGAATTCGAAATCCTTCGTATTCTTTGCCAATTTTGTCACACATTGAGACTTGCTCATGGCACACAAAAGCGACCACACATCACTCTCTTCATAAGGTTTCTATCTTCGGATTTAAGGCACATATGAAGCAATCCACAAGAGAAATTATAACAATCGTAATACAAATAAAAACAGTTAATAATAGCCTTTTAAATAAAGCAAAAGTAATCTAAACCCTAAAAAATTGTTTCTATCCTGCGCATACTGTTCTACCTATGAAGCATTTACTGCAAAAACTACTCAAAAATTACTCAGACAAATAAAAGATAAAGAAGGGTACAGACACTTGAATTAAGTTAAGGCCCAATAATTAAAGGGAAATTACATGAGAGTAAAGCCCTATGGCAAAGCAAGACAAAGAGTTTAGACAAAAGCATTTAGAAGCCCTAGAGCTTGAACGTACCAGTCGAGAAGAATGCAGGTGAGGCACGGGATAGAATTAGCGGCGGGTGAGAATAGCGTGGTCGAACTCTTCTTCCATGGAAAAGGGATTTGGATGGGATTAGTGGTTTGTTTGGTAGGGTTTTGAGGAAAAAGAATTTGCTTCAGTGCGTTGTCGTTCGGTGGAGACGGGGTTACTGTACCAATTGGAGTTCCGGGAACCGGAGAAGAATCTCGGAGAGAAAGAGAGACCTATGTCTTCTGTGTTCGGCGTGGCTTTAGGCTACTGACTTCAACGTGAGAACTAAAATTGTTAATGCCCCTGGTTTCAGGGATTTCGTCCTGTGAACTGACGAAGTCTAGAGCAGCATCTTTCAGGCACACAAAACCAACCGGGCAATATAGCGTGACGACACCGTTTTGTGGCATGTGAAATTGTGGATAGATTATAGATATGCGAGTTTAGGCTATAAAACTCACCCCACTCATTTTTATCTCATTTGTTGAATAAATCAAATTTCAAAACCTGACCTATTTAATTAAATGAGTTATAATCATTATCATAACTTGCTAATTTTATATTGAAATTGTGTTTAGTTCACAAGCCGTGTAAAAAATGATAGTCTTAAATATCGTGTGTCGGATTCGGATCGTGTCGTGTCGATACACTGGTATAAAATTATACAGGTAAATCCTAATTATACACATTTAATTAAACGGTTCATATCCCTTTACCATAATTCGCTAATTTTATATTTGATTCGTTGGTCATGTCACAAATTGTTAATCCTAAAAATATATGAAATCATATAAATGGTAATTAGGAATCACGATCCCCTGAAATTCGTTGTCAATCCCTAAGGTATGCACGGGGCTCATCTACTCAAATTCGGATTCTCAATAATTACTTGCTCAGTTTGTTGACGATCCAAATAATTAATTGTGAGAGAACCTTTTATGAAGTTCATTTGTACTAACATGTGGCGTTTCACATGGATCATCTTTCACTTGTTGTCTAAATTGCTAATAATTTAAATCAACAAATATACCAAATCTCAATTTCACGTTCTCTCAATAATCGATAATACAAGACTCACTTATTTAAAATAGGTAGAATGCACACCTATAAATCTTCTCTTTAATACTATCAGAATTACATACAATTCCAAGTGATTTGGTAATTAGGTTACACAAGGTACGAGGCTCAAAAGATTTACAATAAGGTCAACATCGGTGATTCAGTAGAGAGTTTTATTTATTTATTTCAATGCTAATTAATGGAAATCAGTTGTCCAATACGAGAATATAAATTGTTTTTGTATCCGAAAAATTGATTTAGGTTAGAATCGTTAGCAGAAATATTGTTAATCATTAAAATTAGAAGAGGACCAAAATCAAACGTAATGTCCAATTATTGATAATTATATGCCAAAAGTTCAAAAGAAAAAAGAAAAAATCTGTTTATGAAAAATCACCGGATATTGGTAAATAAAAGTATTAATAAATAACTCAAAACATAAAATATTAAAAATTATTTTTATTTTTACGTCACATCATAACCAAAAAATAATCTCAAAATAGCGTAATCAAAGTCAAACGAAACCTTAAATCTTAATCACCTTGCATTAATTAAAAGTAAATACTTATCAAACAAAAAAATTAAAAGTAAAACAAAAAATCTGAGAGTTTGGACGCTTGGGCTAAGAGCCTAAGAATAACATAACGGGCCTCAAGTTTTTCAAGAGCTGAGGAGACATAAAGGCCCACAAGAACCAGTCCTAAAAAGTGTCTCCCCCAACCCAATTACCAATGGAGGTGGTTTCCAATATAATGACAAAGAAATTAATTAGACGTATTTTTAACATGGTTAATCTCACATGCATTTTTTTGAAAAAAATATATGTATGTTCTAATGACAGTAAATTTAATAGATTGAATTTGAAAAAAAAAAAAAAAAACTTTATTTCCAATATATTTTGGGTGTGCAATTTTTTCTGACTAACTTGAGTCTATCTCACTTTCATAAAAAAATTATGAACTTCTTAAGTTCATTTGAATTGAGTTCATTTCAATAGTAGCGCATTAGCTTTTATATATATTATTATTATTATTATAGAGAATATGTGTATATTTGTTTGTGTGTGGAGTTTATTTATTTATTTATTTAAAAATGTGTTATGATGTGATATAAAAGTAAAAGTTATTTTTATATTTTTACGAATGGGTTTGTATCTTTTTGTTGTGTGTTAACATTTTTGTTTTGATAAAAGAAAAAATAATAATAATAATAATAGAGAACACGAATGTTAACAAATACAGCCCATATTATCTCAAAATTCTAAATTAATTGTCCCTACTATAGTGCTTTTGAGCCTCGACAAGGATCCTCTCTAGTTGGTCTTCGCCGGAGAGGAACCGGTCTTTGTTATATAAGGGTAGAATTGTAATTTTACATCTTACCCTTTAAATACAAGAACCGGCTCCTCTCCAATTGAGACCAACTGGAGAGGATCCTGATGGTTTGGGCCTAGGGGTATAAACTTATACACTCGTAAGAATTGGATAGCTGCGCGCGATAAAAATATAATAACAATATGACAATCATAATCAAGATGTTCATAAAACAAAAAAAATAAAAATAAAATGTACGTATAATACCATGGCATTAAGAAAATGCAAAAAACAAACAAAATTACATGAATTAAAATTAAAAATGGGTCAACTTATTCATTCATGCAAGTGGTTATGACTATGGTCTCCTCCTGGGCGTGGGGTTCCCATCAAATAGATTATCAATGGAGGTCTCTATGTCTTCAGGCTGATACTTCACATACTTCTCTGTTTGTCTCCCATCGTGCAAGTATTGCGAGAACCTCCCCAAGAACGACCGGTACGCCGGTATCACCACCGCCGATATCGAGACCCTTAGCTCCGACTGAAGCTGCTCGTCGCTCACCACCCACGTGCTCTGTGTCTTGTGGATCTCGTCGAACATCTGGTTGAAGCTCTTGAACCGCTCCTTCAGCACCGGCCTGACCACCTTCCCATTCACGTTCAACCCCTCGTGGCTTAGACACCCTAAAAGCTTACTCCATGTCTCCCTCTGGTAGTTCTTGTGGTATTGCCTTAAATTCGACGATCGCTTGCGGGACCACGTGTCGCCCATCAGGTCGTGGATCTCCGTGGGCCCTTTGGTCTTCTGTAAGATGTACCGCCCATTGTTCATCATGAAGATGTTGCTCAACCCCACGTCCTTGTACAATTTTGCCTTCGTTTCCAGACTGGAGTCCAGCAATTCCATCACTCTCATCAACTGCAACGAAAATGGTGTATGGCTTTCGCTTTCATTCTGATCGTCGAAACTCTGTGTTATGTCATGCGATGGCCTGCTCATTGAGTCGGCTCGTTCGAACCTATACTGCTCCCTGAAGACTTGCTCCAAGGTGCCCTTGTACTCGCATGCGTACTTTAGGTAGTTCATTGTGTACCGAGTTAAGGGGTGCACCGCACCGCCCGGTACTGGGGTTTTCCCCGTATCGGCCTTGATCGAGTTCTCGAGATCGGCAAACATGAGTATCGCTGCCTCGCCAAGCCGGTACCGAGCCGTGGTCGTCTCTGTCTTGAGCTCGTTTTCCCACTCATTCTCGAACAAACCCTCCATGGCAGGGACAGCGTCACGTAAGGTCTCGTACATGTCTAGGAACTTGAAAAGCTTCTCGGCAGAGCGCTGCTTCGTCATCGCGACAGCCTCGGCGAAGTTTAGGAGCTGTATGAGGACGCCGCGAGTGATGTTACTAAATAGGCCACTAGCGAGCGAGGGATGGTCTGAGAAGACCAAATCGGCGAGGGCCTTCTCGCCGGAGAAGGACACCGTGGTGCATTGTTTGAAGGCCTCGATCCACGTGGCGATCTCTCGCTCCAATGCCTCCCATTGCATTTTGTGGACGTCGTCGATGCTGTGGTTCTCGAACCCTAACTTTTGCAAGCTCTCTTCGAACGCGTTACTTCTCGCAACTGCATAGACTTGGCAGCACTCGGATTCGTATCCACCAGATATCATCTCCTTCGCTACCTTGTTCAAGCTTGCTACGACCTCGTCGGGGTATCCCGGAAAATCGGTCTCGTGATGCCCGGTGGATTCGAATAAATCTACTTGTACCTGCTGATCTTGCTTCCCTTTCACATTGGAGTCGTCGATGATCCTAGAATCTTCTAGAAGCAACTGGAATTCCTCCTCCAAAAACGATATCGCTCTCTCGTGAATACCTTCCATGCGATTGATCAGCAAAGAACGACGAGACTCATCCGGTTTCAACTCACGGAGACATTTTGTTAGCTTTGATACCCGATGCACAACTACGAGAAAGGAGGATTCCACCTCAGGCTTTGAGACCTTTGCTTCAACGAGATCTAAGAACTTCTCGAGCAACTCGTGAGGGATATCCACCGAAACTGTGTCATTTTCCTTGTCGTCATCTTTCTTATCGCTAAGAGTCGAGAGAAACTCATCAACAGCCTCAAAAACCTCATGGAGGTCGCAATGAGGATCCGAAACAGCCTCAGAGTGAGTATGTTCCTCTTCAATCTTCTTCCCCTTTGCTTCATCTTCCTCATTGATCTTCTCTCCCAATGACTCCGTATCAGATGCTGGTTTTGCGTCTGTTCCCTCTTTGTGGCCAAAATTGTTAGACTTTTCAGGTAGGTTGGTCTCCATTGTTGTGGAATATTACTCACTTTGATGTGAATCATTATTGGAAAAGGGAGAAGGAGGGGTTTGAAGAATAGAGATCCGAAGTCAGAGGAGAATTATCTGTTTGTTTATTTATTTATTTTGCTGTTTTGGATGGATTTTGAAATGGTCGTCGTAGCAATGAGCGAAAGTGAGATATACAAGGGAATGTACGGACGATAAATGTCTAAAACTCTTTTTAGTGTCTTTATGAAATTCTTATATGTGGATATGACATCTTATTTTTAGTAAAAAAGCTTTATAGGATCCTTTTATGTTGATACCCTATTTTTAATTTTTTTTAAAAAAAAAGCTTCTCTCTTTCTCTCCCCTCATCCCTCTTTTCTCTACCTTTCCTCCATCCCACCGCACAACTCTCTCTCTCTCCCTTCGTGTCTCTCTCATTTTTCTCCTCTCTCTTAGTTTGACTTCTTCTATCTCATATAGGATCCACAAAGAGAGAGAAAAGATAACCCAAATCTGTTGTTTTATGAGAGAGAAAGGAGAAATGAGAGAGAGATAGGTAGAGTTGTGCGGTGCCATGGTCCATGGAGGAAACAAGGGAGAGAGAAAAGAGGAATGAGGGGAGAAAGAGATTAGCATTTTTTTTAAAAAAAAATAAAATAAAATTACGGTAGCACTACTGTGAATATATAAAAAAAAAAAATGCATTTAATATATATACATTTTTAAGGAAAAATGATACATAACCGCTCAAACTACCATTTCATTATCAATGTTCCCTCCAAAGTAACAGTTGTGTCAATGCTCATAAATTATCAAAAAAATGTTAATGTCCCTCCTAATGGACAAATACCCTTTATAAAATTATTTGTTTTAAAAAAATAAAAATAAACACTGGTTTTTTGTTTGTTTGTTTATTTTTTATTTTTTTAAAAAAGTTGTTTTTATAATTTTCAGTTATTTTTTCATCTTCACTCATTTTTCTTTTTTTAATTTTTTTTCCTTTTTTCCTTTAATTTTTTAAATTTTGGTTTTTTTTTTTTATAAAAAAATTTGTCTTTTAAAAAAATTAATTTTTGTTTTTTTGAATTTATAAAGACAATTTTGTCGTATTGAAAAAAAAAGTTAAGCTAATTTTTGTCTTTTTATTCGTCTTAAGGGGGACATTGACACAATTAGTAATTTAAGGGGACATTGACAATTAAATGATAGTCTAAAGAATACATATGTATTTTTTTTTTTGTTATAAATCTAAAATGACTTGCTGCAAGTCATACGGACACTGTAATTTTTTAACAAAAGAAATAAGTGTCGCCTCATTTCATTTTAGAAGGATGCAAGAAGAATGTTAGTAGATGCTTCTATCTTTAAGTTGGAGGATGAATGTTGTAGCTCATTTTAGTGTTTTTCTGAGGTCTTTTTATGTTGATATGACACGTTATATTTTTGAATAAAAACTGAAAAAAAGAAAAGAAAAAAAAAACTGTAATTTTTATTTATTAAAAATAAAGCGTCATACTAGCATAAAAAATAATAATAATAAAAATAGTAAAAAGCAACTCTTAACATTTTTTAAGTTGAAAATAGGATGGGAGGGAGCGGTAGAGTTGGTTTTGAAATCGTTGACCGTTGACCGGCATCCCGGGACGTCGTTTTGTGCTTCCCGCTACATGGAGCTCGTTTGGCGGGAAACGAAGGGGTTGGAAGAAGCGGTGTTTTGTGCTTCCCGCTACAAGCATTTCTTTTTCTTTTTTGGTTTATTTGTTTCTGGGAAAAGGAAAAAAAATAATTGAAATATTGAGCAGGTTCGCATCTCAAAAAATAAGTTTTCTTACTGTTCCTTTTTGCTGTTAGTCTAAACGACATAGAAGCCGGATCCGTGGAAGAAGGTGCTTGCTTAGAAGATGGCTTTGAGCTGGTCCAATATCTGCTTCAGGTTGTAATAGCTATAACAAAAATTGAAAAATCTTAAATGGGATAAGAAATAGGTTTTGGGGCTTAGTTTTAAATTATTATTTATTTCAAAATCTTAAATGGATAAGAAATTAAAAATCTAATTATTTAATTAATACTCTTAACACATTTTTACTCTTTTAATAACTGAGAAAAAATATCTGAAATATTTAATCAAATAAGAGGTAAATTATACTATAATATCGTGTCAAATCATTTATCTTAAAAAAAAAAAAATATATATATATATATATAAACTTGTTTATTTAAATAATATTCTTAACACAAGTTTTTCCACGATCTCTAGGGTTATGTTATTGTTATTGTTGCATGTCCAACAACAGTGTTATTATTTTAAAATTTTAGCTACTAGTTTCAATAGAAAACTCTAACAAATTATCTATCAAACTCTTTACTCTATATAAATATTATTTTTCAATGTATTTTTTATTCTAAAAGGGAGGAAGAGATGAGGGATAAAATAATAATAAAAAAGAGAGAAATGTTAGAGCTTATTATAATGTCTTTCTCGAGTTTTTCTACGCTGATATGATACCCTGTATTTTTTAATAAAACAGGAGAGATAATCAAGCTGTAGTTTTTCTTTATTAAAAATAGGGTGCCATGTCAGCAAAAAAAAAAAGATTCTAGAAGGACACTGGAAGGAACTCTAATATTTTTCTAAAAAAGATTAAAATGTGCTACAGTAAACTTTCATATAAAAAAGTTCACTATAATAAAATAGACGAAAACACTTTATTTGAAAGTGTCCGTTAAAAGAATAAAATAGCTCATAATAGTTAAATATAATAACTATTATGAACCATATAAAGAGTTTGTTGAAGATGCACTCGTGTGCGTGGAACAAGAGTTTTTATGCAATTTAAACGGTGGGAAGTTGGTCGGGTTAGAGAGAAGGAGCAATTTGAAAAACAAATTATCAAGGCTAAAGATTAATTTTGTAATCAACAATTACGTTATTATCCGAGGGAAAATCAATATCCATTTGAGAATCATCGACGATCATTGAAATATGAAGAAATAAATGTTGAAGTGATAAATACTTGTACAAAAGATCTTATTCTGTATTTCACCGTTTACGCTTTTAAATGTAGAATGGGCTCGGGTTTTAGTTAAAATGGGTCGGATACAAATAAAATTAGTTTATTATACGCTCGAATCCGGCCCAAGCGGGATGTGATGTCACTCAGATACGGTCACAGATGTTGTCGGCAAACCCATCGAAATCTTCGAAAGCGTTATTCCTTTAATATCCTCGAAAATGGTCTACCTCTGAGATCTAATCAACTCTGAAGCCACAAGAGCTCAGCCCAATCGCTCGAAGGCTCAAGAACCGCGAGAAAAAGCAAAAGAGAAAAATGAGGTATTATTGTTTCAGAAGGAGACGAGTGTCCGTACGGTCATGCGTGATTGTGTGTGCGATATGCATTGGCACTGGGCTACTAATGCTTGCTCTGAGACCGGTTGATGATCCTCCAATGGACGTTGATTTTCCCTCGCTTTCTCGGAGTAGCGTCGTTGCCGTTGCGCCGGAGAATGGGAATCGGGGTCAGACAAAGAGAGGAGGAGGAGAGTCGGAGAGGAAGTGTGCGACTGTGGAGGAGATGGGAGAGGTGTTTAAAGGAGGATTCTGGAAGGAAAGTCTCCGAGTGAGAACAATTATTGAGGATCACTTCGCTCTAAATGGTATCTAACTTTTGGCGAAATTGTTATTTTTTTGGTGCTGTTTTTCGTTTCCGAGAAAAATGTATGGAGTATTGCAGGAATATTAACATGTTTTACGGTTCATATTGGATAGGGCAGTCAGTGGTTTTTGTTATTGTTGAGAAGGCTAACGCTTGGGTTCTCTTTTTAGCGAGAATATAATATAACATGCTAGACATCTGTTAAAAATATTGATCAAGTGATTAAATTTATCCTTTCCTGACATCTTAACATCTTAAATAAATTTAACATAATATATGAACCGAGGTCCTGAGTGCTGACATGAATTTTTATCCTATTTTCAATTAAAATAGTCTGTGTATATTTGGTCCTAAGCGTGAAGGGAGTATTAAACTACTAATTAAATAATTAAACTTAACAACACTATTCAATCCAAAAGTTTAACTTAATGGTTTTGGGACAAACTGTAATATAGAATTATTCTCAATTACGATATATTTTCAATGGGGGGCTTAATTATTTTTCAGTCCCACATGTATGCTCAATAGGTATTCCAGTTCCACTATGGTAACATTTCTCTTTTGCCCTTTTTTGTTTGGAATAAGGGTTTGTATAAGGTAGGTAACTGGGAAAGCATTTGGAAAAGATTTAAGCAGTTGGCTACCCAGTGCAAATTTTTCCCAGTTTAGTGGAGTGGTGTAAGCGGATGAAGATCCTTTAGACTTTCTAGGTATCTTCACAGTGGAGTTGTTAAAATCTTAACCATTGCTTTTAATTAAATGGTTCAGTTTTATTTTATTTTTGATAAGTAATTAAATGGTTCATGTTTCCACTCAAACATACAATTTAGTGTGTTACAATAAGTCAAGGAAAAATTAAGGATCATCTAGAGGTAGTAAGTGTTTGAAATGGCAAAATCTGAATCATTCCATTAGAAATTAATGATTAGAATTTTGTAGTCAATCATGTAAATGTAATCCAATTCAAGATGCGAATATCTCTCTAGATTCCATATTCCTATCAGATTCACGTCTTTAGTCTCCCTCTATGGGTACTTCATTCTGCGTTCTGATCTCATTAGAAGTATGCAAGGAAGAGTTTTGGGGTGAAAATCCAACAAGGGCTTGACTACACATTGAATTCTATGCTTCTGTAGAAGAAATTTGATTTGCAACTTGATATAATGCATATCTTCTGCTGGAAAAGAACCATTTTTAGGCGTGTTGATAGATTGATGGTTCAGGCGATCTATATGCTTCGCAAGTAGTGTTGGTTCCTTTTTCAATTTTCTCAAGTTCGATACAAAATTATTTTGCACTCATTTAATAGCCATAAATTAGCAATCCAATAATTGTTGTTGAGTTTTCTTCTTTTTCATTGAATTCACTATTATCTGCATGTGTGACGGTTCAAGAGGCATGGCATTTCTATATTCTAAACTGGTGCTTCCTTGAAAACCACTTGTGATATTCTGAAGGTCGCATGGTTTACTCTATCTCAGGTGCATCAAGAGTCCGAGGTCTTCCTCCGGAGCAGTTCTGCAGACATGGTTTTGTGATGGGGAAATCATCTGAGGCAGGTTTTGGGAATGAAATGTACAAGGTCCTAACTGCTGCGACGTTGAGTATAATTTTGAACCGGTCCCTAATCATTGGGCAAACCAGGCATATTGGTCTTTTCTCAAGCCTTTCCTTTATATTATTATTCTCCCTCGTTACAACTTGAATTATCAGAAAAGCTAGTGCTATGGTTTATACTCTTATCGTTGCTATAATACCGTGTCTGGCTTCGAGTGTAGTACCACAAGTTATGCAATTATAGGCACCATATATGCTTTTACTTGCAGATTTTAATAAGCTTACTGGGATAGCGTATTCCAACAGAAGCCTAAAGGCCTTATAATGCAATCTACCTATGGATATGTTTTACTCTATACTGTCCACTTTCTGGGGTTTGATCCTTTTTCTTCTTCTTCTTCTTCTTCTTCTTTTTTTTTCTTCTTTTTTTTTTTTTTTTTTCTTGAGATCTCAATTAGAACAACATATTTGAGTCCAGGACTGATGTGGAGATAGATTATATGCAATTATGGTCATGTTAGTGCATTTCATTGATCTGATTATTGCTTTGCTTCTGTCTTCAGGGGAAAATATCCTTTTGGGGATTACATTTCTTACTCCAACCTCACATTTACCTTGAAAGAAGTCAAGCATCTCTGGAGACACAATGGTTGTGAGAGGAAGTACAAAAGGCGTCTGATTATGAGGACTGATGATTTTGAGAAGCCATCTGAAACAAATGTCCTGTGTAGCAATTGGAGGGAATGGAAACAGCCTATCATTTGGTAAGTGAGAAAACTTTTGCTACTGATCTGTCACTCTTGGTCAGCTATCATCACTTGATCATTAACCTCAGTGCTGTAGGTTCCAAGGTACCACAGATGCCACCGCAGCTCAATTTTTCTTGAAGAACATACACACTGAGATGAGGAATGCCGCTTCTAACTTATTTGGACAACCAGAATCTCTCCAATCTCGACCCAATGTGTTTGGGGAGCTGATGAGAGTTCTCATATCTCCTACAAAGGATGTTGAGGAAGCGGTCAATTGGGCTATTGGTGGTGGGATGGATCCTCATATTTGCTTGCACATGCGGATGCTTACAAATAGGTATTGCAACTTATAGTCAATTCCATGACTGGGAATATTCTTAAAAGATTTAGCTCTTGCTCCATTGGTCAGGTGAAAAGGGGATGGGTTGGGGTTAGGGTAAGTCTTAGGTTCGGAACTTATGATGTGTATGTATGTGTACATGTATATATATGCTTGATAATTAATGGCTGAGGTATAGGGTTCCTAGTTATCCAATAATGATTTCATTGTAGTGCACTTAAATATCATAGGATACAACATATAGCTTAGCAGAAGAGTTGAAAACCTTACTTGAAGGAACAGTTCCAGAAACAAGGTGACCAAATTGGCTTGATGATTACACTGGAAAATTCGTCGGGGTGTAATTATGATTAAACAACCATATGTAAAATGTTTCAGGAAAGAGCACGGACATGCATTCACACTCTGAATCGACATACTTAAAATGCTATAGAATGTCCAATGTGCTCGAATGGTACAACTTTTAACTGATTTATGATTGAGACTCTTGCTTCTTCTATTTCAGGTCAGTAAGAGCTGTGCGGGCAGCATTGAATTGCATCAGAAAAGCCATGCGCTTGCAACACCATACGTCAAGACCAAAGGTGGTTTTAGTGTCGGATAGCCCATCTCTAGTAAAAGCTGTCACACCAGATTTAAGTGAATTTGCAGAGGTAATTAGTCCCTGTACCATATAACAAAGCCCATCACCCTTGACATCAATGTATGCTATGTTGGATCTAATTCATCTGTTATTTTCACAGGTACTTCATTTTGATTATGAGCTCTTCAGAGGAAATTTATCTAACGACTATAATGGATTGCATAATCTAGATTTTAGAGTGAAGGATTGGGGCCCTGCACCTAGATGGGTTGCATTTGTGGACTTCTTTCTTGCTTCACGTGCCAAGTATGCTGTTATCTCGGGGGCTCACCGGCGTGTTGGGACAACATATGCTCAGTTAATAGCGGCACTGGCCGCAGCACATAGTCTTGGTACTTCTTAGCCCTCCATTCATCTTCTTTATTCATATATTTTCAAATGCTAGTGGATCTTACTTTTTTTGCTGAAGTATTTAAAATGTTCATCATTATCTCTCAGGGGATAATTCCACGGGTCCAAGTTTTTCATTCTTAAGCAGTTTCCAAAGTAATTTGTTAACAGAAGGTTTAAGGCTTCAGGTGGGGTGGGGACATGTATGGAACCGGTTTGCCGGTCCATTGAGTTGTCGTCACCAGCCCAGCCAATGTGCCATCACACCGCTTCTGCCTCCGGCTTGGTGGGATGGACTCTGGCAATCCCCCATTCCACGGGATGTTCGCAGGTTGGCTGCGTATGGTGTCCAATTATCTGGTTTTGGAACAATTGATGAAGATTATCTTCAGTCCTTCTGTATGTCAAGAAAAGCTGTTGTGAGAACTGTACCGTTCTTATTGTGATTGTTGTAGTTGCAATTTTTATTCATTTTTGTTTAACCATTGTAATCATGCTGATGAGAAATATAATTACTTTTCCACTTTCATTGTGATGATTACAATGAGAGACAACCTTCTCGTTTATTTGTTCAACTGTCATTTCTAGGGAGAGTAGAAATTCGATCTCTTCCGTATCTTATGGACTATGGTCAAGTAATTAATTAAACCTCAGAACTTACGTTTTTATACAACAGCAAACATGTCTATCTAATAAACCATTTTAGATGTCGTGCCACTCCTTAAAATAATGTAGTCTTGTCATATCCTCAAGTATATGCCTCCACAATCTTCGCTTTTTATGATAGAAAAATAAAATAAAATCAGTCCATGGGTTTTTATTGAGTTGCAAATAGCTCTTTTTAAGAGTATAAGAAGTGATTAAAAACTCCGTATGGTAAGTTAAGTTAACAAATAGGTTCATCTATTCAACTTACATTCAAAATTTGGATGGAAACCGTTGGTGTCACATTAGCACCAATAATATTGTGATAAGTGTTTCTTATAAATAAGAAATATATATATATTATTTTCCTTTTTATTTTTGTTAAGAAAAACGAGAAATTATATTATTGATGTTAATTTAGCACTCTCACGTTTTCCGTCCAAATTTTGGAGGGAAGTTAGGTGTCGGACCTATTTTTTAATTTTACTTACTATAAAGAGTTTTTAGTCAGTTTTTGATCTCCTTCACTCTTTTTTTGTTTTTTTTTTTTTAAAAAAAAAATTACCTTCAAAATATTCTAACTTTTTTCACTTTTTATATCACATCAATCGCTTTGTATTATTATTCAATCAAAAATATAACACCACTTTTTATTTTGTTCTATATGTCCCAAGACAATAACGTCTCTTATATAAGTATTAACAAGCCAAACTTTTATTCTTTCATCTATCCATCACAACCTTGATAGGCTTTAATATAGGTTACTAATAAATACACACACTAATATATATATATATATATATTTTTTTTTTCTTTTTCATACAAATTCTTTCTACTTTATGTCATATCAATAACTTTTTATTACTATTAAAAACAAAACTCACGTTCAAATAAATAATAAAAAAAGAAAAAACCTTTACCAAACATGCCAACTGCATTGCACATATTTTTCTGCAATTGTTCACTTGAAAAAGTTGCCATAATTTAAATTTTTCTAAAAGTAGCCTAATTGTATTGATTACAAATTGTTTATTTGTTCAATTGATGTGACGTCGAGATCAAATTTGTTTGTGGCCTCAGCAGTGATGAGTAATAATAATAAGGAAGATATTACAAATTATGTTCTTGCTTCCTTTCCAACTTCCAAGATGGGAAGCTTTCCAAACGCAAGCTAGCAGAAGAGCACATCTCTTGTAATTTCGCTCTCTTTTTTGCTTTTCTGTCTTCCCCTCCATGCGATCCTTTCTATTGCTCCGAAAAAAGAAGACGTCGTTTCTATGGAGAGCAGAAATTTGATCTATTTCGTATGATTAAGCAAAAAATAAAATAAAATTGACTTATCAAATTAATTAAGTAGTAATTGACTTGTCAACCTACACACTTGAATATTTTATCAATTATGAACTGTTACATTAGTTTATATAATAGTTAAATCTGTAAAATTTTTAATAATTTTTAATTATTTTATCAATTATAAAATGACGCATTAATTTTTAAAAACATTTATAATAAAAGTTGTATTCCTACTAACAACACTTCTGCGAATATTGCCGACTTTACAAAATAGTGTTATTAGTACAGATTTTATGAACTAGCCTTATCAACATCATTGACTTTGAAAAATGAATAGGGAAGTAATTTATAATTTAATATTTTTTAATTTCAGAACTTGACCCATCGGACCCCTTGAACCCAGGATTTAGCAAATAAAATAGTCCATTCCGGACCTTTCCCTCATGTCTAGAGATTATGAGCAAAAATTATTATTATTTTATTATTATTATATCGGCTGAAATATTAAAGTATAATGATCCTCTCGAGTCCCGAAAGAGAATTGAGTTGATGGTTAGGATCTCTCTGTAACTACCGATCGAGATTATGAGCCTAAATTTTGGAATCTCCTTTTCCAATTTTTTACTCTGACCTAAGCTAAATCCTATTTTAATTATAGTTTAGAAAGATTACACCTTTGAATTGCACATTTATTTATACATTGTCCTTTAAACTGCTACTCATGATAGATAATCAATCTTTTTCAATTAATAATCGTTGACAAAAAGACCCTGATGGCGTTGATTTAACGAAATAAGTGAACACGTGGCACGTTTCAATTTTTAATGCGAAATGACAAAAATTGAGTTTAATTAGAAAATAAATTTACTTAAATACCCTAAAAGTTATAAAAATACAAAAGAAACAAAAAAGAAAAGAAAAGACGAGAATAAAAAATACCACAAATTCCAAAGAGTGTTCGGGGGTGGCCGAGCTACCCTCTAATACCTTTGGAGTAGATGTAGATCGATCACTACCATGTGATTTGGAGTGGCTCTAACCATGCTTGGAATGAATCAACTACATTAATATGACTTGTTGGTGGCCGAACCACTCCTGAACACGCTTGGAGGTTGACCAGCCATTCCCATATGATTATGGGGTGGTGGATGCATCCCAAATACCTGAGGTGGTTTGATCTCACATTTTCTCTCTTCTTCTTCTTTTTCTTTTTCTTTTTTTATTTTATTTTATTTTATTTTATATATATATTATTTTTCACGAAGTACATCTTTCACCATTTTTGGTAAAAATGAGCATTACATGCATGTCACATACTATTTTTCTATCAGATTTAACGCGCTCGACTAATGAAAAAGTTTGTTTGTCAACGATTAGTAATTAATAGGGATTATTTGTCATGAATGACACTTTAAAGAATAAAGTGTAAATGAGCTACAGTTCAGAAAGTTAAGTGTAATTTTCTCTTAAATTTTTTACCATAGAAATGAAGCAGATAAAAAAAAGTAACGTGCACACAATATTACCAATCCTATTTTTTTTTTCTTTTTTTGTTTGTTTGAAGCGATCACTAATCCTGTTGTACCTTAAACAAGGAAAGGAATCATCCCATTATTACTGAAATCGGAGACCAGCAATATATGTGGCAAAACATTAAACGTAGCAGACTAAATCGTTATTTGTGTCCATATTTTACATGAATATCCCAATAATAATTATTTCTTTTAGGATAGGATTTTCATATTTTAAATAAAATGGATATTATATATTTTACGGAAAAAAAATTTAAAGTTGATAAATTTATTAATGCACATAATTTTATATTTTTTAAATTTTTTAAAAAATATGTTAATATTAATTTTAAAATCCTAACCTTCCATTTCGAATGAATAATATCAATTTAATGAAATTGAGAAATAATCCTATTCCATTTTCCATTTCTAAGACTTACGATACCAAGTTGACCAAAGAAAAAAAAGAAAAGAAATAGAGGTACGTTAATGTCGGTAACATCATAAAAGTCAGTTGTATAAGACACCTTTGACATTCCATAAAAATCGTGCTTTCGTCGTGCATTTCTTTCGTGTGTATATATATATATATATATTTATAATTAAGAGATGCGCACGCACGTTGTCCAAGTGATGCCCCGCAAAACTCTTTTGTCGTTGTTCTTCTCTCTCAACGTACCCAGTGTGATTGTTGTGAGTGTTCTCTTTTTGATTTGTCGGTGTCTGAAAAATGTTCTTGGATTTTGTTGTCTGAAAACGTTTTTGGTGTTGTTAGGGAGCAAGAATTAATGGGTTATTTCCATTGTTTCGGGATGAGGAAGAAAGGGAAGGGATTAAAGCTGAAGGACGAGGAGGTCACAAATGTTGAGGACAATCGGAAGCCTGCAGGAATTGTTCCTGCATCATCTTCTGGTGAGTTTGTATGAATTAATATGCAAACTGACTAAATTTTATATGGGTTTCATTGATATGTTGATATGGTTCGTTGGCCTTTTTTTATTTATTTTTAATATGGGTTTTTGGAGTTTTGCCATGTTCATTTTCTCCATTGCCATGTTTCAGATGGTTTAAGCATACTATGATACATAAATGGGACTCTAGCTTGTTGGTTGAGCATATATAATTTTTGAGTTATTTGGTACCATTGTTGTGTTTTTTTAGTCCATGTCACAATCCCCTTTGTTCTCTAAACCACATAAGAACCCAAAGATAAAATATCAGAAATGTGGAAAACTCATAAAATTGACCTTTTATTGAAGGGTTAATCCTCTTGAGTTGGGTTCTTGAGGATGATGACGCTTTTACTTGAGTTGTTAAGGGAAAAATAGTATTAGAACAAGGGATCAACAGCACCTTAATTAATCCTAGTGATAGTGGTTATTTAACTCGATGTGAATGACCAAGATGGATGAGCGCGCTCTTGAGAATGCGCTTATAAAATCTCAGAAAAGCACAGCTTTGAGGAACGTAAGACAGATTTTACTTGATTTTGAATTGATCCGGTCATGTCAGCCAATAGCAATTCACTCCCCATTAATATTATGTGTAAAGACATGAAGATGCAATCCATTATGAGTTGCTGAAAAGATATTCTTTGTCATTGCTTGCACCAAGAATTATCTGTTTGAATGGTATACACTTGGGAAGTGGGCATCTTGTATTTCCTGTACGAAATGTAACAAATCTTTGAAAAGGGAACCATGCTTTACCATCTTCTGTCAAGATTTTATATATCAGTTTAGCCTAACAGTGTAGAACAATGTGCCACCTTGTCCTATGACTGAGAGACTAAAAGTATTGGGATTGTCAGGTCTGAATTTGGCATTATGAGGGTTTTATCTTTTGGTTGGAATGCATGATTTGAACGATGACAGCACCACAAATCCCTGTGTTTTTACCTCCTCAACTCATACTTTTTCAGAGGTCTTAATATGTTGTTTTGTGGTTTTTGATGTTGCTATATATTTGTTGAGGTTGTGTTTGGATCTCTTGTTAACCGGCAACCTCTTTCCCTTTCATTTGCTCAAACGTAACAATCCCTTTGCTTGAAAAAGTAGTCCATAAGTTGCTTCATATTTCTATCTCATTTATTTTTCTTTACTTATACATATGCGTTCACCCTTGACAAAAACTCTGACAAATCAGTTGATATGATTCTCCATAGATGTAGTAGGCTGATTAAACACCTCCATTGATTTGAATATGCTCTGATTTCTTGCTTGCTGCTGGGCTATCTCATATGTTTCGGAAATCTAAGTGAAATCCTCGCTTGAGCTTTTTGAGTTGAGTGGAGGTGATTGCTGCATGAAGATTATTTCTAGACCTCTAGCAAAACTCTGCTCCAAGAACATGCACTCTATGTTTTAGTCTAAATTCCACAACCATGCCACTACTTTCTCGATGTAAGGTGGCAACATTCAGACTTCAAAACTCAGTCATCCATTATTCACATTTATGCATAAACATTTGAGCATGTCTTCTTGCCTTCTCATTAGTGCTGATTTTTGTAACTCCAAATAGCTCCTCCCTCTTGCTACTAATACGACTTGTCTGAGAACTACGCTATTTTGAATACGTTCATAGATGAATTTTGGGTGAAAGCTATTCACTTATTTCAAGCTAAAAAAAGGAGGACAAAGGCATCAACAAAGTTGATTCCAGAAACAGTCAATAAAACGACAATAATACTGGTTATTGATATAATTTTAAAAAATTGGACCATCATTTGATTGTAATTTTAGCTTGAGCTGTTTAGAATCATGATTTGTTTGTTAGAAAACTTCGCACAATTTACTGAATTTGAAAGACTTGCAACTCAAGTATAGTCAAATTGATATGATAAAGTTCTTCCCTGTACTTTTAGATATACTTTACGCTTGTGTATTGAAATTGTAGAAGTTAATTTACTTGTTCAAAATTCAACATAGAATCAAGACTAGGATCATCAGGCCCAAAAGATGAGTCAAATAATCCTTGCCAGCCTCCGACATTCACCTATCGAGAGCTTGCAACTGCAACGAATAACTTTAGGGATGAAAGCTTCATTGGGCAGGGTGGATTTGGGGATGTGTACAAGGGAAAGTTAGAAAGGAATGGGCAGGTAACTCTCTTGGTGGATGACATGCTTCTTGTTCTGGGCCTCAATTCTCTTACAAGAGTAGTGGTTTATATATTCGTCTCAATTATTGTTTTTTTGACAAGAAGAAACTGTTGTTAGCAGGTTGTAGCTATTAAGAAACTTGACCATTCAGGCCTCCAAGGGGACCCGGAGTTCCTGGTGGAGGTTCTCATGCTCTCTCTTATGTGTCATCCTAACCTCGTCACTTTGTATGGTTACTGTGCTGAAGGGAACCAGCGTCTTCTTGTATATGAATATATGCCCTTAGGATCCTTGGAAGACCACCTCCATGGTAATATATTATATGTCTTTGGTTCTGATTTTATGACCCAATATTTAGTTTCTTATATGTTCAAAACCAGATCATTTACATTTACCCCATAAAAGCTCAGATCATTAATATTATGCTAAACTTCACAGGGTTAAAGAAAAAATCCCAACCAAGAGACCGAGACAACTTATCTTATGATTGGTTTAATTTTCAGAAAAAGGAAGAACTAGAATTTCTCATCTAAAACATAAAATCCAAGATAAATGGATTAGCAATGAATCTGTGCAGTCATTCCTTCATACTTTTATTACAATCTAAGATGATTTATCCTTTGTCTGCATAAAAATGTTGACGAGATTGAAGTGCAAATTCTGTTGGAAAATTGTATCCTTAGACTTTCTGATCATTCAAGAACATGGGCGTCCCTCAACTCAGTGATGGGATTGAGGTCCAGCCTAGGCTACATTTGCAATGCAATAACACGGAAAAGAATACAAGCTGTCAATTTTGCTCCTGAGAAATGTTTGTCTACTTTCATCTTCCCGGGTAGGGAGCACAGGAGAAAAAGGAAACTCGTTTCAGTATTTATTGGTTAGATATCTACTCACTAAAACATATGTGAAGATATTCTGCAACTTCTTCGAACCAATGTGGTACAAATTTACCTGGTTGTTGATTAAAACATTACTTGTATTCTGCTGAACGTATGTGATCCCATGATTGCTCTGCAGATCTTCCTCCAGAGAAGGAGCCTTTAGACTGGAACACAAGGATGATGATAGCCGCTGGTGCAGCTGAAGGACTAGAATTTCTGCACCACCAAGCAAAACCTCCTGTTATACTCAGGGACTTGAAATCATCCAACATATTACTGGGTGAGGGATTCCACCCAAAACTTTCTGACTTTGGGCTTGCAAAATTTGGTCCAAGTGGTGATAAGTCGCATGTCTCCACCAGGGTCATGGGCACTCAAGGTTACTGTGCCCCTGAATATGCTACAAGTGGAAAATTGACAATGAAATCTGACATCTACAGTTTTGGGGTAGTTTTGTTGGAGCTGATTACTGGACGTAAAGCACTGGCTGACGGCCATGGGCATGATAGACATCTTGTTGAATGGGTAATTCACTTAATCTCAATCTAGATTTCTATTGGTTTGCTGAAAGGATCACGATTTTTTTTTTCTTAATTCTGAAAGGAAAAATATCAAATGCACTTTTTGCTCGGAGTATTTGTCTGTAAAGTCAGCATAATGAGATGTACATGCCAGAGGAAGAAATCACCTTCTTAAGCAATCTCCCATAGCAATTGCTAATTCCAACAAATTATGTTGGATAAGTATGATTATTAGTGTGGAGATTTGCATGCTGGATGTTGTGATCATTGCATTCAATGACATGTTTATCTACAGGCGAACAAAGTTTTTGTTCAAATTGGGTTAGAAGAATTCCTTCTACCCAATCTATTAAACTGACGTATGTCTTTAGAATATATAATTTTCACATGTATTTTTAATATAAACTAACATATGTCCTTAGAGCACGTGATTCTCATATACATTTTAAAATACATGTAAAAATAACGTGCTTTAATGACAAATATCAATTTAATAGACTGATTTGAAAGAATTTCATTCAACCTAGTTTGAAGGGTCAATTAGAGGCTATATGCAAAGATTGCGTAGCATTGTTGGTCGCATACTTGCTGGTTTAGATAGTACCCAAGATACACAAGATCTTTCACCCTTGTTTATTTTTCTACTCATTATTTATCTGAGTTTATTCTTACTCCTTGTTTGTAGGCACGTCCTATATTGAAAGACCGTTCGAAATTTGTGCAATTAGCAGATCCAGTGATGAGAGGCCAGTTCTCAGAATCTGTCTTGAAGAAGGCCGTAGATGTGGCAATCTTGTGTCTCCAAGAAAACGCAAATAATCGGCCTTCTATGCAGGATGTGGTGGCTGCTATGAACTTCCTGGTGTCCTGCAAGTATTGCCCCAATAAGGCTAACAAGGCTGCCATTAAGGCCACTGAAGATAACTCACCAAATGAAACAAAGATGTTAAACAAGGGCTTAGACCGAGAGCAAGCTGTTGCAGAGGCCAGGATGTGGGGAGAGACTTGGAGAGACAAGCAACGACAAAGCACACATACTTCTCCTGATGGCTTATACACATAGTTGACTATTTAGTGAGTATAGAGGAATTATACTGGCTGGAGAAGAACTGGAATATATATAGCTTAAGTGCAAAAGAATAGGAGGTTGATACCATAGGTTAGTTAGCTTAGTTTGAAGGGGATAGTTGGGGATGAGAAAGGTTGATAGGAGGTCCTGCATGGTAGAGGTGCATGATAAAGTCATTGTTGAACTGGTGCTCCTTTAGCAATAAATATTTCCCTTTCTTTGTTTCCATTTTTGTTTTTGGAAATCTGCTGGTTTCTGGGGGGATTGAAGACACTTTGATGTTCAAGTCATTATATTGTTTGACAAAATAACTAAATCGAAAAAGTTTATAAAGAGCTGAGTGCGCCCTCTCCCCCCTAAAAAAAAAACGCTTTGAAAAGAGTGACAATTTTTAATATGAGAGGCTCTTTAATATGGCCTATGAATGCTTGCCACGTAGCGGGCTGAAGTTGTCTGATCAATGGTGCAATTATTTCCATGTAATGGAAGTTATTCTCCACATAGTTGGCTGTTCATTTACTTTTCAATTAGTGAGTTGTTCGAGTAGGGTCAAGTGAATTATTTCTCCAACAATTGTCAACTCATCCAATGATGACTAATTTGATCTCTTATAAAGGTAGTGACTCACTTTCTTTTTTTTTTTTTTTTTTTTTTTTGGGAGCCGACGATAAGATTCTGTTTTAAAAATGACAGTTTTCTTTCAAATTGAGTTGGACCAAATTCTTCTAATCCAGTTTATTAAATTTACATTTGTCATTCTCAAATACATTTTTTTTTTTTAAAAAAAAAAAAAATGTATATGAGAATTACATGCTCTGTTAAATTATTAATCATATTAAAAATGCATGTAAGCGGTGGCAGAATCAGGATTTTAGTTCAGAAGGGTCAAGATTAAAAAATTAAATTGAACAAAAATTAATTAAAATATTAAGTAATGTAACTAACGAAATAAATAAACAATTCAACAAAATTTAATTATTTTTTTAAAATATATAAATGCGAATTAAAATTTATTTTGTTACTCATATTGTTAATTTATTCAGTTGTCCTCTACTCTACGAGTTTTCATTATTGTTCTCCATAATCTCAAGTAACTACAATTATATATTTCATACAATTAAAATACGTAACAAAAATTATATGTATTCATAAACCATTAATTTAAAAGAGCAATCTAAATATAAAAGCTTATGTAGACATTTTTATTATTCAAAAATAAATTAGTGTAAAAAATTCGATTCAGGAAAGAAAGACTCTTGTAGAAAGAAAAACTAAAATACATAGCAACTAACAGTGTAATACTCTTGTATTTTCTGGTTAATTTCCAGTGAATTATGGATGAAAATGGTGATCGAGAGACATGAATGAATATATGGATGTATTGAAAGTAATATTTAAAGTGAGATTGTGATTCGAGCCCAATCTCAAAGCTCCAAGAAAGTAAAGTATTTTTGTAACTTTTTCCTTTACAACGTACATGGGCATATAAAGCTTGTTAATTTCTAACATCTTTGCATAGCTGGCCCAAAACCCATCTAACTTCTAACTTCTAACTTCTTTATTCACGTGGCTTGATGACAGCAACACTCCAGCAACCCTAACGCACCGTTTAACTTTTATCTTAAACTCACCGTTTAAGGTAAGATTCATTCACCCAATGTAACGCCTCATCACGTATTTTACACCATTTAAATTACCGACGCAACAATAACCTCAAGATACACACTATTTTCTTTATCGCTTAACCTGCTCTTTTCTTCTCTGAGACTATAATGGTTATCTCTTATTCATCATCCTAGCGCCTGTCGTGAAAATGACGTTCCTCTCAGACGTTAACCTCTTATTGGCTTGGGGGGATCATGGTGCCCCCACTCTCGACCCTTCCTTTATCGATGTAGAAATGACATGTTCTAAAGACAAATGTCAATTTAATAAATCAATTTATATTAACCATTTTTAGTTTTCTAATTATTTTAGACACAATTGCCAATTACCTAACTTCAATTGGAAGTCAAATTGCTTTTACAACCTAACCCAGCTTGCCCTACCTGTGCTCAATTCATGAGCATTGCCCGTTCATGAATATTTGTCTGCCGCTTGATTTTTTATTTTTATTTTTATCGGGAATACCACTAATGATTTTATTCCTTTTAATTTTTTTAATTTTTTTACAGCCACTTGTGATTTAAAACAAATATAATTCTCCACTTGTGACCTTTGCTTGAGTATGCTGCATGCATGGGTGCTGAGCTTGCGTATACAAATCCATGACTTTACCAATTAAAACAAAAAAACCATGACTTTATTAGGATAATGTGTAATAGGGCAGTTCTTGACTCTTGATTAGGTGGGGTCCATGTCTCACCAGCTCAGATTTTTCAAATTTATATCTGTTTGAACAAATAAATTCCAAATAAAATCCCACATAAAATGATGCTATTATACCAAATCATCTTTTTTAGAATCAAGATATATAGTAAGGAGTAATCTTATATATTATATTTATTTTATAATTATCATATAATGTTGACATGACACTCATAATTAATTTTTATTTTTTTAATAAATGAGTGATTAAGAGTTGATTGGAAATATCACATTAACATTGTGAAATAATTATTGAATACAAATGTACTTAATAATAATACGACTTCAAAATGTGAGCCACCAAATAAAGTAGTTGGATTTTCCCAACCAATTTTTTGTGATCAAACACATTATTTTATCCCCTGAGCAAGAAAAGGGAATGAGAAACATAATAATCAAATAAATAAATTGCTTGGAGGCTACGCTTCATCTTCCTTGCAAGGATGGATGCATGGGATTGCATAATAGCCTAGTGCCTAGCTATGATTTTGAGACTTGGGTGCTTGGAGCTTATATAAATAAAAAAACGCGAGCAGCCTTTCAAACATGGCTCCGTTGTCGTCCAGCGGTTAGGATATCTGGCTTTCACCCAGGAGACCCGGGTTCGATTCCCGGCAACGGAACTTTTCCTTTTGGCAAAAATCAACAAAGGTTGTGTTGTTCAAATATAGTTAAAAAAATAAAATGCCAAACTTTTGACCCCGTTGCATGCTATTACTGGTTAGGATTCTTTTGCTCATCTAAATTGCATGATTTTATTAATTTGTTAGGTGCAGCAACTTTTTTGGAAAGCAAAGCCACTTTTTCTTTTTCCAATTGGGAAAAGCCTAGGCCCACATGCTCCCAACAATTTTTATTATTTTATTATTTTTTATAAAAATAAAAAAACTAAAATATATTAGTAAGCCTCCAATTAAAGAGAAGACAATCTTCACCCAAATTGAGTTAAAAAAAATTATCTCAATATATTTTATTAAACTAACACATGTCATTAGAATATCTAATTTTCACATGTATTTTTAATAGGATTAACAAGTCATATGATTCTTACATGCCATTGTCAATTCCATATACTGTATTTGGAAAAATGGAGGAAAATTTTATCCAAAAAAGAAAAGAAAAGAAAAGCTAAATGCCATGGCCAAAAAATGTTTTATTTCAAACTAGATTTAAGGAAATTCTTTGATCCAATTTGTTAAATTGATATTTAGAGTACGTGATTTTAATTAAAATAATTTATTGGTCAAAGAGAGAATATATATATATTTAAAAAAAAATTGTTAATCAGCGGGTGCATCCATTATTGTCATTGAGGGCGTCATCAACATGGGTATTTAATTTAAGGGCAGAAGTATTTGACTTTATTGGTCGTTGGTAAATATGGGTATTTAATGTACAGATATAATTAATTGGTTTAATGATTTCATCAAATGACTTTCGGTTGAAGATTGTGCCAAAAAAAACCTAACGAACATCTTATAATATAAATCAAATAAGAAAATTCAACAAGTGCGTGAAACTTGCACTAACCAACTTGCAGGTAACGTATGGCTTTTCATTTCTGTGTTCAACTCTAGCCGACTAGCCGGCTTAATTGGCTGGATGAAATTCTTTTTCTTTTTCTTTTTCTTTTTTTAATTTTCTGCCGAAATAAATGTCTAATCTGTCATACACATAGCAGTACAAATCCATTTTGAAACTTATCGAGAAAGAATTGATTAAGTAAAGAAATTGTACAACGTCCCGACATTTAGGACCAAGCTATAGCTTAATGGGAAAAATCAAATTCAGTCTTCAACTTAATTCCTAGAGTTTTAATTTTGACAACTAGATCCTTAGGATTTCTTATGATTTTAAATAGGTCCTTTTGTCAACTTAATGTCTAATTAATTAAAAACATGTTATGTAAGACCAATCAATTAATACAACATGTCTTTCATTTGACACGTCATGCAATTATCGTATCTGCATATAATATTGATACTTTAACGTAATTGTGCCATGTAGTATGTATAGTGAGCGCATGACGTGTTAAACAAAAGCTACGTAACATCGATTAATTGGTTTGACATGATTTACCCTTAATTAATTGGTATGTAGGTTGATGGAAGACCCTATTTAAAATTAGAGAAAAACCTGAAAACTTAATTATTGAAATTTTAAACATAGAGCCTAAATTGAAATGCATAAAAATCTAATGCTTTGTTTATTTCGGCGTAAAATGTTTTCGATATTTTTCGGTTTTTGAAGGGGTTGAAAATAATAGTCAATTTGAAAATGATTTTCGTTTGGCAAAAAATGCTTAGTAAATTTCAGAAAATGATTTACGCTTTTTAAAAGCATAAATCATTTTCCCCATACGGGGACCTTCTTTTAAACGACGCAGTCGACCTTCACATTCAACCAGTTGACTATCACCGGAATTTAAAAATTTATGCTGGAATCTGGCATCGTCCTGCAACCGTCGTTAGATTCCGATGAACCGACTTCTGGCTAAACTAGCTGGAATTTTGCCAGAATAGTCGGATTTTAGCTAACTGGTCAGGATCTGGCTAGAACGGTCGACTTCTGGCAAACTAGTTGGGATTTGGCCATTCTGCGCCAGATTCTGGCGGTTCAAGCCAGATTCAGGCCAAAATGGTCGAAATTCGGACTCTTTTGTTGGAATTCTGCCAACTCAAATTTCGGCATTCATTACCAGAATCCGGCAACAGTAGCCAGAATCTTGTATGGCAGTGAAGATAATTTTTTGTCGTTGGTATTTTTTTTATATGAATCAAACGTAAAAAAAAAATATTTAAAAAAATATTTTTTTTTTTTAAGAAAAAAATGATTTCGTGCTGAATTTGATTCCCCGCCCCCCGGCACTACTTTAATTATAGGCATTATTGTATAATTTCCCAATATTCAAAGCTCGGGTGGGATAGATAAAAATTGAAAAAATTGGAATGATTGAAAAGGTCCATTTGGAACAGCGAGCGAGTTGGGGCCATCATCATCACCGTTCACCGCATTCACCATCACATTCCCTGCTGGGCCAAAAAGAAAGGCAGTCAAGTCCCACCCACCCTAACCGGTCTATCTCACTCACCCCCCAATCTCACCCCACCACGTCACCCTCTCCATGCTGTAAAGCCCGGACGCACTCTCACCGTCACAGAATCCCTCTCTCTCTCTCTCTCTCTCTCTCTCTCTCTCTCTCTATCTGTTTGCCAAACCCTCATGCCCTGTCGGCGAGCCCCCCAAAGTAGCCGTTGAGGTCGCCGGAAATCTGACGCGGCCATGTCCCGGAGTGCCGAATCATAGAAGTGAGCGAGCGATTGAGCTCTTTGACCCTCCTTTTGGCTTAGAAGATCTTAAGCCGAGATACCAAAAGAGAGAGAGAGACAGAGAGATATATAAACGATGTACGTGGTGCCTCCGCCTCAGCGTCCTGATCCGGGGTCCGGATCCACTGATTTACGGGTCTACCAAGCTTGGAAAGGCAGCAATGTAAGTTTCATGTCTTCAATTTTCTTTGGAAATTAGCTTCGATTATTATTTCTTAATGTATATTTCTCTGTTTACTGTTATTATCATTATTCTCTACTTTTTATATGTTACTGCTTTTTTATTTATTTGTATTTTTGTTTTTTATTTCTGTTTAAGGATTTTTGGAATAAAAATCTGATTGATGTTATTGTTCAATAACAATGGTTTTTCTCTTCTTCTTCTTCTTTTTTTTTTTTAATAAAAAAGATCTTTGAATAATTAGGAATCTGATTGAGTTTTTCTCCAGTATTACCTAATATGACTAATAGATTTTTACCCATCTGAGCATAAAGGCCTATGCTTTGGTGGGCTTGTTTTGTTAAACTAAGTGCTGGTTTGGGTGCTGTTTGGTTAAAGATTTAGTCAGAAAGCGGTAGCCTTGCCTTGAAAAAGAAGGAAAGTAGAGAAGAACAGAAAGAAAGAGATCATGACATGTGGGTTTGCTTGATTTTGAAAAGGTTTTTAGCTGCGGACTAGAATCTGATGCCATTGCTTGCTTCAGTTCCAAATAAGAGCTCCAATTTGGCCCCACGAGTAAAATTCAACTCATAATGGTTGATTGCTACAACTAACTCTGGACAAGCCATTTAAATGGATAATAAGTAGAGTGATTCTCTTTTAGTAAGCATATCGTTATGGAACCAAGCTGCCTGAAGTGAGGCTCCAGCTCATCTCTTTAAGACGTTCCTTAGGAAATGCATAAAGTGAAGAAGGGTCTTATTGTGCTGCGACTGTGAAAGGCGGATAAAGCTACTTGTGTTTTGTTTAGTCTATTGGTAAATATCTGTAGGCAATTTTTGGGCTAATTGGTTTCCTACCAGTACTGATTCGAAGGCAGTGAAAATAAGTTATAAAAAATATTTGACCGTAGTGCTGTCAATATTTTTACTTTTGAGGTCTGAAACTGCGTTTTGAATGTTATAAAAAAAAAAAATTTCTATGCTTCTGCTGAGGTGCTTATCATTTTCATTTCTCATGTGCAGATATTTTTTCTTCAGGGAAGGTTCATATTTGGACCAGATGTAAGATCTCTTGGATTGACAATATTCCTTATTGTTGCTCCTGTAGCAGTTTTCTGCGTCTTTGTTGCCAGAAAACTGATGGATAATTTTTCTCATCATTTGGGAATATCAATAATGGTTGTTGCTGTTGTCTTCACAGTATATGTGAGCTCTCTCCCTCCCTCCCTCTCTCTCTCTCTCTCTCTCTCTCACACACACACACACAGAATTTTTTACTTTCACATTTTTTACTATCCCCAATATTGTCAATGTTCTATGAAATGTGATAAAGACCAGTTTTCTTTATAATGTGATTTCGATTTTCTACGAAATCAGTAGCCTCTAATTTTATATTGTATGTTCTTTCCCCGTTTCAGCAACACCTTATCAGTGCAAATAGCTATAGAATGTGGTGTAGCAACCTTGATTAAGTCAGGATACAGAAATGTTTTAAACCACGAGGTTTTTACCAAGATACAAAATAGATGAACTCTTTACAATCTCCAATGTTTTTTTCGAAAGTTTTGCGTGTTAAACACTAAGCATTTTTGGCATTTTGCTCATCAAGTATCATGAGTGAGATATGATACAATGAGTTCTCAGTATAATTCCTGTAAGCCCTTCCCTCTCTCTAGGACGAGACTTTCTTGGGGCCTACAGCTGCTATTTTGGTAAACTGCTTTTGATGGCAGGCAAATCCCACCAACCAAGCACCTGTAGCATATTTAATGAGGCCTCCCACATCCAGCCCAAGAGAGGAGAGAAAGAAGGGAGGGGATGATTATATGGTTTGGCTTGTTTTGGCCACATAAAAATTAATGTTCCAAAAGTCATCAATTTGTTTGTTTTTTGTTTGGACTAGGCCATACAGAAATGCATACAAAAGTTAAAGTTAATATGGACAATATGTTGGAATCAGAACTATTTGGCATGCTGAGGGCTGAGCTGAACAAGAATATGCAGAGCAATTTTTTAGGGGAGGGGGTGTCAAAAATGTCGGTTCTAGGTGATAAACAAAATATGCTGCCTTTAGTTATGAAGACTAGAGAGAAGCATGTTGAGTGGTGTAGGAGGGCAATTGAAGTGAGATGTTTTTGTGGTGTTAACAGTTCAGAATCTTTGCAGGCAGTAGAACCTCATGGGCTTCTGCAGTCGAGGTTTTTTCTTTAGCGCATGTGCCTCAAAGCCATTGATTTATTAGTCTGTGTGCCTGTGTGTGTTCGTGTGCAAGAGTGGATTGATTCATCTGTTTGTGTGGATAATTATAACACTGCCTATGCTAGGATGCACCATTGACCCAAATTAGTAGATACTTAGATATATGAATAAGTCGATGCACTTTGAGGCAGTAACTGGCCAAGTCTTCTGCACAGAAAATGGCCACAGACCGGTACCTTGTCACAAAAGAGGAAGTCTCTAATGATTTTGTTCGATCTTTGGGTTAGGTCTTTGCGTGGACAAGTTTTTCTATTTCCCAAGCTTTAACACTAATTGCATTTTGTTGTATTGAAGTATAAGCTGATTGACATGCTTTGTTTTTCAGGTTTTGGTTCTTCTTCTGCTAACCTCCGGAAGAGATCCTGGTATAATTCCGCGTAATGCACACCCTCCAGAGCCAGAAAGCTTTGATGGGAGTGTAGAAGTTGGGGCTGGCCAAACTCCTCAGTTACGCTTGCCCCGCATTAAGGAAGTGGAGGTTAATGGGATCTCTGTAAAGATTAAATACTGTGATACCTGCATGCTTTATAGACCTCCTCGCTGCTCACACTGTTCAATTTGCAATAACTGCGTAGAGCGATTTGATCACCACTGCCCCTGGGTTGGGCAGTGTATTGGGCTGGTAAGTTATATGTTTACCATGCAGTTCTTTTCTTCTTTTATTTTCTTTTCTTTCTCGCTCCCCCCCCCCCCCCCCCCCCCTCTCCCTCCCTCCCTCTCTCTCTCTCTCTCTCTGTGGGTGGAGGCTAAAGAAATAAAAAAGAAAAGGGAGGAAAAAATAATAATAAAAAAAGAAGTGGCTGTAGTGACATTGGTAAAGCACAGCATATTACTGATCATGGTCGGTTAGTCTTCTGTATTAGTTTGGAAGATAGATCGTTGTACTTTTGTATTTTTTTTTCCAGTCATGAAATTTCTTCGTAGTAAAGGGAAATAGTTGCATATTGTTTAGATAAAATGAGCTTGAGCACGTCTAAAATGGTTTGCTTAACCTGGGGGGGACCTTGTGGAGAAAACGCTGGATCAATTCAGAAACCACCTCAATGTGGTAGCTGAGAAGAGTTGTATATTGTTTGATTACCAGTCTGAACTGAAGATAATCATGACTGAAAAATTGATTAAATATCAGTATAGATAAAATTTGTACTTTAATTTTCATGTTTACTGATTCATATTTCTGGTTGTAAGCTGAATGGGTGATGTCCAATCCTTCGTGTCTGGATAATGTATCTGAAAACTCTCAATTCTGGTTGCAGCGAAATTACCGATTCTTCTTCATGTTTGTTTTCTCGACGACCCTTCTTTGTATATATGTCTTTGCCTTCTGCTGGGTCTACATTAGGAGGATCATGGAAGAAGAGGAAACGACAATTTGGAAAGCAATGATAAAAACACCTGCTTCCATTGTGCTAATAGTTTACACTTTCATATCCATGTGGTTTGTTGGTGGCCTTACTGCCTTCCATTTATATCTCATCAGCACAAATCAGGTAAGAGACCCTCATCATTTTGATGTCACAACCCTATACCGTAGAATCTTATGGGCATGCATTAAAATTAATTCCTTTATTAGTAACAGTACAAGTTTCTATTTGTCTGTGTTGCTTTTGCAGACTACCTATGAAAATTTCAGATATCGATATGATCGGCGAGCTAATCCCTATAACAAAGGAGTGGTGGAAAACTTCGAGGAAATATTTTGCACCAGCATTTCCCCCTCCAAGAACAATTTCAGGGCAAAGGTGCCAAGGGAACCCGGGTTACCTGCTAGGTCAGTGGGTGGGGGTTTTATGAGTCCAAACATGGGGAAAGCTGTGGAGGACATAGAAATGGGCAGGAAAACGGTATGGGGAGACATAGGTCCCGGGGCAGATCATTGTGAAGGGCAACTTAACAACAATGATCGCATGAACATTAAGGATGGGGAATTAGGTGAAATTTCTCCCGATGTAAGGACTACGGTAGAGGACCCAGGGGATCGTGCCAGTGCCGGAATGCATCCCAGGCGATCCAGTTGGGGAAGGAAAAGTGGAAGCTGGGAAATGTCACCTGAAGTTCTTGCTTTGGCCGCTAGAGTTGGGGAGCCAAACCGTGTTGGTGGGAGTAGCAGCAGCAACTTGACAACTGAGAGCAACCGGCATTCATAGCCAATGTGTGATGGATAACTGGACTCAGGGAAATGAAATGGGATTTGATTTGGTTGCTGTAGCGTGGGTTCTTTAAGGTTTTCACGATCGGTCACTAAACTCCCCACATTAAGATTATGTGCAAAATGGTAAAACTTCGTTTTCCCAGGGGGGGGGGGGGGGGTGGTTTCAGTGTTGGTTTGGCCTTTGTGCGTTTAGGAAGGAGATGGTGTGTTGTTGTATGAGTGAGGGTTTCGTCAGTCATGATTTTGTACTAAAGTTTGTGGAATTAGTTAGCATCTAATCGTATTGCTTTTGTGGAATTGGTGTCAAACTATCTAGCTTACTCCCACTCTCTTTTTAGGGGCCTATACTTTGATTGGTAATTAGGCTGCGCTTGCGGTCCATTAGCAGTTGAGTGGACTGGGACAAAGACAATTTGATCTGTTCAAAAGATTTTTGGCCAACATAATAATATAATTATAACAGTGGATTGGGATTGGGATTGGGATTGGGATTGGCTCAATTGTCATTTGTCATTGTGAGAGACGCTCTCGTGTTTTTGGTTCGGAGTCCGAGTTTCTATGACTAAATTCCTACTAAAAATACCGTCTCTCACAAATATGTAGAGTTAAATGACTTTTTCACATTCATTATTTTCTACTTGTTGTAAATGAAATCTTGTTATAGATTATATACATGCCAATCTCGTTACTAAAATGCAACTAACAATCTAATTATTTATTCTTTAAAAATTTATACGAAGAATTTTATGTACCAGTGCTGATGTCTTCAATAACTGATGTAGCGTTTCAAATTGCGTTTACCCAACCACGTGGTCTCCATGTGGAAGCAATAGTTTCTAAGAGAATTTATAATAGTAATACGCTATTTTTAAGTGTAAAGATGACAAGCTCTTGCTCAATAAACATAAGCTAAACCTTTGCATCAATGCCATTTCAATAAAGGGGAATTAATTACAATGTATTGTGGACCACACTTGGCATGTCTACTGTCTAGACTACTAGCTCAGCAGCCAATTTAATGCGTTTTCCGGTCACATGTTTTCCACAAACTCCACTTCTTTATATCCTCCCCCACATTAGTACCAAGTAGATGTTTGAAATCTATTCTAAATATATAATTGCTTTTATCATAGTAGATTTTTATTTTTTTTTTCCTTAAAGTAATTGTCTATTTAACTTGTTACACAATTCACGATTATCAGTTGTGAATGATCATTGTTTTATAAAGTAATTGAGATTTGGATTACCAAATAAAAGAAGAAGAAAAAATGCAATGAGATATGACTTTGAGATGATAGTGAAAAAAATCAAGTATAACCTAAACGTTATAAATTTACCAAATCCCAAATGACGTCGTTTTAGTGAATTTATATATATATATATATATATACAATCCATTATTTTTAATGGTATGTCAAGTCAAATCAATTAGCAATTGACACGTCTCATATGCATCATTAATTTTTATTCTTTTTTCTTTCTTTTTTTTTTAAAAAAAAAAAAGAAAAAAAATCTACCTCCTATGACTAGCCAAGGGGTGGTTGCGGCCACCCCATTTGGCCATAACCACCCCCATAGTTTATATATATATATATATATATATACTTTAAATAATATTAGTGAGCCGTATGAGACACATGTCACGTTCCGATAAAAATTGATGTGGATCGTTATTAATTTTATGGATGGAAATACTATCTACATTTATTGGATATATATATATTATCTATGATAGCTTTTTAAACTGAGTTGTCCTTTTTTTTTTTTTTAAGAAAATTTATTTGCTTTTGGGTTAAACTACATGTACCAATAAAGATTCATTACCATCTTGAATTGCACAATTTTTCACCACTTTACTTATGTGGTAAGGTGGTCCCCCACCCTAATTTATTTTTAAAACTCAGAAAGTAGTAGTAGACTACCTTGCCACTTAGGCAAAGTGACGAAAAATTGTATAAAAATATGGCAAGGAATAATTACTCTAAAGTTTTTAACCTTTCTATTTTTGATCCATTGAGCTTGGACAAGTGTCTCCAGTGGGTTGCTGAGAATAAGAGTAAGATATCGAGTCTGAACATACTTTCTAGTGTTTGGCTAATCCAGTTTCAACACGATATCCAAGCTCACATGATCTTGTTCTCATGAGTCATGGCCCACTACCCAATAGTGATTTTGGAATATCTGGAAGTCAAACCGAGGGAGGTAACTGAGTGGTCAACGCAATGCCTGCAGTGCAAGAGTCAAGAACCAAGGTGATGTTACCTTGCAATTTGCGAAATAAAAATAAAAAACACCAAGGCCTCTCATTGTCAATTTGTCATTGTCATAATTCATGTGCAAGGATTCTAGGGAGTGCTATGTAATCTGATCTAATCTAGAGTGGTGCCAAATGTCATAACTGCCCTTTCTAATGAGAGGAGCAGGAGCTGGTTTTGGGCTCTTCTCATTGCTAGAAAACTGTGCTGTATTGGGAAAATATTTGAATTGAATTAAAAACTGTCATGGAATCAATCCACCGGGTAAAAACTCATAAAGAGAAAAGAAAAGAGTGAGCTTTAAGCTCAGAGCTCCAAATTTGACATTTTTCCACTCCACTCCACTCCACTCAGAAACCTTTTATTTCTTCTTCCCCATAGATGACATAAGTATTACTCTAATGCTTTGTCCTGAAAGACCAGAGTTTCATGCCAATGTAGGAGTGAGAAAACAGGTGAAGTAGGTGGGTTCCTTGATTTTTGTCTCGGTTTTCAGTGGTTGTTTTCATGTCCTTCACTCTTTCTTTAGGTTGGTATCTTCGGCTTCACATATCAGTTGCTAAGCTATTTTAGTTTTAGTTTTGGCCTTTTGGGGGGTGATTTGTTTTTATATCTAACTAGTCTTCTTACGGTTCTTTTTCCCCCATCCATTTCAGGATGATGGGGATGGAACGGATTCCTGTTGATTTGATTGGGTTGTTGTGGGAATGGTTTTTCATGGCAGATATGTATAAGAATCAGCTGCAGGAACTTGCACAGAGAAGCTGTTTCAACCTGCCTTCTTATGCCTGTATCAGAGAAGGACCTGATCATGCCCCAAGATTCAAAGCTTCTGTGAATTTCAACGGTGAGATCTTTGATAGCCCAAGCTATTGCACCACATTAAGACAGGCAGAGCATGCAGCTGCTGAAGTAGCTCTCAATGTCCTGTCCACCAGAGGCCCTGCAAGGTCTCTAACTGCAAGAGTTCTTGTAAGTTCCTCTGGTAACCATTCCTCTAATGTGATTGCTTTTTGGCTACTTTTCTTGAATGGTTGTAGAAATATAAGCATACTAATTATATCATCTTTAGTTTTCCTCATTTTATTTCCTCTATTGTGAAACACAATGAAAAGGACGAAACTGGAGTTTACAAGAACCTCCTTCAAGAAACTGCTCATAGAGCTGGACTGAACCTTCCTGTATATACCACTGTAAGATCAGGTCCTGGCCATGTCCCAATTTTCACTTGTACTGTAGAACTTGCCGGCATGAATTTCACCGGTGAGCCAGCCAAGACAAAGAAGCAAGCTGAGAAGAATGCTGCAATTGCAGCCTGGTCTTCCCTTAAAAAATGTAAATTGTGATTTCATTCGTAGTTTTTATTTATTTATTTATTTCCCATATCATGTACACGTATGATCAATGTAAATCTCTATGCAGTGCCAAACTTGGGTTCATTGACAAATAAAGAAGCAGACGCTGGTGAAGACCAGGATCAGACAGCTGTGGCAAGGGTTCTTTCAGATTTTAGGCCCAAAGATGAAGGCAAACAAGTAAGGAGGAGGGATCAGAACCAAGCGAAAAGAAGAATGGTGAGGACTACTCATAGAGACGTTAATTGCGGTTCTTCATCCACATCTAGTAATCTTTTACAGCATAATCGGCAATGGAGGCTTATGGATCTGTTTATGGACTTCGTCCCAGAAGGTCCATCCAAAAAACAAAACAGCTTTGTGTCTCTCCTGCCTCCTCTTCCGCCTAGAACAACTTCGAAGATCTTACCACCAACGTCACCTAATAGGCATATTCCAGTTAATGTCAGGGGTAGATCACAAATCATAACACCTCCATTGGAGGAACATCAAAAGGATGAGGAAGAGTGGCTTGGTGGGAAAAAGGAAGGTCCAAGCAATTCAAGTTCCATATACAGGCAATTTCCTTTGTCCAACAATGGGAATGTTACAGCTTCATCACTGCTTGATAGAAGCAGGCGTTTGGGTTCGCAAGATTCATCTCAATTCATGTACAGTGGAGGGTTCCATGGTCACAGGATTGCCCCAGCCGTTCAAATCAGATCAGTGATCCCAGTCTGTGCAGCACCACCACCACCACCACCAATGAAAGAAACTTCACCATTAGCAGCTTTAACTGCTTCTCCTTCTACTTCAATGTCCACCCATACAGGAGAAAAGGTCTCATCAGCTACCCAACTCAGTTCTGAGTTCAACAAGCTAAAGTTATGAGTTAATGAAGTAAAAACAACCCACGGTTAGCATTTTCTGCCACTTTTACTTGATGGGTTGTTCTATGAACTTTTGCTATTGGCCCTTGAAAACCATGGAGGTCTGATGGGGGGTCTATGGTGAAATTTTGTAAAAGATAATATAATATAATTTTCACCTTGACATGTATTTACTACACAGATACCCACACAGACACAGTGAACAGACAGAGAGAGAGAGAGAGAGAGAGAGAGCCGTATTAAATGAGATCTGGGAGAGTGGGAGAGAAAAAGTGAGTGTAGAGTTGGGGTGGCAGATGGGGGTAGCAATGAAGGCACTCTGAAGAGCCATTTGACAATTTCAAAGATAAAGGCTAGTAATTAAATTGCCCCAGAAATACTTAATGGTCCTGTCTTCACCATTAATGCTTCTTGAACACCTATTTACTACACACAGATACCCACACAGACACAGTGAACAGAGAGAGAGAGAGAGAGAGCGTAATAAATGAGATCTGGGAGAGTGGGTTGAAGAAGATAAGAGAGGGAGAGAAAAAGTGAGTGTAGAGTTGGGGTGGCAGATGGGGGTAGCAATGAGGCACTCTGAAGAGGGCGAACAGACAATTTCAGCGATAAAGGCTATAATTAAGTTGCCCTATAAATATTTAATGGTCCTGTCTTCACCATTAATGCTCCTCTTCCACACACTCACTTGACGAGAGAGATAGAGAGCTTCTCTTCCTCATCTCTTATTCCTCTCATTTATTAGCCTCTCCTTTTATTGGTTTTTTTTCTTCTCTCTCTCTCTCTGCGTTATATTTTCTGTATTAAACAGTGACTACACATATAGGGAATAGGGGTAAATGCTTGGATTTTTCTGAGATTTTGAATGAAAAGTAGCCGTTATGTTAAGGGCTAGCGTGGTAAACCATGTTCTGCAATCCTAAAGCCGTCCAATGGGTACGTTAGCCATGGTCCACTTAAGAATGCGGACCGTTAAGCCCACCCTGATAAGTAGCCCCCAAAAGGGGGGGATCAAAAGTCAAGTGAACATTGCAGGTATTTCTAATCTATTTTATGGTTAATATTTGATTTTATAAATTTAATGAGGTTCACGTTATTTAATTTTTTTTTTTTAAATAATATGTTGTTATGAACGCCGTTAAATGTAATAAAATAAAATATTTATCATGAAAATTGAAAAGATCCTTCTCGGGCTGGTTGTTGGGTTGGAGTGTTTTTAAAAAAAGGAAAGAAAGAATCATTGACTTGCCTTAAGTCAAAAAATCATTGGAGTTAATATAATTTAGTGTATATTATTTTTTATTATCAATTACAAGTCATGTTTTTATTTGGTGTAAAAGTCTAATTGAGTTTGCGATTTCAAAAAGTGCGATTTTAAAATAATAATTTTAAAATGTGCAATTTAAAAAAGTAATTTTTGAGAACGCAATTAAGCGTTTGACAAAATCGCAGTTTGACCTTTAAAATTGCAGGTTAGCCTTTTAAAATACTACTTTTTCAAAAAAGCGCCTAGTTGCCTGCGATTTGAATAAGCATTTTTCTGCGTTTTCAAATCGCAATTTTTTAAAATCACAGTTTTCAAACGGTTCATTTTCTGCGATTTAGTTTAAAATTGTACTTTTTCTCTACGAAATCGCAATTTCAAACACACCCTAAATATACTTCAATCCCTTGAACTAATACCCATTTTTGAGGTGGTCTCATTAACTGATAATCGTGATATTAGGATACACTAAACTACTGGTTTGCGACAAAAACATTTTTTTCATCAGCTTTGGACATTATAATTTATGGAAATGTGGTCAGGTGCCTTGCACGTGACAATCACCCGAAAAACACTCGAAAATCAACAGGTGCTCTCTTCACTCGATCCTTTCCCTTAAGAGGAGTGGGGAAAAAGAAAAAGCATAAAAGAAAACAAGAATTGCCCTACTAGGATGACTGACATATTACACTTTGATCAACAGCAAATGCTATTTATCATCAACTTTGATGGAAATTAGTCGTCTAAATCTTTGATCAAGCTCTGCCATATATAACTGCTGGTTCTTGCTTTTTCCTTTGCTTAGATATAGTGTTGGTTGTCATAGAACCAATCTTATCAAATGCCACCTGCGAGGTCAAATCATTACAAGCTTTATTAACATTTTTTAGTCATTGAGAAATGTTTCAAAGTAATAAGCCAAAAACACGCAAGAAGTAGGTGATTGATACCACAAATCATCATAGCCAAGATGATGGGAGAAAGTTTTGGCCAAATAGCAAAGGAAAGTTTTTCTATGGTAAAGTTAAGTATAGTTTATTAGTCTTCTTCTCTTTTTTTCCTTTTTTTTTTTTTTTTTTTTTAAAAAAAAAAGGAAAAAAAGAGAGGAGGAAACAAAGCTAGGAAACATAGAATGAGGAAGAGGAGTCTTTCCCAATACAAGTAAGAAAATAACCAGATAACCAGATAAAGGGAAAATTATTGGAATGCAGCCAGAATGAATTATAATTGCGGTCCAGTTTGTCACATGATGGGCATAGAAGTTTGCACTTCGATTTTAAAAAAAAAAACTTAAATTTTTTTTTTTTCCCTATTGATCTCTATAGTAACTTCTCTGAGTAAAGTTAAGTGATGCCAGATCAAATCTTCGTTATCAGTGTTTGTTCTGTTTTGTTTTAATCACTAATAAAGAGTAATTATTTTTTCCAACTTAATCACATAGACACATACATGTTCTTTCAAGTTTCCCTTCCACCTCTCTGAGGAAAGTGTGGGGGGGGGGGGGGGGGAGGGACTGAAATGAGGGAGTAGTAAGAGAATTAATTTACCGTTAGTAATTCATCAGGATTACAAGCTCTTTCACCTGTTATTACAAGCTCTTCTCTTTTCGAGCTTATTTTGTACAAGCCCCCACACGGACACACCCTACATAAACCCGAAAAAATCCTCAATTTTGCGAGCTCTTCTCTTTGCTGCCGTCTGCCGCCTGCCGCTTCTTCCCAAAAGACTCCATGGACGAATTCATGCAAAATAATAATAATAATAAATAAATAATATTGTGGGAAAAATGCAAATTATTATTTTATTGTTAATGTCTTATAAACTACCGATTGTGTTTTTGTTTTTTTTGAGAAAAACTACCGATTGTATTAACCTTTCTTTTAAACTATCAAAGGCTTCAAAGCAATGTCAATATTCCCCGACCAACAAAAAAAAAGAAAAAAAGTAAAATAACCTTAAAATTTTTTAATAAGACAAAAATACTTTTTTATTTTATTTTCTATAGTTTTAGTTTTTTTGTTATAATTTTAGGAAATTTTTTCAGAGTATTTTTGGAATTGGAGGGACATTGATATTTTTTTGGTAGTTTAGAGAGATTAACATAATTGGTAATTTGAAAAATATTGACAATGAAAAAGTAGTTTAAGGGATATACGTAGTTTCCTGTAATAAAATACTCTCAAAGAACTGAGTCTTCCTTGGCCGAAGCTTCTTAAGGGCATGTTTGGATAACCTTTTTTTTTTTTTTAAAAAAAAAAAAAATTATTAGTATATTTTATTATTTTTAGAAAACATGTAACATGTTTGAGTGGATTTTTTAAATTTAAATTCTATTCAAATTCTATTTAATTTTTTTTTTTTCAAGTATTCTAAACTATCTAAACAAAATTTTAAAAAATAAATTTTTTCGTTATTAAAAAAAGAAAGAAAGTATAATATGATTTAAAAAAATCGCACACCAAGCAAGCTAAATGTCTCCGAACACATTACTTGAGCCCCCTCGATCGGAAGGGCTCTCATCCCCAGCTGCAGGATTGAGCCGCCCGTCAACCGGGCCCGATCCGCCTTCTGGAAAATCATCTGCCGGAATTATATCCAGGCCAAGGGAATCCAACTCAGTATCCAACACCAAATGTATATCATCGCCCACCCAAATGTGTCATTTAGCTATGGACGGACACCTCGGCGCGGCGGCGATGCTATTGCCTCCATGGCAGACTCAACTGTTCTTACGACATATTTTTCTCGCCCACCCAAATGTTCTTATGACATATTTTTCTCTGTGCTACTCATCCCGTATAAGGCGAAGGGTTAAGAAAATGGTTTGATATGTTCGAACTGGTATACCATTAATATCCATGAGATTTGAAATCTCCTCAAAGCATTCGCAATGAGCTCGTCAAAACAGGATTTTCGCCCAAATTTGGACATATTACACAAAAACCTCAATTTATCGAACTCGCTTCTCTTTCGCCAGTTTAGTTTTTGTCAGACCCGCTCCTCTTCTTTGGCGTGGGAGAAAGTTTCGCCCAAGAATTTGTTCCCATTTTAATATTTTATATTCCTCTGCGCGCTCTCTCTCTCCCCCTGCGTCCATCTCGAACAGCCGCTACTTTGCTTGGATTCATCCTCTCCACCAGAAGCGTGGATGATTGAAGTTCCCCTTGGACTTGGGAGTACGTCATTGAAGACGTTCGGCCAAACAGTGGCATCGAAAAGTTCCGATCTACAGCTTACTCCAACGTAAGCCTTCTTTCTCAGTCCCAATACCAATCATTCAAAAAGAAAACAAGAATTGCCCTTATGGTGAATCCGAGCTGGTTTTGGGTTTTTGTTCCCTTTTTTCATTTCGTTAGTTTTATGGGGAACTAAACGGAATGTTTCAAGTCTTGGAGCTCGATTGTTGTTTGGTTGTGAGCTAGGATTTTACGGTGTTATGTTGAATTGCGTCTTTGAATGGGTTTGGGTGTTTGGACAAGTCTCTGAATTTGTGGCTCTTGTTGAGGTGGTCTCTGATATTAATTTGGTCTTGTTAATCATGTGCTCTGTTTTAGGTTAGAAAATAGAAGAGAGGGAGTGATATTTAAAATCATGCGAGTGTTTGGGGTCACAGAGTATTAAGATGTACACCCAAATAAAACTTACTCAACTCCAGTATCTATGCATGGTATGCAGGTGTTTTTCCTCTTTCAATTATCTTCTTCTTTTTTTCTTTCTTTCTTTCTTCTTTTTTGTTTTCTCTCTAGACCCATCTTGTGTCTAGTGAAATTTCCAACCGTTTTTGTATAGCTGGTTGTATGATGTTTCTTTTGGTTCCTCCTTTGTTGTTGGCTTTAAAGTTGGTCTTATTGGAGATTTTATTTGCCTGATCTGTCTTTATAATTACCCATATTCTGTTTGCAGAAGGTGCAAGGGCTGCTTTTTATTGGTATGTTTAGTTTGTAGACCCTGTTGTTGAAAGGCTGGGTCCAAAGCATTGCATAGATGTAGACAAACTAAACATGTGATTGAGGTTGGCCCTAGGACAACTTCTTTTTTGTTCCGTGATGATATCTTATTGTGTTTTGTTGATTATTATTTGGTCACTTGTATGTGATTTGTTTGGTTTCTTTGTCCTTTGACACTGAGAAAGATTAGCATCCTTTGAGAGGTGATGATGTTATAGTAACTTTGAGCTTAATCATGGAGTAATTATTTTAAAATAAACTTTATCTAAATTATTAATTCATGTGGTCATTGCCATCCAGAATGTTTTAAAAAGAGGTTTGTTATTTACAATTCAAGTACACAACACCCCTTCACATGGTGGTGGGTTCCAGTGTGTAGGGTTCACTCCCATATGAAAGAATATTGTATCTCTGTTATGCATCTGAAGTATAAATAGCGTTTTCCTTTTAAAAATGGTGAGGTATGCTAAGAACTTATATTATTGAATCATTAATCTATAGAGAATATAAAAAATAGTCTCGAAAAAGATGAGAGAAATGAGTTGGTTGACTGGGCCTAACTAATACAGGCCCAACTAATTAGCAAAATGCCAAAGCCCACTAATCCAACTAAGCTCAGTATTTTCTCCTTCCCCCGACATAAGCTCTTCACTAGTTGAGTCTAGTTCACTCCCACAAAATTCACGAATCCCTAATTTTTTGCAAAGCTCTTCTTCTCTTCACCGCCGGTGTTCTTCTCAAATCTTACTGTTCCTTCATTCCTATTCACAAATACTCCATGGACGAATTCATCCCCAAAAAAAGACAGATGAAATCCTCCACGGAAGAAGGCATCCCAAAGAAAAAGAATAAAAAATGCTCCATGGACGGACGCCTCGGCGCGGCTGTGACTCTATTGCCTCCATGGCAGACTCGACCATCTATTTATGAAGCATTAACTCAGTATCCATCCCCATATGTATATAATCGTCATGCTAGTCTCTTTTCTCCTCGTTCTTATGACATCTTTCTCTGTGTGCTAGATGAGAATGGTGAGCAGGATGCTGATGGAAAGGAGAGGGGGCATTCGAAGTTGTATACCATTAAAATTCATGCCCACGGTCCCGGTAAGGTCCACCCAAATCCTCTCATTCCTTTTTGGAAAGGAAAACTTCCCGCACGCTGTGGCTTAGCAGCCCTAGGCTCCCACATCTACTGTTTTGGTGGGGTGAGCTATACTCGTTTTGGGCAACAGGAGATTCGCGACGTCAACAAATTATGGATTACTCCCCGTGTCGGTAAGGAATGGGTCCCTGTTTCTCCCATGATTTCTGGCAGATGTTTCGCGTACGCTTCGGTTTTAGGCGGTAGGATTTATGTTCGTAATCATGAACCTTGTAATCATACCGATGCTCATTGGGGTGAGGTTTTTGATCCCGTCAATGGAAAATGGGAAGCTTTTCCTAATCCTCCAAATTATCCTCCAAAGTACTCTCGAAATTATCGGGAATGTATAATCATTTCTGCAGCTCTCAAGAATCCAGACAGGATTATTGTGGCTTACCGTGTACCGGATGATCGCTCTTATGCTATCTTCTATGCGTATAACGTGAACCATAGATCTTGGGCAATGCTTGCGCCAGCTAAGCGCAAGCTCCACCGTTTTTGTGATGCGAGGTGCCGTGACGATGTGTGGCTAGAAGGAGCTGTAAGTGTTAATAATACTTTATACTGGATCAATCGCACAAATAAGTGGATCGATCGCACAGATGAGATACTGTTGATTGCCTACGATTTGGATTTGGATATGTGGCTGGAAGGCCGTCTAAAAGGTATCACAAATTTGTTTTTCCAAGATTATGAACTCCACAATGGTATCAGAATTCCTGCCTTCCTCCATCTGGAGAAGCAGAGGTTCTGCTTCTTCAAACGTGTAGTTGATGATTATCTTCACTGTGTTATAGTTGATGTTTCTCATATGCCCGACGAGAAAACTTTAGGTATTTCGGTTGTGTGGGACCAAAAATATGCCATGGAACCTAAAAAATGCCGTGGATTACCCGCTGTCTTATCAGTTATCATATTGGGATATACTGCCTAAGTAGATTTGGAGGAGAAATCAGGCAAGAAGGAAGTGCGAGGAGGAGGAAATTATGGCTTAGAATAGACTATAGTCCCACATCGGCTAACCAGCGGGAGAAGAATGTGTTCTTTTAAGTACTATTGGGTTCTCTTCCACTTAGCAATTGCCTGGCCTTGATGGGGCTACTTTTCTTCTCTCTTATACCTTGTCTGAAAAAGAAAATAAAATAAAAATTATAGTCTATATTAGGTGTTTTCTATTTGTTCCATATTCTCTATTTGATTTGATTTTGCATGCGCCAAAAATATTTATACACTTATTTAGCTTGGCTGAAAAAACGCTTGGCCACGTTTTTGTTGGGTAGGATCTTTTGCTTGAAAATATGTTTTGGTATGCAAAGATGCAATAGGCTATAGACTTGCAATTTAATTCTTAGTTTTCATATTCTTTTAGGAAATTTAAATCCCAGTTCAACAAAATTGTTTGGTAAATGTTCCAATTTGCAAGAAAATAACTTTAGATAAACAATAAAAATGAGTCCAGTATAAAATGTCAAGACACAAAAATAAATAAATAAATAAGAAACAGAAAGAAAAAAAAACCACTGTACAAGAGGGTGGTCAACACATTATGCTTACACTAGCGAACCACACAATTTCATTGAGTGACCATCCTGACCGGAAAAGGCCGGAGACCACAACTAGGAGGTTCTTGTCGAAGAAAAAACTAGTTGAGGACTATAGTTCTAACTTTGAAAACACCCTCACAGGAAATCTACAAACACCCACCGTTCTTCACGGTGAGTACTTGAAAATCTTTGTTTGCAACAAGAAACAACCAAAAAACAAAAGAAAAAAACCAACAACTTCCGCCGGTTCAAGTATCGGGAGGACCAATAGCTCCGACGGTCGTAAAGGCTCGGAGAAAAGACCACCCCCTCTGAAAACAAGAGAGGGGGAACAAAAGTCACCCTAGCCATGAAGGCCAAGGGGAAACACCAGCAAGCACCAAGAGGGGGAGATGTGCGGCGAACAAAGCTCACGATTTTTCCCTCCCTCTCTAGAACTTCATACGTTCTCTAGGTGGATGAAGTTTTTTTTTTGCTATTGTTTTCTTTTCATTTGAGTGTTGATTTTCTGGTGTTTTTGTGGAGGATTTTCTGTAGAAAATAAAAAAACAAATGGGTGTCGTGATTTTTTTTGGGTGACACACGCACAACACCCCCTCCCCTGTTCGTGCAAAACAGAAACCCATTGCCCTCTCCCCCTTTTTTATTTATTTTTTCTTCTCTTTCTCTGCCGTTCCATACCGATAAATTGAGAGAGATTCACGGAGAAGAGACAGAACCAATGAGAGAGAGATACAGAGAATTGAGCTCGAGAGAGAGAGAGAAACAGAGAGCTTGAGAGAGACGTGCGGTGGGCTAGCCACATTTTAGGGCGGACGACAATGCCTGGGCCGGTGGGTCACGGCTCAAGTCCACTGGGAGCTTGGGTTCCGGTGCATTCTCGGTGCCCAAACAAGAAGAAATCCGTATTTGGGTAAGTGAATTTCGTAGGCTTTGATTTCCATTTTTAGTTTGATTTGGGATTGGATTGTGCTGATGTTGATTCACGGCTGTAAGAGGAATTCATGTGGTTGTGATTTTGGAGTTTAGTTTTGATTATATGTCTCTCTTGTTGGCCGAATTGTGGAAGTAGTTGTTGGAAGATTATAGTATTGAATGGGTGTTGTTGAGGATTTTTGGTAATGGACCTAGGGTAATGGCCGATCATGGTGTATTGAGTTCTTGGCTGAGTGGGTTGAAGTTTTGTCTATGGGAAGTTTCGGTTTGGGTATTGGTTTTGGAAATTGTTGGATTCATTTGGTTGATTGAGAATAAGTTTTCGGGTTGTTGATGTTGAGATTTTGTTGGATTGATGCCGACGGTTCCGGCAAGTTCTATCCAAAACCGCTCATTTCTTTCTGGAAAGAAAAACATTTGGCGAGCGGGGTGTAGTAGCAGCTCTAGCCTCCCACATCTACTGATTTGGTGGGATGAGCTATAACCCATTTTGGGCAACAGGGGATTCGCAACGTCTACAAAATTACGGTCCGTGATTCTCTCATGATATCTCCAAGATCTAGCGGGGAAGCTTTGATTCTAGGCGGTAAGCTTTATGTTAGTAATTCTTTTCATGAACAACCTTGTCCTCCTTGAGGTGAGGTTTTTGGCCCTGCCAATGAAAAATGAGAAACTGTCCCTAACCCCCCAATTTATCCTTCAGATTATCCGGGTTGTATAATAATTTCTGCAGTTGAGAATTCCAGACAGGATTGTTGTCACTACGCTCACAGAAATTGGTTAATGATGGAAAAGTTTCAAAACATAAGCTGAGAATTTTACGGTAATTATTTATTCAGGATAATAATATCTTTCATTGTAAATAACCTTTTTTTTTTTTTTTGAAAAGTTGTAAATAACGATTTGAATAAAGGTCGGACACACAGGAATACTCAACATGGATTTCTGCTGGATGAACAGTGGGTTCTCAACAGCTCATTCTTCCCATTTTAGGAAGGTTCTCCCATCGTTTTCTTTTCTGTCCTGCTAAGCGAAAGGAACCATTGGCAGCTCTCATCAATTCCCAACTTAAATAGAAAAAAATTACAGGTTGGCCTGCTAATTTAAATGGCGAAAGAATAAATAAATTCTTTAAAAAAATTAATGAAAGAGTGAAAATGGATTTTTAGTTCTGAGAATCATATCGGACGCAAATGCTTTAAAAAGTAGATAATTAAAATAAATAAATAAAAAATAACTTTTTAAATAACAAAGCATGATTTTTTACTTAAAATATAGAGTAAATTTAAAGAGCCGGATGAGAATGTTTATAGCCTATTCACTTATTTGCCAAAACTTAAATCCTAACAAGACTTTTCTTAATCTCTTTACTCTCAAGGGTATTAAATAACTTAAATGAATAGAGTTAATGGTGAAGTGGTGAATGTGTTTAAATTCGGCTCCGCTCATATATATATATATATATATAAAATGATGACATATTTTTCAATGAGATATGTTATTCGCACAATTCTTACACAACAATGTTGATGTGTCAAGCATTTTAAAAAAAAAAATGATAGATGTACAACACAGGTACAACAACTTCACAACACCCCCTCACATGGGGATGGGCCCCACACACCTGTGTAGTGTAAGAATCAATCCTAAAAAAAAAAAAATGAAAATGTTAGATACATCAATATTGTTGTGCAAAATTGTTGTACAATTAACATATCTCTTTTTTAAAATAATAGATCTCAATTCATATCAAATTAAGAATCAACTTTAAAAAAAAAAATAATAATTGGTAAGCTGGTAGCCGATAGGGTTGGCAAAACAAGTTATCGTGTCAGGTTCGGGTTGACCCTATTATCCCGCTAGCCTATTTAGGCCAACCTGAATCCAGCACAATTCGTCAACTCATTTAGCTACTCTTGTCATAAACGGGTTGGCGGATCAACCCATTTATAAACTGGTCAATCCGTCAATTCGTTTAACTTAAATCCTAACCCTATAATTTTATTTCATATTTATATTAAATTAAAAAATTATGTTAAAAATTGTCCATCATATATTAACATCAATCGTCCAAGATGGGATTTCTTTTCATTGTAATCTGACATGGTTACGTGGCATTTTGTTTTGAGCCTGTCATAATTTTAACCCAACATAGAGTAAAGCAAAAGCAAAAGCAAAAGCAAAAGCAGAGAGCTCCTTCACGAGAGAGGTGTGACCCGTCACTCCCGCCAGTTTTCTTTCTTCCAACGTAAATGCAGCTGACAAACCAACAGACGCAGTCGGCTCAATGCATAGGCAAATTAGGCAATGGGTTGTCTAAAGTTCTCAGTTAAATAAGACTTTAATTAAAAATAATATAATTAAGTTTCATTTTATAAAAAAAAAAAAAATTAAAAGTCCCATTTATGACAACAAAAAGTCAGTCAATTTTTTAATTAGGACGAAAATTTCAAACAAATTGATTTGTAAAAAATTTAATACAAATTATATTTAAGATTGATATGTGTCCCTTAATATATAAGAAACACATATTTTGTTCAAAAAAAAAAAAAGAAACACATGTTGTTTTAATAACATTAATAAAAAAAACATGTGATTCTTACATGCAGTACTAGCAGCAGATATCCAACCATTTTCCCTAAATTTAGTTAACAAAATTACTTTTTGCTTCCGTATAAAAAAACATTTTACAATAGATTTCCTTATATTTCTCGATGTCAATTAAATACTCTTTCTTTATTCTTATTTTATTCTTTTTCTTACTTTCATACTTTTTGTCATTTTTATCATTATATAATTCATTGGGTAGCTATTTTTTGTGAATTTTTTTCAATTTTTTCCTATATTTAGGGAAGAGAATCACCTATTTGGTATCTATTATTAGTTCTCTTAAATGACATATCTCACTCTTATATGTGGGTCGTAAGAAATTTCCTATAAACCGGTTTGTAGAAATTTTTTATCACTTTAATTAACAATGCTCTTTAATTAAGGCCTCAACTACGGTTAAAAAAAAAAATAAAAAAATAAAAAAAATAAAAAAATAAAAAAAATTCCAAGATACCATGGAGGAAAAAAAAAAAAAAAAACTCCATTTATTGCTACCTTAAAACAGTTAATAACTCACAATTTTACATGAACTTAAAACCAACATATTAACTAAGTTTGTTTATTAAAATAATATTTAGAATAAAAGAAATTTCGTTTTGCACCAATTAAATTCTACATAAAAATAATTATATGTAACTCAACACAAAATATGATATCTGTTGAAATTAAATGTATCCTAACAAATATGAATTTTGCAAGTCGTTTGGAAAAAAAAAAAAATTAAAGGCAAAAAGCAAAAAAACTGATTTAATTAAATATTAAAATATTAAAAAGGCCCCACCTAAGTTTGTAGTCTTAGACTTCAAAATCTATTAAGCCGACTTTAAATAGACGCTAGAATTTCAAGATCAAGATATGTTCTGATGGAGGTACCACACGTCTTCCTACGTAATTTGAGAATGTCCTAAATACGAATTTTGTCTATTTACAAAATGTTAGTGACCATCTTTTTTATTTTATTTATTTTTTTCATTATCTTAAATTGATGTGACTCTTAAAATTATTCTAGGACTTGTACATGATAGATTATTATTAAATTTTAATCCCACCATTTTTTTAAACGCCACGTAATTTTAAGATGATAATATAGATATATATATATATCCCCAACATTACTCCACGTACCCCTCTAAATTGATACTCAAAAGTTACACATTCACGAAAATTATATTGTCCAAGTCATTAGTAATTTATGCAGTAAATATGAGAAAACTCTTATGAATTCACTTGTTTAAGCATGTCTTAGAATACAATCAACTTTCTTGGTGGGACAAGTAATCCCTATAAGAACACTGCCATATTTGTTGTTCAAATTATTAGCTATTCGACCTACAAATTACTGAAAATTCAAACCCTCAAACAAAGTAGTAAGCTGCTATTATCTTCGGTTGGGCCTAATTTAGATTACGAGTGTTAGTTGGGCGACTTTAATATGTAATACGTACGTTTAAAGGGTTATTTGTCGTATTTCATCTGTTCGGATTCTCTCAGGTGCGGTAGTGGCATCTATGTACCCGGACCCCAAGTTCCCTAAACTTTTGTAGAGTCGTACAGAATAAAGGAGCGGTCCTTATCTAAAGAGGCACCATTTGTTTATCAAAGTGGTTCTTGCATCCTTAGACGTTACTGTAGTCCCCACATATTTCAACCTGTTCTAAAAAGGCCCATCAGCTATTATAAGAAGATTATGATGGATAGGACTCGTACATGTGTTTTTTAATAAATTAACGTGACATTTCATATAAATAAAAAAAAATTAAGCAACAAAATTTAACAGATAAATTTAATTATTTAATAACTAATATAACAATTTATATCAATGTAATTAGTCTGTGTCATGTCAATTTATAAAATATTTATAATAAAAATTGTAATACATTTAACCAACACCAAGACGAATTTCAAGAACTATGGTCTGAAATCACATCTTTGGAGAAATAGCACAAGATGCTTTTTTGCTTTAGGCAAGAAATGAGAAAGGGGTTGCGGGCCGGGGTGTCCCGGGTAGGTGAACATTGCACTTCGAGTTGTCCGGGACACATAGGCCCGGCATCCCCTCCTCTCTCATTCCTTTCCCAAATTCCTTAAAATTCAGCAAAAATAAAAAAATTTACGTCTTTGACATTTAGAAGCAAAACCAATGCAAATCAATTGGATACAAGAAAGAAACTTGTTATATCACTTTCTTGCATAGGTGAGTAGAATGCCAATAAAAAGAAAAAGAGAAATAGAAGCAATATTTATTATTTGTATAGTCAAATGCCAGCCCAACATACCAACGTCTGCACGCATTATTATTGTATTATTCGCTGCTCACAAAACAAGATAAACGTTGTGGCTGGATCCAACTGTTCCCTGTTGAGTCAGACAAAGCCCGAACATGTACACGCGCTGTGCTCCACTCCCTATTTGTTTACCATATCCAAGTCAAAACACCCCATCCGTCTACATAAGCCTACCGTGGCTACACGTCATCTCCACGATGGCACGCACCAATACCAATCTTTTTTTTCTTTGGCAAATTTTGATTTGAATTTTTAGCGATTTCTTGTTTAAATTACTAATAATGTGAACCATAATCTTAAGAGAAGTCATATAAAACTCACTCACTCGTCCGTATAAGTTATTGGATAGCCTTAGATCCTACGAAATCACAACCGTTGTTCTCAAATTACATAAAATTACTAAGTATTGAGTTTTGGACTAAGATTTTTTAGAATTCGAAATGTGAATTTCTCGAATTTCAATCATTGATTTTAAAATTAAATAACTAAGATTTTATTATATTAATATAAATTGTTGAAGGAGTTTTTGCATGGCCAAACAGAACCAACAACGAGCTCCTACAAAATAAGGAGAAAGTCATCGAAAAACGTTAGCCTCGAGACACCGTAAAGCTTTCTATGCTTAACTCAATATTCTCGTAAGAAAAATGGAATGAGGAGAGTTTTGAATGAAAGAGGATAATACTTCTTTTTTTGGTGATGGAGAGACCATTTCAACGTGAGGTTCCCTATTGGTGAAAAAACATTAATAAATGGCCAAGCTAATGCAGGCCAAATGTATCATTTTTCTTCGACATTATAAATTGTGTTCGATTTATTTTACTATGGTCAAACACGCATAGAGAAAAATTACATAAGTAAGTTATTTATTTATATAAGTTCGTTCTCCTTTACCAAAAATTATAATTTCGCCCCTATATGCAAGTCTAATTTTTGTAAGGGCTAAACTTAACTTTTAGGTGGAAAAAATATATATACCTAACCTAACTATGTATAAATATTTTAAGAATTTTTTTTAACTATATATATATAGACATTTAACGATAAATACATAATTTTTTTTTATTTATATATAAATTTGTCTAGAAATGATAGGGGACATGACCCCTTATAAAGCGGCATGCTCTAATTTGGTTCCTGATAAGTAGGGCATTTGAGTGGGGCTCATGGTAATTTACATCATTTCATAAATTAAAGTGCGAAATTGTCAATATTTCAATTGTTTAATTTAAATCAATACCTTAGATTTTGATTTAAGAAAATTTAAGTAATTAATAATAAACCCTATAACCTTTTTAAAAAATTGCATGATCCTCGTGCTTTAGTTCAATTTTAGGCGAATAAGGATTCCTTAAAAACGCGTCGTTAAGAATAACGGGGCGTCTAGCAACTTCTGGTAATCATATGGACAACGACGTTAAGACAAGGAATATCCGAGGCATATGACGACGGCTAGAAGCCTGGAAGGAATATCCTGAGAGTAGATCCGGTACCTGATCAAATTTCCCCCACCATAAATACCCCTTCTACAACCACCGTCGCCCAACAATTTTCAAAATACCTTCTCTGTCCCATCCTAAGAACTCTCTCTCTCTCTCTCTCTCTCTAAAATATGGCTCTTAAAGCTGTCCATGTCTCCGACGTCCCAAACCTCGACCAGGTCCCGGAGAACGCCTCCGTCTCTCTCTACTCCACTCGCTTCTCCAAAGGTAACAAACGTGATTGTTGCATCAAGATAACACTGGATTTTTTTTTTTTTTTTTTTAATATGGTAAAATATGAATCATGCAATATGATACGTACGTTCAATCCTGACCGTAGGATGGTTTGATATGTAGGTGTGGATTTGGGGAGGGGTGCGTACAGAGTACCGAAGTTTTTGGTGATAGGGCACAGGGGGCATGGGATGAACGTTTTACAGTCGTCGGATCGGAGAATGAGAGCCATCAAAGAGAACTCGATCGCGTCCTTCAACGCCGCCTCCACTTTCCCTATTGATTTCGTCGAATTCGACGTTCAGGTCAGATTTCTCTCTCTCTTTCGCTTTCACTGTGTCTATTTTCAATTTTCTTCCGGATGGTTTTTCCTTAAATTTTTCTTTCGGAATTTTAGGGCACGTTGTTGTGTCGGTCGTGGCGTTGTACGCCCGCCGCGTAAACGACGGGTATCTCTGTTTACTTTCCCTGGGATTTAACACGTGTAAACATGTTCGCCTGGTTGTTTTTCTGTATTAGACTAATTTTTTATGCAACGGCGTCGCTTTGACTAAAAGTCTAAACCTTATCATGTTACATTGATTAGGAATTTAGGAGTTGTAAAAAAATAAGACAAAGATTGCTGTAATAAATAGTGAATTTATAAATATAACCGATTCAAGTGAATTATGATATACATAATTAAATTATATATTAGGATTGTATTTATTTAATTTGAAATAGAAAGGATATATCGATTGGATAATATTTCAATCATTTTTTTTTTTTTGGAACAAAATAGCATGTGTTGTTATTGATACCGCAAATATCCCGTAGGCTTACAACTTGAAAGTAAGGAATATCGCCCCAACTCTTTAAGCCAGAAGGATCTAGCTTGATAAAACAACAGCTGCCTACGCAGAAATACAAACTTTACAAGAACTACACTTAAGCCTCTCTGACAATAATGCTCATTCTCTAAAGAAAGAGGGCAGATCTACCACTTTGCCAACAAATAATCCCATAAAATTTGAACCAAACACTAGCAGGCTAAGATCGGAGACGGCGGAGAAACGTAGATCTAGCTTTCAAAATCAAAGAAAAAAGTGTAAAAACCGGCCAAAAAAACTCCCCGCCGACAACACAATCGCACGACCACTCCTCCAAAGAAGACATCTTGAGATGAAAATTCCTGCCAAACGAAAGAAATAACAAAAAAACAATCCACCATAGTCCAAAAAGGTTAGGGGAAAAATAGCCACCACCGGATCTAGCCGGGTGGAACAAAGTTCCACAACCCTAGAGGTTAGGAGAAAAACTAACCCCACTAAACCAACTCAGAAGAACAAAAAACACCCTAACTCACGAGGAGCCAGAGAGAAAATACCACCGGAAGAGGGAGGCGTGAAGCCACCCCCTCCCGGTGAAAACCATGCTCACAGGGGAGGGGCTCTAGAGAGAAAAACAATTTTTTTTCCCCACTTGTAAACAAATAATAGCAGTTATAATATTTCAATCATTTAATTCCAAGTGTAACGCGTGAAACTCGAATACCAATTATTTTTTTCTTTTTAATTTTTTAATTTTTCCTCTTAATCAACGATTTCATTTTTTTTTTCCTTCTGCTGATGGTTGGTTTTTCGTATTCTTAAAAAAAGAAAAGAAATAGAAGTTATGGAGGTGTGTAAGGCATAAAGGCTAGAGACAGCAAAGTAAAGGAAAAAAATGTGGTGGTTTTTGTAGGTGACAAAAGATGGCTGCCCTGTCATTTTCCACGACGACATTATTCTCTCGCAAGATAATGTAAGTTTCTCTATCCCCTGTCCTATTTTAACAGTTCTCTCTTTAATATACACTTGGAGAAGATAAATAGTATATAAAAGAGTTCATTTTCGGTGTTAAACGTACGGTTTATAATATTTTTTTTTTTGTTAATTTTAGAGTTAATAATAATCTTAGTATTTGGTTTTGGCAATTGGGATTTCAGGGTAGTGTATATGAGAGAAGGGTGACAGAGCTGTCTCTCTCAGAATTCCTTCGCTACGGTCCCCAAAGGGAACCGGGCAAGGAGGGAAATCCTCTGCTTAGGAAAACCAAAGATGGGAAAATTGTGAAGTGGGATGTTGAGGCGGATGATTCTCTCTGTACGCTTCAAGAAGCTTTTCAGCAAGTGGAACCCTCTTTGGGCTTCAATATTGAGTTGAAATTCGACGACCACATCGTCTACCAGCAAGATTATCTCACCCATGTTCTCCAAGCCATCTTGCAGGTACGAAGCAAACTATTTTGGAGAATTTGTTTCATTCCCTTTTGTTGTTGCAGAATGTTAATGGTGTTTTGTGAATCGTATGGGACAGGTGGTGTTTGAGTATGCTAAAGACAGAGCCATTGTGTTCTCATCCTTCCAACCGGACGCGTCACTGCTCCTTAGAAAACTGCAGAATGCCTACCCTGTGAGCACTCTTCATTGCTTATTCCTTGTTTATTTGTGTTTTTCATTGGATCACAAGCAAGTGAAGTTATCTCCTAATAACGATTGCCGTTTCGATGATATACCAGGTCTTCTTTTTGACAAATGGGGGTACTGAGATTTACTATGATGAAAGGAGGAACTCCTTGGAGGAGGCCATAAAGCTGTGCTTGGAGGGTGGTTTGCAAGGAATTGTGTCGGAGGTGAAGGGGGTTTTTGGGAATCCGGGGGCAGTGAACAAGATCAAGGAGGCCAAGCTTTCGCTACTCACATACGGCAAGTTGAAGTAAGTTTTTGGGCCCAAATATCTTCAATTCTTGATGAAAACTCTTGCTCAGAAAATTTGATAGATCCTGGCATCATTTGAATTCTTGCGTGAAAATTCAGCCATTGCGCATCTTAGTCAAATACGGCCTGCCATGTCCATTTTACTCTACTTTGATTTGGTCGTTGCTTTGGTATTACAATTAAGCAGCCTAGTTTGATTCAGAAACTTGGTTCCTTTTACTTTTCACGTGCTTAAGTGCGTTTTAAAAGAGAGTTTTTCATAAATTGCCTTTCAAAATCGCTATTTTTTTAACTGTGCGTTTTGAAACCGCTAATTCAAACAATACTAAATTATTAGACTGACTTAGATATGTTATTGTTTGTTGCAGTAACGTAGCTGAAGCAGTTTATGTGCAACATCTAATGGGAGTCAATGGAGTGATAGTTGATTTGGTTAAAGAGATCACAGAAGGAGTCTCCGATATGATAAAGCCGGCAGATGAAGAGGATAGGGGGGATGGGAAGCTGCAGGGGGAGGCGAAGCCTCAGTTCTCGCAGCTGGAGCTTGCGTTCCTTCTGAAGCTTATTCCACAGTTAATACAGCTCTAATACAAAGGAGGCTATATATGTAAACAGTACGCACCAATGATTTTTGGGGAATTTTTTTCCCCTTTTTATATCTGTAGAATTCAGGCGTGAGGTCACCGCATTACGTTTTCCTTGTATATAAGTTGTTGCTCATTACCAATATTTCTTGAGAATCACCATTTTTGGTCCATTTGTACTTCTAACAAAGTTTATGATAGTTTCTGCAGCTTGTATGCTCAACTTTGTAGTTTGGATTTGAGTTTGGAATTTCAAGAGTTTGGCAATTTTTTATACGATCAACAATTCAACACGAAATTATCGAGTTATAGAGTTTTGTGTAATCGGGTTTAGGTCACATCAAATTAACCAGTTTGATAAATGGGTCAATCATAATTAACTCATAGATAACATGTATAACCCCGTATAAATTAAGTTAGATTTTTTATATTTTTACGATTAAAATACAAAACCCTATAAAGCTAAAATTCACATAAATTCAGTTTTATATAAAAGTCATATACAACGTTGAAATAGATCAAACGTGTCATTTATAGGTCAACTTAGCACGAATTGTATATTAAACGGATTATGCGAGTCGTATTGTGTCATTACTAATTTAAGTGGATTGTGTCAGGGTTGAGGGATATAACTTTTTTAACTAAATAAGTCATTTAAATCAACTCATATCGGCTTGACAGTTGACCCGATATGAATCTGACACTCCAACAGTCCAACACCAAACAGCTTGGTGCATGTATAAGAAGACAAAAAATTGGTCGATCAGAAAAATACTTCAATAATTATCGCGGATGGGAGGGATTTGTAATGTTCACAACTTTCCTAATGGGATTGAAGTACAAGTCTTTCCCTAGCTGGCATCTTGAAGTTTTTCAAGTAATCTGCCTTCGGATTCTTTGTGAGCGAGAGAGAGAGAGAGAGAGAGAGAGAGAGAGAGGAAAATGTAAGAAAATCTCCAGAATACGACGGACGTTTCGTTGGTGAAGTTTAGCGAACGCGCATATCAGCATGTCGAGACGTTTTCTGCAACATGGATGGCACCACATAATCTTGTGACTACAACAATTGACTTTCGGAATGTCAACTTAAAATGTGTCCCGCGATTTCAACATTTTGCTAATTAAATAGGAGAATTATCAACAGAATTTTTTAATGTTATGAGTGACTAGTTTATCACTAATCAAAGAGTTAAGTATAAATAAATAAATAAATTGTCCAACTCTGTTTATTTTGGGCGGCGAGTGTGGAGGGATCGACAAGTCATGGTCCTATTTTGCTATTAAGATTGAGATATGGTGTAATACGTTTTATTTGGATCATTCATTGTTCACTCTATTAGAGTTGTTAATTTTAAATGAACGGTTCAGATGATAACAATAAATTAAAAAAAAAAAAAAGAGAAAGTGATTGTTTGGTGGCTGGTTTGAGTTGGCCAAGGGTGTAGTTCGGCCACCTTGATAGCCGATTTGACAACCCCAAACAACCCCTTGTGTTTTTCTCTTATTTGTTGTTCATTTAAAATGAACAATTTTCCAAATTAAATATCTTATACTCATTGCAATATCCTTGAAGATTGCATTGGATCTCAATCCGTGCTACTATTAGCTTCAATGGTCCATGCGAGTTCCATATGCAACTCTTTTTTATTTTCAAACAAACATACATCCATGTTTCTTGCTAATTTCAATAACGGTCTCATCCACCATATTGGGTTCATCCTTGAATTCACTGATTCCATTGGAGATACAGGGTGCGTTTGGTTAAGATATTTGAGGTGAGTTTTGTTTTTTAATAGTAATAAGAATTAATTGATGTGATATAAAGTTGAAAGATTTTTTATAAAAAAAAATAATAATAATTGTTTTGTAATGAATTTTTTTATTTGAATAGTAATGAAAAATTATTAATGTGATATAAAAAGTGGAAAAAAAAAAGAGAATATTTTGAAGTATTTTTTTTTTTTAGAGAAGTAAAAATAAGAGAAAGGGAGGAAATTGTAGTTACCAAACAGAGCCGTAAAGGTCATACTCATACCATTATTATGCCAACTTGAAGCAATGCTACTGTCCAATTTATTAGAATTACTGTAAGGAATAGATTCTAATTATGCAGATATATAAATCGTTAGCCATATTTACGTTATCATTTTGTAATAGCTTGTAATTGCCTAAAGAAAATGCTAGATATATCTACGTTTCACTTCTCCAAATATGACTTCACGCTTTCTTTGAGTTGTTACAAAGACCGAAACGAGAATTTTGCTTAGTACTTCCTCGTGAGCACAAGAAATTGGACTGCTCTTGTGTAGTACCATCTGAGTGGGACCAAAATGTTGAAGCAAATTGATCATAACCCAACACATATGATTAAAACGTTTCCACATATATGTTGAGGAAAGATGCATCCTTTCATAGCAAGCAAATCTAAGATATGGTATAATTGTTCTTGTAACATATACAAATTAAACCCACTTTAGTCATATCACTAAACCAAGTATGATAATGAAACAGATCGAATAAGTATATGATTCTTCAAAGCTAAAGTTAATTCTTGATTGCGTGGATTCTTATGGCATATTACTTGGCCATATATATATATATATGCTTACAAATGAACAAAGTTGCCCTCCAAGTTCACGGCTTATTAAACCGATATTTGTTCTTTAAAGCATCTCATATATTCTCACAAGATCGTGTTAAAAACGCATGTAAAAAGTACATGTTCTTAAGACAAATATCATGTTAAAAAAGTAGAAAATGAGTTAAACAGTGGGTGCATAGTTATCCAAATTGTGCAATTTACGCAGCAAGGACAATATTATGATTTAGTATAGCTTTGGTATAACGCCTATCGACAAGATTGGGTTTGCACATGCAGTAACTTTAACTGCGTTTTACCTTTTTCTTTTTATTTTAGTCCAATCATGAAATCATGTTTGCAGCATATGCTTCAACCTGATTGCCGTGATGTGAGAAATAACCTCATAATTTGATTTGTTGGGTTTGACAGGACATAATCATACACCAGGCTTGGGTTAAGACCCATCCAGCCCAACCTAATTTCCCTTCCATCAAAATTAAACAGGACCGACTATGGTAATTAATTAGGAACAAGGACCGAATTAAAAAATTTAACTCTAATTAAAGGAGTCAAATTGCATTGACTCAATTTGAAGGAATTTAAGTTGGGTTAGGATTTGTTGCTCCTGAAAATTTCCTTGTTGCTTAAAAAATGTAGGTTAATTTTGGGGAATCTAGCTTAGGGCAATGGCTTTATTATGCTATGTCACCTAAAAGCATATACAGGGAAGGGAGAGAGGGAGCAGAGTAATAAGATTCAAATTACAAAAAGGTGGCACTGTTCTTGTTATTGTCACTATTAATATTAGTTTCCAGAGTGAGAAACAATAAATCTAGCCCGAATCCTTCATTCAAATCTCGAAACATTATTAAATGCTAAAAGATGCTTTTTATTTCATAATTAAGATTTAATATTGTTACATCAAATTACATGATTATTTAAAAATTTTCAATTGGGTATCACCGTACTAAGTTCTAATAATGAAATAACTATTTCTGTTTCACTTAAAATTAATTAAAATTAAGAGGATTTATTCTCATCAAAGTTGGGGGAGGTGATTTTATTTTTTATTATTTTTAATGTCGGTTTATTGTGGTAGGAAGAATTATGGAGAAGAACAGGTTCCAAGGAACCCTAGTGGAATTAGACTGAAACAGGTAGGGGTCCTTGAAGAACAAAATAAATGCTCAAAATTAAAAAGAAAAAGAAAGAAAGAGTAAGATGATAATATAAATAAAGAGAAGAGATAGAGATGATGGGCATCCACGAAAACGAATCTGACACTGACAGCGCATTGTCAATTTTGATGGACATGGTGCATATACTATTCGAGGTGCCGTTTCTTGAGAGACATCAAATTCCATGTGTTCAAGTGTTTGACACACATCTAGAGGCCGGTGTTGTGTTCTTACATTAATTTTTGTCCATCATTATCATGGTTGACCTTCGCCTTTAATTAAGAGAGGTGGGGGTTGTGTGTGTATATGACCAACAAATATATATTTGTTAATTAGAAATTAAAAAAAAAAAAAAAAACAACAACACATATTTATGGTTTTGCTGGTCGTTTTGGGGAAATCAATTACTTAATATTGCACATGTTTCAATAGCGGAATGAAGGTGGTCCAACCTTCCTAATAACCAATAGGAATATTTTAAATTTATTTGGTTAGAGAATTAATAGAATTTTTTTTTTTTAGATTTTTGTTAAATTCAATAAATCAAATCCAATGATAATTTTAAAAGCCATCTAAGGATGTATGAGAATGGGTACAGAGGAGTGAAAGTTTGTATAACATTACTCAAAGTGCTACCCTAGATAATTCCTTTGAGTTTTCCTTAGTTTAGAGGACATTAAGTCTGTTGCAATCGTTTTATTTTTTAATTTTTTTTTATGAGTTTTTCATATATTTAAGGTAGATAATGAAATTTAAGGAGTCGATTGCTAATCCTCTTACAAGAATGGTTCAGCTACCCTTAATAGTTGGGTTGGAGTGATCAAAGCATCTCTACATTCAAAAAGAATGGTTAGACCATCCCCAATGCCCAGGCTAAGAGTGGCCGAATTGCCCCATGGTCAAAGTTAGTTGTTCGGTCACTCATAAATATTAAGTTGGAGTGATTGAACCACTCTAGTGGCCAAAAGAATGATTCGATCACTTCCGATAATTACCTTGATAGTTTGCACACTATCCCTTAAGGTGCGAGTCACCCCTTTTCTCTCCTATATTGTTAAGATCTCAACTCTTCATTATAAATTAATTGCCCATGTTCAAGATACAGCATTGAGTACGATATCCTAAGTATTGCATTAAATCTTCATCTCCGGTTTAGGAAAACTCCTTGGGAGAGAGGAAAAATAATGAACATATGTAGGATAACAACTAGGTTGGGCTCCTCTGAACAACTCTTTTTTTTTAATGTGGCAGTATTAGTATTTTTGTTATTATTAATTTTGTCTTTATTTATTTATTTATTTATTTTTGTTTCAGAGTCGGACTATGAATGAGATCCTTATTTAACAACCCCACTAAATTGATCCCCTATGCACTAGCAGACAACAAGCCGGCCATGTCCTTTCCCCACTTCACCCCCTATTGTAACTCCCAATCTTTACATATTAACCTATCAACCAGCTGTTGGTGATTTACTTTAAGAGACTTTTACTTTTTTACAATTCATGTAAAATTAATTCGGTGGGCAAGACTCTAGCAGATAAAAGTGGGGTCTTCTTCACCTTCAGGTCTTTTGAGACATTATTAATTTAACCAAGCTTTCCAATTCACTTTAATTAGATTTCATATGACTGATCGATTTGTGGAATAGAGCTTCTGTAAGAATTTATAAGTGGATTGACAGATTGTAAAGACATTATAGGGTAATTCATATATATTATATGCATAAAGCACTGTAGATCTTTTATTTTCCATTTTTTTATTGAAAAATAAAGCTTTTGATCGGCACACAACGTGCCACACATGATTTTGCTCACATCTCACAGTACCGAAAACTATTCAAGACAAATTAAGATTGAATGGTCGTTGAGTTAAAATTGACTTATATAATCTTATATTTATGTCTTAATACGATCCACACTAGAATATGAATTATTACTCCTACCTTTTTATGATGAGAAAATATTTGTTTATATAAGTTTTACTATAGCTTTTTTAACAAATTCAGGAGATACTATTTTAATAGCGAAAACAAATTAAACAATAAAATTTGATAAGGAAACGTAATTATTTAGTGCATAGAGTAATAAAAGGATCACATAGACGGTTTGTCACACTTAATTCGTAAGAAACTTGAAATAGACGTTGTAGTATCTAATCAGTACTATTTACGATGTGCCATTACACGTTTGAGGAAACAACGACCGTCAAAGCAACAGTAATTCCACTTTTTTAAAGTCAAGGGAGGAGTTTCGAGTGAGAATAGAGGAGTTGGAATTTCATCCCAGCGTCTATTTATATAAAAGGAAGCTTGTGATCTTTCCCCAACCTAGAACAAGGAAGCCCACCAAGGGCAGCCACACGTCTACGGTCTCTCTCTCTCTCTCTCTCACACACACACACACACATTTGTTGCAGAACATATATTCCAACGTTGGTTGCTTTCCTTCTCGTCTTGCTCAACCTGGTTGAGAGACAATCAGAAGGTGGGAGATATTATTGGACATGGAGAAACCCAGCTCGGCAATCATCAATGGAGGGATCAAGCTGCCTATCGGCTACCGCTTCCATCCCACCGATGAAGAGCTTCTGGTTCACTACTTGAAGCGGAAGGTCTTGGCTATGCCATTGCCCGCTTTAGTCATTCCTGAGTTCGATGTTTTCCAGACCGATCCTTGGGGCTTGCCAGGTAATTAGTGGAAATGGAAGTTGAAAACTGTTTTTGTGTTTGTCTTTTAAAGCTGCTTAGACTAAATTAATTCAAATGACATAACTATATTTTATACAGCCACGTACATTTTATGCTATGAGGGTTTTGAAATGTGACTATTTCTTTCACGGGTTTTAGGTGATTTGAAGGAAAAGAGGTACTTCTTTAGAACTAGAAAGAGGAGAAGTGTGGATAACAGCAAGTGCTGCAAGAGAGCTGCTGGCTCTGGTTACTGGAAGCCTATTGGGAAAGACAAGCAAATATTAGCTTCTGAGAGCAACCAAGCAGTACTTGGGATAAGGAGGAGTCTAGTTTTCTGCGAGAGGAAGCGTTCCAATGGAAGTAAAACAAGATGGGTCATGCACGAATATCGTCTTGTGACTCTTGTGGGCTCTGGAACACACCCCTACTCCACCCAGGTATATTACACATGGATTTGAATTTTGAATGAAATTCAATTCATTCTGGGGATATATAGTATGAAAAGTAAAGTAGCTGCAAATATTAGTTTAATTAATGGTTTTGTTTCTGAATCCATATCCAGGTCTCTGAGATGGAAATGGAAGATTGGGTTGTCTATAGTGTATTTCAGAGAAAGACAGCCCCTGCAAAACAAAGGTTCATTTCTCAGCGCTCTAACACCAAGAAAACTCTGAGATTGGAGGTGATGATTAGTCCAATGGAAAACAGCTCTGATTTAGGTCCTCCTCAACCTTCTTCATCATGTTCGAGTGAAATCACAGAGGTCTCCTCTAATGGGTTAGATCAGGAAGAAACAAGCTCCAATCCTTGGTTTAATTCTTCATATATGAGAGAGCCTTAAAAAAAATTTACTTCTAATCTGATATGCAACTGTTGTGCAACAAAAGAGAATGGCCTAAAAGAAAAGATTTAACTGTTTCAGGGGCTCAAGAGATTGTGTTGTGCAAGCAAATCCTTAATTATCAATTTAATAATATTATTCTTTCCCCCATGGCCACCACCAGCTTCATTGATTTTATGAAATGGCACTGATTGTTGCTCAGAATCTAAGGTTTTATTATCAAAAGGCAAATGATTTTTGGGACAAAAAGATAATCCAAAGTAATAAAGTAATTAAAGGAATACATACAAAGGATAGCATCCAAAGAATTCTGCAAAGATGTACTGTATGATCTAATCATGACTTTGTGAAAAGAAGCACTCCCTGGCCTTGTGGGCAAGCCCACAAAACCCCCAACACTAAGATGGTAGTGCCGTAGAGCATCTACACACATGGGGGCGATTCACATCCATCTTGTCCTCTGTTTTCCTTTTCAAATAAATCAAAGCATCTGATGAATTATTCAATATTCCAAACTTAATATATGGTTTAATTAATTTCTTCTGACGAATCTTGATGACTTTTTTTCACTTAATGAAATAGTTTAAGCAACATAAAAAATGCAGAGAGATTCTCCATCGTTTTCTGCTTCTGTGGAGTTCAAAATGATTGTATATAAACAATGCGTTATCTCCTTAAGAATGGTGTTCGGTTGTGTTGGAGAAGGTAACCAGAAACCAAAAAGTTATTGAAAATATATACTCCCAGCCTTGGACAACGCAACCCCTCGTGGGGTTTGAGAATAAGATTCCTTCTGTCAAAGGATGGAGCCTAGCTATTTTAATTTATTTAATAATCCAGGCTAAGCTAAGCTAAGCGGAGGAACATGAAATAAATATTTGGTAGCTAGCTAAAAATATTATTGTAAAGAAAATGCCATCAGAATATTAGAAGCGTGCAATCTCCTGAAACGCCTCATCTAGTTGTTGGCACGACCCCTTGCAAGTGGGGTGACGAATCCCTCACTTGTATACTGGTGGACAGCATTAAGATCATTTCTAAAAGATGAAAAATGAAAAATTACAATTTTTATTAGTTTATTACAAGCCATTTATAAATTAAAGCGTTAGTCTAGGCGACATTGGTCACATCAGCCCTAGATTCAACCACAACGGATGAAATTGGTGCTCAAACGAGGAGTAGGAGATGAGGTAGTTGGCATCGGTGGAGACTAATAGGAAGAGCCTTCGTACCATGTGGACTGTCACATTAATTTGTAAAGAATATTTAAATAGAATAGTAATTAAAATGCTTTGAAAAAATTGGTAATTAAAATAAAATTTTAAAAAAAGAACGTTATTTTATAACTAAAAAATAAAACTTTTTAAAGCTGAATGTGAAATGCAAGTGGCCATAGCAGAACATGGAAAGAGTTGTTCTTTTTCTTTTTTTCTTTTTTTAAGAAAAAAAAAATAGAAAAGAAAAAAGAAAAAGGTAGAAAGTTGTTGTGGCCGTGTGGTGAGGGGCTGGAGGCAGAAAAATGAGGCGAGAGTGGCCGGTGTTTCTTGAATCTTGTGGCAGGGGTTTAGAATCTTTTTTTACGAATTATCAAAGGTAGTAAAATTGTGTACGTCACGTTTATAAGGCTGAAAGTCAAGCTGGGCAAGAAGAATTGGGTTGTGAGCTTGGGCGTAAATTGCTGACTTTTTTCTGGCTAAGCTTTTTTGCCCATAAAGTGGGCCTCGTATCATTGAGAAAGATCACGACCGTATCTTAATGAGGTACACAGACTTTAAGCAACGCCCCATGTTTGGCCTTACATTAATATGACTAAAGTTGCCTGTCCTTGATTAGTACACATGCTTTACCATCATTGCATTTGGGAAGCTAGGGGTGACAAAGTCATTTTATCTCACAAAATTTAATGCCATTTTTGTATGTATAAATTATGCTACGTGATGAATCTTATCACATGTCTTTTAAAATTTTAATTGACCTAATTATATTATATACACAGTTAGATTAACAAACTAAAATTTTCACTCATGCATGTTTTTTTACCCAACTTACCAAAATAAGACATTGGAACTACTAAGCCAGTTTCCCACCCCCAAAATAAAAATAAAAATAAAAATTGTGCTGCAATGTGCTGTTTAATAGAATAATTAATTCTATTAATTCCATAAGTTGTTTAGTCATACTAGGCAAGCTTTCTTATAAAATGAGGAATGTTATTTGGACTAAGGTGGCTTAATTTGTTTAAATTATTACCTATTTTAAAAGCTACAGTTAATAGGATAAATAATAATTTAACAGGTATTAAATGTTCAAAATTGAAAATGTTTTGTAACGCAAATTAAGATGTATTTTTTTTTTTTTTTTGGGAAGAAGACGGAGACAAGGATATCTTAAATCACTGCAAAAGAGTAATTCCCCTAATAATTTTGTCTGAATTTCAAGGCTACAATTAATGCAACAACTCTTCCATGTAAAAAATGCTACTCTTTTTTCCATATTATGTGACTTTTTTATTTAGATTGGCTTGAGCCCAATTCCAATATGGAATATGTATTCCAATCCCAGCGCCCAACGGGTCAGTTAATTTCTCATTCCCAAGCCTTTAATTTACGTCTATAATCATGTCGTTGTTCTATTTTCTTTTTAGCACTTATCATTTCTAATTAAGGTTATGTACGTTTGTTTGTGTTTCGTTTTGCCTTTTATTTTATGTTCATAATATAAATATATTAACAAACAATTTTTAAAAAATGGATTTTACCTTAATTTCTGTCACATGAAAATACTTTTCAACAATAAGACAAATATTTTATTGACAAACTAGTTAAATTTAATATAGCGTTACATTGACATGTCAAGATTTTTGTGCGACTTTAAAAGGACAAGAGAATGGAGAGCTCAAATTTCATGATTCTTATTAGCTAGATTTCATAACATTTAATATTGGTGCATATATTGCGTATGTTGCCAAATCATTTAAATTTTTTAAATGATGTGACACCATGAAATTAATAGTTTGTTTCCATTTTATTTGAAATGAAGAGAATCATTTCATGGATAACGGGCTGCCAATGGAAGCGGGATTCTCGATGCCTCTAAATATTAAACAAAACCATGCATTGTGAAAATTGAAACCTATATTCTTTTGTGTGGTTATCAATCTAAAACTGGCAACCCTAGCTGATCGTTGAATCCCACGTTTGTTCGTTTCTCGGCCGGAAAAGCTTTCCCAGCCAATTCCTATCATCCGTACCACAAATTAAACCGAGACCCTTTGTCTGATCCACTGGAGATCGATCGATATGATCATATCTATCTGATCGATCATCTGCTCCTTCTTGATCTCTTCTTTCATGGGTTGCGGCATTTCAAATTCTGACGTCGTTGAAGATCAGGCAGGCCCAGCTTGCATGATCAAGCACCTATATAATCAAGACAATTACGTTCAGCCAAGTAATTATGAGGATGCTGATGCTGATGATGGCCGAAAACAGACCCTGAAAAGAATCAAGACGAGGTGCGTTTATTCTGACCAGGACTCGGTGGAGAAACAAAGAGGGTTGGAGGAGAATGAAGATCATGAGGTTTGTGATGAGAGGGAAGATAGCCTCATGATTGCTCCACCATCGCCGAGTTTTAGGGTGTACTGCCTGGACAGTGACTCGGGGAATAGCAGCAAGGAGGAAGGTGAGTTACTTCTTCAATTTTGCCACTTCTTTCATTTTCAAGAAAACGTATATTAAAAATTGGAGTTATAATTGCTTGTACAAAGATTTTCGATTTTCTGCAGAAACATTTCTACAAATTAAGAAACGTGGTGTATCAATTAATCATGCATTTTAACGTATGATAATATATAGCTCATTGGTTGCTCATTTCGCATTTTGCACATGCTCGATCAATATGCATGCAGAGTAAGAAATAGGATGATATACGATCGAGTTTCACAACGCAATTGTCATCCATAGGCTAAGAAGCTAAGCGAGATTGGAATGGCTCTTAAGAAACGGGTGCCTTGAACACTTCTTTTTAATTTCTACGCGCGGTTAAATTTACAAGTATGTATTTTGAATTTTGGGTTTTGAAAAGGGTAAAATTAAGAATTGATTTGGTGGGAGCCATATTTTAGAAAAGTTGAAAATTAATTTGGTAATTTTATTGAAAGAATGTTGTAAAAATAATAATAATAAAAAAACCTTAAAAATATGTAGTGTTTCCAACTTGCCACTACCTTGGTGGTGGTGCTACCACTGTCCTAGTGTGATCTGGCAGCCTTGGTGTTAGCCGCCAAATCTGTCTGGCATCGGCCACCACGGGGTCACAAGACACCGCCATACGGAGTGGCTGTTGAAAAAAAATATGTTATGTTTTATTTGCTTTTTAGAAAAGTTTTCAGCACTGTTTGAGAATTAAAAAGAGTTTTACAAAACCCTACCAAGATTATTTAGGTTCTATATATATACAAGGAGGACGTACCATGAAATGTGGTGTATATGTGGAAAGGAAAACGCAAACGGAGGCAGTTTCTTCTCTGTAGTAGGCAATATTGATGCACATGTACATATGATATAGAATGAGTAGGACTAATTATATATATATGAACAAAGTAAATATTGCATGAGCTTATTATTTTAAAGGCCTTTTTATTGTAGGACAAATTAAAAGACCCACTCTTCTTGAATTTTTTGTTATATATGTTTTGCTAATTTTTTCTTAAGGTATTTTTGTCATGATAAATCTATTAGGATTTAAGAGTCTTTTATTTGTAGTATTTATGAATTAATATTATCTCGTAGTATCATGATGATTCCTTATTTAACTTCATTATAATTTTATAGTACGTCTTTAGGATTTGGAATCATAGGAGAAATGATTCTCCTACATCTTTCATACACTTCTCATGCACACACCTCATTCTATGTGATGTCTTTTTTTTATTATTATTATTATTTTAAATCTATATATTTCATTAAAAGTTGATTGATAAAAAATAATAATGCCACGTAAAATAAAGTTCATGTATAAAACATATAAAGGAATTATTTCTCGGAATTGTAGTCTACATAAAAGGCATGCTTTGGTGTTTGTTTTCATTATCGTTCATTGATGATCAATAAGATTTCTTTTGAGAGTATTTTCTTTATTCCCGATTGATTCCATTTATTTTCTGTGGATTCCAAACGTTTTGAAGTTATCGTGCATAACTCTTATTAATTTATCTATTTGTGCATGCAGGTGATGGAGTAAAAAGTGAAAACAAGTCAAAGGTGTGTTTGGATTCCGACATGGTAAATATAAATATGAGTACTATTATTGCTTTTGGCTTCAATTCCTATTTTTCTGGTAATAGTCAAATATATATACCTAGAACCGACATCAAATTGCATAGAGAAATTTAAGGGCAAAATACACTTCATACCACAAATTACCATGCATTCCGCCTTTCACGCTTAGACCATTAAACTTTAAAAATCAATATTTAACCCCCTTTAACTATCACCCATTACAAATAAGACTCTCCGTTAACAATTAGTGTTAAAATGGATGTAAAGTCCCTCATGTGCATCACATGTGACGACTATGACTAAAATAAAAACTAAACAAAACTAATGAGTGTAAGGAGTAGTCGACCGTGGATTGGTGACTCTTAAAACAGAAAAGGGTCATGAGGTCAAATCACTCCAAAACACAAAAAGAAGCGGCCGACCCATTTTTCCATGAATATTTTGAAAAATTCAATACAAAAAGAGTCACATGTGGCTCACATAGAGTTTTTTGTGCATTATAACACCAATACTAGTGGAGGGTAATAGTTCTAATGAGATTGTAGTGAAGAGGGTCGAGTATCATATTTAAAGTTTTATGGTGTAAGTTGGCCTTTATAATATTTAATTCGGGGATTGGAAATTTATAGCTTGGTTCCTTAATTAGTATGGACTAGAAAGTTGAGACAAAAGAGTAATTCGGCAGTCAAACAAAAAATTCATTATTCAAATAATCAAGATGCTGTTGTCGATAGAAATTCTCCCATGCTTTTGAAGGACTTGATTTACCATTACCCTTCAAATTAAGTTAACATCCATATTGATTCAATGATAGTCTTTTTTTCTTGTAGCAGTTTCACTCATTTAATTACTATTTAATGGCTTAACACTATATATGCCCATATATAATATCATGTCGACATTTTAATCCAGCTTATAGAGCGCTCCCTTTGTGACTTGACCACAAAGTCGTAACCCATTCAATTTCATACTCGACGAACTGTATCCGATCTCACACTCTATATGGTGGTTGAATCTGATACCAAATGATATAAATGTTGAATAGAATTCACCTTTAAAAACTGGCTTGGAAATGGAGAGTGTCCAAAAATTTATATATACATGATATATAGTGTGGGACACTTGGAATGAAAACAGTTTTAGTGGTGATCATGAAGTAAATGTCACAATTGTGCTCTTAAATGTGAGAAGATTATAAAATTAATTCTACGATGTGAATAAATTTTTGTATATATATATATATATGCAATTACCGTCTAATTAACGTTTTATTATTTTCTTTTGTTTTAGTCGCTGCAGGTGTCTACGATCCAAATAGCCAAGAAAGGGAGAAAAGGAAGAGGATTTATGAGTGTTTTAAAAAAGGCCAGGCTAGGAAAGAAAAATTCTTTAAATTAATTTTAACTCATCATGTTACAATTAATAGCTAGCTATATATATATACATCGATCTTTTCGAGAAAATTCCTAGAAACTGGTTGGAAAATCTGGATGATGGTTGCTTAAAGATCGAGAAGGCATCGATCTTCAATTTCATCAAGCTTTTTTTTTTTTTCCTAATTTTTCTTCATTAGAATATTTTCTGTTCTTGAATACTATACGTACGTACCATTTTAAATGCAATGCATAATTGCTTGGATAATCCGTGCACCTTAATTTGCGCTCTGCGTTCCATTGCATCACGCAATTCATCATTTTTTTATTGATTGAAGTTTTTTTGAACAGAGATTATCCCTCAATTAATTCAACTAAATACGTACTTCATGTACTGGGATCCCCTCACGAGCTGGCTCAGTACATGAAGTACGTATTTAGTTGAATTAATTGAGGGATAATCTTCCTCACGTGAGGAAAGTATAAGAAAAATGATTATTTAAGACACAACAATATTATGCTGTGACAGTCGGAGGCCCATTAGAATGTTTAAGTCATTGAGGGTAGGCGATGAAGTAAATTGACAGGGTTTAAGTAAGGGTATATAAATGCGTTGCTGGTGAAAGGTCATCCAGTACTCCTTATATAGGCTCGATGCTCCTACCTCTTTTTGATAAGGCTTTGGGGACTACTCTAGCTTCAAATCCTATTGAAGACATTGGTGATTCCCCTGTGAATATTAGGGGAGGTTTTCTGGTGGTATAGCAAAGCAGTTATCTGAACTGGCCGGCAAGAAGAAAAATTGATTGTGGTGCGTCCTATTGAGGTATATATATATGTATATCTTAGTCGATCTTATAACATATTAATAGGCCCTTGGGCTGAGCCCACGGGCTTCTTCTTGACCATCAGGCTCTAGCGTCCTTGATAAGCCGGCAAGCTCTTCGATAGAATGGCTTTACCGTCCTTAAGTTGGTTGGGTATATCATATGTATTTATCTTGAATGAGATATAATTGTAAAACCTCATATATATATATATATATATATATTCACACAGCTCAACCAGGTGTAAAATGCATGTGGTTACTCTGTATTGAAATCAATATTGGTGGGCGAAGCAGAAAAGATCGATGCTTTTGTTTTCATCCCCTATATATATGACCATTGATCATAAACATTAATTGTGGCAAGCTTTAATTTGCATGCCTCTGCTGTTGTTGATTGAGGAACAATACGATCAAAGACTAAAGGGACAGAAGCGTGAGTTACACCTCAAAAGGCGGCTGCTTTTGAAAATGGCTGCTCTTTCGTGTCGTCATTCACCCATTCTTACTCCATTAAGCATCAAGGAACCAATGCCTTTTTGACCAAAGAAGGTCCTTATTCTGAGAACATTGGCCTAAGAAAAAGACGAACAGATATCGTGTGACCGTGAAAGTAGAATTCTACGTACGTAAGCATGACTCACGTGTATGTATCTCATGAAGCTATTGAAGTTGGGAGCATGGATCATTTCCCATTTAAATTATCTTGAATGAAATTTGTTTTAGAGTAACAGTAATTTAATTAAATAATAATAGTTATAGTTATCCTTTTAAGTTAGAGTCTTTTAGCTATCTTTTAATTACTTGTAGTATTATGGTGCAAAAGTCATTTAGTAGTAGGTTTTTTATTGTTCCTTGTATGAGTTTATCACATAATTAGAGTAGGATCGGAGTTTATCACCGGCCAACGTACTGTTTATGTTCGATTCATTTGGATTCGTGTAGTCCCTTATATATTTAAAGAATGATCAATTAATTAATAAAGATAAAATTATAATAAATCCTAAACTTTGTGTTTGAAAAAAGGTTTTAGGTTCCCCCGATCGGAATTTAAAAGTCTTGGATCCCTTAAAATTTAAGATCTAGGTAAGAAATTATACTTTTGTGTATTTGTGAAATCATTCTTGCAACATATTCTCTGTTGTGTGTTTGACAAAAATACAGAAAATAATTAAGTAAAATAAGATATAATTAACTACTGCTTTTTGTGAAGTCCCTTTCGGACCCAATAATCAATTTGACATAGAGTTCCATCACAACGGAATAGATCAAATTGTAATGAAAACTGAACTCATCGAAATTGAGGCGTGTATGTAAGATCGATATAGAAACAAGAACATGACACAAAGAACACGTATTTCAATTTTAATTCTAGTTTTGTTCAAGTCTAGTTTCAACCGGAACTTAGACCCGAGCCAAATCCATCGAAAGTATATTGTCATCAACAGCAATGCATGGATCCTCTAATTAATTTGGCCAATAATACGGTTCTAATGCATTAGTTGAAGCCTTAAAGACATTAACATCAGATGGGATGGGGTCGATGTCAAGTTGGGCATAACCTTTACGTAATTCCTTTCCACAACGTTTGTGCCAACCGTGTAGATGTTCCTAGCGTATTCTTGTTCCTGCAGGTAAGAGTAGGTCTTATCCGTCTTAATCGTTGGCCATCGAGAATCCACTTATTACTAAATGTGATATGTTATATGCACATCATTTGTATATTTTTTATATGAGAAATGATCCCTACACTTATTTCTCACAACAGCCCTACAACAAGCTGACGTGGCTGGTAATATTTTGTCACTTTTTTACAAAAAGAAAAGAAAACAAAACAAAAAAAATAATAAAATATTACTAGCTACGTCAACTTGTTGTGGGGCTGTTGTGAAAAATGAGTGTAGGGATCATTTCTCTTTTTATACATCACTTTTTTAAATCAATCATTGGATCTGTAGGACCCACAAGGAAGAATCCTTGTGGGTCCTACAAATCCAATAGTTAATTTAAAAAAGTGATGTACAAGTGATGTGCAAAAATCATTTTTCTTACTAAATTCCCCATTTCCTAGTTTGAAACGACACGACTTGGACAGTTGGACCCACGATTTTTAGGAAGATGTTTGAGTTTTATAGTTTTATGAAGAAAAGAAAAAAAAAAAAAAAAGGTATTATTTAAACTATTACGTAGCAAATCATATTTCGACAACTGATGTAATAAATATCATGTGAAAATTTATATCAGTTTATAAACATGTTAAATGCCAGAATGCTACTTGATAATTTATATTTTAGTGACTGAAATAATAAATAATATGTAAATTGTAACATCAGAGTTATTATAATTTCAATGAATAATGTTAAGAACCACACTTTTATTTCATCATTATCGCATTATATTAATAATTTTGTGCCTTAGGGCCTCGCAATGGTACTGCAGCTTCATTTTTATTGTATACTGTTTTTCTCAGTTTATTCTTGTGCGTGTTTCTCATTTGTCTGGATTTTATTTTATTTTTTCAATTTTTTGTCCTTTTAATTTCTTTATTTTAATTGTTTCTCGTAAAGTAAAAAGTACTATAATTATATAAAATAATAATTAGAAGACATTATAATATGCAATCAATTGATTTAAGATCCTATTTGATTGTTTTGGTTTTATCTTTAGTTCTTATGTTTTTGCTGTTTTGGTTCATTAAGTTACATATGATGTATTTTACATTGTGAAGTTATAATTGACTTTAAGACTCTTTGATTTTGGCTCTAATATATATATATAGTGGGAAAAAAAACTGAGAGTAAATTGATACTGTTTCATCAACATAATAAAATATAAATAAAATACAAATTTGGTTTATAGCATTCCTCTAATTCGAAGTTAACTCTCATTATTATTATTATTATTATTTTTTTTTATTTTTTTAACTTTTTGGACTCCAAAAGTAGGGTAAAAAAAGGCATTATGGGCTAACATGATGTATCATAATTGAGGGAAGTGGAGAGGATTAAGGATGCGTTTAAAATCGTGATTTCATAAACAATAAGTGCGATTTTAAACTAAATCGTAAAACATAAATCGTTTGGGAACAGCGTTTTTAAAAATTGCGATTTGAAAAACGCAGAAAATCTACTTTTTCAAATCGCTGGTAAGATGGTGTTTTTTTTAAAACGCAGAATTTTAAAGGCTAATTTGCTATTTTAAATGTTGAACTGCGATTTTGCCAAACACTTAACTGCGTTTTTAAAAATCACTTTTTTCAAATCGCACATTTTAAAATCGTAATTTTAAATCGCATTTTTTAAAATCGCAAACTCAAACAGATTATTTCAAATTATTTGTTTGAATTTGAGAGAATTCGGATAGGTGATTGTGATAGATAATTTATGCGACCTACTTGACCAGATAAATGGTTGAACTGTCTAATTTTTATTTGATCAAGTTAATTTTATTAATTGTCTTTTACAATTTCTTACTCGAATTTTTTTAAATTAAAAAAATAATTTGAGAATAATCTTTATCCTTAGTTCCTCTCAAATTCCGACGCACTAAAATCGGCGGTCAAAGTAAGATACAGTTTTTGTTCCGGAACCGCTTCTTTCCTTTGTCAGCAACCTCTGACTTTTTGACTCTTTCATTGTTACAACTAGCACTAAGATAGGAGGGGGTATCCCATCCTGTCCCTGCCACGTCATATTCCCCTGACTCCTGGCATGGTTTCTCTACGGCTCCTTCCTTACGCTCCACAATGCATCCACCTCTACGATTTCACCATCTCCCACGTACGGAACACCCCACATAAACGACTGATTCTCAACTGCAGATCTGATATGATATATACGAAGGGAAATGCTACAAATACTAAATTTTTTATTAAGAGACAGTACTAAAATGATGTAGATTTTATTTATTGATAATTGTAGTATTTATTTTTATTAATTATTTTGATCATTTCCAGTGAATAAGCATCACATCATCTTGAAACCAATCTCTTTATAAAGAATTTAGTACCTTTAACATTTCTCATATATGAACGCTTAGTAACACCGCTTTAGTTTGAGTGACCCAATAGGCAAAGTTCTTGCATTTATTTTGTTGTGTCCTTTTAATAATGATTTAACTTTTAAAATTATCATTAAGCTTGTGATTGACTACTACTAATTCTTAATTATATTATAATTTTAAAAGTCACATTATTTTTAGAAGGATATAAGAGAGACTTCTAAAATCACTTTAGAGAAATGCTATAAGTTATTCTTGTATCCCTCTAAATATGATGTGACTCTTAAAATGAATATTAAATTTACAATTGATCACTATCGAATTTTAATCGAGCAATAATTTTAAAAGTCAAATAATTTTTAGAACGACACAAAAAAAAAAAATCTAAAAGTACTCTATAAATATATCTCAATTTCAAATCGATGGTTAAATTTAGGTAGATGAACTGAATTGAGACTTTTTCCCATTTGCTAGCAAATTCGGCTAACAAATTATTAGAAATGTAAATTGAGAAATGATCCCTACACTTATTTCTCACAACAGCCCCACAACAAGCTGACGTGGCTGGTAATATTTTATTACTTTTTTACAAAAAGAAAAGAAAACAAAACAAAAAAAATAATAAAATATTACCAGCCACGTCAGCTTGTTGTAGGACTGTTGTGAGAAATGAGTGTAAGGATCATTTCTCATGTAAATTACATAGAAATCAGAGATTTCACGCATCTCCAATTGTTGATGTAATACTTGTAACTTATTTTATGTGCGTACAAAACACAATATGCAAGCCTTACGCGAATTATCATCGCTCATTAGTCCTTATCCTACTTTTCTCTCGTCAACGTCATTATAGAACATCGTATTTATAAATGCCGATAGAATTCTGAAATTGAAGTTCAAACGGTTTGAAAAAAAAATAAATTATATTTCTCTTAAACTATTCCTCAGAACAAAAAAAATATATATATATATATATATATAAATCTGAATTTCCTTATAAATTACCCAATTATTCAGCATTACTCCGCCAATCTCTCTGAAATTAGATATTTCGTTGCTGGAATGTTTGAAATTACTCGCTGGGGGAGTGTACTCAAGTTCCTATACGCGCGCGTAACGGGCATGGTCGTTCAAAGTAAGAGCGGAGATCTCTGACTCGCTAATGTTTGATGTTATGTATGTACCACTATATGTACTGCACAACCAGTATTCCTTAGAAATCGCATACTCGCCGATCCACTCAGAGGCACGCAACTCACTCTCTTCAACGCCTACTTGTCAACCCCTGAGCCGTCAGATAGAGATCGTTGATGCAGCGAGTGCTATTTCGCTTCGGTGAGCGACGTTAGAGTTATCTTGCCTCTCTCTTTGATCTGTTACGAGTCGTTTTGACCGCGAAGTTCTTCTTCTCAATGTCGTTAAAGTTATCGAATAAATAAACCCTAAACACTTTGCCCGTGGATTTAGAGTTCCAAATCTCTGCGTTTAATTCTTGGGATTTGAATTCTGAGGAAAGGGGGAGGATAAGAGGAGTTGATTTGATTTGATTTGATTTTTTTCTGGCGAGTCTTTGGTGGCTCTCAGTTAGGGTTTAGGGTTCCGCAGGGAAATGAAGTCTCTGGGGAAGCTTCGGAGATTCGCACTGCACAAGAGCGACGCCAAGGAGAAGAGAGAGTTTGTTCCTTCGGCACACTTGGATGAGCTCGCTCAGGCTGCTCAGGTACTTCCCCAAACTGTCCTCCTCAAGCTCAAGCTCTCTCTCTCTCTCTCTCTCTCGCTGAAAGTTTTAGCTCCAGTAATTGATTGTGAATTTTGTAAATTTTGTGAAATTGAATGCGTTGAAGTAATTGAAAGCTTCTTTGAAGGTAGTTCCAGATTTGCCTGGGAAGCTGGAAATAGATTTGGCAGTGAATTGATCACCGCGAGATGTTATTGATTTTTTGAGCTGTATAAAATTTTTGGGACAATAATAGAGGGAGATTGTGGTTTAGTGTGAAATAATTTTGCAAATGTTTCATTCAGTGAAAGGGTGAAAATAAGCGTTTCTTTGTGGGTATAGAATGGTCAAGTTTAATTTCAAAACAGTAGTACATTGGTCAAGTTAGCAAAGATTCAAGCACAGCTCCATAATAAGTTTATACTTGGCTTGTTCTCTTCGTGTTTGTTCATTTGTATGTATGTGTTTGAATTAGGTTTCCATTATTCTCTTTAAATTGTTTGTTCTTGCTGCGGAATAATATCTTTGACATTTATAATTTACTATTTTGCTTTACACAAGCCTTTTTCTAGTTTTCCTTTGTTTTTGGACGTTTGTTCTTCTTTTTCTACTTAAAAGGGGGGTTTTCTTGTGTACTTAATGTGTACTAGGGTTACGCTCATCTGCCCTTTGTTAATGATATTGAATTAGTTATAAACAAAATAATTTACTATTATACTCGGTGGATTGTGATTGTTATCGTAAATTGTGTTTCTTTACAAACGTGTCAGTTAAAGTGTGAATTTTATTAAGCATGTCGACAGAAATGCACGGCAATAGATATCGTCAGGAAAAGAAACTTAATGAAGAAGGCTGATTTGCATGCTTAAGAAGTCATTTATGTGGACATTGAATAGATAGTTTTAAAGTAACAAGTACCAATAGATTGAAAGTCATTTTGAGTGAGGTTACGGATTTCAGCAGTGGGAGTAACTATGAAATACAAGTGGGTTCATTTTTTGTTTTCTTGGCTCTTCCTCACATTTAGTTACTGACTGCGGGAACGTTGTATTTTTTTGCTAAATAATGGCAAGTGAGCAATTTTGTTTCTATGTATTCAGGCTTTTATGTTCAGCAATTCATAAAATTCCATCATATGGTATTATGATGAGAAATTGCGAAGATAACATTTATCATGCGTACCTTTGTCTTTTGCAGGATATGCAAGAGATGAAAAATTGCTATGATAGCTTACTTTCTGCAGCTGCTGCTACTGCAAACAGTGCATACGGTAAACTTTTTACCACATTCTATGAAAGTTATCTGTTATGTCATTGTGTAGCATATGGTCATGTATTATGCTTTTTCAGTGATAAAACCCAGTATGTTCTTTGGTGAGATCAATTGGCAACGTATTCTGTGGTATTTTTCTGACCAAATAGCTGTATTTGATGTATAATTTGGAAGTCCTAAGTAGCACTGACCAGTGTGATAGCAGAAATGTCATCATATTGGCCTTGTTTGGTAAGGGAAGGGGAATTGGTAGTGGGAGTTGAAAGTGATAGATGTGATATAAAGTAAAAAGAATTTGTATAGAAAAGTGAAAAAGTTTTGTTTTGTAGTGAATTTTTTTTTATTTAAATAATAATAAAAAATTATTGATGTGATATAAAGTTAGAATGTTTTGAAATTGATTGTTTTTTAAATAAGTGAAGAGGGGAAGGGAAAATTTTATTACCCTTGCCAAACAAGCCCATTGTACCGTAGTTATAGTCCAAATTGAACCCATACCCCTATATTGCCCCACGCTCATTATGGAGCATCTTGACATATTGCACCTTGTCTCGTGAATCTACACTACACTTTCCTTAAGGAGTTACAATATAGCAGTGTGATCATAATATCTAAAATTTATTAGGTTTTTAGTATATGCTTGACACATTCAGACTGTCATGTCATATATCACTTGTTTAACTTAACATCATTGAGGTCTCCCATTTGACTCCATCTGCACTTTCAGAATTCTCTGAGTCACTGCGGGAGATGGGTGCTTGTCTACTGGAGAAGACCGCATTACATGATGATGAAGAAAGTGGTAAGTGTAAAAATGAATTTGAGGTGTTTTAAGTCATGTATGGCTTGCGCTATAATTGGTACACTTTTATCAACAGGTAGAGTTTTGCTAATGTTGGGGAAAGCGCAGTTTGAACTTCAAAAACTTGTTGATCACTATGTAAGTGCTTATTGTTATGTTGTGATCTACTTCTAAAAAAGAAAAAAGAAAAAAATTGTTATGTTGTGATCTATAGCACATCTTTTGATATCTTTTTAGTATAACACCTTTGACCTTGTACGAACCTTTTCTTTCTGTACTTCAGCGTGCTCATATATTCTCAACAATTACAAATCCGTCAGAGTCTCTTCTTAATGAACTTCGGACAGTTGAGGTATGTTAAGATGGATTTCGCACTTTTTATTATCACATGGGAATTTCACACAATTTCCTCACTTGGCGATAAAAGAGTTACAAATTGAAGTCTTTTTAGTTGAAATGAAGATTGTTGTCAATGATGAATTTGTGTGGCATTTTCATGAAGCTATCTTTAAACATTAGTTCCTTGTTGCTAGGCCGGGTTTGGACATCTTAATGTGTTTGTATGCCGTGGCTTTTAACTAGGTTGGGTTCTGCTAATTTGTTTTGACGACTCTGCTTTCTGTTTGGGGTCACCTCTGTACTTTTGTATCTATTTTTTATAGTATAATTAACCCAAATGTTTTTTAAAAAATTGTTATTTACTATAGATATTTGCTCCTTCCATTGCTTGGGCAAGTGCCTTGGGCTTTCTAGAACCTAGTGCCTTGAGGGTGTCTTTTTGCCTTTGACTACATTGGTCATAAACCCTTAGTAGTTTTTGGCTTCCAAATAGAATGTTTTGTATCCAGCCAAATAAATGCTACTGCATCATCACTTACCTTGGAAGGTCCCTATGACCTCGTATTGCCTAGACGTGTTCACTATACTGATTTAGTTTATCTGAGCATTGATTTGTAAATAATGCTCACTGTCCCTTCTTTTGTTTGCTGGTGTAGGAGATGAAGATACAATGCGATGAAAAGAGGTCAGTGTCTTTCTATTATGATCTATTTTGTTAGATTTTAACTAAATTTCTTCTAAGTTTGGTACTTTATCTTCAGAGAAGTATATGAATACATGATGGCACAACAGAGAGAAAAAGGAAGGTCAAAAAGTGGGAAAAGTGAAACTTTTACTGCACAGCAATTGCAAGCAGCTCACGAAGAATATGATGAGGAGGCAACCTTATGTGTTTTTCGGTTGAAATCTCTTAAGCAAGGGCAATCTCGAAGTCTTCTAACACAAGCAGCTCGTCACCATGCAGCTCAGGTTTTCTTTATATCTCAAATTTCCAGATTTCAAAAACTCTGTTCTTCTCATTACTTCAATAATGTTGTATGTCTTTTTCCCCCTTTGTTCTACTTTGAGTTCAGTTGAATTTCTTTCGGAGGGGACTCAAATCACTTGAGGCTGTTGAGCCACATGTTAGACTGGTTACGGAACAGCAACATATTGATTACCAATTCAGTGGACTTGAAGATTATGATGTGGAAGATGAGGATGATACTGAGAATAGCTATAATGCTAATGATGCTGGGGAATTGAGTTTTGACTATAGACCAAATAAGCCGGCGCTTGATGGTGTTTTAACGTCAAGGAATTCGATGGATGTGAGTATCGATTGTAACTAAAAAAATCCATTTTGTTCACAATACTATTAAGAGCCCAACTGAGAGGAAGGTGCTTGACAACTTTTTCTTGTTGGGCCCCCCACCTAAATCCTCTCAAATATCAGTTGTGATTGGTAGGGTTGGTGGTCCGATTTAAGCATATGTCAACCTTGACTGAGGAAAATTTTTGCACGCCTCCCCCCTTTGAGGGGTGGAGGGGTTCTCCATGGTACCCACTGAGGTCCTCCTAGCTTCACCCCTGATTGTACACATTATTGGCATGGTGATCATCATATCATGATCATTTTTTTTTTGGTTTGGACTTAACTATTTGATTTTACTTCTATTATTCCTTTTTTGTGTGCCTATGATTTGGTGGCTTATTTACCAGGTGGATGAAGCGGGCCCTTCATTTCTCCGAACTTCAACAACTGAAAATGCAGAGGTATGGCTCTGCATCTAATTACTAGATATTTCTGGTGAACAATACTATGTCATTTAACTCTGTGCTGCCAAAAGATCCGACAATTTTTATTTATCTCTGATAAAAATGACATGTTTGGTGGAGGGAATAAGTGGAGCAATGGGATCTTAGGGATGGAAGAGGAGTGCAGAAAAAGGAAAGGAAAAGAGGGATAGGATCTCCTTCTGGAATGCTTGTTTGTTTGTCCCTTTGTTTGTGAACTAATAATGTTATTTATTTTGAGTCATCAAATGTAAACTGTTGAGCATCTTGAGTTCACGTCTTAAAATTCCCTTGTGTAGATGAATCTTGACAAAAACCAAGAGGATCTCAGAGTGTCGAGTAGAGAACCTAGGGTGGGCAGCCATTCAGCCCCAATATTTGCAGAAAAGAAGTTTGATCCAGCAGAAAAAGTAAGAAATATGCAACCATCAGCTACACGGAAGCCTCACACATATGTGCTGCCCACACCTGTTGATGTAAAGGGTTCAAGTTCATCAAGAACAAGTAGTCAAGTTCCTCGCTCACGACCAAGTGGACCCACCCACAACTTGTGGCATTCTTCCCCATTGGAAGATAAGAAGCATGAGAAGGATTCTGGTGATGGTAACTCGTCAGGGCCTGTCTCAAAATCACAGTCAGTACTCAAAGAGAGCAACATTAATAACACCTCCACTCCGCTACCCCCGCCTTTGGCTGGGGGAGTTTCGCGTCCTCAGCTTGATACATTTAATGCTTCTGATACTAAAAAAATCAAACGACAAGCTTTTTCTGGTCCATTAGTTAGTAAGCCTGGATCAACAAAGCCTCTTTTATCTGCCAGTGGCCCCATTTCACCTATTGAATTGCCCCATTTAGTTTCTGGAATGCTTTCTCGGTTGCCAAATCCTCAGCCTTCTTCATCTCCAAAAGTATCGCCAAGTGCTTCACCTCCCCTCGTTTCTTCACCCAGGATAAGTGAACTTCATGAGCTTCCTAGACCCCCAGGTAATTTAGCCTCCAAGGCAGCAAAATCTCCTGGTTTATTGGGTCACTCTGCTCCATTGACCTTCAGAAATCAGGAGCTTTCTGCAATGAATAAAATCCCTTTGGAGACATCGAGTGCGGCATCTCCGCTTCCAACTCCACCATTTGTCCCTCGGAGTTTCTCCATACCCTCAAGTAGCCAGAGAGCAATGGCAGTACATGTTGGAAAGCTTTTGGATTCTCCTCTAGCTCCGGACAAGGCTGAAGACGTTGCTTCACCTCCATTGACACCTATTTCCCTCACCAACATTAAGCCTAATGAAATGTCCTCTCAGTCTGGTCAAATCCGAGGTGAGTGAGGTACCATTTTTCTTTAGAAATTAACATTTCAATCCACTTAGCTGCATCACGTTGCTTGTGCTTTTAAATACAATGGACATTGGAAGACTAATGCTACATGTTCCAACCCATTTAATTCCTTATGATTAAATTGGTAGAGTCAGAAAAATATATATACTATAGCTTTTACTATAATTTTTATACAAATTAATGTGATATTGGTGAAATGATTAAAGAGTGTATAGTTGACAAGTTAGCCACTAATTAATTAAATTGGCAAGTTATATTTTTGCTTAATTGTTTCACCAATTTGTAAAGGCTTGTAGTACTCCTAACAACAGTAAAATAAAAATAAAAAGTATTATATGGGTTAATTCCAAAAATCTCTGATGCTCTTAGAGCATTCCTAGTAGCATCATCAAAATAGTTTTTTAGCTATTTTGGTGAGCCAATTTGATGAAAATCTTGAAAAACCACTCCCAGCAGCCTCACCATTTTAACCAAAAAAATTTGTTGACTGAAATTACTAACCAAATTAGATGAGGCATTTTCACTCAACAACTTACTCACCAAATTTTGTTTCACTTTTCTCTCTCACATGATTAGCACACTTTTTTTTCTTTTTTTCTCTCATTTTCTTTTCCCATCTCTCACACGATAATGTCTTTATTTTATGGATATGAATGATTTTTTGTAAAAAGATTATATAAAGAAAAAAATAAAAAAATATAAAAAAATTATTATTTAAATGGAATAATGAATATTGACTAGTTAAAATGGTGAGGCTGCTAGGAAAATTTTAATAAAGTGGCTCACCAGAATAGAAAAAAGTGATTTTTAATTATTTTAGTGAGTAAAATTTGGTGAGACTACTAGGAATGTTCTTATACTTCTAGTTCATGTTTTTTTCATTTTTTTGGAAGTCATGCGTAATAAAAATGTTATTTTGTTCCATTAGTCGGTTTCTTTTTCTTTTTTTGGGAGCTGTTCCATTGGTCAGTTGCCACACTATTATTATTTTTTAATGTGAACATCTTCAGTAAATGCAGGTGGGAGCTGAATTTTTTTTTTTTTTTTTTTTTTTTTTTGGTTGTGGATCGGCCTGGCAGAAGATTGTTTTGGGTCATTATCTTCATGTTGGGTACAGGTCTGTAAATATGATGTTTTATGTATTGTTTAGTTTCTCATCTGCCTTTGTTCATTGTTTGTCTATTGATAATGATGAGGACTAAATTCAACCCCTTTTTTTTCCTCTTCTTTTTTCTACCAACCTTCAAACACCCAATGTGGCGGAGGCAAGACGTGCCGCCGACCAACGTGGTACGCGGAAGGTTGGTGAACTAAATTCTATTCACTCATGGCATTGAAATGTCTCACGTATATCTTCAAATGAAGAATTTTGTTTATTTTTACCAAGGAATTGCAAACAGAGGGACTATTGTGCATTCTTTAAACCATATCAGATTGCTAGATTAATGACCTTAAAAGGTAACCTTTATTTGGGTTGGTGAAAGAGCACTAGCAGCACAGCTTTCCTAATCAAATAAATTTTACAATAGTTTTTCTTATTCTCTTCTTATACCATTTAGATATTCTCTCAAATATATGCCTGAGGAAAGAGATTGAAAGAGAGGCGTTCATATATTTTTTTCAAGAAAATGCTACGGAAATGAGATAAAAGAGAAAACCTTTTTTTATAATAAAATAATGGTGAGGGAAGCAAAAATGTTACTCTAGATATAGGGTAACATTATTGGTTCATTAGGCTTTCTTGGTTTAGGAAAAACTAAGATAGTTTGTTTCATGATTTTTTTTGAGAGTTTCCTACATTTAGGAAAATGAATGGAATGGGAGTTTGGTACTTGTCAACTAAAATAAATAAATAAATGGAATAGGAGTTTGTTACTAGTGGTCTATGGAGCAATCATCAATTCCTGAGATTTAGAGGGGAAAAAAAAAATGGGGCGCTTTTGTCAAATTTACTTCTAATTTGATAATATATTAATTTTAGCTCTAATAAAAAAAGTTTTAGGCCTCGTTTGGTTCGTGGAGTAAACACTTGAAATGGAATGACTATTTAATAGAAATAACTATTCTTTAATTTGGTAGGGGTCTATTCCATGTAATAGCATTGGAATAGCTATTCCCTTACGAAAATGAATATATATTCCTTTAAAAAAAAAAAAACTCATTTTTCAAAAAAAAAAAAAAAAGAACTCTTTTTTTTTTTTTTTTTTTCAAATCTTTTTTTAAAGAAAAAAAAAAAAAAAAAACTAAACCCCAAAGTAGTTGGTTAACCGGCCATTGAGGTGGTCGGCCAACTACTGTGGATGGCCAGGGGTGGTTACACCACCCTCAAAGCAATTGGGGGTGGCTTGTGCCACCCCCGATGGGCTTCAAGGGTGGTCGGCCATCATCGATGGGCTTCAAGGATGGTCGCGGCCACCCCCGGAGGCCACTTGAGAGTGGTTGTAGCCACCTTCGGTTCAACGATGGGTGGCTGGCCACCCCAATGTGTGGTCGGCCACCCACCAGTTTATTTCTTCTTTCTTTTTTTGGTTTTTTTTTTTTTTCTAGTTTTTATATATATATAATGTAGGATTTTTTTAGTAATTTTTTTTTGAATTCTGATTAAAATGTGTGAGTTATTACCAAATTAAAGAATATGAATAGTCATTTCATTCTACCACCTTCTATTTGTAGGAATAGCTATTTATTTTCTTAATGAAATGGTCATTCCGCGAACCAGACGAAGTCTTAGTGAATGATGAAATAAAGACAAGTTATGGGCCAAGCAATTTCGACATGAGCATATTTTTGTTCGTGAGAAATGCTTTATACATTTGTACTAAGTACACTCTTAAGTGTACATTTTCAGATGTAATAATAAAAACCATTAAATTTTGAATGTGTTTTACTTGCACGTTAAGGAGTATCATTTCTCTTTTGTTTGCATGCCATATATAGGAGCGGGCAAAATATCCGACTACCGCCTATTGCTTCTACCGAGTTTTGGTGGTCGGTTAGTCGACATAAAAAATCTATATCGATATCGGTTTGGTTCGGTTAATTAGAATAGTTGTTTTTTCTTTTTGTCGGTTAATCGAACCAAACCGCTACCTAACCGACCGAATCGAACCGAACACTAATCGACCTAGCCAAAACCAAACATTAGAGATGGCGTCGTTTTGTAGTTTTATTGAAAACAAAATGACATTGTTTCATTGCAATTGAATCGAATAGAACATTAATCGACCTAACTGACCGCCTTTTAACAGATTCTATCGATTTATCAAATTTAACCAAAAATATCAAAATTAAATATTATCAAAATAAAGCAAATGAATTAATGGACTTCAACCAACTTTAGCGAAAACCGAATTGAAAGCACTCATAACCGATGTTCACAATAATAATAAAAAAAAAAACAGGACAACAAAAAAAGTAGTCCATGCACATCACGTCTTCTTAAGATTATGATTGCTCGATACAGATTTGGCACAAAAAGTTAAAACACGAATGCATTCGGGTCTTGACCAATAAAAACCCATCTGGTGGTTGGGTCCCACTGTATGAAACAGCCATAAAATATTGCCACATATGATCCATAACATGGAATAGACGTAGACGTGCACATTTTTAAAAACTTAGTTGATCCATAACCATATAAAAACCCATCTGGTGCAATTTTGATGAGGCTCAACATTTTTATATACATTTTTCAAATTAATTGCTTCTACATCTAAACCGTTGGTACGTAATTAATCTAGATAGACATTTAAAAAAAAAAAAAATGGTTCGAATTAGTAAAATAAAGTGGCTTATTCTTCTACGTAGATACGTATGTCGAAGCAAAAGGAGTCTCGATCATAAAGCAATATCTCCAATAGACTCCCTTTAGAATTAGTAATATTTATTTAGGTTTTGTAATATTTATTTATTTATCATTTCCGTATTTTTAGCTTTGTGATCGTATAAATAAGGGTATTGAATTATGAAATAATATGAAGAAAAATTATAATTTAACTCTAGCAGTTGTTTAGGAGTTTTAGGGTTCCTCGAATTATTCTAACTAACATCAGAAGGCCCAAGATTCCTCGAATTATCCTACCCAAATCTATCCAAATTATCATTGTTCATCCCTTGTTACGAAGTCTGATCCGTAACACAATCACATGTTACCTGGCACTTGACTTGGCTGTTTTGATTACAAAAATGTTTTCGGAAAGAAATATATATATATGGACAGAAATTTTCTACAAACCGGTATGTAGGAAATTTTATACAACCCACATATAAGATTGACATGCATCATTTGGCATGTGAGAAGCACATGTTATTTAAATAGCATGTGCTCTACATGCATTTTTAATAGCATTAATAAAAAAAAAAAAAAAAACATGTGTTTTTCACATGTTTAAAGGACACATGTCATTTTTATATATTGGTTGTAAAAAATTTCCTACAAACTAGTTTGTAGAAAATTTCTGTCCTATATATATCTCTCCTTGTGCGAGGTATAGCACCGGCATCCAATGACGTTTGTGAGAGATAAGCGAGGATCCTATCCAGATTTATCAAAATATGGCCCGTATATATATATTCCCCCCGCCCAAAAAAAAAAAAAAAAATTAACAATTTTTGCATACACAATCATAAACATTATATATAGTTAAATCACAAATGTTAATTTACTACTTTTCTAGTTGAAAAATAAAAAATCGGTAGTAGCTGTGGTTTCAAATGTGATAAGAATTTCCAAATCAGTACTTTTCTTTGGATGAGTTAATGACAACACTTTAATTATGATATAATGCATCCCTTTGATTACTACAAATTGATCGCTCGTTCACCTTTCAAAATTTGAATTCAATTGTTGGGTGTTCATCATAATTAAGTGCCCGGCCAATTCACTAGCTATTATGATATAATCCCATTAGAAAACATGAAACATATGTTCTTATAAATCACAAGATCATGCCCTACCCATGTATGAAACAAGATATATGTAAATCTAGATGCTGTGAGCCACATTAATTAGCTGCCGTACGCAGTCGATCTTCTCAACTCCCTTCTTCAAGTCCATTGTGTCCTTCGTAAATCTTAGAACAGTGGTAAATTGTCCATCCACTTGAGCAACAGTCATTGGAAGTTTGAGCTTTTTAGAATATAATTTAAACGATTAAGTCAAATCAACTCTTGCCTATCGGTTTAAGTTTTTGGGATAAATTATGATTTAACAGAATTTTCGATACCTTCTCTTTTCTTTTCTTTTCTTTTTTGCAAAGTAAGTTGTAACTTGATTAATCTTAATCTTTAATTATGTTTTGAAGGGAGGAAGCACGAATTAAGAGACAAGAACAAATCTTATGAATTATATTTAGAAGTCGAAGTGCTTCAAGGCTACGAGATGCATTGCTTATTTGAAAGAAAAAAGAGAATATGATCCCCACAGAAATTTATTGTCTTGGTTAATTTACCAGGCTACACAGGACTTTACATATGAAATTCCTACATTTGAATTTGAATAATTCACTCATTGAAGATGAATACTATTTTTTTTCTTTTATTTTTTTGGAATAAAGTGTATGATATAAATACTGGGTATGGTGGTGGCATGGATTTATAAGGAGTGCTACACATATTCTTAAGTGCTTACTCTCTGACATGGTAATAAAAATCACTATTGAATATTTGGATGAATAATAAATAAAAGTATATATATATTATCCAATAGTAATCTTACTGCAACATCAAAGTTGGCCTTTAAAAATATGTGTAGCTCTTAAAATTATTTTCAATAAGGGTGGTCATTAATTATATGTATATATAAGCAGGCCTGGTGACCAACATACCAATTACCAGGGTGGTTGTTGAAAAAAATGAAAAAATCTGTATTTCTTAAATTTATTGATTTTGGGCCGGAGACCATATACGATGGAATATGACAATGGAAAAACATGGCATTTTTTTTTTTTTTTTTTTTTTTTATCATTTTTCTTGTACGTGGCTTTAAGTGCTAGTTAAAGAGTTAAGTTATGTGATTATTGGTCTGTTCACTATTATTGCCTTTTTTTTTCTTTTTCTTTTTTTTTTTCTTTTTTTAAAGCCATTTCTCTCAAACGGCACTAAACCATAATTTTAATGCCACTTAATTTGAAAGCAACATATATAAAATTTATATCGTTTATTTACGAGCGACACAAATTATAAAATTTGTACCATTTTCATGTAAACGACATAAATTTATGCCTCTATTAGTCAAGAGGAGGTGCCTTCGTTCCATCCAACCTTTTCCATTTGATTCCTTGAAGGTACGCGGTTTAGTGAGATGGAGATCACAATATATAATATATTGAGATATTATTGTAAGTTTAATATTATGAATTTAAATTCAACCCTATTATATTAACTAATCACGTTTATCACGTACATATGAGATTGATTTTTTTTTTTTATTTTTATTTTTTAAATGTTGGTGTATATTCAATAGGACATGATTGATAATATAATATACCACTTATAGAATGAGTGATGCGTGAATATGAATATATATATATATATATGATGGTCCCATTAAATTCTTTACAGTGAGATCACAATATATATATACTTAGATATTAGAAGTTTAAATGTATTATAATTTTATGAAATTTGTAAAAATACTTAATATTTGAATCTTTAAAAAAAAATTATATATTTTTTTTAAAGAAATAAACACGGGTATTTAGAAATTTTGATTGAATTTTATAGAAAATTCTAACAGATGAGCCCTAATTGAGATTTTCTAAAATATAAATATTTTAAATTGACGTTTTGAAATTTGGATATTTTTTTAAAAAAAAAAAAAGAGTAGAAAGTTGGATAGCTTTAAGTGAACTTATTCATTTTTCTTTTTAATAATAAGTAAGCTGATTTCAATATTCCAAAATCCATAGTTAGAGAGAGAGGGATATCATATATCATTATTTGTTATTGTTTATATATTTTTTTTATTCTTTACTTGTCTTGCTGGGGTTTAAATCTCTGCGCTGTGGCAGGCAGAGGCAGCAAGCTTTTAGCTATACCATCCATGGCAGCCACTGGAGCTTATATTTTTCCAGCCAATTTATCGTCGGTTTTCTGCATGGATGCGACGTCGTCATCCGTCAAAAAGTCCAAACCCAAGCAGATTTCGTTCTCGCACTCGCCTCGGTGATCTGCCGTTTCCACGGAACAACCGCTAACGACAGCGACTACGAAGATGAGTAGTTTCTCGGGGAGTAAAAGGCTGGAGAAGCGTGAAGAAGCTGAGCCGGTAACGGCAACAATGTCTAAGAATCCGGCGGTGGAGTGTGGGAGCTTGAGGGATTACTTCGAGCGGTCGAAGGAGTTGCTCAGCAGATCGGACGGCGGTCTGCCTCGGTGGTTCACGGCCTTGGAGTGCGGCCCTCCAATGACTAACTCTCCTCTGCTCCTCTTTTTGCCTGGTTACCCTCATACACCAATCTTTCTTTACCTCATTTCAGTGATAGGCCGGTTTTTCATTTCGGACATCATTCGAAGATTATATTTCTCTCATTTTATAGTGAAAACATTTTCCAGGAAATGATTTTCTTTTGCGGTCAAAAAAAATATATCCATTTTCTCTCCTGTCCTTTTCCTATTTTTGTATTTTTCAAAATGGACAAAAATTTCCTTTCCTACAAACTACCCTATAAATTGACATGCGTATTGCGTACTTAACATGCATGTCCTTAAAATTGACATATGCCCTATAAATTTGAGTTTAAATTGCTGAAATCTTGGGGTTTGGACTTATGTCAATAAATTTTATCTTAAAAATCATGGTGGAATGCTCTCATATCAAATTTCGCAGAAAGTTTGTCGAAAAAATTTACTTTAATACAAAAAAATTTTATCTTAAAAATTGCATTTCGGTTCGGGTCCTAGGGTACCGGCCGCTCCCCACACCCGGCGACCTTTGGGGTGGCGCGCATTCACCACTTTTCTATTTTTATTTTTATTTTTAAAATAAATTTTTAAGTTTTATTTATTTATATTTTTAATAAATTTATATATTTTTATTATGATCGACACCTGTCGTTATATTGTTGGCGTTAACGTGGCGCTTAATGGAATTTGACTCGAATGAGCGATTCGTAAATTAAGCTAACTACAGGAATCTCTGAATTAATTTTGATACTAGAGGAAGCAATTTATAATTTAGACTAATCACAATGATTAATAATGTAATTTTTCCCTTAATTATATTTTTCTTCTATATGAGATAGCACTCGTTAAATGCTATTTTTACTTTGAACTTTACAGGGATTGCTGGCGATGGACTTGGACTTATTAAGCAACATCAGAGACTTGGAAAGTAAATATTCACTCAAATTTCATTTCACTCAACAATGAGTAGTAGTGTCATTTTGTTTTCCTCCCTTTGAGTTGTTGCATATAATTCAAGTCATGGAGAATTTAAAAGCAACTTGTCATCCATTGAATTCTCCACTAGCTATATATATATCATCCAAAAAAAAAAAAAAACTGTTAGCTAATATATAGTGTGTGTATATATAATGTTGGATGATTTATGATTTTCTTTTCTCCCCTTGAATGAAGGATTTTTGAGATGTGGTGCTTTCACATTCCAGTTGTGGATCGAACACCCTTTACAGATCCTCTCTCTCTCTCTCTCTCAGACCTTGCTCGCTATTTACTATACCTTTTGGTTACGTACAACTTACATGCATGCATGCATGCAGGGTGCGGAGGCAGGGGTCGAGAGGGGTCAAATGCCCCCCTCACCTCCTAAAATTTTTTCCTACTCTTAGAATTTTTTATTTTTTATTTTTTTTTCTAGAGTCCTAGTTGCCCACCCTAAAAAACTCATCAAGGGGAAAATATTTTCTAAGGATCGAATTTCATGAATCACACTACTACCTACCATTTTTTCACTGGCTTTTTACCTAAAACCAGTCACTATAGTAGCTGCCAGAGGTTGAAGACGACATTTTCTTATTCTGATAAAACACACCGTTTTGTTCAAAAAAAAAAAACAAAACGTTGGTTTGGACTTTGTAGGACACGTCTATGACTTACAAAAAAAAAAAAAGAGCTATGCCCGGCGAATTATTCTAGCCGTCTAACTAATGTCCAACTTATGTCCAACTCTGCTGACGTGGCACCACGCCACGTCAGCCATCATTTAAAAAAAAAAAAAAAAAAAAAATTTCAAAATCAGCGTGAAAACGATTTCAGTATACCTATACCCATTTCACCATTTTCCCCCAAACCCATTTTCCCCCCAAATCTCTTCCTCCCTCAACCCCATCTACCGCCACCCACGACCACCACCACCGTCGAACACCCACGAGCCCTCCATCAGTACGAACGTACAGCAGCACGTCGGCTCCATCTCCATCTCCGTCTCCATCTCCGGATCCAGCTCCATCTCCATCTCCGGATCTCCGTGAAGCTCCACCGTTTGTTCTCCATCTCCAGGTAACACTCTCATCGTTGGAAAAGATCAGACAATTAGGTTCATTGTAATCGTCATTTTCTGTTTGCTTGACTGGAAAACCCAGGAAAAAGAAAAGAAAAATTTCCTACAAAATAGTTCCTTTCTTTCCCCTGTTTACTAGGCATTTACTGTCTGCAGTTAAAAACAACACATCCAAAAAACCTCTTACCTGGCCCTGGGGATATCAGGATTCCTCTGGGATTCATCCTATAAAAATGGCAGAAAGAGTAACGGATATGATTATGCTCCTTAGAAAAATTACACAAGACATGCTAAGTGAGATATGCTCCATATAAATTGTTCACGGCCCAAAATACCATCATGTAGATAAGCAAACAACAATATCAGTCCTTACCTTTTCAAGTCCTCCACTGTTATTTCATCATTCCGGTAAACTTCAAAGTAACATCCTATCTCTCCCACATACTTCAGAATGAACAAAAAGGTATATATTAGACTAATAGTTTCTTTTTTCTAAATACAATCAATAAAAGATAGTACGAGAATTATATAGCAAATTGTTTACAAAGAAGTAACTTTACACTATAACTGACTTTTCATAATGTAAACTCCCATTCCCATGAAAAGAAAAAGCAGAAAAGCCTCTACAATATTAACAAGTACTTCAACTTGTTCAGAAGAGCGAGAATGGATTAGCTGATTATGCAGATAAGTGAAAGGATATGGGACTAGTTAACTATTTTTTTTATAACTGTACAAAGGAATTTATAACTAATTTCAAGTGAAACAACAAATTAGAGATTGAGGTCTTTTTCTTTTTCTCCTTTACTTTTTCTCTTGCCTGTTATTCGTCCTCTATTATCTTGCCTGTTATTCGTCCTCTTTTTCTCCTTTACTTTTTTTTTTTTTTTTTTGTGTTTTCCAATATATTTTTTTTAAATCGCCATTTATTTGTTCAATTATCTTTTGTTCATCTAAAGTGACATCACAGGGTTTCATCTAGTTTCTGACCAATCAAAGAATGAGAATGATCATGATGGTTTTATTATGAATGAGGTGAATGATGAGGGGTCGAGTTTGTTTTGAAGTTTTGTTGGCTTTGTGTTATGGGTTCTGTTTGTTGGGTATGGTGAGTCCATTTGATTGATGAAACTCTATATTGGGAAGAGGATTTGGTGTATGTGTGGTTGACTCTAAACTGAAGGATTGGTTGTTAAATAGGCAGTAATAAACATATACAATTTATTATTTTCATTTATATACAATTGAAAAAACTTCCAGAAAAATTTGGATCACATTCACAGTACCATGCCATTAAGAGTGCCGTACGAAGTTGTGTGTATGAATCTCAGACATGCGATGAATTTGATGTAAATTGGCAAAGGCTACTTGATTGTTATAATTTGAGGGATAATGCATGGTTGCGTGGGTTATAATGATGTTGATACTGTATATAATGTTTTTATCATATTTTGCAGGGATCTCAAATCCTGCAGAATCATGTTGTGCCTCGTTTTTCCAACGAAAGTTGATTTTCTAGTTCTCACTTTTTATATTAATGTAAGGTTTTGATGTCTTATATCTAACCTATAAACATAAACATTTTGATTCAAAATCATACTCAATAAGAAGCATATAAAGTTGCGTGTAATAGACTGTACTAATGCTTGTAAACAGTATATAGGTAAGAAGTTTCTTTTTTTGGAAACAATGCTTGTGAAAATGGACAGTAACTAATGCTTGTTAACAATATTTAATACAAATATTAAGAAGGGTAAGACGCTTTAACCATGGAATGTGAAAATGGCTAGTGCTTTGTGTGAATAAGGGCAAACTTATCATCCAAGACAGTTTGGAGTTTTGGTTTTAAGATTAGCTTCAGGATTTCAGTTACTGCTATATATAGGATATACTAAAAGTGGTACCATAACTATTATTTTCTATTTGCTTTCTAGGTTGCTAAGTTTTAATTCTAATTTTTCAGATGAAGCTGCTAGAGCTTTGCACCATGCTACAACAGTCTCAGTAATAAGGTGTACCCCAGATTCCTTCGAGGATGCATAGGCTGAGAAATACATGTCAAGCGTACCGAAGAGATTCCAAGATCTGAGATATGATGTTTCATCTTGAGATGTAATTAGGGTACTAGCCTTTAACTGAAGGGTTCAAACACAATTGTTAAGTCAACAAAGGACATCTGTATGTGCATGGATCTCTATTTTGCGAGGATAGGTAGAATGTGTCCTTTATCTTTTTGTGCAATGTGATAAGAAGAGTTAAAAAAAAATCATGCTTTTCAAAATTGGCTTTATTTCTTGGATATTATCTTTCTCTAGGTTGACAATTCGAGGGAGATATAAATCTTTTTGCCTGGTTAATTTACTTAAAATATGCCAAGCATCTTAGCAACAATGAAATGATGCAAATTTATATCGATTTTGGTTTCTACTCTTATGTGAAAATGCTGTTCTGAGTTTCTACCAAAAAATTAAAAAAATCAGTTGATTTGTTATTCTAATGTGTTATCAAAGGGATTAGGTCAAGTTGACCAGATATCGAGTAGTGACAGAAATTTTTTATTCAATTTTAAGCCATAGATTAGGACTTCCACATTTTATTCAAGCCATTTTGGAAAGAAATACTTTAAGAATCTACATGCCCAAAGAGTTGTGCTTCACATGATACACCTAATAAGAGCAAAATCAAAATTTTAAAAGACAGGTATCTCCATGGTCTGTCATTGATCTCAAACAAGACATTTAGCATTCTTTTCTAGTGCCTTCTTTATAAAGTTCAGCATCAACTTAAAAACATTCAATTTTGCAAAAGTAGATAAAAAGTGTGATGACTTAATGGGAGGCCGCAAGGCAACAGCTACAGGCTTAATCCAAAAAGTGAGATGACCATAAAATACTCAAGAATAACATTAGCCGATGTCCTTTATATTTGTATGAATCTCCAGCTACAGGCTTATGCATAGCTCACTCTCTTAACTTTAGAAAATAACACTGCCCCCAAAATCCAAGGCATCTTCCAAATTCTACTTTTCCTGCACAAAGCCATATCAACAAGCCAATTAGGCAATTACTGGACTATCAAATTCAAATTGGAGGACGTAAAATTGGCCTAAAAAAATGATTTCAAATTAACAAATAAAGCATGTGATTCCAAGCTCCCTAGAAAATATAACTACCATTCTCAATATCATAGTTTACAATACATAACGTGAAGCTAAATTTCTAAAACAAATTGACATGACTACACCAACTTCACTCGAGAGAGGTAAACATGTTTTGGTGCAACTTTTCTGGATGGCAAGACAAACTTAATGCTGGTTTAATGGGTAATTAACACATCAAACTTCTTTTCCCTGCTCAAAATAATGTGGTAAAAATGGAAATTAAAATAGTTCAATCCTAAACAATCACTGTGGAAATGCTGGAAGTTGCATTCATCTTCAGTGAGTGCTCAGGGACATAGGCAAGACCTGTTATGCCAGAAAGTAAATTTCCATAAGAACTTCAGCGCTTGTGGTTAGCTTTTTGGATTAACATTTGAGGAGAACTATCATAAAAGTACAGCCGTTTCTAGGTAGCAACAGTAAGAAGTAATAATCAAGTTACAGAAAGTAAGCTTCCATAAGAACTTCAGCGCTTGTGGTTAGTTTTTTGGATTAACATTTGAGGATAACCATCAGAAAAGTACAACCGTTTCAAGGGAGCAACAGGACATAGTAAAATGCTTTGATCACATACAGATAAATGTCCCTACGTGATAATGACCAATTTCAGAATAAATGTCCCTGCGTGTAATTTTGTCAAACAATTGGACTGCCCATCAACAGAGGAAATAAGAGAATGACACAGTGAATAAGAGAAGCAAATGACTGAATGAGCAAGCACCATCAACAAAGGAAATAAGAGAACAAACTTCCATGAATAATCGGGCTAACACAGTGAATGTTCACCGGCCAGCTATATTTGAAATATATTTTTTGAACTAATATCTGCATATGCCCAACAACATTAGAGCCACATAAATCATATCAGCTTTTAGGAAGAAAAATTTAAGATATCAAAGCTGATTTCAATCAGACCCATCGTAACTAGGTGATACATTAAATAAATAGAGAAAAGCCTCATGGAAAATAGGACTAGCAGATTCATACCCAAAAAGGAAAAACCAGAAAACAAGATAAGCAATGCAAACATATGATATCTCACCCAAAAACAACTAAAAAACTGGATCTGGAGAGAAAATCAAAAGGAATAACCGAAAAAAAAAAAACTAAGAAAACCATAAGGTGGATGGGCTCGTCGGCGGTGGTGGTGGTTCGGCTGGGGTTGCTCGTGGCGGTTCGGTGGTTGGGTTGTCGGATCGTCAGAGCCGAACCGGAGATGGAGAACGAACAGTGGAGCTGGCCGGAGATCCGGAGATGGAGATGGAGCTGGACCACTGGTCGAGATGAAGCAAATGGCCGGAGATTGGGAGATGCTGCTGTACGTCCATATCGATGGCGGGCTCGTGGGTGTTCGACGGTGGTGGTGGTCGTGGGTGGCGGTAGATGGGTTGAGGGAGGAGATGAAGAGAGGGAGAGAGGGAGGAAGAGATTTGGGGGGAAAATGATGAAATGGGTATACTGAAATCGTTTTCACGCTTATTTTGAATTTTTTTTATTTTTTTTAAATGATGGATGACGTGGCATGGTGCCACATCGGCAAAGTTGGACATAGGTTGGACATTAGTTAGACGGATAGAATTACTCCTGCCCGGCCGGTCCAAGAGCGTGGCCCTCTAGGCTCTAATTAAAGCATGATCCAGCTTTTATATATATATATATATATATATATATATATATATATTTTTGACAGATAGCTTTCGATACTTTTTGGTCTAAAGTAATGAGACACGTTTGTAAAGTAATAATTTAACCTTTTTTGATAAAAAAAGAAAAAAGAAAGAAAAAAATGGTCTTAGGCGTTTTGCTTAGCCAACTTCTTGTTAAGATAGGTTAGAAAGCAGTCACGATACTTGTATATGTTGATTTTTTTAAAAAAAAACATAAAAAATTAAGACTTAGCTTAGCCGACTTTTCTTAGACAGTCGAATGTGAGATTAATGAATAAATTATTGTTTGGGTATGTATATTGAGAATGATATATTTAAGACTATCAGCAATGAAGAAATTATACAGCGATTTTAAGGTATGAAGACATGTTGAAGACAACTAAATAAATTTAAAAACTATGTATGACAAAATAAATTGTAAGTTACATTTATATATTTATTTATTGTGTTAGTTTTATCTTTTAATATTTTTATTTATTTTTTATTAACTTTAGATGTGTTTTTATAAAAATGAAAAAAGAAAATTATTGACCCCCCTCAATTAAAATCTTGACTCCCCCACTACATCCACGAATCTGATTAATTAATCACTATATATGAACTTTCTTGCACATATGTTTCAGAAATTGTGAAAATAGTTGAAAGAACAGTTAGGTCAGAGAACCATCGTTCACCAAATAGACCCATATATCGATCTTGTTGGAGAATCTTTCGGAGGATGCCTTGCTCTGGCCGTGGCAGCCCTTAATCCAGATATTGATCTTGTGCTAATTTTGGCTAACCCAGGTAATATAATTAACATGTTTGTCGGTCTCTTTTATATTTAGTGTTCAGTTCCACGCCTAATTGGTACCTACTGTTTTGTTTGCAGCTACGTCATTTAGCCGGTCTCATCTGCAACCCCTAATACCATTACTGGATCTTATGCCAGACAAGCTCCCTCACATGTTGAGTTCAATGAATGTCCATTTAGGTTTGCTTTAATTTCCTTGTTCTTGTACGTCGTTTCCAAAAATAGTAAGTGTGTATATATTCTCACTTGACACCAGCAATTTGTACCTACAATGTCCATTTAGGTGATCCTTTGAGGATGATGATAAAGACTGTGGTTAAGGGACTTCCTTTTCAACAAAAAATTGGAGAGCTATCACATGATCTTGCTGCAATTTCATCTTATCTCTCCGTATGGGTTCACATGATCAGTACTCGACAAGCAATATTATTGATGAGGCTCACCATTCTTATATACATTGTTAAAATTAATTGCTTCTAGATCTAAACTGTTCGTACATATAGAGTGCTTATCTTCGAGATTTGTGTAGGAATTTAAAATACGAGAATAAAAGCGGAAGCAAGAAAGCGAAAATAGGGATGAGGATTCAAGTGTGGTTTAGTGTTAGACACTTACGTCCATTATTATGAATAGTTCCTAGGGCTAGATTATGCTCATTAACTTATTTGTCTACAATACAAAGATACATATTTATAGGGTTTAGAATAAATACAAGTATGCTAATCAAATCCTTATGATTTGATTACAATCCCAATATATTTTATTATAATTAACTCGTAAATAGAAAATATTATATATTTTCAATATCAATCAAATAGGGAATATACAGAAAATATTATATATTTTCCGTATATTCTAACACGTATAAACAATATAGATAAACATTTTTTTTTAAAAAAAAAAAATTGGTTTGAATTAGTAAAACAAAATGGGTTGTTCTTTTACGTGTGTCGAAGCAAAACTAGTGCACACCTATTTTTCATACAAAAAAATTCATTTAAATTTTTCTCCTGTATCAGTACAATTTTATAACAATTTAAAAGGTTTTTATACAAAAAATAGCAGTGGACTGAGAAAAAGAAATTCTGCAATTGAATTATTTGAATATGTCAAGGATTCTTGTCTCAGCAATTAAGTTTTATAATGCTTTGCATTTACATGTGCCCCCCATGTGAGTCAGCTCAATTAATTAATGGACTTCTGTTGGGAGTTCATATTCTTTCTCACGTTAATAATTAATTGATTTTTGTTAAAGATGTTGGTAATTGAATTCTCAGATTTTGGCTGATATCTTACCGAGAGAAACACTTCGATGGAAGCTGCAAATGCTTAAATCAGCTTCAGCAGTTTCCAATTCACTCCTCCATAATGTGAAAGCCTTAACATTGATAATTACCAGGTTCTTATTCTTTGCTGTAATCCAACCCATTCGATATACTTAAAAATCCATTCTCCTCATAATATTTAACTTGTTTTGATCTTGTAATTCTTTCAAGAATGAATCAATTAAGTTTACTCTCTTATTTTAGTGGAAAAGATCAGTTGTTACCTAGTCAAGAAGAAGGAAAAAGACTATTTCGTGAAGGGAAATGCTCTAGTTCCCAACTTTTTATCCCAAAAAGTGGTTCCCAAATGATGTGTCATCATCCCATGAGATGATGACACATATCCCAAAATGATAAATCACATGAGATTGTGACACATCATTTGGGAACCAAATTTTGGGAAAAAAATTTGGGATGTGTAGCACTCCTCTTTCGTGAATTGCGAGAATGTGAGATTCGCAAGTTCAATAACAGTGGTCACTTCATCTTTTTGGTAGGATCTCTTTCTCCCCCTCACCGCCCCTTCCCCCTCTCTTTTTGCATTTTGTTTTGTTTTGTTTTGTTTCTGATACGCATGGAAGTTCTACCCATGTATGGCAGGAAGATGGTATTGATTTGGTAACCATCATCAAGGCTGCTGGTTTCTATCGTCGCGGAAAGCACATCGACTATGTCTCAGATTACATGCAACCAACCCCTACTGAGTTCGAAAAAGTATACGATAAAAACAAGTAGGTCATATTTTGTTAGAAACATACAAATACACATATTTTCTGTGATAAAACATGTTTAATTAAGATCCTAAGTACGTATCTGACTAGTACATCCATCTCGTATATGTGCGGTGCATCGGTTTTGTTGTGAGTGCATATGTGTGAGTGTAGCGTCATACATTAAGAAAAAAATAAAAAAAGTGAGTAGTTAATGTCACATTTTAATGTTCAATCTTGTTGTGAGTGCACATGCGTCCTACATTTTGGACATTAATGTCATATTTTGATGTTCCCAGATGGATTAATGTTGTTACTAGCCCTGTGATGATCTCAACTTTAGAGGATGGAAAGATTGTGAGGGGCCTCGCTGGAATACCTTCAGAGGGTCCAGTCTTGCTAGTTGGCAATCACATGTTACTGGGACTTGAATTGATTCCCTTGGTTTCAAAAATGTTTTCGGAAAGAAATATTCTTGTTCGGGGTATAGCACATCCAATCAGGTTTGTGAGAGATAAACAAGGACCCTTTCCAGATTTATCAAAATATGACTCGTACAGACTAATGGGTGCAGTTCCTGTCTCGGCAACCAACTTCTACAAGCTTATGTCTTCAAAGTCTCTTGCCTTGCTGTATCCGGGAGGCGCCCGTGAGGCATTTCATCGGAAGGTTACATTTTAACTTGATCTACTCCACGTATATACTTCATCGCCAGCAAAACTAGATGTTTCTTTTAAATTATACATTTGTAACTAGTTTTGAAGTCCTTGGTTCTTTGTACTTTCTAGGATGAAGAATACAAGTTATTCTGGCCAGAACAGTCTGAGTTTGTCAGAATGGCAGCAAGATTTGGAGCCAAAATCATCCCTTTTGGTGCTGTTGGAGAAGATGATATAAGCAAAGTAAGATAAAATCTCCGAATTGTTACATCTATACATATGTATTTTATAGGTATTTGCTTATATATATTCAGATTCACACTTTTGTCATTGGATTTGACTCTCTAAAGAAGAACCGGTTTCATGTTAATTGATAGGTGGTTTTTGATTATGATGACCAACTGAAGATTCCTTACTTTAAGCGTAAAATAGAAAGAACAACAAATGGGGCTGTAAGGCTAAGGTATCTTAAGTCCGGCTTCTTGTGTTTGTTGGCTTTCTTTATATATCTTTTTGTTTCATTAATGTTTAGTCTCAAATTTATTTTTTGCTTGCATTTGCCTTGCCTGTTCTTGCTTAATTTTTACATTACTCTGATCTTGTATTAATAGGACTGATGCGACTGGCGAGGTGGCAAACCAAGATCTGCACACTCCAGGAATTCTACCTAAATTTCCTGGTCGGTTTTATTGTTACTTCGGGAAACCCATTGAAACAGAGGGTATGGCCATTGGATGATCATTATTTTGGAATGTCTGTGAAGCTAGTATTTAATAATCTTTCTAGTTAGCCCGAAACAAGATATTTCAAAATTGAAGGCTTTTCTTTTTTTTTTTTCTTTAAATTTAAAATAAAAGTGCCCCTTTCGTCCACCCTAGATATCTCCTAGCTAGCTAGATTGGAAAGTTCAAATCCACTGCGTTTCATCCACTTTAGATATTCCTAGATTGGAAGCTTTGAATTCAATTGTCGGATGTTCATCATAATTAGTGGGACCCACCCTCATGTGAGGAATTGTTGTACAGTTGTTGTATTGGTGTTGTAAATTTAACATTTTCCTTATATAAGTACCCAATTCACTAGATCATGATATCATCCCATTGGAAGTTTGAGCTTTTTAGGATATAATTTAAATAATTAAGTCAAATCTAACTATTTTTCACCTGCTTAAGTTTTTGGGATAAATTATATATGATTTAACAGAATTTTCGATACCTTCTCATTCTTTTTTATTTTTTGCAAAGTAAGTTGCATGTTGCTTGATTAATCTTAATCTCTAATTATGTTTTGAAGGGAGGAAGCAGGAATTAAGAGACAAGGACAAATCTCATGAATTATATTTAAAAGTCAAATCCGAGGTTACGAGATGCATTGCTTATTTGAAGGAAAAAAGAGAATATGATCCCCACAGAAATTTATTATCCCGGTTAATTTACCAAGCTACACATGACTTTATATCTGGAGTTCCTACATTTGAATTTGAATAATTCACTCATTGAAGATGAATACTATTTTTTTTTCTTTTATGTTTTTGGAATAAAGTGTATGAAATAAATGCAAGGTATGGTGGTGGCATTGATTTATGAGGAGTGCTACACATATTCCAAAGCGATTTTTTTTTTTTGAACAAAAAAACCGGAGCTACCATGTATTAATTTGAAGAGGCCTGAAGGCAAATATAGTGAATAGAGGCACATCGACACCCTGCACACTAAGCCAGTAAAATCTGACTTGGATGCTGCCTACAAATAGACAAATATTATAAGGACAGGTGTTTGAGCCACTTTTTAACAATAAAGCACCCATAACAAAGAAAATGTCTGATCTAGCTAACAAGCCATAAAAAAGTTCAATAAAATCTGCAAATTTAATAGACAGACTTTCAAAAATTACTCTAAAAAATATAGAAAAATAACTATAGAAAGCACCCAACACAAGCCGACGTTGAAAGAGAAATAGCACGTGTCTTGCAGGAATCGATGAAAAAACATAGATTTGGCCTTAAAAGTAAATGTAGAAAAAAAAAGCTTAGCCAAACTTTCGCCAGCGATACGGACGAAAAGGCCGCGCGCTTCCCTACGAGACGTCTTGTTAGCCTTCCTGTCGGAAGAAACCAAAAATAAGAAAAAATACAAAGCTCCATAGCCCTAGAAGGACTAGAAGAACAAAAGCTCCATAGCCCTATAAAGACTAGGAGAACAAAAGCTCCACTGAATCTAAGCCAGGAGGAAAACAAAAAACCTCAATAGCCCTAAAATGACTAGGAGGGAAGCATCACCACGCCTCCCTCCCCTTCAAACACCTCTCTTCTTTCTTCATTTACTCTCTAAGGTCGGCCGAGAGGGGTTTTGCAATTGTTGTATCATATTCTTAAATGCTTATTCCCCAACATGGTAATAAAAATCACTACCGAATATTTGGATGAAATAATAAATAAAAGTATATATATCATCCAATAGTAATCGATCTTACTGAATACTGCAACATCAAAGTGGGCATTTAAAAATATGTGTAGTTCTTAAAATTATTTTCAATAAGGGTGGTCATTATATAATTTATACTTATAAATAAGCAGGCCTGGTGACCAACATACCAATTACCAGGGTCGTTGTTGAAAAATAAATTTATTGATTTTGGGAGACCATGATGGAATATGATAATGGAAAAACATGGCATTTTTTTTTTTTTATTTATTTTTTTTCATTTTTCTTGTGTCTTTAAGTGCTAGTTAAAGAGTTATGTACGTGATTATTGGTCTGTTGTCAATGTCTCTATCAGTCAAGAGGAGGTGTCTTCGTGATGGACCCGTATTTTTTTTTTTTTTTTTTTTTCTGATTTTTATTTGGGTAATTCAAACTCTCGTTACTTTATGAAATAATAACCTTCTATAATTAATAATCATAAATTATATAATAAATAAAATCTTAATTTATTTAAGTTTACATATAAAAATAACCATATTATTTAATATTACATATATATTTAAATAATAAATTAAAATGATATTACTTTATATGCGGATAACAAATAATAATCACAAGAATGCGAATAATAATCACACGATTCGGATGTGAATAATAAAAAATAATAATCATATTATACGAATGCGAATATTACTGATAATTACGTTGGCATATATATTTTCACCCCTTCCATCCGACCTTCTCCATTTGTTTCTTTGAAGATACGCAGTTTAGTGAGATGAAGATCACATGCAATATATTATATATTGAGATATTATTATAAGTTTAAAATTATGAATTTAAATTCAACCCTATTATATTAACTAATCACGTTTATCACTTCAAAAGAAAAAACTAATCACGTTTATCACATATGAGATTGATTTTTTTTTTTTTTTAAATGTTGGTGTATATTCAATAGGACATGATTGATAATATAATATACCACTTATAGAATGAGTGATGCGTGAATATGATGGTCGCATTAAATTCTTTATAAGTGACATCACAATATATAATATATTGAGATATTAGAAGTTTAAATGTATTAGAATTGAATGGAATTTGTAAAAATACTTATGACTGAATCTTTGAAAAAATTTATAATTTTTTTTTAAAAAAAAATAAATGCAGAGATATTTTAAAATTTTGATAAGATTTAACGAAAACCCTAATTGAGACTTTTTAAAAAATAAATACCCTAAATTAAGACATTTTAAAGTTTAAATACCTTATTTCAAAAAAATGTGAAACTTCAATACCCATAACCGAAATTATTCATTTTTCTTTTTAATAATAACTAAGCTGATTTCAATATTCCAAAATCCATAGTTAGAGATAGAGGGATATCATATAGCATTTTTTTTTTTGGGCGAATGATATCATTTAGCATTATTTTTTATTGTTTATATATATATATATATATTATTCTTTACTTGTCTTGCTGGGATTTAAATCTCGAGGACCGCCAGCTAGTTCTCTATGCTGTGGTAGGTAGAGGCAGCAAGCTTTTAGCTATACCATCCATGGCAGCAACTGGAGCTTCTATTTTTCCCGCCAATTTATCTCTGGTTTTCTGCCTAGATGCGACATCGTCATCCGTCAGAAAGTCCAAACCCAAGCAGATTTCGTTTTCGCAATTGCCTCGGCGATTCGCCATTTCCACAGAACAACCGCCAAATACAGCGACGAAGAAGACGAGTTGTTTCTCGGGGAGTGGAAGGCTAGAGAAGCGTGAAGAAGCTGAGCCGGTAACGGCAACAATGTCTGAGGATCCGGCGATGGAGCGTGGGAGCTGGAGGGATTACTTCGAGCGGTCGAAGGAGTTGCTCAGCAAATTGGATGGCGGTCCGCCTCGGTGGTTCACCCCCTTGGAGTGCGGCCCTCCGATGACGAACTCTCCTCTGCTCCTCTTTTTGCCTGGTTACCCTCATACACCAATCTTTCGTTACCTCATTTCAGTGATAGGCCGGTTTATCATTTCGGACATCATTCGAAGATTAGAACCTGTTTGGTGACAAAGGGCAAATTTTCAATTCCCATTTGGGCCATTTCACTTCTCCCAAAAATATTAAATAAAAAACATTCTAATTTTCTTTTACTTTTTACATCACATCAATAATTTTTTATTACTATTCAAATAAAAAAATTCACTACAAAACAAATTTTTTTTTCATTTTTTTATAACTTCTTACTATTATTCAAATAAATATTACTCTGATCATTTCTGTGATTTTATTTTACCGTGAAACATTTTCCAGGAAATGATTTTCTTTTTCGGTAAAAAAAAAGAAGTCCATTTTCTCCTCTTCTGTCCTTTTCCTATTTTTGTATTTGTGCACCAAGCTTTTCCTTTTGAAAATGGACACCTTTCCTACAAACTAGCCCATAAATTGACATTGTCCTATAAATTTGAGGTTCAATTGCTGAAATCTTGGGGTTTGGACTTATATCAATGAATTTTATCTTAAAAAATCATGGTTGAATTAATGCTCTCATATCATCAAATTTCGTAGAAAGTTTGTCGGAAAAATTGACTCTATTACAGAAATTTCGATTTGACAGAAACTTGTATATAGACACTGTCACTTATTAATGAATTTTGATTACTTTAAGTGGATTAAGATCTTTAATAATTTGTTTTCTAAATTATAAAAAAGTCTACATAAGACCCAAGAGCTCTTCCCATTTAGATATTTCATTAAGCCTTTTTATCATTGTTATTATATTTTTCTTCTATATGAGATAGCACTCATTAAATGTTATTTTTACTTTGAACTTTACAGGGATAACTGGCGATGGACTTGGACTTATTAAGCAACATCAGAGACTTGGAAAGTAAATATTCACTCAAATTTCATTTCTCTCAACAATATTGAGTAGTAGTGTCATTTTGTTTTCCTCCCTTTGAGTTTGTTGCATATAATTCAAGTCATGGACAATTTAAAAGCAACTTGTCATCCATTCAATTCTCCACTAGCTATATATTGTCCAAAAACAATACCTGTTAGCTAGCTAATAGTATATATATATATCTAATGTTGCCTGATTTATGATTTTCTTTTTTCCCCTTGAATGAAGGATTTTTGAGGTGTGGTGCTTGCACATTCCAGTTGTAGATCGAACACCTTTTACAGGTCCTCTCTCTCTCTCTCTCTCTCTCTCTCTCTCTATTTACTACATTTTGGTTACGTACAACTTACATGCATGCATGAATCTGATTAATTAATTAATTACTTAGTATTTATGAACTTTCTTGCATATATGTAATATGTTTCAGAAATGGTGAAAATAGTAGAAAGAACAGTTAGGTCAGAGAACTATCGTTCACCAAATAGACCCATATATCTTGTTGGAGAATCTTTCGGAGGATGCCTTTCTTTGGCCGTGGCAGCCCTTAATCCTGATATTGATCTAGTGCTAATCTTGGCTAACCCAGGTAATTAACAAGTTTGTCGGTCTCTTTTATACTTAGTGTTCAGTTCCGCGCCTAATTGGTACCTACTGTTTTGTTTGCAGCTACGTCTTTTAGCCGGTCTCATCTGCAACCGCTAATACCATTACTGGATATTATGCCAGACAAGCTCCCTCACATGTTGAGCTCGATGAATGTCCATTTAGGTTTGCTTTAATTTCCTTGTTCTTGTACGTCGTTTCCCAAAAATAATTAAGTGTGTATATATATATTCTCACTTGACACCAGCAATTTGTACCTACAATGTCCATTTAGGTGATCCTTTGAGGATGATGATAAAGACTGTGGTTAAGGGACTTCCTTTTCAACAAAAACTTGGAGAGCTATCACAGGATCTTGCTGCAATTTCATCTTATCTCTCCGTATGGCCGGGTTCACATGATCAGTACTCGATCGACAAGCAATATTGATGAGCTAGGCTCACCATTTTTATATACATTGTTCAAATTAATTGCTTATATATAGATCTAAACCGTCCGTACGTATAGACTTATTGTCGAGATTAATTTGTGTAGAGATCAATATAAAATACAAGAATAAAAGCTGAAGTAAGAGAGACGAGAATTTAATGGTGGTTTGATGTTAGACACCTACATTCACCATTGTGAATAACTCATAGGGCTAGATTGTGTTCATTAATTAACTTGTTTGTCTACAATAAGAATATCCATATTTATAGGGTTTAAAGTAAATACAAGTATGGTAATCAAATCATGATTACAATCTCAATATTTTAATATAATTAACTCGAAAAAATAGAATATTTTAATATCAACCAAATAGGAAATATAAGAAAAATATATAATGTTTCCGTATATTCTAACACCTATAAACAATATAGATAAACATTTTTTTAAATTTAATTTGGTTCGAATTAGTAAAACAAAAATGGGTTATTCTTTTACGTATGTTGAAGCAAAAATAGTGCACCTATTTATCATACAAAAAATAATTTCAATTTTTCTCCTGCATGTATCAGTAAAATTTTATAACAATTTAAAAGGTTTTTATACAAAAAAAAAAAATAGCAGTGTGGACGACACTGGACTGAAAAAAAGAATTCTGCAATTGAATTATTTGAATATGTCAAAGATTCTTTTATCAGCAATTAAGTTTTATAATGCTTTGCATTTACATGTGCCCCCATGTGAGTCATCTCAATTAATGCAATGGATCGGACTTCTGTTGGAGTTCATATTCTTTCTCACGTTGATATATAAATTGATTTTTGTTAAAGATGTTGATAATTGAATTCTCAGATTTTGGCTGATATCATACCGAGAGAAACACTTCGATGGAAGCTGCAAATGCTTAAATCAGCTTCAGCAGTTTCCAATTCACTCCTCCATAATGTGAAAGCCTTAACATTGATAATTACCAGGTTCTTATGCTTTGCAAAAAACCCAACCCATTCAATATACTTAAAAATCCAATCTCCTCATAATATTTAACTTGTTTTGATCTTGTAATTCTTTCAAGAATGAATCAATTAAGTTTACTCTCTTATTTTAGTGGAAAAGATCAGTTGCTACCTAGTCAAGAAGAAGGAAAAAGACTATTTTTTGAACTGTCAGAATGTGAGATTCGCAAGTTCAATAACAGTGGTCACTTCATCTTTTTGGTAGGATCTCTTTCTCCCCCTCACCGCCCCTTCCCCCTTTCTGTTTGCATTTTGTTTTGTTTTGTTTCTGATACGTATGGAAGTTCTACCCATGTATGGCAGGAAGATGGTATTGATTTGGTAACTATCATCAAGGCTGCTGGTTTCTATCGTCGCGGAAAGCACATCGACTATGTCTCAGATTACATGCAACCAACTCCTACTGAGTTCGAAAAAGTATACGATGAAAACAAGTAGGTCATATTTTGTTAGAAACATACAACTACATACTTTCTTTGATAAAACATGTTTAAGATCCTAGCCTCCTAGGTACGTACCTGACCGGTACATCCATCTCTTATATATGGTACGTATGCGGTGCGTCGGTTTTCTTGTCGGTACGTGCATGTGTGAATGTTGCATCCTACATTAAGAAAAAAAATAAAGAAAGTGAGTAATTAATGTCACAATTTGATGTTCAATCTTGTGCGTTGTGAGTGTACGTGCGTCCTACATTTTGGGCATTAATGTCACATTTTGATGTTCCCAGATGGATTAATGTTGTTAGTGGCCCTGTGATGATCTCAACTTTAGAGGATGGAAAGATTGTGAGGGGCCTTGCTGGAATACCTTCAGAGGGTCCAGTCTTGCTAGTTGGCAATCACATGTTACTGGGACTTAAATTGATTCCCTTGGTTACAAAAATCTTTTTGGAAAGAAATATCCTTGTGCGGGGGATGGCACATCCATCAATGTTTGTGAGAGATAAACAAGGAGCCTATCCAGATTTATCAAAATATGACTCGTACAGACTAATGGGTGCACTTCCTGTCTCAGCAACCAACTTCTACAAGCTTATGTCTTCAAACTCTCATGCCTTGCTGTATCCAGGAGGCATCCGTGAGGCACTTCATCGGAAGGTTACATTTTAACTTGATCTACTCCATGTATATATATGACCTCCCCCGCCCAACAAAATAAATAAATAAAAAATAACAATTTTTGCATCCACAATCACAAACATATATCTTATAGTTAAATCACAAAAATGTTTACTACAAATTAATTAATCCCTCTCTCACCTTTAAAATTTTTCCTTTAAGGTGAACTGCTAGATGATCTCATAATAATGCATAATGTCGTCATTTATGCGTTTATTTGCTTTGAAGTGTATAGACACGGTTTCTTTGTATGCAGTATTCGTACGTACGTTTGCTTGTGTGTGTATTTCGTGGCCACAAAAACTATTATACATTTGTAAGTAGTTTTGAAGTCCTTGGCTCCTCGTACTTTCTAGGGTGAAGAATACAAGTTATTCTGGCCAGAACAAGCTGAATTTGTCAGAATGGCAGCAAGATTCGGAGCCAAAATCATCCCTTTTGGTGCTGTTGGAGAAGATGATATGGGCGAAGTAAGCCAAAATCTCTGAATTGTACCAGCTCTTTTTCTTTTTGTCAATTATTAGTTACATCGATCTATACATATATGAATATATGTATCCAGCCCAGAAGTGTGGTTTATAGTCTGCTAGTTGAATGCATCTTGCATAAAGCTGTCATCACCTGGAACCTTCATCCTTCCAACTTGTCCAAAATTTAAACATTGAACCGTACCTGGATCTATATTCATATGCTTGTTACTTTACCATAATTTCCATATGTAGACTTATCCTAGTTTTATGATTTTAGTTTGTGTTATGTGCATGACTAGCGCTAGAACCATAAGTGGAACTGCTGTAACAAAAGGGCTCCTTGCCATAACTTGTAATATAATTTAAGGTGAACATTTTCATGTGTCTGAACTGGTGTTGGACTTTAGCAGACTGGAATGTTGTTTTGAGAATTGAAGGGTAGGACGTGCTAGTTGCTTTGAAGAATAGTTTAAACTGGACATATATATGTACTTTACTGGTATTTGCTTTTTTTCAGATTCACACTTTTGTCATTGGATTTGACTCTCTAATGAATAACTGGTTTCATGTTAAAATTGATAGGTGGTTTTTGATTATGATGACCTAATGAAGATTCCTTACTTTAAGGGTGAAATAGAAAGAACAACAAACGGGGCTGTAAAGCTAAGGTATCTTAAGTCGGCCTCTTGTGTTTGTTGGCTTCCATTAATATATCTTTTTGTTTCATTAATCTGTATTCTCAATTTTTTTTTTTTGCTTGCAATTGCCTTGCCTGTTCTCTCTTTTAATATTACCATGATCTTGTATTATAGGACTGATGCGAATGGGGAGGTGGCAAACCAAGATCTACACCTTCCAGGAATTCTACCAAAATTTCCTGGTCGGTTTTATTTTTACTTCGGGAAACCCATTGAAACAGAAGGTATGGCCATTGGATGATCAATATCTTTGAATGTCTGTGAAGCTAGTATTTAGTAATCTTTCCTGTTAGCCTAGAACAAGATATTTCAAAATTGAAGGGTTCTTTTTTTTTTTTTTTTTTTCTTTTCTTTAAATTTAAAATACGATTGCCCCTCTCATCCGATACACTCTAGATATCTCCTAGATTGGAAAATTTGAATTCAAATATTGTTGGATGTTCATCATAAGTGCCCAATTCACCAAGGTGGCTAGAAGCAGCCTAAAAAGAATAATTTCTAATAACAATCATCGAGTTCTTTCTTCATGAAGGTGTGTCATCTAGGTGGGGGCCGGAGAGGGAAGGCTCAAGTTTGTTAGCGTTGAACGCTTCGTGTGGGTTTTGGGTGTTTCGTGGATTTTTGTTGCTTTGTGGGTTTTTCTTTTTGTTAGGTGCTTTCTTTTGTTTATTGTCGATGTACATAGAGACGCTCAGACGCCTTAGTTTTTTTATATAAGTGTTCCTTTATTTATATTAAAAAAAAAAAAAAAATCATTGATTTCTTTCTCTTCTCTACCCGTGGAATGTTGGTCGAACTTGCACTAATATGATATCATCCCATTGGAAAACTTGAAACATATGTTCTTATAAATCACTAGACCATGTCCCTAGTATAAAACGAGATATATTATATATTAGATAGGGGCGGAGCTAGCATTTGGAATTTAAGGGGTAAAATTGAAAGAAAAAAAATTGGGAGGGGAGGGGAGGGGAGGGGGGGAACTAAAAAAATAAATAATTTAAGAGTAAAATTTTGATTTTTTAAATTATTTTTAGGAAATATATGATGGCTTGGGGGACCAAGCCCCAATGTAACACCACCATTGATAGTAGAGGCTATAAGCCACATTAGTTGCTGTAGGTACTCTTCTTAACCCCCTTCTTCGAGTCCATTAATTGTGTCCTTTTTTACTCTTAGAACAATGGTAAACTATCCTTCCACTTGAGCAACAATCATCGGATGTTTGAGCTTTTTAGAATATAATTTAAATAAGTCAACTATTTTTTATTGGCTTAAATTTTTAGGATAATTTTTGTAAGTCCGTCCTAACTTGATTAATCTTAATCTTTAATTCTGTTTTGAAGAGAGGATGCAGGAATTAAGAGACAGGGACAAATCTCATGAATTATATTTAGAAGTCAAGTCTGAGATTACGAGATGCATTGCTTATTTGATGGAAAAGAGAGAAAACGATCCTTATAGGAATTTATTGTCTCGATTAATTTATCAGGCTACACATGACTTTACATCTAAAGTTCCTACATTTGAACCTTGAATAATTGGCTCATTAAAGATGAATTCCACTTTCTTTTCTTTTTTTATTACCATTGAATGCCAAGTCATGAAGTAGTATTTCACTTGATTTATTCTCAATAAGGGTATGTGGAAAGTTTAGGAAAATTTGTTTTTGATTATATATGGTCATTAATGTATAAACAGGCCTTGTGACCAGGGACATTATTGAAAAAGGTAGGAAATATCCGTCTCTCTTTAATTAAGTTTATTGATTTTGGGAGACTAGCTATGATGGAATATGATAATGGAAAAACATGGCATTTTTATTTTTATTTTTTTCATTTTTCTTGTGGCTTTAAGTGGTAGTTAAAGAGTTGAGTTATGTGAGTGAAGAATATTGGTCTGTTGTGAATGTCTCTATCAGTATTCAGTCAAGAGGAGGTGTCTTCGTGATGGACCATGCATTTGTTGGATAAAGTATATGCCATAATGATCAACCATCGCACCTCTATTAATTCTCTGGACACAATTTCATCAAATTTAATGATATAATTTTGTTTCTAATCAAAGTGAATTTTGATTTGTTTGTACAGAAAAGAAGGCAAGGGAAAAAAATAAAATAAGTTATAACAGTTTATACAGTTAAAGCACTCGTGTCTAACATAAAACCGAGTCAATTGGGTAAATACCAACAGAGAGCAACTACGTACAACCCTCCATGGAGCTCACGACCTTCCACTCGTCCTGCAATGGCCTCCGATTTTGCAGCCCGTCGCTCCCTTTTCAAGCGGTTCCTTGGAGTTCCATCAGCCTCGCCCAGTTCCCACACTCGTTATCCACTTGCAATAGACACAAACTCGTCTCTACAGCGACCTCAGTGTCTCACAATCCCTCCCCAAAGCCTCTCTCCGCGACTTGCTCCGTGGCCAATGATAGCTTTCTCAGTGAGTCGTTTGCAGAACCCCCGTTCTTATTTCTGAATCTTTTCTCTCTTTTTGGATAATATTGTAATTGTTTCGTTGAATTGAGGATGTCAATTTATGTTTCCTGTTTCTTCCCGTATTGGGTTGTTTCAGTTTTTTCAACCTTTGTGTTTTCAGTTATCAAATATCTTGAATTGTTTTAAGTTTTTCTTAGCTTGATTGGATATTATTTTATTTTATTTTTGATATTTGTAAGTATACGTGCTGGATATTCGTATCATTCTGAAATGCACGTCAATTGTTTGATATTGGGTTTCACATTGCTGAGCCATGTATGTTGTGGTTCTAATGTGTGCCAATTTCCTCATAAGTAATCATAAGTGCATTATTCAATTATGGGTATCCATTTCCATACTTCACATGATTGATGATTCAATTATGCTCCCAGCAAAGGGATTTAGCGACTTGATTCATCAAAGAGGTAGCAATTTGATGAAGTTTTAATCATGAGTAGCCATTTCTATATAATTGAATTGGGTGGTGAGGTTTTAATCTTCTGTTTTATTTTCAATGTAAAAGGGTTGTCAAGTAGCAAACTCGCAAGTTCTAACTACTTTGTTATGTTTACTTTTTTCTTTTTCTTCTTTTTATCCAATTTAAAGATTCAACGACGAAGGATGCTGTGGTTGATCCCTTTCTTGCAGTGAAGGTGAGATGTAATTCCCTTCTACCCCAATCTTTTATGCATTTCGTTCTCTTAGAACAAAATGAGTCGAAGAGAAGAAAGTGCTTCTGAAGTAAGGAAGCCAAAACTGCGACTTTTCTTTTCTATATTAATTTCCTTTTTTCTATGACGACCATGGGGGTGAGAAGATATATTACTCCAATTAATTTCTTGTGGTTTGAAGTCCTCATTTTAACTGTTCAGTTTTAATCCAGAAGAAAGCAATGGATATGTCCCCTGAATTGAAAGGAACTTCCATATTTCTTGTGGGTATGAATCACTCAATACTTAGCGATGATTTTGCAGTCTTTAATCTTATGGTGATTATGGTATATGTACTTATATGTGTGGTGTGATGATTGCTTTGGTGTTAAGGGATGAAAAGCTCTATAAAGACCAGTTTGGGGAAACTTCTAGCAGATGCATTACGGTATTATTACTTCGACAGGTATCCATGTGGTGTAAATTGAAAAATCACTGGAAGATCAAGTAAATTCTATCGCTAAACTTGTGTTTTCGGTTGTTCTACATCCAGTGATAGTTTGGTCGAGGAAGCTGCCGGAGGTGAATCTGCTGCCAAATCTTTTAAGGAGAGTGATGAAAAGGGATTTCGTGAGTCTGAGGTGTTTGCTTGAAAGTTTAACCTATTTTAAGTTGTTTTCTGTTACTTTATGTTGAAGCTCTGTTGCAAATTAGGACTGGTAACATCAGTTGTGTTCTAGGACCATTCCACTTAGAACACAGTTCAACAAATGAAAGAACCGCAACGATCAATCTGCTGCCAAATCTTTTAAGGAGAGTGATGAAAAGGGATTTCGTGAGTCTGAGGTGTTTGCTTGAAAGTTTAACCTATTTTAAGTTGTTTTCTGTTACTTTATGTTGAAGCTCTGTTGCAAATTAGGACTGGTAACATCAGTTGTGTTCTAGGACCATTCCACTTAGAACACAGTTCAACAAATGAAAGACCCGCAACGATCAATCTACTTCTAAAGGCCGACCAGTTTATACTTGGAAGTATTCAATTTGCATTGGTTGATAATACTCATAATAGACCAGCTTATACTTAGAAGTGCCATGCTGCTGCAGACTGAAGTATTGAAGCAGTTATCATCTATGGGTCGCTTGGTGGTTTGTGCTGGAGATGGGGCGGTTCAGAGTTCTACTAATCTGTAGGAATACTTCTTCTTCCACTAGTTTCTGAATTCACTACGTGTAACCTTTGCACGTGTAATCTATCATCGGTAACATTAGTTTCCTACTTATTTGACTTGCTTTTGACATATATAGGGCGTTTTTAAGACATGGAATCTCAATATGGATTGATGTACCCTTGGACATGATATCAAGGGGGGTGATCGAAGACCAGTCTGGATTATGTGATTCAGAAATTTTCACTTCTGAAGCTTACTCAAAGGTTTTGGCTTCCTGCTCATTCTCTCAAACTTTTCAGCAGTTAAAATTAACCCAGTAGTTTTTGGTGATCGTGAGCCCTCTTCATTATTAACAGCTCTGGGAAATGATAACCAGGTTTTGACGCAGTTAACTTCTCTTTATGAAGAAATGAGAGGTGGATATGCGATAGCTGATGCAACTGTTTCACTACAAAGTATATCCCCATGATTTTTATTCATGTTATCATGTAATCAAAAATATTTTCTTTTTGGTTGTAACAGCTTCCGATTCTTTGCAGAGGTAGCTTCCCAATTAGGTTGTGATGATCTGGATGCAGTTACCACGGAAAACATGACTTTAGAGGTGAAGAAATATAGTTACAATGAGAACATGCTTCAGTTTGTAAACAAGATAATGAGACTGACCGTGCCTTTCTCCCCCTCCCTCTCTTTTATTTGCAAAAACTTCAGGTTCTCAAGGAGATAGAAAAACTGACAAGAGCTAAGAAGTTGATGGAAGCAGCAGCAAGACCTTTTTAAGCCGGCCATGGATTTGCTCTCATCACTTGTACTGACTGCAAACACTATACAGAATTTTGGGATCTCTCTACACTCGAGAGCTTTTCTGCCTGTCTTGGTGGGCATTTCAGTCTTCTCTTCTCTAGTTGTTTTGATTGAAAACTTGGAATAAAAATGTAATAATAATCTGCAAAGAAAAACAAAGGCTCTGTTTGTTAAATTTTTTGAAATGCCTAAAAACACAAAAGCAAATTTCACCTTTAACGTCACATTAAAACATTTTTTTCAAACAAAAAACAAAAATTACACCCCCCCCCTCCCTCCCAAAAAAAAAAATGTATCCAGTGATACATTTATTTCTCTCTTTGTAAGGCTGTCCGGCATGCTAAATAGGCATTATGTTGTCCATTCTGAACCTAATTTTCAAACCCTTTTGGTCTCCCTAGCCCCATCAGCATCTATGAGTGCCGCTTGAAATTCAATTTAACCTTCTTTGTCAAGTTTAAATTGAGTAATGCAGTAGTTTTGTCTTTATGGGTTGTCAATAATGATATTGAGAGTACAAGTCAGCTTGTTGAATTCGAGTGAACTTAATCTATTTATCAACGTAGAAAATGTCACTAATACATCAAAAACCGTATATTGTGGTCTTAAATTATTTATCTCCAACTATTATAATATGTAGGGGCGGAAATTCATAGGTAACCTTATATATCAGAGAGAGAGATGAATATTGATTTTCAGCAATCTCATAGGTAACCTATGTGAGATTCACTTCTCCGAATAGGTCTCGAACAGCCTACGGGGAAGAGATCTTGGCACGTGTTAGTAAAATCTGAAATTATCATAAGATTATAATGAGTGAAAAACTAATGGCTAATAAACCATACCCCAAAAAATAATAATAATAATAAAAAGATTTGATAAACATTTTTTGACAAAATTTTAATCTATATAGGATTAGAAAAATGTTAATCTACTCTATTTAATTACCATGTATCTAAAATACATGTAGTTTTCACATGCCTTGAACTGAATTGAAAGAAAATCTTTTATTTTGACATGAAATTTTGTTCAACATTTTGTACCTTCATTTTTTATTTTTTTCTTGGGTCGGATGCTCAAATAGGGACAGGTATGACTGGTCACTGGGCCAAGGCCCACATTAAAGGCAGGATAGCATGTGCCTAGAAGTATTCGAAAGTGTTTGTAAGGATCGGTATGAAAGCAGTCCCCACGGCTTTTTACTCATAAACAAACTTTCCCAACAAGTTAGAACCAGGAGAAGTGGGTCCCCATCCCCATCACGTTCTCTGTGCTTGGCTTGGCCATATGTCACCATTGCATCAGAAATGATTTTTATACATTTTTTATATAATTTTTGTACAACATTTTTTTAACTCATTCATTGAATTTGTACGGTCAATACACATGCGGTAGTTACTGCATGGGTGCTGTAGTGAAAAACGATACAATTTTTCACAAAACAGTACCATTTTCAATTAAACCATTTTCCACTTAAAATTTTTTTAATAAATTTAAAAATTATAAAAATAATAATAATTAAAAACCAAAAATATTAAAACAAAAAAAAAAATCCTTAAGGGGTGGCCTGGTGGCTCGGCCACCCCCAAAGCCGACTGGGGTGGTTCGTCCACCCCAAATCGGCCAAGGGGGTGGCCGGGCCACCCCCTTGGCCAATAATGGGGTGGCCAGCGTTGCCCAAGGGGGTGGGCGGCCACCCCTGAAGTTTTTTTTTTTTTTTTTTTGTTTTAATAGTTTTGGTTTTTAATTATTATTATTTTTATAATTTTTAAACTTATTAAAAATTTTGCAATTTTTTTTTAAGTGGAAACGGTACCGTTTTCCACTTCAGCACCATGCGGTAGTTTTAAACTACCGCATGGAAGCCGAATCCCCAGATTTAATGGTTAATTTAAAAAAATAATATACAAAAAATGTGCATGTAACATGTCCCTATAAATTATTAATGGCTCATGCAAGTGTATTTCTTTACCCATTTGTTTATTAAGAATGATGAATGCTGTTTTCATGATTGTATTACTATTTACTAAGTATTAGACTCCGTATAATTAGAGTATTCTTTTGAATTATTGTATAATTTGGGTTGAAGCCCTCTATTTGTGAAATGCTTCGGATCCTATAAATAAGAATTAGTTAGAGAAGTGCAATCAATTCAGATAGTCACGTGGACAGATGCAGGGTTCACCTAAACAAGTGAACCCTCTCTTACCTTATAGGGATATCCGAATTGTTTCGATCCTCGATTTACTTCTTTTTAATAGTTTTTCTGTTATTTATTTTTTATTTTTTATGAGAGTTAATTGTTAGGACAACTAGACTTAACTCCAACTAATTATTGTTAAGTAAAAGTCTACCTTTTCTCCTTCACAATTGGTATCCAACAAACAAGGAGGATATTTAATTTTAGGTACTTGGTTGTATCTTTTTAGTGCTCAAATGGCAGCCATAGATAGTTGAGTTTGAATTGTCGATGATGGCTTTAGTTTGAACTTTGACAATTTCTTTTGGTCCTGCCTTTAATGTGACTTGACTTACAGCTAGCCACCACATAATTTGGCTCTCATTTCAGAAGCCTCTGCAGTTCACTATCACGGAATTTGCTCAATTTCAATACATTTTATTTTTATTTTTTTTTAAAAAAAAGTACGCGAAATAAGAAAGCCCCAACTTTAAATGTGTGTATATATATATATATATATATATATATTATTGAGGGTCAAATTCATGAAATAATATTATTAAAAATAAATTGTAAATATAATTTTATTTACTGAATTCTTTATATATTAATATTACTTTAAAATTAAAGAGGAGTGTACAAAAATATATTTATATATAAAAAAAAAAAAAGAAATAACACAAGTAATTCATAAATAATCATTGTTAAGAATATAATCAAATTTGTCAATGCTATAATAGCAAAAGAAGCATTAAAGTACAGTAACAAAGCCCGATAATAGGATAGCAGCAACAAATCAAATGGTAAATTATTAACGACTACAAAATCAAAAGCTAGGAGATGGTTTGCTAAAAATCAAGCAAAAAAATAAAATAAAAACATACGAAAATATATTGAGTCAGAAAAAGGTTAAGTAAATAAAGTTTCTTCATACATAAAGATATGAAACTAATTCATGCTTAATTTCATTAATAATTGAATTATTTTAATGGAATGAATGGATTGTTTAGTGACCGGCGTTATTTATATATTAACTCATAAGCTAAATCTCAAATGGACAAGAAAAAAGGATAGCTATTGATAAAGTGAAATAGCATAAATGATGTAACATGTTTTAAATAGCTTTTTATGTCAGTCACCTAAAACATGTTACAACAGCCGATGTGAAATGAGTGTGATAAATATGTGTAAAGAGAATAACACTACTCATTCAATCGTGAATATTATAAGCTCAATCTCATATTATATATGTCATAAGCATAATCTTTGAAGTCATCAACTTATTCATAAATTAAAACTAAAATGACAAGTCCAATTTCTAAAAATTAGAAGAAGAAAAAAATAATAATAATAATTTGAGGGGCCAATTTCCAATTTCCAATTTCTACATTTTCTTAAAATGTTTGGGGGGCACCATACAATATATAGAGATATTTTTGTAAGAAATTATGAGGGGCCACCCCGAGAAAAAAATATTGGAGAAAAAAAGGAGAGATTTTAAGCCCAATAATATGTTTCTTAACTCGAAGTTGTTTTGTAACGGTCAAGTTAACAACAACTAACATACATGAATAGAGAGGCAGAAATGGGGCAGATACACCTTTATCATATTTCAAACGAAAAAAAAAAAACGTCTCGCACGTTATTACCACGACTTGCAAGAAGATAAATAGCAACAATAAAGTAGAATAATTCACAAAACAATTAATAAAAACAAAAAGAAAATATAGCATTAAAAAATTATATAAATAATTTTTTTTTATGTAATTTTCATAACAAGACTGCAAAACATGCTATTGAGACCTGAAGACCGAAGACCATGTAATTAAAACACATTAAATTAAACTATGACACATATAAAATTAAGAGCATTGCTACAAAGAGATTAGGTTTATTTTACACCCTCGAATTTAGCATATTTTTTAAGCAAAAAGTTTTATTTTATATATATATATATATATATATATATATATATATATATATATATATATATATAAAATACAAGCTTTTAACTTTTAAGGCATCTCTACGTGTGAAGTTTACAAATTACAGACACCTATATGGTCCAACGCCAGCGTGGGTTTAGAGGCTGAAAACAAATGTATATGGTAAGAATTAGGAAAGTCTGTGGGCAAAACAGGTCGTGGGTATATGATGAAAATGATGACGCAGTGTTTTGGGATTATAAACATGAAAAAGAGAGATGGGTGTGCCTGTTTTTCCTACAATTTACTAACACCAAACCAAGCCCACAGCCTTACCTTACCCCTTACCTTCTCGTCCTCTTCCACCTCTTTCTCCTTTCTTCTGGACGCATAAAGAAGAATTTGTTATTTTTGAATTTTCAACACCCTTTACTTTGTTTATTCTTTCCCATTTTCCTAAATTATCTGCGGTTTCGAGTTCTTTTTTTTTTTGAAAAAACATTATATGATCCGAGGGTTGGATTTGATTCGCCAAAGAAGATCAGCGAAATGGTTTGGCTACTGGGTTTGTCTTTGATCACAGGCCCTCATTGGTGGGTCTTATAATCGGATTAAATATGTGAAGCCAACGCATTTTTATTTTTATTTTTAATTTATATGTTTAGTTGATGATTTTGGCGATCAAGTTTGGGCTATGCTGTGGTTAGTTTGATTCTACGGTGATTTGGTTTGTTTTGGGGGTGTTTTTGGAGGAATTGCGGTTGTGGGTTTCTACTAATTGGAATAAAATTTGCATTTTAAATTAGATTTAGAAAGGAAAAAAAAAGTAAGAAAGAAAAGGAAATGTGGAAACAGCGTTGCTTGTAGTTGTAGTAGATGGTGACGCAAAAAGCTTAAGGGTGTTGGGTTCGTGGTGAATATGTGCCGTACAAGTAACCCTCGTGAGTTCTCGCCGCGTTTTTTGTTGTTTGTTGACTGTTTCAAGGCAACATTTTCTGGGCATTCATTATTGTGCTGCTGGCTTGAGGATGTTCCGTTCTGATCGACTTGGTTGATTACAGATACTGTTTTGGTTTTGAGGTGGTTCCTTTGTCTTTTTTTCTTTTTCTAAAGAATCCCAAAAATTCCATCTCATTCTAGTTATGGATGAATAGGATATGATGAAAAGCATTTTATTTGTGTGTGTATGTGTGTGTTTTTCCGTTCTGGGTTGTTTTCATCTGCTTGCTTTGATTTTTTTTTTTTTTTTTTTTTTTTTTTTTTTTTTTTTTTTTTTTTTTCTAGTGTGAATTGAAACCATAGGTAGCAAGTTTTGTGAATGTCTATGCTGATCAATCTAGAATTTTATGGTTTGTGAGAATTTGATTAATGAGCTGATCAATCTAGAATTTAATGGTTTGTGAGAATTTGATTAATGAAAAATGTAGTTCAAATGGCTCTGGCTGTGTCAATACAAGAATCATATGTGGCGCTAAACTAATCTCTTGATTCCAATATTTTGTTTCAGGCATATGCATTGATTCTTTCGGCAACCATGAGCCATATATGCTGGTGTGGAGGTCAGAAGGTCTGTGCTACTCGTGATTTTTGGATGTCTAGAAGGTGTTATAGTTTCTGTTTACATCCTTTTAAGGGAGTGGGAGTTGAAATGTTAGAAATGTGGATGCCTGTTGTTGACACATAGTATTGGCTTCTCTCCTGATTTGAGATACATTGCTGTAGGACTTGTGTTCGTGGTTGTAGCAGAATTTGTGGAGAATATGCTGTAGGACTTAATTAATTGTTATACTGATAGGATTTGGAGCGACAATTTCATGTGTTGATTAGATTGAAGATAACTGGTTCTGTGTTGATTAGAAATCTGAATGGAGAATGCTCAAGTCATTAAGCATTTTTAGAAATCAGGATACGCATTAGTTGTTTGCAAATATAGTGATGGGCTTGCTGCAAGTTCCCTCGAGTGAAACTAGTGAGGAAGTTGAAGCAGCATCATTGGGTGCATTTTTGCAGAGTCCACCTCGATTCACTAATGTGAGCACCTGTGATATGGATGGAATGCACAGTGAAAGCACGAGTCCATTTGCTGGGAATCCATTATGCTCTTCTATGAGAGAGTCCCAAAGAAACACCTGCTTGGAGCTTTCAAAGGTTGGAGATGATTCATTTAAGTTTAGAGGGGCAATTGAAGTTACTTCCAATATTAATGGTATGAAAATTGGTTCTGTGGACAAAGGTGTGAGGTTCACTCCTAAAAGTGGACGAAATATTCAGAACCCTGTTTCTAGGGTCGTGGGCTTCGAATCAGGTGGAACAAGCTCTCTAACTGATGGATTCAAGGGAGTTTCAGCTGTTCATGCTCATTCTTCTACTGGGAATAATGTCATAGTAAATGAAACTGAGTCTGGTGGGTCACTAGTCAGGAAGCGATTGTCGTCACCATTGAGTAGCATGCTTTCTCCATGCCAATTTGGTGGTGATCCTCTAGACATTGGCAGCAGAAATATGCAGGCAAATGCACCTGCCGTGACTGATAATTTTAGGATTTCTGTTGCAAAAGATAATAAGAAAGCAAATGTTGGGAGCCAAAACCATTTTACCTTGCCAACCTTGACTAGTTGCTTGGAACAGAAGAACGTACCATATGATAATGGTGGAAAGGAATCCATTTTATTCACTGATGGCCCTTTGCTGGAAAACAAGGTGGGGCGATATCACATCGGGGAATCACGTAAGGTCAGGTCTCAAAGTGGGGCGATATCTATATCTCCCAATAAGGTTGGCTCACCTCCACTTTCTTTGTCACCTCTTGGTCCAAAATTTTCTGAAAGAATGAAAACTGCAAGAGGATGCAGGACTACCAAAAACGAGATGGGGGACCATCGTTTAACCTTAAAAAATATAGAAGGATCACTTGAGAGATCTGACAGAGGCATTATTCTTGCCCCTGAAGAAGAGGATTGTAGTACTGCAAGCAGATCATTTGAAGACATTTATCTTTTGCGAAAAGAGTTCCATCCATCTTCCTTGCAAAGTACTACTGACATTAGTTGGCAAGAGCCAGCCCCAGCCTCGCAATCCGTGAGATTCACTAGAAGTCTAAGTGGACTTTCTGTTAGGAGGTCCCTGGTTGGTTCATTTGAAGAGTCTCTATTGTCTGGTCGTTTCTTATCTGGAAAACTCAGTCAGGTTAGTGATGATGTTGTTTATGTACTGGATTCAGTTTTTGGAGGTTATTCTTGAAAGATATCCAAATTCCCTGCTTATTGTTGGCATCTTATTTGTATAGAGAATTGATGGGTTTCTAGCTGTACTAAGCGTTACTGGAGGGAACTTTTCGCCACAATCAAGAAAGCTTCCATTTTCAGTGACCAGTGTAGATGGAGATTGCTACTTGCTGTATTATGCGTCCATAGATCTTGCAGGAAATTCATCATCAAATAATTGCAAAGGCCAGAAACTGAAACGAGGCCCTAGCAATGATGATTCACCAACTGTCAAGAGCCGCCTGCGCATCCCTATGAAAGGGCGCATACAACTGGTACTTGGCTTCTTTCTTGAAACTGATTAGTGCTTCTGAGTACCATGATAGAATTCATTTAGCTTCTATATATATATAGGTGTTAATTCTTGGACCTCCCATATAACCATTTATAAATAAGTCAGTCATGTACCAGCGGTTTTAGTTGCTGTCTGAAATCTTGCAGCATGTTTTAATGATTGCCTCTTTAGGCATTAGGCATTGCAGTAAAACCATGTTTCACCTCAATCATGTTTAAGGATGGAGCCTTGATTTGCCAAGTTGATGTGATTCTTCTGCTTGATTTCATTGCACCATGGTAGATTTGGCTATTCTAGTAATCCAAGGTATATAATTCTTATTTATTTAATTGGCAGTTACAAGAGTATGTGATTGTTTTACATATTTGCTCTGGATATGTCTGTGAACTGATTAATAGGATTTAGTATGTGAATTTAACCAGTGAAAGGGCTTGTAGTTGTAAGTGGTCTAGCAGAAGAATCATAAACTTGTGGGGGAAAATGAAAAGAATTGTAAATGGAGTTGTTGGCAACTTGCAACATTATTTGGAAATATTGTATTGTCCTTTTTGTTAAACTTTCCTTCTCACTAGAACATGTCTGTTCATGTTACAGAGCTATCGAGTTAGATTATTCATTGCTAGCAGAATATCTGTTTTGATTATCAAATTTGCGGACATTTTTAAGTGTCAAAACGATTTATTTTTTAATTAGCCTTTTATTTTGTTAGCATGATCTCTTTTGGTGGGTGAAGCACCCATATGATATTTTTTGATTAATTGTTCATTATTATTTGCTTTTCCTTTTATTTTAATGGGAAACTTTCTTTGTGGTAGATATAGCGTAGTGTGGTTGCATCTTCTTTTTCTCGGTTTAGGGGAAAATGTTTCTAGAAGTCTTATATATATGTTGTTTTTAACCTATTATGATGCTAGAAATGGATTTTTTTTACCCTGACAGGTTCTCAGCAATCCGGAGAAGACACCTCTTCACACTTTCCTTTGCAACTATGATTTGAGCGAAATGCCAGCTGGTTCCAAAGTAAGATGGGCTTATATCCTGTGTATAGATTGAATGAGTGCTGTGACTTTATTGGGATTTTGGAAATTTTTTTCATTTTTCATGTCAAGAGTAGTAGCCTAAAAACTCCGATGAGATTGTGATTTAGTATAATTTCCTCCCCTCTGAAAATCCAGTGAGTGGTGATGTCAATCTGATTTGCTTTACAATAATTTGCTTAATTTTAGTGTTATTAAAGTAATTCAGGGTACCATTTTTAATTTGAACTCTGAGGGTGACAACTTGATATTTTCACGTACTATCCCAACATCAAAAATCTTTTTGGTTTCTGATTTTTTTTTTTTTCCTTTTAGTTATTGCTTTTTCTAGCTCTTTCTCTGTGACTCTGCTGCAATAAATATAGCCTAGAACTAGCACTCACTGCCATGTAAGTTCACAACCAAACGTAGACCTCATGGAACTGTCATTAGTGCGTGTCTATTGTAGGTGGCATGTTGCTTAAGACCATATTAAGTGTAAAATATGTTGTCCTTCTACTTGTGGTTGCCAGTTTGGTCAACTAAAAGCTGGTTTCTTTCTCTCGGTTATCCTTTTGCCTGCTAATAGCATGAAGAGAAGAGACTTTTCTTTTCAAAATTAAATACACTACTCATTATTACATAGATCTGGACATACTGCATCGATATTGTTATGGATCCATATTCATTATTATATGGGTGGGACAGGACGAATACATATGATGTTTACATGTATCAAGAGGCCTATGTTGTGTTGTAAAATTCTTATAGGAGCAGAGATGGTTTATATGTGAAAGTATGACTGTAGAGTGTAGACCATAGATTATAAAATTGCTGCTATGGTTGTAGTCTCGGATGCACTTTCAGAATCGATGGCCATCATAACGAGACTTAAGTGCCAGTGTGGTTATAATTCTTTTTGTGTAGCAAATAATTTTGGCTTACATATTTGCATGTTGACTAGAATTTCAACTTTCTAATATTTTCATAGCTTTAAAGGTTTATCTCTAAGTTGCAGTTGGTGTATATTGTATCTATCTTTTAAGTTTTCACTTACATTTGTAACAGTAAGTGTGAATATCATTCTAGATTACATAAGATAACGAAACATTTATTATATTTTGTGCTTTTTTCATCCCCTTTTTTTGTTGTTTTTTTTACAGGTTTAGGGTATTTCATTTTTTTTTTTGCATGTACCTGCTAATATACCATGTATCTAATGATGGTTCCTTTTCTTTGAATGATTGTAGACATTCTTGCGCCAAAAGGTTACCCTAGCTTCATCCAGCCCAAATTCTGCACAGTTGAAGCAAGGGCATACGGATACGGACTGTAAAGTTATAAAGATGGGGGCTCCAACCTCACAGAAAAGCCATCCCCTTCAGTTCAGTAAGGAAGTAAGTGATACAGATGGAGTTGACACTGTACGTAGAGTGAGATCCATAGATCAAAAAAATGAAATGAGTGGAAGTGAGGACTCTAAATTGGTTGAGTCAACAGATAAAGGGGAGCCGTCCAAGCAATCCCTGAATATGGGAAGGCTAGGTGATCCATCCTCTATGCTTGAGCAAGGGTGTGGCACTGGGCAATGCCAGAAGAGTGAGGCAAAGGGCAATGGCTGTGTGGGTAAATGCCATGAAACGCTCAGGAAATCATATCAATGTCCAAAGCTCAATGATAATGCTGCTGGTGCTGGTGCACTCCGTTATGCTCTTCATCTCCGTTTTATTTGCCCTTTCTTTAAAAAATGTTCTAGGTCAGTTCAGAGATGCAAATCTGATCCACTATCTTTACCACAAAATAAAGACACTGGAGGGGAGCGGAGATTCTACTTATACAATGACTTAAGGGTTGTGTTCCCTCAACGCCATTCGGATGCTGATGAGGGCAAGGTATGTGATTATGAATTTACATATAATATGGTTCTATAGCACTGCTTTTGTTTTGTTTGTTTGTTTGTTTGTTATTTTTTTTTTTTTTAACCCATTTTCACAATCTCTTTTGACGCATGGGGCCATGGTGGTAATGCTATAGCTAGGAGTGAATTGGTTGATTATTTAAATATCATCTTTGTTGCATAGTATGAGGCGGGCTCAAGCTTTCTTTTAGTGAGTATTGTTATAAGCTGTTTTCTGCAGCAATACTTTGATTCAACTAAAGAAGTAGTATCAAATGTTCTTATCTCATCTTTTTATTCTACTTTTTCAGAAAGATTGTGAATTGGCTATTATATTGATTCAACTTTATCTTGTTATTGGAAAATGGAAAGAAGGGTTTGTTACATATTTGGTTTCCATATAAATTTTTTAAAAGGCGTGGCAATATATTCATCATATGACAACATATACATCATTATATCTGAAATTTAAACTGAGCTATCAAAGTTAGAAGTTTGGTTGGCTGAGGGATCAGAGTTCAAACGCACGGATGGGAACGGGCCTCAGCGAGATGTTTCTTAAGATGAAAGCTTTGCCATTTCTTTGTTGTCACTGTTTTGATCATAACCTTTTACAAAGAAGCTTTTGATGTCTTGGTAGATTAGTTTTTGTGTGCGTCTCTAACACGGTTTTTTGCTGTCTTATGGCAGTCGAACGTGGAATACCATTACCCAGAAGATCCAAGATACTTCGACATCAACTGAAACTGAAATGTCTAATTAACCTCACCAAAGCAAAAACTTCTTTGCTGTGTTCATAGTCATCTAATCGAAAAAATGACACTAACCCAGATTTACCTGTAAAGAATCAGATTCGAAATAATTTGATGGGTTAAAAACTTAAAATATTCTGCTAGTCCATTTCGGAATGACCCTATAACTCTATCCACTTAACCCAAAGTAGCCTACATAATGTTGATAGCAGCACTGAATTATTTCATTGTTCAGATTTTGTTGTTGCATTTACAAAATCATGTCATGTTATGTCAAAATTTTAAATAATGAGGCAACATTTACCATTGGCTCCCCTCCCTCCTAGTTCAAATTTATATATAAATATATAGTTAAAATGTTTACATATAGATAAATTATTTTTCTTAAAATATTTATACATACTTAAGTGTGTGTATATATATATATATTTGCTTCTTATAATAAGAAACCTTAGTTCCGTCCTTGCTAATTTAATTTGAACCACGAAATGGATTCTTTATATTTTTGTACTTGTAGTCCGGAAGTAAATTTTGTTGGAAATTAATTGGGCTTTTATGGCCCTTAATGTACTGGGCCGGAAGTTATTGTCCATTCCTCATTCTGTGGGATGGGCTTTGTTTGTCCTATTCAACTAATTCAAGAGTCTCATATTCATTTTTGTAGAGTTCCATCTTACCGTTTTGGGCTGTACGGTGCCTAAAAAGCCCAATGATTATTTTTTATTTTTTATTTTTTCAAGCAAGAAGCCCAATGAGTTTATTGCAGGTTGGATTTATTTCTAGATATCCTAGTGTTGGTACAAGATTCAGACCGATTAAAAGAAGAAAAGAGCTCCATTCCAAGTTAATCAAATCCTAAAGAACAATCACTGTCATGGCATATATTATTGTGTTTGTATAATCTTATATATATATATATATATGATATTAAAAAAAAAAAAAAAAAAAAAAAAAAAAAAGCCTTTAAAAACATGTGTTCTAAAAAATATAATTTATTGTGCAAAAACGTAAATTTTTGAATGTTTTCAAACTTTTAAACAGGATAAAAATACGTAATTAGCATGCAAAATAGCGGACAAGATTGTCTGGATAGGTGTTAATAAATAAATGAAGGAAGGAAGACGTTAGAGTAGAATTAAGGTGTATTTTCCGTTTTGTGGTGTGTGGGTGTAGAAGACGAAATTGATTCGTATCGGGCCTGAAGAGTGAAGATGTTAACCGTCGGGTGGTCCTCTGTGTTTTTTTTTTTTTTTTTGGAATGAAGTAATCAATTTTGTCGTATTTATATATATATATATATATATACACTGCTGCAACTGGACACAAAACACTGCCTCAAGCCTCAAGGACAATCGGTGCACTACAAACGGTTGCCTCTTATTTCAGTACAAGTGTTATCATTGTAGAGAGAGAGAGAGAGAGAGAGAGAGAGAACAATTGCTAAAGGGAATGTTATGCTTTGCAGGAATTAATATTAATACATTATACCTAAATCTTAAAAACTTAGTTTTTCTTTAAAAAAAAAAAAAAACAATTTTTAAAGTTTTAATATTTAAGTTTAATATATTTATATTTATTTATTAAGAGTAACACGTGTTACAATTCTATTAGTGTTGACGTGGCACATTGACGGAATCTGTCAAAAGTTTTGACGGAATTTAACCGAAACGATTAATTGTTGTTTTGGTATATCCTGAGGACCCTGATTATTTTTTATATCTCAGAAGGCGATCTGTAAATTATGTCAACCACAATACCACATGAATCGATTTTGCATTTTTTCCTAATGATTTTGTATTAGTTAATTCCGTCAACTTAATGTTTAATTAATTAATTTTATATCATATTAGACCAATCAATTACCATCGTCACACAACAATTCTAAGTACCAAGTGGGATATATACTTTAAAATTACAACTATACCCCTAATAAAAAATAAAAAATAAAATTATATTTATAATTTAACATAATTGTGTCATGTGGTGGTATATATAGTGGGTAAATAATGTGTCAAATGAGAGTTATATAGCATCCAATTTGAACGTAGCATACTGTTAAATAATTGGATAATAAATTGATTGATGACCTCTTTGAGACCAGAAAACAAATATAAAAACCTAATTGTCAAAATTGAAGTGGCATGAAAAACTTATATAAGGAGGTAATTGCGTGGGATCAGGTAATTGCGTGGGATCAGAGATAATCCGTGGAATGATCGACAACCAGCCATCGGAGAACAAGTGAAGAACCCCGTTAAAGGAAACCCTTTTTAGAGCCTAATAATGGAGAGGCCACAAGACAGCAAACTCACCGGAGCTTGGGGGCTCGAGCCCCCACTGCAACTGCAACTCACTCATCTGCTAAAACGTCACACTCGATCAACAGGTCTACTCCGACTTGGCCCTTCATAATATTCGATCTGAGCATCATTTGCCCCTCTCTCTCTCTCTCTCTCTCTCACACACACACACACACACTCCCAGTAACCCTCTCTATGATTGGCTCTTTTCTGTTCCCACCAATCACACCACAACACGTGTCACCCTGCAATATTTCTAGTCCCTCCCTCTCCTCAGTCAGTAGTTGCTGATTTAGGGGCTGTCCACAGGAAACACTCTCTGTGCAGGCTGCACCACTGAAGAAAGGAGGTTAAGTGTTGCCACTTCCCTGTCCTTCCTTCTTTTGATTCCCTTTTACTTTTCTCGCTATCTATATGCCCCTTTTGCCCCTTATTATTGACGATAGATGATGGATGGGAGGGAGAGGGAGAGAGAGAGAGAGAGAATTGGGTATATGAGTATATAGTAGTAGTTACTGGTGATTGGACAATGAGGCCTTTCCTTTGTGTATCAAAATTCTAGGCCGTGCATGTGTGCAATAGCCTTACCTAGATGACCACATCGCCTCTCTGCCCACTCCCAAAGACTGATGTGTGTACATCATCCATCACTTCCTGATGGACCATTATTATATTTTAACACCTTACCTTTCCATTTGAGCCACCCTTAATTTGGGGGTGTCAATTAGGGTTCTCATGTGTCTAGTTTGGATTTTGTTAAAATATGGATAGATATAAGATTTTTTTTTATTTAATTATGTTATATGTTAGGTTGGTAGGTTGAATTTACACTAACTCATTTAATTAAATAAATTAGATTTATCGATCTTAACTCATTAATTTCTTAATAAATTCATATCGAACTCACGGATCTTGTCAAAAATTTACACTTATCTCCACTGCCGGCCGGCTCATCCACTAGGCAAGTTAAGTTGTTACTTAAGGCCCCCAACTAAAATAAGGCCTCAAAAACAAGTATTTTTGAAAAAAAGAAAAAAAAAAAAAAAATAGTGCCTAAAACTCGTTTAAAATCCTTAAAAATCTAGTTTAAAATTTTCACCCTAAAACTCCAAAATATATCCGGTCTCCCTGCTTACCTCTACCCCTAAAGATCTTCATCAAAAATAAGGTTTTAAAATACAAATTTAGCACAAAATCCGAGTCTAGAAATTAAAAGCTCTTTTACGGTCAAAACCTACGTATAGGGTACTCTGATGTACGTGTTCTGGAAATGAACGTGATAGCAAAGCATATATAATAGAGGCAACTCGTGCAGCAACTTTTGAAAGGTGGTGTTATCACAATCTCTTTAATTACTAATTTGGTTTTGTCATTTCTTTATTATGATTAAGCAAAAGTTTAAGCTCCGTACGTACCAGCTCTCCGGCCATCAGCAAATCACACAAACAAGATCGAATAGCCACCATATATATATATATATATATGAATTATGAAGACCTAACCGAATTAAGTTTTCACCCCTTACTATTTCTTCAAGAAGAATGTAGACTCGCCTAAGAAACCAACTTTAGAAATAAGAATGACTCATTCATTCTGTCACTTCATTAGCTGCCACGTGTACATACTGCAGCGGTGAACCGACTGTATACATAAGTGATCCTACTAACTAATAGTTTGTCTTGGATCGATCTCCAATTACATAATTACATATTGGGGTTTAAGAATTTGGATTCCGATCCGTTTTTATTATATATATATATATATATATATATATATATGAACAGGCATTTAGATATATAGTTCGAATAAGTAGATTTAAATTGTCTAAACACCTGCCCCAAATTAATAAGGTGGGAAGAGTGCCATCAAGCATAAAATTATGTATCGGACATGCTATGACAAGTCTCAATATTGCACCCGGACCTGTCCAAATTAAATTTTAGATTTGATTTTAGATGAGTTATGCATGGTGCTATCTATAACGCTCTAAATAGATGACCAGATTTTAGTTAGAGTTGGCCAGTTGGCCTGTTGGGACGTCTAATAACACCAGTACTATTTATCCCTCATCAATTTTTTTATTTTTATTTTTAATATTAAAAAACACCATTTATCTACTCATTTCAGTTTCTTATTTGTTTTTGGCACAATTCTTGCATCATCATCAAGATGTGTATAGCTAGAAGCCTAGAAATCCCAAAACCAGGGGCAGTTCTGTCATTTCAGCACAACCAATCATATTCCTCAAACCCTCTGCACAGATAAAACAAAACCCGGCCAAAACCTCTTATAAACCTCACTGATCACTCGCCACACCTCAAGTCCTCTCTCTCTCTCTCTCTCTCTCTCTATCCGCTCTGAAATTCTCTGCAACTTCAATGGCAGACCCAGCTATCTACGACTTTCTAAACCAGCCCACTACTAATTCCTCAAAACCCACCACCAGAAAGCCGACACAGAGACAGCCCACATCCTCTTCTCGCTTGTTCCCATGCCTCTACTGCCCTCGCAAGTTCTACACCTCCCAAGCTCTCGGAGGCCACCAAAACGCCCACAAGCGAGAGCGAGCCGCCCTTCGCAGAGGCTACCCCACTGACGCCCGCCTGGCTCGCGTCCAGACGGAGCCACCTGCAGACCCAGTTGCACCTTTTGTGGAACAGTTTTGGGTGGACCCCTTTCCGACCATCCACCACTACCGTGCCTCAAGCTCATCAGTTCCTCTTGGGATTCATGGAAATGCGACTCCAGAAGTTCTCTCGCCACCCTCTGATGCTTCTGACCACGTAAACCTTGACCTCACCCTTCGTTTGTAAATGCCTTTCTAATTAGCCCAGAAAGAAAAACAATGTTTCTTTTTCTTTCAAATCTTTTACTTTTTCTCTGGGGATACCCATTTAGGAGTTGTTCTGATTTGGTGCGTTTTGAACCCTTGGAAGCGAAGAGTGAGGTTGAGAGTAGAAATGGAGACAGGCTTTTAGTGGGAGAAAAGAAGTTGGTGTTTGGATATTATAGGGAGTTGATCATGATGGTCAGGTTAATTAGCGGTCTAACATTTTTTTTTTCTTTGGGTTTTAGTTACAAAGCTGTCTGAGATTTAGTACTTTCTAATCTTTATTTTCGATGACTTTGTTGGGTTCTGGAACTCTGGAATATTAACATGTTTATTTCGGTTTACCTTTTGAAGTTGATGCATCTTACTATCGCTCTCCCTCTCTCAAGCTGGTTTTGCAAGATGCAGATTCCGATATATATGTTGTGACGGACATGCATGCATATATATATATATATATATATATATATATATATATATATATATATATATATATATATATATATATATATATATATATATATATATATATATATATATATTTCTGTATCATCATGTATATATGTGTATTTATCTTTTTTGTTCCATCTATATATATTATTCCAAAAGTTTCCTTTTGCTTACCAGACAGGAGCGCTATGCCAATGAGATCAGAAAGAACAATATGAATATTTGCAGCCAAGCTTTGTTACTCAATATTCTGTAGGCATGACCATCCTCTTAATTACTCTGATGAAAACCCACCAGATTTTGTCGATTAAAGGTCAATAACATGTTTACTTTTCTAAGTCCGTTGTTTTAATTAAGGTTTTGGTCATTTACATTCATCCATTTTTCAAACATGTTTGTTTTAGGAATTTTTTTTATTGTTTTATTTTAGGGTTTTTCTGTTTCTTGTTTTATTCTTATTTTTTCCTGGGTCATTACATTTTAAGAATCTACTTTTCCAAAGGAGAGAAGACGGGAATTAAAGAGAACTGTTTTACATTTTCCAAAATTTGGTATGTTTGTGACACATGGTTTGACCAAATTTTTAATTCTAGCATTTTTGGGAATTAAATAGGCACAAAGGTCCAATCATCCCTGCAGTTTCATCGATCATCAGCTTTAATTAATTCACTACAAGTGACGGCTACAATGTCCGACTGATTCATCAGACATTGAGTGGACAGGTTTGGTTTTCATTTGATCAGATTGAGTGAAGCCTGGAGAAATGGGAAATAGATGAATGAATTATCTTTTTATAATAGATGCTAACGCTCCTTTCATATATATATATATATATATATTTGTGGCACCTACACTCTGGATCTTCCTTCTCTGAAAGAGAAGTTTACATGTTGTTACGTGAGATGATCGGAATCCCTACAATTTCTTACTACTCAAACAAGGGATCTCATCAAGAATGCATGGATATATATATTCGGATTGGTGTCCGAATTATTAGGGATTGAGATATATAGTACATGAGATAACATGAATGCATCTCCGGAAACAGAAGTGAACTCATAAAACTTAAACATTTAATCTTAGAATATTGGCATATATTCGATCTTAAGTGGATTGGAGATTGATGAAGTTTGCATTAGCCGCAATATATTGGGAAGAAGAACAGTACTTGAAAGTTAACGTAAAATGACAACCTCCAGGTACTCATGGGGACAAGCTTACGCAATTCCCCACAATGCCTTGGCGATGCTATCAAGTATATATATATATAACGAGATGCTCAGTCATGTGGTAGCACCAATTAAAAGTAGTATCGAGTGGCTCAAAAGAATTTTGGGGAACTGGAAACAAATATGCCACGTCCACTTTTTTCTCGTTGCAACATCTGCAGGAAATTGTGGGTGTCGCTTATATATTATGCAAAAGAGAGAGAGAGAGAGAGAGAGAGAGAGAGAGAGAAATCAAGTTTGCAACATGCATGTTTTAACTCAAATTATGTGATCCCCTTCCCCTCTTTTTATGGATTGTTTTTTCGCGTTTAGTCGGTTAGGGAGGGGGGGTGGTTCATGGAATATTGATTTGATTCCGTGCTCTCCCTAACTCCATTAGGTATATCCCTTTTCTTTGGAAAATGATAAAACCACAACCCCATCACAACTCCCTCACAATCCTTACTCACAATGGTGTGGAGCCCATGTGTATGGGCCTCACACCATTGTGAGTGGGGTTGTGATGGAGTTGTGCAAATGGGTTGTGAGCCAATCATGTCCCATTTTCTTTAGCTCTTGAGAATAAAGGGACATTAGCGGTCCAAGTGGTAGTGGCTTACGATACAATAAACACTACATGCACGTGAGAAATGTTAGAACATTTCCTGATATTCTTCTAGTGTTATCTTGCAATAACATAAATGTAATTAAAAAATTACATCTATGTTCTTTTAGATGGCATAGATGTAATTTTTTAATTAAAAAAATTACATCTATATCATTCCAAAAGAACACAAGAAAATGTTTTAACATTCCTCACATGAATGTACCCAGTACCCGTCTTTCTTGGTCTAAGTTGGATTCGGTGAGTCTACGAGGCTTAAATGAAAATGTGTCTGCTTGGGCCGACAAAATAGGTTGAAGAGGCCCGTTTACTGGAGCTTATTCTATGGCACAGTGACCAGACTAAGATCCCGTACATATATATTGGATATGCCTCACTTGTGCGAGATTATTAATTTTACATGAGAAGGGTCCAAATATTAGGGGGGGCTTAGCGGGTTTATACAGTGGGCCATGAGTTTTCATGGAACGCAGTTTTTAGCCATTGGATTTATTGTTATATATATATCACTGAGTTTTGGAACCGTGTGATTTGATGCCGAAATAATCTCGATCATTATGGCATTTACTTTATCCAGCTAATGCATGGAAGAAGGTCGTGCGCGTGAGTTTATATATCTGGTCCATCACGAAGGCATATATACAAAAAAAAAAAAAAAAAAAAAAAAATGCACTCATGATCGTACTGCATTTCTCAGTGATAAGTCACCTTCTCTTGACTGATAGAGACAATAATTGACAATAAGACCAATATTCTTCACTCGCATAACTCAACTCTTTAACTAGTACTTCAACCCACAAGAAAAATACTTGGAATAGTTCTCAGGATCAACAAAGCTTGGCAACCATAGGATTGGGATTCCCTCAAATTTGGATTCTCATGTTTAAGGTTGGGTGAAAATTCGAGTTATATTCGTATATATAATGTGATTATTATTTTTAGGCATGTGCATGTGCATTTGCATTAGATGATTATTGCCCGCATCCACGCGTTTATTGTAATTATTAAATACTGTTATTATCCACTATTCGTATATAAGATCATGAGCATTTTGGAAATTAAAATTGTAATTCCTGCTTCTAATAAATAGAAAAAGACATTAATATTATCTATAGTTGAACATTATAATTCAAATCACAAATTGCTAATTATTTTGCCATGAAATTTCCATCTCATACATTTTTTAGCTTCATTCATCATCTATTTATAATTTAATTACATATATAAAGTTTTACATATATAAAGGGTATGCGGATGAGGTTATTAACCGCATTCGCATGCATAAAAATAGGTATCCGCATCCGCAACTGCGGATAATGATTTTTGCTAACCACATCCATATCTGCTATTCCCATACGTAGGGGCAGAACCAGGATTTTTGGTGATCGAGGGGGGATGAATTTTTTTTTTTTTTTATTGGGAAGACGGACTTGCATAAATACAAAAGCATATAGATATTTAAAATCTTTATATATTTGTGTATGTGCATATTGATATTAAATAAAAGCATTGAAGTCTTACATTTAATTTCATGGCATTACAAACACACCGGTATAAACAACTAACAAAATAGCTTATCTCTTAAAAAAAAAAAAAAAAACTAGCAAAAAAAACTAAACATAATCTATAGGGTCCAATAAAAACAATGCTTATGGTCGTGGACTCTTTCTCCTAACAATCCTTTAAAGCCCCAAATAACAATGCTATCAATCGAGCTAAACAATAGTGAAATCATAAATTATTAAATCATTTAACTTGTGATGCCAAAACAAATATTGTGAACCCAAATGATTGCAAAATAACCACTAAAAAATTTAATTGTTGATTAGATGTCACTTAGAATAACCACTCAAAGAATTCAACCCATTTAACTTTTTCTTTCGCATCTTCAGAGTCCTAAATCAAATTGAGTTTTTAGTTAGAAGCTAACTAGAATATGGAAGGAAATTAAATGAATGGGGTACTTTAGATTTTTTGTGTTAAACAATGGAGCAAAACTTTAAAAAAATAAGTTAAAAGGGGACGCATATTATTTTGGAAGGACAAAATTATATATTATATATATATATATATATATATATATTCCGCCCCTACACATATGCAGCTAACGGATATATGCGAATAGAGAATAAAGACGGTTATTATTCGCCCACATTTTCACCCTTAGTTTGACGTGCCCAAACAAGTCTTCGAGTAGCCAGAGATGCAGAACCATCTACCGGAGCATCTCGGGGTCTACAGCCTTCTTAGTTCTTTCTTCTTTTTTATTAAGAATTTCCTAAAATTCCTCTCATTCCTTATCTAAATTTCCTAAAATTCATGCAAAAATAATAATAATTCAGGAGATCAGATCGTACCATAACTCTTTTAACTCATTAGACTGATTCAAGTAACCTGGTGGGATGGGATTCTTTAAATAAATAAATAAATAAAAAAGTGAGAGGCGTACAAATAACAAAAAAAAAAAAAAAAAAAAAAAAAAAAAAAAAAAAAAAAAAAAAAAAAAATAAGGAAAATCTTTTTTTTTTTTAAAAAAAAATGCCACGTTTTTTCATTATTATATCCCATATCAGAGTCCCAAAATCATAGTTCATACATATAATGAACCATTTGATATATATCACTAATTAATTGCTACACTGTCAACTCCCTACACAAACAAATTTTCGTAAACCCTTGTGGAAATGTGGCGGCATTTATATCATACAATATATGGCTACAATATCCCAGGAAAAGTCCGTGGGCTTCTTCGGAAAAAATTATGAAAGAAAAAAATAAAAAATTTCAAGGTGGAATTCATCTTCAATTTGAGCGAAAAATTTACAATTCAAATATAGGAATTTCAGATGTAAAGTCATGTGTAGCCTGATAAATTGAACGGGATAATAAATTTCTGTAAGGATCATATTCTCTTTTTTCCTTCAAATAAGCAATGCATCTCGCAACCTCAGACTTGACTTCTAAATATAATTCGTGTGATTTGTCCTTGTCTCTTAATTCCCGCATCCTCCCTTCAGAACATAATTAACTATTCAGATTAATCAACTCACAACTTACTTTTTTTTTAAAATAAAACTAACGTCAAGAATATATTCAATTCACGGAAGCTCAAGCTTCCAATGATTGTCGCTCAAGTGGAAGCACAGTTTACCACTGTTATAAGATTCAGGAAGGACACATTGGACTTGACTAAGGGGGTTGAGAACAATACCTACAGCAGCTAATCTGAGTCTGTGACACAATATATCTCGTTTTATACTTATGTAGGGGCATGGTCTAGTGAATTATAAGAACGTATGTTTCATGTTTTCCAAAGGGATGATATCATAATAGTGCAGGCTTGACCAAAATTCCATGAGTAGACAAGAGAAAGAACTAGGTGATGATTATTATTAGAAATTGGGAAATGCTAAAAGCACGACTATTAGCACAACTTTAACACAACCCAACACACATTAGGGTAGGACCCACGCACCCCCAATCACTACCCGAAAATGAATCATTTGTAAGTGCGTTTTTAAAAAATTGCGATTTGAAAAACGTAGAAAAATATGCATTTTTTAACCGCAGGCAAAATTGTGTGTTTTTTTAAAACGCATGATTTTAAATGATAAATTTCAATTTTAAAGGTTAAGTTGCGATTTTACCATACGCTTAAATACGTTTTGAAATCATTATTTTTAAATAGCATGTTTTAAAATCGCAAACCAAACGGACCCTAAAATTTAGGAAGGACATAGTAGACTTGAAGAAGGGGTTGAGAACAGTACCTACACCCTCTACTACAGAGTATATCTCGTTTTATACTTTGGTAGGGGCATGATTTAGTGATTTATAAGAACATCTGTTTCATGTTTTCCAGTGGGATGATATCATAATAGTGCAAGTTTGACCAACAATATTCCACGGGTAGAGAAGAGAAAGAACTCAAATGATTTTTTAATGGAACACTTTTATAAAAGTAAGGTGCCTCTAGCTATACCGGTAATATACAAAAGAAAGCATTTCACTAAAAAAAAAAAAAAACCCCGCAAGCAACAAAATTCAGCGAAACACCCAAAACCCTCAAACCTAAAACCCACGCGAAGTGCTCAACGCTAACAAACGTGAGCCTTGCCTCTTCCCCACCTTGAGGACACGCCTTCAGGCTGCTTCTAGCCACCTTAGTGAATTGGGTACTTATGATAAACATCCAACAATTGAATTCAAATTTTTCAATCTAGGAATATCTAACTTGGATGATGTTCAGTATCCCCCTTTCCTAAGGTATCTTAGAGAGAGAATTGGGCCTTCCCTCCCACTGCCGCTCTGATGCAATACACGTGTTTGGATAATAGTGCCACATGTGAGGGGGTGTGTTAAGTGTCTTCCTTTCCTAAGGCATCTTAGAGAGAGAATTTGGCCTTCCCTCCCACTGCCGCTCTAATGCAATACACGTGTTTGGACAATAGTGCCACATGTGAGGAGGCGTGTTAAGTGTCCCCCTTTCCTAAGGTGTCTTTTGAGAGTGTCAATGGGTCCATGGACTTTTCACAGATGAAACATAGTCAATTTTGAAATATCTTGTTTTAGGCTAACTGGAAAGATTATTAAATACTAGCTTCACAGACATTCAAAGATATTGATCATCCAATGGCCATACCTTCTGTTTCAATGGGTTTCCCGAAGTAAAAATAAAACCGACCAGGAAATTTTGGTAGAATTCCTGGAAGGTGTATACCTTGGTTTGCCACCTCCCCATTCGTATCAGTCCTATAATACAGGATCACGGTAATATTAAAAGAGAGAGCAGGCAAGGCAAATGCAAGCAAAAAATAAATTTGAGACTAAACATTAATGAAACAAAAAGATATAATGGAAGCCAACAAACACAAGAGGACTTAAGATACCTTAGCTTTGCAGCCCCGTTTGTTATTCTTTCTATTTCACCCTTAAAGTAAGGAATCTTCATTAGGTCATCATAATCAAAAACTACCTATCAATTTTGACATGAAACCAGTTATTCATTATAGAGTCAAATCTAATGACAAAAGTGTGAATCTGAAATATAAGCAAATACCAGTAAAGTACATATGTCCAGTATAAACTATTCTTCAAAGCAACTAGCACGTCCTACCTTCTCAAAACAACATTCCAGTCAGATTAAGTCCAACACCAGTTCAGACACGTGAAAATGTTCACCTTAAATTATATTACAAGTTATGGCAAGGAGCCCTTTTGTTACAGCAGTTCCACTTATGGTTCTAGTCATGCACATAACACAAACTAAAATCATAAAACTAGGATAAGTCTACATATGGAAACTATGGTAAATTAACAAGCATATGAAATATAGATCCAGATTCAATGTTTAAATTTTGAACAAGTTGGCAGGATGAAGGTTCCAGGTGATGACTTATGCAAGATGCATTCAACTAGCAGACTTATAAACCACACTTCTGTGCTGGATACAGATATGAATATATGTATAGATCGATGTAACTAATAATTGACAAAAAAGAAAAGAAAAGAAGAGCTGGTACAATTCATTGAATTTAGCTTACTTCGCCTATATCATCTTCTCCAACAGCACCAAAAGGGATGATTTTGGCTCCAAATCTTGCTGCCATTCTGACAAACTCAGACTGTTCTGGCCACATTAACTTGTATTCTTCACCCTAGAAAGTACGAAGAGCCAAGGACTTCAAAACTACTTACAATTGTTTAATTTAAAAGAAAAATCTAGCTTTTGTGGCCATGAAATACACACACAAACGAAGAATGCATACAAAGCAATCATGTCTATACACTTCAATGCAAATAAACACATAAATGACACTGAAGGTAGAGAAGACAACATTGTCCATTATGAGATCATCTAGCAATTCACCTTAAAGGGTAAATTTCCATGAATATTATAATGAGAAAAGTGAAAGAGGGATCAATTTGTAGTAATCCAAGGGATAGATTCTATCATAATTAAAGTGTTGTCATTAGCTCATCCAAAGATTTTTTTTCCTCATATTGGGGAAATAGAAACTATCCATCCATCACTTCACCGCCTGTCTCTTCTTTATAACAATTTTGCTCAACAAGGCAAGCAAAGTATAGGAATCTGTAGGACTACAACTTGGGCAGGTTGAAGTAAACCAAGCAGACCCCACCAATAAATACGACAAGTTGCACTTTTCCTAGCTTGGATTAAGCCTTGATTGAGAACACTAGACCAGACCTCAGAGGAAGCTGAGCTCCGGAGATATGCCATGTTTTAACAAGCATAATGTTCATTAAATGTAATCATAGATATAGAGAATTGAATTGTCTAGATTAATTATGATGCTAGAGGTTTTGGTTCTAGTAGGGGCAAGGCTAAGCGGCCTAATGTGATGTATTAGTCTTGGGGTTTTGTGCGCTGGTTTTGTAGGGGTTTTTTGGGTTTCCTTCTGTTTGGGTTTTTCGGGTGTTTTTTCCCCTTCCCCTCTTTCTTGTTTTGGTGTCCTTTTGTATACTTCCTGTATGCTTAAAGGCACCTTTATGCTTTTTATAAATCACTACTTATCAAAAGAAAAGAATACTGCATATTCTTACACAGTTGAAAGTTTTAACCTTGATATTTTATTATTTTGAAAGCTTTTGGCTGTGTTTGGCAAACCTCTCTCTCCCCTTTTTCATTTCTCCCTAAAAAAAAAGTCACTCTCTTCTTCACATTACCAAACAACTATCTTCACTTTTCTCTCATAATTTCAAAACTCTTTTCACCTTTATACCACATCAATCAATTCGTATTACTATTCAAACAAAACAAAAATGAAAAAAAAGCCTTCCCTTTATTTCAATCATATAGAGTCAAAATCACATTTGAATGCTTGTATTTAGTCGACCTGACAACTGGTTCCAACTCAAGAAGGTCCAAGCAGGGTTGACAAGGGACATGGTGGGGCTAGGCTGTACTGTGGGCCAAAGGTGTCGTCCCTGTGGTTACAGCAAGGGTTGACCTCTACCCCAGCCCAACCTGCCTGAGTTGCAACCCAAGAACGATGAAAACTCTTATCACATTTGAAACCACAATACTGATTTTTTTTTTCAAACAATAAAAGAAGTAAACTAGTAAATTGTGATTTAACTATCATGTTTGTGTTTGTGCATGCAATTTTTTTTTTGGAAGGGGGAGGAAATATATACACGGAGTAGATCAAGGTAAAATTTAACCTTCCGATGTAGAGCCTCACGCATGCCTCCTGGATACAACAAAGCATGAGACTTTGAAGACATAAGCTTGTAGAAGTTGGTTGCTGAGACAGGAACTGCACCCATTATTCTGAATGAGTCATATGTTGATAAATCAGGTAAGGCTCCTTCTTTATCTCTCACAAACGTCATTGGATGTGCCATACCTCGCACAAGGATATTTCTCTCCAAAAATATTTTTGTAACCAAGGGAACCAATTCAAGTCCCAGTAACATGTGATAGCCAACTAGCAAGACTGGACCCTCTGAAGGTATTCCAGCAAGACCCCTCACAATCTTTCCATCCTCTAAAGTTGAGAGCATCACAGGGCTAGTAACAACATTAAACCATCTGGGAACATCAAAATGTGAGACATTAATGTCCAAAATGTATTCTATCAGGAACCAATTAATCAGAAAACTCTACAAAGAAGATGTCTCAGGTAACTGTCAGGTTGGTTGTAAGCATTCTGTACTAAAGACATGATCATTGAGGTATGCAACAGGATATAGAGTCAATCTTCCTCCAACCTGATCTCTAAGGTGAAACGGAAAGTTGAAAATAACTATACCCATCCGTTCCATTGGCTATCTTTTTTATTTGGCGTTTATGCATATAGTTCTACGCTAAGTTTTAATGTTATTAGTACACAGAATAATACAATCACAATCAGTTTTCTTTGGCTGACACCGACACTCCCCATACCACATCTAAGGGATGGATGGACTGGTCAGGTACCTAGGATCTTAAACATGTTTTATCAAAGAAAGTATCTGTATCTGTATCTGTATGTTTTTAACAAAATATGACCTACTTTTTTTCATCATATACTTTTTCGAACTCAGCAGGGGTTGGTGGCATGTAATCTGAGACATAGTCGATGTACTTTCTGCGACGATAGAAACCAGCAGCCTTAATGATAGTTACCAAATCAATACCATCTTCCTGCCACACATGGGTAGAAGTTCGTTACGTATCAGAAACACCAAAGAAAAAAAAATGCAAGATTCAAGTGAAATGTAACATATCTAAAAGTCAAAGAATATGTCAAGTTCACACAATAGTTGATACATGATAGTCTGGTATAAAAGATGCATAAGCACACGAATATATATAAACTTACGTATTCAAAAGGTCAAAGAAATATAAAGTTTTACCATCATGTAAAACTTTATATTTCCATTTGTATCATCGTCAAATATATTTAGGTTTTTTTTTTGTTCCATCTTCTGTTAACATAATAAACCGTAGTCTTGTACGGAAAAAGTGCCAACCCCCTTTTTGATTCATATTGTAAGGAAAGCACTCCAAGCTCACACAAAGTTCATCTTTTTTTTTTTTTTTGAATTAATCCACTACCCCAATATAAATAGGCTATAGCCAAGATATATAATTATATTTTCTTTTTATAAGTAATCAAGATATTATTAAAAGTGTAAGGTGCCAAAGGTACACATGATGTATACAAGAGAAGCCACATATCTAGTAAAGGCAAAAAGAACAAGAAAGTCATGATAACTAATCACCAAAGGAAAAACAAAAGCAGCTGTCCAAAGATACAATATATTGAAAAGTAAAGATTTAAATCTCCTCCAAAGTTCTCTCACGGTCCTCAAAACTTCTATAATTCAGTTCTCTCCATAGACACTACAAAAGGCACGAAGGCACCATTTTCCACATAGCAGCACTCCAAGTGTTACCAGCAGTCTACCAACAAGAATACAAATCGACTACTCATCTATGCATAACCTAAGACAACCCAAATCGATTGAAGAAAACATTCCAAATGACACAGGCAACTTCACAATGAAGCAGAAAATGGTCCACGGACTCCCATTTCTTTTACACATACAACACCAATTAACAACAATGACGCACCACTTCCGGAGATTGTCCATGGTAAAGATCTTTCCCAGCACCGCCAACCAACAAACAAAGGCCACCCTCAAGTCTCAACAGAACCTTAGTCTGCCAAACACTTTTCCAAGGGAAACGAAAAACATCATGACAACCCATGACACTGTTTAAAGATTTAACACTAAACAACCATCTTTTGAAAGGGACCCACCACATCTTGTCCTTCTCTTTCCGTCTCATTCTCGCTAAATACAACACTCCGAAGAACGAGGCGAAGGCTTTCACCTCCCAATCATGAGTCGTTCTAGCAAAGCTCGCATTCTACTGAATAACACCTCCATAAAATTTCACGTGAGCCACAACAGAAAATTCCACTGAAGCAATACCAAATAAAACTAGAAAGGCTTCCTGAGGGTCGTATCCCCACACCAAAGATCATGCCAGAATCTAACCTTGGAGCCATCTCCCACCTCAAATCTGGTATGACTACAAAACTTCTCCCAACCTCTCCTAATACTCTTCCATAGACCCACCTCATGAGCCCCGATATGCTCACAGGAACATCACCCTCCCCATGCACTTCCATACTTAGAGTTCACCACCACTCTCCACCAAGCCTCTCTCTCAAGCCCATAGCGCCAAAACTATTTACGTAAGAGAGCACATGATTGAACCTTAACAAGTTCCTAATTCCCGACCCTCCCTGATGTTAGTTAGATACAGCATATATTATTTTTTTGATACCGTATATATTTAGCCTAAATTATATCGGTAGATATTCTGTAATTATAGGTTGATTATAGTTGCCTTATTTGGTTTCTTGATTGTAGTAATTGTTGATATTCAGCATTGTAATTACCATTTATTTTCTATATAATACAACAACCCTCACAAAGAGAGGTATTCAATCCAATTGATATGGTATCAGAGCTAAATTAGGGTTGTTCTAAGTTTTTTTTTCAGTCTTTTCTGTGGGTAGCGGCAGAGGGTTGCTCTAGGTTTTTTTGGGTAGCGGCAATTTTATTGAGGTTTCCGGTGGGTGTTAAACTGCTATTCGGCAATTTCTGTTGGGTTTCCGTTGGGTTTCGGTGGCTAAATATATACGGTATATTATATTTGATACCGTATATATTTAGCCTTAATTATATCAGTAGATATTATGTAATTATAGGTTGATTATAGTTGCCTTATTTAGTTTCTTGATTGCTATAATTGCTGATATTCAGCATTGTAATTACCGCTTATTTTCTATATAACACGACAACCCTCGCAAAGAGAGGTGTTCAATCCAATTGACACCTTAGAGATTAGCGTACAAACCTTGGACTATCTCACCAAGTGAGATTTGAACTCTTCACCTACACCTCCCCCCCCCCCAAATATATTATTATATTGATTCTCGTTATAAACAATTCTCTATTGCTTTTCTTTTATCCCTCAAAACTATTTTGCCTAACCTTGTGTTAATTACTCAATTATTCATTATTCTTAAATTCTTTGCAAGTAGGCAAAACCACACATGCATTCAAGCACACTTGCATATGTGTACGCATGTGCCTACACACACACAGATACAGTTCCTACCAAGAAGAGGAATAGACAGGAAAGGGGTGGGGAGGAGGGGGAGGGGAGAAAGAGAGAGAGATCCTACCAAAAAGAGGAAATGACCATTGTCATTGAACTTACGAATCTCAGATTTTGGCAGTGCTCGATATAGTCTTTCACCTTCTTCTTTACTAGGCAGCAACTGATCTTTTCCACTAAAATGAGAGAGTAAACTTAATTAAATCATTCTTGAAAGAATTACAATATCAAAACAAGAAAAGCATTACGAGTCTATATAAAAAACATTGCAATAATATCTCTGAATAGAAGTTCAAGCACAACTTGAATAATAAATAATGCTTATTTTACTGAAAAAAAGAAGAAGAAGAAGAAGAGTTTGTGAAGCTTAAGGCCTATATTTCAAAGACGTAGACGCCATTGTTCAAGATGTATGACCTACAAATCAAATACTTGAGTGGGGTCAACTTCCTGTTTTTGCAATGTTGAATTTAAGCTCTAGGCTCCAAATATGGAATTATGTATTAGGTAGCGGGGAGAGGAGGCCATCATTTATTCTAGTAAGAAATTATTACATCATTACTATTACCCGTAATTTGACATAGATTAACATATAATAAGTACATTGCTTCTTCTTACCTTATTTTTCTAATGATTCAAAATACTCTAATGGTTGATTCCTTGTCTTCATTTTAGCTTCCACTTTTCCATATGAAAATGGAGGCTTTATTATGATCTATGGTATACGAATCTCAAATCCAAAGATCTACAATGAATAATTACAACAACAGCTGTGATTTGTGATTTTCGAAATTCATGATCATCATCAATGAGCTCTTATAGGAGAAAAGTTTTTTCTCATTTCATCAACGTGCTTAGTCTTTTTCAGCTAAATAAAATTTGGTTTGATTGGTTTGAATTCATTGTATGAAGAAATGGATACAAGAAGACATTATTATACACCTTTTGAACATGCATGTATCTTCAAAAAATAACAAAAAAACTCAATGCTAAATATATGTTTGTTTTTATAGTAGTTCTTTTATATATATATATAGGTTTGCTTTTGTCAGCTTCTGTGGCTTTTAAGAGATTTGGTCATTTACAAAAGTTAAACATTATGAGGAGACTTAATTTTCAAGTATATTGAATGGGTTGGGTTGTAGCAAAGAATAAGAACCTGGAAATTATCAATGTTTGAGCTTTTACAGCATGGAGGCGTGAATTGGAAACTGCTGAAGCTGATTTAAGCATTTGAAGCTTCCATCGAAGTGTTTCTCTCGGTAAGATATCAGCCAGAACCTGAGAATTCAATTATCAACATCTTTAACAAAAATCAATGTATGACAAGAAAATATTAACTTGAGAAATAATATGAAGGCGTAAAGATAAGCCAACTATATCTATATGAACTCCAACAAAAGTCCATTGTTGTTAATATCTTAAAAATCATATATGACGGCATGTGATTCTACTCGGATAGCAAGGCAGTATAGCTCATTCCAATTTGAGATGACTCACATGGGAGCACCTATGGCATGTAAATGCTAAGTATTATAAGACTTTTGATAAGTTATCAATTTTTTTTTGATAAGTACTAAGTATTATAAGACTTGCAGATAAAAGAGTCCTTGACATATTCAATTGCTGAATTTCTTTTTCTCAGTCCTACGCTATTTTTTGTATAAAAAACCCCAAACCTGTAGAATATTTTAAATTGTTATAAAATTTTACTGATACAGGAGAAAATGAAAAGCAATAATTTAAATGATTTTTTGTATGGAAAATAAGTGCACTATTTTTGCTTTGCTATACACTGCTATTCAACATCAAAATTGCAAGTAAAAGAATAAGCCATTTTGTTTTACTAATTCGAACCAAATTTAAAAAGTCTATCCATATTGTTTATAAGTTTATATGAATGGTTTAGATCTACAAGTAATTTCAACAACGGATATAAAAATGGTGAGCCTCATCAATATTGCTTATCTACTCATGTTCTAAGTTGAACCGCACAGAGAGATAAGATGAAATTGCAACAAGATCCTGTGATAGCTCTCCAATTGTTTGTTGAAAAGGAAGTCCCTTCACCACTCTCTCTATCATCATCTTCAAAGGATCGCCTAAATGGACATTACACGATTGCTGGTGTCAAGTGAGGATATATATATACACTTAATTTGCTACTAGTTAATTATTTTTGGCAACGAGAAGAACAAGGAAAGCAAACCTGTCATTGAATTCAACATGTAACGGAGGCTAAGAGGGAGCTGGTGTGGCATAATATCCAGTACTGGTATTAGCGGTTGCAGATGAGACCGGCTAAAAGATGTAGCTGCAAACAAAACACCAATTTGGCGCTAGAAAGAGTTAGAAAAGAATTCATCAACTGAATGCCGTCTGCTTTAAAGCTACCTCACTTGAGTGTTGAACTGACTAAGCATTTTCCGTTAAATCTTAAGAAAGACCTATGCCATATCTACAGCTCTTTGGTTGATACATCAGCTTGACCTACTCTAGTAATTGATTTAAATGGTGGGGGGGGGGGGGGGGGGGGGGGGGGAGACACTAAAACAGATGATTTAAAAGAAACAAACTTCTTACCTGGGTTAGCCAAAATTAGCACAAGATCAACATCAGGATTACAAGCTGCCACGGCCAGAGCAAGGCATCCTCCAAAAGATTCTCCAACAAGATATATGGGTCTATTCGGTGAATGATGGTTCTCTGACCTAATCGTTCTTTCAACTAGCTTCACCAGTTCTGAAACAAGAAATTCATAGTAATGAGACTCATGCTTGAAAAGAAAAATAAACCTTAAGTATTTTTGCTATATTTTCATAAGAGAGATGTTGATTCGTTCTCCACCCACTTCTTCATGATACATTTATTAAATGTTAGCCCACTTTCCATGGGACAGCTCAGGCACTTGTTTTGATCTCATATGTGTATCCCAAACACAACACTAGTGCAATAGTTGATGCTACACTATTTTACCAATGCTATACAGACCCTCTAGGCTCTAGCAAATATGGCATGCATGTAAGTTGTAACCAAAAGGTATTAAACAGCGAGCAAAGTCGGAGAGAAGAAGGACCTGTAAACGGTGTTCGATCCACAACTGGAATGTGCAAGCACCATATCTCAAAAATCCTTCATTCAAGCGGGAAAAAAGAAAATTGTAAATTAGGGAACATCAGATATATTATTAGCTGACAGTTTTTTTTTTTTTGTTTTTTGGATGATAGCTAGTGGAGAATTCAATGGATGACAAGTTGGTTTTAAATTCTCCGTGACTTGAATTATACGCAACAACTCAAAGGGAGGAGAGAGGGGGGGGGGGGGGAGTAGGAAAGACGCTACTATACTCATTGTTGAGAGAATTGAAATTTGAGTGAATATTTACTTTCCAAGTCTCTGATGTTGCTTGATAAGTCCAAGTCCAACGCCAATAATCCCTGCAAAGTTCCCAAGTAAAAATAGCATTTAATTAGTACTATCTCATCTAGAAGAAAAATATAATAACAATGGAGAGTTTTGATGAAGGACTGCTTTGTTACTGACCCTCCGGTCCAATGGGATGAAGTTATGCACTGGTTCATAGAAAAAGTGCAAGGTAAAAGTCTTAAAACTTTCCTCTGCAAGCTTTGCTTAGGGGCAACAATTTACCATCTCTGGAAACAGAGAAATGACTTGCTACATGGCAACACTCCACGCTCGGAAGAAGTTATTGTGTCACAGATGAAATGGCAAGTTTGAGCTAGGATGTTGGCTAACGGGTCTGTGAAGTTGGTTGGACACAACTTAGGATTGGTTCAGTATTGGAACTTGCAGAATCTGATACAGGGGTATTGAATTGGTGTGGTTTTTATAGTTGTGTTTGTTGGCCTGCTGCGTTTTCTTGTACATAGCAGTATATAGTGTTTCCTGCTCTATTGTGCAGTTGATGGGTTAGTGTGTTTGTGGTTTTTTGCTATCTGTGCATAGCTTTGTTTGTTTTGATCCCGGATAGGGGTTTGTCCCTTTGCAGGTTTCTAGTTCCAGTCTGTCTGGAGAGTTGTAAGAGAGTTGTAAACTTGTGTTTTGAGCTTATAAAGATTTTAATTCATCCAAAAAAAAAGAAAAAGAAAAAAAGGCTTGAGATGAAAGCGGAAGCTTAACCAATCTAAATGGAGTAGCATATAACAAGTTCAAATCATTTACAAAAAATATGACACAGAAGAAAAAAAATTGGCATTTGGCAAATGAGATTTATAGGGGAGGGAAGTGGTCCAAAATAAATTTAATGATGGTAACCAAAAAATAAAGAAATAACTTAAAGAATAATATTATACCTGGATTAAGATTATTTGGATTTTTTAAGGTAACCCTAGGGCGGAATATTTAAAACTTAATCATTATGTTAGATTAAATATTTCAGACTTGTTCAAAATAATATCATTTCTGTATTTATTTATTTTTTTTATAAATAATCAAAATTTATTAAAAATCAAAAAGTATAGGCAAATATACAAAAAGTATATAAGAAAAACACAACTTAAAAAACCATAAAAAAAAAAAATAAATAAATAAATTAAAAGTATGAAAACAATCATAACTGGGATCAATTCAATATGGGATAACTTCACAAAAGGGTATCGAAGTATCGACCGTTTTGAAAAAATGGTATTGAACTTCCAAACGTCTCAAACTAGGGTATCTAAGTTTTCAAACGTCTCAATAAAGAATAATCCGTTAGGATTTGCTGTTAAATCCTACCAAAATTCTCAAAAATACCTATATTTTAAAATAAAATAAAAAAAAATTACTAGAATTTAGATGTTGATTAGAATTTAACGGAATTTACAAAAATACCAATTGAAATTTGAGAATTTTTATAATTTTTTTAAAAAAAATAAACACAGAAGTATTTTAAAATTTTTATAAGATTTAAAATCGGAAAGACGTCAATGGTACTCTAATATCTATGCACCACACAATTACATGCGACAATCTTTATTGTGCAGCAAAGAAATTAATATGATGAAACGGACTCCATGTCGGAAGGAGTTATTTCATGGTCACGTTTTGTTGTATCTACTATCTAGTGATATACATAATGTCAAACGATAAATATATTAGCATATTATTTTAAAAAAATTATATAATATTATATTATTTATCCCATTAAATACAACGATGATAATAAAAACAAAATACAACAAACTAAATAGTAAACGGTAAAAATGTCCTCAAATGTCCAAGAGGATCCTTGTCCCTACATGTCACCCTGTTTACTTTTCTTTTAACTTTTTTAGTCGAGACAAACTGGATTCTCACTATCTTCTAAAATTACTAGCCCAATCACAACATTCCACGTGTAACACAGTTCCGCAATATTCTCGATTTTTGTTTTGACTGAAAAAGAAAATTATGTCCTGGAAAATTTTTTCACGAGAAAAGAAAAGAAAAACAAAAGAGAGAGTAATAACTAATAATCTCCCAATGATGGGCGAAATGATAAATCAGAATAATCACGGAAATGAATAAAGAAAGATTGGTGTAAAAGGCTAACCAGGCAAAAAGAGGAGCAGAGGAGAGTCAGTCAATGGAGGGCCGCACTCCAAGGGCGTGAACCACCGAGGCGGACCGCCGTCCGATCCGCTCACCAACTCCTTTGACCGCTCGAAGTAATCCTTGAAGCTCCCACGCTCCACCGCCGGATCCTCAGACCTTGTTGCCTTTACCGGCTCAGCTTCTTCACGCTTCTCCAACTTTCCACTCCCCGAGAAACGACTGGTCGTCTTCGTCGCTGTCGTTGGCGGTTGTTCCGTGGACACGGCGAATCGCCTAGACGAGGTCGAAAACGAAATCTGCTTGGGTTTCGACTTTCCGACGGATGACGAAGTCGCCTCCCGGAGGAAAACCGGCGTTAAATTGGCGGGAAAAAGAGGAGCTCCGGTGGCCGCCATGGATGGAATAGCTAAGCTTCCTGCCTCTGCCACAGCACAGAGAACTTGCTGGCGGTCCTCGAGATTAAAAGCGCATCGAGACAAGTAAATAATCAAAAAATACTAAACAATAATACAAATAATAAATATCATATTGGAAGAGGATTCGCGTCAGCTTATACGCATCTCTGCTTAAAATTTAGCTAAAAAGATTTTTAAAAAAATAAAAAAGGAAAAATTATAAGTAACCACTTTAAAAAATATTGAAATCAGCTTAGTTGTTATTAAAAAAAAAATTAAATAATTTTTTTAATTTTAAAAAAAATAGCGCAGCATGCTATCTGTCTCACTCGCCACGTGCTTGCGGGGCAACGCAAGCACGGGGGCGTATGAGAGAGATTTAGAGTGAGAAATTTTTAGAATAAAAAATTGTTCGAAGAAACCGTGGTGTCTTTGGAAATGTAATTTTGTAAATACAATGTACGATTTTAAATTAAATTTCAGAATTTTAAAAGGTTAATTTGAAAATTTAAAGTTCAAATAGTAATTTTATCAGACGCTTAACTGCGATTTTATCAAATACTTAACTGCATTTTTAAAAATTAATTTTTTCAATCGCACATTTTAAAATTGTTATTTTTAAATCGTACTTTTTTAAATTACGTACAAACCTAAATAAACCCGTTGGTACCATTTTAAATTTGTAAATAAATTATTTAGAAAGAGAATTTGATAATGTATTGTAGTTTATTTGTAACACCTCACTTCAAAACACGATAATTAAATTTAAAATTTGAGGTTTATAGAACACCAAAAGGAGAATTATAATAAATAAGTAAAATGGATCAATAATTGATACGAGAGATTAGACTATAGGTTATTGGATCAAGAGCAATGTCAAATATTTGGAAAAAAATTGCACTAGGAGGTCCCGTTCGAACAAAACTTATCAGCGTGTGAACGGGACTTTCTAGCGTTAGAATCCGATAAGGATAAGGCCACATGGTTGGAAATTTTAAAATCTCATTCGAACAGGAAGAGCCTTGTTCAAACCGTGGGTGCAAAACAAATACGTTCAAAAAACTGAAAATAATGGGGAATTAAGGTTTTCAAGGTCTCGGCCACCTTCCCCTTCATTTTCACGTGTCCAACCACCTAAAGAGAGAGAAAATGAGAGAGAGAGAGAGAGAGAGAGAGAGAGAGAGAGAGAAAGGTGGGAGCTTTTGGGGTTCTTAGAGCAAGGTGAAGATCAAGCTTAAGGGTCAGAAACTAAACATTTTCTCTTTGACTTCATGAATTCTATGTGATTTTTTGTGCATGAGTTGTTATTTTTTGAGTTTGGAGTTGTGTTATGTCGATGGGTGCGTGTGTAAATGGTGAGTAAGGTTTGGTTGAAGAATGGAAGGGATGGGCTCTCTCATGGCCAAAGCCCAAAGCTTTCATGGGGAAGTTTGAGTCTTTTGAGAGAAAATGAGTAGAACAGACTGTTGACTGTTGAGAGTTAGGAAATGGAGTTGGTGGGCTCTTGTGTTGTGCGTATGAAGTGTTTGAGTGCAAGAGTTTGTTGGAAGTGGGTTGTTGAAGGAAATGGGGAGACATGGAGGAAATGTTGGATCTTTGAGTTAGAACGTGAAACTTGTAATTTTGAAGTTGAAAATTGTGTTTGGTAGCTAGGTAAAGAATACTGGTTTTGGTGTTCTAAAACATTGGGAGGTGAAAAGTGGAAGAAAAATTGAAACTCGGTCGAAAGAAAATTGAAGAATACAATGAACAATGATTCCGTTCGAACGAGATCCTGGCCAAGAGCCTTTCGAAGTCTTAGTTGTAGACTAGTTGTACTGTAATTTCTAGGGTTACTCAAAACACATTGTTTAGGGTTTTGTTCGAACAAGACAAAGGGGGCCGGGGAAACAAAAAAAAGTAAGGAAAAAATATGACTTTTAGGACTTAAGCACTACGTTAATGGGATCAAGTACAACTTAAAGGTCTTAAGCTAAAACGGAGACTCTCTTTTAGGAGAGAGAAGATCTGAAGTTTCTAGAGAGAAAGGGAGAGAAAAGTTATGATCTTTGTTCGCCGAGGGGGGGTGAGGTTTCGCACATCCCTCTCCTGGTGCTAGTGTTTCCCCTTGGCCTCTAGGCCTAGGGTGGCTTTTGTTCCCCCCTGGCTTGTTTCCAGTGGTGGGTGGTCTCTTTCTCCAAGCCTTTAGGGCTGTTAGAGCTTTTGGTTCTCCCGGTACTTGAACCGGTGGAGGTTGTTGGTGTTTTCTCTTTTGTTTTTCAGTTATTTCTTGTTTGCCAGCAGATTTTTCATGTACTGGCCCGTGAAGTTCGATGGGTGTTGGTGGATTTCCGGTGGAGGTGTTTTCAAAGTTGGATCTATAATCCTTGATCGGTTTTTCTTCGACAAGAGCCTTCCAGTTGCGGTCGCCGGCCTTTTCCGGTCAAGATGGTCACTCAATGAGACCTTGCTGGTCGCTTCTAGTCGGCGTGTGACCCACACGCGCCGGGGGTTTAGCTGTTCAGTTTTTGCACGTGTGGGTTACGACGTTCTTTTATGGTCTCGGAAGGTGTCGATCTGTGTTCTTGAAGGTCGTCCGTGGTAGGGGGTTTCCAGAGAAAGTGCGTGCTTTATACGTGCCGACTTCGGCGGTCATTTTTCCCGGTGCTTGTATTCTGGAGTTTCTGTTTGGTGTTTGTTTGTAAATTATTCCCTTTGATCACAGTCTACCGTTTGGTAGCTGCTTTAAGCCAGGTTTTTCCTGGCTTAGTGGGTAGAGAGTCTTTATCTCTAGTTCACTATCTTTGGCCTTCAGGCTCTGATTTCGCCTTCGGGCTGAGTTGTTGTTTCTGGTGCTTTTCTCTTTGTATTGGCTTTCTGATTGTACCCCTTTGGGGATTGCTTCTCTGTAATGAAGAAGATGGCACTGTTTGTTCAAAAAAGTACAACTTAAGACAATGATAGGGACTAGGAAGGGTAGACTAGGGTTTCATCATTGGGGACCCGACTAACAATAAGATAAGTTTCTTAGACGATATGATCGAGTATTACGAAGAAGAATTTGTCGAGGAGTATAACACCCAAGGTAAGTAAACTCACGTGCAAGAAATAATGGGAATTTTAATACATGAATTGTAAAGGAAAACATGAATTCTCACTCAAGCATGAAATGTGTATTTTTACGATGTGAGGGATCTAAGTAAATATTTCTAAATGGACAGAGTTTTCCTCCTAACTTCTTTAAACCCAATCTATAAAAATAATATGTGTTTATTTATTTAATTTTTTAATATATATTGCAAGGGCATAGTTGATGATTGGCATCGAGTGCCCTTTCGTGCGGTAAAGAACTTATTTATTATTTGTTGAGGACGTGTTAAGTGATGATCCAAGCTCGGTATCTTCTTGTGTTATCAACTTATGAACTAATGTTATGTTTCTGAAATCATGTGACGAAGATTATTCAGATGACATGGTTAATATTGCTTGATGGTGTTAGTTCACAAAAGGAAAAAATGTAGTCATATTCACTACAATCGTGTTTAAAGGCAGGGCGGAGCTATATCCCCCAAGCAATCATGTTTTCTCTATTTTTTTTATTTTTTATTTTTTAAAATAATTTATATAATTCTTTGAAAAATTAAAATTTTACCTCTTCAAATTTTGTTATTTTTTAATTTTGCCTTCCCAAATTTTAAATGCTAGCTCTGTCCTTGTTTAAAGATATGAAAGTTGCGGTCCGATCCATATTATATATTAAGGGTAAAATAATTCGGAGACGTTACATTATTGATATTTTAGAGCAAGGATAGACTGGATTAGGGATTTTTGTGGTTGGATTAAAATTTTACATAAGCCAATACAAATGCCATAAGAATTTAACGAGACTATAATATTTACGCATCACTCATCCAATAACTAGTATATTATATTAATCACTCATGTTCTATTGAATATTGTTACTTAACTAAGGTTAGAAATTCTATTTTTATTTCATAATCGTCACACAATACAGATACAATAATTAATAATTCCAAATAATAATTGGATCGGTTTTTATAAAAAAAAAAAATCAAAAAAGTCAAAAAATTGGTTGGAACGGACACATCAACATTATGAGATAGCTATAAATAAAAATGTGATTTATAACATTAATATTAGTTAATATAATATAATTGAATTTAAATTCAGAATTTTAAACTTCTAAAATATCTCACTATTTAATGTATCGTGATCCCACTAAACCGCGTACGTACCGTCAATCTAACTCGACACATTTGGAGGATACCTGTAACATAAAACTAGAGGTCTTTTTCACTCGCGCCGTATATATAACAGTTCTTTGAGTAAGGGAAACAATTGGAGAAGATGGGACTGTTGACGTATGTCGGCGATATATACAGCCTTCTACAAAAACAGTTGGACGACAAGGCTGTACACTTCATGTTTTTTCTTCCCAGTTCGTTCAAACGAATTAGGCAGACTAAAAGTCAAGAAAAAGAAAGGAAAGCACCTCTTTAAAGGGATTTTTTTAAAAAAAAAAATTAAAAATTAAATAGTCTAACAAATAATAAGTATTTAACAAGTGTTAACATATAATTAGCTAAAAATTAATAAGTATTTAACACATTTTAATACCATTCAATCAGATGCTAACCCGTGCCAAAAGTTATAAAAGAATTATATGTCTAACATTTTTTTAAGGAAATACTAGTTTAGAGAAATTTCTCCAATTCAGTCTATTAAATTATATTGTATCTCTCACATGCTTTTTTAATTACCATGTGAGAAGTGTATGATTTTTAATAGTTCTATTTAAAAAAAAAAAAAATCATGTATTTTTCACATACTCAAAAAACACATGACAACTTTATAAATTATCTTAAAGGAAACTCGAAATTTTTTATCATCTTTTTAAATATTATTAATTACATTTTTATCTCACTAACTATTCTATACTATTATTATTTTAGCTAGGACTAATAAAAAAGTTGATCGGTCAGCTAAGGTTTTCAAAATGTGCACGTACGTACGTCTACGTCTATTTCATATTATAAATCATATACGTTTGGCATTTCATGGTTGTTTCATACGATGGATCGACTCACCACCATATGGGTTTTTATTGGTGGAATGTATTTGCGAAAGGAAATTGCTATTTGTCCTTTAATCAAATGGTTAATTTTTTAAAAAAAGTTGAAAGGAGAAGGATATTAATTTAGACTTTCTCTTTGCGAAAGAGAACTGGCTATTTGTTCGTATCCTGTCCTCCTCTCGATCGTAAGAATAAATTTGTTAAATATTCTTTTCTATTTTTTTTGTTTTATATTCTCGAGCTAAAGATATTAATAAACAACTTAAAATATAAAACGCAAAAACTGTTTTTATTTTTATGTCACGTCATAATATTTTTTTTTTTAACCTTAAAATAAAAAAAGACCCCCAAAAAAATATATTTACAAAATCATTTTGTTGGAATCAATAAACTAGGTCAATAAAATGGATTTGGCTTCAAATATCATCTAAATACCAGAAGAATAATCAATAACTGATTAAAAGAGCACCAAAAAGAAAGTATATATAGCTAGCTCCGCTTGATAATTACTTAATGCATTGTAGATGATGTTTTTTTGTTTGAAAAAATGTTTTGAGGTGTCATTAAAATGAAAAAAAAAAAATTAAATATTTATATTTGTTGTTGTTTGTTAATATTTTTTGTCTTTAAAAGAGAAAACAAAAAGGAAAAAAGAGAGAGTGGTATCAACCAAAAGGGAGAAGAATCTCTCACAGAAGAAGGAAACAAAGGTTAGAGGTTTGGATGGGACTAGTCAATGGTCATATAATGTAGCTTGAAGAATGAAAAGGCTTATTGATGGCTAAAGTGACAAGTTGAGTCCACAACGGAAGCAATTTATAAGGAGTCCAAGAAACTTTTCTGTCAATGATGAAAGTTTGATAGTTGGACAGAAACCGGAAAGTAGAAGGTGCTTTTTGATTCTCTGAACCAATATTTTATCACTAGGCCATTATGCTAACAAAAGGCATTGCCAATCCTATTCTTGGATCAATTATTATTCAAAAAACAAAAATATTAATAATTAAAGGGTAAATTATCACTGAAGTGTCGGCATAATAAGATAATGTTGTGATATATATCATTCATCTTTGACTCATATCAAATGACTCTCTATTAACTCTAGCCGAGGAACTTATTCAATTTGATAGCATGTTCAGTCTGGCAAACAATTTAAATATAAATGCCTGTCTATATATTATTGAGATTTTGCATTGATTCCTTCACTTTTTTTTTTTTATAGATAACACATTTTTTATTCACATAAGATAAAGACAAGATGGTTTCTTAATTGATTTGAACAGGAGTAATTTTATATGTTATATAAGTGTTCATCAAGTGTCCATCAAATAATGAGATGGCTTTTAAAATCACGATTGGACGTGTGATTTATCAAATGATGAATTTGATCAGATGGTGATTTTAAAAGCCACCTCATTGTTTGATGGACACTTGATGGACATTTATATGATATGTAGAATTACTCTTTGAACGGCAAGAAGATGCTGATTTGGGCTAAGAGATCTAACTGAAAAGATTAAAAGAATACTCCAATTGAAAAAAAAACAATGCATTTTGCCGTTTTCAAAACTGGGTCTCTCCCACGTGAGGACCCAGTATGTGAAATTGCCGTCGTTTAATGGTATCTTAAAGGTATTACCCATTTACCCTACTGTAACAAATTGCCGTTTTGATTATATAAAGTATAAACCCATCATGTAACTCTCTGGCTCAACGAAATTGTGTTTTTTCTTTTTCTTTTCAAGAAATTAAGTAATACAAATTGAAAAGGCAAAATCAAAATGATTTTTTTTTTTTTTTTTCTCTTTTTTTAAAATCAAAATTTTCCCACCAACCAAAGAAAAGTGGTCAGAAAGAAGTAAAAAAAAAAAAAAAAAAAACACTTCAGTTGGCGGCCATACACTGGAAGCCTGAGTTCCAAGAGCGTTTAGCTATGGGCCTATACAGATTGTCAAAGAAGGCTGAGTCAGGCCAAGCCCACCAGGCCTTAGAATCCTGCAGCACGACAACAGGTTTGCAGCATTCATGAAGAGGTTGAAATAGATGGAGGTTCCTCTCAATTTCAAATGAAATTTAGTATGGAGGGATCTTCCACAGGTGATTTTACAGGGCGGAGTGCTTACCATATTGAGAAAGATCTTCAAATGATTTCTCAAGGTGAGAGCTCTAATATTTCGGTTTTTAATCAATTGTGGAAACGGCTTTGGAATTTGCAAATGCCAAATTCTACAAAAATGTTTATTTGGAGGGCGTGTCACAATATCTTACCTACAAAAGATAATCTTTTAAGGAAATGTATGGATTTGGACCCTGCTTGTGTTTTTTGTAAAACAGTTTCTGAAAGGGTGCATCATGTTTTATGGGAATGTCCCTCCGCAACTGATGTGTGGGGAGTTTGTGGGCGGAAAATTCAAAAATGTTCTAATGCTGGAAATTCCTTTAAGGAGGTAGTGGAGGTGTTTTTTGATTTATGTTCACCAGAGGAGGTAGATATTAATGTGGAGATAGCACGAAGAATTTGGTTTCGCAAGAATTCTGTTTTTCATAGAGGAGATTTTCTTCATCCAAATGACGTGCTTTCATCTGCTACTACAGCTATTGGTGATTATAAGGGAGCTTTGGAGCTTGACATCTCTTTATTGGACCCTGAAGGTACTTATCTGTCTTCTAGAATTATAAATTGGTGTCCTCCCCCCATAGGTTTTGTTAAAGCCAATTGGGATGCAGCCATAATTCTAAGAAGAGAATATTGGGTTTTGGTTGTGTTGTTCGGGATATTCATGGATTTGTTGTGGTTGCTCTCTCTCATTCAGTTATTGTTATGAGAAATTTAGAAGTTGCTGAGGCTTTGGTTGCTTTACATACAGTTGAATTCTGTAAGAATCAGGGTTTTAGTTCGATTATTTTGGAAGGGGATTCTTTAATTGTGGTCAATGCTATAAATAGAGTGGGGCTGACTTGGAGTTTTCTTGGGAATATTATCTTGGATATTCAGTCTCTTCTCAGGGAATTTCTCTTTTGGAAAGTTTGTTATACTCCACGTGGAACTAATATCGCAACTCATTCTTTGGCAAAAGAAGGGGTTATTCATGGAGGTAATAGGATATGATTAAGTTGTATTCCTGATTGTATTAAGACTATTGTTTTACCAGAGAATTCATCTCTGGTTTTTTAGAGCTTCTGCTCTAGTTTCTCTTCATGATATAAATGAAATCAGTACTATTTTCTCCAAAAAAAAAAAAAGGTTTAGACTTCATAAATTTAATGATTTATGAATAATGCTAATTAATTATTATACATTTTTTTCATTAGGTTGATGTGACCCTTTATAAAATAATAATAATAAATCACAATTTATCACATCAACCCAATGAGATGAGGGTGTGATAGGGGTGTAGTATTTATCATTACTCAATGGCGTACATGTTTTCATGTCATTTAATATTTTTAAATGACGTGACATCATGTATATCGTTAGATACCATAAAAAAAATCTTAATTTTAAAATCACTAATTTAACACACAAAGAATTAGTTATCTCCTCCTTAAGAAGATTCCATTATTTGAACCTAGAAGGCTAGAAAACTATCAAAACACAGGTTGTTTTCACAAATATTCAATGACTTCTGGCCTCTAAAAGTAACTAGAAGGGAACTTAAGTTGCCTTTCTTTTTCGAGAAGCATTAAGTATTATTATTATTTTTGTTTTAGGTAGATAAGCATCAAGTCATTCTTACAAAAAGATGAAGAAATTTTCAATTTAATAGGATTTGAGGAATCATAGCTTGTTCTAAAATTTGTTCATTTTTCAAACGCAACAAGAAGAGGGGTCTTGTGTAATAATTGTGCTACTAATTAATCATCCAGACAATCACCATCTTCTAGTAGATGCTTCTAGAACCTTCCACGTACACAAACCCTGGCTATATCCTAAGGTGGATGACAAAGTGCGCAGAAACAAAGCATAAAGACGTGCTGACAAATGACAATGGAGCTTAATTTGCATATGAGAAGTCATTTGACTTTATCCAAATGTGTTATATCACATCAAAACACGTTTTTAAGTTAAAAATAATAAAAATAAAAAAATAAAATAAAATAAAAAAACTCTCAAAAACACATTAACAACCATATAATTATTTGGCTCCTTATGACTCATAAGAGCTTCGTAATATAAGTAACAAAAATCAGATTTCATGAGTCATAAAATCGCATCGATTGGCTATTGCATTTCTACCATTAAAGATCACACCACTAACATAATTTTTGTAACATGAATGCTAAGCTTTGGTTGTCGAGAAAGAGACATGTTATCTAATATAATGTTCATTGAAAAATGTTTTCCTATTGAGGAGCTAGCCCTTGACATTCATGATAAGTAGTTTCACCCTTTAGAGGCCTGGAATAGTCATTTACTTCTTAATATAAGTAGCTTCACCCTATAGCTCTCTCAAAGTTGTGCACAGTTTTGATTTCATCCTCTTTCATTGCCCTTGCTTTGAAGCTCTCTTTTATTTGCAAAAAGAGGTATTTTTTATATAGTGTCTTCTCAAATGGATAAAGAAAGAAGCTCATTTATGCTCGAAATGAAATCTTTAGGCCCGTCAAAACCATCACAGAGAAGATTTTTCAGTGCCCAAGTCACCCTCAGAGTATTAGCCATTGCACTCACAGTGCCTGCTATTTCACTGATGGTCAACAGCAGTCAATCCGTCGTGATGTTTGGCTTCACTTTCGAAGCCCGCTATTCCTACTCTTCTGCTTTGAAGTAAACACTTATCTAATCCTACTAAAAAAATACCATTGAAAGATTCAGACTTTAACCTTGTTTGGAAGCGGACCCAACTCGGATGTGTTTTTCAAAATTGGAAAAAACTGATTCAATTGCATTGTTTTGGGCCGCTGAATTCATTTCTCATTTGGGTTTTGTTTTGGAAAACCAATTCCTAGTTTTTTATTGGGCGTTTCAAATGAATTTCTATTCATAAGCTGAATTTGGTAGATTTTTGACCTTGCTAATCATGCGCGGCCCACATGGTTTTTACCTACATGCGTTAATACCAAATAATATATGTAATAAAATACGGACAATGATCCTCTCCATTTCAAATGAAATAGATACCATGATTTAAAATTGGTATATCTAATTGTGTATATGATTTAAATTTTTTAAAATACGCGCCAACATTGACTTCACATACACGTAAAATGTAACAACTTCAAATCATGACCATAAAATGGATATAATATCAATTTCATTTGAAATGGAGATTCTTATTCCAATAAATACCCAACCCCATGATTTTTACCCGCAAATAATTGATGCAATAAATACCAAATCACAACTGCCATTAATACCAAGAATTGAAAGGCCATAGAAATTTGGACATAGTGTGGATTTAGCAGGAAAAATCCAAGGTCACATTTTGAGTTTTTTACATAATAAATTTCCAACTTGCATATTAATTTATTCAGAAAACAAAAATAAGAACAAATCCTTTTAGAGTTTGCGCCTCTGTTATACTCAAAGAGCTAAGTTTGACCCCTTTAATTTGGTTTCTCTCATAGGTTCTTGCTTGGCGCTGACATCATGGTGTGTGCCTTCTCTGCACTGTCACTGATCTTTGTTTACCTTATGAACTGCTCAAGGTCATACCTCACAAAATATTTCTACCTATTTTTACATGATATGGTAAGCAATTTTGGTGCTTTCCTTTGCTGTATGCAATTGTAACACATGATTGTACGTGAACTGCTATATTTAACTGGATTGACATGCATCGAGTGCAATGCCGCATTGCTACTACTAGTTTTCCACCACCATTAAGTGTGGCCGGCCAACCCTTCAGTTGCTTTGGGGTAGCCGAACTACTCTTACCTGGCACACCCACCCCTTCAGTTACTTTGGGGTAAGCCGAACTACTCTCACCTGGCACACCCACCCCTTTTGGCAAAATGGGTAATTTAGGCAGTTGGGGTGACCGAACCGCTCCTATGGTCGGCCATTAAGGCAGTTTAACCACCCGAAACTAACCAAAGGGGTGGCTGGCCACCCCTAATGATAGTGGCGGTAGATTGATAGTAACGGTGAGGCTGATAAAGAAGAGAGAAATTTTAGTACAATTAATAGTATGAGTAGCTTTTTAATCTCGTATAAATTTACACTACAGGTGATGATGGTTTTGATGATATCTGGATGTGCGGCGGCAACTGGGATTGGTTACATTGGTCGTTTTGGAGAAGAGAAGATAGGTTGGGGAGCCGTGTGTGGACGTGTGGGCAAGTTTTGCAACAGAATGTTGGTATCTGTGGCTTTTTCTTACTCGGCTTTCTTATCCTACTTGGCACTTACCATCATTTCTGCCAGCAAGCTCATGTCTCAAGCTACCGAGTGAAATCACCAGAAGAGAACAAAGACTCAAAAGACTAGGAAGCTGAGAATGATCTGGTTGAAAAGGCCAAGTCGGGGCTTTGGTAACATATGTAGGGAAGGTTCTTTGTTCTTTGTCTTTTTTAAAACAGAAAATAAAGATAATGCAAAGGTTGTCTGCTTCTGCTCCTTTTGTCTCTGTTAACAGAAATCAATTTGAAGAAGTTAAGTTTGATGTCTTATTGTGTTGCATTTTTCCTTTCTTTATCTATTTGAAGAGTTGTATGCACTAGGAAACATTTCTTGTTTCTATTCTGTCATAATGTATTAGCTTTTATAAAAATGTGATGAAGTTTAGTCATAAAACTTTGAATCCAACTACAGAGAGAAATAAGAAGAGGTCATTCAAGTGTTCATTCAGTTTCAATATCATCTTCACTGTCCTTGAGGTGATCTTTCAGAGGCTGGCCCTCAATTTCCCATTTTTCACTATCCCAAGCTGGATCAATTTCGGGTGGTTGATAGTCATCAGGCCTTAATGACAATTGAAAATCTGGTAGGTCAGGCAATGCTTGGAGAGCCCTGCATCACCACAAATTTAGTTATTTGGTATAAAAGCTCAATATTCATCTTTTAGGGAAATGCATCCCGGGGAGGAAATCAAATGAAATTAGATAACAGAGGAGGATTACATAGGAAGACACTTACTTCTCTTGTTCTAAGAGGTAGCCATACATCTGAGACTTCCTTGATGCAACTTCAGGAATTTTCTGATGTAAATGCTTCATAGATCCCCATAGTGGAGGAGCCCTTGCCAAAGAAAAACAAAAGAGGATTGAGCAAAGAAAAAGAAAAAAGTTTTTTCAAGGATAATGTGAAATCCTTGCACTACATGTACAACTAATCAAACGCAACCTGGTCACAGGAGCTGCAAGGGAAAAGCTCAAGCATGCCTTCTTGCTCTCTGACAGAAGTTGTTCTGCGGCAAGAAAGCAGCACACGGCACTAACATGAAAGGATGGTTCATTGCCCTTGTCAAGGATCAGACCATGGTAGTAGTAAGCTGCAGCCTGATGATATAAAATATAGTAGTTAGAATTAGATACACAACATTTACCGAACATGGCCAGTAGAATGAATAATAATGAGAGTTTAGTATTGATTGCAGTAGAAACCTTTGCTTCAAGGAATTTCCATTTGATGAACCAGAGATGCTTCTTTCCACACCCATTATTGGTGTCCATGTCTCCTCCTGACAAGCAGTGATAAGCCTGATCAAACATAGGAGAAACACATTAAACCGTGAGAGGTGCTGTGGTGAAGGTTGATTCATAGACAAAAAGACAAATATTTCTCTGCAAGGAACATGCACACTTCTCAATTAACGTCACTTGAAAAGTTGTCAGAATCTTTTAGGCCCACCTTAAAATTTACTCTTTATAAAATATGGTTTCTAGCATATCATAAAGCATTGTATAAGAGCTTGGTGATGAATTGAACTTTTTTCTTACGCAAGATTACCTGGCTAAAATAGCTCAGCTGTTCACATGCCAACCTTCTCTTCACTGATAAAGTGGCCTTTTGACATTCAACAGCTAAACCAAGCTGAATTTCAGTTCCCTGAATGTGTTATCAAGATCAATGTCTATGAATATCTCTAAACTCAGGTTAGACTTTAGCAATTAGTTTGTGCATTAAATAGCTACTGATAGACCAATGAAAAGATAAAGAAGGGAAAAAAGTACCAAATATATGGATTAACTTCTGTGTGCATGTTGTTGCTGTTTTTCCTTTTTGGGGTAAGTAATAATCGGGGGTCAGCATGCATGTCAGTGTTTTATGCTTGGAAATTTCAAATATTTATAGTATTTTCAATGCCTGTTTTAACTCCATAGACAGAAACGCTTCAAATGATAGAAAAGGAAAGACACTTTGCTTTTTAGTTTCTAAGATTCTTGTGATGCAGTTATCTGATATGAAAACAACCACTGTAGAGAAAGAAATATCATGAACAAGCGATGCAGACCAGATACCAGCAGACTTTGAGTAACAAAATCAAACATCTAAATTTGGTGAACTAGAGTAATGAATACCTGGCCTAGTGCCTGAATGGAAATTGCCTCCAGTACACCATCCTGCAAATCTTCGGGCAACCTTTCCCTGGTTATGTGCATGTGATTTCTTAGTTACACCAATAAAGGTTGATATAAGAGATGTCTAAAGGATTCAAAGTTTTGTAAGCTGTTTACATACTTGATAACTGGTGGTATGCGAACCAAGACATCCCGGACACAAAATTCCAAGTACCCTGCTGCCTTAAGTAACAAATCAACAGCATCCCTCTTGCAATCTGGTGGTAGACATTTAGATGACTATTCATTAGTCAACACATAGACCATTTAGTGAGATTTGGCTCCACAAAGAATTGAAGAACAGACATGAAAGCGGCCGTAAGAATAAGTATAAACCTGAAGATACAACCCTTATACCCGAACCAGAGTGGTCCTTAGGGATCATTAACGAATCTGCCTCTGACAAAGTCAGCGTAGCCATTAGGTGAACAACAGAGAGCAATTCAAACCAGGAGCTGGCTACACACGTTTCCTGCTAATCAAGTTTTGGTCTAGGTTTTACCATACTGGAAACAATCAAAGTTATACACATTAGAATTCGAGAATGAGTTTTCTGATTGTCTTACATGCCGTCCATCTTCTAAATTCTTCCACTTGAATTCTACGAGTCCCTCAATACCATATTCTGTTAGATGGCACATTATCTTCCATTAGAGAGAGAGAGAGAGAGAGAGAGAGAGAGAGAGAGAGGGAGAGATGAATTATGATACCTTTCTTTGTGAGTCCAGTCAAAACAGACAAGTATTCCTCAAGTGTTTGCCGTAGTTCTGGTATAGCTGATCCACCTGCAAGAGCTACAATCTATGCTTAGTAAAAACACTTTCGATAATGATCCATTTGGTAATTGCTGACAGAATTACTGTAAGTACTAAAATTTCTAAAGATCTTTCTGGATTCCAAAAGTTGAAATAAACACTCATCTTAATTAAGCAAAATAGTCCCAGATGATAAAACATCTCCAATTCATTAATTCTATCACCTATTATTCTTTTCCTACATTTCCTTAGTAACCAAACAGAAAATAAAGAGAAAAAAATAGTTCAGCATTAGTACTAAAGCGCATATAAGCCAGACCAGTATCTTCTGCCACCAGCACAATCTGATTCCGGATGCAAGACAACCTATCGGCAAGATCTTTGGGAATTAGCCCTCTAAGCGGCCTTTGAAGATTACATTGTACCGGAATTCGCATTGAGGGAATGAAAACAACGACTTCGGGGACACTCAGCTTCTTCTTCTTCTTCCTTCCAACAGCGTACATAGAAGAAGTGCAACCCATTTTTCTTGGTGGGGATTTGTTCCAAACATAACATCCTACAAAAAAAGCACCAATATGCATCCAACTCGATATTTTAGCTCCAGTAGAGGGAAAGAACTTTTAAGACAATGAGATAACCAGGCATAACTGAGGCATCCAACACCAAAGCTATGCTAAAGATCAGCTCTAGTGAAGAGGGTAGGAAATTAATAGAGAAAGAAAAATTAGTTGGGGGTGGATTGGAAGGTAAAAGATTGGATAAAATCATTCACTGATAGCGGTGGAAGCAGATGGGACAATTAAAAAAGGAGAAGATTCATATCCAATATTAATAAAAAGCCAGCACTGAAAGGATAACAGAAAACAACTACAAGTTGATAGGTGCACTGCATATTCAATAATGAAAACCCAGTACCAAAAGAAAAACAGAACAAGTACAAGTTGATAAATAAGCAAGAAGAAAGAGAGAGTTCAGAGCAACTGAGCATAATATTATATAAAAATATATATATATATATATACATATATAAAAGAGACAAACTTGAAATGACTTACTGTTGACACAGAGCAGGTAGGCGTGACAGAGCTATTTGAAGGCTTGAAGCTTCCAGCAGGGTGCAGTGGACATGGCTAGTCTCTTGTTAATATGGCCATCTCAGAGAGAGAGAGAGAGAGAGAGAGAATCTGGGAATAGGAAGCTCAGAGATCGAGACATATCTCACATGGCGGAGACGTAGAAGTCTCGCGTTGTTAAAGGAGCCCGTTGAAAATCTGTAGAAATATGAGTACGTAAATAGTTGTTTATTCCATCTGGAGGAGAGTCATCGTTATATGAGTTCGTTGTGTTCGATCCACTGGTTGAGTCACCTGGTCCTAAATCTTAGCTACCGAGCGAATCTCAAATTTTTTTTTTTTTTTTAAAAAAATCAAGCTCTTTTTTACATCAAAATAGCGTAAAAAATTGCTATATATTAAAGATATAATATGTTAATAATAAAATTAAAAAAAAATCATTTCAAAATGTGTTTTTCTTACACTTTATATCGTATAGAAGCTTTAAGCAAAGTACTATCTTTCAATTTAGTAAAATTGAAAAGTCTTGGCAAAAGTGAAAAAATAAAAAAAATAATAATCTTTTGGAATTTTTTTTTTTCATTGTTAAGATGTTATATCTTTAATATGTAGAATTTTTTACGTCATTTTGTTACAAAAAAAATTAAAAAAAAGAGAAGGGTTTGATTTCAAAGAAATATCAATTTTTTTTAAAAAAATTGTATGGAATCTTGATCCGCTACTAAGCACGTGCCTTTCGTGTCACTAGCGGGGGCAATTTTTGTGGGCCATGGGTGCCCGACATTTTTATTCTAATTTTTACCATAATCGGATAGTCTATTTTGTCATGACCGTTAATTAAATTTAATTATTTAGTAACAATGTGATAAATGTAATTTAGATTTATAAATTGGCTTGACATCTATATTATGTTTGCACACAATTAAATTTAATTATTTAATAAGTGACAAGTAAATATCACGTGGATCGTAAAATTTGTAAATACCATGATTTTGGGCATCTCTTTAGTAAAATTTGCATTAAAAATTGTAATAATTGGTGAGCCAACCTATTTTCTCCCAAGAAAGATCTCAGCCCTTGATTTGCCCCCAAATCACTTTTTTGGACTTAGACTCTTAGCTTGGACTTTACTCTTATGATCTCTTATAATTGGCCAATTGGGAGATGATTTGACAAAATCTTGGAAAAGTGATTCAGATTTAATTTTATATTATGTCCATATCACATTCTTCTGATTGTTATCCAAGGACGGGCCGGGATCCGGGCTACATATATGGTGATTTAACAAGTATTTGAACAATTTGAGCCCCATTTGTTTGAATTATTTTATGCAATGGACAGCCTCATTTTATGGAATTTAATTTGAATCCATCATTCGAAATAGATTTAATGGTTCATATTTGCATGCATGCTTCAAAATAGTTTTGTACAACAGAGATTGACAAAAGTCTTCTTATGTTGATCTATATTTATTTTCATTATATATAGAATATAAACTAGAAAAACTATCTGCAAAATAAAATTAGGTAACATGGAGGGTCAATTAAATATATAAACAGGAAGTTTCAGAGTCTATCCATGGATCTGCCTGATTCTGCCATCAACCTCGCCAATGTTCATAAAACATCTACCGACCACCATCCATGATGCATTATATATGGTACCAAAAATGAGCCACCTTCCCATGTGTCACGTTACCATGGGCAGATTACAGGCTGTTCATAAATGATATATATCCAATGTTCTTAATGATGGCACTCCACCAATTGAATTGTCTTTATTTATTTATTTATTTTTCTTATAACCCAATAAAATAGGCTTTCCATTTCCAGTTGTGAGATTTTGTCAAAGGAGGAGTTCATATAAATTGTACGTTGGGATTATTTAAAATTAATTTTTTTATGTAGTGATCATACCCTGGGCAGTCAAGCGTATATGGGCTTAGCAAGGGTTGGGTAAACCAATACACCATTAACCAATAGCAAAAGATAGATATATGCAGTTACAATTGACCTAACAATCCATGAGTACTACTACCAAACAAGACTCTTATCTTTATGGCCGGTGACCTTACTTCTTTTGAAGTTTGTTGCAAATTGAACAATATCCAATGTGGGTACGTTGCAAATAATTCTCAAGCTCCAGGGCATATATATGTGTCAAATTCAAGCTTGTTGATAAAGAAGAGAAAGTCTAACATGAAAGAGAAGAGCCTGTCAGTTTAGCCAAAGTCATGACTTGCATGGGAACCAAATAAGGTTTTTAGACAATCTCAATCACTTCAACTTTAACCTCTTGCAAGTACCAAGCAAGTCATGATCCTTGGCTACCAAACAAGACTCTTATCTTCATGTTAGACCATACTTCCTTGTAAGCTTGTACTGTAAGGTGAACAGTCTCCACTGTAGGGTGCCAATAAAACTCTGACTCTAGGATATATAATGTTTCAAAAGCTTTTTGGCGAAGAAGAGAAGACCCAACATGAAAGAGAAGAGCCTGCATGTCAGTTTAGCCAAGATGACTTGCATGAAAACCAAATAAGGTTTCTAAACAATATCAATCACTTGGACCTTTTGCAAGTAACAGACAAGTCATTCTTGGCTATCAAACAAAACTCTTATATATCTTCATGCTAGATCTCTCTTCCTCTTAATTAGCTTTGGCTATGAACTGAACAATCCCCATAAAAATAATACTCCTAATCAATGGTATATAATATTTGAAAAAGCTTGTTGGTGAAGAAGAGAAGGTCTAACATGAGTGAAAAAAGCTTGTCTGTTAAGCCAGAATGACCTGCCTGAAAATCCAACAAGGTTAGTTTCTAGACAATGCCAAACGTTTTAACCCCTTGCAAGTAAAGAAGGCAAGTCATTCTTGGCTATCAAACAAAACTTTAATCTTCATGTTAGACCTCACTTCTTCTCAAGTAGTGTTCCTGCTCTAATGAGAAGTCTTGGAGTTTGTATTTATAGGCAGTGAAAGAATTAATGAGACTAGATTCGGGTCGCAAGCTTTCTAGCTTGTGTCACGAGATCAAATGCATCATCTTGCTGCCCATAAATGGAATATATTCTTTTTCAGTTGAGGGGACCCTAAACAACGTATATTATCTTCATGATTCATGAATACCTCAATTAAAATCAGCCACTAGTCACATGTACATGGCTCTCCTTGATCAAGCTAGCTAGCCACTTGTAGTGAACAAATGTTTTTTTGTTAAAATTAGACTTATGCTTTTTGCCAAGTAAGAAATTAAATATTCCAGATTCCGTGTGAGTTTGATAGCGGAGTTATCTCTGCTCTCATCCTCATGAACTGCCATGCATATATGGGGCTCTCTGACCTCCTGATCTTTTGGAGATGCCATGCATGATGATGAAAATAGACGTGTTTGACGAATTTGAATTTTGACTAAAGTTGGAGGTAAGACTTTGGTGATAGCAAGAGCTTACAACTTACAAATATCTTTTAGTCCAACCCCTTTTTTAATTCCAATCTCTGGGGAACATGATTCTATTGCCAACGTCAATCCAAATTGGATGCCTCCACCTAAAAATAGCCCTACGCGTTTGCTTTTCTTCTTATTCACTTTATGTTTAATTTGAGGAATGATCGATAGAGCATCTCTTGATTTTTTTTTTTTTTTTTTTTAAGTGTACATCTGAAATGATATAGATTATTTATATCTTTTTGAATGGCATAGATGAAATTTTTAAATCAAAAAAATTACATCTAGTTATGTCATTCTAGATGTATACCAGAAAAAACACCAAGAGGTGCTCTAGCATGCTTCTTGTGTTTTAGGCTCTCACATTATGGATGTTAACTTGACTATCGACCTTTATATATATAAAAATTAAGCCTTAATCAATGTCAAGAATTTCAACAAAGCGTGTACGTAATTGAAGATCTTGTCCTCGTCGTTTTCACTAAACTTCTGATTTATGCTTTTTTTCCCAGAAAAATAAAGTAATGCTTGTATAGATCAATTAAGTCTCAACACGGAGTATTAACCGGCTAAGTTTGTTAACCTTTAAATTTCAAAGGCGGTAAGGTAACATATTTCAGACAATTCACGTCGCTTATTTCACTGTTCACGTCGTGTTTTAAGAGAAGCGAAACAGTGAATTTTTTGTAATACAAGTAATAATATAAGAAAATATAATTTACGGAATCATAAGGTCAAACATTAAATTATATAATAATAAAACTTAAATAATCAAGTGATTTTCCATCTGTGCATGCCCTACGAAACTTATTTGATTAAAACATCTTAACATAATAAAATTAATAAACATGGGATTAATGCAGATGCCCCAATAGCCTAAATCATCCCGGTGGGACAAAGCCTAGAAGGAAATGAGTTTTAGCAATGTTGTTTAGTAGCTAGATGGTTAATTATAAGACTAACATATAAAATTATCATTTGATCCAAAAGTTTAAGTTGATAGAAAGACATAAATTTAATTACTTAATCAATACTTTAACACTTTTTTTCACATATAGCTCAAATTCCATTTTAGTAAAGGATGCCCAACATGTAGAATATTTTTTAAAATTGGAGCTAAATGAAAAAGAGAGCCCCTTCTATACAGTCTTGACAGAAAACAAGAGTTTTTTGCCCACTAATAAGCACTTGACACGTCAGTTTAGCACACCAAAGCAATATAGGGTGAAAACACCCAATCAAGTCAAATTCATGAAAAAAAAAAAAACGAACAAAAAACTCAAGCAACCAAGACCGCAACCGGCTGAAACCCCACCCCCAGCCCAACCCGCCACGCTGCCACCACAACCACAATCGCCACCAATGAGCCGGTAGTCAAAGTCGACCTGGGCCGATGATGAGTGACAGCCCGGACAAAAGGGTTGGCCCGAAGGCCACTCTCAGACTCCGGGGTGGCGGCGTGGCTGCCCTATGGATCGGGGGTAGCCGTGCGGCCACCTTCCAGTTGCCGGGGGTGGCCGCGCAGCCAACCCTAAATGGCCCGAAGACCACACTAGGCCCCAGGGGTAACTGCGCGACCGCCCCATGGACCAAGGGTAGCCACGTGGCCATCTCTCAGTGGCCTGGGGTGGCCACGCTGCCACTCCCAGCCTCCACGGGGCCGCGGGCTGGGTAGTGGCCACGCGGCCCCGTGGAGGCGGCTTTCCAGCCTGAGCAGTGCCACGATGGGGCTGCAGGTTTGGGCGATGGATTGTGATTTTTTCTTCAGGCTGGATCATGATTTTCTTGAGCGGTGGGAGGTTTTTTTTTTTAGAAGGGTAAAATGGAGAGTTGCAAGAGAGATCTAGTAAATCAGCAGCATTTCATTTTTTGAGTTTTAGCTGACGTGTCGATTTCTTATTGGTGGGCCAAAAACATTCCTTTCTGCCACGGCCGGACATAAGTTATACTCAATGAAAAATACAGAGTTCGAGAACTCAAGACCTTGACCTGCATTAATATTATGTTAAATCATCACTTGTTTCAAAAGCTAGCTAATTAAACTGTTAGGAATAAGTAAATTTAATTACTTAATCAATAATTTAAGAGTCCAAAGCTCTCATACAGTCCCCTCTTCCTTTCTCTCTCCCATATTAGACTTGATGATTCATTGATTTGATCTCCAACGAAAAACAATGTTCAAAAGGCTATGGAATAAGGCACCGATCGAGCACGAAACAAGCTGAGAAAAAACAAGGATTGGTCTGAAGCAATCCCTGTATATTTGTGAATGAAGCTAGCTAGTCTTTCTCTTTCGATCTTATAAAATAATTCGGTGAACCAAGTTGAGCTCGATGATGCAAATCCTTTCAAGGATCGAGCTTAAGGTCTGCCATATCAGTAGAGTACATTTGTTCGATCAGTACAAGTAGATTGACCAAGGAGCTAGCCATGTGACTAGTGGCAGATTGAGGTCTTCGTGATCAGTTTTCTGCGAGTGGAAATTCTTTCTCCACTGTTGAGCTGAAAGCACATGAAGATAATGTACATTAATTAGGGTCCCCTCAACATGCAGATAAGGAATATATTCCATTTATGGGCAGCAAAATGATGCATGCACTTGACGAGAAGAAAAACTATACGGCAAAACTTGCTACCGGAATCTACTCTCAATTCTTTCGCCGCCTATAAGTAGAAACTCCAAGATTTCCCTTTAGAGCAGGAATACTTGAGAAGAAGTGAGGTCTAACATGAAGATTAAAGTTTTGTTTGATAGCCAAGAATGTCTTGCCTCCTTTACTTGCAAGAGGTTATAAAGTTTGGTATTGTGATCTAGAAACTAACCTTGTTGGATTTCCTGCAGGCAGGTCATTCTGGCTTAACTGACAAGCTTTTTTCTTTCATGTTAGACTTCTCTTCTTCACCAACAAGCTTTTCAAATATTATGTATCATTGATTAGGAGTATTATTTTTATAGGGATTGTTCAGTTCACAGCCAAAGCTAATTAAGAGAAAGAGGATCTAACATGAAGATAAGAGTTTTGTTTGGTAACCAAGAATGACTTGTCTGCTACTTACAAGAGGTTAAAATGATTGGTATTGTTTGAAAACCTTATTTGGTTTTCATACAAGTTATTTTGGCTAAACTGACAAGCTCTTTTCTTTCATGCTAGGTTTTATTTTCTTTACCAACAAGCTTTTAAAAAACACACACACACACACACACATATATATATATATATATGTTGAGAGATATATTGCGAGATTCTTCAATTTGTGTTACAAGCTTAAGCGTGAGTGATGTCTGACATGAAGATAAGAATCTCGTTTGGTAGCTAAGGATGACTTATCTGCTACTTGCAAAAGGTCAAAGTGATTAATATTGTTTACAAATCTTATTTGGTTTTCACGCAAGTCATCATGGCTAAACTAACAAAGCTCTTCTCTTTCATGTCAGGTCTTCTCTTCTTCACCAAAAAGCTTTTGATACCTTATATATATGTACGTCATGGAGCCAAAGTTTTATTGGCACCCTATAGTGGAGACCGTTTACTTGACAGTACAAGTTTACGAGGAAGTAAGGTCTAACATGAAGATAAGAGTCTTGTTTGGTAGCCATGGATCATGACTTGCAAGGTACTTGCAAGAGGTTAAAGTTGAAGTGATTAATATTGTCTAGAAACCTTATTTAGTTCCCATGCAATTAAGTCACCTTGGCTAAACTGACAGGCTCTTCTCTTTCATGCGCTATATCTTCTCTTCTTTATCAACAAGCTTCTGTTTGGCACATTAAAAGTCTTGGAGCTAGAGAACTGTTTTGCACCCTGCATGCATTAGAGATTGTTAACCCTGGAAAAGGATTTACCATCGACCTCACGTACGTGTGCCCCCTGCCTCTCTTGGGTTACTCTACAACTGCTGGACTTGGCCGGTGTAGAAGAGAGTGAGATTTGTTTAGATCGGAGGAGGACTGAAGCAAGTGAGAAGCCAGAGCCAACAAAGCGATCTCTTGCCAAAGTACTGTTATTTGTTGATGATTTTAATCTTGACGAGCTTCCCATCAACGTTGATAAGGAAGTTAATTAATTTCTTAGGCAGTTTGAAACTTTTCTCCTTCCCTTTTTTAAGCATTCGGGTTGTAATAGTTTCCTAATTACTCGCTATTGTTCATTCATGTTTTTTTGTGAAGTGGGGCAGTCCTACAAACATCCTAGCACAACCAAACAATGTTGGATAAACCTAAAAACTATAAGGAATAGGCCAAAATATTAGCCCAACCCATTGGATTTTTGACTCACAAGCCAAGAGAGGGGTCGCATCATATGACGGTTTGAAAGGGTCGTAGTGTTGGAATTGCCTGAGATGGCATCTATTGCAGTAGCAAGTCACCTTTAAAACGATAACAGGAAGAGAATTGAAAGAAAACAATAACCTAAAAGAAATAGAAGATAAAGTGCGGAAATAATAAAAAGAGACGAGAGGATTTTTACGTGGTTCAGTCTATGACCTACATCCACATGATAAAATTCAAATGGCTACATTTTTGCTTTTATTCCTTAATTGATTTACAATATAGAATACTCTTATTTATAGAAGAATTGAGATAGGTAAAAATGATAATCAATTTTGATTGATTTGATTACCATCAAAACTAATTACAATCACCATTATAAAAGGAAAGTACCGTATAATACATTTCTTTTTAATATAGAAAATATATTTAAGGGAAATACCATACAATATCAATATAATATATTTATTATATTATTAAGAAATATATTCTTCTAACATCCCTTACAAACTCAAAGTGGAAAATTCTGAAATCTTGAATTTGATTTTTTTTTTTTTTTTTTTCATCTTCCTTCTTCTTTTTCTTCTTCTCCGTCCTTCCTTTTTCCTCCTTAATTCCTTCTTCTTCTTCTTCGAGCCAACTGTGGGCTAAATGAGCCTAGGTAGCGAGATTTCGGGTAGTACTTCAAAGGCTAAACGCATAATGAGCCATTTATGGGCCAAAGAAATGGGTCATCTATGGGCTAAAGAAAAGGAGCCAACTGTGGGCTGAAATAGGTATGAGTTTTGGGGAGTACCTCAAATGCCAAAAGAAATGTGGGCAATTTGACCTTTTTTAATTTTTGATTTTTTGAATATGGTAGGACCCAAATCATCATCTTCTTCTTCTTTTTCTTCTTCTTCTTCTTCTTCTTGGTTGGATAGGACCCAAATCTCATTATTATTATTCTTCTTCTTCTTTTGTCTCCTTGTTCCTCCTCTGGGTCGAGTATAACCCGAATCTTCTTATTCTTTTTTTTCTTTTCTATTTTTTTTTTAAAAAAAAAAAAGACATATCACAACATGCAGGAATAAGAGAAAATCAAGGGTTCCTTCTTCTTCATTTCTTCCTCTTTTCTCTCTCTCTCTCTCTCTCTCTCTCTCTCTCTCTCTATATATATATATATATATATATATATATATATATTTTAATAGAAAAACAAGGGACTTGCAAGATCAAAGCTAGAAAGACCTGAAAACAGCCATGAGAGGTGGCTGGGAGAGGCGGAACTCGGAGCTGTGCTGTGGACGAGTCGATTGATGGTGGATGGATCTGCAGTGGACGGTGGCTGAGATGGCGCGGTCTTGTATGGCGGCAGACTGACGGAGAAGATAGGCTTGGTGGAACTGAACCTGCTACGAAGGTGCCAGTATCATCATGCATGTACCATAGTGATCTCTTTTCTTTTCTTTTTCTTTTTTTCTTTTTTTTTTTTCTCTCTTTTTCTTGCCTCTTTTATTTTTTTTCGTAAAAGAGATACAGAGAAATCATCACACCCTTTTCCTTTTTCTTTTTTTTCAAAACAAAAGAAGACAATTGTATTTCTGAAGCACGAAGAACAAAGCTCGAACTGGCCTGTAGAGAGACATCTTCTCGTATCGCGGTAGAGGCAACGGCCAACGGGTGCTGGCGTGATATGAAGGCGTCGGCGGCACTGAGGGCAGATCCGAATTCTGAGAGCGCAAATAGTCTTCTATTCTTTTCTCTCTCTTCTTCTTCTTCTTTCTTTTTCCTTTTTTTTTTCGATCATGAAACACACCTAGTGTGACAACAACGTCAACAACTTTTCTGGGCTATGAAACAAGAGGATTTGTGCGCAGATGGAACAAAACCAACCAATACTGGGGAATGAAACGAACGAGATCCAAAAAAACAGACACTTTTTTTTTTCCTTTCAATATAAAAAATATATTCAAGAAAAATACCGTACAATATCAATATATTCTTCTACCAAGAATCACTGATGATGGCTGAACCAAAGCTACCAAAGAGAAGCATCATTGTGGTATCCGGCAAAGTGATAGACATCACAACTTGATCTGAAAGTGGATATGGAGTACTCCATAGACAAAAGGAGGATACTAACTATAGAGTTCCAATGAATAAGGAGAGAGGGGAAGGCTGGGCAATGGCATTAAACTTTTGGTCTTTATAATATCCTAGAGATAAAAATTTTGACCAATTAGTAAATATTTGAGACTGAAATTTAGGTTCGTTTAGGTTTGCGATTTTAAAAAGTGCAATTTCAAAAATAGATTTTAGAATGTGGGAATTGAAAAAGTAATTTTTAAAAAAGCAATTAAGCGTGTGACAAAATCGTTGTTTGGCCTTTAAAATCTCAGATTAACCGTTAAAATTCTATGTTTTAAAAAAAAACACCAATTTACCTATTATTTGAAAAAGCAAATTTTTGCGTTTTCAAATTGTAATTTTTTAAAAACTTAATTCTCAAAAGTTTCATTTTCTATTATTTGGTTTAAAATCACAATTTTTGTCTACGAAATCGCAATTCTAAACAGACCCTTAGTGTTGTGTTCTTATTCTTCTTTAATACTTGTCTAAAATAGCTTTTCTCATTAATTTTTTATTTAGATTTACTAATTGCAAGTAAACTTGATAATTTACCGCATGCATGCAACTGTCTTGCGTAATGTTAGTGCATCATGCTCATCACCGTGTCTCGAGTATTGATTTACACTTAATTACTATTAATTCACGTTTCTACAAGAATAACTAATTTAACCTCTTTGAACTACAGGGAAAATCTAATTAAGTACTCATCGCAGCCAAGTACGGAATTTTATGGTCAGTCAGGCCAGTGTGAACCGCAATTCTTTTTGGATAAAATACTCCAGCTTTGATTGGATTTGAATTTGAGCAAAAATATAGACTTTCTTCATTTTTTTATTTTTTTTTTTTAAATTACACTTCAATATGTACGAAGGATTTCATTAAAAATAAAAAATAATAACGACTCCGTCCTCGTTATTTTTGATAAAAGCTACAACGGATGCTTTTTTTAGAATAGAAAACTAAAGTGTATTGTGTATAGGGAATAGAAGTTACAGGGAAGGGCGAAACCAATGGGACCAGGGGGCTATGGAACTATGACCTCGTTTTGAGTTTTTATTTTTATTTTTGAAATATTTATATATAATTAAAAAAAAAAATTGCCTAAAACTTAAGCTTCATTCCTATTAAAAGTAGACTTAACTCCTCGTTCATACTTTGTTCTCATGAGAAATTATAGTTCCTTCTCTAAGTATAGGTACAAGCAATTAGGAGCAGAAAAAAGGTTATTAAAATTTTATGAACCAATCATTTTAGATTATTTTGGCAATCTCATCATTATCCTCTATATGAACCTCTATATGAATCAATGATGAATTGGACTAAAGGGTATGGCTACAAGGGAGATGTGAGTAGTTTTTAAAATATGACCACAACCCGCATATTTTTAATAAGAGTAATGCCTATATTTTTATTTTACAATATTAACGTAACTGTTCCAACTAGTCATTTGATTAGTCTTTATTGAAAAAAAAAAAAAAAACACACACACACACATTTAAGGAATGATTAAGACCTCTGCCTAAACATTGTAGGATAAAAATGTAATATATGATATTACTCCTCTAATAGAACTCAAAAGAATTTGAGATATTTAACCATGTTTCTTTTAGGTGGGATTGATGGGGAAATTCGTAGAAAGCATTTTGTCACTAGGTGCTTCTAGGATACCCAAGTTTAACATGGCTTGGCCTAATAGGATCCTATCGATTTTACTAGAAATAGAGAAAATTTATTTAAAAATTAAGATTTTATTTTATTACATTTAATAGTGTACTTGATATTACATCATTTAAATTTTAAATGACGTGACAATATATGCATTATTACATAAGTGAAATTTAATCTAGATCATAAGATGGATAATCTTCATTTTCACTTGAAATTGAGAGGATTCTGAATAGAATGCAAGGGGTAATAATGAGTGTACTTTATCCTCTCAATTTCAAGTGAAATGGAGATGAGGCATTTTATAGTTAAAATTTAACGTTATTGCATCTAACAGTGTAAATAATATGTTTTTGAATGATGTGCCAACATATTTATCATGTGGTATTATTATATCGTTAGATATAACAACGTTAAATCCTGACTATAGAATGACTCATCTTCACTTTATTTAAAATAGAGAGAATCCTATTTCTTGATATTTATGGCTTATCCAAAAAGAATAAGGATCTTTTCTATTTCATTTGAAATTGATAATATATATTTTATAGTCAATATTTAAAGTTGATTTATCCAACAAAATACATGATACCAAATTATTTAAATTAAAGAAGAAGAAGAAAAAAAAAGGTGTCAAAATAATTTGAGACGGAGAGAATCCTTTTCCACCCCAAAACACCTCAATTGACGCGTGGAGATGATTATGAGTATATATTGAAGATGGTTTGATTGATACATATAAACTACCTTAGCTTCTCATAAGTTTAATGGCTTAAAAAACCTCGTAATTTCTGTATTGTCGGAAGGCCTATTAAGAGTCAAATGGATGGAGATCCGATGCAAAACTATGCAATACCTTTTATTTGACATAAATAATGCAAATTGTGATAACAAATAAAAAAAAATTGGTGACTATTTGGGGCCGAACCACCACCCAAAAAAGGGTAGTTTGGATGCTCTTGGTCCTTCAAGTGTTTGGGGTAGCTTGATCGCCCATTTTGCCAGGTTTGGAGATGATCGAAGTTTGAGTCTCCCAAAAGGCTTATGGATTGTTCGGGTATCCCTTCTGACCAAATATAAATATGGGATAAGTAAATGACCCCATGACCTGTAAGGTAACCAATCAGTAACCGCAAAAGCTTTTTTTTTTTTTTTTTGTGTTTTTAGGTCATCCGGTGCATAGTCGAAACTCAATCCAAGTCAAATAGCCCAATTCACATTATTTTGGAAATGTTTACATAATGCACTTTTTTTGGGCTTGAAAAAAGAAAAAGAAAAAAGAAAAAAGACCTTCATTATCATTTATTTTCATGTCCTGCTCAAAAGTTTCAGGATGTTTCATAACCTCGAAACATATATTGAGTAACGAGTTATTAAACAGGGCCAGTCTTAATATAAAACTGACACTAGACCCCAACTCGGTACGAGGCCCAGTAGTTCTAGTTATACTTGGTCTTCTACACCGCCCTGTCCGAAACAAAATTCTCCGTCTCTTCCCGGAACCCCCAACAACCTCCACAATTCCCAATCGTATCCCCCAACCCAACCAACGATGGCTCGGCCAGCTCTGATCTTGGGTGTGGTGGCTCTGTTGCTGGTCTCGTGCGCGCTGGGCAGCTCAGTCGACATGCCCTTCATCTTGGCTAACAAGAAGGCCTCGCTCACAAGGCTCAAGTCCGGTGCCGAACGCGTCTCCGTCTCCATCGACATCTACAACCAAGGATCCTCGTACGTTTATTCCCAATCGATTTTGCAATCTCCGATTTAATTTTTTGTGTACTTTTAAATCTTTTCAGATCTGGGTTTTTTGTGTGTGTTTTCTATGTATAGATCCAAAGTATATGTTTGCATGCGTTGTTTGATTGGTCTTATAATACAAATGTTAGTTGAAAATTCTCGATCTGATTGTATTTTTTTTTTTTGTTGGTTTCGTTTGGTTGCTTAGAAAATGAATCCAAGCAGAGCAATGGAATTAAAATTTGAATCCTAATTCTTTTCATGGTCGTATGAAATACATCGTGATTGTGTTTTTTTCTTATACCTTGTTCTTCTTCAATTTGATTAAGCGCCATTACCTATGAGCTCAATGAGAGAGAGAGAGGGCTGATTGTTTGGTGGAACCGAGATGTAGTGTGTGGGTGAAATGTAGAGGAAGCGTAGGGATTGTATTGTAGTCTGTGTTAATTGGTTGGTTTGGAAATGGTTGTAGAGGGATGGAGTAGAAGCTTATGGTTAGGAATTGGTATATGAAAGGAAGTACGGGTGCTGGAAGTTAAGGTTGTGAGAATCAAACTCTTTTTGGTATGCTTAATGAACGTACCGAATTTCTCTTCTATGTGGAAGTGCACAATTTGATGGAAAGTTGGTTGATGGATGGAATCAAGCGGTAATGTTGCAGGGATTCAGTTTGAATTCCAACCCCACCCCCCAGAAAAAAAAAAAAAAAAAAAAAAAGAAAAGAAGAAGAAGAAGGAATTATAGGATTGCCCTCATTAATTTTGGAATTCTTTTTGAATTTACATCCATCCAGTTTGAATCTTTGTGTCCTTTTCAACGATGTATTAACTTATAACTTAGCATTTTGTGTACTTTATAAGTGTCTTCTGATTTATATGTTGTGTCCTTATATTAGCTTCTTCAGCTTTAAATCATTGTTTTTTTATTCTATTTGTTTTCCAGCACCGCATATGATGTAAGTCTTACAGACGATAGCTGGTCTCAAGATGTGTTTGATATTGTCAGTGGTAACACTTCAATTTCATGGGAAAGGCTTGATGCGTAAGTGAAGCCTTTAGTATACGTGTGTGTGTGTGTGTGTGTGTGTGTGTGTATTTACATATTTTCATTTGGTGACTTCCAATTATGTGGTTTGCAGTGGTGGTCTTCTAACCCACTCTTTTGAGTTGGATGCCAAAGCAAAAGGATTGTTCTATGGTGCCCCAGCTGTCATTACATTCCGCATTCCCACAAAGGCGGCTCTTCAGGTCTGCATCTGCATGTTCAGTTCTCTTTTTTTTTTTTTTCTTTTTCGGGGGGTGGGGGGGTGATTGATTTTTGATTTTCTGACTATCACTTATTTTAGGAGGCATTCTCGACTCCAATCTTGCCTTTAGATGTCCTTGCAGATAGACCTCCTGAGAAGAAGTTTTTGTGGGTAAGTTTCTCCTAGAAATATTAGTTACATTCAGCGTTCTGATTTTAGAATACCTTTGCCTTTGTTAACTAAATCATTCCTTTGTTTTTGCCGGCATTTATATACACTTGGGGCCACATTTTTGCAGGCTAAGGTACAACTCATTCCTTTTATCGTTCCAACTGTCTAGATTTTGATAGTTATTCGAACATGCATCTGGATATTCTAAAGTAAAATGCATTATTTATTGTGTGATGGTCTGCATTGCATCTGGTGGATATCTTGCCCCCATATCTTGGGGCATTATAACCTTTCTTGACTATCACGGATAATGCAGACACTTGCTAACTTACAAGGAACTTTAGAGGTTAATGAATTAGTGTGTTGATCTCTAAATGTGGGTGACTGATGCAGTGCTCCCTTGTGTCCTGTTCCTGTACGCCATGTCCTATTTTAGGACATGTGTCTGCATCCGGTCCTGTCCTGTTTGCGTAGAACAGGACAGAAGCTGATCCTTCCTCGTATTACTTGCATTACTCTTCTTTGGACTTGCAGAATTTGCTAGAATTTACATTGTTTTTTCTCTCACACACAAATTTCAAAATTTTCACTTGCAGAGGTTGCTGGCAAAATATGGTTCTCTAATTTCTGTGATATCCATTATCGTCCTGTTTGTGTACCTGGTCAGTACTCCATCGAAATCCGGTGGTGCCAAAGGAAGCAAGAAGAAGCGCTAAATGAGAGGTTACATTTTAATGAATAGCTCTTGAGACTCGGGCATGCCCCCTCTGTTGCCATTTTGTCTTTTTTGCCTTTCTTTTCCTTTTCCTTCTTTTTGCCGCTGAGTTAGGACGTTTGTTGGGAACTTCTTAATGAACTAGAATGTGCAACATATAGCTAATGCAGAAGACGAAGTATTTAACTTTTTTCACAAGGACTGCAGATGCGTAGCGATCATGGTCCTTAGGGTTTTGTTTTGTTTATCATCCCAGCATGATTTCCATTGGGCGTGCTCGCTGTCACCAGCACTACGTTCTAGCTAGCATCCTCTGCTTACAAATTAGATAATCATGTTCCGTAGCATAAGCAAAATAGTGGTACGGCCCAAAGATAGTTGGATTTTACCAAAGAAAAATGATTCTTTTACGATCCTTTTGCAAAACTTTCCTACAACCAATACATTAGTGGGATCTATGCATGGGTCTCACCAATGTGTTCCGGTTGTATAAAAATTGTGTGAAAGGGGGATTGTACAAGAATCACTCCCCTCTTACTAAATTGTTAAAACCACGCTGAATTTTGCACTTTCACATTGGAATAGTGCTCCATTTCAAAGGGATAGAAACTATCCATTTTGATCATGGTTAAAAGTTGGTGTATTAATTTAACGGTATACATGAAGTCAATGTTGACACGTTTTTCAATTAATATGAAATCATGTTTCAATCCTAATCATAAAATGGGTACTATCCATTTAATTTGAAATTGAGGGGATCATTGTCCTTGTTCATTTCACATTTAATGCATTTAGATGGAGAAAAATTTGAAAACTAGAACATCATAGTTCTTGGTGACACCAAAAAGGTGGTGTGATAAGATTAACAGGGTTGTTAAATTATTACTTATTTCAAAAGTTTAAACTGATAGAAATTGATGTATTTAATTTTTTTAATTTATATTCTAACATGTCTCTTTATATTTGGGCTCAAATTCTCTCTTGATTCTTAATAAGTAAGGTTTAATACATGAAATATTTAATTGAAATGAGAGGTGAATGATGGAAACAAGACTTGAACTGTGGGCTCAAAACTCTCTACGAGTGATTTAATCATTTATTTTTTTGGATGAATAATTGATTTAATCTTTTAATTAATGTTCTAATACTTTTTCTCATGTCTGGGCTTAATATCTCCCTTAATAAGCAAGTTTTAACATGTAAATTGATAGAGATAGAATTTGAACTGAGAACTTTTATTCTAATACCATGTTAAATGACTTAGCTTTTGAAATAAGTCATGTGAAAGGAAATAACTTCAATCGTAGTGGCAAAAACCAACATTTTGCCCTCCAATGAAAGATTGACACCTCAACATTAAACAAGAAAAATAAATATTAACAAAACCTAGCAAAAAAATTAGATCTAAACCCTCCTCTAAACCCAGCTCAGAAGTCGCTGCACTGCTTCACGCCAGAATTGGGGTGGCTGCCACCGGGCCGTGTGGCCGCCCCATGGACAAGGGGTAGCCTCGCGGCACCACCCAGTAGCATCTAGGGTTGGCCCGAAGGCCACCCCTGGGCACTGGGGAGTGGTCGCGCAGCTACCCCTAGTGGCCGGGGGTGGTGATTCTGGCGAAATCTAGAAATGGGGATGGAGATTCTGGCGACATCTGCATGTTTCCGACGAAATCTGAAAATTTTCCAACTCTTGGAGGCGGCGTCTAGCATGGAGCAATGGCGGCGGTGACGACAGCGGAGGCGATGAATGGCGTCTGGGTGGACGGTGGTTAAGTTTTTTTTTTTCAGACTAAAAATGTATAAAAAGAGATTAGATTTAGTGTTTTGCAAGTAATTATTTTTCTTGTTATAGGTTGATATATCAGTCTCTTATTAGTGGGCATAAAACCCATGCTTTCTGCCCTAACCGAACAAAAGGGCTCTCCATGTGAAATGGTCTTTGAAGCATTGCTGATGGCTTTGTGCTGAAAATTCTTCCCCTCAATAATATAATTTAGATATGCTAACAGTCCGGTTTAGGAATTTTTAACGAAAAAGAAAATAAGCCATGAAAATGGAGCCTTATCCTTAATGGAAAAAGATTACAATCTACAGAATCAATGCTATTGTATTAAAACAAAAGAGAATAAAAAAAATAAAAAATAAAAAAAGCAGTACAAGAGATAGAAAATTTTCCACGCTAGAGAAAGACAAAGGTACACAGGGCTGAGAAATTCTAGAAGGAAATGGAAGAACCCGGCAATACTAGTAAACTCTTCGATTATTCAACCACTGGTTTTGCTGCTATCCCAGATGCTACAAAGCTAGAGATACTTTCCGAGAGATGTCTAGATGCTTTGTCATAATTAACAAAACCCATAAACCAGAAATCATGTCCATCAATCGTAACAATCTGGATGTACTTTTCTGCTGGAGTTTCACTCGTGATTTCAGGATTGATGGTGCCAATCTTGCCCAAAGGTACCATAACCTGTTACACGCCAGTCATGAAATTATATATTAGGAAGAAGGGCAATAAATATTTTTTTTTTGTCTAGACTCTATCGGCACAAAATGAAAATTACCTTGTAGTAGCTCCAAGTCTCCTGGCCAGACGGTGCAGTGAATGATAAGGGGCGGTCGCTGCAGAAAGCTGCATGAGCATTGGACAGGTAGAGAGTTCCAGCAACGGGTCCGGTTGAGGTTGACAGATAACAGGCGAAGGTCTTCTTCAGCTTCTCGTCGGGAAAGGTAGTGAATGTCTGCTTGTATAAAGCCTCAAACCCACCTCCTGTGATTGCCTTGGCTGTCAGGTTCATCTTCCCCCACGCAGCCTCAGATACAGACGAGCTGGTTCTCACTGCAGACATCAACAATGTTACGGGAAATGATAAAGAGAACCAAAATTATATGAACTATGAAGCATATATATATATATATATATAACAATTGAATATACGTACGGTTGTGCCAGATGTTGTTGCCTATGGTTTCAGCCTTTTTGCCCCAAGAGTTGAACTTATGGAGAATGGATTCCATTGGACTGTTGCTTGGCTTCTCAATAGGGTTGACCTGGAGGTAAGGGTGATGGTAATTTTGAGCTTCATCAGATTCGCCGCCGCCGGCACCCCATAAAGCCGCTTTCTTGTTATCTGGGTGGCTTGTGGGAGCAGCAGGTTGCCCCATGATATGAGTCCCCGGCCATTTCTCGGCGCTGTCAGTATCGTCCGGTGGTGGAGACGAGGGTGATGGAGCAAGTTTATGATCATGAGATTGTGTTCCTTCTTTGTTTGGAGGCGTGGACAATGATGATGCCACTGGTGATGCTTTGTGATCATCAGAAGAAGGATCTGCTTCCTTTGCTGTGGGGGAGGACAAGGAGGGGTACAGAGGTGGTGATTCTTGGGTGGAACTGGTGGTTCTGTCCATCTTTGGCGAAAGCCCTGAAGTTGAAGCTAATTTGTTTTGTGGGAATTTCTTGGTGTGAGTTTTGGAGGTATTCTTGTTATTGAGCATTTGGATCCTCAGACCGTCGTTTAATATATAGCAGACTAAAATCGTTCAAGGCGCGTGTCATGGGGTCCTTGCAGCCTTCCCTAGAAGTGCTTTGGATGGATAAAGAAAGACCAGAACGTACTGGATATCTTCGCTAAGAAAAAGAGGATGGCGCGTGTGAAAGCGAAAAGTTTGACTTAACAAATGACCAACTCGGTTGCTTAACCGTGTTTTTTTTCATAAACTAATTGGTCCATTTTATTAGTTGGCCATAAATTCTAGATATTTCCATTTTGTAAGGCATACAGCAAGCCAGGTGAAGGAACTGGAAGACCTAAGATTTAGAAGATGATAACGTTACTTACTCGGCATAGATACTTATATACATTATACATCCACGTGGTACTTTATTATATATATATATCAAAGATTTATCTGTATGGATATTGTCATCTATTTTGAGAAGAGGTATTGATTGATAAAAAAGAAGAATCTTCTTGAACCAATAGGCCTTTAGGCACGTCTTACATAACATAAAAATCACACTTGGAAATGGTCACAATTAGCTAAAGCAATAAATGCAATTGGTGTTGTAGCAAAATTGATTACAAAAATAAGTCACATTAAAATTACCTTTTGAGAAGATTCATTTGATGTCCAAAAACTGCTCGGTAGCAGTCGAATAAGTGGGGAATGTTGGGGCGAATTAGAAAAATTTGGATTGAACCAGATCTAAATGTTAACTAGCTATTTTATAACTATACTGAACGAGAATTTTTTATTATCAAGCTGCTTATTTTTGTGAAATTCATATAGCCGCCTAAAAAGGGGTTAATCGGCTCACCCACCCCTACAACCAAGAATGGGGTATAAGAAAAGAACTCGATTCATAATTGACAATCAGCTCATGACTTGCCCAATCGCCAATTGGTTTGGTCCTAGCTTTGGCCGTTGAAGTCTAGACAGGAAAATTTCGACTAAAAAAAAAAAGAAACACTGGGCCCTGAGGCTCTCAGAAAAGGCCCAAGGCCTTATCCACATGGTTCATATATTGACATTGGTGTCGCATAAGGCCCATACACTAATGTCCCAATTTATACGTCTCACAATCACTTAGTGGTGTACGTGGTACGACGTGAATGTGCTCAGGCTGTCCTATATGCTGTAAAAAATAATAATAAAAAAAAAACATATGAGAAAATTGATTTGTAGAAATTTTTTTACAAACTAATTTATAAGAAATTTCTAATAAAAATATATTTACCCACAACAAAAAAGTTGCATAATTGTCGATGGCCGGACAGCCACTCTTATGGGTGTTCGACCAGTGACCACCCTTACCTCCACCAAAGCTCGAAGGCGGCCACTCCTAGCGACCATCAAATCTCTCCAATTTAACAGCCGACCAACAATTTGAAGAGATGTAATTGATCATGTAGCAGAGAGCAGTGCAAACTGCAACGTCATACTGCCCCATCAAAACGGCAAGGGAAGTGCGTAAAACGCTTAGTACCGTTAGCAATACTTAACGTACAACGACCGTAAATTTATTAGCACGAAATAACCTAAGAATTCGAAGCTCCTATATATTTGTCGACCAAGATATCCCCTCCTTCTCTTCTGCAAAGAAAAAGCCCGAAAATGAGTTACCAGAGAGCTTCCCAAGAACCCTATCCTCCCCCAGGTATGGACATCACCTCCTTTTATCATATGCCGTATTTCACTTCTTTTTACTCGACTATAATTCTAATCGTGTGAGTACTTTTTATATTGGTTGAAATCTAAATAACATATAATGCAGGGTATGGATCTCCATATCCACCGCCACCACCACCACAGGGGTACCCATCAGCGCCACCGTACGAAGGGTACCCGCCACCACCGCCATCTGGGTATCCGGGGTACCCTCCGCCGCCGCCGCAGGGTCCGCCGTACGAAGGGTACCAAGGGTACTTCGCACAAGGGTACCCGCCACCGCCACCACCCCAGCAATACCAGCACTACCACTACGAGCATCACCGTTACGACGACCAGACCGGTTGTGCCTCTTTCTTACAAGGCTGGTACGCCCCGTTGCTATCTCTCCCAATTGGGTTTTTCCATTTATGTTGATTTCTCTAACATGGGATTTGTGAGATTTTATATTGGAAACTGAAAGACATAGGGAATCTTGGAGGTATTGGAGTGAATTTGAAATATTATGGCAAGTTTTCATGTCTAATTAACAACCTTGTTGGCGAGATAAACGAGAATATATTATATTAATATGGGATTTTGTAATTGGGAAAAATTAACGATGGTAGACACTAGAAACGTGTACAAGCAATAATTTTTTTTTTCCTTCAATTTGACAAGATGACCAAGATTCTTCAATTTTTTGTAGCCTCATATATGGATATTTGTCTGCCATGTGGAAGCATTGGAAATGGGTTTAAACATTGATGGCAGAGATATTTCATAACTTTGTGAGGAGGAATAACAACCCAGAAGTCTATTATTAGCTAAACCATAAACTGGTGCCTGATGAAACTTTTATATAGGATTTCTTTTCTTCATGAAAAGTGACTAAAAAGTGCCACTGATAAAGGAGAGTCTATCTGGTTTTGAAAGATTCTTGCGAGTTAGAATTCCAGAAAAATTACAATCATTCATATAGCTCTACCCAAATATGTGGTAAATCAGTAGTCAAATCGTCCTTGTCCAATTGGATCACTCAGACATGAAGAGGCTTGAGATTCTTCAAATGCTTTTATTTCTGCTCGTGAATTGCTGCTATACGCATCTTTTGGAAAGATGTTAAAGCTTAATATGTATAGAAATTATGGTGTTTCATTTGTATGACTATGGATCAAAAAATGAGTATTTTGTTCTGCACGTGCAGTTTGGCTGCGCTTTGCTGCTGCTGTGTGTTGGAGGAGTGCTGCTTTTTTCTTTGATGACACAACAAATAAGTTATTTATTAAGTTGGCTTGCACTTTGTTCTTGCTGAACGATTTGTTGGATTCTACATAATCTGTGTAAGGGGTCTGGTAATTCTTTTTTCTTTATGCCTCTTATCTGGGTTTTAAGAGGTTCTATGATGTGGTTTTATCTGGTTCTATGCCTGTGTAATTTAATTGTATTACCTGGAATCTGAAAACAGGTGCTATCATCAGAAACATGGTTCTGATTGTAGTGTGATTACATATTCTTATGATGTTATATGTGGCCTTCAGTTATACTCCATTTAATCTTCAAGGCTGCTTTTGCATGCAGTACCTTTTGTTACCTCCATGATTTTATGGTTTGTAGTGCACCACTCTAATAACTTGCTGCAAATTCGCTATTGGATGATTACTTGTTAGTTTTCAGTAGCACATTCGAGCTAAAGAACCATCTTTGAAAGTTGAAAGAGTATTTAGTAAGTAATCATATTCTCAAGCACAAAGTTCTTCATGTCCTCTCCCCCTTTCTCTCTCTCTTTCCCTCTCTCCTCATTTGTCCATATGAACTATAGACCGTTGCTGCTTGAAATTGTCACAATTTCATATCCCTTTGGCATCTTTCTTCCTTGTCAGCTCTCCGCTGCAGCTGTATTTGCTCTCTCTATCAGAAACTCGGGGACCTTTATTAAGGGAGATCCCATTATTCGTCAATGGGTGCCATTCTAACCTGGCAAGGAAAGAAGAGACAGATGACACCATGCCATCCTCTCAATATAGCATGATAGGTTTTGCATTCAACTTCCCTCTAGCATTTGGCAAATAGTCTACTATTTAAAACTAAAGCTGACTACTGTAATGTTTCCTGGACTAATTAGCTTTGGTTCTTTTAGCCTCTCACTTTCTTGACCAGAGGAATGGAAGCAAAGCTCTTCAAGCTGCTTGGAAACTGTTTCCCTAACATATGCGAGGTTTTGAAGCCTAACCAAAAACCCAATGAACGCAAAAGGATGAGAAAATGTTGGGTTTCGAAAACAATGAACGAAAACTAAGTCGTTATCAGCCATAAACGGAAGATCTTTGACGTTTAGAAGAGCTAGGCTACATAGCAGAGTTGGAGCAATGGGTGTCAAAAAGACGTCTTACGTGCGATTTTTATGACATGAAATCATAATCATGCCTGCATCTTTCCGTGAAAGCATAGAAGCATAACATAAGTTGAGCTACAGGAATGGTAACGCCCTTGGGCCTTGGCCACTTTGAATCCTACTGGCAAAAATAAGTCCATTGGACTGTCTAGCGTGAATTAAGACTTAAATTTTTGGCATACCTGCGAATTTGACATGAAATTAGTAGCTTAAAAATACAGCGTCTGACCCGTTTAATTAAATGAGAGAAGTTAATGACCTATATAGTTTTATATTTATGCCTTGACATAATCTAAACAAGGTGCGTAACATAAAGACTTAACAATTTTTTACAGTACCGGCAAACTTAACATGGATCTAATACAAAATTATACTCATAACACGAACACGAATTTGCAACCCTAAGCGGGATAGGACTCCTCTTGTAATTAAAAAGAAACAAGAATATATTTTACAACCAAGATTTTGTTTCGTTGAATTTAATGCTATAAATATATTAAGTAAAACCTAGTAAAATTCTCTCCATTTCCTAATCCCATCTGGCCAGAGAGCAATTAAATTTGCCAATACTAACACAAATCTATTTATAATAACGAAGTTACAAATAGCAAGTCTCTTGTAAATAAAACAATTAACAGAACACTAACTCACCAAAGGTGCTAGAATCCATTAATCAGAAGGTCTAAATAAAGTACAACTACTAGATAACAAGAAAATAAATCGCACAACCTAAAAGAAAGCCCCCAATGGACCTACAAAGTCCAAACAAATTCCGGTGCGTCTTTCCTTCGCCCGACCAGTGTTCGATAGAGGTACATCTTACCCACTTTTTGCACATCCTCGGGCCCAACATCCATCTGATCATGATCATTGATGATCTCCACATTAAGCCTTGGCATCTTCTTCGCAAGTGTGTTGCAGCCTTCAAGAGTAAGTTCACAGGACGACATCCAAAGGGATCGCATTGTTTCATACTTTCCCACGTCCGTTAGAAGTGCTGCGTTACCAAAGGGGCTATCCCTGATCTCGAGCTTGCGAAGCTTCTTGCATCCATTCAATACGTAGAGCATGCCCTTGTCACTGTCCCCAGCAAATGCAATAGAGAGCATTTCAAGCTGCTCAGCATACATTCCAATGTAAAGGAAGACCTGGTCAGTTAGAAGGCCAGACATTGACAATCGCCGGAGACGCTTGCACGACCGGACAATTGCCCCAAAACCTTCATCTAATGGCTGCATTGTCACAGGGTCGGGTCTTGTAGGATCAAGGATGCACAACCTGAAGCGGATAAAATTCGGACAGTTCTTGGCTACAGTTTCAAGAGCAGCATTCGTCATCTGCTGGCAGAAATACAGCAATGAATGAAGCTTTGGGCAACCAATGGATATAGCAACCAGGCCATTTTCTGTTACGGCAGCATGACCAACCCCAAAGGGATCAGATGGAAAAACCCTCAATTCCTGCAACTCTTTACAAGTGGAAGCTACAACTTCTAGTCCCTTGTCTCCAATGCAATCCAGTATCTGCAAGTAATTATGAGAACTAATGTCAGTCATTGATATTATAAAAGAGAGTAAATTGGCCAAGGTTTAAAGATCATACCCATAGGCGCTGAAGTTTCACACAGTGGCGAATCAGCTTTATGAGATCAGAACCATGAATCCCAGCAGCATAGCTCAGGTTCAAGGTGGTCAGGTTCAAGCAAATAGGGTAGATGGCTGGCACACAACGAGGAGCAACCTCCAAAAACCCTGATAAATTCCTAATTGATTTACAGTTCAGAATGGTAGTCTTCAGTTTGTTGTAGGTCTCAGAATCAGGATCATGGACAAAAGACCCTGTCCCTAAATCCACTAATTGAGGCGCTCGCATCAATATCTTTTGGAGCACCTCAAAAGGCACTGCACGGTTTAACTTCAAACTCTTGAGATTAGGAGATCTTGCCACAAGTCTCTCAAGAGCTGCTAAACTAATTTCTCCTTTGAGGCATGCAAAATTCAGGGAGATGAGTGACGTGCAGCTCTCAGGAAAGCAACTAAGCCAGTGGCCGGAATGATCATCAATTTCATTCTCTTGAAGGTCCAACTCCCTAAGAAACCTGGATAAGAACAAGACGATATAGGAAGTTAAAAAAAGAGTATTTTCGAAACAAGACGATATAGGAAGTTAAAAACAGAGTATTTTCGAAACCAACTCTCAAGATAACCATATTATCACATGCTATATTATCATCAAGTCCAGGTAACCTTCTTGCCTGTCATTATCACCATATTAGTGACAGCAGATTAGGTCTCTCAGGAAAGTGCTGATAAATGATCTGGAGAAATGGCTCTTGAGAAGATTTTTTCATTTTGAGACTTATGTTCTCAAGTCTTATACCAAGGGACAGAAACTCAATGATAATATACAACAAGCAATTGTCTATTAATACGATTCAAGTCAACATTAGATCCAAGCAGAAAATAAATGTATTGATGGATAAATTTGAAAGAGACCAGCTCAGTTAACCATTTACAGAGAGGACTCCCAGTTCCCACCCATATGCATAGAAAAGTCTGAGCCGTTGATTAATAACATATTACAAAGCTGGAACACATAGACTTCAAATACCACAAATAACAGCCAAAACATTCTATGGATAAGTACTTTTAACTCTTCAAACAACTCCTAGCCATATAACATTATACATCAACTCCGTAACAACGTAACAACCATACACCGAGCAGCAACAAAAGAAATCCAAGTAATGCTTATCAAACAAAAAACTCGCCAAAACAAGAAACAACATCCCGGATCACAAAGAAAGTGATTCTCGTTCAGTCCAATAATAGGACTTTCAAGGCACAACAGACAAAGTAAAATGCAAAATCAGCAAGTGTCCTTGTAACAAGAGGCAGTCAAAGAAACCCATTTATAACAATTCGAAATCCACAAACCCACGTCCAAAAAAAATAGCAATAATAGAAAAAATAAGCAAAATCGCCAAAATAATACGCCAAAGATAACTTCAGAAAAAAATAAAATAAAATAAAATCAATCTTTCTTACCTACAGTTAGCAGCTATTGCTGCAAGGCCATCGGTGGTGAACCCTTCACAGCTAACAAGCACCAAAGACTTAAAATTCGCGAAGGACCGCGAAAGAAGCTCGAGGCTCTCATCCGAAACCACCATCCTCTTCAGCCTAAGCTCCTCCAACCCAATCCGACTCTTCGCAAAGGCTTCGATCCAAGGCTGTACATAGCCTCCCCAATCATGCGGCACCAGGTTGAAGTCCGCGAAATGAGGCTTCCCCTTCAAAGTCAGCGACTTGAGCCCCGGAAACCTCGTGATCACACTCTCGGGACTGATTGCATAGCAGTTTCCTACGAACACTCTCTCTCTACTGAATTTCTCTACTCTGTACCACAATTTGCACACCAGAGACACCGCGTTGCGGTCCCTGTGCGACGTTACGAAATCGAACACGTGCTCTAAAACCTCGTCCGGAAAATAATTCATCCTTGTTTAGCATCCAATCCTAAACCCAGAATTTTCCTGAAATAAAAAAATTACAACTTTCCAGGAAAAAAAATAAAAATAAAAATAAAAACAACTTCCCGGGAAAAATGGAGGGATTTACGTAGATCTTGCTGCAAATAAGCTGAGATCTACATGAAAGAGACCAGATCTGAAGTGGGTATAAACAGAAATTCTCTCACATAGCTTAGATCTGCAGAGAGAGAGGAAAAGAACTCAAATTTTCTCGAGAAAAAAAGTGGGAGAGGAAGGAAAAGAAAATGTTTTCTCAGTGATCATCTTTGAAATCAAATAAGCGATGATTACAGATGGGAGAAAAATAAAAAGAAACTGAAAAAACGTTGTAAAACAGATCAAAATTCAAAGATCTCAGAATCTGAAATTCCCATAAATAGAAATTTATGATTCTGAAAACCCAGAGATAGAACCCAAACCCTCTTTTACTCTCCCTCTCCCTCTCCCTCACCCACACAGTCCCAAAAACACAAAGACCCTCGTGTTAAAGCTTAACTCAGAGTCAGAGCAACCACCCAGAGAGCTTGAGCTAACTAACTATGGTTACTGCTTTAACCCCGAGTACTTAACCAGGGTTTCCTTGGGGTTCCAGATCCAACGGCCAGTATTGACTCTACGGGAAACTAAGGGAATCTCGACGGTCGAGTGGGTGAACATGCATGTGTCCTTATCACTGGTTTCGAAGACACCCCCACTCTGCCAAAGTCTTACTAAAGAGGTCAGTAATGGTCTGTCAGATAAATGACACTGGTTTTGGACTGAAATTACCAAAAGTACCAACTGAATAAGATTGGATTATCCCTCTTTCTTCCTACTCTCGCGAGTAGCCCAAACTCGCGGCATTTGACAGAGACATTCCCATGTGAGGCATCTGAATGCCCTATGCTGACAGCTGTTCCTCAGTAAGAGCGAGTACACTGTATTTATTACTCTCGAGTTAAAACTTTTTTAGTAATAAACATTGTTTCAGATTTTTATTTTATTTTTTTCTCGGCTTTTTTTTTTTCCCCTATGGGAGATGTGAATCATGGCTCTTTTTAATGATTAGGAAATTTTGGGTAAGATAAAGTTTTTCTTCCGATTAGCTTGGGAGGAAATTCCGTCCATCATTTATTAAACTATATATCTTTTTTTGTTTTCTTTCTTTCTTTTAGAGGAGTTGGCTACACTTCCATCTTACCCTCTTTTCCACTAAATGTGTTAGAAACACGCCAAAAATTTATCCACCCATTTTCTTGTTGATGCTACTCTTAACCACCACACCAATGTTGTCAAACCACCAAATTGACACTAAATTCTTCGCGGCCAATACCATCGGATTTATGATAGTTCAACACATGAGAAATATATATATAAATATGTTTTTTTATCCCTCATTCATCTTTATTTATATTTATTTTAAATTAATTATTGGATCGGTAAGACTTATATATAAATCCTATAAATTTAATAGTAATTTTAAAAAATAAAAAAAAAAAAGTTTTGGTGATTACAACTATAGTATCATTTAGCTTTCAAAAGAAGGTTGTTAGTCGCCCATTAGGGCTGCTTAAATTTTTTTGGTTAATGTAAAAATATCACGTTGGGCTGTCACGTAAATAAATATTTTAATAGACTAACATTGTAGTGTCACATCACACTATTCAGGTGAGAGAGTGGATTGGGAATGTCTCTATTTTTTTTTTTTTTTTGAATATGTCATTTCTATATATATATATATATATTTAATAGATTATATAATTTTTACATATATTTTTAAAAATACGTTTGAGATAATTTTAAAAAGAAAAATTGTGTTTTAGCTATTAAAAAAAAAAAAAAAAAAAGGGTGGGAAGGAAAAATGATTTTGACGATCTAAGACTGCTTTGAATGCGTTCATAATACCAAATGTGAGAGTTACGGAATCATAAAGATGCTTTGTAGTACTCCATAAATGATGGATTCAGTATGTTATGGTGCACCGTACTATGCTCCTACAGTCCCACGTAATTGGTTGCATCACTCTGCTTGCTTTGCTATCCTAATCAATCATGACCGTACAGTTGGATGGAACACTTGCCTGATTGGCCAGAGAGGCTCACAGGGGAGTCTGATGGGGGGGGGGGGGGGGGTTTGGCTTGGAATAATGCACCAATGATGCTTGAATAGTTTGGTATGTTTTGTGTATCTTGTAAGAGTTAGGATCCGCTTAACAGCTTTTTCCATCGAATCTCATGATGTTGCGTGCGTTTTTTCAGATAATTCCAAGTTTTGATTGGTTTCATCACTGATAATATCAGTGACGCACACATCAACAAAACCTTTCACAAATAGATTTTATTAGATTTTTTCTCTCTCAATCGGATCTGACCTGCACTTAATTCGAATTTATTAGGTTAACAATCAAACACCAAAAACCTTTTATTCACGTTAAGAGCATGGATTGTGTTAGTGAATATTCACGTTATTCCTCTAATTTTACAAAACTTCTCCAAAAAGAAAGTGTTTGAGAAGATTATTTGGTCAAAAAGCTTTTTCCAACTCCAATTTTCATTTTATCCTCCATTTATATTTATACTAAGACTGGAAAGGATCTCATTTTTTAAAACTTTTTCTTGTATTGAAAAAATATATATATATATATATATTTTTTTTTTAAAAAAAAAAAAAAAAAAAAAAAAAGGTAAGCAAATATCGAAGTGGGGTCTAACTTTGAGTGCAAAACTTTTGCCGCTGATGTAACTAGTCACACAAAAATCTCAAATTTCTGAGGGCGAGAAAAGGAAAGCATAACGAAAAACTAAAAATAAAATAATAATCTCAAACCTTCAAATCTTTCTTTTAGCCGGTTGGTCAACCTCATCTCTTCACCTTGTCACTCAAATTCTCAAGAATTTATTGATAGAAATTTGGTGCTCCCTGCTACCCATATCTAACCGTAGTTTCCTGAGTATCTGTACTAAAGATTATGGGTACTTTTCCCAATTCTAAAACAAAGACATCATGGATATATATATATATATATATATGTTTCAACTCTAACAAATTCAGTTTTAATTAAAATCAGACTCATGTTTAACTCGAAAAGATTTTTGCTCGGGTCTAATTCGTGTTAAAACTGGACTCGTTAAAATTGAAATCCATGTCATAATTTTAACGGGTCTAATTTCAACAAGAATTAAACAGAAGCCGAATCCGAATAAATATATCACGAAACTAAAAGTAAATTATCAACAACATTATTACCTACAGGTATTTAACGGACTTGATGTACTTGGTTATAATCTCTGGACCTTTTTCTCTCTTTTTTTTTTTTTTTTGTTTTCTTTTTTCTTTTTTTAATATCCTTACATGGGCATTCAGTTTTGGGGTTGACAAGTCTTGCCGCTGTGTAAGATGATTGTAGCCAATATCCATTAGTTTTAGAGTTTATCTCTGGGTTGCGTCAGTCCTAATCATGTATCACTTTGACTCAATGCCATACGTTCATTTATCCACCTTTTCCTCCGATAGTATCTGAAACCAATGGCACCAATTCTTTCAAGTTTCATGGTCGATATGTCTATGGCTTCTTTCTTAGTCAAAAATGTCAAATAAACAGTAATTTTGGCACCGATTTTCGTTTTAAATTCATAAGTAGGTCTAGATCTCTGGCCTTGAGGCATTGACATTAATTATAATGAATTCAGATTTTTTTGTAATTAGAGCTGTTATGAAATTTATTTGTCTTAAAATATAGATGAACTGTCTAAAACTTGTTCGAACAGATAAATCTCATAATTTTTTTATTTTTTTTTTTCATATTTATCATTCGAACTGCTAGACTATCAGTATTATTAGCAATTAGAATATCAAAATTATTGAATTCTCCATGATGAACACGATTGGTTCCAAATCCTTGGCATGTGCATTATCCATGATCATTGCAGCATAATGCTACATGTTCTTCGTCCTTTTGAATCTAACCCATTAAGCCGATCGATGAGACCCAAATTACACCGTAGATTTAAATAGTTGTGTAATTATGGACAAGTGCGCCTTCATATATAGCTAGCAATTATAGAATGGCTGTAAAAATGCTTGCCCCCACCTGGCCTCAACACCCATGAGTAATTATGCTTGTCTCCATCCTTATCTTCAAGTTTTGTTATTATTATCATTTTCAATAAAATAAAAATAAAAATAATTAACTTTCATTTCCTCTTCTTAAATTAGACAGTGTCTACTTAACCCCTCCCCCCCCCCCCCCCCCAAAAAAAAAAGAGTGTCTATATATATATATATATATATATATATATATATATATATATATATATATATCATAGTTTCGGACTAATCTCTAACTCTCGAATTGTTTGAACTATGATATAAAGCAAGACGCGATGAAGAGTGTGTTTGCCCGTGAGCGTTTTTAAATAAAATTTCAAAAAGCCTAGCTTTAGAGTGTTAAAAAAAAAATGATTTGAAAACATTAAAAAAATTTCACGTGCATGATGTAACGGGTGCGTTTTAAAAAACGCATGATTTTAAATACCAAACCAAGTTTCGTGCAATAGGTATGATTGAAACAATACTCTTTTACAGATTTTACAAAACACTCAATTGTGTAACTTGCATTTTTTTTTAATAATAATAAAACAATAGACCTATAACTCTTTTTTCTTTTTCTTTTTTTTTAATAATATGAAACCTTGTTCCATTTCCCTCTTTTCTTGGTGAATGGCTGAATGCTTACACATTTCAAATAACAAAAACTTTGGTGTCACAGTGACAGGGGAGCATCAATTCTCTGATATCGTCTTGCCCATATATAATCAGGTTAGTCTGATAAGCCGAAAGAAACAACAAGAACCATACTGCAAATTTTATATTATGCTCTGTTGGTTGTAGCCTGCTGGAGAAATGGCCATTGGACAATGCCTAGATGTTTTGGACATTTCTCACCTGCAAATAGGATGAGATCAAAATGGTTTTTTCTCACCTAGGCATGTTCTCTGGGATTCCCTTTGACTGACAATGTTAGGCTTAAATGAATTTTTTTTTGTCATTTTCTATATTTCTATACATCAATTATTCCAAATCAGTGTCCCCACCTTTCTGGTAATTGCTCTATCTAGAAGCCAAACGTTTCTGCACTGGCTTGTAAGAAAAATAGGGTGCCAAAATAACCAAAAATAAATAAAAAATAAAAAAGGATAGCCAAAGTGGAACATTAGGACTACTATGATTGGGATTTGACGCCTCGCTTCTCCGAAGGTGCTTCTTTCTAGTTCTTTTAAGGTTATGGAGGTTTTTTGTTTTTTCAATGGTTTAGATCTGGTGGAGCTTTTGTTCTCTTAGTCCTTCTAGGATTATGGAGCTGTTATTCTCCTAGTCCTTCTAGGGTTAAGGAGCTTTGGGTCTCCTAGTTATTGTAAGGCTATGGAGCTTGTGTGTGTGTGTGTGTGTGTTTTTTTTTTTTTTTTTTTTTTTTTTTTTCCAGGTAAGAAAGCTAACACAAGACGTCTCATAGGGAAACAGCCTCTCCGTCCGTGTCGCCGGCGAAAGTTTGGTGTTTTCTGTAATTGATTTTTTCTCTATTTTTTTAGAGTAGTTTTTAAAAGTCTGTCTGTTAAATTTACAGATTTTACTGGACTTTTTATGGCTTATTAGTTAGATCAGCCCTCTTCTTTTTTTTTTGTTAGGGGTGTTTTATTGTTAAAGAATGGCTCAAACATCTGCTATTGTAATATTTGTTTATTCGTAGGCAACACCCAAGTCAGATTTTTCTGACTTAGTGTATAGGGTATCGATGTGCTTCTATTCACTGTATTTGCCTTCGGGCCTCTTCAAATTAATGCATGATAACTCCAGTTATTTCATTCAAAAAAAGAAAAAAAAAGGACTACCATGATTGAACTCTTACCAAAAGAATTAGGATTCCTTATAATAAGAGTTGCCTTAATCGCAATGCAATTTGAATGGTTCATAAAATAGAAATTGCGAGACACACCTACTCCGAGAAAAAGATCCCCGATTAGTTGAAAAGTGAATTGTAAAATTGTTTTAGCATTAGAACAATTTTGCTTAAAGACAATTTTTCCTTTCATTTTTCAACTAACCGGGTTCTCGTGATCCCATTCCCTTGCCCTAGATAGCTTAAGGTGCAACATTCATTTGTTCTGAACGTGAGCTTGGCCGCCTCGATGCAAATATGCAATACGGGCACTCCAATCCATGGTAAATTAGGAACCAGTCAACCGTGACAGCAATGTTAGGTGGCATTGGCCTAAAGCATTATTACATTCAATCAACTTCAGTTTTAGAAAGTGTAAAACCCCCTCTGGATAAGAGCCTTCTCTACCAAACGATGGCGAAGGCACATATCATCAAAGTTGTTTAAAAGGTGGATAGGGATGTTGAAAGAAATGACATTTTTTTATTTTTTATTTTTTCATTGTTTTGAGCCGAACCATACAAAAATGTCATCAAGTTTGTGGCCAATGCAGAACCCCTTTACCGCAAAATCGTTTTGAGACATGCTTACGTCCAGGGTGGGAGTTAGCTTTAACAATTTGGGAGTCCAAATTAAAAAATAACAAATTTCCTTTTTTTCTTTCTTTCTTTTTTTTTTTTATTTTTTATTTTTATGAAAAGAAAGCTTGTGGCTGGGGGCAACCCCCCACCCTAAAGTCTTAAGGGACTCTGCCCCTGCTTGCATCCAATACGAAACCCAAACGGCTAAGCTTAATGAAAGTTTTTGACTTTATGGTAACTAAATTGTAAACAAGCTTTTTGTGTTTGGGCTCCAAGTATCCCAAAATGTAAACAAGTTTTCCCATTTTCTTGTTTTGTTTGTTATTATTTTGTTAGACGGTGCTTTTTGTTGTTTAAAAAAGTGTTTTGACGTGACATAAAAGTTAAAATAATATTAATTTTTGAGTTATTTTTGATGTTTTTATTTTGAAAATATAAAATAAAAGAGAGAGAAAAAAAAATAAATAAATTTATTAAATTCAATTTAAAAGAAATTGGCCAAATCTTTTCTTTCTTCTTCTTGCTCCTAAGGATATCTTCCTTGTTAAATTGTCTAACTCTAACGTACGTGGACCGTTCCAAGAGGAGCATGTGAAGGTGGGGTACCCTTGTGACTTGTTTTTCTTTGCTACCAGAAATATGAATCCATATTTTTCAATGCCACAACGTGGTTCACAACTCACGGGAGCTGTAGACGAGCCATGCCGAGCCGTTTTACTACCTTTTAACCGGAATCAGCTTCGGCCTGGCTCCTGGCTGTGTCTAAAAACCCTATTGGACCCCAAATGCCACACCTAATAATCTTCTTCTTTTTTTTTTTTCTTTTTCTTTTTGGTGTGTAAGTCCTAATAATCATTTATAAAGCATAAAATTTGCATGTTGAGAACAAGAAGGTGGTGGACGTGAAATTCAACACATCTAAAATACAATCGGGATTCTATAATATTATTTAAAACTCAAACAGAAAATAAGAGAAATAGTATTCCAAATAGATAAATTTGACACTCCAAACTGATCGGGACATCTAGGCCCCAACTCCCATCTCTCATTCTCTATCCGAATCAAGGCGCTGATGGCTAAGGCTCGGCTTATATAGCAAGCCGTGGTGAGATTCGTTGGGTGCCTTAAAGTATTTAGCAAGAATTTAGTTCTCAATTAATTTTTTAAATACGCATTACATGTGCAATAAGAATGCTTTGGATTAAAATAAGGGAGTGGAAAGTGTTTCCAGGCTGGCAAATTTTGTTGGTATTAGGCTAACACCCACACAATCAACAACCAAATACGTAATAAGCAATGACGTTAATACAAGCATGACCAAAATGATCCAATAGGAGGTATCCTAATTCGCAATTCGAAAGAGAGTGGTTAGCTCAAAAGAGTGGAAACCAAATATATATATATATAATCTATATAAAAAAAATATATATATATATAAAATTATGGCTCCACTTGCATATAATTACAAGGAGAAGAACATAATTGAAAGTGAGAGGCAGAAGAAAAGAAATTCTTTAACAAAGGTCGTCGTCGTCATCATCATCATCTCCATCTCTATCTACCCCTTCAATCATTAACTAGAATTGCGACCATGTGAAGTGCCTCAAGTTTTGAAAAATATGAAAGGTTATCTAACCACCGTACGCAACTTTTCCATTCAAACGACTCCCAATTGTCACCAATTCACAATTTCAGTTTCCATGAAATCTACTTGTGGAGGTTCAATACACTGTTAATCATGGTTTTGATTTGTGTTCTGTGTTTATTTCTGTGTACATAGGACACAAGCTGTGAGTGACATGTGCGCACACAACACTCAATGCAAGCCTTACTAAATAATTATAGGAAAAAAAAATCAAATTTAGTCCTTAGGTTTTCAACACTAAATTTTTTTTTTTTTTTTCTAGTTTCAAATAGGTTTATCTGTCAATCTACCATCCAATTAATTAATAGTATGACATGTTAAACCAATCAATTAATGACACGTGACTCTTGTTTGACAAGTCATGTGTCAATTATATGTGCTAAGTGGAACAGTTACTTTAAATTACAAATATACTCTAGATAAATAATTTTGTTTTCTAACTTTCTTTTTAGTTTTAATTTAGGGTATATTTATAATTTAAAGTAATTCAAGTTGTGCATGTCAGGTGACATTAAATGAGAGTCATGTGACATTAATTGATTGATTTGACGTTGCATACCGTTAATCTATTGAACGATAAGTTGTGATTGGTGCACAATACAATTGCACAACACAAGACACATGAGGTGGGACCCATGTGGTAGATTTTATTCACATGAGCTCCACACCATGTGTCTTGTGTTGTGTAAGTATTGTGCAAAAATATTTTCCCTTGGACGATAGGTTGACGAAGAGACATAACTGAAACCAGGAAAAGAAAAATAAGGACATAATTCTTTTTTTGAGATAAAGGACATAATTCTTGAAATTGAAAAATTATGGACTAAATTGAAATGAGATGAAAACCTAATGACTAAATTTAAAAGGGGATAGAATTTAATGTTAGGCAATCTTGGAAAAAATGGGCACAAAAATTAGATTGGTACCGAAATATTGAGCAGCATGCGGCATCATAACGCATGGCGCGATCTGCACCGTGGTCCTGTGCTATGAGGCCTATGATTGTTGATCAAAGTTGTGGAACCTGGGAAAGAGGGAGACGAAACATAAGAAGATGTCCCTTTTGTTGCCCAAAATTTGGTCCCAAATTTTCTGGTAGTCCTTATCCCAAGTTACCAAGGACAATCGGTCGTGGTCTGCAAAGAAGGGCAAAGGAAAAGGAGAGGTGGTGTGAGGGAGGCCAAAGGACCACTAAGTGGTCGCTTGATGTCACCTTCTCTTGTTTCTTTGATAAAGTAGGGTGAGCATAAAGGCAATCCTCCACAATAGGAAAATCCATGGTGCTCATGTCAGCTGGTCCAGCCTCAGAATTGGGACTGTACATGATTAGAAATGAACCCAACACATTACACATGTATGTATATATGTATGTGTATGTATCTCTTTTGTTTTTAATGAAGTTGGACCATGATAGTTTAGTGCTCTAGCACTGAATTGGTTGAGAGATAAAGTGCCTTCCAAGGTTTTCAATTTTGGGACTGTGAGAGGCCACAGTTGGGGGGGGGGGGGGGGAGGAGAAATTTGGAGAAAGAAAAGTCGAACATCAAGTGGGGAACATTAGAACATCATGTCACCTGTTTCAGATCTTTGTCGACGTCAACGATGTGATGGGACCTTATGGGCCCAATACTTTGTAAGGTAACCAAACCTTGGGCCTCCGACCCTGCTGGATGCTTCTAGGCCTGCGTAGCTGAAAGCAGGGGGCCTTCAGTGAGCTCCAAATGAGTTTGCACCACCAAGTAGGACTAGGCCCATTTCAGATTCATGTGATTATGTGAGAGAACCTATCGATTTCGGCTGAAGACTGTTATAAGTTTCTTGTAAATTGACGTGTGTGTGGCACTCATGTCAACTGCTAAATCAGTTACTAAATAATTAAATATGCCTATCATATTTTGTTGTTTAATTTTTTCATGTCGGGTTGTAGTAAGAGCCATGCAAAAAGCAAGATCTGGTGTGTAACTGAAAAATCATTTAACGGCATTGAGCTCATATGAATAACTTACTTTTATTTTTAGCATTTTATCAACGTTCACATAAGGTTTTTTTTTTTTTTTTTTTTTTTTGTCAATACTGAGAAAAGGATTACATGGGAACAGAAAACCAAAAGGGTGGGCTCCCAACAACATACCCAAACGAAAATACATAGCTAAAATTAAGAATAATAAGTAGGAAATGGGTCCATTAATGACCCCGAAAGGCCATTCACGACCCGGTCCTATGTTTCTTAGGCAAAAAATGATGATAATGTTATTTACATATTATGTGTATAAATGTCTAGTATTCATTGATAACAAAAGAAGCTAAAAACGCCAAAGCGTTTTAAGTTCTTGTGACGGTGGATCACCCAACACAACTGCAGATGTCTTCTAATAATAGCATAATACACTTACAATAGTCACTACTGATAATAACAACAGAAGTTCTGATGTTATTATTCAGAACACAGCCTATGGATAATTGATATAGTCTTTTTTTTCTTTTTTCTTTTTTCTTTTCTCTGTCTTTTTTTATAAAAAAAAAAAAAATCTGTCTGGATAAATTGATATAGCCATAAGCACAAACATGCTCTCAACCAGGGCCCTTCTTCTCGACTAAATTTATAAACCAGTAGAGCGATATAAAACAAAAAGAGAGCAGTGAATGCTTTAAAATCAAACTGCCCATAAGTGATTCTCATTGGCCTTAAGGGAACCGGATCCTCTTCGGGAGCCATTTCATTGTCAAAATTTTATTTGTTACATCTAACGGTGTACATGATGCCACGTCATTTAAAGCTTTTACCAATATCAACATCCAACAGAACCTGGACCTAGTAACATACATAAGTTGCTACACCAGGTGTTTAAAGTTCAAAACGTTAAGGGAAATGCTCGATGGGGGACACTCATCCGTCCCCCATCACCCATTTTTAATAAAAAACCAATTTTTTATTAAAAAGGGCTCACAGGGGACGGATGAGTGCCCCCTGTGTAGCAAGCCTCAAAGGTTAAATACCCTGAGCAACTAATTTCTCAACTCTACTAAAAACATGGGAAAGTCACAGCAGTTTTGCAATGATAAACTACTAGTGAGAGTTCAATCATGTCCAGAAATACTGGCTAACTACTAGCTCTCTGTCTTGCAACTCATGTACAAACCAGATCAGTTTCTCAACCAAAACCCATTTTCTCTTTGTGGTAAGCAACAACCTACAATAAATAAGTAATTGCACTACCAACAGACATTGGACCCTCAAGATTTCATGATGAGTAAGAGAAGAAGAAACAGTAGTTCGTTGTTGATAGGATCTAACACCAGAAAGCACATCAAACTCCAATTTCACAATCCTATGAAGCTAAATAAGCAAGATACACTCATTGACAAATTGGAGCAAATCTGGCTTCTAGGAATCATGCCGAGGTATCAACTCTGGAAAGTTATGATTTTTCATCCGTTCAAGGTGGGCATAATTAAATGACAATATGTATCCAACCAACACTATATATTCCTCTCTTGGGATGAGACTTCTACTTTTCATGTGAAGATGTCATCACAAACTTAGGAAATACATTCATATATATGCTCAGGGTCCAAATGAACAGGGATTCCTTCCTTAAACAAGGTCTTTAATGTGAGAAGTTAGATGCTCTTGGCCTAAGTGTCAGTCATCAACTACCTACTACCTGCTTCGATTGCCCGAAGAAGCTTCGTTATCACCTAGTGTTTCTTTTGATGAATTGGAACTTTTTCACTATAAATTCTATGGTTTAACATTGAAAATTTTAATTGCTTGGCACGATTATTCTATAGCACTATTCTGTAGCTTCTGCCTCCACATTTTTCACAGTAGCAATTCAGACGTTATTGATATAAATCCAGATGTGATTAACCATGCCATTCCCGTCACTCTCTTTCAGCTATTGATTGGCAAAAAAACCAATCACTCACTGACGAAGCAAGCACATAGACACGCAATTCCAAATCAAGTAATAACCAAAGCACAAACATAAATGAAAATATGCAGAAAATTTTAAATGCTAAAAGATTCAAATAGCGGTAAATGCGGGATCATCGATTTCTAGAAAGAAACGAAAACCATTACCACATTCAGCCTTGGTTACAACATAAACTCAATGGTCCAACCCTCACAATTTTAGCTAAAAAATTTCACTAACCTTCTTTTCCCCAAACTTACGCATCGCTATCGTCGCTATCGTCGTCATTGTTGCGGAGATCGTTAGCAATGTAAACCCCAGGCTGAACCGTCCGCCTCCGAGTCCTTGACGGTAGAATGTTATCCAAATCGACCTCCGCTAGCGGATCGTCCGATAAATCGCTTTCACCGCCCGATACATCGCTACCGTTATCGCTATCATCGTCTTCATCGTCATCTTCTTCTTCTTCTGCTATCAATTTGCCTTTGCCCTTCTCATCCTTCACAATCCCCTTTCCCTTTCGGTCCGCCTCAGCTTCCCCATTACCATTCTCACCATCTTCGTCTTCGTCTTCATCTTCATAGTCCTCCTCCTCCTCCTCCTCCTCCTCCTCCTCCTCGGCTTCGGCGAGCGAATCGGCCTCGAGTTTACCGTCTTTTTCTTCGGCTACTGAAGAATTGTGTTCGGAAGCGTCTAGACTTTGTTTTTTCTCTTCGGAAACCAAGGAATCGTTGTTGGCGTTGTCGAGAGCTTCTACTTTCTGAGCTTTCTTAGGGTTGTCTCCGTGGTCTTCGCGGCAGATATCGGGTTTGCGCTTCGAGTGCAATGTGGGTTCTTCTTGTTGCTTGGTTTCCGCCATGAGTTTGCGCCTCACAACTTTCGTTCTCAGGGACCGGGGTTCGATTCGGGCTCTCCAATCGGGCGGGTTAGGGTTTGGGGTTTGTTTGCGGTGGACGAGGAGAGTATCGGTTATTTGGAAAAAGGAATTTTATTCTCAATAGATTTTAGGGCTATTATTAATTTATTATCATCTAAATTTGATTAAACACTAAATACCGATAAATATTTTTAATTAAATAATTAAAATTTTATAACATTAATCTTTATCATTTTCACAGTGATTTATCTTATTTAAATTAATCAAAAAATTTATTTTTATCATCATGCATCTAATTTATCTAGTATACAAAATGATGAATATTAATTTTATTTTTTTTATCAGAATTCTCTTCAATTTAAAGGACCGAGTTTACCTCCACACAAGGTTATAAAAATACTATGTATCATTTTGCATGTAAGAATGATACATTTTTTTTTTAATTGTGATGGCAAAGTTGGAAAAACAAATACATTTTTAATAAAATTTATTCCAATTTTGTTCTTGTAATTAAAAAAAAACATGTGAGAAATGACGCATGACATTTTTATGGATTAAGTTGGAATAAGTTCATCCAACCTAATTTTAAATGAAATCTTTATACCATTTTAAATTTCAAGTATCAACTTTTACACTACTAGTATGAATTTTACTGAAGTCGGTCCATTGGATAATATCACAAATCAAAGTATTCACAAAATTGGCTTGACCTTGGTCGAGGTTTGAGTCCACTTTATGGGTGATTATCAACCTTCTTCGATGTGTTTTCGTCGGATTTTAACAATCAAAACAATGATTTTTATCATAAAACCCATTTAACAAAAGTAATGCTCTAATAAAAATAAAAAATAAAACAAAGAATAATGTTATATGAAAGATTCTTATTATTCTTTTTCTTTTTCTTTTTTGTATCTCTTCAAATGTGACATATCTTTTAAAATGACAACTAAATTTAGAATGAATCACTATTAAATTTTATTCAATAGTGATTTTGATCTAATTAATCACTATTTCTTTATATTTACAATATAAAATATTCATATCAATGAGAGAATTGAAATAGGTAAAACTAAAAATTAGTATGATAATCAAATTAATATCAATCTGATTGCAATCCATCATCTAGAAGATAATAATTATTCTTTTATGGTAGTTATTCTATTAATGCTCCGTTTGTTTCGACGTAAAATATTTTTTATAGTAAAATATTTTCAACGAAATTATTTTTCAAAAAAAAAATGATTTCCCTGAAAATATTTTAGCGTTTGGCTCTTACAAAAAAATCACCAACGGCGAAAAACTACTGGTCACGAGATTCTGTCACTGACCGACAGGATTATGGCTACTTTCATTGGGTTCCTGCTACTGTTGCCGAATTCCGGCAAAGATTGCCGGAATATGACACAAATGACCAGATTTTGGTCAAATTAACCAGAATCTGGCACAATACGCCAGATTCTGGCAATACTAGTCAAATTCTGAACAGTTTGGCTGGAATCCGGTCTATCGAAATCCCCGCGACAGTGGCTGGATGTCATCGGATTCTGATAGAAATTTCTAGACGGCTGGATTTTGGCGAATGTTGTTGGAATCTGGCACTGTACGTCGGATTCCGGCAATCGGATACAAAAATTCGAAGACCTTCGGTGGTAGATTCAGGCTACCAACAAATTCCAATGTCCAACGGTAGTGGATTCCTACAAACATGCATGTAAGAATGAAGAGATTAAATCCAGAAAACGATTTATAGTTTTGAAAACTGTAAATCGTTTTTCAAAAATTAAAGAGACTCTTACGGTCAAACTGAAAATGAATTTCGTTGACTATCTTTTTTCGATTACACCAAATACGAAAAAAAAAAAAAAAAAAAAATTAAACAACATAAGAACCATATCAAATGTTCAAACAAAATTACAAAAAGAAGCTAAATAATAATATTGCATTTCCCATTTTAAAAAAAATATATATAGAGAAGGTCCCGCTAAATTTCGCGAGGAGGCGAGCTCATTGGGTCAAACTCCAAGGAGGTAGACACCAAAGTCGTAATAGCAGATAAGGCCAATCCAACACAAATCTCATCGCTCTTCCTCTCTCACCCTCCGGGAGAGTTGGGCTCTCCGAACCTGAATGCGTTAACCCCTTCGGTTTTCGTAGAGAAGACAATCGAGGTTGGTCCAAAATGATAGCGATTTCGTACTTAACTGTGTTAACTACTTACTTCAGGTATGGTGTGCTATTTGTTTTCAGCCAAATCAGAGATCTCTTCCGGAAAATCACCGGCTGGTTTAGCTCTAACAACCTTCAGGTGCGCTTATTATTTTCCTTTGCGCGTGTTTGTTAATAGCCAGCTCGTTGTGATTATGTTTTTTATATTACTTTTTTCAAGTAGGGTTATGCTCTAATTTGCTTAGGCCTCGAGGATTTCTATCTACGCCGTGTTAAGAGTACTGCATAATCTATTGCAGAAAACCATGATAGCAAACCTAACAAACACGTCATTAGCAAGTCATCAAGAGGAGCCATGATTCAGCAAGCAACACTTCAAGAGATAACATGACATCAGACCATATCTTAACCTTCAACAACTTCTCTGATTACTGTGACAGCAACCATACTTAGCCTTACTTAATTGACAACCAGCAACCTATACCCTCTAAGAGCACTAGCAGCAGCTTCCCAACCATTTTCCCTATATTTAGGGAACAAAACCACTTTTTGTTTCCCTAAAAAAAAACACCCCACAATAGATTCCCTTAACTTTCCCTATATCAATTAAATACTTTTTTTTACTCTTATTTTATTATTTTTTTTTCTCTTTCTTACTTTTTTGTACCAACCAACTCTCAACTAACTCTCAACCAACCCTTCATATCTTTGTTTTTATGTTCATAAAACTATTTAAATGACCATTTAAATTGTTTGATCAAAATAGCTCTGAATGAGATTTTTTTTTTTCAAGGGAAGGTTCTAGGAAGGTGGGTTGATTTATTGTGGATGATACCCAACACAGGTGGTGGGGAGCTTTGTTGAGATTCCATCAACTTAAAATGACGTACAGGAACATGCAAAAAATCCAAAAAATTCAATTGCCAAATTCAATAGTCATTAAATTGCATCAGGGTATGGCACGAGAATGGGTTTCAGATGGAGGGAAATGAAAGCAACAGTGGGGAAATGAAAGCAGAAATGGAGGGAAGCGTGAAAGATGAGAGATATGGCCAATTTTTTCCTATTAAAAAAATTGATTGGGAAGCTACAATGCTACCCAATGTATTGGGTAGCACTGTAGCTACCCAACCAAAATGTGTAAAAATGGGGAAGCTATTGTGGGTCAATTTTTGATGCTTTTTATCAAATTTTCCCTAAATATAGGAAAGGGAACCATTATAGGGAATCTGCTACTAGTGCTCTAAGACAAACGTGTAACCCTTTCTTAGTTCTTCACTTTGTACACTGGTCGTTGACCATCTTTTTGTTTCTTACTTCTGATTGTATTGGTCTATAAATATTGAAGCAATACACTCTGTTTTTGCAAGCTTCCAAAACAGTTTTTCAAACCTTTTCATGGTATCAAAGCCAGGTTCCAAGCTAACACTTTCCAAATGGCTAAATCAAACGCTGCCTCTTCAAACGTTGCCTCCTCTTCTTCCACTAAAGCTCATTCCTCAAGTAATATAACATCTGTTATATCGAATCTACCAAATACTACTCAATTTACCATTGTCAAACTTGATGGCCCTAATTACTTGGCTTGGGTCTCTCAATTCCTACCTATCCTACGTAGCTATGAACTTATGGGATTGGTGGACGGCTTTGAACCGTGCCCTCCTAAGTTCCTGACTACAGCTAAAACCAATGAGCAAACTTTCAACCCTGCATATGTTTTATGGCAGAAACGAGACCAACATCTTTTGAGTTGGATTTTGTGCTCTCTAGAACCAGCTTTGATCTCTTCCATGTGTGGCCTAAATACTTCGCACTCGGCATGGAATGCTTTGGCTGAAAGGTATGCAAGTCAATCAAGGTCACACATTTCCTATCTTAAAAGACAACTCCAGAATCTGCAGCAAGGATGTAAGTTTCCAACTTCCATGCTTCAAATAGAAAACCAAAGTTTCCACCCAAGAATCACTCCAAGTTTACAACACCATCATCTAGATATTCAGGTTCTCAATCCAGATTTTCTACCTCATCAACAAAGCCACCTAGTGCTGTCCAAAACTCCACCCGTAGCCCTACATTCAACTAGAGGCCTACGTCAAACAACAACCAAAGTTTTCCAGCACCTTGCCAAATCTGTGGCAAGTTGAACCACACTGCCTTAGATTGTTATCACTGTATGGATTATGCTTATCAAGGTAGGCATCCACCACCACAACTTGTAGCCATGATAGCACACAACAATGCTGAACTTGAAAGTCATGAATGGTTAGCTAACTCAGGAGCAAACACCCATGTGGCTGCTGACCCCTCTGCCATCAACAATCCTCAACCTTTTAGAGGACCTGAAACTGTAGAAGTTGGGAATATAGCAGGTTTGGAAATACAAAGCATTGGCTCATCATTGGTTCAATCTACTTCACCCTCTAAATTTCTTCTCAAAGATATCTTATACTGTCCCTCAGCCTTCTGCAAATTTATTATCCATAAATAAATCCTGCATTGATAATCATTGTTCCTTTGAACTAACCGGATCCTATTTTACTGTAAATGACAACTTGACAGGGACTGTGCTGCTCCAGGGCCCCAGTGAGAATGGCTTATACCCTATCCCTTTGCATCAACTTCAAGCAAATAAATTGAAAGGATTCGCTGCATTCATTGGCGTCAAGACCACTAATATGGTGTGGCACCAAAGACTCGGTCATCCCTACAATGCAGTCTTCCTTAGAGTCTTAAATAGTCGGCATCTTCCTTTGTCTGGTCAAGTTAACAAACATAGTGGTTGTGAGTCGTGTCAGCTTGGGAAATCCAAGCAATTGCCTTTCTCTTTGTCTTCTAGATGTACTAAGTTTCCTTTAGAAATTAATCCATTATGATGTTTGGACCTCTCCGGTTTCTTCATCAAGTGGTTGTCGCTTTTATGTTGTCTTTGTAGATGATTACAGTAGGTATTCCTAGCTGTATCCCATCATTAATAAAAGTGATGTTTTTCAATGATTTGTCAAGTTTAAGTTGCTGGTTGAAAAATAATTTTCTATTGTTATTAAGCAAGTTCAAAGTGATAATGGAGGAGAATACACGTCCAATCAATTCAAACACTTCCTCACTCAACATGGAATATTGCACAGATTGACTTGTCCCCACACTTCCCAGCAGAATGGCACTACTGAAAGGAAGCACTGACACATAATTGAAGTTGGACTCACTCTTTTAGCTCAATCGGGCTTATCTTCCAAATTTTGGGTAGATGCTTTCTTAACTACCACGTTTCTCATTAACCGGGTACCTACACCAATCTTGCAAAATGAGTCTCCTTTCTTCAAGTTATTTGGGAAACAACCAGACTACTCTTTTCTCAAATCATTTGGCTGCCTTTGCTATCCTCTACTAAGACCATATGCAGTACACTAATTATCCTTCCGCAGCAAACCATGTATATTCTTAGGATATGCAGCTAATCATTATGGATACAGGTGTTTTGAACCACTATCAGGCATAATTTACGTTTCAAGACATGTCGTTTTTTATGAATCCAAATTTCCAGCCATGGGTATAAGTCTCTCTCAAGGACCCTGCACTGTCACAAACACTCCAGGTTCTGGTTCTTCTTTAATTTTTCCACTCAAGACCCCTACTACCTCTACAACTCTATCACAAGTCATCTTAACCGAGCTACCATCTCACTTTTCTCCACCACTTCACACTGCTACCAGTCTCACTCACACAAATGAGTCACCACCAACCTCCACTACTCCCACCTCTAATAGCCACGAGTCCCACTTATCTCCTAGTAACTTGAACCTGCTACCTCCCATGTCTCCCACTCACACAAATATCTCATCTCCACCTCATCAACATGCTGTCACTGCACCTCTCCCAATTAATGTTCTGCCTACCATGTCTCCCACTCACACAACAACCACATTTCCTCCTAATCCACATGATGCCACCACATCTCTCCCACCTTCCAACCGTATGATCACTCGGTCCCAAACCCAACATGTTGCCACCTCATCACAAACCCAACATATTGCCACATCACCCCCCAACCGCATGGTCACCCGGTCTCAAACCGGCCACCTCAAACCAAAACACTTCCCCGGATACAAAATGTTCTACACTCCTCAGTATCCTCTTATTTCTCTTCAAGCCATCCATCTACCTTCTACTCCTACAACTTACAAACAAGCTGCAGCTAACCCCCAATGGATTGAGGCTATGACAAGTGAATACAATGCTTTGCTATCAAATCAAACCTGGACTCTATGCCCCCGACCTCCTAATCAAAATGTCGTGAGGAACAAATGGGTGTTCAAAATCAAGCAAAAACCTGATGGAAGTGTGGACAAATTCAAAGCACAACTGGTTGCTAAAGGGTTTGATAAAAAATGTGGAATTGACTACCACGAGACATTTAGTCCTATTATAAAGCCTGCCACCATTCAACTCCTTCTAGCTCTTGCAGTCCACTTTGATTGGGAGCTTAGACAACTTGATGTATCAAATGCTCTCCTCCATGGTTTGCTAAATGAAGAAGTTTACATGGAACAACCACCCGGTTTTATTGATCCCATGTACCCTGAATTTGTTTGCCAGCTCCATAAGTCACTCTATGGCTTCAAACAAGCCCCAAGAGCTCGGTTCACCCGGCTCACTCATGCTCTTCTGGATCTTGGTTTCTTTGCATCTCAAGTGGATTACTCTTTGTTCACTTATCATCGCGGCAGCACACATATTTTCCTCTTAGTGTATGTTGATGATATTATCATCACAGGAAACCATCATGCCACTATTAACTTGCTCATTGGGAAACTCCAGCTCGACTTTGCTATGAAAGATCTCGGACCTTTGAGCTATTTTCTTGGCATCCAAGTTCTCCGCAATTCCAATGGTCTCCACCTTAGACAATCTAAGTATGTCATTGATTTACTAAACATGGTTCATATGGCTGAATCCAAAGCATACCGTGCACCCTGTGTAGCTAGAACCAAAATGTCCAAATTTGACAGTGATCTCCTTCCTTATCCTACCATCTTTCGTCACATTGTTGGCACCCTCCAATATGTCACCCTTACTCGTCCAGATATAGCATATTTCGTGAACCAACTTTGCCAACACATGCACAACCCCACTACTATTCACTTGACAGCTGCAAAACGAGTTCTTAGATACCTTAAAAGATCAATAGATTGTGGTCTTCACTACTACAAAAGCTCCCTTACCATCAATGCCTTTTGTGATGCCGATTGGGCCGAAAACCTAGATGACAGACGTTCCACAACCAGTTATGGTATTTTCCTAGGCTCTAATCTCATTTCATGGTCTGCCAAGAAGAAACCGGTGGTCTCCCGCTCAAGTACAGAAACTGAATACTGTTCCATGTGCCTCACCACTGCTGAATTGTATTGGATTCGCATGTTGTTCCAGGAATTACATCTCCCTCTCTTATCTCCTCCAACTTTATGGTGTGACAACTTTGGTGGTCTTGCATTAGCCTCCAATTCAGTGTTCCATGCTCGAACCAAGCACATTGAGGTTGATTTTCATTTCATTCGAGAAAATGTCACTAACAAAGACATTCAGCTTCGGTACCTTTCTACTCTAGACTAACTTGCTGATATTTTCACCAAGGGACTTCCAGCCAACCAGTTCTGCATCCTACGAGACAAACTGAGGGTTTGTGCACCCATTAGTTTGCAATGGGGTGTTAAGAGTACTGCATAATCCATTGCAGGAAACCATGACAGCAAACCTAACAAACACGTCATTAGCAAGTCATCAGGAGGAGTCATGATCCAACAAGCAACACTTCAAGAGATAACATGACATCAGACCATATCTTAGCCTCCAACAACTTCTCTGATTACTGTGACAACAACCATACTTAACAACCACACTTAGCCTTACTTAATTGACAACCTGCAACCCATACCCTTTAAGACAAACTTGCAACCCTTTCTTAGTTCTTCACTTTGTACACTGGTCCTTGACCATCTTTTTGTTTCTTACTTCTGATTGTATTGATCTATAAATACTAAAGCAATACACTCTGTTTTTGCAAGCTTCCAAAACAGTTTTTCAAACTTTTTCACGCCGGTTATATCTTCGAATTCAAGTATTTTCATTGTCTTTCTTATACAATTGATGATTTATGCAATGCTCTATCCTCCATAGACTACATGTCTATGGTTTTTGGTACACTATTATAGGATTCTAAGTATAAATTCTCATACTTAATGTTATATTGACTTACGTGCATGAGTGTTACATCACCACTTGTTTCAAAAGTGTAAGCTGTTAGAAATTGATTAATTTAATCATTTAATTAATAGACTAACACTCTATCTCACATTTTGGTGAATATTTAATTGAAGTGAAAGGTGTATGATAAATATAAGGTTTAAACTCAGGACCTTTGCTTTGATACTACGATAAATTAATACTTATCTAAAATTTAACCATTATTATTGGAACAGGTCTTTGGTGTGTTAGTTTGATGCACTTTCTTGGAGAGATAAATATGTAGATAGTCTTTAAGTAAGCTTTGCGAAGCCTTGATATAACACGATGAAACACCACCTTAATCCAAAACTTAACTTAGGGTTTGGGTGGAACAATTTTATGTTAACAACTTTCTTTTGTTCTGATTAGTCATGGGATTCGATCACAAGTGAAACTTTAACATCTTCCTCTTTGCAGGACTGCTTTGGGCGACCAATATCAAGTGCTCCTAATGCTTGGTTTGATGTTATTGAACGTTACTCCAATGACAATAACAATACCCTGAAGTAAGACCCCCCTTTTTGAATTAAAGGCTTGAAGCCTTATTTTATTGCTAGTGTATAGTTTTTTTGTAGTTCAGAAAATATATATATATATATATAGGTTTTTGGTCATTTTCTTTTGGTAAAGCTGTTGCATTGAAGATCTCAGTAACTGATTTCTCCTGATGCAGACGAACCACAAAGATAAGTAGATGCCTTAACTTGGGATCATACAACTAACTTGGCTTTGTTGCATCAGATGAATATTGCACACCATGGGTAGTTGAGTCATTGAAGAGATATTCACCAAGCACCTGTAGTAGCCGGGTAGATGGAGGTGGGTTATTATCTTAGAAGATTCCATTTTTCCTTTTGCCCTTTTTCCTTTTTGGGTACTTGTCCATGAGCATGTTCACTAATGCGGTTTTGCCATTAGGCACTGCGGCATTGCACAATGAATTGGAAAAGTATGTTGCAAACTTTGTTGGAAAACCAGCTGCAATAGTTTTTGGCATGGGGTATGTAACAAACTCTGCTATCCTTCCAGCTATGATTGGGAATGTATGTGCAGTTAATCAATAAGCGAACTTTGTAAAGATTATTTTTTATTTTTCTTGCAGGTGATTTTGAACCGGTTACAATTTTCATTTACAGAGAGGATTGATCATCAGTGATTCTTTGAACCATAGCTCCATCGTCAATGGTGCACGAGGATCTGGAGCTAAAGCTCGTGCTTTCCAGCACAATTGTAATTATATAGATTGTATGGTGTGGGATTTACGATTGATTAAGGTGTGAGTTGTCAAATTCCAGATAATACCATTTCAAATGGTGGCATATCAGCTTTATCCACAAAGAAAAGTAGGAGAGATACAATAACTTGATATTTGATTGCAAAAGGATCACTTTAGAATACAATGTAACTGACTCTTAATGTCAATAGTATATCTTTCTTAATTCACCCCCAATGTGCAGACACACCATTAAGTTACTGGGTTACTAGGTCTCTAACTTATATGTATATTATCAGTGCTGCTTCTTTTATATGCAAATTATACTCCCACAAATGTAGGTTGGAGCATTTAACTCATGTTTCTCCTTCACCAACTTGCTTACCGGACCTTCTCACTTGGAGGAAGTTTTGAGAGAGCAAATTGCCGAGGGACAGCCATGGACTCATAGACCTTGGAAGAAGATAATTGTCATTGTTGAGGGGATCTACATTATGGAAGGAGAGCTGGGCAAACTTCTTGAGATTATAGCAATTTGCAAAAAATATATGGTTGTGCAAGATGTTAGTTTTAATATATATAGTAAACATTTATTGATTTTTAAGTAAAATCATAATGACATTTAGTTTTTTTTTTTTTTCGTTTTTCTTGTCATTACATATGTATAAGGTTCAAAATGGTGAATTGATGTATTTAAAACTCTTTTATCAGTTTTATGAAAGACATTTTTATGTAAAACATCTTCTCCTAGAATTTTCTAGAATTTCCTACTAATTAGGGCAACCTAAAATAGGGTTGTTGTGGAGTCAACCTGTAGTAAGCTAGTGGGTTTTACATCTTAAGTTGCTTATAGTAAGTGGGCTCCGCAACACATTTTTTTAGGATGTTTGAATTTTTATGAAATTTAAGCCACCTAATAACAAGTAAATTAAAATCTAGACAGTCTAATAACATAAAATCTTCACCATTTCTTAAAGAAATCATATAAATGGAGACATCATATATGTGTGTGTGTTTTCTTTATGAGAAGAGTCATTAATTCTTATGCATCCATCGCAGAAAACAAAATAATGAGACTATACTAGGGCATAAATTAGATGTGTCCAATATCTTATGGTGATTGAAGATTTTCGGTAAGATATGGTGTTTATTAACTCTATATATATATATGCAAAGTATGTTGTTGGACTTCAAATTGTTACAACATTAATTAAAGGACAAAAATTTCCTACAAATTGGTTTGTAGAAAATTTCTTACAACCCACATATAAAAGACACATGTGTCTTTTAAACATGTGAGAAGTATATGTTTTTTTATTAATGCTATTAAAAAAACATGTAAGAAATACATGCTATTTAAATAACATGTGATTCTCACATGTTAATGGACACATGTCAATCTTATATGTGGGTTGTAGGAAATTTCTGTCCTTAATTAAATGAATATATTTTGTATTTTTTATTAATTTAAAATTTTAGAATAATTAATAATTTAACATGATATTAAAATAAAAACTATCACTACAAAAAGATAGGCATTTATGGACGGTTTTTCTCTAGACGATTTCTAAAACCGTCTAGAAAACAAAATTTGCAGAAAAATTTATTATGGACGGTTTGATTAAACTGTCTCTAAATATTATTTCAAGATAGTTTAGTTAAAATCGTCTGAAATTTTATGGACGATTTTTACCAAATTGTCCATAAAATTAAATTATTTTTTCCCACGCCATGTCATCAATCCGCGCGATGCCTCCAAATTTCACCACATCCATTTGATTTTTTTCCCAGGCAAAATCATAACCATTCGTTTCTTTTGATATGTGCACTTCGAGGTTTAATTCATCGGTCACCGAACTCCTACAATAACATGCTTTACCTAATGCGAAATCGCCAGATTCTCCAACAAGCAGTTGGTTTCAAGCAGATTGACAGGGAATGGGACTGGTATAATCGCCAGTTCCCCCAAATCTTTTCCTTATTCTCGTTGTTGATTTTTGGGTCTTATTTTTAGCATGAGTTTGTTTTCTGGGCGTGATTTCGTTGTTGGTTTTTTGGGTTATTGAAATAAGGTGAAATAGTTGGGTTTTCGTTGTTGCGTTTTTTCTTTAGGGCAGATCCTTCGGACGAGGCGAAGAAAAACGTACATCGAAGACAACGACTGCTACAGACGAAGGGAAATTGAATAAAGAGGAAGGGACATCGATTGAAGACGAAGAGACAGTATACAGAAGAAAAAAATTATTGAAAAATCAAGAGAAATGGACAAGAATCATGTAGAACAGTCGGGAGATGAACCCAATGATTTGTGAAGGATTTTTAGAGACCCGGGAGATGAACCCAGTGATTTTCGGTGCTAGGTTTTGTTTGCAAATGAGGGAGATGACTGCAGGACAAAAAATAAAATAAAATAAATTCATATTCAAACTCACGCATAGATTTAAAAAAATAAAAATAAATAATTAATGATAAAACCGTTCAAAATTAATTCCAGGCGGTTTTCCCAAACCGTCTAGAATTAATTCTAGACGATTTGGGCAAAACCATCTAGAATTCCAGACGGTTTGGCCCAAACCGTCTAGAAATCCATTTTGCGACTTTTTATTCCGGATGGTTTTAAACCGTCCACAATAAACTGTCTGGAATTGTTTTTAGATGGTTTTTTTGAATTTTTGGACGGTTTAAAACCGTCCATAATTTACGTTTTTTTTGTAGTATATGAATTTAAAACTTAAGGGACTGATTGATGCACTACACCCCCACAACATGAGAACAACACCCCCTCACATGAGGGTGGGGCTTAGTATGTGAGCCCCACCCCGGAAAATGTTAGATTTACAACACTAATACAACAACTGTACAACAATCCCTCACATGAGGGTGGGTCCCACATACTGGGGCCCACCCTCATGTAAGGGTTGTTGTACAGTTGTTGTATTGGTGTTGTACAAGAATCAAATCCCGCCCCACCCCATATGAGAGTGTATTGTGCCTATGTTGTGTTGGTGTTGTAAAAGTAGCATTTCCCTAAAACTTATATATGTATTAATTTACCTTCAGATAGATTGGGAGAAGATGACCAAAAATAGAATAGAAGTAGTAGAATTCAAACGTTATTAGGAACTACTCCACTTGATAAATGACCCTTGAAGTTTGAACCGTCTAGATTGGTTTATCTGTGAATGTTATCGATTTAAATGTCTAAATCCACGCCTTGATACAATATTTATATATCATAATTAACTTTTGACTTTTTCTTTCTTTTGGAAGAAGGAATTTAGCTTATTTTGGTAATTTGGTGTTATTGAAGGCATTTAACACATGGTTTAATGAATGAGAAATTTTTAGAACTTTTTTTAATGTTTTTTTTTAAGATCTTTTTATGCTAACATGCTATTATGTTTTTTTTAAGGGTTAAACACCTTATTAGTATCTGTGGTTTGAAAACTTTATTTTTTGTTATTGTACTTTCATTCGTATTACAGATGATACCTATGGTTTGAAAAAAAGATGAAATTGGTACTTCCATTAATTTTTATGTCCAAACTAACGGTTGGACAAGTGTCAACTCATGAGAGTAGACGCCGACAAGTGTCATAATGTAAAAAAATTAAAAAATAAAAAATAAAAAGCTTTAAAAATTAATAAAAAAATTGAAAATAATAAAACTTTTTTTAAAAAAAAGTATTAAAAACTTTAAAAAAATTTGAAAAATAAATAAATAAATAAGAGGGGTGGCCGAACCACTTCCATGACCCTTGTGGGCTACGCCAAAGAGCCAAAATAAATAAATAAATAAAAAATTAAGGAGGTTTGGCCCTTGGGGTGGGGGTGGTTGAGCCACCCCTCTTCTTCTTTTCTTCTTTTCTTTTTTTTTTTTCAATTTTTTTTAAAGTTTTTAGTACTTTTTTTTTTTAAAAAAAGTTTGATTATTTCCAATTTTTAAAGTTTTTTATTTTCTGTTTTTTAATTTTTTTACATTATGACATGTGTCTACTTCTAGTAATTAACACATGTCCAACAATTAATTTTTGGACGAAAAAATTAATGGAAATACCAATTCTATCTTTTTTTCAAATCACAGGTACCATCTGTAATACGAATGAAAACACAAGAAATAAAAAAATAATGTTTCTAAACCACGTGTAAGTGTTTAACCCTTTTTTTAATAAAAACAGGTAAGTAAAATTTCTCTTACCTAATATACTTGAGAGAGGAATTAATTCATCTTCTCATATTATTTGCTAAGCACCTTTGCATGTTTCCCACGTGGCTGAGATTGGAATTCATGAAATAGTGGGTTGAGTAAACAAGAAAAAGAAAGAAAGTTAAATACCAATGAAAATTTATAAGAATCCGTGCATCACCACCGCTCATACAGATAGATATAGTCTTGCCAGAAAAAGTCTACAAATCGGAGAACACAAAGGGCATCAATCAGGTCAAACCTCTGACCCAAAAAGTCTCGATTCCATACTACGTAAACCTCCTGTAGTAGCGCCCAGTTGGGCGAAGACAAATAGCGGTTTCGTTTCTCCTCCTCAAATTCAAAAACCACACCTCCACTGCTTTTAGAGAGAGAGAGAGAGAGAGAGAGAGAGAGGGAGAGAGGAAAAACGCCATTGATTTCTGTTGCAAGGATTCAGAACTTTAGCAACACCTGGAGCTCCATTTGAAACCCAACTTTGCTACGCCTCCACCGTCCATTCGTCAATCCTCCCTAAGCCATTTCCCAACCACCCCAATCCTCCTCTCACTCCACTCCACTCCAATCCACGCTTTTCAACACTAACCATAGCAATGACGCTAACCATAGTTCCTGCTTTCTGGTCTAGTTTAATTATTACCTAAATATTTATAAAACAAGAACAAAACAAAAGATCTAAAAAGCAACCAGGAATGCATATTGAACATTTGTCGCCCACGCCTCAGGCCCTGTAGTCGCCATTACCCTAACCCTAGTTTGTGCTGTCTGGTCTAGTTTGTCATCAAAAACCCATTACACAAAAAGATATGAACACAAACAAAGGATTGGAAATCAATCATGAATCCACATTGCACATGTGTCACCCATGCCACTCCATTTAATCACAAATCACCAAAAACTGTAACCCTAGTTTGTGCTTCCAAATCCTATCTAACCATTGCCCATTACCTAAGAATCTGTATTTATATAATGAGAGCAAAAGATGTAAAGGCTAAGGTGAATGCAGAATGCACAAATGTCACAAAAACCAGGCAGTTTAATCACCAAAAACCCTTGCTAAAAATAGCAAAAAAGGAAAGGAAAAAAAGCAAAAGCCCACCATTCTCTATACCCACTCCCCACCCATTTCGTGATTGCCGAGCGTCCATCAGGCGATCTGCACAGATAGCCACAGTACACTCACAGAAACCCAAACCCTAGAGAGCTAATGATGATGGACCAACAAACGGTTCATGAGAAACCCGAGGCGGCCTGTGGTTTGCTGGCAGGTGTAGAGCCTGAGCTTCGGCTTGTCACCGTGGAGGGGGACAACTCCACCCATAACGGGTCGGGTTGGATCGGAGAGACCCGTGACCTTGTAGCTGCTGTTACAGGTTTCAGTGTACTCCACAGGAAGAAAAGGATGCCAAGACAGAGGAGATCATCCACCATTCAACATCTGTCTTTTGCTCCCTCCACCTCGCACGTGCCACCATTCCCACTCCAAGGCCTTCCCTCTCTCCCTGCTCGTGTAAGCTAGCTTCTTCGTTTTTATTTTCTTTTTCTTTTTTCTTTTTTTAAAGCACCTTGAAGTCGATTTTTACTTTCCTGATCATATCACTATATGATTGTCTTGCTCAGTAGTACATCGGAACAGGTGAGTTTTTTTAGATTAGTATCTTTTTTTAACAAAAAAAAAAAAAAAAAAATTAAATATTTGTTTATCATTCTTCGATTTAATTAGAATGTAATATTTTAAACAGAGCCTCGATTTGCATAGGTTTTAGAATGTAATATTCGATCGCTTTGAGAAAATTTGTAGATTTATGTCAAATTGACTTCGAGTCCTTTGGGTTTTACGAATTTTAGTTACTGCATATATACCCACTTCGTACTGTCAACTACTTTTCAACCCCTCCTTTTGTCATGTAAAGTCAGTTGAATCTTGTCTTTTTCTGTGCTTTTAATATGGTGAAACTCTATATATAGGAAATTACTCAATCAGAATGAAACAAAAAATTAAAAAAAAATTTGCTTGGAGTTAGTAATTATTAATTCATATAATTTGGACGGTGGCAGACAATTATTTTGAAGTAGTGATCACCTGTCCCATATTTGGGTTGTATGATCTTTTGGTCATATGAGAGGACAGTACGATGTTTGATGTGCGCTCCAGTTTACTCGATCGAGGTCGTTGTGTAGCCTGTAGGAACGACATAGTTTCCTTGTTACTGGGAAAGATTTTTGCCGAGTTTGGCTTGTCTTCCGTTATGGAATATGACGGTCGTACACCACATCTCCAAATATAAATATAAAGTGAGTTTTGAGTGATTTTGTGCTAAAAAGAGTGAGTTTTAATATTGACCGCTCATATTCAATAACAAGAATATATATATATATATACCAGGATGCAAGCCTTTAATTTCAATTTTATCATGCTATTGGCCTTATAATTAATAACATTTTATTAGATCATTAATGCTTCTGTTTATTAGTTCATTTAATTATTCCGAAATGATTATATGCTTTAGGAAATTGATCCGAGAAGGTTGAGATTCCTATTCCAAAAGGAGCTTAAGAACAGTGATGTAGGCTCCCTCAGGAGAATGGTACTCCCAAAGGTTTGCGTTTTTAGTATTTACTTCTTTAATATATATATATATATATATATATATATATATATGCCATTGCAATTAATTTAGAACTTGATGATATGCTTAAAAGTGTAGTTGATCGATCGGAATGGACTTTGAACTCAGGTCTCGGTTAACCAAAATTCACTTAATGGATCGGTGGTTTTATATATATATACCGTCAGATATTATTTATCTTTCTAATAAATGCTATTATGGGACACCTTATTTTCAGAAAGCAGCAGAGGCTCACCTCCCTGTCCTAGAGTCCAAGGAAGGAGTTTTTATCAGCATGGACGACTTGGATGGCCTGCATGTATGGAGTTTCAAGTACAGGTCCGAGTGCATCAGTATTTGTTGATATCGTAAAGCTAGCATAAGTTGTGAAAACATGCAACAATATCCTCATACTTGAATAACATAATATGGTGAAGTATCTTTGCCCTGCAACTCCTCACAATGCTAACATGCATAATAAACCCAAATACAAGAGGATCTTCAGGATCCCCTGGAACCCTCTGCTCGCAGAAAATTTCAGGAGATCCCGATCCGATACGTGTGAAGTGTTTCATTAATTTAAATGTGTTATATATACTACAAAGTAATCGTCTTTATTATATGTTGGTTATTTTCCAAGCAGGTATTGGCCTAATAACAACAGCCGAATGTATGTACTAGAAAATACAGGTATGCTCTGTACGTAGCCTCTCTTAATTTTCTCTCCTCTCTTTGCGCTGTCAAAACTTGAATCATCATCATTTTTGTATCTAATTTTCTCAGGGGATTTTGTGACTACGCATGGCTTACAGCTCGGAGACTTCATCATGATTTACCAAGACAACCAAAACCAGAACTACGTACGCTAGCTGCACCAATTTACAGAGCTTCAGATCATATATATGCATGTGAAAGAGTTTTTCTGGTGTTTGGCAAATATTCTTGATAAATTATTGCGAAAAGCTGCATGTTTGTTAAATCTTGATATTTTTGCAGGTAATTCAGGCTAAAAAGGCTTCTGATCAAGATGTATTTACTGACATAACTAGAAATGCAGTTAACGACCTCTTTCTTCATGATTATGAGCCTACTAAACAAGATTCCTTTTATGAGGATTATCCGACGGTACTGGATGATACGAGTATGTCATTTATCTACGACAGTACCGCAACCTTCTCAAATGACTCGCCGCTTGATTTTTTGGGCGGCTCCTTGACAAACTACTCAAGAATCGGATCTTTGGAAGGCTTCGGATCTGATGCTCAAGAATTCTCTCTTGATGACTTCCCCTTCCATTGAGTTCATACTGGCCGTGGTGGTGTCATATAACATTAAACAATGGGGTTCAACTTCAATTTGCTATTTGAAGCACTGTACTTAAATTTGGCAAACTTGCATATATTTGAAATAAAGAGCAGCGAGTGTAAAACTTTGACATGTTCTACCTTTTACTTGGAAGGATAGAGATTCTGAACAATTTTGTTTTTTAAATTGTTAATAATTTAAACAATAAATATAAAAAAAAATTAAAAAAAAAAAAAGAAAATTATAAAGCCCACCCCTACTTGAACAGGTTTTAGTCCGCCCCTTTATTTGCTAGGACATATGGGTCTCATAAAAAGCTTTTGCCCCAATTCCAAAGTAGCAAGTTGCTGAGAATTCAAATCTCTTTTACTTGGATAGATTACCGTTGTTTCCACGTAAAACATTTTTAGTAGTTTTGGATGTTTGGTTGCTTTTAAAAAACTTGATCAACGTACCAAAATATATTTTGGGCCAAGACGCGATCTTCATACACCATCTTTTTTTATAAGAAGTCCCCAGGGTGTACTTGGAACAAATTTGAGCAAATAGTAGAGCAGTCCCAATTTTGACAAAGGAGAGATAGTTGGTAATCGAGTGGTCCATATTTTGGCAAAAGAGATAGTTCGACACGTCCATGCATGATAAGACATCAGGGAGGTCATTTCATATCTTTGATACTGTTATGTTAGAACTAAATCTTCTACGTCGTTGATCTTTGATCAATAATATTAACATTTCATTAAAAAATGAAAAATGTTAGATTTACAATACTAATACAACAACTGTACAACAATCCCTTACATGAGGGTGGATCCTACATACTGGGGTCCACCCTCATATGAAGGGTTGTTGTACAGTTGTTGTATTGGTGTTGTACAAGAATCAAATCCCATTGAAAATATTATCCCATTGAAATTTAGAGTATGATACGGGCCAATTGAACATAGTTTTGGGTCAATTGGCTCGAATGGACTTAATTGAATATAAGCCCATTATACAAAAATTCAGTTAAATATATATATAAAAAATATATATATATATTTTTGAAACAATATAAAAATATATTTTAATAAGGTAATAAATTATATTTTTATTTCACAATTATTTTACAATATTATTATTATTATTTTTACAAATTTTTGCTAAAATAAAAAATTCAAGAATTAATTAGAACCGATACACGTGGGCATTGTGAGGGATATAAACTTGAAAAAAAAAAAAAAAAAAAAAAGGTGGGGTCGGCCGCGGCCCGCATGTTGCCAAGAGAAGTGGGGGCGTGTGCGTCTCCCAGAGCACCGTATGAAACAAATAAAGAAAGTAGGCGTAAATCACTGAGAAAGGAGGGGAAAAAAAAACTTGAGGGAAGGGAAAGGGAAAGCTTAAGGGGAGATCGACAGAGGGGAAAGAAGAGAGTTTTGGGAAGAGAAAGAAGAGAGTTTAAGAGAGAAAAGTAACAAAGAAATTAAAAGAGAGAGGAAGTTAGAGAGAATAAGGACAGAGGGACCCAACTGAGAAGGAGATTCCAGTGAGGTGAGAACTCCTAGCTTTGATTTTGTTTTCTATAGCACAGTACTTAACTTTAGGATGTTGTTCATAAGCTTAAATTTCTGTTTGGTTGAAAATTTGTGGTACATAACAGAGTAGTAAGAAGGGAGGAGAGGTATTTTGTGTGCCATGTGCTGCGCGCGTGTATTTTGGAAGACAAAAATTGAGGAAGAAGATGAAATAAAAAGAAATTAATGACATCACCAGTGAATTTTGGTAAGCACTCTAATGTACTGTAACATTTCTCAAAAGAAAGATTGGAGAAAGTGAGAGTGAAATGGCCCCTATTGAAAAGAGTATAGTCCATATAAGAGAAATGCTAACGCTGCACGGATTCAAAAATGGCCAATTTTAGCAATAATTGGTCGAGGATATTTTAGTTAATTTTGTCAAAATTAATTTGGTAATAACAACCTATAATAGAGGAGAGATTTATACCAATGGAAACCTAGAATGAATATAAAGTTTTCTAAATCAAGATGTCCGTTGAATGTAGGACTTGCAGCAGTCAAGGGAAAGGATTAACCTGAGCTAATGGACTCATCAGGTAAGTAAACTCATTTCTAAAGTAGCTATATAAAAAGTTTATTATATGAGTTCGTAAGAATCCGTTTGGGTTTGTAATTTTAAAAAGTGCAATTTAAAATGACGATTTCAAAATGTACAATTTAACAAAAAAAAAAAATAATAATAATTTTTAAAAATGCAATTAAGCGTTTGGCAAAACCGCAGTTTAGCTTTTAAAATTGTAAATTAGCCTTTAAAATTCTGCATTATCAAAAAAACACACTTTTAACTAAGATTTAAAAAAGGAGATTTTCTGTGTTTTCAAATCGCAAATTTTAAAAACGTAGTTTCCGAATGATTTATGTTCTGTAATTTATATTAAAATCGCACTTATTGTCTATAAAATCGCTATCCCAAATGCACCATAAATGAAAATATAAATTTTCTTAACGAATGAAATGATATAATTATCTTATATGATGTGAGCCCAAATTGCATTTTATTTGTCATGTTATGTCTAACGCCGAATAAATAAAAATAGGGATATTTTATTAATAAATAAGATAAAGAAATACGTCATAAAACACTTTAAGAACTAAGGGTGCGTTTGGAATTACGATTTCGCAAAGAAAAAAATGCAATTTTAAACCAAATCGCAGAAAATGAACCTTTTGAAAACTACGTTTTTAAAAAATTGTGATTTGAAAACGCAGAAAAGTACTTATTTAAATCGCATGCAATTGGATATTTTTTTGAAAACCCAGTATTTTAAAAGGCTAACCTACGATTTTAAATGCCAAACTGTGATTTTGCCAAACGCTTAACTGCGTTTTTAAAAATCATTTTTTTAGATCGCACATTTTAAAATCGCTATTTTTAAATCGTACCTTTTGAAATCGTAAACTCAAACGAACCCTAAGTACGGCTTGATCCGATAAGTCTCGGGTCAATTGAAGTTTAGAAATTGACCAAGTTTTCTCTAAAATGGAGAAGTATCACGTAAAAAGTATGTGTACCGAAGGAACATTACATGGAACTAGGGAAGATTTTTTGAAGCGTTAGAAATTGAGTTACGGTGGATTTTTGTGAAAAATAGGGACACTGCTTTTCTTGACATGTTTGTAACGTGTGGAGAAATCAGGTGTGCTTGAAAGATGTTTGGAGAAATACTTGAGAAAATTGTGGTTTCTTGAACTGGAATGCTATATGAGTATGCTCAGTTAGACCATTTAAGCAAGCTTTATTTGAAAATTGAGGAATAATTATTCCTTTCAAAATTGAGAGAAAAAAATTATTTTTCAATTCAAAAAATAGCCATTCCTTTGGGAGCAATGGAAATGGGCCGAATGATTGTTTCAAGTATTAGATTCTTATCATATATTCTAACACTAAATCTATTATATTTTATATTTTTTTTTTTTATTTTTATAAAAGTTTTTTTTAATAGAATAATCATTTTGTAACAAACATAACCTAAGTTAAAAGAGGCCGCTCGAAAATTTGGTGTGTACGAAAATTTGTCTGTCCGACAACTTTTGAAGCATTCTAGTTTTGAAAGTGATGAAGTTGGCGATGGATATATGAGAACAATTGAGCTTTGCTGACCTCTAAAAAGATGGTGTGAGAATTAGGGGTGGGCAAATTATCCGATTATCGACTACCGAAAATATGCCGACCGCTACCGAACTGACTTTGACCACATACCGCCTACCGATTAATTATAAAATCGAAATTCGAAATTAAAAGAGTTTTCGACTTTTCGACTTTTCGGGTCGGTCGGTAATCGGCAAAATGGTTTTTTCAGTCGGTTCCAACTTACCCGACATGACCAAGGCTCAGTTAGTTTTTTAACAAAACTAACAAAACGACGCTGTTTTGAACACCTATATAATCTAATTTTTGGAAACCCTATTCACTCCATTTGACCTTCACCCTCAGCTCAGACCCATAGCGTTGTCTCCCCCCAAACCCAGAATCAGAAATCCTAGCCCGTTCGCCCCTCCGGCCTCCACCAGTTCAGCCGTCCGCCCCTCCATTTAAACGTCTTTCAGATTCCATGCCTTTTGATTTCTTTGCCTCGGTTAACTTTCCCCCTTTCCCCCAGCAACCAAACAGGCCGGAAGTACTGCGTTTGGGGGGTTCATAAAGCTCATTCACCTGCCATGGCCCATTCACTTCTCTTCCATTTTTAGCTTCTCTACCAAACTCTCCCTGACTCCCTCTGGTTGCTTCTTTGCAAACCAGGCACAGCAATTAGCATAAATGATAGATCTATGTCGTTTATACTTTTCTCTGTTTTTTGATTTATGAAACTCTTTGTTATCGTTTTCCGACTGATTTAGATCCTTGTAGTTATTGTTATTACACATTTCACATAATTTTATTTTATTTTATTTTCATGTTTTGAGTTTTACTCAGTCTTTCTGGATGTTTGCATGTGTTTATGCCTTTATGGGCATATCTGTATGTGTTCGTATTACCAATTCATTCGACCGACTATTACCGACTTTCCGATTTTCTCGATTTATCCGACAATTTCGAAATCAAAGTTTAACAGAAAGATGTCGGGTAATTATCCGACTTTACCGACAAGGGCGGGTCGGTGTCGGAAATAGACTTACCCGATACCCACCCCTGGTGAGAATCTTCTTCCAAAGTGTAGAGAAGTGCAGCCATAGGAATTAGGAGGTAGAAAACCACTGCCAGTAGGGTGGCATCCTCCTCCAACGTTAGCATTCGTAGGAGTAAGAGGCTTTTCTAAAGTAGCCTTATTCAATTTTATTAGTCAAAATGATAAAAAAAAATTATTTTTATTTATTTTAGTCATTTACTTTTTGAAAGTACCCGACAACTTAATTATTCTAACTATCCACTATCACTATTTCATTTAAATAATTTTTTCTAAAATGAAAATTGTATGTGATAAATAAGAGAAATAAAAAAAGAAGAAATAGATGAGAGAAAAAATTTTAATAGGTTTTTATTGTTTTGGGGTGTGAACAGTGCTCACTATTGTTGGTGAGCACTATTCGCCCATCAAAATTTTTTTACCAATTTTTTTTTGTTTTGAAAGGTTTTTACCAAATTGTTGAGACTATTTATAACTCATTTTGGACCAATTCAATAAATGACATAAATTTTCGACAAATCTGTTTGTAGAAAATTTTATACAAATCATATCTAAGATTGATATATGTCCCTTGGCATGTAAGAAACACATGTTATTTTAAGAGAAAAGCTCATTGCACAACAGGTTGTACACAACCACTCACATTGGTGAGGCCCATGTGAGTGGGTGGGTCCCACCAATATGAGTGGGTTGTGTACAACCTGTTGTGCAAGTACTAGTTCCCTTATTTTAATAACATGTGCTTTTTATATGTTTTTTTATTAATGCTATTATAAAACAATGTCAATTTTTGTTTTTTATAATAGCATTAATAAAAAAACATTTGTTTCTCACATGCTTAAAAGATGCGTATCACTTTTATACGTGGGCTGTAAAAAAATTTTTACAAACCAATTTGTAAAAAAATTTATGTCCTTCATAAAATTGGCTCATCTATTTTGGTGACTCTATTTAAAATGCTATAATTAAGGATAAAAATAGAATGATTTTAAGAACATACTTAATAAATCTAGAAAATATAAATTTCAAAACTATTTATATTATGAGAAAACAAGTTATAAATCTAAAAATAAATTATATATATTTTTCAAATGTCAATTTTTATTTTTAATTTAAATTTATAATTTTTTCAAAACACAGTTCCTAGGCCCAAAACACATGGAGCGAGGTCATTGGCTTTTCTATTCCGTGCTAAATAGGACCCGCAGTAGAGTACAAAAACTTCCTCAGAGTTGGCGAAGCTTCATCTCCGCCATTGCTAGACCTCTTTTATCTCTGTCTCTCTGTCTCTGTAAAATTTAGAGCTCGAAACGGAAGATTCAAATCAATGGCGACAAGATACTGGGTGGTCTCTCTTACGGTTCAGAACTCAGCATCTTCTCATTGGAACCGATTGCAAGAGCAAATCTCCAAGCATTCCTTCGACACTCCTCTCTACAGAGTACTCTGCCCACTCATTCACTTTCCCTTTGCCAGATCCGTTTCTCTTTTTCGTTAATTTCTTGCAATTACACTTCAATTATTATTATTATTTATTATTATGCTTTAATCCTTTATCAAATCAACTTTAATTTTGGCAGTTCAATATTCCTAATCTCCGTGTTGGAACCCTAGACTCTCTCCTCTCCCTCAGCGATGATCTCGTAAAGGTAATTCCTCCGACATCTGAATCTAATTTCGGAAAAGAAAATGATTAAAATTTTACAGTTTTTTTTTTAAAAAAAATTTTAATTTTAATTTTATTATTATTATTATTATTTATTTTATTCATGTAAGGTATTCCTTATTATTTAGAATTCAGATTTTGTAAGTTTATGTGTACGGATTATGTTGATTCATAGAATCTGTGATTTATTCCGCGTAGTTTTGTGGCAATTGAATTTTGGATTGCCAAAAAAAAAGTTTTGTGGCAATTGAATTTTGGAGTTATGTCGATGGAAATGTGCAGTCAAACAGTTTTGTAGAAGGAGTGTCGCACAAGATCAGGCGTCAGATCGAGGAATTGGAGAAGGTATCGAGCGTGGAGAGCAATGCTTTAACCGTGGATGGAGTACCAGTTGATTCTTACCTCACTAGGTGAGTGGAATGGCAATATCTGTAAAATCAATAAGATACTTTTCTTGGGCTTAGATTTTTGGTATTTTTGCAATTGTTAATGATCTGTGTGTCGATATTATGGAAAAGGTTTGTTTGGGATGAAGCAAAGTACCCAACTATGTCGCCCCTGCGGGAGGTTGTGGATAGTATTCATGGTCAAGTGGCAAAGATTGAAGATGATCTCAAGGTAATTAACGTTAATGTCCGGTTGATTTGATTGTTGGTTATATGCTATTTGTAGGCAGATAAAAAGAACAATTTCGCTTGCTAGGAAATATGAATCCTTGACAACAGTGTATAGTAAAGATTTTAAGATCAGAATTTAAGTGGAAATTTTAGTTTCTCTATGATGAGCCATGTGATATTATTCGATGTTTATAGTGAGCTCTCAATTCACTGTACTTGATTATATTATGCGCATTTTGTTTTCTATTTAGCTTATAATATGTGACTGCTGCCAGTTGTGAATCTCTTTACTGTGGGGAGTATTCCTTAGCTGGATGAATTTCTTGTGTCAGATTGTTGCTCTTGATGAGTGAAGAGGACAAGAATGAATAATAAGATAACCAAAAATAGGAAGGGTAGATGTCTATAAACAAAGCCTAGAGAACTGCAATTGTAAAACCAGGATATATTAGGGAATGGTGGGCCTGTTGGAATTCCATATCTGACAATTAACTTACAAAATCTTTCCCGCAACTCTTCTTGGTGTGTAGGAGCTTTTATTCTTATTAGTTTGTAAAAAACTTTGGGTCTGTTTTATTGGTAAATTTCATACGTACCTTTTGGTTCTTCTTGAACCAACAACCTCAGCTTCCTTTTGTTCTTATGGGGCCAGAAGTGCCATTTATGTTAGAGCTCATTGCATTAGCCTTTGTGTGTAGGATCTTGCTTATGTGGTTTTGTTACTGTTAGGAAAGTCAAGTGTTTGAGTGACCTGTTTTCGGCTATGAAATTCTGTCTTACTTGTGCACTCAACTATGCAAATGCAACTGATTCGTGCTAGGGCAGACCTCCATTGTTGGAGGTTATGAACAAGGAGGAGCATCGAGAGTGTCATCTCCTGACACCTCATGATAAGTTGAGTGGAGTACATTGTTGGATGAATGTTTGTTTCTTGAAATAATAACAATTAATACGATGAGAATAGCGGTTTACTTGTATATTCTCATGGTTGTATGGTCTATGGAAATGACTGGCTATTTTTTTTTTTTGGTAAGTAATTGTAATTTTATAAAAAACAGCGTAAGGCGCCCCTAGTACACACGGAGTATACAAGAAGTAACAGCCTTACCACCGACCCGACAAGGAACAGCCCACAAAACAACCCAACCCTAAGCCCCTAAAGCTCACAATCTTCAATCATATCCCACCTCCTATGGTCCTCATCAAGGGCAGAGAGGAAAGCCATAGTTCTATCCCCCTTATCCCCAAAAAACATAGAGCACGCCAAGGACAGCTCCAAAGGAGAGGTAGCCTGGAGACCACCCGCAGAATTGAGAGGGTGGGCGCTTGAGAAACTACGATCTGCCTGTGAAAGAGAGGAGGAGCTCGACTCAAGAAACCCCCGCCTGAGAAAACCCACATCTTCATGATTTCCTTGACCCACCACCGGCTTTGGCTTCCTCCCTTTACGTTTGTACTGAATAAGAGGCTTGGACGTGGGTTCTTCTAGGGAAGAGGAAGGGAGAATCCTCCCTTCCGGCGAGCCCATCACAATGGAAACTTGAGAACCCAAGGCAGAAGTCTCCGACCCACGCCCTAAGTCCACAGGATCAAGAACTTGTGGAAAAAGCTTCCGACCAGCCTCTGAGGAAGCCATAGAATCCGTAAAAATAGCCCCAGGATCTGTCGACAGCAAGGTCACCAGCCCAGAAGACACTGGAATAGAAGAGGGAGACGCCGGAACAGAAAATAACGGCGACGCCGAACCCGCTACCTCAGAGGCATCTGACGAGGCAATCTCCATACTCCCAAAAGGAGAACGAACTAGAAACATCTCTGGCGTTGACACCGGCTTGTTACACGACGGACGGGGAACACTAGATTTCGGCAGAAAGCAGGCCATGCGAAAACCAAAACGTTTTCGACCTAGCCCAAACCCGAAAGACTGTTTCATCGGTAACAAGCCTTGGTGTTTAAGACCCAGAATGGACCTAGAACCCCGGCCCAAGAATATCCCAACCACTCGGCCCAAAGCCAAGTAAAACCTATTCCGCATGTTTTTCCACGTATACAAATTTGAATTCAAATTAAACCCCTTTGCTGACGCCACCTTGCCTCGAGCAGAACACCCTGGAGAACTCTGCTTGTCCAGCGGACAAAGGGACTTGCCCAGGTCCGGCGGATCAACCGGAATGGACTCCAGAAGAGAGCAATCCACCGCCGTGCAAGAATCCTCTGGGATATCTCTTCTCAGAATCGGAAAGAGATCAAGATCGCACGGCTCCTCCAGCGGCGCCCTCATCCTGGACTTCTGACCACCCACAACTGGGACCGAACCCGACCTCAGCACTTCCGCATACGAAAGGCCAGTACCCTTAGAAATCAAACCCGCTCTTGACCCATCCTCCTTCCCATCTTTCTTAACCATCGCAGACGATGATCGTTTCCCGCATCCCACCATGTCCGAGAAGAAGTCTGAGACCTTTCTCAGCTCCCCGGAGAATTTATGCCAACACCATCCTCCACGCCCCTCAGGGATTCGAATGCTCCCTCTCCGACCACCCAACCCGAAAGCTGTCGCCTCTAAGAACCAGCCAGCTTTGTTGCTATCTCTCCGAGCGATCAAGAGTTTCGACCCTTCTCTAAAAGACTTGACAAAGTCTTGATCAGCCTGGAAGCCCAAAAGAACTTCCAATATCGACGCAAGCCAGACGGCACAATGGGTGCTCAGAATGACCTCGCCAAGAAAATCTTTTATTCTCTCCACCACCCGTAGCACCGATGCCCCCTCCACCACCGAGAAAACAAAGGACTTCGACTCAACAATAAAGCTCTTCTCCATCGCAAGAAACCCCCAAAACACAGATGGCCAGCCCACAGGAGATTTACATCTTCGCCGAAGCAGAATACCACCCAAGAATGAAATCCGGAGATTTACATCTTCGCCGAAGCAGAATACCACCCAAGAATGAAATCCACCGGTTGATGCCCTTACAGTCGAGAACGAACTTACAGCTAGAATAATTATGATATCATGAATTTTATTTCACTAACATGGTTATATAAAATTTCTTGCTGGACCATCTGGATTTGGTTGTTTAGATGCTCTGCTACGGTATGGATGTATTTATTTATTTTTTAATGTGACTGGCTGCCACCTTAGGCAATCCCAGAATTCATCCCCCACTTAGATAGATTGTGTAGATATGTTATATTGCTTTTTTCTTTTCTTTTTTTGTTTCTTTTTTTTTTTGATGAATCAGTAAGCATTTTCATTCAAACAAAAACTGCAATTACAAACAAAGGTCTGACTAGACCTATCAAAATAACAAAGCTCAAAAACTACTCTGCTTCAAAACAGATAGAGCTAAACAACAAGAGAATCTAAAATCAAAACAAGACTGATTCTGCTATATTCCAGACATGACAAAGAGAAACATTTACTCTAGTAATAGGGAACTTCCCCTTCCTTGATATGTTATATTGCTTGCCAAAGAAGTAAAGCCGGTGAACCACTTGTTTAGATTGAATTGAATAATTTGGGGTTAAAGCTTTGTCTCTTATGTTAGGTTCGTGTTGCTGAATACAACAATGTGCGGAGTCAGCTTAATGCTATAAACCGAAAGCAAAGTGGAAGGTGCAATTTTTTTTAATTGCTTCCTCTTTTTTTTTTCTTTTTTTTTTTGCTCCCAGTTTGGTTTCTTTGCTGACCTACCTTTCTCCATATTTCAGCTTAGCTGTGCGGGATCTCTCAAATCTAGTGAAACCAGAGGATATAATTACCTCAGAACATCTAGTGACTCTCCTCGCAGTTGTTCCAAAGTATTCACAGAAAGACTGGTTGGCCAGCTATGAGACTTTGACTAGCTATGTGGTGAGATTTATTTTTTCTGGCTATGTATTTCTAATTCTTGTTACAGCCTTGACGATGTTGGTAGAGTGGTGATTTAGAACACTAACTTGTTGACCAAATGGCACTGGTTCACTTTAATTGATCACCTTATCTGTCATATCTTCTATTAACTCTCAGGAATAGTTATACTCGCATTGTTTCACCTTTTGTTTATTTGGATCTTACCTCAGTCTGATTAATCAAGCTAAGCTCTTTCAGGTCCCCAGGTCCTCCAAAATGTTGTATGAGGATAATGAATATGCACTTTATACTGTAACACTCTTTCGTCGTGTTGCAGACAATTTTAGAACAAGTGCACGTGAAAGAGGTTTTCAAGTGAGTATGTTGTACAAGTTCTACGTGCTTATTGATTAATAGATGTCTCAACAATGAATCTCCCCCATGTTGTTTAAAATTTATATCCTGGCTTGCTAGTTTGAACTATCTGCAGACCAGAAATGCAAGAAGAATTTGCTGCAATTTGCCAATTTCTTCTAATTTCAGTGTTTGACATGGTGGAAGACATCTAATTGGTTGTTTTTTGTTATTTTATCATGTGATTCAGGTTCGTGATTTCGAATATAGTCCGGAGGCACAAGAGAGTCGGAAACAGGAGTTAGAAAAACTAATGCATGACCAGGAAAGTTTGAGAAGTTCTCTTTTGCAGTGGTGCTATACCAGTTATGGGGAGGTATTTTTCTTTTTGTTTTATCTGTCTTTAAGATGCCTATTTATCCAACAATGTAGCCTACCGGCCTATACTGGTCAAAATCTTCCAAATTGCTGCTTTGAATTACAGTTTTTTAGTGTTGCTGTTAGTTCTATTACCATTGTTAGAATTGTACATTGTTATTATGCTCGTTATAATTATTTTTGTTTTGCTCTTTCACAGTAAGGGTGCGTTTGGGATTGCGATTTCGTAGACAATAAGTGCGATTTTAAACCAAATCGCAGAACATAGATCGTTTGGGAATTGCGTTTTTAAAAATTGCGATTTGAAAACGTAGAAAATCTGCTTTTTCAAATCGCAGATAAGATGGTGCTTTTTTGAAAACGCAGAATTTTAAAAGGTAAATTCGCGATTTTAAAGGCTAAATTGTGATTTTGGCAAACGCTTAACTGCGTTTTTAAAAATCACTTTTTTCAAATCGCACATTTTAAAATCGTTATTTTAAAACGCACTTTTTGAAATCGCAAACCCAAACGGACCCTAAGTGTTATAATTTGCTTTCATACTAATCGGTTTCTTGCCTGTAGGTTTTCAGCTCCTGGATGCATTTTTGTGCTGTACGTGTTTTTGCAGAGAGCATTCTGAGATATGGTCTCCCGCCGTCTTTCTTGGTATATAGACTCTCTTGTTCGTTCATGGCTTTCCAACCAAGCATTTGCTTTTTCACTGAGCATGGCTTGTTGAAATGATTTCAGGCGTGTGTTTTAGCTCCGTCAGCAAGAAGTGAGAAGAAAGTACGCACAATCCTTGAAGGGTTGTGTGACAATGCAAACAGGCAAGTGTCCCTAAACCTTTGCCTATTTTTTATGGCAGAGAATGGGTGAACCTCAATTACGTGGAAAAAATACTAGGGTCAAGGTCGAAGTAGCCTCCTTAGCTACCTGGGGCAATGCCTTGGTGTAAATAAATGAACTCAAGATACATTGTTTACTAAACTTACAAGACCGTTTTATCTGACACGGTCACCTAATTCAGTGGTCCTAGGAGGGTTACACCACGCTTCATGGTCAAGAAAGATTGGAAGGCTGTGAAGAGGTTTACTGTTTAACATTTTGGGAATTTTTTGTTGAAAAATATTCTTCACATTGTACCTTTTTTTTGGGGGGGTGAGATCAAGTTATACAGTGACTAAATACTTAGGATGAGACTGAATGTAATTGTTGTATATCTGGAAATTTGGTTCTTCTGTTCGTTTGTGCATCTTAATGGTTTTTTTTTTTTTTTTTTTTTCTGATTAACATTTCCTGATATTTTTACATTGATGTATAACTGCAGCACATACTGGAAAACTGAAGATGAAGTTGGAGGAGTGATGGCTGGTCTGGGAGGTGATGCTGATGCCCATCCATACGTTTCCTTCACAATCAATCTCATATGATCAGTGCTGAATCTGAGTTCCTTGTCTGTTACGAAGTCCTATTCCGATGATTCCTCTGGACAGCAATAAGAAATGGACAGGATTCAGTGAGTGTATATTAGGTTTAGTATCCTAATTCTTTGGTTGTTTAGATAGAGTTTCAGCTTTGGGAGTTTAATCGAACGAGGGTGAAATCCGTGGGGAAGGTTTGGTCCACAGGAATTTGTATAAGATTTATTTTACTAACTTTCAGTATCTTGCATTTGAAAAGCTTCAAAATAATGCTTTTGGTGTATTTCTATGATTATATGATATTAATTATTTAAAGATGCAATCAATTCTTGCCATGTACTACTTTTATTTGCCATTGATTGGGTTATGTTCCGACGTTATATTGATGAAATGTTTGGTTGATTGACAGCTCAAATTTTCGAGGTTTATCTGTTTTAGTACATTAATCTTTATTGTGATTAGTTACGTGTATATATATATATATACTGTAGTAAGTGGAAAAGGATGGAAAAATAATAAAAAGAATGATTATACAATTACCTATTTATTCTTTCCGATATGTTGCTATTATATTTATTGTATTTTGAAGCGAAAAAAGATTGGTAAACTTGTAAAATTGTTTTTTAATATTGGGATTATTTTTATGGGCTTTATGGATATATTTTCAAAAAAAATCCTTGTTCCTATTAAGATATGAGATGAATATCAAACATGTTTTTGGCTTTTCAAATTTTGAAACAGGACATATTAAGTAAAACAATTGTTGTTACTTTTAACAATGCAACCAAGAGATATCTCAGTTTACTGATTTTTTATTTATTTTATTTTATTTTATATTTTTTTTTTATCATTACTAAAATGGGAGGAATATTCGGAAAATGTCCGTGCAAGCTAATAGAAGAGATTCATCTATAGGTCAAACTTGCGCTGATCCTTGAGCAAACAACCCACCATGCAGAAGATTAGCCTCAAGAGAATGATTTGGAGCTTGAAATACAACTACTTTTTCTAATAAATCTGGTAATTTGGAGGGACACAAGATCCTTTGCTTCCCTTCTTTTTCCCCTTACTGAGAACTTTCTTTTCTTGATCCTTTGCTTCCTTTCTTTTTTTCTTAGTGCGACTGGAGAAAAAGAGAGGGAGATTTATTAATGTCTATTTATATTCACATCAAGAATGGCTCTTTATTTTCGCATCCAGAAATTAAAAGATGCCAAGAGCTTCCTTGATCTATATGATGATAGATGCTGAAAGGGCTAAGAACCAATAGTTCATTACCCATCAAATTTTGAGTCCAATCATTTCACTTTAAGAATACCAATTACTATTCTAACAAAGTGACCATGAGAATTAAAGGATAAGCCCTGAAACAAAAAAGATCATTGGCCATCGGTCCCAGTCTATACCCCAATCTCGAAAGTATCTTTTGGGATCGGCCAATGCAAGAGCTTCAGACTGACATCAAGGCAATTTGCATATTGAGTGCAAATAACGTGAAATGCATGTGTAAAAGACAGTGGAAAAGATCCAGATTTGCAAAACAGGAAACCTCTGATAAGAAAATCAACCAGATCGGTGAGATTTTGTAAAGATAAGAAAATATGTTTCTGCTTGTATCAATCGCATAACCCCCACCTGGCTATATTATTCTTTTGACCATGCTTGTGGGGCACCATGATCCTATTGCAAATTCATTATAGATCTAACTGTGAAGACGAAATCAGAAGGATGAGTGACCAAAACCATCCTTCCATAAGCCAAATTATGAAAATTGGAAAGAGTTCCAAATGCAAAAGAATACTCCCACTGGCCTTGACAGCCGTCCGTAGCTTTCAGCAATCCTATGTTTATTTAATCCCTATAATTGTCTTCCTAGGTTCCACAAAATGACAAAACTTGCGCTGATCATCTGAAATTCTAAGCCTTTGCGAGCTCGGTAGCAGCAGCGGCAGCAGGAGTGACACCGCCAGTGGTTGGCCTGCAGAAAACACCGTTTAGCAATTAAAGTCTATAATATGAAACCAATATTTACTTAACTAAGCTTTACAGCTGTAAGATGGACTTACAATCCCACAAAAACTTTGAAGGCATCATAGATTCCCCACTGAGCTCCAGTAAGAGTTCCAATCATGACAATACGGAGAGGAAGCCCACGCGTAAAGAGACCTAACATACCCATCTTCTTTATAGCCTGCAGAAACCAGGAGGCAAGGGTCAAAGAGAGTATGAAGGAATGAACAAGCACCTGGGAACAATGTTAAGGAGAACCACTCACATCACCAACAGTTGCCCCTTTAGCATTGTTGAGGAAAGAGACAAGATTGTCAGCAGGATGAGACACAATAGCACAGAATACACCAGCCACATATCCACCAGCAAAACTCACACCGAGCTGCAGATTTTTGCTACACTGGTCCTTTGGTCTGGGGATGGCATGCTTATAGATAAGCTCCACAATGGTCTCAAAAGACGCAAACTTCATCATTGTATCTGCAAGAATAAACATAAAGATTATTATCCAAAACTGAATGAAACTTTAGAAAATGTAAGAAGGCATTAACAATAGCTTAATGGGGTTGGCACTTTTCTCTTGCTATGTTCTCTTATCAAATCCCCAGAGGAAGTGTGAACAAATTATGCAAGTCCCTAAATAAAAATGGAACAACAAAACCAAGTTGGAGAGAGAAGAAGCTGAGATGGTTACTTAAATGCATATAAGCAAACGGATGAGAGTAACAGAACATCATCCTAATATCCAAAAAGAGGAAATGTGGACTACATGTGCTGAAGGGAGTATATACTTTTTAAAACTTCTAAAAGAAATGTCGAAAATCGAAGTATAAAAAATGAAACTCAATATTTCGTGGAGAAAATAATACTTGCAAATCAAAATAATTTGCGTGTTCAAAAAGACCAATAATGTCGATTCTCCTTCAAAGCCTCAATTGAGATTCATATCAAAATTTTAGTTCAGTTGCGCCAGTTGTGTAGTGTGTTTTGGCATTTGATATTAAGTTCATTGAATTTTTGATTTTTTTTTTGTTTTGTTTTTTTAATCTCCGGGGCTCCAAAATCATCACTAGTTTGCATTTTGTTTGTCAGAAACAGAGTATTATCAATCCAATTCCTTTCCCAACCCCAACTTACATGGAATCTGACGTCCCCAGAGAGGAACTATTCCCTTGTACAACCTGCAATAATTTGACAAATTGGTTAGAAATACATCTTCACATGCAAATACATATATTGTTAGAAAAACTGAACTATATTGATATGCATACCCAAGAGCGCCTTCAGATTTGACAAACTTAGGAAGCCCATCCGAAAGACCTCTAGCAAAACCAGGCTGGGTTTGAACCCGGACTTTCACTGCCTCGAATGGGCAAAGTGCAATATCAGCAATGACCTCAGCAGATGCAGAACCAGCAAGATAGATCAAGGTCTTGTACTTGGATGCATACTCAGGTCCAGCAATGTCAGAGTAGTACTTTTTAAAGAACTCATAGAATCCAAACTTGCAGGCACCCTGAGCACTGTAACCAAGCAAGGTCGGCACCCAACCCCTGAAGAAGCCTCTGACGCCCTGCTCCTTTAGCAACACTCCAAATCCAGATGAGATGCTCTTGTACTTAGCAGGGTCAATCTGAAAACCAAAAATCAGAATGTCAATTGATGCCCTTATATGGAAGTGTGACACATCATATTAGAAACAACCTTTTTAATTGTTGAGAGAAAAAGTTCTCCCAAGTTTTCCAACATATTCTTGATATGGAAAGAACATAAAGTTATGTCAAATCCTCTTATTATGTGCAGAAAATTCAATACATAAAAGTATCTTCCCTAAAGAGAGAGATGATATATCCAAATAAAATTTTGCAAATTCCAGTGAACTGATATGAAAAACCAACATTAAGTTTAATAAAGGAGTCCATTCCTGATATGTGATATTTGAGAACCAAATAGAGGATGGAGCAACCATCAAAAGAAAAATAAGAGATGTCAGATTATAGTTGATACTAAGGTATATTCCTTAAGAACGCAGATGATATGACCTCAAGATATATGGTTAAGACCAAAAACCCAACTAATGGAAGATTAGTACATTAGATGAAGAACGACCCTCACAATAGGCAGAATAGTTGAGCCACTTCACAAATGGAGTCCAGAGTGCAATATCAATTACTTCGTAAACATGTGAAGCCTTAATCGAGTATTTGACAGATAAGGAGAAATCTTCTTAATTAATTGAGGTGATAAAGTATTAACTAAACTAAGAAAGAAAACATAAAACACTCAATTGTAAAGTCAGTCACAATCTCTAACAGGAAACTATCAGCTCAAAGAATCTAACTACAGATCTGAAAAGGTGACTATTCCAATATCGAGATTCGAGACTATTAAATCGAAGAAAAATCCAACCGAAATTTCAACAAAAAGAACTTAAAATCTTCATAGCATAAGAAATATATGATATTATAACTCTGGAAGACAAAGGCCATTGTGCAACAAAATCAGCAAAGTAATATTTAAAAATAGAAAATCCCTAGCTCAGCAGCAATGCATCCAAACAAACTAGAACAATCTCAGATCTACAGAAAGACCAAGTCAATGTCATAGAATCCACACATACACATATATACAGATCTAATCCGGTAAGAAATGTAGGGAAACATCATCAAATTGAAGGAAAAGCGAGAAGAAAGTGACGGATCTAAAGAAATCGGACCTGCATATTGCATTTGACAAGGTCGAGAGGAGTGACGGTCATGTGAGTGAGACCACAGCTGAGGATCCCACCGGCCGTGCAGGCGGCGTAGAAGGCCGGCGAGTACATCTCGATCTTCATGCCGGGCTCGCTCGGGGCCGCAACGAAGACGTTGCTCCTCCTCGTCGGCGAGGATCCTTCGAGGAGATTCGAGGAGAGGCCTGCGGCGCTGCTGCTAGGCCTTGCGCCGAGCATCATTTTCTCGAGCGTCGTGGCGGCAGATGAGGAGTAGAGGAAGCTCGGGATCAGAGCTTGACGCGAGGTTTTGTCTGAGAGAGCCATCGCAGAGAGAGAGAGAGAGAGAGAGAGCTAGAGAGGCCGGAAGCGAGAAATGAAAGCGAGAGAGAAGAGAGTTTAGGTTCTCCTTCCCAAACTCTCGCTGCCAAATGCTTCCTCTCCTAACGAAGGACTTTCCTTTTTATCGGTCCAACGAACAACCCTCTCTTCGCGTTAGTTATACGAGACGCGCGTGTGGCCCGTCTGGGACAAAATGACCATTTGATCAGGGTAAATTACGATTCTGACACTTCAGAACAGAGGTTTGGTTTACCCTGCGAAATCATGCTTGTGGTTTGGTTTTTTATTGTCACCTTTGCATTTTGAACTGAAAAATATTGATTACAATTTTTTAAAAATGGAAAAAAATAAATAAATAAATAAATAAATAAATAAATATATATATATATATATATATATATATATAAGACATCTATTTATGTGATGATACCGGAAATTGGCATTAAAGTAAAGAAAGAACTGACGTGGCACTTTTTAGGACATAGTAGTATACATATCAGATACCCATGTTATTGTGTGAGCGAAAAAGGGAATAAGATTCCCTTAGTTCCAAGTAAAACTGAGTAGATTTATTTTACTGTAAAAAAAAATGGTGCGTGTACAATGTAAAACTATGGTGTAAATAATTTTATTAGTAGATTCATGAAATTGGATCTTGAGGTCGAAAAAAAATCCTAATCTTAAAAAAAGTGTGTGAGCTGTAGTAGTCTACACGGACAGCCTGTCGCCAAATTGGGTTTATTAGTAATTATGTGGCGAGACGAGGTTGTTTAATCTAGACGATTACAAAAGACACCAGCCTAGCGGACCGGCTGTGGCATATTCCTCGTCACATCTTTGGAAAATGCTCAACTTGGTCGTCCCCAATTGTAAATTTTATTAGTTTGGTTCTGGTTCTGCCTGCGATTGTCAAATTACCTGTTTTTTAATCAAAAGTTTCCTTTCGTATTTTCTTTTTCCGGAAAATAGTGAGACCAAAGGAGAAATAAGTTTTGTTGTCTGATTTATTACACCATTGAGATTAACTAAGCAGATTTTGGATACTTGTCTGATACAGCTTTCTTAAAGCATCTCTAACACAATAGAATAGGCAAATGGTTAATAGAAAATGATTTTTCTATATCATATTATTCTACATCAATCTTATACTAAGATATATAGGGTGTGTGACTCATGCATGTTGGTCCTATATATGTAGGTCTCATATACATGAGTCTCACACGCAATGTATTTTGGTGTATGATTGATGTAGTAATAACATATCCCAATGATTAATAGTAATTAAATTTGATTATTATGAGCAATTTTTTGTCTCTAGTAAAATAGGCAAAATATATTTTTTCCTTCTAGAGTGAATGGTAAATATGATATTCTGCCTATTCACTATTCACTATTCACACTACAAAATTTTTTTATTATTTTCTCTCTCCCTTTCCATTTTTCTTTTTACTCTCCCTATTTCTTTCACACTTTTTCCTACACAAAATAATATTTAAATGCAAGTAGAATAGAAAATCAATTAGAGAGAATATAGAAAAAACAGTAGCTAAAATAGAGATGTACTTTTTCAATAACTATTTTGGCTATTATTGCTGGAGATGCTATAAATAGGCTATTATGTCTATTCACTATTCACACTACAATGAGTTTTCTCTCTCTCTCTCTCTCTCTCTCCCTTTCCTTCTTTCTCTTTTTCTCTCTCTCCCTATTTCTTTCACCCTTTTTCCCGCACAAAATAATATTTAAATGCAAATAGATAATAGAATAAAAAATCAATTTGAGAGAATATAGAAAAATTAGTAGCTAAAATAAAGAGTTATATTTTCTCGATAGCTACTTTGGCTATTACTGAATTTGCTCTTAAAAGTGTGATTGTTAGAAACTTGAAAAATGATAAGCAATTAATGATAGGATCCCCTACAATTAATGATCATTTTCAATTGTTTGTTCCTTGCAATTAGGCAGACAATTCTATCAGGTCTTTGACTCACAATCTCTTGGATCAGGATCCTTTTAAATTATTTGTCCAAATTTGAAAGAATTCGGACAAGTGAATGTAAGAAGCCACTTATGGGAGCCACCTAACCTGATAAGTGGTTGGGTAACCAAATTTTTATTTGATTAGATAGATTCCATAAGTGATATCTCACAATCATTTGTCCGAATTTTCTCAAATTAGACAAATAATTTGAGAAAATCCTAATCTCAATTTCTTACAATTCGAATAAAGAGATTGCAGGAAATCTCGATCCGATTTAAAATGGAACTACACCATTTGGGATTGGGATGTGATGGGATACATGACCAAATCTTAATGGAGAATCCTTAATGGGAATGTCAATAATATTTCCGCATCGTAAAAGAATGCAAATTGAATTGATAAAGAATCTTGGTCAGGTATGTTTTAAAAGCCTGATGAAATTGTCTCTTTGAAAACACATTTGTCAAATGGAGAACAGAAAGGCTCCTTGTTCTTCATGTTCATGAAGCCCTGACAGTTGTTCAATTTCAGTGGCTGCAGAGTTCAGACAATACTATCAGGTCAGTCCTCTCTCTTTCTTTGTGTGTGCGAGTATGGAGAGAGCTTGAATGGGTGCCAATGTTAGGTGTGACTGTAAAAACAAGTCAGCAGATGAATTGGTGTCAATTGAACAAAGTAACAAGAAATTATGAGATGGCACTTGAAATCAGATGCAATCAAATGGATACGACTCATACGAGAACCACAGTATTCCCCAGAAAAGCTTTGTCTTCTCTATTCTAGCAACTCTTATAGTCAACACAAACAGAACCAATCTTCCGTATTAGTTCTGAAAGTCCTCGAACTGATTCTTTCAAGGTGGTTCTTCCTGATTTTCCAATCCATCCATAAGCAATGCCTTTGTCGGAGATGTTGTACTAAAGCTTTGTGGGCTCTGTGAAATGTATTATGCTCATCATGGTACCTTATGGTTCATGATACTTCATGTCTAAAGAGCGGCCTGTTGTATGCGTAAAAAGCATGCCGTATCATGCTTCCACAGCAAATCCACGTTTACGAACTACTTCAGTGCCAGAAGTTGCATCTGGCCTAGATCTAAACACGCCAGGACCCCTTTGAATGAGCTCATAGGAAGACAACAGCTAGGAAAATGTCAAACTTACTGCTGCCACTTTCTGATAGGCATCTAGGAAAATCCCAACCTCAAGTAAGGTTAAGCCCTGTTGATCATGACAACAAATGGGCAACAGTTTGCACGAACATTCTCAACTTTCTTTTCAATCTCATAAATATCACAAGTAATCCCCACATGAACACAAGCCGTTCCTGAAATGATGAAATCGCTTTGAATCTCTAACCACAATTTCTCGATTGACTATCTTGGAAATCAACCTGATTACAGTATGACAGTCACCACAAACCCTAAGATTTTTAATGACCTGGATTGTTGTACTAGGAGCAGAATTCATGATTCCAAAGGCAACAGCCATCTTCTCACTATGAACTCGAAGGGTCATTTCCTTCTCTTCCTCAGTAATGTCATGAAAAACTGAAGTCATATTGCGTACATAGCCAAATTCTTGCAGTTTCATGGTTAATTTTTCCAAATATTCATAAATCTTATGATGTTCTGGATGCTCTGTGTCTCCAACCAAAAATACATGAACCCTACCATTTAGTTCAACCAAACTGAATCCAGGTGTTTTGACAATTCCATCGTTCTTCATAAGTATTCTCATCCTCTCAACATCTTCCCACCTTCCAGCATCAGCATATATGTTTAAAAGCACGACATAGTAACCATAATTAGCTGGGTCTAATTCAAACAATTTTCTAGCAGAAGTCTCACCAAGCTCAACGTTTTTGTGAATTCTACAAGCCCCAAGAAGGGAACCCCAGACTACAGAGTCAGGCCTCACCTTCATCCCCTTGATTAAATCATAAGCCTCATTGAGATGACCGGCATCCCCAAGAAGATCAACCATACATGCGTAGTGCTCCACCCCAGGTTCTACACCAAATTCATGGTTCATGGAGTTGAACCAATGCCAGCCTTCTTTTAAAAGACCAGCATGGCTGCAAGCTGCTAGAACTGAGACAAACGTGACATAATTAGGTTTGACCCCAGCCCCAATCATCTTGTAGAAGACTTCAAGAGCTTCTGTGGCTTGGCCATGCATTCCATACCCAGCAACCATGGCAGTCCATGACTTCACATTTTTATCCTTCATGCAATCAAATGCTTTCCTCGCCATTTCAACTCTCCCACACTTGCTATACATGTCAATAATAGAAGTACCCATAACCGCATTCTCCTCCAAGCCCATCTTTATAACCTAAATACCAAAAAAAAAAAAAAAAAAAAAAAAAAAAAAATCCCGAATAATGACAAAAATGAAACATTTACACGCAGCAAAGAATCGTTTTTTTATATATGTAATAATCAAAACATGCCATATACAGAACAGAGGGGCTAGGATCAAGATTTGAAGAGCTAGCAATAATGACTTAATTTACGTAAAGGTAGCTACTCTAATAGAAAGTACCTGATCATGTATACATTTCCCCATTTGCAAAGCCCCTGATTTCGCACAGGCCAACAACACAGCCGATAAAGTCACTGCACTGCAGCTGAGATCACCATTCTTTAACATCCCCTTGAAAACGTCCAAAGCCTCTGCGGACAGTCCATTTTGTGCATACATTACAATCATTGAATTCCAAGAAACTGTATCCTTCTCAGCCATCCCATCAAACACCTTCCTAGACACAAGCAGCTCGCCGCACTTGGCATACACATCTATCAAAGTATTACCAACAACCAAATCCCCCTCAAGGCCCCTCTTCACTACAAACCCATGAGTCCCCTCCGTGATTCCCTTCACGGATACACGAGAACAAGCTGAAAGAACCGAGACCATAGCAACTGAATCAATAAAACCTTTCCCATCACCCACTGCGTCACTCTCCTCAATCAACAACTCTTTAAAAAGCGATAACGCCTCGTGGGCACTGTCATTTTGGACATAGCCGGTGATCAAGGACGTCCAAGACACCACATTTCTGCGAGGAATTTCATCGAACAGTGCTCTTGCGTCCCTCAACTCGCCACACTTGGAGTACATGTCAATGAGAGCCGAGGACACAAAGAGGTCCGATTCAAAGCCGAAGACCAAAGCTTGCTGGTGGGCTTGCTTGCCCGAACGAAGATCGAACAAAGCAGAACAGGATTTGATGGCGCAGGGGAAAGAGGAACGGTCGGGTCTGAGAGAAAGTTTTCGCATGGACGAAAAGGCTCGGAGAGCTTCGACGGAGTCGCCTCCCCGAGCCAAATCGGCGATGACGGAATTCCAGGAGGAGACATTGGTTTTGTCTACGTATTTGCTGAACCAGGTTGCGAGATTGTGGTTGGTTGAATAGCGGTGTCTGTAAATTTTCCAGTACAGCAACGTGACCAAACGTGAACGAGAGTGTTCGAAAACTTCATTCATTCGTTTCGTTAAATGTCGCCCGTTTCGCTCCCCTTGATGGTTGTCTTTATCATTTTGTGCTTCGGCAGCTATTTTATGAAGGCATAAGGGGCAACAGGCAGGCAGTGATGGTACTACAAAAAGATCGAGTTTTCTTTTAAAAGTTGTTTACTAAATTAAATATATATATATATATATACTTTTAGGCTTAAAAACTAAACTTGGCATTTATCAAATTAAGCTTAACTCAATATTCATACTCTGACTCGTATAGATGAGAAATCTTAATTTCGTCCCTGTACGTAGGGAATATGTAGTGGACCTAATAGTCGCTCAAGACTTTAGGGTGACTAATGACAATAATGGTCGACAACGAATCTTAATTCTCTGTTCCAGATCGAGTGGAATGAGAGCTAGCGAGAGAACATGCAGCCCCACCTTGTCCAGGCTCCAAACAGAGCTAGAGCGCCTACTCAAATAAGGTGCAACCCGAATGTCCTCTCACATAAGCGGCCTATTGCATATGCAATTGACATATCTCATTGCAGCCGATCCCCAATTCTCTTCTTTTTTTTTTGGTTATGGATAACCAGCAACTAGATGATTGATCATTGATGATTTGCTTATAATTTGGTTTTGGAAACATAGAAGATAAATATTGCATAGAACCATACATCATGGTTTCCTTATCATTCTCAATGGCATCACTATATTGAGGGATGGAAGGTGGGGCGAAAAAAGCGAGTTTTTTGGCCTAAAATATTTTACAAAGGCCAGTCTAAAACCCATACAAATGAATGCAAAATACTTCAACCACAAGAAAAAACAAAGAAAAGTTTGGGGGGGGGGAATTACAAGCTCTCTATCACCCAAAATACATAAAGTAATACGCTCAAACAACAGCGCTAGAGATTAGTCTTGTAAGGAACAAACTAACAAGTCCAACACCGCAAATGGTGATGCCACTGTGAAACCTAGCTGAATTGGAAGAGCTCTTCCCCACAAACTCGCCGGAGCTTGGCACTGGTGCAAATGCCGCTGAATTGGGAGGAGCCGCAGAGCTTAGAGGCCGCTGGTCACTCGGAGAAGGGAAAAACGAGGACATATTGGGTGCAGTTACATACGGTAAAACAGCTGGAGAAGCTGAAATTGCAGGCTCACAAGTTGAACTTCGACCATGCAATATAGCAAAGAAGATGAACATAGATAAAGCAGCACAGAACTTGGTGAGAGTAGCCATGGATAGCTGAGAACTTGAGCTAAAATTGCAGATAAATATAGTGATAACGATGTGGGTGAAATGGCGAAGAGTAAGTGCTGCTGCTGCTGTGCCTGCGTCTGTGACCCTTTTTTAGGTGAATGTCACGGGAAACATAGTGGGAGGTTAATCCTGCTGTCTTTTTCTTCAAACAATAAAATAAATATAAGAAATAGACGACAGTTTTATATAAATTGAGTTAGGAAAGGTCCAATGAAATATATGCACGTACGAGATAATGGTTCACAAAAGAGTGGTTTCTTCACATGCTCTTGGGTTTGGAATTTTAGACAAAGGGTCCGCATGTTTCAGCTCCCTATCCTATAGCCCATGTGACCTTGGCCATTATTGAGTGCCACTTGTAAGAATCTAGGATAGGTGTACTAGGACCAAGTGCCACCGATTTTTCAACTTCATTTTTGAGCAATAATTAGCTTGACAAAGTTTTAGATACCCATCAAATGGGATTTTGAATAACTTTTAAAAGCCAGCTGAATGTAATCATGAGGTGTAATAACTCTGATTTAGATAGTTGATTTCAAATGAGCAGCTCGAATTCTGTCACTTCATTTAAAAATGTCACTCTCATTCTAGCAGTCGCCGTAACCTTCACAATCATTCTCACTGCACACCGCGCGCCATAACTAGTTTTCTACCATCACCACCATAGGCATAGGGGGTGCCAAGAAACATTAAACCAACAGTGTGCCACCATAGAGTACTTGGATGTTTGCTCCGTATTGCATAGCAAGTTTAATAAAAATGCTCATCGATGCACCCTTGCTGGCTACGACAATGACAGAAAAGATCCCACCATTGGTTGTTGCTACATATCTTGAGATGTTGTGTTCGATGAGACTTTATCTTGGTGGTCTTCACAAGAAGCGGTGCTACCAGATTCTAAACAGTTGGAAATCAATCTACTATTTAGCTACTTTGGGGCTAATTGAACCACCTTCTCTTCTTTTTTTCTTCTTTTTTAAATAAAAATGATGATTCAATCAGTCTAAAGGCCAGTTGACTGTGGTCAAACTATTTTTATGACCGAAAGAAGTAGCCCACCACTCTCAGTAGTGGTACCGGTGAGAGGCTATTAGCGGCGGTGCAACAATGACGGTAGTAGTGAGGTTGATAAGGATGGCGACGACTACTGAAAAGAGAGAGTTTTAAGTTTTAAATGATGTGGCATAATCATGACAGTACATTGGCCCAATTTATAGTTATTGCAAAGCGTGCAATATTTCTAGATATTTCACGCGATCTCAATTCGAAAATTAGTCTCCAAAACAATTGAAATAAAAAGAATTAGATCCCATGATATAATGAATTGAACTTCTCCCAATCCTTCTGTACAAGAAAATAATTATAGAAGTTGGACTTGGCTCAACCATAACGGTCTGCATAATATTATCTAAAAACAGTACCACAGATTTTTAAATTTTTGGATCTAACATTGCTTAAGCTTCATATGTTGTGTGATATGTACTTTTGTCAATGCCAGAAGCCTTCTTTAAGTTCTTTTGTCCTCAATTTCCCGTCCCACTCAGGAAGAATATTCTATAGCAGGTCATCTAACCTTCTTAAACTACTGGTCAGCCGTGCATAAGATTATGAGAAATAAAACTTAAAATTGAAAGACATCATTATGGAGCGTAGCATCATCTCCTCGTCAAATGAGTAACGCATGAAAAGGTTATGAAACAGTACCACGAGCAGGGTAAGAGTAATAAAACAAATGGTATCAGATTCCGATCCCGTGTAATAGGACAACCTATGTAAAAGTCTGTCTAGGCCTCGCCTCTTCGGACAGGTGTCTGAAGAATTCAAACCCACTTATTCAAGCAGTTCGAATAGGTTGAGCTCAAACAGGCTCTCACATGAGACTGCCCTATTGCACTGAATCCCCGTGGAATGGTATTAGTGAAAATATGCAGCCTTGCAGGGTACCCTGACATTCGGAGCTCTGCAATTGATGACATTGTTCCAGCCAAAAATAATACAATACGGGTGCCTAAACATAGCTCCTGTGGTATTTCATGAATAAGAAAGAGATAAAAAGTTCATCGAAGTTCTTTAAGTACTGAACAAGCTTATTTTTCTCCCAACACAGGAAATTACATGATTTTTCACTCTATGATAACAACTCTTGATAAATGCTACAAATTAAAAGAATCACCCAATACAAAGATCCAACTACCAGAACAATTCTTTTTTCTTTGGAGTTGAATCGGGAAATAAATAGATTGAAGATTACAACAAGGTGTGCCAATTTTCATGTAAAATAATGAACATACAAGTTCTATCCATAAATCACAATAATGCAAGAATTGGGCGATAATTACCACCTCTTAGAAACTTCCATGTGAGGCAAAATTCTCCAACTAAAGGAGCCTAAGATGCGCAGTATCGTTCAACCTTTTTATCTGCCAACCTGTTTTCCATGAATGCTGCAACACTGACACCGAAGAATCTTCTATGCAAATCTTATGTGACATTATTGGGCTGCACCCAAGAAGGCCTGTGAGGACACACTTAATTGGTAGCGAATGAGTGAAAACACCAATACAAGAGGTCCTGCTGCTTAAATCTTGAAGGGAACTTTGGTGGTTGGAATCCCGAGGAGATATCTCGTCCTCAGCCTCATGATCTCCAGTAGTCACAAATTGTAGCCTGCTCTTACCAGACTTCTTCCTCAAAAGCCCTTGCCGGTGCCGGCTAAGCAAATCCCACTGGGCTGGTGGGAGGGAAGGCCCATCTCGGTCATGAATGGAGTTGGTCAGAGTATGGGAATTGTGGTGTGAAAACCCTTGGCCCTCATTCTGCTGGTTTGAGGGAAAATCTGATCTCAACTTTTCAGGCAGTCCAAGGACAGTCCCATTTAAGAACTGAACCATCCGGAATTCCACTTGCCGAAGTGATTCTCCAGATGGTGCAGAGAAATCAGGCTGGATTCTGTCAATGAAGCTCAAAGTTTCAGGTGTATATACTTCTGATCGGAGGCAGCCCTCCCAAAGCCCCTGACTCATCTCCACTAATGCATCTGAGGATTGTATCCGTTCCTCCGCAATATTCATTTCCTGCAAGATTTTTTATGGGTGTCTAAATTATTCAATTGAAGTCAAGATGCAGAGAAAATATTTAATTACTAAAATTCTCCACATCACACAACAAATATCCTAGTTTATCTCATTATTCATGCTAAATCTATCAAAAAGTAGTAGTTAGGAGATGCATCATTTCAAAATCATAAGCAAATAAGTGAAGATTAGAAATCACTCTAACAATTACTGTACTACTAAATGGTAGATAGAGCCTTGACAGGTTCATCTGATTAGCAAGATCAACTAACTCAATGATACCTCAAACCCCAACTACTTGGAGTCAGCTGTATAAATCCTTCATCATGAACTCTTTATGCTCTTACAGTTCTCTCTATTTCAATTGATGCAAAATGACAAAAAGATACGTAGCAGTAATTATGTGGACGGAGATACGAGGTGCAAAGAATATCATTGCAGATGCTTCCTTTGACAATCTAGACAAACATCACTTTACAATTTAACCACTCCTGCAAGTAGGGCCAGACAGCTGATAGTTCTGTTCCTCATAGGACATATACCAGCAACTATGGGAAAAATATCAGGTGGCCCTCATTGATAGTTTACAAACATATAACATCACAATATAGCGGCTTTATAAGAAGTATTGACTGAGGATGAGATCAATATCAAGAGTGCACCAAGTTACGCACAGGGAACTGTAAGCATATAACCTCAGACTGGTTATTCAATCATTAGAAGATGACTCCAGCAAACACATAGGCTTCTGAAAAACACTGTGATCAATAGGTTTTATAATACTATTGAACTCACCAAAGGCTTGTTCCAACTCTTTGGCTCATCCATACAATCCAACTCCTACATTCCACCCCATCTAGTGACATGACTTATGTTGAGAAGAATTTTAATAAGATCCAAAAAGTCGCAATTAAATTGAAGAACTTCACATTACTAGCCAAGCAAATACTTCTACCACCTCCCTCCCCTTCAACTTCCCCAACCACATAATGATTCCAAAGAGAGAAACTCAGAGTACAACTCAACCTAAGGAACGGAGGAAAAATCCAATCAATCACCTCGGAACGTGTTCAATACTTATCAAAGTTCAGTAATGGTTGGACGGATTACAAATAAATGAACTAGAAGGTTTAGCTGCGTATGCTGGAACTGACATATAATCTGACCGAATGATGATTTTCAATAGAATAGAATATAATCAATGACAGCAAAATACTCATAGGAACTACTGTTCGATCAATATCATACATCAAATAATTGAAGCTAATGCCTGAGTAACAGCTTTTAGCTCATCACTCCCAAATATCACCACTTGTCTTGCTTACAATTTCCTACATTTCAATAAATTCTTTAAATTTAAATTAACAAAGAAACTTCTCAACAACCTCAACATTACCCATTTCACAAAATCCTAAATAAGAGTATGAATCTTTGTAGAATGCTTCAAAATCAGAGTTTATGCATAATTAAAGGCACAATTTGAAATTACCTGACAGATCGAAATCGCCATTGAGCGAGCCCGGTTTAACGGCGAGGAGTAGACGGCGTTGAACCTCACCCGCTGAGAATTGAGGAACACGGCCAAGGCCCTGGCCTGCCGTTTCCCGGTCGACGTCAAAGCGGCCTCGGGGCACCTCCCGGTGACCAAATCGGGCCTGAGGTTGACCTCGCACTCGCCGTGGCTGATCAGAAAGACCTCCAAGACCGTCCGATCAACGTCGTCGGCGATCGCATACGACGTAGAGAACACCGGGGGAGGCGGCGGGAGAGGCGGGGGTGGGGCCAGGACGTTGTAGGGGTCCCAGACCTTGATCGACGGGCCGAGCCGCGGGGTCCCGAGCGAGGAGAGCTGCGGAGATAGAGGGGATGCGGACGCGTGGCACGGCAGAATCTCGGGCTCTTGTTCGAGAACCTTCTTCACCAGGTGCTTCTCCATTTCTCGCCTACTGGGTTCGCCATTATCGTCCTCTTCTTCTTCTTCTTCGTCTTCGTCGTCTTCGACTACTGGTACGGACTGGGTGGAGCCCATTGGTGGAGGAGCTAAGAGCTAAGTGTCAATGCACGAACCGCAGCGATCCCACCGGTGCCGTCAAGTTTGGATCTTTATAAACGTAACGCATAGCTGTACAGCAAGAAAGGCTTTGGGTTCTATTTACACGGGAGAAGTGGTGGGTTTGGAATGGAATGCGATGGATGAGAGAAGCTAGGGTTGGAGGAGGAGTGTGACTGTGAGAGATGGAGATAGCATGTGGGTTTACAGTGGAAATGGAAACGGTGAGACTGTGACCGAGAGAGATCTACAAGGGGAAGTGGATCTGGTGGTGTTCTCGGAGTTGGGCTTCCTTGGGTCTTCGTGTGCGTGTGTTTTGGTTGGATTGGACGAGACAATCCTATCCCAACGGAAAACGATATTGTACACTGTATAAGTCCATAATGTCCATTAACATTTTCTCTTCTTAATTAAAAGGATTGAAGACATATTTGATATTGTGATTTAAAAATTTTACTTTTTGATATTTTAATTTTATTTCATTTTATAGATGGTATCTAAATTTTGAAAAAAAGGTTGGCTTAGTACTTTCGTCTATTTTTTTGTCCAAATTTTAACGTCATGTAGCAGAATATAAAAAATAAAAATAAAAAAATGATAAAATAAAAAATAAAAATCTTTAAAAATTAATTAAAAATATTAAAACTTCTAAAAAAATTTAAAAACAAATAAAAAATGAAAATAATAATAATAATAATAAGAGGGGTGGCTCCTCTTTTTTTTTCAATTTTTTTTTCTTTTTTACGTTTTATTATTTTTAATTTTTTAATTTTTAATTTTCTTTTATATTGTACCACGTGTCAATCCTTATTTGTTAACACATGGCAATCCGTTAAAATTTGGACGGTAAAATAGACGAATGTATTAAGTCAGTCTTTTCTCGAAACTCAGATACTATCCATGAAGCAAAATGAAACTAAAGTACTAAAAAATAAAATTTTTAAACTACAAGTACCAAATATGTCTTTATCCTTAATTAAAATAAGTAATTGTTGAGTAACATGCTTGCTTAAAAAATACTCATATATAAAATTGAAAAAAATGAGAGAGCGACAATTTTTTTACAACTTGCTAATACATGCTAGTAACATGTAATTAGGTGTTAAAAAATAAATAATGGCTTTCATGACTTTAATCATATGTTTGACAAGTTCTAAATGAGTTATAAGCTTCACATTACTCAATAAAATTTTAAATAACGCGACCATGTATATTATTAAATATGTAAAATTTAATCTGAACTATAAAATGAATAATTTTATACGAAGATAATCTTAATCAGATTATGCGGATGTGGGCTCATGGCTGAAAGAAAAGAAAAGATAATTATTTTGGTTCTAGGATATTATCTCATACTAACAATGGTTTCGATTCATGCTCCATTTGTTTGGGAGTAAAATATTTTTTGAAAAACATTTTACGTATTTTTTGATGTTTGGTACAATTGAAAATGGTGGTCAACGAAAATCATTTTCAATTTGACCATAAAAGCCTCTTTCATTTTAAAAAACTGTAAATCGTTTACGGATTTAAACTATTAATTATTGCACCCTTGTTTGTAGGAATTTGCTATCGCTGAGTATTGGAGTTTGTTGGTAGCCTGAATCTACTGTCGAAGGTCCCCAAATGTTGGTATTCGATTGCCGGAATCCAGCAGCACTAATGGGATCCCGACAACCGCCACTGGAATCCGGTAATGTTCGACCACTGTCGTACGATTCCAGTAGACCAGATTCTGCCTAAATTGCCTAGAATTTGGCCATGGTCGTCAGATTCCGACCTCCATCGCCATAATTCAGCAACAGTAGCCAAAATCCGATGAAAAGTGGCTGAAATCATGCTGACCATTGATGGAATCTTGTCACCGGTAGTTTTTCGTTGTTAATATTTTTTTCGTACGACAGAAACGCCAAAAAATAATTTCATCTTGTATCTTGAACAATGTAATAATATTTTAATTGGAAGCTTATAGTTGATCATGGTATACTACTCCTACTCTCTATATTGTTTGCATTTGTGTTTTTATAGTTTTTTTCTTCTCAAAATTAAAAATCAGTTCTTTGCCAACTTACTATGAAGCATCGGTTATGTTAATTAATGTGTTTTGGAGATTTTTTATTATTATTATTATTACTTAAAGGTATTTTAATATGACGTAAAAGTATAAATTGTATTGTGCTTCGAAGAATATTTTGTTTTTGATTATTTATTAATACTTTTGTTTAGAAAACAAAAAATAAAAAACAAAGAAAATAACAAACATAGACGGAGTCCTTTTTCTGTAAGATTTTGTAAAATTCGTAGTTGATATTCAAGGAGGATCATGGCAAAGAAAAGATGAGTACCAAAAGAACAATAAGTACTTCTTTGACTTTTTTTTTTTTTTTAGAAAAGCTTAAAAATGAATTGACTATAAAAATTATATTTTTAACACAATTCCAAAAGACTCTAAAGAGATCCAATTCCGGTTGGGAGGCATCAACAGTTCCAGTTTTACCCTTTAAAAGCCTCTAGGCCCTCAATGAGTCAATAGTATTAACTTCTTCATTTGGATTTGGGCTCATTCCAACTTTTCTCCAAAACCAACTATTTCTGTCAACGTCCAATACACAGGTTTTGGGCCTGGCACCTAGTTGGGCTTTCTATTGGACAGCGTGGTTTCTAGTTTAACATCTCATGGACCCTAACCCGTTTCTCATACATGAAACAATCTCCAGACTTTGTTCATATTTGTCTGCTTCTTCGGGCCTCCATTTGGGGCTCCCTATTCCCTATTTGCCTTTTAGCCACTGTAACAAAGCTATCTCTCATCCTTCACATTACCCAAAGCCCGTGTGAAGCTCATTCAGCTTCAGCTTGCTGGATACTTCCCTTTTCTCTAGCGTGCCTCATCTAGAAAATATGAGAGTAATGTTAAATATTATATTTTTACTATACAATTATTTTACAAAGTTAATTTTATAGTCCGAATTAACTCTTGGGATCACTATTCAGTAAAATAAAAATAAAAATTAAGAGTTTGTTAGAACTATCACGTTAATATTGTGAGATATTTATGTAATAAAAATGTGTTTTTAGTACCACTCAAAAGATGACCATGATATACACGAATGATCAATTGAAAGAAAAAAAAGTTTTACTATAAATTCTTTATAAACTGATATGGCAGTATCTATATTTCACTTATCACGCCAGCTAATAAAATGTGAATGGTTACATGATTGTTTATATGACTCTTACTATATTTACAAACTGATGTGTCAGTGTACGCGCCACTTTTCACATCAGCTATTAAAATGTGGATTATTACTTGACAGTCTATGTGATATTTGCTTCAATAAAATATAAATCGTCACGTGAATTTATAAAAAATATTATAGTAAAAATTGTACCCCAAACATTTTATTTCCAAAACTTTTACATGGAATCATCTCATGATCAGGAAAGCTTACCTAAAACAAATGACTTTACCTTCCCACTTAGTAGAGCAAGGTGCTTTGGGAACCATCATTATTCATTACTATATATATATATATATATATATATATATATATATATATATATATAACCCCACTTTCCATTAGCATAGTCTTAGCAAATATTCACCATATAATGCTGAGCTGAGATACTTTAATGATTAATAAGAGCTTTAACAAAAACAAATCCGCCAAGGATTATATTTATTAAAAGGCAACAAACAGCCTGCCTTTATAAGTTCATTGAGATGCGTGAAGGTTGTCTCCACAATTTCAGTAAGACAACTTTGTTATTCCTTTGATGACACGTATCTGTCTTTTTGTATCTAATGCACATACGATTCTTATTTCTTATTGGTGTCTCTTTTCATGTCCTACAACGACGAGACATGGAGCTCCTTCTTTTTTGTCGTTTTGGGTTTGGTTAGCTGTCGTTTACTTTCCACCTGTAGACCTGTCCCCGTTTTTCTTAATTCGCATAACCGCAGACAGATTAGTGTATAGTGGAATATAAGATTGTTATTGTTACGAATCATTCGTTTGTCGTCTGTCGTTTGGCTCCTTTTTCAAGTACAAGAAAGAGGAGAAAATGGAAGGGAAATTGTTAAAAAGACTTTGAAACGTTCAATAACTTTTGTGTGTTTTCTACGTACCTTTTCTTTCGGTGATCCACACACAAAAGAGGTGAAATCTTGGGATGGGATGGTTAAGTGAGTGGAGAATCTTATATATACATATATGCATTTTTCATAATCATGCGGTGATGCGCGATGATTGCTAAACCAAAATGATGACAGCTTAGACCATTCACAGTAGTTGATATCATGTATATATTTTGAATTTTTATGTAAAATGACCAAACTCTTAATTAAAATATATTTTTATTTTTATTTTTATTTAAGTTATATAACAGATAGACGAACTACTGCTACGTACCAGCCTACCAAGAGTTTGACTTCGAAAAAACAAAACCATATAGTAGATGAGTATCATGAGTTTAATTGATAAGAACTTGCGAGTTTCCATCTATAAATTAAATACATTCACGTTTTGCACCTTCCATTAGATAAGAACTGACGCAAACATGCCTTCAAGGCGGAATTAAGAGAGCCTTCTTCAAAATATCAAAAATTATTAATATCTAGTAAAACATTTTTAAAAAAATGTAAAACCTATTACTCGAATAGACCATCCCCTCCCTCTTAAAATTTGGTCAAAGAGGGTGGTCAAGCCACATCCATTTGGCGAAGGGGGTGGCTGCCCACCCGTAGCTAGCTTGTTCCAACAATGGGATTTTTCAGTTTTTTATTTATTTATTAATATATATATATATATATATATATATATATATATATTGAATTTATAAGAGTATTTTTGTCTTGCTGAAAATTTTTGAAGGTCATTTTTTTCTTCTTGTTAGCCTTGATGGGAACATTGACAATTTTTAATAATTTAGGGAGAGAGACATTGTTAACTAAATGGTGATTTGAGAAGAATAGGTGAAGTACTTTTTCCTAAATTTATTTATATTAGAACCACATATGGGAGGGAGAAGAGATAAAGTGCAATACAAGTGATCAGACTCACTAACAAACAATCTTAATTAGAACCACATGTGGGAGGGAGAAGAAAAAAAGTGCAATACAATTGATCAGACTCACTAACAAACAATCTTAAAGCATTTACTGAATAGAAAGTGGGGGGCCCGGGGGGGTATGAAGTCTATATATATATGTGCTAATGTAATTTTTTTATTTTTATTTTTATTTTTATTTTTATTTTTTTTTCTAATTAGAAGGGGAAAAATGTAACAAGGAGGCATCTTTCACACTCTTGATCCGAATGAAAGAAATAATGAATCATACATTACGGCATATAAAATAAAACATAAACATGCATGCATGCATTATTATTCTCTAAAATTGAGGATCATTAATGTTGTTATTTATGTTCTCTTTTCTTTGAACAAATGTTTGTGAAATAGAGCTCTTCGATGATCTGTCCAACCAAAAGCTCACCCCGAGCATGTGCACAGGAGTCCCCTCTCACATCCCTATGTTATTACCCATGGTTCCTTTATCTTTGGACAAAAATGACAAAGAATCCGAATCCTAATCCTAGATTAATACTCATCCATGAACATGAGCAACTTAGCAAAAGAAGATAAGAATAACGCAATACAATAAAGCAAAGAGTCCTAAGGTTCACTAGACTCTAGGGTAGTCTTTTTAAAAGTTTCCCTACTTTCCTTTAATTTTGTTCCATGGGCATGAGGTATAATAAAATAAATAAATGGTCGGTCCACCAAAATAACTTGCATGTGAATCCATATCAAGTTGATGATATTCTCGACCGTCGTTGACATGTACAATAATTTGGACAATATACATATCTACTGTGCTATACAGCTGGCTTGTAGCCTAGCTGTTGCAAGAACCTTTCATATGGGGATTCTCTTGTCTACGGATTGGGATCCCTATAATTGGAATTTGGGGATTTTGAATAATTAATGTTTGTCCTGATTTTCAATAATAATAATAATAAAAGTTTTATTGAAGCCCCATGCTAGCCAAATAAATGAGAAAGCCACAAAATTACAGATCGAAGTGTAATTCTTTGTTTCCAATGGAATTTCACGAAAATTGTATGAGTGAATAATTCTTTGTTAAAGAGGCAAGGATTTGACTTTTGTGAATCATTAGGCTAGTAACGTAAAAAGAAAAAGGGATAAAATATTCCTTTCTTTATTTCATATAGAAGGTAAGGAGGATATTTTAGTTTGAATATCTCGTCTCCCGTTTTATTTTTAAATGAAAGAATAATTAAAATTTTCTTTTGCTCACGCAATCCTATACATTCCTTAATAAGTTACAAACTTACACCTTTCAATTTTTGTCATCGTGTTTAGCTTGGAACATGATTCTTTGCATTTAACTTGAAACCGACAGAAATTATTTTATGATTTAAATTTAATTTAACATTATAGAAGTTGTAACATTTTGAATATACTGTTATGTTATTTAAATTGACTTAGGATTAATTCATTTGTTAATATATATTTTTTTAAAACAAAATATTTTAACTTTACATAAAAATAAAAACAATTTTGACGGCATTTTGAAAGGAGAAGACAAAAGGGAAACTTTATTTTTATTTTTTTAATCAAATGAAATGTTTTATATTTTCTCTTTAGATTTATAGGGAAAGGCCACCGATGCTTCAACTTTTTTCTTCCACTACCACGGTAAAAAAACTTTTTTTTTTTTTTAAACCTTTACCACTGTAGTGGAAGAAAGAAAAAAAAAAAGGATTGAAGCATTAGTGGTGTGTTCCTTTTAAATTAATAAAGAAGTAAAAAAAAAAAAAAATTATATTAATTTTCCTCACTGTTTCATTCACAATGATCATTAAATAGGACAGGTCACAAATGCTCCAAACCATGTTCAAGTCATCCCCTCTTTCTGCCCAGAAAAAAGGCTCCTCTCTCTCTCTCCCTCCTGTGTGCATGGAAATGCGTGTCCAACACAACTGCAAAAACGTTCTCTTCCTCCTCCAATAAATACTTCGCTTCTCATCCTTCAGTGCCGGGGTTTTTGAGATCCAGCAAAGTCTAGACAGTGTTATATATATACAGTGCTTCCATCAGATCCCTGCCGTCGATATGCTCAGATCATTAGCCAGGTCTGCAACTGTTTAAAGCTCAAACTAGCTAGCTCTTGCTCCTAATTCTCCATGTCTTTTTTCCCAGCTGTTAGATTTTATCAAGCTGGTATTAATATATGTGAAAACTACTAAGGGGTACTATATATTTGCCCTTTCTCAGAGAGTTCAAGTTTATAGCTGATGGTTTGCTTTGTAAACGTACGAGATTCTATTCAACCGGAGGCAGAGGAAGGTCAGTTCATTTACTACTCCACCTCTACTTGATTTCTTTTTCTTTTCTTTTCTTTTTTCTTCTTCTTCTTGTTTAAAGAAGTGCAACATAACAAATCCACGTTGACCCTTTCATGGTTCTCGTAATGAGGAAAAATGAGAATCCTTGAAATGATTCAAATTAATATGAATTTAGAATAAAGCCTGATCTTTTTAATTTTTCTTTGTACATTTTGACCGAGTGGGGTTTAAGGAATTTTTCTTTTACATTAACCAAATCTATAAAATATCTCAAGAAATGATTGCTTATAAGGTTGAATATATATATGGATTAGGGTAGACATGATATACCAAATATCAATTGTTTTTACTTTCAAATTAAAATGATATATATCTAGCTAACAAATTTTATTTATTTATTTTTTTTTTTTTTGCGCGTGCAATTGATGATAATTGAAGCTTAGATTGGATACCATTCTTATCCCCAACTACCCAAACATAGAATATGGATCAACTTCAAGGAAAAGATAAAGTTATCATATACATCAATCTCGTCAGCACGTTTTTTTCCCCTCAATCCTTGATTGTTTACTTGTTATACTCAATAGTAGTCGACAATTTTAGTCCATTTCATTCATTTTCTTGAAAGCCTCGGGGACACATGATTCACCCGTTGTATATATATTTATACATATATATTTATATAGTACACGATTGTTGTGTTGTTTCTGTTAGAATATAAATTAAATGATTAAATTTATCTTTTTCTATCAGTTTAAACTCTTTAAATAAGTATTGGTTTAATATAATATTAAACATTTTACGTATTAAGTGTCGATAATTAAAAGTGAGTTGATTTTAATGCACCCAAAAAGGTGACAAATTTTAATTTTATCTAACAGCCTGTCTCTTTAAGAAACACAATGCTTACATGCACTTGTAAATATAGTGGAGGAAGATTTATACATAATAATCCCTTCTCGCGTTGTAACTACTTAGAATTAATTAGTAAACATCTCCTCTTGTCAACTTGATTGTTAGATCCCTCAAACTGATTGAGATAAGAAAGAGATACTCACTAATATCATGTGAAACACATGTAACTAGAAATGGGATTGATACTTACATCTAACAATCTGTCACCAAGTGCAAGAAATGGTGCGTCTAAGTTACTTAGCACGTTCTATATTGTCGAACATGTAGATAGGGATGGAGCCAGAAGCTTTTATGGACAGGAGTCAAGGGCTAACAAAATTTGTTGGTATGGACCAATAGACTAAATTTTTATTTTTATCTAATTATTTTTATTTTTATTTTTTATATTTTATATTTTTATTTTTGGAAATTGAGGGGAGCATGACCTATACTAGCCCCATCTAAATCCATCCCGGCATATGGCAAGCTATCTATTTCTTTGTTCCTTATGGAATTCAAAATTTGTTAAATCTTGTTATATTTTACGGATAAAGTACAATGAACTATTTAGTCCTTGTAAAAGAGTACTAATATCTCGGATTCTCGGATAAAAGATTCAAATACTTGCTCGAATAAGTGAAACTCCGATTTCATGAACATGTGAATTGTTCATATTGCATGTAATGATAGCTTAATGCTCCGGATCCTCCCTATTTTTCAACAAATTAAATAGTGCAAGCTGAGACTGTTTGCTTTCTAATTCTCATACCGACAAATCAAAATTAGAATCGATTATGCTGTGCTGCCACATGCAATATGCAAAAGTTTCAAAATTTTACGGCAATGCTTTATGGTCCAATTATGACAAATTTTCACTTTGCCTTTCACTTTTTTTTTAATGGGTCACATACCCGTATATTTGGGTCCACAACAACATCGTAAACGGCTAAACGCAATGAATAATTTCAAAATTGATTGGACAACTACTTTTGTACGATCTTCATTTTTGAGCATTCAGTTTTGCACACAAACAAAGGCAGCTGTTTCTCGAACGGCACGATTAGATTTGTCTTCCATCGAATGTTTCATAGGATCCCGTGATTGATATATGTTTTGATTGAAAGCAGGCTAGAAGGAAAAGTAGCTCTAATAACAGGGGCCGCAAGCGGGCTTGGTAAGGCCACGGCCCAAGAATTCATCCAACATGGGGCCCAAGTGATCATTGCTGATATTGACACTCAACTTGGCCCAAAAGTCGCCAATGACCTGGGCTCCGCAGCCCACTTTGTTGAATGTGACGTGGCCGTCGAGTCCCAAGTAGCAGAAGCCGTAAACGTCGCCGTGTCCCGCCATGGAAGACTCGACATAATGTACAACAATGCCGGAATAGCTGGGTCAATGATCCCACCGAGCATTGTGGACCTTGACCTCGCCGAGTTTGATCGGGTCATGCAGATCAATGTCCGAGGTGTGATAGCCGGGATAAAGCATGCCGCCCGAGTGATGATACCTGTGGGCTCAGGCTCCATTCTATGTACATCTAGCATAAGTGGGCTAATGGGGGGGCTTGGGCCGCATCCATACACAATATCCAAACATACAATAGCTGGGATTGTGAAGTTCGTGGCCAGCGAGCTATGCCGAACTGGGGTCAGGATAAATTGCATTTCACCAGCACCAATTCCTACGCCAATGGCTGTGGGCCAAATAGCCAAAATTTACCCAGGTGCAACAGAGGAGCAAGTGATTGGAATTGTGGATGGTCTTGGGGAGCTCATGGGGGCAAAGTGTGAAGATATAGATGTGGCCCGGGCTGCCTTGTATTTGGCATCAGACGAGGCCAAGTATGTAACAGGCCATAACCTAGTTGTGGATGGAGGGTTCACCTGCTTTAAAACTCTAGGCTTCCCTTCTCCTGACCAGATTGTCTAACATTGCAGAATCGTGTAATATTGCCATTCTGGCGGCACGTCTCTGCTCTTTTTTCCTTCTTTGGAGCATGTATTGTTATCGGCTTAATTTTCATTCTTTGTGACTTTGGTGGACTCGATGTCCATTGCTACATGATTACATGAACTTTGTGAAATTTGGCAATGGTTTAAGGAGGGAGAGAAAAGGAGAGAGAGGAAGAAAAGCAAATGATTAAATAGACCACAAGACAAAACTGACCACACCATCATTCCAGGCTCATAAATTTGCCACAGCTCTCATAAATCTGTGATATTTTTGAGCTATCCATGCACATTCTTAGTGCACAATGCTATCCAAAAGAACTGAATAAAAAGGAGTAAATACATAAAGAGATCATATAATGCTCAGATTGGCTGCTACAGTTATGAAAACAAAAAATAATGTGTTAGCGGTTTTCTTAGCAAGAGATCAATATCTGAAACTTTCATCAGTACTTATCGCCATAGCGATTGATCATCTGGGACTGCAATGGCTGCCTTGGCCACACTGCTGTAATTGGCAAAACTTCATGAAGGGGCGTTGGTTGCCAGACCCCGGCTTGATGGGAAAGGAAGTTATTACCCAAATTGGTCTCCAGAATTCCTCCTGAAGGCCAAGAAGTAGTGCTAGAATTGCTGCTACATTCACCTTCAGAGTAATAACCCAGTGGCCGACTAGTATCTGTGCTGGGGATCGTAAAATCTGTTTGATCATCAGAAGCCATCAACGTTTCCAAGTAGGAGCAATCGTTGACTGGAATAGGAGCCAGCGATGGTTGGTTGACATCATTGAAGCCAGGAAAGTCAGATCTTTTTTCATGTTCCATATAAGAATTGTTGATCCCATACAAATCATTGAAGTGATCATCAGGCAACTCAATGCTTAATGGGCCAACTTCTTCGGCTCCTAATTCAAAAATCTGAACTGCTTTTCCTATTAGGAATTGGATTCTTTCCTCCACAGTCAGTATCTTGGAGTCCAAGTTTCTCATCAAATCTTGAAGTTCCTCCAGTGAAAGCTTATCCATAAAGTGCCATGGCCGCTTCTCCTCTTTCTTGTCCATGGTTTCCAACATCCCTGAGAGATTTAGATTCTGCATACAATCTCTGCTACGTTCCTTGTACTTCATGATAACTGCTTCAGCCTTTGTCCGGTCTTCTGGCCACACATTGACCATCCCATCAGGCCCAAAACAGACCACGCAGACTGGGATGCCACACAACTCAGCGAGTTCCTCGGCTTTCTGCTTCAGAGTAGGAACTCTCTTCATGAATGTCTTTCTTCGTGACTGGGAATCTTCAATGAACTCCCTGGCTCGCTTTCGTGGTTTTCCGCTTTGTTTGGACAGGTTTGGTTGTGACTTTTCCATGGTCTTGTCTCAGACACAAGACGTTCAGACAAGAGTTTTTGACAGAGTTATCAAAACTTAATTAGAAAACGTTCAGACAAGAGTTTTTGACAAAGCTTTCAGACAGTCCTACAAACTTGGGATTTATGAGGAGCAAAAGAAGGGTAATGCACTTTACTTCTTTGATAAGTAAATGACGCCACTGTATGTACGTGATGCTTGCTCTTTGCTTGTAGAAGTAGTAACAGGGGATTGATCATGTACAATTTGTGACAACCCACTAGATCCACCCACTCACATGGTCTATTAATGTGAGTGGTTGTGCGCAATTGGGTTGTACGGAGAGCTTTTCCCAAAGTAATAACTTTGCTTAGTTGGAAGTTTACTAGCCTATTTTCCTCCTTTGTGTTGCCGAAAAAATTTAAAAAAAAAAAAAAGAAAAAAAAGGGGTGGGTTAAAAATATTTTTGGTTCCTAAATTTTGGAAATTTTATTTTTTAATCATTAAGTTTTAATTTGCATCATAGACGATACCTCAGTTTAGAGAATGTCACAATATAAAAAATTACAAAAATAAAAAATCTTTACAAATTAATTTTAAAATTAAAAAAAATATAATAAAACTTAAAAAAATTATTAAAAACTTTTCTTTTTTTTTTAAAAAAAAAAAAAGAAAAAAAAAAGAAGAAGAAGAGGGTGGCTGAGCCACTCCCATGGATGGTTCCGCCACCCCATGACACAAAAAAAAAAAAAAAAAAAAAAAAAAAAAATTGAATCGTTTTGGCTATTGGGGGTAGCCGAACCACCTCTGTAGCCCTTGGGGGTGGCTGAACTACCCTTGTAGCCCTTAGAAGTGGCTCGCAAAACACTTGAATTTTTATTCTTTTTTTTTTTTCTTTTTTTTTTCTTTTTTTTTCTTTTTTTTTTCTGTTGTGGGGTGGCCGAACCAACCCATGGTGGGTTGGTTCGGCCACCCCAGACCGGTCAAGAGGGTGGCTCCCTTGGCCAAAATGGGGGTGGCAGCCAACCTTCTTCTTTTTCTTTTCTTTTTTAATTTTTTTTTTTAAAAATATAATTAATTTTTAAAGATTTTTTATTTTTTTTATATTATAACATGTGTCGACCCTCAGAGGTTGACATGTGGCGGGCCGTTAGTTTTTGAACGGAAAACTTAACTGAGGTACTAATTCGGTATTTTCTCAAAATTGAGGTACTATATATGATGCGAATTGAAACTCAAGTACTAAAAAAATAAAGTTTTCAAAATTTAGAGACCAAAAGTATATTTAACCAAAAAAAAAAAAAAAAAGAAGAGAGTTTCTTTGTTTTTCTTTTCTTGAGAGAGAGGGAGATCCGAGTGTATTAGAGCTTTGAGTAATTTTCTCCATGTAACTATCTTTAATAGTAAATTTTATCTGCGTCTCCTACAATAGATATACTTCAAATTAAGACAACTTAAATCTTAGTATCATTTTTAGTTAATTTATTTTTTCTTGTCATTTTAATTTTTCACATCTCCCAAGTCGCAAAAAATAAGACTTATTTCCTAACGCCACTTGGATAGACTCTTCTTTCCTTGTGGATTTCTTAACAATTGCTCCCTCCCTCTTCACGACACCGATTTCAACATATCGGAACGTCGGTGATATATGGGCTTCAGCTTGGGCTTGGGTTTGGGTTTGGGATTCCTTCTAGTGGAGCTCTGGTTTGAAGGATGTGATGATGGGCCGTCTTCGCCGCTTAAGAACCAGCCCGAAACATCTGGGGAGAAAATTTTAAAGAATTTGACCTTGTCTGCCAACTTTTGAAATACCAAACAATTTTTTCACCGATTTGTAATTTTCCTGGGAAGAAATAGAGGAAAGCAAACAATTATAAAGCATTCATAAAGAAAACAGCCAAGATTACTCTAATTTAAAGAAAGCAACTTTTCGGCAAACTTGAATTGGGAACCTTGTAATTTAAGATTCCTCCCAATTGCCTGTTCATTGCGATCGAGTAGGCATGTGAGAGGTTTTTTATAAGCCTACCTGTCTGTGCAAGTATTCACAACTTGAGATATTATTGTTAAAAAAAAAAAATAGAAAACAAAAATTGTTATATTAAAATTAAGGGTTAAATACCCTATTGATTCGGCCACCCCCAATGGTCAAAACTCATCATTTTTTTTTTCTTTTGCCTTCAGGTGGCCAAATCATTCTGTTTTTTTCTTTCTTTTTTTCAATATTTTTTTTTTTTTTTCTTTTTAATTAATTTTTATTTTTTATTATATAGTGCCATGTGTCAACTTCAAGAGTTGACACGTGGCAGACTGTTAATATTTAGACGAAAAATATAACAGAGGTACCAAACGAGTTTTTACCTCTAACTCAAGTACCACCTATGAAATAAATAAAAACCCAGGTATTAAATTAAAAAAAAAGCCTAAAACTCAAGTTCCAATACTATATTTAACCCTAAAATTAATTTATACATTTAAAACATCTGTTGATTAATTGGATTGATGGTCTAGAGATTGAAGAAAAAGTTAAGTTTAAGCTCGTATGTGACGGCAGCTAAAACAAGTTAAAGTTAAAAGGTAAATTTAATTATTTTAATTAGTATGTCAAAATTAACTGTGACACAAAGTCCTAATTACTTCCAATTTTTTTTTTTTTTTTTTTTAATGAATGAATCATTGAGGATATTATCGCTGATGCAATAGTATTAAACGTTAACACATTAAAAAAAACAAAAAATGTTGAATGTTGAATTAAGTCAACATTTTTCTTAAAATAGTCGTACCTTGTGAAATGAAATTCTACCTTATTATTAAAACTCAAATAGATATGATTTTTATAATCTCAAGAGATAATTCTTAACCTCTTTGCTCATGTGGCAAGGTGAGTTAGCTTCTTGTTTCTTTTTTTTTTTTTTGGAAAAAAAAAAACTTAAAAATTGTCAAATAAACAAAGATGATCAAAAATTATGTATTGAAATGGCAATGTATAATATCTCAAATTCAAATAACAATAGTTTTAAAAGAACAACTACCAAAAGTGATCAAGATTGAGGTGGGGGGAGCCCTAGGACGGGGAAAACATCTGCTGGATTGAATGCTTAATTAGATTATTTTTTCGCCTTCTTTTCATTTATTGTGTGACGGGGCATAATTCACTCCGGTCAGAATAAAAGTTAGCTCCCTCAATTTTATTTGGATCATGAGTCGTGTAACTTACCAGATATTAATAACATTTACCTCTATGCTCCCCTTCTCCCCTCTCCCATTTGAGAAATGCTAGACATTCCAATTTTTTTTTTTTTTTTTTTTTCTAAAAGTTGGTTTCCAAATAATGTGTCACAATCTCATAAAATTATGATACATTTCTCAAAATGATAGATCACATGGGATTGTGACACATCATTTGAGAACCAACTTTTGAGAAAAAAAAAAATTGGGATGTCTAGCCTCCCTTATCTCCCTTTTATATTTTTTTTTAAGGAAATGCAATTTTTTTGGTAAGATTTTTTTTTTCTTGACCTTTTTTATTTAAAGAAACATTCCCACCCCTACTTATACAAAAAATTGGCCTCTATATACATGCTCTATGCACATATACATGTTCAAGGAGTACAAAAGCCTCCATGGAGGTCAACAATGCGGTCAAAATATGTTTGGAGTTAAGAGTAATAATATACTGTTTTACTACAATTTGTTATAAACTGGCATTAACATTTCACATGGCACAAACACATCAACGGCAAGTTCACACGATATTTTTTTATAAATTGGCATTAAATGTTCACATGGGACAGATACATCAGTTAAGGGTAAAGCGGAGAAGCTTGCATAGAAAAAATCACGTGAAGAGCACGTGAAACCCTTTCCGTCTGAGCAGACAAAAATCACTAACAAATTAGCCAGATTGACAAATTTGAAAATTTCGTTAGGACACATTGCAAATTTTAAAACATTAGAGACAAAATTAAAAAAGTGGTCAAACTTTAGGGGGTTAATTATATTTTTTCCTAAATTTAATTATGTAATACTTAATATAGTAAATGTCGTGTGAACTTACAAATTGACGTGACAATTTATAATTTATATGTTTTTTTTAAAAAAAGGACAATCTCTAATCTATATAATATAATCACGTTAGCTACAATTAAATTTAATAGTTAACGTGATAAGTATTACATGAATAATCATATCAATTCATAAAGAATTTATAATAAAAATCATAATATCTCTAATATCGCTCAATATATATATATTTGGACGGTTTGAACTTGCATCAACGTTGCTCAAGACTTGTGGAATCTTATTGGAAGAGTTTACTTCACTAATTCCAGTTGTGTATGTTAAACGCGCGTTTCACCTACACAAAACTACAAAAGGCTGGTCTGCGATCAATGGGGGATAAATAGGAAAATCCAAATGGGATGCCGGATGCGGTTTCCGGCCTGTAAGAGAGCTTTCAAAGCTATAATGGCACTGGTCCCGCTGTTTCGTTTGGTCCCCTCTTTTGGTCATGGGCTCGTCAGTCGTCACCTTCCTTCTTGCCTCCTCTTTTTGTTTGTTTTTTGTTTCCTCTTTCCGGTTCTCTCTCTGCTTCATATTCAAAAACTTCCAAAAGCTTCTTGGTGTCTTGATTAATTAAGTTGCTAATTAATATAATTAAGCTTTTCTTTTTGTATGTATAAAGTTCCTAGAGAAGCATATTTAATTTAATTAATTAATTATAAAGGTTGGAACCTTTGAGAATTGAGATAGGCATCCATGGCCACGTGCTCATCCAATATCCAATTCACATGTCAGAGAGCATACCGCCAAGTTACAGAGCAACCAAACGGCGGGTACAACCATGATTTTGGCTTTGGCCTTTGCATGTAGTTGTACTAGGACCCACGCTTTGATTATTCAATCCCTTTGGCCAATTAGTTGCATGTGTGCCACGTGTGTATCAAATTCTATATCCACGCTAGTATCGCGTGAATAGAGAGAAAGACACAGCACGCTCTAATTAAGTTGATTTCAAATTCTGTGTGCAATATGACTATGAGCATTCAAAATAAACATCCCATATATTAGTTAAAGAATAATGGTAGATGTGAAAGTTTTAACTAGCTAATTCTTGAATTAGTTTTTATTAAACAAAAAATATATATAAAATTTGGTTATTTTTTTTTTATTAAAAAAACTACCCACATTTAGTTAGCAAGTTTAACATTAGCTAAAACTGAGATAAAATCTGGTGAGTCAAATGTAAATAAGCTAAGGGTGTTTTTGTTAGAGAATGTATTCTCCATATACATAGGAGAATATATGAGATTGTACGATTTGATTGTAATTAATTATATAAAAAAATATATTTTCTATCAGTTTTAAGGGTATAATTATGCATAGATTTAACTTAGCCTAGGTGTCGTAAAAAAAACAATTTGTGTATAAGGTTGGCAAGAGTATAAAGAACCTCATTTCTGTGATGAGGTTGGCAAGAAAATAAATTGTGGCCACGCAACCAGCTGAGGCGCAGCCAGCTTGCCTGGCCTTTGTTGCAGTTGGATTCAAATCTAAAATGACGCGTAATTATCACTTGTGGTCAGTTAAAGGTTTGTCATTGATAATGAAAAGCACTTGAAACCAACAGAAAGCTGTGTTAGCTTAGAGGTTTTGGTCTTGATTGTATCCTTTATCGTCAGGGATCTTGAAGTTTGGAGAATCTGTGCGTAGGTCTAGAGAGAGAGAGCGACAAGTGGAAGGGAAGCAGGGTAATCGTTGAAGAAGAGGGAATTGAAAAGTGGGATAGGGAGTTTCAAATTTGATTGGGGAGTAGGTGCGGTGAATGGAGAGGAATCACGAGAAACTTGGATTTTCTTCTCCAAAATTTATTCCAAAGTCTTGCTTTGCATTGCATGGTGCAAATGGCAAAGGGCAAATGACAAATGGAACTTCTCTTTCTCCGTGGAAGCCACGGCGGCTCTATACATGTTCAGCCAGTCAATTCTTGCCGTTTTCTATGTCATTTGTGACCACGTACACCCAAATCTTTTATCCCAAAGCCCAAACAAAACTAAAAATGTACATTAATTAAATCAAATTAAAAAATGAGGAAAAAAAATGATAAAGTTTTGAGTGAGTAACGGATGCAATTTGTGTTTTCCACGTACGTAGAGTTTGAATTATTTTGAGGCACCTTAAGAGTATAAAATTATATAGACCAATCATAATTTAAAACATTTAATTAAACGAGACAAGCTTCTCAATCGTAATCCGTTAATTTCGTGTTAGGTTCGTGTCGGCTACAAGGGTCATGTCAAAAATTTTGTCAGCCATAAATGTTATGCGTACGTCAGATTTGGATTGTGTCGTTGCATGAATATAAAACTATATAGGCTAACTCTAACCTACACATTTAATTAAACGGGTAAGACACTTCAACCTTAATGTCCCATTAATTTCGTGTTGGATTCGTATTGAGTTTATTGGCCGTGTAAAAATTTGAGCCTAAAATAAGAGTAATGCTATAAACTATATTTTTATATCACAATTATCTCTTAAAACCAACATGGTAATCCTGACCAACTCTTAGAGATTTTTTTTAATTTTTTTTTTTTGAACAATGACCAATTGTTGAATTTTTTTTATTTATTTTTTTAATAAAAATTGATTCAAGGGAGGTTTGTTAATTAGGATTATAACGGCAGTAATCAGTGTGAGATAAAAATGAAATTTATAGTATTACTCTAAAATTTTACATAAAAAAAAAAATCAACCTGTTAAAAACATGCATATAATTGTGAGAATCAAAAGCAGTGTAATATATATATATATATATATATATATATATATATATATATATATATATATATATATATATATATATATATATATATATATATTGAGTTCGAAAAAATGTCCAACTCCATTAACATTTCACTTCTGGTCCCGGTAGTTCTGTGTACGTCTTAATTAATTTCTCTCTCATAAATCGGTGCTTGTCGGGAATCTTTCAAGACAAGGCAGTGAAATGAAATTACGAGAAAATGCATCCTCTATGTGATCTCATTTAAGAAAGGCTACATCTGAGAATTCTCTGCCTCAACTTATAAGCAATGCATGTATAACAAATGCGCTTCGCTTCTTTCTATCTGTCTAATTTGGTTAGAAGAGGAAGGACAATAGGGCTGGCCTATTGTAGTTATTGCAGTTGACAGTTTGCCCGACAAGCCCACATTTTTAAACTCATGTTCGAACAATCCAAACTTTTTATATGGGTTGTTCGAATTTCGATTGAACATCTTTTCGCGCGAGCAGATAGAACTGTTCATAGAGGAACGATGAGAAGGCTTGATGCTAAAACTTCATAAAAGTGTACGCTGTTACCCCTTGGACTTATGGTTTGGAGCAAATCAAGCGGTTCGAGAAGATGGTACTTAAATTCAAACTTGACTTGGAAAGAAACTTCTTTGCATTTCATTAATTTTTTAATACTCGCAGTTTGATTTTATAAAATCCATTTATTATCGTGCTGAACGTTTTTAAAAGGATATTGGTTTAAACAATTAATGGGAAACACCACGTCAGATATATATTAAAACGTGGACATAAATAAGCTATTTTTTTTTATTATTTTTTTTATAAATTAGTCTAATAAAGTATGTGTCACTTATATAAGTTGGTTTATAAGAAATTTTTTATGGATAAATTTTTGTCCAATATTATTAATCTGTTTTGAGAGGTATTTTTTGTTTTGGAAAAACGCTAGATGTTTTCAACTTTTTAATATTTTATTTACAACTTTTGACTTGTGTCTAACATGTGATTTGAATGTTTTCGACTTTTTTTTTTTTTTTTTTTTTTTTTTTTTTTAATTTATTTATTTATTTATTTTTAACTAAAAGCTTTATAACCAAACGCTTCAAACTACACTCCAGTAAAAATTGGAATCAATGTTGCAAAAAACCCACCTAGTTGCGATGCGATTATAATCTCACGTTGACATGTGTTAAAAGTTATAAAAAAATTGTATATGTAATATTACTTGTTTTAAAAAAATGCTAGACATAACTTTTGGTATGTGCCGTGATGTTGTTGAAGATAATAAATTTTTTTAGTAGTTGAGATGTATTAAAAGTTGTAAAATAATTATAAAAAATTATACTTGTAGCATTACTCTTATGTTTTATGTTCGGAAAAATATTTTGATATAACATAAATGTAAAATTTTGAGTATTTTAAGTAATTTGTCAATGTTGTTTTTCAAAAAATAAAAAATAAAACATAGGAAATAAGATTTTTTAACTAAACATGGCAAATATAGAAATATTTCCATGAAAAGGGGCAGAATTGTTAAAAAAATATATATATATATAAAAAATAAAAGTGGAAACTAGTAGCAGCTAGCATAGGTCAGAGCAGACGCATAGATAACACAAGCAGACAGCGCTCTCCGTTCATTGTTTTTAATATTTTCAGTACCTTTGCATTCCATAACGTTCAAACCTCGAATCTCTCCTCTTTCTTCTCTAAAATGATTCTCTGAACTCTGATCCATAGAAAAAGCCACTCCTCTTTTCTCTCACTCGCTCCCCCTTCTCTTCAACCCCAACTCCCTCTCTCTCTCTCTCGAAAAGAAACGCAGAGAGATGCTACCGAGGGCTGCTGCAAACGGTTTCGTTTGGATGGAAGGAGGAGGCGGTGGAGGTGGAGGTGGGGAAGAAGAAGAAGACGCAGCGTCGTGGACCAGAACCAACAATGAAGGCGAGCCCAGCAAGGAAGAGGACATGGGTCTTGGTGTTCCTCTCTCTTCCTACAAGTCCATGCTCGAAAATGACTGGTACATCAACAACAACGCTGCTCTGAACCCACCTCGCCAGGACCTACATAACCGTCTCCATGGCCTCCCAAACCCACAAGATATCAGAGACATTAGCTTCTGCTCCAATCCAAACGACGCCAATAGCCTTCTTTTGCAGCCCTTGGACTCGTCCTCTTCCTGCTCTCCGTCACAGGCGTTCACCCTCGACCCCTCACAGTCACAGTCACCCTTCTTGGCCCACAAATCTTGCTTCTCTTCGCTCATAAACGCGGTTTGCACCAACCCTTTTGACAATGCCTTCGATTTGGGGCTTGATAGCGGTCTTCTCTGCCCGTTCAACCCAGCTGCTTCCAACTCCCCTGCTTTGATGGGCTTCCCGGGATTGAATTCTCAGCCCCAGATTGGTGCTCCCGAGCTGGGTTCGGCCACTGAGTTTCAACCAACTCGGTTGCTGCCGATAACCGACACCGCCGCCGGGCTGACTGGCGGGTTTAGTCCAGCCGGTTTCGAGGGGTTCGATAACTCAGCGAGTTCTCTGTTACTAAACAGAGCAAAGGTTCTGCGACCCCTTGAGGTTTTCCCTCAAGTGGGTACGCAACCCACTCTGTTTCAGAAGCGAGCGGCTCTTCGGCATGGCGCTGAAAATTCGGGGACTTTGCAGGTGTCGGGTGCGACGTTCGGGGAAAATTCGGAGAATTTGGAGAGTAGGAGGAGGAAGAAGAACGAGGCAGGTGATGTTGAGGAAGCGAGCATCGATGTTTCGGGCTTGAATTACGATTCGGATGAGTTTAATGAGAATAGTATAGGTATGGCGGAGGAAGTAGTTAAAAATGGTGGAAGCAACTCTAATGCGAACAGTGCTGTCACGGGTGGGGACCAGAAGGGAAAGAAGAAGGGACTGCCGGCGAAGAATCTGATGGCGGAAAGGCGGCGGAGGAAGAAGCTTAATGATAGGCTCTACATGCTTAGGTCTGTTGTACCCAAGATTAGCAAGGTATGAAGTAATTTCAGGGGGTTTAAATTTTTGGCACTTTGCTTAATTTGAGTGTTTTTTTTCCCCATTGTATGTGTTGGTTAGTAGTTACCTTGTGAGTTTACTTTGTATTGGAAGACCATTGAGTGTAGAAGGCAGCATGTTGGGTTTAGATGCTCTATACATTTCTGAAATGGAATTTATGGACCAACCAACCGACCATAGAAGAGCTGAGAATGACGTCCCTTATTATCCTCTCTCCAAAGAACTTTGGGAAATCTCAAACAGTTTGTTAAAGTCAACCAATTTTAAGTTTGAGTAGATTTATGATCCATTCTATATTTAAGAACGCCGAGACGTTAGAATATTTATGTCAAATCCCACAATTGATCTTGATTTCTGAACATCTTGGACCGAGGACCATTTGGGAGTTTCTTTCTCACTTCATTATTTGGTTTTTCTTTTTGGACTTTAATTAAGTTGTAGTCCTTCATCCGCTGGCCATAATATCTGATGATTATCCTTATTTGTTCACAGATGGATAGAGCCTCAATACTTGGAGATGCCATCGATTACTTAAAGGAGCTTTTGCAAAGGATCAATGATCTACACAATGAGCTGGAGTCATCCCCACCTGGATCTTTGCTGCCACCTTCTACAAGCTTTCACTCTTTGACACCAACTCTGCCTACCCTTCCCTGCCGTGTCAAGGAAGAACTTTGTCCCAGCTCCTTGCCAAGCCCTAAAAACCAACCTGCAAGGGTAATTTCACCCATCTTAGTGCTCATGTGACATTTTCAGGTTTTTCATTAATTGCTTGATGCTTGTAAGTTTGGAAATGTGCTGTTATCTATCATCTTTATTTTCTCTGGAACTCTCACCTACCTAACGAGGACTTGGATGCAAGTGTTGTTGATTTCTAGATGTAAACAGGAGTAAAGTGCAAATGTTTATTGGTGTTCATATGGTTTTCTTACTTGCATCCTATCAGTTTGACCGACATGTCCAAAAAATCTTATAAATGGAGTACTGTGCATGTTACATAGACCAGTAGGCATCACAATTTTAACTTTCGCTAATTGTTCAATAAGATGTAAGCTCATCAACTTGTAATATGTGCTGCTGCATGGTCCTGTAGTATGATGCCATAAGCTTTATAGTGTATAGGATGAGTAAGTATTTTTCTTGTCTTTCTTTTTCTGCCCTTTGAACTAAAACATAGGATATATTAGTGAGGCCAAAGCCTTTAAACTTTAATTGGGCATGGTCCAGTTAACATTCACTTCCTTATCTCAGACACATACTCTACTCCTTATGTGGCATATGGTCGATTATTCTCAAGTAATACCAAATCCCTTTTTTTATGGTAATTCATTACTTTGGTTTGAGCCGTACTTTGCTTGGTTTCTCTATGTTATAGGTGGAGGTAAGGGTAAGGGAAGGGAGAGCTGTCAACATACACATGTTTTGTTCCCGCAGACCAGGTCTCTTGCTTTCCACTATGAGGGCTCTGGACAACCTGGGTTTGGACATCCAGCAGGCTGTAATTAGCTGTTTCAATGGGTTTGCTTTGGATGTGTTCCGAGCTGAGGTATGCTTCTTCCTCTGATGCCAAAAGTCAGGCTTTCATTGGTTTTATAGAATTCATCTTTTGGTTATGAAGCATGAGAAAGATTCCACACTATTGTATGTTCTGTTTTTGGTGCTTTGTACCTGCATCTTTTCATACTGCCATAATCATCTACTGTGGACTTGACTTTATTGCTTTTGAATTTTGCAACACCGATTTTCTAAATAGAAAATTATCTATGAGGAAGCCTTGAAATTGAGAGCCCATGCTCCCTTTTCTCATTGGAGAGAGAAGAGATAGGCCTTTCTGCCATTTCTGATTCTCATGCAGAGTACAACTGGTAGTCCACATGCATAGGTCTCAGGATCATGATGCAGATGGATGGAGGTGAAGCCACTACCAAGAAAAATTATGTATGATAGAATTGTCATTGCTGAAAGGATGACAGTATATTATTGGAAAAGAGAACATGGAAGTCCCTTAATGTGTTTTTTAAAGGCTTAAAAAAAAAAATTGGCTGAATAAGTGGAGATTAAAAAAAATAGAAACAAAGATTTCAAATCTAGTGAGATCTGATTTTCTAGTCAGATTCTGTGATCTTTCTCGCTCTTTCCACCACGCAAAGCAGGTTCTTGGTAATTTGAAAAAAAAGACTACTGCAAGTGGTCAGTTACAAACTGGCTGGTATAAGATGCTATAGTAATGCATGTTAGATATCTTAGAAACCCGTCAGGCTGTAGCCTAGTGATCAAAGGGTGGGCTTGGGATGAGCTGTAGGTTAGGGTATTATGAGTTTAATTTCGGACTAGGAATTCCTCTGGATTACCTGATACACGGTTTTGGCAGAGGAGTCGTGTATACGGAGTTTATTTTCCAGGGGTGGGTTCGAAGGGCCCTGCCTTGATAAGGTTCCACGTCATTAAAAATAAATAAAAAGATTTCTTAGAAATGCTATGCAATAATAAAGGGACCCTTTATCGCATTTTGGTTAGTGGCATCTTTATGCATGGTCCACGAAGCTTCTCCTTTTGTGATTGTGGCCTGACTTCTTTCTTTATCAATGTAGAGTGTGTCGATTGCTTTGCTGATTATGGTCATCGAAAGTCTTAATTCTTTTTCTCATTGTTGATCAGCAATGCAGGGAAGGCCAGGATGTATTGCCCGAGCAAATTAAAGCGGTACTTTTGGATTCGGCTGGTTTCCATGGTATGATGTAGCTCGAGTGAGTGCTTGCTTTGTAAATGCAACCAATTAGAAATGGAGGAACTAACTGTAGTGCTGTACGTGGAGTAGTTTGTAAATGCATTTGCTTCTCATTCCCATTGGTAAAGTTGCGCACAGACCAAGGTCAAGTAGGTCAGGTAATGTTTGAAGCGTGATTTACTATCATTAGTGGATATTTCTTGTAATCGTGTTTCAAAGCATAGCGATCGAATTTGTTGTGTTTCTCAAGTATCTTCAGCTTTGGGAGTAAATCTTTCCTCTTGTACTTATTCTGTATGGAAATAATTTTATTAGAATCTCACTGCCCATGTTTGATTATTGGGTTAATTACATTTAACTCCTTTCAACTATCATTCATTTACACGTTGTCACACTTAAATCTAATCCCCTTCAACTACCAATCGTCGTAAAAAATGTGCATGTGACACTCATTTTTAATGTGAAATAATGAAAATATCCATAGTTTGGAAACTAAATTTACTTAAACACACTTGTTTGTCTTTTAATCTTGGTTCAGTTTGTTCTTCTCTCTCTCCCTGTCTTACCAGTAATTAGAGTTAAACAAAAACAAAGCATCCTCTCTCATCACACCCAGAATTGATATTTTTCACTGTCATAGTATTATCTGCAATACATGATTTATAACCAACAAAAACGAATAAAGCACGTTTGCCATCAGTATATTCATAAGAGTTTATCGCCAACGAGATCTCAGAAAAATGCAAAAAAACCCGTCACAGTCAAGTCTATATGTATGCCTTCTTCTTTTTTCTATTCTTTTTTTTAATGAATAAGTAGAACTATTATTAACAAAAAGAATCATCTATACAACCAAAACTTCCAAAACACATCAAAAACACCTTACAAAACAGAGAAAACCTCTGTAAACCAACTAGAAACAAACAACAAACCACCACAAACTAAACCAGAGTATTTACATCAATATTCCAGTTAAAACAAAGTCTTAACATTCTCTGAAGTCTTATTGAATCTTCCTTCTCCGGAAAGCCGAAACCGCACCTCCCAAAAAATCATCTTCAAAATCTGTTCCTCAGTTCTCGAATGGCCACCAAATCTAAGTTCATTTCTAGCCCTCCAAAGACCATAGACAGCAGCACTAAGAACCAATCGGCAAGTCAACCCCAACATGGACTTAGTTTTCCAGTGGTTGCAACCTTCCTCAATCACATCATCCCAAACATTAGGAGGATCCAGAACATTACATCTCTACAAATAAGTCTTCCAAATCTGTGAACTCAACCCACACTCAAAGATCAAGTGATCCCGACTTTTGGTACCATGACGACAAAAAACACATGTTGTATCACCCTTGAATCCCCAAGAAAGCAACCGATCTCCAATAGAAAGCCGGTTATAAATGGCTAACTAAAGGATGAAGGCTTGTTTCAGGATAGCATGTGGATGCCAAACCAACGGCCACCAACTAACATGATCCTTCTTTCTCCGAAGATAATTGATGAGTGCAAAATATTGTATATTTGGACCTCCTAATTTGCATATGCTAAACCTTTAGCCTTGTTATTATCTAATGTTTTTGGTTAGTTTTTGTATCCTAGTCTTTTGCAGGACATTGAGAGAAAACGGCAACTTTAAGGTGAAAAGTGCAAAGCTTGGAAAAAAGCACACTTTAAGAAAACTTGGATGATGTGGTTATGTTTAACCAATCATTGAAATGATTAAATCAAAATTTCTCTAATTGGAGTCAAAATCGAATTGGATTAAATTTTAGATTCTGCACATGTCATAGTATTTTGGCCATAACTTTTCTCTCAAGTATCGGATTAAGTTGAAACCAGTAGCGTTGGAAAGCTAACTCAAAAAAATACAAATCATTGTGAAATAGGATTTTCCTAATTCGAACGTCTGCTATGCCAAAAGTGTCCCGCAATATTAGAACGCAAATCTTGACGAATCCTATTCTGATTTGTATTATGATTGCTTCTAAATTTGACTAGGAGATTGAAGTACAATTTTTTTAGAATTTCAATTTTTTTAGAATTTCTAGGGCTTCTAAGATTTGTTTGCTCCCTATAAATAGACTGCTAAGTCTCGATAAAAGGAGGGAAGCTAGAGATAAATATATTTTATTCTTTTTAGTTTAGTTTTTTTTTTTTAGGTTAGGTTTTACTTTCAATAGTCATGTGTAGCTAATTTCTGAACTAAGGTTGAGGATGAAGCATCGTCAATGAAGAACAACAACACTTTCACGTAAGTTTTTATTGTCTGATTTTATTGGTTTTAATATTTCAATTGTTTTACTTCTTTTCAATGTGTGAAATGATTCTTAGATATTTATTGTGATTCAATGATACATTTGATGATTTGATATAATTTCACATAATTGATTGCTTGGTTTTTATTTACAAAACAATTGGATATCTCTTGTGATTTATTTTACGGATACATTTGATGATTTGGTTTAAACTGGGTATCTTTTGTGATTTGTGTAAAGAATGAATACATGAGATGTTTTGATTAACTGTTTGAAGCATAGTAAAACATACTTAAGACTTTAATTTGTAAGAACTTCAGATTAATATTGATGAACATGGAGTATATTGTTATGATTCGGTGAATGTGGATTCCAAAACCTTAGTATTTTTTCTTTGTTTTATTTTCCTTTATTTAGTTTATGTTTTCTTTTTATAAAAAAAAAATCAAACATTTTTTGGAACAAGGTTAAGATTTAATTAGTTTAGAAACAAAATTGTTCTTCAAAAACACAATTCCCTGTGAGATCGATCTCGCACTTGCAATCCATTAATTGCAAACGATTTGTGCACTTGCGAGTACAATTAAAATTCACATCAATAATCCCAGGTATCTACACTAACAAAAGTGCTAGAACTGGCAATAGTCCAAATCGGTTTATCAACTACACCAAGCCTCACTACAGGGAGCTTGCTCTGAATCGCAACAAGGACATGAGACCGAGTCGGCCTCCAACACCAAGCACCATCTTTTAAAACAGAATTCAGCTTGGCTTCCAGTTTGCTATGGGAATCATAAACAATTCTAAACCCAAATCTCTCAACCAAGGTTCCAAGAGGATGCCAATTATCCATCCGCATGTGGATACGACCTCCTTCTCCAACTTCAAAACGAAGAAAATTTATAGCAAGACCTCAAAGTTTCAAGATTTTTCTTCAACACCAAGAATTGTTTTGAGGGATATTTACACTCCATTAACTTTTCCCTCTCTGCAAGTATGCTTGAATCCAAGCTACCCAGATTGAACTCAACCGAGCAAACAGACACCAAACATGCCTCAGCATAGACGAAATATTCAAGGTCTCTAAATCTTTCAAACCCAAACCACTTTCTTTTTTAGGATAACAAATAGCATTCCAAGCCAATTTAGCCTTAGCAGCATTCCCATCCTTGCCATTCCAAATAAACTGATTGAACTTTTGATTGACATCCTTTATAATCTTCTTTGGAATAATAAAAATACCAGTCCAATAAACTTGAAGACTATAAAGGATAGAATAAAGTAATTGCAGCATACCAGCAAAAGATAGGTTCTTAGAGGTCCAAGAATCCATTCAGCTAGTGATTTTCTCAATAAATCAAGGGCACACAAGATACCGAACAGGAAGCTGCCCTTCCTTCATATGCAAGTCCTCCAAAAAAGAAGCCTTCAATCTGTCTGAAACTCCAAAACATTAAACATAACTTTTTGAAGGGTTGACCTTCAAACCAAACAGCACCTCAAACTTGAATAATGCATCCTTAATAATAGAGATGGAGGAAAGATTAGCAACAGAAAAAATAAGCAAGTCATTCGCAAAACAAAGGTGAGTGAGTTCCAGCTTAGAACACCTAGGGTGAAACTTAAAACCCAAACCTTCCCGAGTAAGCTCCCCCAAAATTCTGTAAAAGACTTTAATAGCAATGACAAAAAGGTAGGGGGATAAGGGACCCCCTTGCCTCAACTCCTTTTCGCCTTTAAAATACCTTACCAAAGTCCCATTAAGTGAGATAGAAAACCTTGGAGAGGTTATACACATCTTAACCCACTTAACAAATTTGGCGGGGAACCCACAACAGGCGAGGCAATGAACCATAAACTTCCAATCTACAGAATCATAAGCCTTCATCAAGTCCACCTTCAAGGTACATCTAGGCTGACCAGCCTAACCCTCATTTCTGTGATAATTCCAGACTAATTCTTGAGCCAATAGGATATTCTCAAATATGCTTCTATTCAGGATAAAAGCTGACTGAGTTCTACTGACCACCAAATCAAGAACAAGCAACATTCTATTGGACAAGATTTTTGTAATGCACTTGTAAAGGACATTACAACTAGCAATAGGCCTGAAATCACCCATAACTACAAGTGCATTACAACTAGCAATAGGCCTGAAATCACCCATAACTATATGTTCAAGGAGAAGATAAATATATCATGATTGAGATCTAACCTCGAGCTTGTCTTCATTAAGATCTAAGTATTGACTCCAACTTAAATATTCTTATATGGTTTTAGGGAAAAATACTCTATTGGTCCATGAGGTCTGACCTTTTATCAAATTGCTTCCTAATTTCCCAAAGTTATCAATATTTTTTATTTTTATTTTTTTGTTTTTATCTTCATGGAGCCACTCCACTTTAATTATGGAAGATATTTTTATGTGATTTCTCCATTTAGCATTGCCATAAATATTTTGTTTGTAATTTATTGTTTCACATTACATGCATCTCAATCTTTAATTGCTAATTTTCTTTTGCTTAAAGTTATGGTTTTTCATATTGCTCATCTCTCTTTGTTGTAAATGAGACGTTACAAGGAATATTCAATTTTATGTTGCATTGTCAGATGGTGTATCGGTCGGAAGTCCCATACACGAGGTGGTTTTTGATGGGGCGAATACCTCTGATCATACTAAGTGGCTTACTGCTAGAAGGAAAGAACAATTTGAGATTCTGATGGCCAAAGAATTCTAAAGAATCTAAATGATGAGGTACACTTGTTGCTTTCAAACAGTAGATTTGTGGGTGAACCATAAAATTGCTTCTTATAAATTATTTTCTTTAGTAATTCGCCGGAGCAGGCCGGAGATGATCAACTTCAATGATTATGTTATTTCTCCTCCTTTGTACTTAAATAAATATGAAATGTATATTGATGCTTTAAATGAATTTAAATGCTTTGGAATGATTTGCTAGAGGGCTTTGCTTTTTAAAAGGTCATGATACATTGTTATGAGCTCATTGTCTCAATTTTACATTACACTTTTTTTCTTTTTTCCTTTCAATTATTCATTTATATTGGTTATAATAAAATGAAGTAGTACCTCGTGGGTGGGTGCGGCCCTCTAGTAAAAAAAGATGGATGAACTCCCCATGTAGTGACATATTTTTCAAGTGTCACATATATTCGGCAATAATATTGATAACGATGGATGAATGATATGCTAACACACAATAAAATTGTCCCTAGAGCCCCGCTGGGGGAGGTACATTTGGTGGGGTGTTACAAAAATATCACTTACATACTCACCTTCTCATATGAAGTAGGGCCTACATGTAAGAGGGTGAGTGTATATAAAATGTGTAAGTGATATTTTTTTTTTTTAACTTTCCTATAGGTAGATGGATGATACGTTACCGTAGCAATAATAATGAAAGGGAACAGTAGTAATAATATCATCAACGACGACGTATCTACATGGAAACAAAATATAGTGATGTTACAGTTGTTACTGATGTAGATGTAGATGGAATTGAATGGCCAAGACCGTCGATCTCTCTGTAGTGGTCAACGCAACACTGGAGTCTACACACTGACGCACACTTGCGACAGAGAGGTCCACCTTGGTTTCAACTCTGAACTTTCTTCAAAAGCCCAAGCAACGTTTCACTTTTGAAAAATGATAAATATACAACCCTATCACAATTTTGGCACAACCCTCACTTACAATGAAGTGAGGCCCACGTGTATGGGCCCCACCTCATTGTGAGTGGGTTGTGCCAAAGTTGTACAAAAGGGTTGTACCCCAATCATTTCCTTTCACTTTCACATTCACTCGCCAACTTCGTCAATGCCAAACCCGCGCCCATTCGTCGCATAACTCTTTACCACCTGTTCAATTACATTTTTTCTCCGTTTCAATTTTCATGGAAAAGAAGAGGGATTTTGTAGTTAAAAGTATATATACTGTTAAATATAATAAAATAAACTTATAAAAATGACTCTTTTCAATAAAATGGGAAGAATCCGATTCTCCAAAGAAGTGTTACCATTTGTACGTCCATCCCAATTAAAAGCAACATTGGATGCTTACAAAATAAACAAAAAATAATAAACAAAAATATCAGAGTATTTTTTGTTTTTAATTTTTTTACATGTTTATTAAAAAAAAAAGTGAAAAGAGATTTAAATTAGTGACTTTGATATACACGATTTTTTTTTTTTTTTTATTGGGTGAGATAGATCGTACATGTACACCCACATGTGTTTCTGATCTTTAAATGACCAATAGCAGAATTGTCAAACTCATCTTGTACTAGTCATTATTGGTTATGACACGGGACACAAATTGTCAAACGCAAGTCTTGTCTATTCATAGAAAAAAAAAAAGAAAAAAAGTCTTGTCTATATTTATAAGTATATACTCCTCTCGTATTAATAATATTTTGTGTTGCATAACCATTTTTATTGATTATATTATTCTCTATCAATCTAAATAGCGCCATATCTACTTATACAACACAAAAAATGTGTATTTATTTTTTGGTTTAAAACTAGAGTCTCAATGGATGAATATGACCTAATTAATATTTTTGTTTTTATGTGTTCCATTGAAGAAAACCTTACTATGTTTGATGTATATTATTTTACATTTAGTTTCACTTTTTTTAAAATAAAAAATAAAAAAATTGCGTGTGGAAAATGGAATTATTGTAAAATTTAAACTTTAATTTGGAAATTTGTATTAGTGTGTTGAACATGTAAATACATTTATTTTTTACTAGCATTGGTCAGTAGGCAATTGTGCGCAACCGGCTGTGACAATAGCTTTCCCGAAGGGGTAATTGACACGAAGCGCAGGATTGAATCTCGGCCGTCAGTTTTAACAGAAACCGCAGGAGGGTTTCTGAGCAAAATTGACACAATACGTTTTTGTGTGGGATTCAAACGGTCCTTTTATGTACAGGAAGAGAGAGGCGCCGCCGGGTATTGAGTTTGAGTCGCATTTTCCTTGCATTCCTTCGGAGCTTTGGACTCTAAAGCTCCGAAGGAACCTGAGTGCTTACCCATTCTTTGTTCTTCGAAAAATTCTGCTTTTGGAACCGCTTCGTAGCTCGCTGTCAAGGTACCTCCGGATCTCTTTCTCCATTTTTTCCTCTTAAGTTTTGGTTGCATTTCTCTTTCTATTGCAGTTCTTTTACTTATAATGGAAGCGAAATGTAAATTCGTACAAACACACGTTACTTTTGTGTAATTTTGTCGTTATTTTTTCTGTGTTGTTTTTGAATGATTTGATTGAATAGTGGAATGTGCAGATCGAACGGTTGAATTTTGAAGCAAATTTTGGCGAACATCTTATTCTCGGTTCAGATCTTTGAGAAAATTTTGCAATAGGCAATTGAATTTTGCATCAATTCGTCGAAATAGCTTGGTAGATCCGTTAGCTAATTAAGCATGGAGGCCGGATTGCAATTTGCTGGAGTTAAGACTTTGTGCCCCGTTTCATCGAGGAGATCTTCATATTTCCGGCCTCTATGCACAAAGCGGCTTCGTTTTTCTACTTTTGCTGCTTCGGCATCCGGACTATCGCATACGAGTGTGAAGAGTTGTTGTAGAAGCAGAGTTTTGAAAGTGAGTTGCGAGGTAGGGAGTGTGGATGTCCTTGAAAGGAAGGAAACGGAGAATCAAGGTTTCGGCGAAGCAGGGAATCAATTGACGTGTGTCATGAAGTTCGGTGGCTCGTCGGTGGCCAACGCTGAGAGAATGAGAGAGGTAGCTGAGCTCATTCTCGGCTTCCCGAATGAGAGACCGGTGATTGTTTTATCGGCAATGGGAAAGACGACGAACAAGCTTTTGTTGGTATGCATATAATTTGTTGTTATCAAGCTTTTATTGGTATGCATATAATTTGTTCTTATGTATTTTGGTAAACTATAAAAGAAAGAAGAATGTAATGTAATTGAATTGGTTTGTATTCTGTGTTAGGCTGGAGAAACGGCTGTCGGCTGTGGTGTTACTAACATATCGAGTATTGAGGAGTTGAGCTTTGTAAAAGCACTGCATCTCGAGACTGTGGAAGAGCTTGGAATAGACAAGTCTACTGTAGCAAGTGAGTTCCTTTCTTGCATGTAGGATCGGTTGTTATTGGTCAGAACTAGTAGTTTGGGTTTGTATTGTAATATCTAAATCAGAGTACGTGTAATGATACTAGTCATATAGCTGTGAAGTATTTCTTATAACTCTTCGGGTTGGCAGTACACTGCAGTTCTGTCCTCTTTAGGATTGGCATCTTGAAGGGAAGTATATTTAAAATATATAAGGATGTTACAATTCTGCTGGCGTCAGTTTCTTAAGTATCTAATTTTTGGTTCTAAGCCACTTCAATTAGAAAGAAAAAGAAAGAAAAAAGAAATTAAGCTGAGGCAAATGCATAAATATAGCTTTGCATTTTTATTAAAGGCAGTTTCAAACGCATAAATATAGGGTCCTCATACTTGGGAGCTCCATTATGCATTATGGTACCTTGATATTGAACCCCATATGTGTATGAAGTACTATAGACCTTTATCCTTTGCATCAAAAGTGGGCATTATAAACTCTTGATGCACAATTTATGTGCTTGTTTGTTTCTAGTGAGCAGCTTAAGCTTGGTTTATTTTAATCAATTAGTTGAACTTGTCTACTTTCTGATCAAGTTGAGATTCCCGTTCGCGTGGAAACCTTAAGAAATGTCAACTTGTCTTAGTTGGGTTTGTTTGGTGTTATTTATGTATTAATGTTATGTTTTTAGAAAGTTATCAGATGATCACATGTAGTATCAATTCATTGAGTATCTTTTAGTTTAGGCGTTTATTTCAGTACATTAAAATTTCTAATGAATGGTTCTCTCCAATAATTGATGGGATATTGTTTTGCGAAAAGAAATCATCTATGTCTGCGAAACTTGAACAAGGGTCGCATAGAGTTCTGGCCATGCTAGATATTTCAACCAAAGTCAAGAATGGAAAAACCAGTATTGTGACTGCTACATCCACTGATACAGATGGGTGGCCTTTTAATTAACAATTGGAGTCTCTGACAGTGCGAATTGTTATCAATTTCTAGAAACTCTTGATATTATTGAGTTTCATCATATTTTACACAATAGATGTCCTTATGTCATAATTGCTCTAAGCATCTCTTTATCTTATTGCCATTGAATAGGTTAGTACGTGTACCATCTTTATCCTCTCTTTATTTGTTGGATTCAGATGATTATCATTTATTCTTGTCTCTATGGCTGACTTGGTGTTGGTCAAAAAAAATATTTGCAGCACACCTAGAAGAATTGGAGCAGCTTCTCAAGGGAATTGCTATGATGAAAGAGCTGACTCTAAGGACAAAAGACTACCTAGTTTCATTTGGGGAGTGCATGTCCACTAGGATCTTTGCAGCATATTTGAATAAAATTGGTGTAAAAGCTCGCCAAGTATGTTGTTTCCTGATTACTTATCTATTCTTTAATGCGATTAGTCAGTTATTATTCTTAATTGACTGGTATATGAACCTAATAGTCCTTTGAAGAAAATGGTTAGACTTGGATTTGTGCTTTCAATTACATTGCTTAAAACCATTCTTGATAAGTGCTGTTTATAACCCCCCGCCCCCCCATGCTTTCTCTTGCAGTATGATGCCTTTGAGATTGGTTTTATAACCACAGATGACTTTACGAATGCGGATATTTTGGAAGCAACTTATCCAGCTGTTGCAAAGAAGTTGAATGGTGATTGGGTTTACGAGCCTGCAATACCAATTGTTACTGGCTTCCTTGGAAAGGTATTTTTACTGGCTAGATGCTTATTAGATTTTCTTATTGGAAGAACTTGAAAGTTGGTTTCCTGTAAGGATTGACAATAGTGGTAACAAATTTTGTTGTCCTAATTGTAGGGCTGGAGGTCATGTGCAGTTACTACATTGGGTAGGGGTGGTAGTGATTTAACAGCCACAACCATTGGTAAAGCACTAGGATTGCGAGAGATACAGGTCAGTTAAGGTTTACATCTTGAGATTTGTCACTAGATATGCATATGCATGAGTGATGACCCCCAGGACCCAGCTTCAGATGTTTAAGGGATGGGGCGGGGTGGAATTGGGAAAGGTATAAGGTTCATTTCTTGCCTTGTAAAAAAAAACCTACTCCTATGTACACATAGTCGAAGACATGGGTATACAGATGGTACTAAAAACAAATGCATGTGTAAAACAGTAGCATTTGAAAACTTTTATGTTAAATTTGAATGGGATTCTTGGATGTGTTTTTGCTTAATTTCCATATTTTCTTCAATATAAACAAATTTATTTGAATCCTTTACAGGTGTGGAAGGATGTTGATGGTGTTTTAACATGTGATCCTAATATATATCCACGGGCAGAACCTGTTCCATATTTGACATTTGATGAGGCTGCTGAACTTGCATATTTTGGTGCTCAGGTAATCATTATCTCGTAGCTTCTTGCCAACTTAAGCTGTGAAAGCTACTGAAAATATGTCTTTTTTCAAATTGCTGCATTTGGGTTGAAATCTTTAACAAGCTGATTTTAAGGCACCATTAGTCAATGTTGGTCCTGCCAAAGCAAGGTCCTAACAGGGGAATCTGAATAGGGTTAAGTCTTCGACATTTTCATGAAATTGCTTCATTTCTGGTTTCCCTCTAACATTATTTATGCAAACTTAATCTAAAGATGGCAATTGTTTGTCTCTAGCCTGACAAGAGTCAAATCATGAGAAAACAAGAGTTGGCTCCCTGAGTTTGACCTGCTGTAACGTCATGGTTCTGAGCTTGTTTCAATGAGTGGAATTGGATATTGTGGCCTTGCAAACTTATATGAGATATGAAAAGTTTTATTTTCTTAGCTACATTCTCTTGAGATTCATTCAACATCCTAAATTTGTTACCCTAATGCTCCGTCTTATCAAATGTGCACTATATGTTCTGTAGCTAGGTTGTTAGTAACAGACAAGTTGAGTGCATTCATTCAGGTAGTGTCGTGAAGTAGTAAAGTGTTCCTTGGACATCCAAAAGATGCTTGGAGCAAAATTTTACAAAAGCAGAAACAATATGGCAAAGATAAGCATGCATGATTGTTTATGAGTTTTTTTTAATTTATTTTTTTTACTTCATAGGTCCTGCATCCGCAGTCCATGAGACCAGCTAGAGAAGGTGATATTCCTGTTAGGGTTAAAAACTCTTACAACCCTAAAGCTCCAGGTACTCTCATAACCAGGACAAGAGACATGAGTAAGGTTGGTAGCAATTGACTGTTATTAAAGGTCGTATGGAAGACTCCAACCGGCATTAATCTTTCCTTTCTCCACTTTCAGGCAGTACTAACTAGCATTGTTTTGAAAAGGAATATAACTATGTTGGATATTGCTAGCACTAGAATGCTTGGTCAATATGGCTTCCTTGCAAAGGTTAGAAATCTGATGATTGGTGCTCTTTTCCCTCGTGGTGACGCAAAATCTCATTTAATTTTGCATGGTATTTGTCCTCGCAGGTATTTTCAACATTTGAAGACTTGGGCATATCGGTGGATGTTGTGGCCACCAGTGAAGTCAGTATTTCCTTGACACTGGATCCGTCAAAGCTTTGGAGCAGAGAACTAATTCAGCAGGCAAGCGTATGATATCTCATTCCGTGTGTTGGAATTTTTTGTATTAATTCACAATTTGTATTTGTACTTGCGTTTGGTTCCAACGGTTAATGGTTTCCTTGTAAATTGCTGTTTGCATGCTTGGAGTCAATCCACTATAACGTGCTGATCAATCTAAATTATTGTGCAGAGTGGTTTGCGTATGTTTTGCAACCGCTTATTTATTTATTTAATTTATCTCATACCATTATTTTTTGAGTAGGAACTTGACCATGTTGTTGAAGAACTCGAGAAGATTGCTGTTGTAAACCTTCTTCAGCACAGATCAATAATTTCTCTTATAGGAAATGTTCAGAAATCATCACTGATACTAGAGAAGGTGCTGTATATGTTTTGTTCATTTACTTGGAGAATATCCCTTCAATTGTCCTTGAAACTTGTTAAGATGATTGCAAATTTTGTTTTTGTTTTTCTTCTAGTTTTGTACGACATTGTCTGGATTACCTTATCTTTTCTTACTTGTGGTGAATATTCATCATCTCTTGGAGAGTTTTTCTCATATATATATTTTAAATTTTTCTGCTGAATTCTTACAAGAAGTTTTAGGACATAATTTGAATGAGTTTAATATTGACATTCAGTTACTGGGTGTAAATTATGGCAGGCATTTCGTGTTCTTCGAACAAATAAAGTCAATGTTCAGATGATCTCACAGGGTGCATCTAAGGTCTCTCCTACACAACTCTTTTCCGATTAAATTGCTGTTTGCTGCAAAATAACAAAAATTTGATTTTCTCTGTATGTCTCTCACTGATTAGTTTTTCCACTGGCCACCAGGTTAATATTTCGTTGGTTGTGAATGACAATGAAGCAGAGCAATGTGTGAGGGCGCTCCACTCAGCCTTCTTTGAAAGTGATCTTCTCTAAACCAAATTGATGGCCATTTTACCACTAGTTGTGATCTTCTCACTGTAACTCTATATTTACTTTTCCCAAGCTTGGGGAAGTTAGCGCCCCTTTTCTTGTCCAACTAAAAGTTAGGGGGATAATTTTGTCGTGCAACAAGCTCTTATAGCTAATCATGGTGTACTGCTCTAGTTTCTTTTATTGTTTACATTTGTGTTTTTTGTTTTGTTCATCTCAAAATTGATGCCAAGTCAAACACTCTCCTTCCACCAGATGGATCCGGATCCTCTCCAGTTCTAATAGAACTGGAGAGAAGCCGGTTGATGGCTGCGATCTCTTTAAAGAGATCGCAGCCATCAACTTAAGCCATGTCAGCAACAAGAAGAAGAAGAAGAAGAAAAAAAACCAAAAACCAAGTAAAAGTCGGTCTCTTCTTCTTCCTCCTACTCTCCAAATTCTCCTAAACCCAGCCTCGTTCTTCTTCCTCTACCATCTTCATCATGTTCGAGTGAAATCACAGAGGTCTCCTCTAATGGGTTAGATCAGGAAGAAACAAGCTCCAACCCTTGGTTTAATTCTTCATATATGAGAGAGCCTTAAAAATTACATCTAATCTGATATGCAACTGTCGTGCAATATAAGAGAATGGCCTAAAAGAAAAGATTTAACTGTTTCAGGGGCTCAAGAGATGAATCCGGAATATCTCATTAGAGCTGGAGAGGACTTGTTTCTTCCGGATCCCATCTCCATGGCCTCCCAAATACATAAGATGTCGGCATTACCTTCTGGACCTTAGCCTTGTAACCCTTGCTTGCACTCCATAGAATCAACGAGAAAACTGAGAAGAACACCACGAAGAGGAAAACGAAGCAAATATACAACCTCACATTGCGGCCCAAACCCACTCCCGCGAGTCTTCCACCTCGCGCTTTTCCGCGTTCCTCAAGAACCCCAAAAATCCCTCCGCCTGGAAGAAGATACAGAAGGAGCCAAAGTCCGACAACGACGGAGTTGATTTATGGAGGTCCTGACATTGGAGGAAAATTCGGAGAATTTGGAGAGTAGGAGGAAGAAGAGGAGGTTGGATTTTTTATTTTATTTTTCTTGCTAACGTAGCTTAAGTTGATGGCTTGGATATCTTTAAAGAGATCCCAGCCATCAACCGGCTCCTCTCCAGTTCTATTTCCGGATCTCCACCAGATCACGCCACATCATTTAGCACTTTACCGCCACATCAACCCTCTCTTTGATTCTTTCACCTAAACACAATTAAAGTCTACGTTGATACTGTCATGTATGCCCTATTTTGCGCGCTTTAGTCTTCTAGCATGTTCTTTTCTTTAATGCACTCTAGCTCCCAAGGCCTCACAAGATTCTCCCACAGCCATAATTTTCTATTAGAATTTTTTACAATTATTTGTTTGAATTTGAGAGAATTCGGACAAATGATTGTGAGAGATTACTTATGAAACTTACTTTGACTAAATAAAAATTAGGCTGTTCAACTATTTATTCAGTCAGGTGGGTTTCATAATTAGTCTCTCACAATCACCTACTTGAATTCTCTCAAATTTAAGCAAATAATTGTAGAAGATCTTTATCCCATAGTTTCCCCGATTAATCCATGTGTCCACCATGTGTTTCAACTCTAATTTGAAACCCAACGCACTTGTCTTCATCTTACTTCCTCCGCCGTAAAGCCGCTAGTCTTCGGGGCCACGCAATTATGAGATGAATCCTTCTGAAAAGTATATGTTTGAGCAAATTTTGGGCTATCCGAATAGCTCTGGAACCTCTCACAATTGCTAGCTTAGGGTGCAAGCATTTCGAGTGAGCAATTACACTTGATCTCAATTCCATATTCGAATGCTTTCTCTTCTTACACATCTTTCCTCTGTAACTCCTTTTTTACATGAAAAAGTAAATATTTTTTTTAAGAAAAATGTTATTTTTCGTTATTTGCTTGCAACAAACATGGCTTAAATAGACATTAAAATACATAAATAAAGAATCAAAAGATGTTTAATAAGAGTGCATTTTGCCTCATGATTTGATCAATTTTAAACAAAATTGTAAAAAAGTGTCTTGTTTACAACTGTTTAAGAAAATGACCGTTTGAAAATGTAAAAAATTTATGTTTTCGCGTAGCAAGCAAGATGTTGTATTTTTGAAAATGGATGATTTTATAGTTTAAAGCGCTATTTTTTTCAAATAGGAATTTTTTCTTGAAAAGCATTTATGTATGTGTTAAACTACCATAAAATTGTAAATGTGTGCACCACGGGCCATGGACCTGACCTCACCCGGTCCAATCTCACCGGCCCGTTTTGCCCAAGCAATATAAATAGAAAAGCCTTCCCACCGCCTCATTCAGCAAACGAAAACCCTAAAACGTAGTCATGGCGTGCACAATCGATTTCCGGTGCCTCGACGAGGGCTTCGGCGGCAAGACCTACAAGCGGAAGCGAGAGGAATCCCAGAATCAGATCAATGAAGCCACGGCCCCCATGGAGGTCGAAGAGGAGGCGGATACGTGTCCACCTGCGGCGAAGAGATGGGCGGTTGCGTCGGCGGAGAACCCGGACAAGCCGAGCTATACCGGGGTGATATCGGGGAGGGTCTCTGGCCGGAAATGGAAGCAGGCGAGGAAGCAGAGAGCGTCGGCAGCTAAGGTGAGCCTGAAGGGCACGAGCTTCGAGGAGAGGGACAAGCAGAAGGAGATAAAGAAGGCGTACAAGGAGAGGATGACGGAGCTGAAGGAGGCGATTAGGCAGAACAAGGTGGAGAAGAGGAAGAAGAGGGAGGAGAGGGAGAAGAAGAAGAAGGAGAACATTCTGAGGTCCGGGACCAAGCTCCAGAAGATCACCAATCCCAAGACATTGAAGAAGATCGCTCAGTCCAAGCAGAAGAAGCTCCTCAAGGTTGTTCCCGACGAGATGTTCAACAAGAACAAGAAGAAGAACTAGTAGAGTCACTTTTTTTTTTCTTCATTATTTTTTGTGCTTTTAATTGACGGTTATAAATGCGGTAATTATGATTTTGTTTATAAATCTCGCATTTGCTTCGCATCTGATTATCTGAGTTGTTTTTATTATCGATATCTTTCAAGCTCTTCTCTTGTGATCGGCAAAGAAACAAAGAAAAGCAAGAGAAATTCACTCGACCAAATATTATATGCTAATATGGAGATGAAAGGCTCAATCTTTAGAACAAATAGTATTGAATATTCAATTCATAATTAGAAGCCAATATGGGGAAAAATCCACTGTAAGAAATGAATTTAGGAAAGAAGAAGACATGCTGTCAAATGTTGTCGAGAAATAAAAAATCCTTTTTGACTTGAATCGGGAGCTCAAGGTAATGTGTCCTGGGCAGCACTTACATTGGTTCTATGCATCTCATTGTTTTAGGCTTCTTCACGTAGTCCCTTCTGAACATAACCTGAGACCATGTCAGTCCATGGAACTGTGCTTTTGTGGGCTAAATTTTGCAAATATCTTCTTTGGCTTCCTCAAGTATGTCACATTTGGAATACTTGTCAACCAAAGAATTTCCAACCGGAACTTCTGAATTTGCTGTTAACAAAACAGTCTGGGACTGAATTTGTCGACCCATTTCCAAGTGCTCCAAAGTACTGGCTGCTATGCTCAACAAGGTTGCAAAAGGGAATTACCTCCGACCAAATCTAGTCAACTGTAATTCCCGGAAAAGACCCAGAGAGACCCAGAGAGACAATGTAATAGGTGATGATTACATTGTATGAAACACCATCCAACTTTGGCATCTCATCAAAGAGTTTCCTTGCTTCAAGCACACATCCATGCTTAAAGTAGAAATCAAGCAAAACATTCCCCACAAACACATTCCAAACGTTTTTGGTCTTCACTACGTACAAAAGCATGAACTTGCTGCCCAAGTGCTATGGCGTCTAACCCAATAACCGCACATCGAACTGCTGCAAAAGTAAAATCTGAAGGCTTGAAGCCAAAATGTTGCCTGTCCATAAAGTGCTTTATTGCGTCTTCATTCAACCTATCTCTTGAGAACCCTGTTATCAATGCATTCAAAGTGACAGAATCTCTTTTTCAGGCATTCCTTAAAGAGTTGACAAGCTAAATCTAAGCGACTTGTTTTGCGGTAACTATTAATCAAGGAATTGCAAACCATGAGAGTCGGATCATGTTTGAATTTAATGATATGGGCATGAACTTGAACTACTTCATTTCTCGTCTCAATTTTTGAGAGGATAAAAAGATGATTCCTAACATTACTCATCTTGAAATGCTTGAAGCTACAAAGCAACTAAAGAAAGGTCTGAAGCTGAGCCCCTCGTGGATACAGGTTCCTAATAAGGAACCCAACCTTCTTCAAATATTTCGAAATGATTTTGGCTTAGGTCCAAACTGGAACTCGACCCGTTAGAATTGGGATGCACAACACAACACAAAAAATATGTGTTTCAATTGTCCCTTGAATTAAACCAGCTTGCCAATCAGCTTATACCTGGAGAAGAACAACATCCCATAGGTTTTATAATGTTATATAACATGTTGAATTCAACTTGTCATATCATGTTTTTGCTGCACATACACCACCAACTGGTGTAAGAAATCTTGCTCTGAAAATTTTGTTTGTCGTGAATTTTATTTTGAGCATTTGAAAGCCAATCATCAATTACTGGAAAATTTATGTTGTATTAACAATTTAACATCATTGTTCCAAGCTACTTTGTCATAGGAAAGGAGGTTGTTACCGTATCACCACAGTCTCATATTGAGAAGATGAATAACCCACATAAATTAGATGATTATAAAGATAGCCATGAGAGTTAAGTCCCATTACAACGTGTTGAATTCCTCTCTTGTTTCACCTTTTTCATCAGTTTAGATTCTTCTTTAAGGCACATGCAACAATAGGTGATCATCTGCTGCCAAAGTTTCCTTTCACTTAATTCATCCCTAGACACCTCGCATGAGTCTTGTTTTCTTACTTGTCATTCTCCGGTTGATGAGGATTTGATCATATTTTGCCTTTGCAATTGTTGGGACGAAGAGTCTGTAGAGTAACACAGCTTTGAGTACAAGTATATTGTTGAGAAATTTATTCAGTTACACAGCCTACGTAGAAGCATATATATTCAACTCTACAAGTTGAAAAGGTCCCTATATTTCTAAACAAAGCTTTCCTCTAGTAGACCCCCTCCTGATACTCAGGGTCGCAGAATGCTCCTCCAAGATCATCACAAGCCTCGCCTTGGAAAACCCTGCAAAACATAGATATAGTTAGTACATAAGTCAAGCCATTGCATGCAGTTGACATGAATCCTACATTTGGTCTTGAAATATTACGTCTTTGCATCATTGTACTCGAGATATTCTCTCTCAACTTTCTCAGAAGCAATTTTTTGTGTGCTGTTTCTGGCCTCTGGTTGGATCCTTACTTCAGGATATATGTCTGCCACGCAGGCTTCTCCACCTATAGTCTCGCAGGCTTCTGCAGGAAATACACTGAAGAAAAGGAAAGGAGTTGATATAATCATGTCTACATGTTGTGACACTGACATAAACTGAGTTCAAGAACTTTCAAGTATTAAGCTGGAAACTACACTACTGAATCCGCACATTTTGCTTGCAAAAGATTAAATGTAATAGATTGAAAACACTAGATGAAAGGTGATAAGAACGGATCTAGATCTCTAGCAATTTGCTACTCGAATTGCTAGCAACTGTCCAAACAGGTGGGCGCACTATCCGAGACTTCCTTGGATAGGTGGGTCTTATAAGAGCTGTCCAAATTGCTATCAATTCAAGCAGAAAAATTGCTGAGAATCTCTATTTGATAAGAACTTACGAGGTTGTGGAATTGTAATCAACTGTAGCAGTGTCAGAGGACTCGGGAGTTGCTTTGATTGGGGTAAAGCGGGCAGCAAGTGAGGCGGTTAACTTGGGAGGAAAACTGGTCAGTGGGGTGAACTTCTTGGAGGGTGTCAAAGGGAGAAGAGCCGGAGCAATGCCTAGAGCTGCCTGCATTTTGAGGGGTGTGATGTAATATGGGCTTGATTCGCTTGAACTTGATCATCACAAGGGACTGCGTTCTACATATAAAGGATATATTGGCCACCACAGTCCAAGATATTTTGGATTTCGGATAAGGTTACTTCAATTGGTTCTTTTTGGGACCATCTAAGATATGGATAAGCTTTAGCTTGTTTACATCATGTTGGAGATATTTGTGGATCTCTTGGACTTTTTCTATGATCGTGGATAATATCTTACCTGTTTTTTTTAATTTTTACCTGTCTTGCCTCGCCATGTATTGAGAACAGTTTATGCACATATAATGTACAGTAATTTTAGTGACGACATTGGTGATTAAAGTGGGAACATATAACGCGAAAAGTGCAAAAGTAATCATCCTACATCAGTAGGATGAGGATCCCTCTAATTTAGCCATTCGAATTGCATACAATTCATGCCGTTTTATAAGAGAAGGGTTGCATGGTCTACCTGTCTAGACAAGCAGCCCTACACTCCAAGCAGCCTGATACAGATGAGCCATGCAAACCCCTCTATCGAGAACTGTGGCAATTGCATGCACTTCAATCAACCCAATTGTAAGGGATCTTAATTCTAGATATTAATTAACTGCCAGGTGCATCTTGACCTATCAGGGTAAGTAGGGAAAAACGTATACAACGTTACTACTGCCTGCTCATCCACTAGGCAAGTTAGACGATCGCCTAAGCCCTCCAAGTGGAATAAGGCCCCAAAAATAGGTTTATTTCAAAAAAAAAAAAAAAAAAAAAACTAATCTTAATTTAAAACGGTTTTTTTTTTTTTTTTTTCCGGTGAAATAAAGTCACAAAGACAAGTTTGTTTGAAAAAAAGAAAAAAAGAAAAAAAGAAAAAAAAAGCCCTCATCATAAGCTGAAACGATTTTTTTTTTTCAATGGAATAAGGCTTCTAAAGATAGGTTTGTTTGAATAAAATAATAAAAAAAAAGAAGCCCAATCAAATGGTTTAAAAAAAATAAAAGAAGCATGATCTCTTCTATATATATATATATATATATCATTGCACCAAAATAAGCACGTTTAGGAACCATGATACAAAGCAGCTTGAGATAGCCTCCAGAATTAGAAAAGAATACAAGTTTCAGAGACAACAAAAATGATCCACCAACCCATGTCATAAATTTTTTTGTTTTTGACATACTACTATACCTTCTACAAGACAAATTTCCACCTAGCTATCGACTGTAGTGACACATATTTAAGATAAACTGAAAGAGCAGACCGAAAACGTATAATCACATCTGTCTCTCCATAAACTCAACTCTTAAAATCCACACAAAGGAATCTCCATGAAGCAAGAAGCATCCAATCAGGGAAACTGCACATAATGTCCATCTCATTTGCAAGTGCAGGAGTTGAGATTCCACATTGCCACTGCCGCGATAACATTTGTCGAGAGTGAACAATAGATGCATTCCAAGGTGTTAATAAAGCAAGTCATGAGAAAACTGTAAGTTAACGTAATCCTTGTCCAAGAATACTGGGGTACCCAGTTAGACCTCGCTCTTTCCCAACCGACGTGTATGACTACAAAGAATGACCAATGGATGGCAGCAATTATACCTCAGATTTTAAGGAATGCCTCACACATACTAGATCATCCAATTTATTGCCATCCATTTTGTATAAGGAGACACCTTGCATTTGTATATATTGATCCTGTGCTTCCTTCCTTAAACTCTCAAAAGGCATGACTTCCCATTTACTGTAATTTGAATACTTCCTGACATCACTCATGTCTGGAGATCCTGAGAGAGGTCCATCGCTGTCAGGGTCCACGTTGCCCCACACCTTACAACTACCAAACTGGCTCAAATCACCCGCTTGACCAGCTTGACTCCTCTTTAAACGCAAGGCTGCAGCATGAGCTCTGCTTATCATACCTCGACTAGGCACATCTGACCAGTCTTGCTTCCTCTTGGATCTCATGGGAGAATGGATCCTAATAACCTGACAGTCATAAACCCTAGTCACTTGGAGATAATAATCGTTGTGTCTGGGCTTGTGTTCTCAGAGGGAAAAGTGAAAGAAGGAAGTAAAGGGAGAAAGGGAGAGTATATCCTTACACCAAGGCATTCTAGAAGCTGGTAGTATGCTCTCCCTTGAAGTGGGTTGTGCCCCTTCCTAGGCGTAGAGAAGTATCGCGTCCTATCAGAAAGATTATGAAATATATGAGCAAAAGTGAAAGGACTGCAACTACAGGATTGCAAGTAGATAAGGAAACCTGAACTTCATGAGATCCTCATGTGTTTAAAGAAATCAATGTAGCCAGAATAAAAGGAAATGGCCAAAAGCAATAACAATAAGTTGGGATACCGATGCAAATACCAAGGAAATAAGCAGGTTTTCAATTGATGATAAACATGGTAGTGACAGTAAGAAAATCGGAATTGAGCTGACCATTCAGTATAACCAGGATCAACAGTAAATCCATATACGTCAACAATGTCACACATGGAGAGGGCTAGTTCTATAGATTTCATTCCAGTTCCTTTGGCACCTCGACGTAGCACAATACCTTGGAAGAGATAAACAGGATTTGGAATACTCTGCAACATAAGCAATCCAAAGTGTTAACAATGTCTTTAAAGGAGACTTCCAATTAGTAAATCAGTGTGTATCGAGTGTCCAACCACACCAAAACAAGAATAATTTACTATGACATTGTAACATATCAAAGAACTTAACGGAAACAAAATAGTACTCATTTTCATCCCAGCAGTTAGGTATTTAGCGTAGCAAACTGAAAGAATGGTCTAGCACAGAGGTAGAAGCACAGGTTTCAAAAATTACATAACATAGAAAAGTAGTTTGATCGTGCACTCATCTAATCAATGATTCATGGCCTCTTTCTCTGGGCATGCCATAATTATGGCCAACGTTAAATCTTTACTAGCTTATACACATATAGCGTTCACACTGAACCACCTCCTAGAGATTAAGGAATGTAACGGCCTTCTGAGAAAAGATTTTCACCTTAATCATTGCATTGAAATCTCTGTGCGTCACACTTTTAATTATAAGTACCTCATTAGCTGCAGGAGAAAATATTTGTAAGTCACGAAACTGAGTCATGCACCAACTGACTTCGGTAACTTTACTAAATAGGGCACCAAAATCAGAGACATATCATATATCAAAATACATTAATAACCGGCTAGAAACAACAACAATGGACAAGACGACAAGACAGACTACCATGCCAATGTCATAAGGCAAGAGCAACACAGCTCTTGTTCTAACACATGATAGAAATAAGAAATAAATATAAAGGAGAAAATTGCACTGCATAGCATTTGATTTTTATTTGTTACGCAACATATAAAGAATAACTTACTAGATCCATTTAAAATGGTAACCATGTTACGTGCAGCACCCCTCACTACAAGTCGAAAATCCCTCTTCGAACCAACATACTTGGCATATTTCTATACAAGATAAGGAAAAACAAGATGAGTACTGTCATAAACAACTTCAGTATGACTATCACCTACATTATGCTCAAAATCATTTTGGTGACATTTAAAAAAGGAAAGGAGGAAATATCATAAATGGAGCTCTCTGGTGACTCAGACATGTCTATGAAAGGATAAGTGAGTAATAGACACTATGTTGAGCAAAGTGCTTTCTGGAAAGAACCAAATAAATGATCCATTTTATCCGAAATCATTATTTGTTTCGGTAGAGCTAAAAGGCTTAGCCGTACCAAATAGCCACCAAATAAAATGACTAGAATGTGAACAGAAACCTCACATTCATTGATGAGAGGAAAAGATTTTTCACCTCATTAACAGGAGCCTCATTGTCCCGTATAACAGCATCATGACTATCAATCTCTTTCCCAAACTTCGTCTTTAAGAGATCTCCTGAGTTTCCAACAACTGCACACGTGCCAAACTGCCGGGGATGGAAAGGGGGCTTTGCGGGTAAAATCATATTGAGGTGTTCCTCACAAAGGGAGCGATTATAGCATTTATCTGCTCCCCTGTGACCAAGGAAACAAAGGCATTAAAGAGACTTACTTGACATGTTCTAACGAAATAAATAAGAAATGAAACAAATAAAACAGAACACATGATTGTTCATAACCATACAATTGTGCTATCCTTTTCGCTGCATACTCTAGCCACCCATCAGGCCGAGCATCTAGATACTCTCTTGTCAACACCGTAGTCATGTTACGATACTGCATCCCAAAATCATCAGTGCCTATACTCTCATCAATAAAATAATTACCCCGATAAATAAGTATAATATCTGACCTGTTCCCACAATAGAATCGCCTCACAAACATCATACGTGTACTCCAATGGCTCATATATCTTAAACTGTGCATTGTACTGCAATTAGTAAAACTAAAACTATCAGCAATCAGCTGCTTATAGCAAAATGCATCATAAATAGTGCAAGCATGAGAGAGACAGACCCAAGTGCTGTTAGTGCCTTCGGGGAATTTAAGAATCAATTTACAGTGGTCAATAATATGTGCAGTGAGTCCAAGCCCCCTGTTTGCCTACACACAATTCCAAACTTATTACAGAACTAACATATGAGCATAATACGAAAACAAAATAAATAACTAAATAATAAAAAAGTGCACTTGTTTCCTCAAATTTTCGGATTTCACTCGGTAATTCTTTTGTCAAATCAGTAAGCACAAAACACAATATAAACACAAGAAAGTAATGAGCCAACTACGCTCCAGATCTAAACATATCAAGTTTTAATTCGAATCATACTCAACTTGGCCAGTTGAAACTGAAACAATCCGACTACACCAAAAACATGAACTTTACTTGCCTAAATATGATCGATCAGCTATAATTTATACGAAAAAGTAGTTCATAAAAAGAAACCCATGTATCAAAATAGAAGATACAAACAAATGGGAGCATACTTAAGCACAGCTAGCGAAGCCCCATAAGCAATCAGTAACAATATGGGAACTTCTAAAGAGAAATGTGGGAAGGAAATGATGCCCACCACGCATTGCTGAACACCGGACTGAAATTCCGATAAAACCCGAACTTCTTCTCTGTTGAGATCTGATTTCTGATCACCTGGAAAATTACATTACCAATTTCGGAAAATTTACATGAGAGAGAGAGAGAGAGAGAGAGAGAGAGAGAGAGAATGTCCAAGCTTGGGATTGTAGAGTAAACGTAAATAGTTGTCAGTGATGAAAAGTGAGGAAAACCTGTGAAGAAAGAGGATTGGATTGCAAAAACGAGAAGAGAGAAGAGAACAGCAGCGCACACCAGATGGAGAAGCGTCGGTCGTCTGTTGTTGCCGTTGTTCGAGGATGATGCCTTGTGGGCTCTCATCGAGAACAACCAGAAACGCGCGGACACACACCGGAGGATGTGAGAGAGAGAGAGAGAGAGAGATTATTCAGCAATGAAAATCCAGCGAGAGCCTCTTTTTTCTGTTTTCGGCAACATGCAAACGACGCCGTCCCTTTCATGTGCTAGCCTCATTGCAGTCTTGCAGACTTGCACAGTCGATCTCACTTTTTTTTTTTTATTTAATTATTATTATTATTAGAGTGGTTAAGATTTATTTGAATTTGCGATTTTAAAATATATGATTTGAAATATAATTAGTGTTTGGTAAAATTGTGATTTGATATTTAAAATTACAATTTAACCTTTAAAATTATGCGTTATATATAAAAAAAATATTGCGAATTTGAAAACACAAATTTTTTATATTTTTAAATCGTAATTTTTTTTTTTTAAAATGCACTCTCAAAAGACTCATATTTTACAATTTGAATTAAAATTGCACATTTTATCGAAATCCTAATATAAATGCACCCAAACAATTAAAATTGGTTGTAAAAAAAAGTGACCATCAGTAAAAATGAGAATGAGTTATGTTTCGGAATGTCAAATCAACTTATGCTCCGTTTATTTCGGTGTAAAATGGTTTCCGTCATAAAATAGTTTCAAGGAAGTTATTTTTCAGAAAAATATTTTTCGTCGAAATCATTTTTCGGTGTTTGGCGCGTACGGAAAATTACAAATATTTTTTATATTTTAATTTAATCATATTAATTTTAAAAATTAAATTTTATCCACAAAATAAAAAATATTAATATAAAATAATATAAAGATATTTTTTTTATATTTGGCATATACAAATTCTGGCAAAAGTTGCCGGAATCCGACCATTCTTGCCGGATTCTGGCGATCTTTGCCGAAATCCGGCACAAAACAGCCGGATCCCGGCCAGTTGACCAGAAGCCGGCCGTCCTGGCCAGTTTTCGGCTAGAACAGCTGGATCCGGCCAGATGCCGGGGGTCCGGCCAGAACGGCCGAATCCGTCCAGGATCCCTGCCAGATGGCCGGTGATCCGGCGTTCTGGTGGGATCCGGCCTCTTCGGCCAGAGATCCGACCATTCTGCCAGATTCCGGCTAGTCTGGCTGGGATCTGACACGGTATCCCCGGATTCCGGCTTAATTTGTCGAATTTCGGCACCGACTGGAGTCGGAATCTAACTTGTCGAAATTCAGCAATAATCAACTGCTTGAACGTAAAGGTCGACTGTGTTGTTTAAAAGAGAGTCGACAGCATCTACTGTCTACGGAAAATGATTTACGCTTTTAAAAAGCGTAAATCATTTTCCGAAATTTATTAAGCATTTTTGGTTAAATGGAAATCATTTTCCGGTTGACCATTATTTTCGCCCATACCAAACACCGGATAATACCGAAACTATTTTCCAGAAATCATTTCACACCGAAACGGGGCATTAATCACTGTTCAAATTCAAGACTTTTTTTTTTTTTTTTTTTTTCTTTTTTAAGTGCAGGTTCATGACTTCTAATTTGATATTATAATCACTATTTATACTCAAAGATTAAATTAATAAAAAATAATATATTTATCTATTTAATTTATATTTTAATACGTACTCAATTTATCAACCTTTTGAAAATACTCCGAGAACACTGTTAGTCTGTTACAACCTTTGCAAAGATCAGAAGGAAAAACCGCTTCCATAATCGGCTACTCAGTTATGTAATTCTATTTGGTCAAAAAAAAGTTATGTAATTCTATTATTTGGATTGAAATAAAAAATTAGAAATATGTCCAATTATATTGGGACTGCAGGGAACAATTATACTTTTCGGATCAAGCATAGCACCTTTCTTTAAGCAATAAACGAGTGCTGGAAATTACAAGGTATAGGATCCAATACTCCTTTCCCTAATATCCTTTTGATATCAAAGGTTAACCAAGGATCATAAACAGAAGCACCATTTTATTAACAAAAAGAAGTTTTCACAGTCTGCATCTAAGTAATCAATAGCGCCGACCTCCTGCCGTCGACAAAAGGACTCGACTCGGTTTCTTCCCCTTCTTCCCCACCTCGTTCATCTTGGGTGCATCCAAAGTTTCAACAGATTTTGCTCTGGACATTATGTTAGCAAATGAAGGCGTCCCTGCATTTTTCAAACCTACGAGACAAAACGCTTCGCAAATCAGAGCACAGAACATGCTCCAGAAACAGATTTCTAACAGCCACAACTAGAAAATTACAAGGTAGTTTAGTATTATACTGATGATCCATCCTTTCAACTAGATAAGTTATGAAGAACAGTGATTGCATAACATTCAAATCTCAAGCAAAAACACATCCTAGTTGCATTAGGAAAATACCATTTATACCAGAAGGATTAGTTGTCACTCCATTGTCGGGCAGAGAATTGGGTTCTTGAATTTTCAGAGCTGGAGAATCGTGTGCAGCAGCAAAACCAAGCCTGGTAACATTTGAGAACAGTTTCCTCTCCCCAACAAGTGGAGGGCTCGATGATGTCACGGGCAAGCTCCCCAAGGCTATAGAAGGAGAAGACGAAAATAATAAACAAGTGAACAATTGAACATTATGTACACCGCACTCATAGAGGGGAAAAAAGTAATGCTGCAGCTTAACACAGCCACCAGGATCCCCAGTCGAAATTTACATCCACAAAGAACAAACTTTCTAATTTGTGGGAAGGTCATGAAGATGGACATTAAAATTCCAAGATATACCAATCATGAAGATGGACATTACTCTTTTCATGACCCACAGTATAGTCTGCATATTTTCTAACCAACAATTAAGCAGATTACCTTCAAAGTCATCCATGGAAAATGTGGGCGAGTCATCATGAGAGGACTGTCCAAAACTGGGAATTATGGACATGGTATATGTAGCGGCAACTTCAGACTTAGCTTTCTCCCTTTGTTCCTAGAAATGCAATAATACATAATTCTAAAAGCATGGACAAAGTCATGTTACACTCTAAAAAAAAAAAATTGAAAGAGCAACTAAACCAACAACACAACAATGCTACAGATTCTCTCTCCAGGTTTTGTGTGTGCTCAGGAAAGAGGCAAGCACAACACAGTAGATATTGAGAACAAAGATACCAAATCCTTATTCCCTAAAGCACCATCATAAACTACAAGGTGCACAGAAACTAAATATGCTGTCCTACATTCCAGAGATGACCCTAAAATAACGGGACAATACACTTGTGGGGTTTCCTTAAATAAATTAACCACCTTTACGTTTCACATTGACCTACACTAAGCTCCTTACCTTATGAATTTTCATGTTCAAAAAATTAATATATCTAGAATATTAGCAGGGTAAATGGCTGTATAATGGAAATGTATTCATTTAGTCTAGCATAGAATAAAAAAGATTATGATTAAGTGCACAAAACATAAGCATAACACAGAAAGATATGAAACCTTCTTGGCAAGTTGTTTCCTCTGCTTTTCACGCTTCTTTATTTCATCCATGAATGGGTACAGTGCATCTGGAGTCAGCATCTCACTCAGATCAATTTCACAAAGCTGGAAGAGAAAAAGGAAAAGAAAAGAAATAAGGTGGCTAACAAGTAGAAATAAGTAAATAAAATGAATATTTAAAAGAGAATAAAGAATATAGATAAAAAGGTACCTGAAATGTTGTCGTTAAGGAAAAATGACTTAAGTACCGATAGCGCTTCCTAATGGCCTCTGATTGAGTGACCGTCTCCAACTGTAAAATCCTTCCTCTTATTCTGCAGTTAAAAGCTTAAGAGTCAAAAAGCCACCTATATTGACAATCGTAAGCAAAAATACTTAGACTTCAGAGACATCATATTCTAATTTCTAACTATTTTCAGCTTAATGCCCATGGAGAAATCCTTACAAGTTGCTTTCCTATGTAGTATACTACTAGTTTGTTGTATTTCGTTGTGAGCTCCTTCAAGGATAGTGAGACAGATACTTTATGGGTCCGTATACAACAACAGGAGTTTTAAATTAAGTATGAAGGGTCACAATTAGAATATGATAGAAGGACCTCACTTTGCAAATGCAAATGAAAGTACAAAGTTTCAATTCGTGCTTCTTTCCAAACACACTTTCTATTTCATTTTATTTTTCGCTTTGAGTGGTTTTTGTTTTTTTTTTTTTTTTTTTGGGTGGGGGGATTCAAATAATTTCAGACGCTCCTAATTATATAGGAAGGAATTTAATTCAGTTTTCTTCAAACCTGTGTGGAAGCATATCATAACTCCCATAATGGTGTAAAAGACACCTCATATTTAAGGGATGAAGAATGAAGTGCTGACCATCAGCTGCCTGAAACATACAAACGCAACTATAACAAAGGTCAAATATCATAGAATCAGAAAAAACAGAGGATCAGCACACATGATCAATGATAAATGAGACCAAACAGAGATTAGCAACTTTTAAAGGGCATCCAATAGGAGTGTAAACAGAAAACCCAGCTAAAGGTATCATTGCCAGTACTATCAATGACTACTCACTAGTATCAGCTACTCAAAAATATTTACCATGGTAACTGGCATTTGTAAAACCAACACCTGCAAGTGAGAAACACCTTTCCAGGTAGGGCATTTTAGTCATTCACAAAGCACCTCATGCTTTCTGATAAACTAAGCCCTTACACAAATAGAGAAAACAATTAGATGCAATTGCTTGCCTCCCCCCCTTCCCCACACTTGCACAAAAATATAATTTTAAATTTTTTTTACTTAATGATAGAAGATCCTGCAAATGTTCAAGCCTTAATGCAAGAGAAAACATCCTTAAATATAGTGTGCGTTTTACACAGCTTCAGCAAAACCGTGGCAGATAATGACTCTGTAAATCATGAAAGCTAGATTTATAAAATCTAACATGTCAATTGTAAGAAGTTACTAGATCCATACCATATGGCCCACAGCATGTACTCACTATACAACTAATTAGTCTATATTTGAAACATTTCTTTTCTTCACTGCTAGATAAAATTTGAAAACAAAGGGAGAAGAAAAGGATATGAGAATATCGGTAACCTGGTAGAAATTGTAGGAATTATTGTCGTTTGCATCTCCAGAGTCATTTGAGTGCCTTTGCAGACTCTTTTCATCATATGAAGAAGATAGAAATGTGTCTTGCCCTTCCAACAATTCATTCTCATCAGCAGTTTGATCCAACCGAGCCCCTCCATTTGACTTATCCGATATAAAATTACCAGACCATTCAATTTGTTCATTTACATCAGCAGACAGAGTTCCAAGTCCAAAACCACACGCCTCATAATCAGTATGAGTAGCATATGCAGTTGATGCATATACATGAGATGCAGCCTGAGAATCAGAAATTTTACATGATCTATTGCTCTCACAAGCCCGGTGATCATTCCAATACTTCTTCCTCTGTTCTAATTGCTCCATTGCTGCACACACATATGGAAGCTTCTCTAAGTCATTCACGAGCCCTGAATCTGCTCTTGCTAACCAACCATCTAGATCGAATATTGCTTGTCTGACTGAGAGATCGACATCTGAAGTAAACGTAAACTTAGAAAAGGGATCACAGATTGCATCATTGCAACAAGGCATGATATCCGTGTCTTGTTTGTTTTTATACGACAATGTGGACGAACCCTTTTGTCGAGTCAAAAGCATTAACTCTATTTTATCACCAACACAATATTTCTTGACATCCTCAATATAGATGGTGTATAAATCCTTCGGTGATATCATCACAAAACATAGTGGACATCTTTTCCAGCTGTCACCTTTATGATCCTCCTTTCCCATTAACAAGTATTGCAGAATACATGGGAAACAAAATATGTGGCCGCATGAGGTTATTTGTGGACAGAGAGGATACTCCAAACAAATTGGACACTGCACCGGAAATGGGGTTGAATACCTAACACATATTATATCATCCCACATTAACATTTTATCTGGATCCATCGATTCAGGCGTATAATTTCCTGAATCTAACACCACAAATTTGTAATTTGCCTGGAGAAATAGATCTTTGTTGTATGGCTTTGTCTTCCGCTGTCTTCTTGGTGGAGGAGCCCTTGGTTGATGTTGAGGACGAGGAATGGGGTCATAATGAAAATTCAGCAAGTGGTTAGCATTAATCAACTGGGCTTTTCTACCTGCTGAATGCATAGTGCTTCCATGGGAACTTAAAGACCCCATATTTGGATGGTTTTGAGGAGAAACAATGGATCCTGACATCTTCCCCATCGACTGGGCTAATCCAACCCCTTGTCCACCTGAGTGACACTGGGAATTCTTGTCACCATTTTGGTGAGGCAAAGTCTTCTTACCACTTGGTGTCTCCAATTCAGTCACCTAGAGAACAGGGGGGGAAAAAGAAAATGCCCAATTTCAGCTTTTCCACAATCACTACAAAAGATTAACAGCCTAAACACTGAATGCCCAGTTTACCACTGCTTCCAGTTTCCTGGTTGTTCCTAAAAGCAGACTAGACCAACTGGCTACTGGTCACACTTCACAAAGATGCTTATTTTACATAGGCATAGTACAATGACACAACTTCCAAGAGACAAAAGTTCAAGAACCCGAAAATCAAATCATATATACCTTTTTGGAAGATCCACTAGAATCTTCTGCAGCTGAAGCCAACGGCCCTGCCACATACAGTTAATTACACATGTTAAAAGCTCAAACGTGTAGAACTTACATATCAAACCCCTTCAAGCAGATGGAAACTACTCACACAGACTCAAACCCCCTTTACCCAAAGAAAAACAGAGAGTAGAATGATTAGTTAAAAAAAAAACTGACAGAGGTTCTAATTAAAATCAATTCTACTCTTACCGTTACCGAACTAGTTGGAACTCAGATAAACCGTGAGCCTAAAAGATCACCAGTAGATAAACCAGCTTAAAAATTTGTTTTTTTTTTTAGAAGGGAAAAAAAAAAAAAAAAAACTGTCTTTCTTTGGATATCCATTTAAGTTGTATAAAAAGAAAGCAGTAAACTTCTCTACTTAGCCTCTTGAGCTCAATTCAGTAATTTAATTCCCCCTTCTTAGATCACAGAGAACAAGCCCGAAACACATACAATTTCCCTTTGCTTTGGACAAGTCAAACACTTCCAGGTCAAAATTCTAGGGAAAACAAGAATCAAAATAATAATTAAGCAAATGATTTGTGAGTATTTTTTTCACCTGAATTATTGTGGGGCATAGAGGTGGGAGATTGAGAGTCAGAGATCCGAAGTGCTTTAATTTGGGGGGAAAGAGAGGGCGGAGAATGAGATTGAGAGTGTATTGTTGTTCCATGTTGGGAATTAGGGTTTGGAGGGAGCACAGAGGAGGAAGACGACGTCGTAGAACCTTGGGTATTGTTGGGCAAGATGGACATGAAAATCTGCGAAGGTACTGTGAGACGGTCGGTGCGCGCGGTGGTTCAGCAATTACACTCTCTCACTTCATGAATCCCACGCGTTTTTTGTATGCCTTTCTTCTTTCGGCATCTCCCCCGCATCTTACACAGTTACACCGAATATCGGTTGGGCCTGCCTCTATTTACAACTACGCCCTCGCTCCAGTCTCCTGATCTGTCAATTATACCCCCATTTTTATTTTTATTTTTATTTTCATATATTAGAATAATCTTATTACCGATATATATCATCCTATTTTAAGATGGATTTTTTTTTTTTTTTTTTAGTAATGTTATTTTTGACGCTCATTTCATTGAGACTGACGTAATGTATTTTAACTGACTTTTTATTTTAACAAATTAAAAAAAAAAAAATCACTTGCAATAGGTATGAATAATAACATTATTTTTTAATTCATTCTATTCAAATAACAATGAGACGGCAGTGGTAATTTGGATTCATATGTGAATTCGTGTCTAGGGGTGGAACTAAAATTTTAAGTGTAAGAGGGGCAAAACTTAAATAGAAAAAGAAAAAAAAAAAAAAAAAAAAAAAGGGGCTTATCAAGGGGTAAAATATTAATTTTGAAAGGTTTATATTTTAATAAAAGAAGGAAAAAAAAACATAAAAAATTAGAAGCAATTTTAAAATGTTGAATTTATAAATTAATATAAATTTATGTTTTTTAGTGTCATATCCAAAAATAAGTATACAACTAAATAAATTAATATAAATATAATTTATTTAATTAATAGTGTCAAACACGACCCAATTCTAACTCATTGAATTTCACAAACCAATATGATATAAGTTGAATCCGAATAACACGAAAGAGTCATATGCAAATACTTACCTTTTCATATCCTATTTGAAGAAATGTGTTTATGTCTAATTGTATTATATTCATTATTCAAAATAGAGAAAAAAAAAGAAGAAGAAGAAATACAAAAAAAAAACAAAAAACTCAATTAATAATAATGAAAAATGCCTGGTTCTCCAATATACATGAAAACATTCTATATACAACATTATTTTTATCTTGTAATTATCCCAAAATCAATCAATTCTTGTATTTTTTTTTTTTTTTTTTTTTTGTTTAACAAATACTAATTCAAAGCTTGGTCGGATCGGTATCATTAGATAGTTATGGAAAACAAATATACTTTATAGCATTACGAAACATTTAATAAATAAGATCCATGCACGTGTGAATCAATGAGCGCACGATTGACCATTCATCATTTTGAACTTTGCATCCTCCACAAACATGATTATTTTAAAAGAAGATTTGGACTCATTTTACTGTCGAAGGTAGATGAGAAGTTTCACTTTGTTTTCTTATGGACAAGAAAGAGCATGTGAACAATGGTAGATAGAATGGTGAAGTGCTTATTAACGCAATGACCATTATCAATGCATTTAATACTTGCTTTTGCTACAGTCCTTGACAAACTCACGTGTCAATTAGTATGAGTGCAAAAAAATTACTGACGTGACAACCCATGAATGCCTCGTAGATTGGCACGTTAACTTTGTTTCACGAACAACATGATTCCATCATACATTCTGATAATATACACAATGTAACTTCATTACATTACACTCATATTGACAGGATTTGGATGACTTGGAGGAACACGAGGCAAATGTGAAATGTCTTCTGAACAAGCAAGGACTGGATTTCATGGTGCATTTCGAATTGTTAGGCATAAACCACATCATCGTGGAACACTGGGATGAAGTCAATAACAAAGGTACGGATTTCCATAGGGGTAAGTTCTACAACAAGTTTTGCAGGATCAATAGGTCCACCCCTCACAACCTTGAGTTCTTCTCCAGAAAAGCCTTCTACTTTCCAAACAAGCCTCCTCTTCTCCATTTCGGTTCTTTCTTGGTTGGCAGATAAGCTTGTCTCGGTCACTTTACGGATCTGAAACAAACATAGAAGTAGAACAGTTTGAGAGAAAACTAAATAGGCATTAACAAAGATGGCTGGTTAGTGTCATGAGCCCGCTGCGTCTACCTTCTTCCTGGGGAACAGCTTTTTCAGCTCTACGCTAGTCATTACAGAAAGGTCCCTGTCCTCTCCAAGCTTGATGGTTTGATAAGCCATTCAAATAGACAAGATTAACATTAAAGGAGTACTTGAATAATGTCTAAACAAATGAAGTAGTCAAGAACAGACATGAGATACAATTGAGCAGAATAAGAGAGTAAAACCTCATATAAATGCGCTAACCGAAGGAGGACTTTTCCATCATCAAGCTCCTGCGTAATTCAGGGAAAAGAGAAATCAGAGCTAGATTACAGAAAAGGAAATACCAAGCAGAACGTATTTGGTGCCGTGGTTAAGGAGTTGGACATTGAGGTCTGATGAAGAAACACAAATCTCATATTTCTGTTTCTTGTATGTTTTTACTAAAATTAAACTCTATTTAAATGATAAACCAAAATGAAACTTTAAGAATCCCCAAGTACCTGGAGAGTTAATATAGCAATATTATCAGGTAAACTGTACGAGGATTCAATTCCTGAAAAACTGGCTACATGAGAATTCATCCAGTTATCACCATCCTGCAAAGAAGGGAATTTACTTTTTTATTAACCAACTCACAAGACTAAAATAAATCGATTGTATCATCTTTTTCTTTTTCAACTTCACCTGTTCAGCAAAGGCTAGCAGGAGTGGAGAATATATCTCCTGGCCAAAAGTACGACGCCACTTAGCACCCTCTCCCAGGGGGTCAAATCGAAAATAGAATTTTCCTTGGATCTGGAAACGTCATCCATTAGTGAAAATTGAATGCTAATGGTTTCAGCAAATACTTCATATTGACATAACTTAAGAGTTGCTCAATGCAAAAAATCATTGCAATCATGAGCTGCTATCTAAAGGCAACATGAAAATTTTTGAAAGAAAAATTCCTGGAAATACTATACAGATAACGGAAGTTACTAACTCGTATTCTGAAGGCTATAGTTCACGAAAAGAATAACATTGACCACATAATTGTATATGAAATCCTTGATACAGATGTCATGTTTGGCTTTTAACAAAAATGGATAGCCATGAATTTTTTATGGAGTGCTCTCTTTACTCACTTTGGTTTGTCTTGGGTTATGCCTAGAAGTGTTACCGAACTGTTTGTTTGTTGGTGGACGTCTGGAAGGCTGAGGAGTTTTGCGATTTAGAAGATGGTGACGATTTGCCTTTTTTGATGTTTATGGAAGGAAATAAATAAGAGTTGTTTCGAGGATATGGAGAGGTCTTTGGAGGATATTTTAGCTTCGTTTTTTCATATTGTGTCTTTGGACAGTGGCTTTTATGTCCCCACTGTCACTTAGTTTTGCCGATTTTCTTGTTCGTTTTTCTCTTTCTAGTTAGGTATTTCCTTTTGTATATTGTCAGTGTACTTAGGGGTGCCTTACGCTTTTAATAAGACTGATTATTACTTATAAAAAATAAAAATAAAAAATCACCAATTAAAACACACCTGGTGACAGTTTTCAAAACAAAATTGCCAGCTAATTGCTGCAAAAAATTCCAATAGGGTAACATGTGCTTACTGTTAATCCCATGCATTTATCAAGAACACAGACCGTTTCATTTAATGCCTCTGCAACACCTCTTGAATCATCAAGTAGCAGTCTCCTGTAACGTAAGACATTAGGAATCCCAATAATGATTCTGATAAATTGTGGTGACTGAAAAGATTTATCCTAATTTTATGCATTACCATTTAAGTGACTTTAAGGTGCACAACTATTATGCATTGTCTTGAATGTTAGTTGCTATATTATCCCTTTACATACAGAACTCCGTTCCGAAGTAGAACATATTCCAAGCAAAGAAAAGGGACAAGGAAAGGCAAGTACATAAGAGGTGTGCATACCATTGAAATCTCACTCTTTTAATATACAACCTATGATCGGATGAACAACATGAAAGACAAAAGCATACCTGTGGAGCATCAGCTCTATTTGTCCATCCACTATGCTGGATCCCCCTACAGACCGGTCCACCAAAACCGAAAATTCTGTCCTATTATCTTGCATGTAAATCCCAAGATTAATCTGAAAGGACAATATAAATGATGTGTCAAGAAAAAAGGTGGGAGTACAATTACTGACTGAACTTTCTAGTGACTACTATATAATAACAGGGCTTAAACTTGTGCAGAAATGTATGGATGAGTTAAATGCAACATTTTATACAAAAACATCAAATACAAGCACTCTCATTTTATCCTGCCCACGAAAGAGACACCATCAATATCCGTGAGCTATAGGCAGAACACACTATATTAGATTTTGAAGTACTACTATTGGACTTGTAATTGTAACAAGAAAGAAGTTGAAGCCTATCCTCATAATAACAATAATACCCAAAAGGAAATTTTTAGCCCCACCCCCCACAAAAAAAAATGTAAAGCCCCAGATGATACTAAGTAATACCCGGAGGATAATAAATAATAAATAGTAAAATAAACTAAGCCCACTAGTAAAACCAATATTTATCAAGCACAACTCACATATTCACCAGGAAAACGGCCACTCCAAGCAGAGTAAGCCATAGCGAAATTGGGAACATAAAATTAATTTCTAGAGAGAATAAGGACATATAATTACACCACTATTATAAAAAGATCAATTTTATTAAATAAACCAAAAAATTGGGTAATGAATATATTTTGAAAGAAGGAAAAACTTACTGGATAATAATTTCCAGCAATAGGTTGGTTCACTTCCAAGTCCCAGTCTGTTCTATAATTGCGAATCTGCAAATAAGATGAATCATTTAGTGAGGACAATGGAAAATGAACACAAAGTCATAACTCCAAGAAGTGCTTATATATATATATATATATATATATATATATATATATATATATATATATATATTGCGGAGAATTCGGGAAAAAAAAAAATTGTATAAAGGTAATTGCGTCTTTTAACTTCTCTTCCAGCCAAAACAACAAAATTTCCAGTACATAGGAACATGAAGAAGAAGAAGAGAAAGAAAAACCTGAGTAAGTTCAAGCTGGCAACCACTCATAGCATCATGATGTACCCAAACTAAAATGATTGATATTGTCTATAATGGCAAGTAAGAAACATACTCTTTTGATAAAATCACGTCCATTAGAATCCGTGTAGAATGTTTTGTTAGTATCCATGGTAGTTGTAATTTGAGTAGCAACTTCTTTTCCAATTCCATCATCAACAGGTATAGGTCCAACCTGATTTCAGATATTTTCATAAGACCCACCATGTATTGTCCCGCAAATGAGATGCAGAGATGAACATTATTTCTTATTCAACAAATGAAACCCATCTCACTCCCCGCTCTCCTCCCCCCCCACCCAAAAAAGAAAAAAAAAAACTGGAAGAGAGAAAGAGAGAAGAAAGACAATCTACAATCTCTATGAGTTATCTAGTAAAGCTTACAATAAACTCGACTTCACCATGCTCTTTCTCCTTGTGAAGTCTGGTAATCTGCAAAAACATTTTGTGTAACATCACTAGCAACAGAGAAATGTCAAGTAGTAAATATTAAAGATTTTGTGCTCTAGCATTTATTCTAACAAAGATATCAGACAGAGATAATGATTATACTTAAAAATCCTTCCAATTGCCCAGACTCAATGAAAATTTTCTAGTATGGTTCCTTCACGATTGTCTCATAAGGACAGTCAGAGCTGGAACATAGCGGTGTTATGGCAACAGTAACAAACTTTGCTCTACATTTTCATGCTACTATCACATTTCATGAATTCAAAGAAAAACTATGTAATAATGCATCTACGAAAAGCGTCTCTCCAAGAAGGTATGAGTCCTACGATTGCATGCTCAACCAAAACAAGAGACTACTCCAGCAGAGTTGGAGTTCCCTGAAGTCACAAAAGCACTCATAGTTAGTTGCACTTGGACAATTAGTTCTTTCCAATCTCTGAAACTACACGCAAGAACAAGTATGCAATGCAGCCATCGAAGATTGGTCAAGTCTTATATGGTTTTGAAGGACAAGTCATTAGGAGCATAGTATTAAAACAGTTTTTAATATGGGTTTTTATTTCTTGAGTTTTGATTAGCTCTGTAATCAGTGACAGATCTGTAATTTTTTGCAATTCCTACAAATTACTGGTATTTATAGTAATTAATTCGAGTCTAGAAATTTCTTGAAGTTTAAGCATCTTGAGTTTATTTTCTTTGGTCCAAGTCTGTCTTTTATTTGGTTTTTTTTTTTTTTTTGGGTCTTTAGTTTACTGGTCAAATTAGGAGTTCTAGTTCTAGTAAATTAAAGAAGAGTAAAAGAGTCCTACAAATAAGCTTCAATATACTAAAAAATTTCAGATACTTTATAAATGGTTTTGAAGCAAGAGTGAGTAGAGTGCTCTTTGCTTTTCTTTCTCTTCTACTTCTTCCTCTTCTCTAGTGCACTATTGCTGTTCACATTACTGTGTCACACAGCTCCTGAACAGGAACAAAATTCAACATTTTTTTTTCTCTCTTTGCAAGCCCCAATCAGCCACTTTCCCTTGCACTATCAAAACCCCAAAACCCTATATCTTCCCCTAATCAATAGTCACCAAACAGCCCTTTAATGCAGCCCTAAAGAACCATCTTAGCTGCTGTCCAGAATCTCCTGCACCCTAATTCTCAATTACTGCAACTCTTGGCCACCGAGATACAATCTTTTAAAAACCTAATTCAATCTTCAAACCCTAAAGCCTTTTTCTCAACATAAGAAATCCAAAGATCATCACTTTTCCTATCCTAAAGTCCACCATAAGCACATTTAGACAGATTTCTCAAACCTGTCTTACATCAAGTGACTATACGTTGTTAATTCATAACATACTTCCATTATCTTCAGCATGCAATAATGATGCTCACAGTGACAAAACAGAAGAAAATGGTTTATGAAGAAAAACATCACACATAGACAGCATCCATGACAAGCAAGGCACCTGATATATCCATGGATTGATTTGTTGATGTACTTCTTCTATTATAGGTCCACGCATAACAGTCAAAGCAACCTGAAACTTTTAAGAACAGCTTTATATTGAAATTTCCACAATTTTTGTTTGAAAGGAGAATGTACCTCAGAAGGCATCACACACCTGTCTTTCAGGCTTTATGGGAAATGTGCCATTCGGACGGAAGACATATGCCCCAGAATTCTGAAAAATAATTGGAAACAGATACTTTAATAACTATTTCAACTGTTAAATTTGTGATTTCAAAACATGAAGAAAAGAGAAAATAAGAAAGATTTGCAACACAAGATGAACTTTATGTCTACCTGAGGATCTTTATCACTTCCGTTATATCCAGAGTAATAACTGTACGATTGTTTGACTGGTTCCTCAACCTTCAAAAGTTATGATTAAGTGCATTAGCTACAAAATCGATTACTTTCCTGCTTCCACTCTGCTTTTCTTTTTCTTTTTTCAATTATGTTTTTTTTAGAGAGAGAGAGAGAGTTGTAAAAAAAAGGAATTGTTAAAAAGGCTGCAACAACCAAAACATTAATCACAATAGCATCAATCTCATGTTTAGCCATAGTCAAAAAAACACAAATTCAAAGAAATTCACGGAGAAGGAAAATGTAAGCATAAACTTCAATAATAAGTGATTATGAAACTGCCATGTCCATTACATACCAAGCTTCTGCTATTAACATAATTAATCATTTTTCCTTGATCAGTGGAAAAGGAAAGCTTTAAATTTCCTTGACCAACTTCAACAGTAGATTCTTCCCCTCTCTGAAACGTGTATACAGATGATCTGGTTGAACTAGCACCTACAACCAAAAGGGAAAACAATTCAAAAATCTATGTAGGTAACTTGAAGAATGAATCTTATGTTTTTCCACTGCACAAAATTAATGTAAAAAAAAATGTGTATTGCAATAATTAGAGCAGACCTGGAAGTTTGGTGCTTGAAATAGTGTACGTGCTGAAACCAAGTGGTGGTACTGATGCCTTAAATGCAAGCAAATACTTAGGTGTCTGAGTTGGACTTCGACCTAAATACGCCCTGACATAGTGGTTCCTTAAGCCCACGTAGGCATTGGCTAGAGGAAGAAGCTGCGATTCAATTTCTCTTCCCTCAGAGTCATGAACAGTAACATCTTCATTGATAACCTAGGGCAAATTAGATCTTGTAAGTAGAATAATAATATTCTTCCAATATATTTATATTGAGAACAAGGATTCTCAAAGTATTGAAACTCCCAGACCTATCAAAAGATACACACAAACCAAGAACTACTGTTGTCAATGGAATATTCTTAAAGAGGCCTCTTATTTTACATCTAATAGAAAACTCTACTCCAGAAAGAGAGTGAGAGATTTTCATATTTTTCAGTTCTACATCTTCCATTTTTAGGATATCAATGAAGTCATCAGTTATAGCCTTGCATTCACCTGTCCAAATTGAAAGTGTTTCATACACATACAAGAGCGCATTCACAGATATTACATATTTAGGCCTAAAAATGAAGTTTTAATTGTATTATTATGCTACCTAAACTAATAAGTCTCTTTTTTGCTGTAAGTTTATCATGCTTTACATCATTCAACAACTCCCTGCAAATATTTCTGGTTCATGAAATTGAGTACAAACATCTAGCACTTTTCAGTAGTTGGTATCACGGAGAAGGTAAGTACATGGTTTCTCGACTACATTGAAGATCCAATACATGTAAGCAGTGTAACTTCTCTTGAACGTACTGCATGACTAGTCAACTCCTTTAGATTATTAAAGAAATGAGAACCCTGAATATTATGTTACGAGGTTTTCCAATTAGTGTGGCATGGCTCTAAATTTGAAGACACAAGGCACTCTTATAAGAGTACAAGTACTCACTGGAATTTGAACTACATTGTCCCTCTTCCATCCAAGAGAATTGTAGACCACAACTACCTGCAATGATGAGAAGACACCATAAAATGGGGTATATCAAAATGGAATATAAAAAGTCACAGTTATTGCAAGGAGAAGGAATATTTTCCGTACCAAACTTTTTCCTTGAGGCAGATCAACTTCTGATGCAGGACAGTAACTTATATTCAGAAGAGGGCACTGCGAAGAGAAAATACCAAAATAAGAAGAGAGGAAAGAAGAGAAGAGAAGAAAACAATAATGTCCAAACATTTTTAGTTTGATTTTCAATTTGTTTTTAGAAAAAACTTCTGCAAAGTTACACTTGCTAGGAGTGTCAAAAATTAAATCATCAAAATCCATCTTATAACCATTTATGCCATAAAGAAGCTAAAATTATGTAACGTAGCCAAAAGAGAAAAAGACAAAAAGTTAAATTTACAAATATAACATCCAAATGTGTCTAACCCACAGTAGAAGTATAAGAAGAAAAGAATGAAGATTATGACGAAAAGTGTTAGGGAGAGAAGCCCCAAGGGAGTCAACCAAGAGTAAGTTAATATACATATAGGACACCACTTCTAGCCCAAAAGCCTAAGCTTATGGGCTTGAGTCCACTTCGGTATATTAAACACTCACTTTCTTTATACTTTACCAATGTGGGGCACAAACCTCACAAGTGCACTCGCAACAAATCTCACCCTCACTTGTAAGTCTCTTCCACATTGACCCAACTTTCCCTTTTGTGTAAAGGAATCACACGCAAGGAGGAGTTGGGTCAATGTGGAAGAGACTCAGAAGTGAGGGGGAGATTTTTTGTGAGTACATTTGTGAGTGTTACTGTGTCCCAAATTGATAAAGTATAAAGAAAAAGAATAGTTAACATATATAAGTAGACCCAAGCCCATTAGATTAGGCTTTTGGGCTAAAAGAGGTATCCTAATATGTATATTAACTTACTCTTGTTATATTAACTTACTCTTGTTGGACTCTATATATGTTTCTCTCCCAAACAATTGGTATCAAAGCCATGGTTAGCTTCCATTGCTGCTGCTGCTGATATGAGTGTTTTGGTTTGACGCGTTTGGTTTGACTCCGGTAAAAGAGTTTGACTCCGCTCTTGGAGTACGCATGACACTCTTGGTTTGTAAATGATTCACACTTGAGGGGGAGTTGGGTCAATGTGGAAGACTAACAAGTGTGGGGGAGACTTGTTGGGAGTGCACTTGTAAGTGTTGTTATGTCCCACGTTGATAAAATATTAAAAACAAAAAAAAGAGTAGTTAATATACCTAAGTGGACCCAAACCCATTAGCTTAGGCTTTTTGGCTAGAAGTGGTATCCTAATATGTATATTAACTTACTCTTGGTTGGCTCCCTTGGTGCTTCTCTCCATAACAAAAAGGACAAATAGAAAGACTAGTTCTCTAACCCACAGTTTCATTAGATATAAGTAAAACTACAGAGATACCCCTAAAGCTCCACACTATTACTCAAACTGTAAGACTGCCAAGAAGACTAAGGGATCAATTCCAATATGATAATAGTACAGAAGGATGAAAGATCCCTTAAAGCATTACCATATTTTAGACATGATGCATTCAAATTATAGAGGTTTAAGTCATAAAGTGTCAAATTAACAAGAGAAATGTAAGTTTGCATCTTTGGACGGTGGCATATGTGTCTCCTTTGTCGATTAGTTTTAGTTACTTTCTTTTTCGTTTTGCCCTTTCTAGTTGGGTTATTACTTTTGTATACTTCCTGTGTAGTTGGGAACACCCTACGCTTTCAATGAGATTGGTTTATTACTTATAAAAAGAAATTAAAAAAAAAAAAAAAGAGAAAAACTTATAATGTGCTCAAGAGGTCAACAGTGTGAACTGCCAAACAGAGTTTTAAGAGGTTAATCAAGGTACTGCAGATGGCTATACGAATTCCATGCTAAAAAGAGTTATTTGAGCACTGAAATTAGAAAGAGCTCATGAGCTTAAGGCTCGTGATATTTTACCTGTTGAAACTTAATTGTTGGGTTCCCACATCCAGTATCTGATGCAGACTGAGCCAAGCAAGCAAGTGAAGATGCAACTAATTCCTCAGCCTGCACATAGATAATGAACAAGTGGATGACACTTGGACCAAAATGGAGAGAAAAAAACCTAGAGAAAAATCATACGGTATAAGTGTCAAAGCCAAATTCGCACCTCCGCATACCCCATAGACAAGCGTTTTGCATAATCATTAGCCACATGCTGCTTTTCTGTACCACTAACTGCATCATGATGCTGGGCAATTGCTAAAGCATCTGCCAGTGAGTCTGTGTTGGGCCCAGAATTACTCCTCCCTTTGAAAAATTCTAGCTGCCTTGCAGCCTAGAGATAAATATATGTCAAAATCTAAAACTGTCACACTTTGACTGTGACAATCATATCCATGATAAAAATTAAAACAATCACATAAATGATACCAAATAATAGCCACTCATTATTCTGACATAGCGCTTGAGGGCTGGTCTACTAGTAAAGTATCCTGTCCAGTACGCATTTGCACGATCTGCATATCTGGTACGGTAAATTCTTCAAACTTTAAGAAAATGTTGAAGTGGGAAACTACAAGCAAATAGGTTACATGACATCCAAACATTAGACTCACGGGAAAAAGTCATCACTCTTGATTGGCCAGGACTCATCTGTAGCATATTTTGCATCAGTATACACGGATGGGGTAGAGTACAGAGCGTTGACACGCCCATCCTGGAAGTATCCAATCAAACCAATTAGAAACAATAGATTTCGGAAACATAAGATGAAGGACGTGAATAATGAGGCATTATTCAACTGACACACATGGAAAATTAAACATAGTTAAAAAGAGGAAGATAATTGTATGAACTACAACTTATCTAGGAGGCATATGTTCATGAGATGGAACTATCAGCTCACTTAGCAGGACTATTAACAAGTTCGATTAATGTCATACCCAATTGGCCAAACATAAATAGTTATGGTTAAAAGAAATGGGACAGGTGAAATGCAAATTCTGATACAGCTTTGAAAATTATATCCTGCACTTAGCAATACTACTAAGTTGTAAGGCTAACATAATACCGACCAACATTGTGTATATGCACTTACAAATTCCCAAAAAATAAAACTAATCCTTCATCAACACATTCGTGCCCTTTAGACGATTCTTAACATTATTTCCACAATAATTACCAGCAGCCTATATCAGTAATACATTATGTGTTAGTTGGAGCGAGCCGTCTAATAATCTAAATGGCTTTCTTGAAAAACCATGAGAGAAGCATAATGAACACAGAGATTCTCACTTAACCAATGATCAGTCTAATAATCATCAACTTAAGGACTTTGTAGAGAAAAGAAAGGAGTAAGATTATGATAGTGATGATGAAACATTGTAGAGACCATCTTTGCAGTTTTAACCATCAGTCACCTGGTTGACATAATGAATGAGTTTGTCCATCTGGCGGAACCATGTATGTGCGTACTGATACTTAAAATCTGTTCCCATAGTCCACATGATATGGTTTGTTCGGGTTATATTAGCCTGAGAAAGAAAAAAATATTATTAGCAACTAGTAGAGGCCCCTTGAGAATGGGAAGAGAGAATTACTTTGAATGCTTATTTGACAAGTTAATCAAAGATAGATCTTATTCAAGTTCAAGAGAATGCAACTCTTCGTATTTTTAAGAACTTACCATGTTGCTTTTGCCAAAGTCTGTTCTCATATTGATGCATAAGAAATATTCCTGAAATAGCTGTAACTCCTACAGATAATTCTGAACTATCGTAGATTTTGAAGGAGCACTAAAACTCGACAAGGTGACCCCAAATTATGATGCAACAGTTGCACAGAGGTTGAAGGTTGTAAAAGTTCCAAAAGGAAACTTTTGTTTCAATGCTCATGTTGAATATGGATATTCATATAGCATGATTACCGATAATATTATGTTTGAGCCAGCCTCAAGCAGAAACTTAAGTGGATGATTTGTCCTACCAGCCATATAACTTTAGCAAGAAAGTAAAAATTCAAGTTACAACAGGAGGCCTCACTGTGGAAGAAAATAAATATTCACATATAAAGACTGAGGATCATTTGAAGGCAAATGCCGCCTAATCAATTCCACCAAAACAGAAAGGTTTAAAAAGGAAAGCCACAATGGGAAAGCAGATAAAATAATTCCTTACACACAGGGTGAAAAGATTTCCCAATTTACCTGCGATACTGCAGCAGCAACAAAGTCATTTACTCGCTCTTGAACATTGTAATCGAACAAATTAATGTCATCCTTCATTGTAAGAGGAAATGAAATTTAACTTCACAAGCAAGCAGATACTCAAAGTGCTGATAGGAAATTAACAAGTTTTAATTATTTTTACTTGAACTATTGGGGAATTATCATTGACTTCAAAGTAGAAACCACCAGGTGGAGGCTCATAATTCTCAGGGAATGCACCAGCAAAAATCTGCACAATTTAAGAAGAAAACCAACAAAAATTCATCAACAATGCAAAGGCAACAAAGAAACAAGACTAAAATCACTAAATCCTGAGTTCGAGGAATTATCTCCACCATGATAATTCACCTGAGTGCAATTCTAACTGAGTAAAACCCAGAAAAGAAAAAGGAGGAAAAAAAAAAAAAAAACTTGCTCATCACCTGAGCAGATGAACCAAGGCTCTTGGAACCCTGCCACACAACTTCAAGACTTTTCTCATTTTTGCGCTTAGCTCTGTCTTGGTAATCTATCCGACCAAAGAAAAGTGAGTCGAATCCAACCTACACAAATAGCAGAGATTGACCAGTGCTTGTGGAAATGTATGCATATAGAATTTCTTTCAGTCATATGGCTCTTGATTAATTATGACTTTCCAAATTGTCTCTTGTTTGACGAGGAAGGGAAATATTATAAACAAAGCAATGCATTTGAAACTAAATATATGAAGGAAAAAAAAAAAAAAAAAGCTTACTTCTGCACCCAACAAATAAGCCTGTATTGCAGAATGTCCAAAGGGATCAATTTGCCAACCGATTCTTGGAACAACACCAAAATCCCTTTTGATAAACCGATGCCCAAGTGTTGTCTGGTCAATCATATCAATGTAATGTGTTGCTGCCTCATCATGCATACACATACCCCCATTTCTGCAATAACAAGGAAAGAACAAGAATCAAGAAAAAAACTTTTGGTAAAATAGATGACACTCTCAATATCTCATTCAATCAATCTCAGTAAACATAAAAGAATGTTTTTAACTCATATAACCTACATAAATGTATGAAAAAATAAAAATAAAAAATCATGACTTATTTTTTAACTTAGAATTGTACATTACATGAACTCTAGTTGCCCTGAGCTCACTAGCTGCTTGACCACATCCTGCACTGCCTTACTCTGATCTCTCCACCACCGTTGGAAAAATGCCTTAATTGATGAAGCAAGAGAAAAAATCAAATACAAAAATATTTTTGGAATATAAGACGAAATCAGTTGGCAGCAATAATTGAACATGTAGCATCATCTAATGAGTAGGAGGTAATCAATATCACATACGCATCAGAAAGCTAATATACAATGGCCCCAACAATATATATGACAAGAGAATTGCATTGGCACTCCTTATTTGCACCTAAATTGGCCAAGATCAACCAATTGATAGTATTTACAACTTTAGGTCTTTTTACATGAAAACGAGGTGAAAAAAAAAACCCTACACTAGGCATTTGATGTAACCCTGTCCTTGCGATTCCAAGACACAGTAGTACAATGAGATATTACAGTCTTGACCATCAAAGAGAGCATTGGTGGTATGGGGTATAATTGAAAGGCAGTTAAAAGGGACATAATTTTTCCGGTCCTAAGTTCCTATTCTCCTACATCTATATGCAAGTCCATCATAGTCCTTAACATTCTTCATATTTTTCACCAACGAAACCTTGATGCTTTGTTTGCTTGACGGGAAAATGTCGAAAAAGAAAAGAAATTGCAACTTGAAACCTTCTCAGTAAAATGTTTCAGTTTCCAATTATGACGGTAGACAGAAGCTTAAAATTTTAGTTTCTTTTTCTTTCCCTAAGTTTTATCAGCAACCAGACAGTTCAATTTTTCATCACGAAAATTAGGAATATGGACCAAGATAACTTGCCTGCTCAACATAGATAAACTTCCGGTTCTTGTCAGCCAACAGCGCAGGCACTAGAGAATCCAATACATTTTGAACACAAGCCCCCTAAACAGCCAGGAACAACAACTTTTTTAAGTTTATTTTCAATCAAAATAAAAAACCCACAAACAAAGACAAGGCGGAAAAGAGAAAGAGACCTGGATGGAATTGTTGGAGCCAACGTAGTACTGATCAACGGTCTTCAACCAACCAACATCGTCGTGGGTGTGAGGAACCAAATGGACATTAAGCTTTCCCGGGACTATGCTTTGCGAAGTGTTGTATTCTATGAAGTTGGATTCTGTACATAGAATCCCAGCAAAAAGGACCAGGCAAAAGAACACTCGGGGGATCCCCATTACAAGTCCAATTCTAGAGTGAAGGTCTTTGAGCACAGAAACAAATTTAGATAAGCGTTTTTTCACTTTTGGTCACAGGCTTTAATTGCTTTTGTGCAAGTGGAAGAACACATGAGGCGTGAGCGTGTGATTGATCAGAAAAGGTGGGCTGTGCATGGGTATGAAGAAGGCTTTACAAATTACAAGTAAAGAGTTTGGGTCAACTGGTAATGGGAAGGAGAGAGTTGTCAAGGGGAGCTGCCATGCCGTTGGAGACTTGGAGTAAAAGGGAAAATGGTAGCCAATTAGCCATATTCCCATTTTACACCCATCCCAATGATCCCATTGCTCCTGGCGTCGCAGTGCCACTTCATAATAATAATAATAAAAAAAAAAAAAAAAAAACCCTGACATGGCAATGTAACAAAGCTCTGTCATGTTAGCCCCAAAAATAAAAAATTAATTAATTAATTAATTAAAAATTAAAAATAAAAATAAAAAAAAAAATTGTCCGCCTCACTTATAAGTAGCCGACCACCCCAACCAAATCTTTGAAATGGTGCAACCATTCTAAAGCCCATGACGAAACGTCCGATTTGGTGGTCACAACCATTAAATTGAACGGTTCCAACCACATAGGGTATCGGTTGGTGATGACCTGACCAAGAGAGGATGTGCAAATTATTTTTTTGGCTGATTGGCTGAGAGTGAGGGGGGTGGGAGTTAAGTGAGAGTATGACTAGCATTTTTCTAGAGGATTAATTGGGCAAACCCAGCTCAGTTTAACGTTTAATGTTTGAACTTTTTTTGAGATTGTCCGGGTCGAAAAAGTAGCATAGAGCTTACACCAAGCATTTGAGGCACCCATTAATCTCTGTTTGTCTTAAGCTCCAATTTTTTGTACATGTTTGAACTTTCCTCTAATAAAACATTGTGAAATCAACAAATTCATCAAGCAAAATCATTATCCGTTGATTTATCCCTCTTATCCAAGTTTCAACCCCATTATAAATTTATTATTTAGTAGTGCAGCTTACTAAATAAGATTACTCATGTATAAATTAATCTCATACCTACACCACACCAACATAATCTCTAAAACTCAAAAGTGTGGTACTTAAACTCAAAGACTCACATGATCACATCAGAAAAACGACATCATCTCATTCTCACCCCTAAAAGGTAAAATGATATTTACCTAACCAAAAAATTTAAAAAAAAAAAAAAAAAAAAACACTTTAGCAAAACACCAAAAGACATGTTGTGCTTAGATGATCCGATGCCACTCTTTTCGAGTCTTCTACATGTATACTACATAAGCACAAGCTTCTTTATCAGGAACTAGAGATTTGGAGGTAATCAAAGTTAGTAATGAAAGAGTGCATTTCCATTGGGGCAAGTTCCACCACTAGCTTTACAAGGTCAACAAGTCATCCTCTCACCACCTTTGGTTCTTCAGCAGGGCCTTTTACTTATTAGGCTAACATTTCCTTCTCCATCTTAGCTTGTTCTTGATTGGCAGACAAACCCATATATGTCACTTTACTAATCTGAAAATAATACAGAAGACATAAAAATCACAACATGTTTTAAACCACTCTGTAATTGTTGTCCCGTTTTACAAGAAAATTTTGGGTGTTTTACAAAGTCACCAATAGTCTCCATAGAAGCAAAACCCATCTCTAAAATGATGGAACTTGCTTGAATCCCTGACTGTAATCGCCCTTGCAACAATCTTTGAAATCAGCTTGATTGCCGCATGACAATCTACATAAGCTCGAAGATTCTTCATCACCAGTATGGGTGACCCTTTTGGTGTGCTGATCAGAGCAAATGGAATTGCTAAGCGTTCACTGCGGTATTTAAGAGACTCTATTTTGATCTCCCCATCCACATTGTGGAGCACACAGCTTGTGTCAGGCTGGTATCCTTCCTTCTCTATCTGCTTCACCAGCATATCAATCTTTCTCTTAATCTCCCCCATATGTGGGTGGGACTTGTCATTTGCTGAGAATACATGAATCTTATGTTTGATTTCAACCCAGCTATAAGCAAGGGCCTTTTTAACTCCTCGATCCCTCCTCACCTTCTTCATCATCCCAACACTATCCCACTGACCTGCTGCTGCATAGACATTGGGCATGTTAACATAAGGAGCAGCATCCCTAAGCCCTGCCATATTGAAAAGTTGGCATGCTGCCTTCTTAGCCAATTATTGATTTTTATGAATTCTACAGGAACTAAGAACTGATGACCACATAATTTCGTCAGCCTCGAACGACATTTTCGCCATCAACTTTTTCTGCTTCATCAAACCCTCCACTCCGACACAACACATCAACAATTGATGCATAGTGTGGTCCTCTGGGAGCAAAATTGTAAACTTGAGTCATGGATTTGAAGTATTGTAATGCTTCATCAACGAGCCCACAGTTAAGACACTCAGGAGGCTTAACGGAATCCAGTTGGAAACCTGACTGGATCATCTGATCAAATGACTTAAGAGTGCCTTCACCATCTCTATTTTGTGCATAAGCTGAGATCAGGCATTCCAAGTGACTGGGTTCCTATCAGGCATTTCTTGAAAACTTTGAAGTGCATCTTTTAATGAACCACATTTTGCATACATATCTATGACTGCACTTCCACAATATACATTTGATAGAAATCCTTATCTAATTACAAATGAGTGCAACTGTTTCTCTAGTGAGAGTGAGGCTAAATTTGCAGAAGCACTCAAGATGCTTGCAAAAGTGGCTTGGTCAGCACTTACATTGGTCATATGCATCTCATTGAACAGTTTTAGGCCTTCTTCATGTAGTCCCTTCTGAACATAACCTGAGATCATGGTTGTCCAAGGAACTGTGCTTTTGTGGGCTAAATTTGCAAATATCTTCTTGGCTTCCTCAAATCTATCACATTTGACATACATGTCAACCAAAGAATTTCCAACGAGAACTTCTGAATCTGTTGTTGACACAACAGTTTGGGAATGAATTTGTCAACCCATTTCCAAGTCCAAAGTATTGGTTGCTATGCTCAACAAGGTTGCAAAAGGGAATTGCATCCGATCAAATCTAGTAAACTGTAATTCCCAAAAAAGATCAAGAGACTTTGGGTTGCCTATCCCATGCATAACAGGTGATTATTACATTGTATGAAACACCATCAAACTCAGGCATCTCGTCAAAGAGTTTCCTTGCCTCAAGCACACGACCATGCTTCGAGTAGATATCAAGCAAAGCATTCCCCACAAACACATTCCAAACATTGTTGGTCTTCACCACAAAAGCATGAACTTGCTGCCCAAGTACTATGCCATCTAACCCAATAACCGCAAATAGAACCGCAGCAAAAGTAAAATCTGAAGGCTTGAAGCCAAAATGTTGCATGTCCATAAAGAGCTTTATTGCGTCTTCATTCAACCCATCTCTTGAGAACCCTATTATCAATGTATTCAAAGTGATAGAATCTCTTTCGGGCATTTCCTTAAAGAGTTGATAAGCTAAATCTAAACGACATATTTTGCAGTAAGCATCAACCAAGCAATTGTAAACCATGAGAGTTGAATCATGTCCCAATTTAATGATATGGGCATGAACTTGAACTACTTCATCTGCGGTCTCTGAGTCACTGCATCCGGATAGGAGAGTAGCAAAGGTCACATAATCCAACTCCACCCCCCACCTACACATCTCATAAAAAATCTTAAATGCTTCTCGAAATTGATTACACTTTGTGTATCCACCAATTAGGATTATCCATGTCACTGCTGTACGGTCAACCATTCCATCAACCAACTCTCTAGAAAGGTTGCCTGATTTCACATAACCGAAAATCATCATGTTTGTTGAGATTGTATTTTTCTAAAGCATTTGATCAAACACCTCACGCGCTTGGGACAATTCACCTCTTTCTAGGATATTCTTGACCATGAAATTAGACCGGCATGTTTCCAGGTTGAAACCTATCTTAATGATACATGCATTGATAAAATTTTCAACATTTACAAGCAGATTTGGAGGTGGACACACTCTTAAAGAAGCAAGGGATTGAAGTGCGTTTGTTCTAAATGGTTTCATACACGGCGAAGGAACCCGACCCAATTCTCAGGTCCAATATGTAGTCCCCTATCAAGCAGGGCTAGTGGTTGTTAAGGAAAGAAATATGAGCAACGGTCACAAATCTGTTGAGAAAGGAAAATCTCCAATTAGCAACGTTCCCATTGATTCTACAAAAACATTTTTCATGTATAGAAGATCACAACATTAATACACAACGGCTATGTAATCCAAATCTTCCTGTATAAATACCCCATCATGTAAATCAATCACAATGAAGTAATACACATAATTTATTCTTCATTCATATCTCAGTAATTATATATAGTTTTTTGCATGGTACATGAAACCCTCAGAATAGCTATATTAGATCTATGGTAAGTCTTTCATTTTATCTATGGTTCTTTTATGGGGGCAAATTACTTACTGATGCAAATGAATTATCAAACATGTGGAGGAATTGTCACGGATGGTAGGGGTAGCGAAGGGGATTGCGTTTGGAAATGTGCTTATAGTGGAGATGAAAAAGTAAGAAAATAATTGTTTAGTTAATGTTATGATGGACCGTCAAAGAGTTAAATAAAGCATAGATCATATTTGGATAAAAGTAATTCCTCATTGTATTTAAGTTATTGTTTTGTTAGAGCAATATACTATATTTTTATGAAATAAATAAACAAGAAGCATTGTACCTAAGTCCTACGAGACGAGCAAACCCCATACAACCAATACAATCACATATAGGTAGAGTCACCTTACTCACATCAGTAGTTGAGTGGCACTCAAGGTTGGACTTGATCAAACAATTAGGGGATGGCTTGTTATAATACTTCATGCGTTGGTCGCAAGGTTGTACCTAAGTCCTACGGGACGAGCAAACCCTATAGTAAAGGAGTTAAGTACGTGGATATGCCATATCAAACATATCTATGTCCAATGATATATCCATTATTCATGTATGACACATCAACATGATTTATGCCTCCCAAATGATGCATGACTTTCCCTAAACATAAATTTTACTCAAATGATATATTGCTTAAACATCGCATTTGAACTTTATTCCTATTAATATTTATAGATCAAAATGCAACTCTGTGCATATTTATAAATATGCATTTTTTCCATAACTATTATTAAAATTGGCTATTTATTGCTGCCATTTTTATTTATTAAGTTATGGACTTACATATTTCTTTTTCACTTATAAAACATTTTGGTTTTAAAGAGTATCTAGTTGACGTAGTGGAAGACTTGGTAACAACAATCAGAAGTGTCTGTATCTTCTGAACAAAAGATAAAACAAACCTGCATGTTAAAATAATGATAAACTTCATAAGAGTGTTTGAAAATTTTATCTGATTTGGAAGTAAAATCCTAAATTATAATAGTAAATAAAATCTCCAGCTTGACTGTCACAGATTTCCTTTCTAGAATATTCTTCATTAATGCACTAGCTGTATACAATCTACTTGTATATTTATTCTCAGTCTTGATTGCATTTCGGGATCGCTTGCACTTGGCAATCGTCTCTTACGTGAACCCTTCATATAAGAAACTCTCAAGGATCACTTCTCGAATATGTCTTGGCGATCAAGATCGCTGCTCAGATGAACACCACTCGGGAATGAGATATCGGTTTGGCGATCGCTCGAAATGCAATTAGGTGATCGCTTCTCGAGAGTGTCCTTCGCCGCTAGTACTATAAATGAGGCAGTTGGTACGAGTTTAGAGGCGGATTTAGTTGTCATTGAAAGATTTACTTTAGTCATGTAAGTGCTATATTATTAATTGTGCTTAGCGCTCTAACTGTGCAACTGTAATGGTTATTGTACCATTAGATAAAAAGGGAATATGGTGACATTGCAACCTAGGTTTATTTTCCATTGCAAATTTTACCCGATAATGAGTTAAACAACAAAATATAAAATACATTTTCAGGTACACTACGAGAAAACAGTTGAGATTAGATAATCTGATGCAACTCTCTTCTGCGTGTATACTAACATAGGCCCAAGCTTCTCTTTCAGGAAACAAACATTTGGAGGTAATCAAAGTTAATAAAGAAAGAGCGGATTTCCATAGGGGCAAGTTCCACCACTAGCTTTGCAGGGTCAACAGGCCCTCCTCTCACCACCTTCGGTTCTTCAGCAGGGCCTTCTACTTTCCAGGTCAACCTTTTCTTCTCCATCTCAGCTCGTTCTTGATTAGCAGACAAACTCATCTCTGTCACTTTACTAATCTGAAAAGAATAAAGAAGAACATAAAAATCACAACATGTTTGTCAATGACAACACCAGTTTAGTAAAGCACCTATTGTTCTTACCTTCTTGTTTGGAAACAGCTTCTTCAACTCCACACTTGCCATGACTGAATAGTCCTTGTCCTCTCCAATCTTTGCATACACCAAAAACCCACCAAGTCACGTGCTTAGAATATATATATGCATGGATGTACATGTGAAGCGTAATGCTGACTATTAATCAGTCACATGTAAGAAACACAATAGCCTCAGATGATATTCAAGTTGGTGCATAAAACAGTAGAAACAGTGCCAGGGATTTCATTTTGCAGGACTTGGTTCAGAAGCAACTGATCCATGGGGCTAAAAGTTCGGGCAGTGAGTCACATGTTGGAATGTCAGGATGTAGAATTTAGTTATTAAGATTAGAACTTTGGTTTGATTATAGTACATTGCAAGGCACTACCTCCACGTTCAGTGATATCCAATTCAAGATTCCTCAAAATTAAATTACAAAGAAACTTAACGAACGAGGTTGGGTACGAGATGAAAATTTCTGACCATGATGACAAGATAAACCAGAAGATAGCAGATACATGCACCTCCAGCCACATCGACTAGTGTATAAAGTCGAATATGCATGTGGAAGCAATAAAGTTGGAGAAAAAGAAACTGACATCCAATCATGGTTAGATTGAGAAAGTATGTTGTAACTCCACAAAAGAAAGAACCTACATGAAGAGCAATGTAATACAGCAACCTAAATACCAAACAAATTTTCTCAAATTTGTCCTTCAAATGCTTATCCCAGAAGATATTTTAAGATGGTATCTACTCAAAAAGAGCCACCAGTTTCAGTTATATAAGCAGATAGACACACCTCATACAAGTGAGCCAATCGAAGAAGTACTTTTCCATTTTCAAGTTCCTGAAATATTAAGAAATGAAGATATTTATGATCATCTCATTCTTCTTAACATCATCAGAAGCCAACTGTCAAGAAATGGTTCATTAAGGAATTTGCCCATTACCTGGAGGGTTATCACAGCAATGTTGTTTGGTAAAGCATAGGAAGGATCAATCGCTGAGAAAGTAGGTACATGGGAACTTATCCAATTATTTCCATCCTACAAAAAGGAAATCTGGTCACCTAAGCATTGTGGCCCTATGGCACCAAGTCAAAGTCATGATTTCTCTTTCACCTGCTCTGTGAAGGCCAAGAGAAGTGGAGAATATATCTCCTGGCCAACCGTGCGACGCCACTTGGCACCTTCTCCTACTTGATCAATTCTGAGGTAAAATTTCCCTTGGATCTGCGACACGGCCATAGATAAGTAAGAGGTGACAGGAGAGAGAGAGAGAGAGAGAGAGTGGGGGGCGGGGGGTTCACATAACTGGTTTCATCTTAATTTCAATCACACCATCTTTAAACAATGTTATAGTTTATTGTGACAGAACAGTAACCATAATCTGATGGTCTATTAGCTAACAGGCCATGTATTAACTGAATAAGAAACCATTAGAAAGAAAGAAGAATAGCTTTGATTAGGTAAAGCCTGGAAGGCAATGGCTCCTAATGACAGCCTGAAGCCAAAAACTATGAATAGTAGAGATCCTTCTTGGAGATTTGAAAATTGACCACATTATCAGGTGGAAAAATATTGATGATAGACCATCACTCGTGCTTGTAAGTAAATGGTAAGTATGCTTACAGTTAAACCTTCACATTTATCTAGGACACAAACTGTTTCATTTAATGCCTCACCAACACCTCTTGAATCATCATGAAGTAACCTCCTATGAAACAGAGAGGCATATTAGGGATCATGGCAATCCAAGAAATCCATTATACAAGTGAAATTGGTAACTATAAAATAAAAGTACGATTATCATAGAAAGCAGTGAGGGATATAAGAAACCTATGGAGCATCAGCTCTATTTGACCATCCACTAAGCTGGTTCCTCCCACTGAGCGGTCCACTAATACTGACAGTTCCGTGTTGCTATCTTGCACATAAATTCCAAGATTGATCTGGAAGTGATGGAGAAGGGTAAAAGGAGAAAAATTTGTTACGCAAAATAACTATTAAAGTATAAAATGAACAAATCAATCAGATGGAAGATAAATTTATAGAAAGATCTCTTCGCACACTTTAAAAAGAGGCTTAGTCCATTTAAATCCAGTATTCCTTAGAAAGGCAGCAAGCAAACCTGCTAGAAGTTGGTTTGCTTTTAGTTTCCAAATAATGCCTTTTTTTAGGGAGAAGGTGAACCAAATCATAACTTAACAGCTTTAATATGCCACATTGAACTCAAAACTGGTAGCTGATTTGCTTTTGGGGCTTCCAAGACAGCCCTTGAATATCTGGGAGGCAAAACTGCAATGGATACTTCTTTCCATTAAAACATCAAATTTCAAAAAGCATTTTTTTTCCTAAAGAAGAAACTAAAAGATTTAACTTAAGCAACCACTTGCTTAAGAACTGTTCCTTTTTTGTCCAAGAAAAGGGAGAAAAAAATTGGAGTGAAGATGTCCTGAAAGACTTGTTTATTTTGGAGAATGAACGAGAATGTCAACATAAGATAGGAAATGAGGGTGAAACAAGCTGGAATGTGAATATAAAAATGCACATATATTGATATATGTCTAACATTCTATATCATCCAAGGAATAAGATGCAGAACTAAATATACAGGGTAATAATTTCCAGCAACTGGTTGTTTCACTTGCAGGTCCCAGTCTGTCCTGAAATCTCGAACCTGCATATGAATTAGAAGAAGTATCAGGTTAATTAATCCCCTAGTTACAATTTTTTTAATCAATCTTATCCTGTATGTGTCTCATCCAAATATCACCATTGAAATTTTAATCCTTAATAATAGTCATAAAGAGCTTAAGCAAAAAACAAAAAAGAAGAAGAAGACAATAACTGTTGATTGTAAGATGTAGAAGGTACGAGTAACATTTTAAAACTTTCACAGCATTCCAATTATCACTATCGCAACTAAATCTTACAGGAATGGAACAAATCATAGAAACAGCGGGTATCAAGTATTGACATACACGTTTGATGAAATCACGTCCATTAGAATCTGTGTAGAATGTCTTATTGGTCTTCAATGTTGTTCTAATTTGAGTTGTGATTTCTTTCCCAATGCCATCATCCGCAGGTATAGGACCAATCTACAGTTCATGCACATAAAATAAACATATCAAGCATCAAAGTGATTAACTTACACTAAACTCAACTTCAAGCATCAAGCATCTAATAACCACAAGAAGGAAGGGAAAAAAAAATCCCAAAAAAAAATCAATTTACAAGAGGTGTTAACTTACACTAAACTCAACTTCAGCATGCTCCTTTCCCTTGAATACTCTGGTAATCTGCGCATACAAGCGGCACCATATTATGGAAGTAGAAGGCAAAAAATTCGTGGGTGGAAAAAAAAAAAAAAACAGATTCTTATTCTGCATAGAGTTATTGTTCTAAAATAAGTAAGAAAGTAGAATATAACTGCATCAGGATCTAATAGAACTGTCGGATCTCATTGCTTTCTCCTCCAATGCACCATCTTTTAAGTTATCTATTTAATGAAGCTGCACTGATAAACCTAAGAAAGGATCCTCATAAGACTAATCGAACCACTTACTTATTTCATATGTCACATACCCATAATTCCCACAGAAATTACTAGACATAATAGCCAAAAATTCACTCGTGAAAGCACCATCTATGTATACTTTTTCATCAGCAATGCCCACATGCAGCATTCTCAACGGTGGCTATCCTGAGACAGCAACTGTCAGCCTCTCATAACGAACTAGACTCACCAGTGACCCCACCTGAAATTCAATCAATTAAAGGCAGACTCCATAGAAGTAAGCCTGAGCCAGCTCAGAGCGGACTTCTCAAACACTTGCCAGCCAGCCCAAAGAAACATACGAAACAAAAAGTCCGTACGCTACCAACCCAATCCATGTCAACCATCAACCAAGGCCTGCTACATCTGTTAGTACCATCCACCACAAACTAGGAAAATGCCAATTCCATCCATGTCCATCTTCAATCTACTATTTCTACAAACAGATGTACTACTGCAAGAACACCTTCAAAACATGTGTTTTCATGTCTCACTCTAGACTTGATCACTATAACATAAAAGAAATGCAGCTGCATCTTCATGCCTTTGACACCATCACCAACCTATTGATATATGCCTTCAGAAAGTTATTTTAGATCAAAAAAAATATTTTTCAATATCATTTCATTGGAAGACAAAGTCAAACCAATGCAATATATACTTCTGCAGCAGAAATAGAAATGTTCATGACAAAAGTTGGTGCATTGTGTGTGTGTGAGCGTGGGCGTCCTTTTGACAAGTAAACAACCTGAGATATCCATGGGTTGAGTTGTTGGTGTACTTCATCTAGTACTGGGCCCCGAATAACAGTTAAAGGAACCTGGAACAAACATACATATTGACTTGAATTTAAGCACTTGATTTTTCATAAACAATAGATTTATAGTCATAGATATTTTTTATTCATGGGTGAAGTTTACATACCCCCCTCAAACTACCACCCAATTGACAATGTCCTTTCCAAATTACTAAAAATTGTCAATGTTCACCCCAATGATAAAAATACCCTTAATAAAATAAAATAATAATAATAATAATTTATTTTAAAAAAAACTAAAACTAAAACTAAAACTAAAAATTAAAAAATAAATACATAAAAACCAAGGGTGGCCACATTTAAAAATTAAAAGAAAAATTAAAAAGTTTTCGTTTTTTTTTCTTATTTTTTAAAAAATTAAATTTGTGTTTTTATAAAGAAATTAAAAAAAAAAAATTGTTTTCTTTTTTTAAAATAAAATTTTTAGTTTTTTTATAAAAAAAAATTATTATTTTCTTTTTTCTTTTTTTGAATTTATAAGGGTATTTTTATTTTATTGAAAAATTTGTAAAAGTCATTTTTGTCTTTTTGCTGGCTTTTGGGGGGTGGAGGCATTGACAATATTTTGGTAGTTTGGAGGGGACATTGTCAATTGGGAGGTAGTTTAAGGGGGATATATGGATTTTTCCCTTTATTAATCAATACAGCATTTGGAGGGTATTAAAAGAACATGATTACCAGGTGTTCAGATTTGATCGGAAATGTAACATTTGGACGAAAGACATATGCTCCAGAAGCCTTCAACAACAGGCAAAAATATAACAATGGTGATAAATCTTACAATTTCTTTCTCTACATTTGAAGCAAACAGAAATTTAATGCAAGCAATATAATAACAGTGGAGTAGTGATGTTTTACAAGACATATTTAAACTTTGATGTACACAAAGATTTGACTACCTGAGGATCTTCATCAGTTCCATCATTTCCAGAATAATAACTGTATGATTGCTCAGCAAAAGCTGAAACCTTCAGAATTACACACAAAAAGAAGAAGAAGAAAGCATTACATTAGTCATTCAAGAACATATAGAGAAAAAGACAAGGAATCTCAACCTATGATTGCAAGATAAACTAAACTATAATAACCATGTTTAATTTCTTAATCATAGTCTTGAAAGCAAATTGGGATGCAATGTATGCCAGGGTGAAGAGAAAGTCACATCAACAGAATAGATTAGAGCACTATGAAACTAAATCATCCACAACAGAGCATACCATATTTCTGCTATTAACATAATTTGTAAGTTTTCCTTCATCTGCAGAATAAAGTAGCTTCAAACTGCCTTGCCCAACTTCTATGGTATTATTTGTGCTTCCGTCTGATTTGTATACCATTGAGATGGTGGAACTAGGACCTTTATTTCAGTAAGTGGGAGGATGGAACATAATATTGTATGTCAGTAACCAGAAACAGCAGTTTCCTAAGTGGTCCTACTTTTTTAGGAACAGATAGTAGAAATGAAAAGATATAACTAACCTGTCTGTTTCGCAATTGAGACAATATAAGTGCTGAAACCAAGAGGTGGTACAGACGCTGGAAAAGCAAGCCAATACTTCAGTGCTCCATTGGGGGATTTACCTATATATGCTTTGACATAGTAATTTCTTATGCTCAAAGTGGCATTTGATAAAGGTAGAAGCTGAGATTCAATTTCCCTCCCATCAGAATCCTGAACAAAAACCTTCTCAGAAGAAACCTGTCGCAAGTTCAATTTTGCAGTCAGCTATAATATGAGTAAACTTCAAATCTTTTAGATTTGAAAGACCGCCATTTTTTTTTTCCTGAGAGAATGATTGCTATTCAGTATTAAGTAAATTCTAACCCTTACAAAAGGATAAGAGCTTCTACATAACAATTCCTTTTAGAAAAGAAAAAAGAATTATCTTTGCTCATGTGGAGGAGCTGTGGGCACATGTGAGCAAGTGCATGAGTGAGTGCTTACATGTGTCTCACAATTGAGCACATATAGAAAATCTGAGCTTGATTTCTGGGTTGTCATATAAAATAATAGCATAATTACTGAAACAAAAATTGGACTTAATGTCATCTGCAAGTTATCATAATGTCACATCAAAAACTTTGCTGACTCATTATAGAAGCAATGCTATTTGGGGTGCTTTAAGTGGCAGGGAGCAATGAACAATATCAATAAGATGCAGAAATCAGAATGAGTAAGTAATCATTAAGCTCAAAAAAAGCAACTTGGCATGTATATAATCACCATTAGATAAACAAAGGATGAAGAAAAATCTGAACACGGTGATAAAAATTGTGGAGCTTGATAATAAGTGCTGGCTTTGAAGCATTGATGGGAACAAAATTCGATTACATAAGAAAGCCTAAAGAAAATAAGCGCTCACAGGAATTCGTATCACTTCCTCCCTCCTCCATCCCAAGGAATTATAAACAACAACAACCTACAGTGGAGATAGAACACAAGACGATATATCAGTACGCAAGATCTAGTTATAATCTTCGATGCAAGAGAAAGTAAAAAAATTTAAAATAAAATGATACCCTTACCAAGCTTTTCCCATCTGACAATACTGCTTCTGATGGGGGACAGAAACTTATATTAAGAAGAGGACACTGCCACAGAGCAAAAATTTCCAAGTGACAGGAATCAGCAGAATATTTAACTCTAATATGATTAACAATTAAGAAACGGTTCTTGACTACAGAGTTTTACGACATACAAAAATCTCAATAAAAAGAATAATCTATAACACGATTCTTCTGCTGTAACATAAAACAGAGTCCACAAGCTATACAAACTTTGGAGTAAGGAACAAAAACAGTCTAATAGTATATTGCCTGCTGAATATTTGTGGTCGGATTCCCCTGTCTAGCACTTGATCTCGAGTCTGCCAAGAAAGCAAGTGAAGAGGAAACCAACTTCTCAGCCTGCAGAGAACAATAACTGGACAGCATTAGACTTTCAGATAAAACTTTCCAATGTAAACAATCATATTATATTGTTGGGTGTCAAACTAAGATGCACCTCTGTGTAGCCCATATACAATCGTTTTGCATAATCAGCAGCAACATGCTGTCTTTCTGTACCACTAACTGCATCATGATGTTGAGCCAGTGCCAAAGCATCAGCTAGTGCATCAGTATTAGGCCCGGAACTACTCCTGCCTTTGAAGAACTCCAATTGCCTTGCTGCCTATCGTAGAACAAGAAAGGCTTTACATGTTTAGAACTACCAAGAGAGCCTACCAGGACATAACAGGATCACTTATGTGAAGGAAAAAGGACAAAGATCTTACCAGATAGTAACCACTCATCATCCTGACATAACCTTTAAAGGCTGGCCTACTTGTAAAGTAACCAGTCCAATAGGCATTTGGATGATCTGCATACCTGAATATGGTTTATATTTTTAAATGCATAGTTCAGCAACTATAATAATAATAATAGAAAGAAAAAAGAAGAAGATGAGCATGGTGCCAAAATTATGATGTCAAACTCACGGGAAGAAATCTTCAGTCTTGCGAGGCCAATTTTCATTTGCTGCATATTTTGCATCAGTGTATATGGACGGGGTTGAATACAATGCATTGACACGCCCATCCTGAGGTTGTTCCAAAAGAACTTTTTAATAACTTTAGAACCCAAGGTCTAAAACAGTAATGGAAATGAAATAAACCTATAAAGCCATTAATAGAATGAAAAACGCACATCCATGTTCTTAGTATAGTCATCTTCAAGAAGGCTTATAAAAATGGAGTACCTCATTGACATAATGAATGAATTTGTCCATCTGCCTGAACCACGAATTCGCATATTGATAGCGAAAATCAGTCCCCATGGTCCACATGATATGATTTGTCCTGGTTACATTAGCCTAGGAAGAAAAAGAAAAAATAAGTCCACAAAATTTTCAGGGGGAAAGAGGGACTTCTTTCATGTACAGTTGGAGAAGCATTTTAAGTTCAATCACTTCCTGAACTTGAGATAGCACAATAACATTCATACTAACATTGATACTAACTGCAAATTTTCATTGCTTCAAGAAATGGAACCTGGAAATCACGTTCAATCTACTCTTCAGGGGGGGCTCATGGGTGCAGACAGAAAAAAAAAATATTCAAAGCAGAAGGAACATGAATATTAATGAGGTCATCATTCCTATGTTTTACCTGTGCTAAAGCAGCGGCGACAAAGTCATTGACTCGCTCTTGAACATTATAGTCAAACAGTAGAGTGTCATCCTTCAATCAAAAATATCATGTCAATAGGAGTTCCAGAGCGAAAATTCAGGGGCATCAGAAGTATCTTTTACAATAACCAAAAAAAAAAAAAAAACCTGGATTGGAGGGGAAACATCGTTTATCTCAAATGTGAAACCATCAGGAGGGTCATAATGCCTGGGGAATATCCCAGTGAATATCTGCATATGTAATTTGCAACAGCAGTCAAAAGAATGTATGAAATATCATCAAAGCAGAGTGCACAAAACAAGCAGAAAATTCTCATGTCAAACAATGTGAATGGCCAAACGAATATTACATCATGTCCCTAACCTGTGAAGATGAACCTAGGGACTTAGAACCCTGCCAAATAATCTCGAGACTCTTTTCGTTTAGTCGCTTAGCTCTATCTTGGTAATCAATTCGAGCAAAAAAGAGAGAATCAAATCCTAACTGCAACAGAAATACACGCACATAAGAAAGATAATGCCCACAATATAATAAAAACAAGCCACATGACTATGCCCTTGATTCAATTCTATGATGCTTTATATACATAGCTGCTATCAGATTGCAACGGGCAAATGCATACCTCTGCACCAAGTAAGTAAGCTTGCACAGCAGAATGCCCAAAGGGATCGATCTGCCAACCAATTCTAGGAACTTTACCAAATTCGGCTTTGATAAATTGATGCCCTAGAGTGGTCTGATCAATCAAGTCAATGTAATGTGGAGTAGCTTCGTCATGCATGCACATAGCCCCATTTCTTCAAAATCAAGAACCCAATAAACCAAAAAAGGAAAAAAAATAATAATAATAATTATAAATATATCATATGAGAAACAACATAATCACAAACTTCTACATCAAATTACGCAACAATTTCACGTTCTCATATATGATAAAACTACAACTCATAAAGCAAAGCACTGGCATATCAATTAGTTAATGAAAATCATACATGAACTCAAGCTGACCAGAGTTGACAAGCTCCATGACTTTGACCTTCATAGCCTCGCTTTGCTGTCTCCACCATCTCAGGAAGAACGCCTGAAAAGTTTTTAAACACCAGTAAACCCCAATAAACCCCAATCCTTCACATGCACTGTAAAATCCCTACCTTTGCTACAAACTCAAAAGCAAAACAAAAACAATTAAAAAAAGAAAAAAGAAAAGAAGAGAAGAGAATTATACCATCTCCACATAAATGAATTTCCGATTCTTATCATCCAACAAAGCCGAAATTACAGAGTCCAACACGTTCTGTACACACGCCCCCTACTCCGCCAACCCCAAAATTAATTTCTTTTAGCTAATACAAAGACTTAAAAATGGATCAAAACAATTAGACAAAGGAAAAATTGAATTGGAGTGTGAATTGGGAAAGGAGTAGTAGCAGTAGTGTACTCGAATGGAGTTGTTAGCGCCAACATAGTACTGATCGACGGTCTTAAGCCAACCCACGTCGTCGTGAGAGTGAGGGACCAAGTGGACGTTGATTTTTTCGGGGACGATTCTCTGGGTGGTGTTGTAAGCTATGTACTTGGACTCCGATGACAAGATTGCCGCCCAAGAAATGATGGCAAGGAACATGACGATCGCCATCGCTCTGGAGCTTGGTAATGCTCGGGACATCAGGAAATTTCTGAACAAGAAAGGTTCGAGTTTTCTTTACTTTGAAGAGCCGTTAAACTGGGCATTGAGATTTTGAGCATCACTTTTTTCTTCCTTTTGTACGTGACAACGAAAACGACGGTTGTCCGGAAGATGACACTGGACGAGCCTTCTAACCAGACCACCTTCACAAGGAACACAACCTTAATCACGCAAAAGTCAGAAATTGGTTTAGTTCCTTATCTTTAATAGCGTAACAAAACTATATCTTAAAGGAAGTTTATGTCTTTTTTAAGTCATTCTAAAATTTAAAAAGTACACATATTTTTCTTGAACTATTATTTTATTATTAATGTTCTTTTTAAATTATTAATTGTATCGATCTTTCTTTCTAAACTACTGAAAAATATCAATGTCTCTTCTTAATGACAAAAATATCATTTGTAAAGTTATTAAAATATTTTAAAAAAAAAACTAAAAGAATTATTTTAAAAAATCTATAATAATAAAAAGATACAAAAAAAATCTAAAATAAAAAATGGGTTTTTCTTTTTTCTTTTTCTTTTTTTTTTCTTTTTTCTTTTTAAAAATTTTCAGTTTTTTTTCCCCTTTTTTTCCTTAATTATTTTTAGTTCTTATTTTAATTTTTTAGTTTTAATTTTTTTTTTCAAATTTATAAGGACATTTTTGTCTTATTGAAAAAAAATTTATGGCCATTTTTGTTTTTTTTTTGTTGGTCTTAAGGGGTCATTGACATGTTTTGGTAGTTTGAGGGAGACAATGATACAATTGGTAATTTGAGAGGAACATTGACAATTGAATAGTAGTTTAAGGGGATATTCATTGGTACTTGTAGCATTTATTTTTATTAATTGTTTTCATCATCTTTAATGAATAAGCTCCACATCATCTTAGTACACATCTCTTAGTAAAATATTTAGTCCCCTAACATTTCGCTTTAAGTTTAAAATACCGTTAGATGTAATAAAAATAAAATTTAAATCGCATTTTCATTACGAGATATGATAAGTTTACAACTTTCGTACAATTTTTGTATAACTCTAACATTTTTATTTTTAAGATCAACCATTGGATATTTAGAACCTATATGTAGGAAACAGATCTAATGGTTAATTTGAAAAAAAAAAAAAAAATTATTAAAATTGTACAAAAGTTATGTTAAAAATTATACAACAATCATTTCTCCATTGTTACACTAAAAAAAAAAAAAAAAAGGGAAAGAATCGTTATCTTAACATGTAGTTATTTTCAAGAAAAGTAAGTTTTACTGATTTTGTGTTAGATTGCCCAGAAAAGCATAATTTTATGTTGTTTATCTGGTTTTTTTTTTTTTTTTTTTTTTTTGACTTTTATCTCCTATAAATTTCAGAGCTGGGGATGTACATGAAGACAGAGCAATTTACATACTCTCTTTAAATATTAAAAGTGGTTTAAGAAATACTACAATTTTTATTATAAAATCATTTACAACTAATAATCCATAAATAATCAAGCAAAAAAATTAATTTGTTAATTTAACCTAATTATTTTATTAATTATAAATTATCGCGTAAGTCTGTAAATAACTTTATAATAAAGGTTGTAGTATCAATTATAAAAATATTATATTCGAACACTCATGTTCTTGATAATAAGATAAGATTGCTTCCGTGATAAGATAATGTACAAAATTATTCTTTAGGTTTGACGTAATCATTTGAGCATGGTTTCCATAGATGATAGAACGACATATCGGTGTACAACAACGGCCCATCAGCCCAATATAATGGGCTTTCCGGTGGGCCTAAATACTCGGTAACACCTAAACAAGAAAAGCATCAATCTTAAAAGTTAAAACCCCGATTCGTTGCTTGCTCTGCTGTTCACTTAGGAGGCGGCTATGGAAGAAAGTTTCAAGGTCCGAGTAGACAAAATCTTCGGCTCCCTAGCTTCTTCATCATCATCATCAGCAACTACAGAAACAACTCCGTCTTCGTCTCTCTGGTCACTCACGGACGACGAAATCGAGAGGAGAGAGTGGGTCCGAGACAAGACCATTCCCGAATCCGAATTGGAGCCTGTCTTTGGCAACCATGGGAAGGGGTCCGAGAAGAAAATGAGTCCCGTGGATTTGAAAGATGAGCTGGAGAAGGACCTCGAAGACCTTGACGACGACGATGTGGAGGAGGAGGACGAACCGAGGCGGCGACAGTCGAATAAACCGGACGACTACGACGAGGAACAGTGGAACATTAAGTCTGGTATTGGCCAAGACTGTACCTTGGATTACGAGGTTTGGTTTTTCTTTTGTTGCTCTTTCTCTGTCTCCTGTACAAATGTTTTGATTTGTACTGTAACAACATTTAGCTTGTGCGAAAACCCTATTAGATGGATTAAATTGTTATCAATTTTTTTTTTTTTTTTTTTTTTTTTATCGGTAAAGGGCAAATATAAAGAAAAACATGTTCTCACAAAAACTTAAAGACGGTGAATTTAATTATTTGATTAGCATTCTAATCCTCTCTCACATGTGTGTCTAAACTCTTTCTTCATGCAGAATTCAATCATTTAATTAACATTCTTTCTCAAGTGTGAACCCCAATTTTTTCTCAATAAGTGAGGCATTCAATTGAAATGAAGAGAATTACGAATCAATGTTCGTACTCAAGCCATGATAAATCATCTCTTACTTCTCATGGCACAAGTTTAAGCTTACCGAAAATAATGAATCTAATTATTTAATTAACATTCTAACATTATACGTGATTTGTTTGAGTTGGTGTGTGTAATGGGATATGTTAATTTGGTATGATCGCGTTTTTAGTAGAATGAAGCAAGAGTGATGGGTTTGTCATTCTACGAACTAGAGGTTTTAGAACTTGAAGGTCATGTTATTACGTGGATTAAGTTGTTCTAGATTTTCTTAAGGTAAGGGGAAAACGTGTATGATTATTGGTACTCGTCTGTGTGCTGTGCTGGGTTTGTGTGTCTATTGTGAAAATAGATTAATTATAAAATTTGATTGGTTATTTGGGCAGGAAGAGGAAGATGGATATGACAAACTGGCTGTTGGTAGGGAAAAGGCAGGGGAACGCTTGTATATGAGGGATATAGCTGATTATGGTATAGATGTAGACTCTTGCAACGAGCTTCCTGATTCTTTTGAGGAAGTTGATAGAGACCCACGAGCGAATCACCTGGCTGCAAAGATTAGGCTCGAAGAAGATGCAGAAGCAGCTGAGAGGATTGATTCATTGCGGGTCTCTGAGAAAGATTCACCAGATGGAGAACGTGCTCAAATGAAAACGTCTGAGCATGTTGTTAAGCCGAAATCTATTCTCAAGAGGAAGGATGTTCCATTGGACTCGAAGTCAGAGAAACGTGTCCGGTTCGAACCCGAATGTAAAGATGATTGTAATGAAGGTTCTGAAGAAGATCAAGATATCCCTATGGACACCAGTTTAGTGGAAAAGGCTGCAGTTCCAGATTATATACGAAATCCTTCAAGATATACACATTACACCTTTGATTCGTCGAGTGACATGGATGAAGAATCTAACAAGGAAGCCTATATGGACTTTCTTAAGCTGGTGCAGAGGTCAAATTCTATGGAATCAGAGGCAGATGATTTTTCCAATGATCTTCCATCAGTCACCTTTATACCAAAGAGGAAAGCAGGTGATACTATAATGGTAGAAAACTCTGCAGTCTCAAAGCAGAGCCAGGATGATGTTGGCAAGGAGTTTATGCATAGGAGAGGCCCCATTGCAATTGCAGCTAGGGGTACGGAAGACAGTGAAGTTTGTGCAATGGAAGAAGATGTAACGGAAACTGTAGCTGATGGAAGAAACAGCTCGCAGAGACTGAGCCGAAAGTATAGGACGAAAGCAAGGGTAGAGTTGGACGAGTCTAATGTTTGATTGCCTGATGGGCAGCTTCTCCTTCTGTGTTGAATGTCGATGTTTTTTAACTGTTTGTACTTGCACTTGTACCTGAGACATTCTTTATAGTTGCAGCTTCGCGTGCCATTGAAAAGGATCAAGGAAAAGACTGGCAGATCTCTGTTTCTCTTCTCTCTCTCTTGGCTAAGAACAAATTTTGCATATTTGTTATGATATGAGTTCCAAAATTTCGAAGCTTGTAACAGGTAGCTCTTATCTTCTTCTTCTTCTTCTGGGACTTGTAGTGCCTTCTGGCTTTTGGCTTCTTCATTTTCATAGAGACCGCCTCATGGTGCTTCCAAATCTGGCTGGTTTGTTGTTCCTCTTCTTCCATCCACAGATGAGATCTCCATAGAGGCAGAGTAGTTGGTCATTTTTAATTGGCATGGTTTCAGACATTATGCATTTTCTATCCTCCATTTCTCTTAACTCGGGATGGTTCGTCGTTATTCTTCATGTGACTCCTCTGATCTTCTCTTGTCCCTGGTAAAGATTGAAAGATTTTTTTTCCCGTGACCGAATCCAGATTGATCCACCGTTCAAGCTGTGACATTTGTACTGCACGATTTCAGGGTCCAGTTGGTTTCAAAAGATTTGACTCACTAGTTACATTTGCCGGTAAATCCCTTTAGAACCAATTATTGGCAACCTCGTAGGGCGCCGCCCACATCAGCACCGTAATTACGCTCAAAGAGGAATGAGATCCAATCCAATATTTTGTATTGAATTCCTAAAATGAACGGTCCAAATTGCGGTTCACATAAGAGAGAACAAAAAGGTGGGCATACAAACCAGTAAACTGCTATGTACACCAAGCCAGCTTCTTTGGCAACTAACCCACCCCCAATAGCCAAGAACGAAGGGATGGGTGTTCAAGACTTCAAGCTAACGGTTGCCATTAGGGGTAGCTGCACCCTCTTGCCATCCTCACTCCAGTCTCCAGTGGCCAAAAAGAGTGGTTCAACTACCCACAATGGCCACCCTAGTGGCTTGGATGTCAGCCCTTTCTTTCTCCTATTCATTTCTTTGCCAACAACCCATAACAAAAATGGGTTGGTGGCAAGATCTTTTTCCTCCTTTCACACAAGGTTAAACTCATACATAATAGTAATTAGAAAAAGCGGTTCTAATCATTACGGACACGAGAAAGTGGAAAAGAATTGAATACACGAAGTCGTAACTCCTACAACATCCTTCAACAGGCGACATTCAGCTTCTCCCACTAGCATGCCCAACGCTTGAAACGGTGTTCCCTACTTAAAAATGAATGCAAAGCTAGCCGCTTCTCATTTTGAACAAGCCCCAGCTATCTTTTTTCTGGAGCCTACCCAAGCTATTCTGACCACATGCTTGAGCCATTAAGGTAACTTCTGAATCCCAGCAAGATAAAGTTAAAAGCATCTTAGAGAGTACCAATTGATCATGGCTTTGGTTGAAATAAAGCTGAAGGGCCATCGCCCTTCTATAGATTCAACGTAAAAATGGGTAAATAAAAACGAATTTAAAAGGCATTTTGTGTTCAGCAGCAATCAAATAAACAATAAGACGTATATAACTTCATATAACTCGTAATTGTATACCAGAAGCAGCGCAGATGTTAAAGGTTACTGCAACAAATTTGGCAACCCTCTTCACACCAGGGGTGAAGAAAATATGAAAGTAACGAAACTATCAATTAAACATAAAGATATTGAAAAAGCTAAACATGCTGCATGTGACCGCATTACTAAAAATTATTATCATGATTTTTCATTGATTTCCATAAAAATTGACATATCAAAATTTCTTTCTATGCTTCTTTCAGTTACAGAATTACTATAGAGGCACCCCCACGTAATGATGCAGGGGAACCCAAGGAGTCAAATTGATGTAGGGGCACAAAAAAGAAGAAAAAGAAAAGAAAAAAAGAAGAAGATGGAATCAGGATGTAGAGAAGGTAGCATCAGTTGAAGGCGGTGAACAAAGGTCAGTGCATGCAAAATGTTGGTGCAAGCTAACATCATTAGGCCAAAAGAGTCAACAGGTGAGGTGTTGATCAGAATTAAGAACCTAGAATAAGCGCTTCCTACAATCTGCTGCACCACAGTAACAGAACATCTGTTGTATCTTTCCATCCGGACCAGAGACACTATCAAGGGCATAGCCATAGTCGTATGTCAGCTCCTACAAGCAAAGAAAAATGTTTAGTTACTTCAAGCTTCACTCCTACATATCCTACCAGTGCAACATATGGGAGAGATTCATATAAGATACAAATTAAATCATACATCAGACAAGAATATGAAGGTCCAATACAGGGAAAATACTCCTGGGAAATATCAAAGTGACAATTCGACCCAAGAGTCGGTCTGCTTAAACAGAATAATCATAGCAAGGCAAACGAACAACGGTTATATATGAATGAATGTGAACACTTTGTTTTTCTACCTAGATGTTCTGCTAATAACAGAGTTGACAATCAATGAACATTACCACTTTGCTAGCAGCTCCACAAATAACAGGAGTCCAACCACCAAATAGCATATTTAGCAATTAGCACACATCCACTTAATAAAAGCAAGCATATATCTCTTATCAAAAAAAAAAAGAAAAAAAAAAAAGCAAGCATATATCTATATATTCTTCTTCCAGCCTTATCAGTATGCATATGCAAATTTCAGTATTAGCCCTTACTCAGTTCAGTAAAGGGATGGATTGAACATTAGTAGTTCAACAATTTGCCTAACACCTGAACCACATCCAAATCCATGTTGTCAACATGAGAGCATAAAATGATGATTAATCAACCACATAATACATATCGTATCAATTGACATTAAACAAAGATCAAAACCACTTTCTTCAAATAATGGTAGATGGCAAAACATGCAAAAGTTCAACATCCAAAATTACAGCAAGAAAAGATAGACCCAATAATTGACAAACAAAATAAACAAATAAATAAAAAATAGCTCCAGGGTACGCAGACGCACAGAGGGAGAGAGAATAACCTGCAAAGGAGGTATGTTGTCTGCCGCAAATAGCATTACTCGAGCAAGTTTGATGTCGTGGTGTGAGCTCAAAACACATTGGACGAAAAGATTAGGCTCGCAGCTGTGATTAATAAACCTTGCAATATTTCCAGTGGATCCTGCATCAATGCAAAACTCTGGTATATTTTCAGATCTCAGATCATCAGGCCTGTCTGAAGAAATGATTGTTGGCACAGGTACATCCTCAGTTCTCAGATCATCAGGCCTGTCTGAAGAAATGATTGTTGGCACAGGTACATCCCGAAATCGCCTCTATTAAGGAAAATATATGAGACAATAAATTCAGTGTGCCATGAAAGGAACAAGAATAAGTGAGTTCATTAATACAGATCAAAACAATAGGTATTGACATATATGAGTAGATTCTAAGCCATGCATATTTAGTTATTTACCACTGAAGAACACCCATCAATCTGACTACTGATGTCTTTTTCTTTGAAATTAATAAACAAGGTTTTGTTAGAGCTAATCGAACAGGAACGAGGGACCAATGTCTACAAATTTCATTTTAAGTACCACCTAACTACTAAGAATTAAAATCTATCAAGCATACTTTAATTAAGCAAATACAATTTGATAACTGAAGATAATACACAAACTTCATTTCAAAGGATATTCGCTTCATCTTGTTTGGAAAATGTAAACATCAAGAATGATCAAAGACTTGGCAGGGAAAAAAGAAGATAATGTCACTTCATATGGCACACAACAGCTACTGAACTGCTTGAAATAGAGAAGGAATCATAATTCAAGATTTACTAGATTAACAGTACCAATACCTCTCTTCCACCAAGGCCCCTCATTGTTTGCAAGCAATCAATCTCAAAAATGTAATTATTCTCTGCGACACTATCTAAATCCTGAGTCCGCATAAGTATTCCTGTGTACTCACAAACTGGTGCCCCAGAAGGTATGAAGTCCCAAGATCGAACAGCCCACCCTTTCTTTGGAGTGCGGAAAACCTATTGACACCACCAATGGTTTTTCATGTCTAAGTTAAAATATGTTTCTTTTTAACATATACAAGTTAAAATACGTTGACCAATCTTAGATAGTTAATGAGCATTTTAGGTACTAAAACAAAATAACACAACCTCGAGTCGATACTTCAGGCCTCTCTGAGACGTACGGTTCACACAATCTGGTCCGCAGCCACATTTTGGACCACATTCAAAGACAACATCCTTGGCTTCAATTAATCTGGGAGGTGCAACATATGGAAGGACATTAAACAAACTATTAGCAGATAAATTTTCTAAAACTCAGGCTAATAAAGTCCTCCCACCTAAAACATAAGTCGGCAAATTCAATCAAGACGATAAGCGAAAATGCTTCTTCTCACCTTCCACCATCACGTGATACATAAGGGAAGTCAGAGCCATTAAGCATAGCACAAGCACAGGTCTTGGGGTCCACACACATTCCTTTGCAATTGCATCCAGAGGCATTATTGGGAAGCTTCACATTTTTCACAACTTGAACAGACTTGCAATACTTGTAACCTGGAAGTTACATATGTAACAAGCATAGCATAGAACTTGATGAATAAACAAAGTACAAACACTTAATCTGAAGAACAGTATTAAAAGAGAATAAACAAAGCAAACAACATAAAAATACATGATTACCACAGCTACCAAGAAGAAAAGACAATTATGCACATAAAAAGGAATAAAATTAGTAATGGACTTCGAAAAAGTGAAGGAAAAATCTTTTTTTTTTTTTTAAACAATAATCGACAAATATCATTAAAAGGGGAAGTTATGGATGTTGAAAAAATGAGAAGGAAAAATCATTTATACAATATAAACCAAGGATTGATTATAGAGGTTATAGAACAAATGCAAAGAATCAGCAAACTAAATTTTTCTTTAGCAAACCAAACTTCAACAAGTAAATAAGTTCAATTAAACCAAGTTTAGCGGGAAAAAAAGAAGAAATAGTTATATTCCTGACAAAATAAATGCTAGAGATGTTCATTTTGGTTGTAATAAACATTAACAGAAGAATGTGCTGGGCTTGTTAGGATGCTCATTCAAGCTTCCTTGAACATGCTCAGAAACAATATTAAGTGTTTCAGACATACAAAAAGTGGAGCTTGAATTTAAGCTCAATTTTTTCGCCCATCTCAATACCTTTGGCATGCTACTCTCCTTGACATGATCTCTCTTGCCAGCCAAATGTCTTTGGAAAATTTCGGAAACTAAAGAGTCTCAACCCAACATAGCAAAGTTGAATGCAGTAACACCTCAAAACAAAGAAATTTAACCTGTTTTTGCCTAAATATGGAAATGAGCGAAAACATTAACTTAAGGAAGTTTTTTAAACAAGCTTGTTAAATATACAAATCAATTAGCAAATCTAATCTCATGATCATTAGTAGAGAACAAATATGAAACCATGCAAAAGTCAACTCAGGGACTGAGACACAATATAGGCAAGCAAACATTCCCAAACTCTTACATAAGATATGTACTCATCCTAAAAGTACCAAAGTTGAGAGCTATTCACCTTTTAAAACAAAATAAAATAAAATTTGGTACCAAAGTTGAGAGTTCAACTTGCCTGTGGGTGCAACAGGTGGATCATCAACCAAATTGGTAGCTGGAATGGGAAGATCCTCTTGACCACCAGTGATGTCCTCGCAAACCAACCTTAGCCAGCCAATAATACAAATTTAAGCACAATGTAAATTCACAATTCAGCAAAAAAAAAAAAAAAATCTCTGATTCGTTGATATTTTGCTCTTTACATACCCACGTATTTCTGAAACAGACTGAGGTACGCGCCCACGAGTAAAGTGAACCTGTAACAAGAGTAAGACATTTTGAAGTAAAGAGTCATTAAAGGCTCATTGGCTCACCAAACAAGACTGATCAAAGTGATTATGGGACCCAAAGTTATCTAAAAACAAGAAAGAGTACAATCAAACAAGATACATTGCATCCAAAGTTAACTAGATATCTGATTCATTATGGAAGGTCAACAATGTCATTGAAGACAACGTTAAACTTCACCATAACAACTTGCTAAGAATAACGACCTAGTCTTCACCAAACTCCAAATAGAATGGTAGTAAAATACGTCACATGGCCAAGTCCACACTGTCAGAACAGAATAGAATGAAATTAGTTGCTTAGAAATGGCTCTTCTAGTTCAAGTTCAAGAAGTCTCCTCCACAAAAAGCAATAGAGGTGGTTGCATACCTGATCAATTGTATCAAAAGAGAGCCCCCCAAGCAAAGCAACCCAAATATATAATTGATACATTTAACAATCATTAATCAAGTTTTAAAAAGTACACCTATAGATGGACCAATCGGAAGAATGGTTTAATTAAAATGGAGGAGCAAGGACTAGGAGGCCAAAGTTAATGTATAGATGTAGTTAGGAAGGATATGCCACCAAAGATATATCTAGAAGTATAACAGTAGGTAGGCTTGAGAGGCCAAAAAGATTCATCTATTGGAGAAAAAATTAATGTCCCTGGCCCTACTTATTTGACAAAAAGGCGTGTAGCTCAAACAGCCAAGTAGCTGAGACGACAAACATTGTGGTATCACTTGGTTGATATACCCAATTTACGTTGACACATGTCTACAGCATCAGCTAATTCTCTTACCAATGCCAGAAAACAAACAAGTAGCAAAAACTACAAATCCATCAGATTTTATTTTATTTTTTTAAAAAAAAAAACATTGCTTTTTGTAATTCTATTCAATAAAAGCGCAGAGGAGCACAACCCTTATACACGGGAAATATACAAGAGAGCCTCTAAATGGGACGAGAAGAGAATAAGTTTAAAAAGTTTACATAAGTAATATCATTCAAGCAATGATGGGACGCTATCCAAATATATAACATATTAAGCAAACGCTTCCGTAGCTCCACCATTGATGTCTCAACATCTTCAAAGAGCCGTGCATTCTGTTCCCGCCAAATTCACTACAATAAACACAAAGGAGCTAACTGCCAAACTTCTTTAGCACGACCATACCCAACTGACGCACCCCAACTAGTCAACAACTCCAACACCGTTCGTGGCATAACCCACTCTACCCCAAATAAGATAAGAATGTAAATCCAAAGTTCACGGGCGACTTCCAGTGAAGTAACAGATGATCAATAGACTCCCCATTCTTCTTACACATACAACACCACTCAATCACTACGACATTCCTCTTACGCAAGTTATCATGTGTCAAAAAAACATTGTCAAACTCGGTTATTCAATTATCAAACATTGTCCTCAGGGTAAGAAGTTTCTCGGTCATTTTCAGAATCTCGAGTTTTCGAAATTTGAAATTTTAAAATTGCGTACGTGGCACAAGTTGGGGGTTGGGTCTGATCTGGCTTTGGGTCGGGTGGTAAGGAAATTTCTGAACCAGTTTTTCGGGTCTGGGCTAGGTGGAAAACATTTTGGTTTTTGCGTGGCCTGATTTCTGCCGAAACCTAGAGTTCCCCGTCCGTGCTCGTCAAGTGCCACAGAGGTCGCAGGTCTGGCGTCTTCAATTTGTTTTGGGTGCCCTCTACAGCCGGAGCGATTGTCGACACCACCTCTTGGTTTGTCTTCGCCGGAGGATGTCGACGGTCCTTCCCCTGGTCCTGTTCCGGTGTATCCTGGGCCAGAATATGCTTCTGTTCCGGCAACTTCTGGGCCAATGATCTTGCTGTTGACAGTTCCTGGGGCTATTTCTACGGCTTCTATGCTTCCAGAGGAGGACTCTCTTGAGGAGGTTCTTTACAACACCTGGCAAAGTGTTTTGTCTTGGGATTCAGGCCTCTCCCAATCCCAGGTTTTTAACGAAAATTAGGAGGCGGCTTGGAAGAAGGCTGATGAGCTTTGGGAGAGGGTGTGCACGATGTACCTAGTGTCTGAAGATCTCACAGTAAAAGGTACAGGGCGATCTGGGGCGAGATGATTGAAGGCTATAAGTGTGAAGCCAGTGAAGGGAAGGAGTGCGAAGGAAAGAGGGAGCTTCAAAATCTGCAAAGTTTCGTCAATTACAACGACACTAAAGCTTCTTCTAGGTGTAGAAAAGACAATGCCCTCATGTTTTAGGGTTATTTGCCTTGGGGGTTTGTGGCTTGTTCCTTAGGAGCTCTGGGTTCTTTTGTGGGTTGTTTTATAGCTGTTTTTTCGGGGTCTTGTTCTAGCTTTTGGGGTTTTAGTTGGGTTTTCGTGGGTGAGCTTTGATTCTCCTTATGTCTACTTCCATTGTACATAGGAGCGTCTTACGCTCTTTTTTTTCAATAAAATGTAACTTATCTAGAAAACAATATCAAAATAAATAAACAGAAATGCCCTCAATCAGCTTAAGAGCACTAGCAACTGCCTTCCTAAATCTCATTCTCTTTCCTAAATATAAGAAAAACTCCCAAAAAGCCCCCTGCAACAGACTCCCTTGGTGTTACCTAAACCAAGGAGAACCCAAGGGAACGAAAAGTGTTACCCTATATCTTTGCTTCCCTTATCAATATTTTATTAAAAAAAAAACCTTTCTCTTTCCTTTCTTTCTTCTCTCTTCTCTCTTTCCCCTAGTATTTATTTGAAAGAATATTTAAGTGGCTTTCTCTTTCCTCTTTTTCTCATAGCATTTATTTGAAAAAATATTTAAATGGTATAGAGAAAGGATAAAGAAAACTATTGTGAAGTTTATTTGAATAGAGAAGCAAAAAGTAGCTTAATTCCCTAAATTTAAGAAAAATCTAAGAGAAGTTAATACTAAAGCTCTTATATGCTTCATGTTTAGAGAGGAAATTGGCAATCCTAGAGTTCAAGTCAAAATCACGTGCGCATTTATAGCTTCTTTCTGGTGAGTTATGATTGGCTGAATCTCTCAATAAAGGACAAGAAGCTAAAATAACGAATGTAAAATAGTCAAGTCTGTCAAACAATGAAAGAAAACGTAAAAACCTGGTTAGTGGTCAATAGTGGCTGCCCTTCGAGCCGCCTTAGACGATACTTATATACTGTAAATCCAGAAAGACCCTTCTCCGCCCAGTACTTCACAACCTGTAAATAGAAAAGCACATTGGATAGAAGAAATAGATAGTTCTAGCAAATTGTGCGCACTAAAAATTGGAAATTTCACAGATCACCAGAGTTTTAAGGAAGCCAAAGATATTGACAAATATTAGAATGAAATCAATGAGTATTTTCTAAAGACGTAATATTCTGGAAGTTTGGAGGTTGGCTCCTTAGTGTTTAATGTGGCGTTTTTAGAGAGAGTGGAATGCAAGGAACTTCGAAGATAGAGACTTTGGTGGTAGAGCTGAAAAGGATTAGCTTCAATTCCCTTTGCACATGATAGTTTTCTTTTTTCTACTTTTTTTAATTGTCAACTATCTCATTGTATCTCTTATATTTAAAACCCAAAAATTGCAAAATCTATGTATTGTCTATGCAAGAAACATAATTGGACAAAAAGATGCATAACCAAATGCTAGCTCTATTAAAGAGAAAGTTAAGATAAGCAATGCAAATTTATGCGGCGACAACGGTTTCAATCCCAAGTTATATAATGTACCAATGCATATTGGAATAGCAAAAGTAAATCCATTGTTGAATTATATTTGTTTTCATTGTTTAATTCTTCACATTAACCGCAAATATATGGAACATTGATATGTTAAGCAAAGAAACTACTTAAAATCAAGAGTAAAATGACACAAATGCAAGATAGAGGTCAATGGGGACTTAATAAATAAAGTAAATTATACAAAATGTTTTAGAAAATCACCTTGTACAATCCATCGTACGTGTACACTTTACCAGTGTAACTGCTTTTAGATTCATGGCCACGAACGACTCTAACAGGCACATGTTGCTCCACACAGTTCTGCCATTGTGCACAGAGCAGGTACAAGTCCAGTAATATGATTTCAAATTCAGAAGGCATTCAACACACTCACTTATTCTTGTGCTAAACTGATTCTTGCTCATAATATCACTTAGAGCTTCTGGCTAAAAGCAGAATGACTTCCCCCAAAAAATTAAAAATAAAAGCAGAATGGATCAAAAACTAGTGAGAGTGTGTTGACCTAATCCACACACTCTCACTGGTCAATGTGACAATAATATCACTTTGAGCTTCTGGTTAAAAGGAGAACGGATCAGAAAGTACCATTGCAGGTAACAATAGACAATGATTTTTTATTTTTTATTTACAAGTAACAATAGACAAAGGACTTAGGAGAGCTATAAAATACACACCTTAAGCGCCAAATTTCCACGCTCCATCTTTTGGTCTTGGATCTGATGCTTCTTACCCGTTAAATCATGTCCACCTTGACCGGTATACACGACATCGTCAGCATTATCAAGGTCATCTTCATACATGCCGGACAAAACAATGGCAACTGCAAGCGGGAACGTGTAGTTCCTATACTCCTATTTAGGAAAAAAAAATCTTCCTCGTCAATTCTAATTTAATTCTGATGCCTAAGTGGAAGAACATTAAATTTCTCACTACATCAACAAGGAGAAAAACTGTTCAGTCAGGAGTAGCCTTTAATTATCCAATCCTCGGTTTACAGAAAAGCAGCATTAACACAGATAACATAACACGCATTAGGCTAGAACAAGAAAAACTTATACACCAAGAAAACTGTAAATAGCTTGGCCTTGTTTTCTTTTGATTGTTATATGCATACAATCAAGTTACATATCACTCGCACTAGTACTGTGGAACAGTTGAAACCAAGATCTCTAGTTCCCAAGGCAGAGCCTCAACTAACTATGCTATGTTTGCGGATGGTAAATAGCTTACCATTCCTAGATAGAATGCTCCTAAGAGGCAATAAAAAATTTAGGTACATAAACCATAACCCATTGAGAAGTGTAACGATTATGAGCTGCAAATTAGCTTGAGCAATATCATTTCACAAGGCTTTGAAAAACATAAAGGACATTCCAGAACCACCTCGAATGAATACACTCTGTGACCACCAAACAAGAAAACAAAAAGTAATAAACTACTTATTTGTCCACGTGTTGACTGATAAAATTTCAGAAGAGTACTCCAACTAAATCAAAAATGAAAAATTACAGGAAGAAAATTTATTGGCTGCCAATTGATTGCATTCTCAGACATCCCTAACCAAGGAGCAACATGAGTAAATTACCCCTTTACTGTAACTCTGCCCCATATAATCAATCCCGTTCAGCCAGTGACTGTGAAAACCAACAACAACCATTTCAGCCCGTGCATAGAACTGATGTCCAACCTTAATACCTGTCATCAAGAGCACTTATCAACACCTCCTACTAAAGGTTTTTCACATTGAAAGTGCAGAAGTCATGATCAAAGATTATAGGATGATAAACAAGTAAACTGATTCTAAAAGACATATAACCAAAAAAGCAATGTAAGACAAAGCAACCAACCTGGAATATCACCAATTCTTTTCTCCGGGTACAAGATTCCGTTTGTCTCCATCATCTGCCAGAGATCCATTTGGAATAAAAAGGGGTGAATTACATCAGAATGTTATAATTACAAACGTTTCACAATCATATTCTCCACTACCAACACAATCCACTATTCCAAAATACTATAATATAACAATGACGGACACAAGAACTAATGTCATTGCAACATTATCATCACCATCCTCAATACCATAGCATCACCATATTACTTTACATATTTCACACAAAGTAGATTAGTGCCTACTAGAAGAGCAAAAAGAAAAATTAAATTAACAGTAATCAGAATGTTCAAACTACTATTTAGTAAGCTATGTAAGCATTTGCTTAAAACATTTAAGCAATCCAATCAAACGAATAAATAATTAAATAAATAATGGGTAAATCTGATACAAGAGGAAAAAATACGACATAAGTCCAAAGGGAAAATAACATAGATAAAAAAAAAAAAAAAAAAAAAAAAAAAAAAAGGGCCGAGTTTAGCAATCCAATAAGTGAAATGGAACTTATAATGAATTATTAGATGGTAAATTGCATATAGAAAGCTGTACCAAGATTCCATGAAAGAACCATTAACTCTTCGAATCTTGACTTGCCTTAGATACAGCCTTCAGATCAGGTCGCTTGGTCCTGGACTTTGTGTCTTCTGGTGCAGCCTGTATCTACACAATTTTATACGTTAACATAGCATAGGAAAAACCATAGCAGATAGAGCATGACAATTACAATCCATAAAGCTTTAAATGCAACATTAGAGCAAAAAAGATGGAAATTATGCATATCTCATTAAGAGCAATTTCTTATTTAAAACACCCTGATGATGCATCAAAAGCACTAAAAGCATGCGAGTGAAGCACACTAACCTTAGATTTTGAACCTCTAGATGCTTTGGACTTTTTCTCTTCTCGTGCAGCCCGTTTCTGTTCAGATTCGTTTGTTAAGCATAGTATAGGGAAAATCATAGCAGAGTATCGCAATGTAAAATCCATAAAGCTTCCAAATGCAACATTAGAGCAAAACGCATAAAAAATGTATACAATTCATATCTCATCAAGTACCCATTTCAGCATCCTGAAAAATGCACGAAAAACATTTAGAAGCTAACCTTAGATTTTGAAGCTTTGGAGGCTTTCCCTTCCGCTTCCGCTTTTACTTTTCCACACCGTTTTTCCTCTTCCTACATGCACAGTGAGAAACAAAAATGAATAAAACACAAATTAATTATCTACTCAGCTTGAATCGATGATGGCCGAAACAAAAGAGAACAGACTGACCTGCACGAAATGGAGATAGTGCTTGTTGAACACTCTCAGCGTCTCCTTCACCTTTGCATAGTCACTCTTCTCAAATGTACTCGCTGCACCATTCTCACCCACAGCCATATTTTCTGCTTCCAAGCTCCGATTCATCGGCTTGTCCCCTACCTCGAAACCCTGGGAGATCTTCTCCACCTCTCCGTGCCCATTTTTAACGGAAGCCCTCCTTGAGTAGCAATGTTTGATTCTTTTCCGTCTGCCTCCATCCCCTGCAACGACTGGCTGCTCATTTAGCAGCTCTACTCTCCGACGCACCTGGAGCTCCTTCTCGGCTCTCCGCTTATCCTTTATCCTAGCGCTCTCTCTTCTCGATAACTCAGTTTCTTCGAATTTTGTGCTATCCTTCACGCATTCCTGCGATTGCAAGGCCATCATCACAAGCAAACAAACCTAGAGAAATGAGAAATAGGTTTGGGAGAGAGAAGGGAGTTCGAAATTTGTTTAGGGCTTGGAGGTGAGAACTGAGAGCTGCGAGGGCTGAGAAGCTTCAAACTTGAAAGGCATTTAATGCTTCACAGCTTCAGTATATGCCAATTATTTTGCTATTTTTTCTTTTTTCTTTTTTTTCGAACTCCCGCTCTGTCTTTTCATCTCTCCCTCCCACCCTCTCTCTCTCTCTCTCTCTCTCTCTCCCTCTCCCCCGAGCGAGAGAAAAGCAATTTTCTGAGCTCGGTGACCGTGTTGATGTGAAAGGAGGAAATACTCTGTTTGGTTTCTAAAATAAAAGCAATTCTCCAAGTCCAAGATGTCTTGAAATGGTTATCCGAAAACTAAAACATAAACATTTATCGCTGACAAAAAGAGTTTTCTGTATAAACTAGAATGCAATTTCCTATTAAATTTATGCTTTAAACAGAACAGCAAAAGTTTATTTTTTTTAATTTATTTATATAAATGCTATAAATATTTTCAAGTGCTTATTATCATTGAATACTACATGTATTTTTATTTGTTATTTTATTCAATAATAATTTTTATTACCAAATCTATACAAGTGGGCACTTAAAAATGAACACTTGAAAATATAAGTAGCACTCCACATTTTTTTATTATTTTTTGTCTATAACCCATAGGCAATTTGATACAATTTTTAAGGGAGTGTTATTTGCTTTTTGGTTATGATGTAATTATGGATGAAATTTTTTTTTACACGACTCATAAATTTGACATTCAATTATGAGCAGAAATTTTCGTTAGGAAATTATTTACAATCGACATATGAAAATGACATATATCCTTTAAACATGTGAGAAGCACATATTTATTTTTATTAATGCTATTAAAAAAAATGTAAGAAGTACATGCTATTTAAATAACATATGATTCTCACATGTCAATAAACACATGTCAATCTTATACGTGGGTTGTAAAAAATTTTCTACAAATTGATTTGGAGGAAATTTTTGTCCTTAAATTAATAGGTTCGAATTTTGTACAGTTTAGTTGGGTCGGTTTATGAAACGGGCCAAAATTGGATCAACCTACTTAATCTATAAGTGACTCGTTTGACCCGTATAAACAAATTATTTGTTGATAAGATAACCTTCCCGAGTGGAAGTTGTCGGATGCGACACTGCCGACAGAACCACCTTCCCGAGATCAGTGCCCGACAAGTGGTAGGTTAGGTGCTAGACAAGTGGTCGGTTAGGGTATTCCGATAACCCGTATAAACAAATTATTTGTTGATAAGATAACCTTCCCGAGTGGAAGTTGTCGGATGCGACACTGCCGACAGAACCACCTTCCCGAGATCAGTGCCCGACAAGTGGTAGGTTAGGTGCTAGACAAGTGGTCGGTTAGGGTATTCCGATAACCGACAAGTGATAATGATGACAGTACAGATAAAGGAGATCGATTAGGTGGCTGAACCCCCGAAGATGCGGGATTTCCTGGATCGCCATACTCTAGCATTAAAGAGCCCACCTGCTCATCACTGTCAAGAGCACGCTTGGGACCTGTTCATGCGCAGGGAATCGCTGTTCCCTAAAAGCCGGGATATTCCCACCTAACCTCAAGAGGCAACCCCCTATAAATAGAAAGGTCCAGGTATTAAGTTTTGTTGGATACAAGTTCTAAGTTCAATCTCTCTCTCTCTCTAAAAAATCCCTCATCTAACTTGGGCGTCGGAGGAGGACCACTGGGGAAACCCACTGTGTGTTCTTTGTATTTGCAGGTCAATCGGATACTCTCACCTAAAGCAGGACTTACGTCACCGGCCGGAATCAGCATCAACAGTTTGGCGCCGTCTGTGGGAACTCGCTCTTTGCTCTGGCAAAGCTTGCTTGCGAATCCGGAATGGTGACTACAAGGTCGGAAGCACTGAGGGGCCCGTGGGGGGACAGGATGAGAGAGCGCCCGAAGGGGGGAGAGTCTTCCTCAAGGCCGTCCCCCACAGTGGAGATCCTCAATGAGAGAATAGCTCAGATGGAAAAGGAGATGTACGAGTTGGAAAAGAAGAATGCAGAATTGCAACAACAACATGGGGAAGACTCAAACTCGGCAACCCCGCAGCCTGTCGGGGAAGTGGAGCAGGATGAAGAAATGCGACCGAGCAGTCAGGGAGGAAGGAAGGAAAGAAGGAAGAACCATAATGCGGCGGATCAAAAACCTCGGAAGAACAGGGCGTCGAAAAGAGTGGATAAGAAGCTCAGGGAGATCATTGAGAAGCTGGAGCAGAGGTGTGACCTGCTGACAGAAGCGGTGCAGCACCAGCATAGCGGGAGCACATCTAGAGCTGGAGATTTGCTCCAGAAGTCGGCTTCCCCTTTTGCTGACCGGGTGGCCTCGTTCCGCCTCCCCGAGAAGTTTAAAGTCCCCGACATCAAGACCTACACCTGGCAGGAGGACCCGGTGGAGCATTTGGACAACTACCGCGCTCATCTCGAGCTGCAAGGGACCCCGGATGAGGTGGCGTGCCTCGCCTTCCCGCTGACCTTGTCGGGAAATGCCAGGGATTGGTATAGAAGGCTTCCCCCGAAGTCCATACAAAGCTTTGACGAATTCGGAAAAATGTTTGTAACTCAATTTATGGCGGGAGTTGTAAGAAATAAGCCGGCAGGCACCTTGATGTCAGTACAACAGGGGCGAGATGAGTCCCTTAAGGAGTTCCTCCAGCGCTTCAACCAGGCAAGGCTCACCACTGAAAGCCGCACCGAAGAGTTTGTGCATTCGGCACTCTATCAGGGGATCAGGAAGGATGGGCCGCTGATGGCTGACCTCGCTTGGAAGCCGACTAGTTATTTGCACGAGTTCATGGAGAGGGCGGAGGAGTTCATTAACCAAGAAGAGACTCTTCGAGCGTTGCTCGGAAAAACAACCGGCCAAACCTCTAATCAGGGGGACAAGTCTAAGAAGAAGAAGGAATTCCACAAGAAGCAAGAGGTATCGGAACCCGGGGTCAAGAAGAAATTCCAGGATTACAACTGGACCCCCCTCAACGCGCCCATCGAAGAGGTCCTAGCGACGATTAAAGTGGATCCCATGTATGAGAAACCTGCGGAGATAGTCGGAACTCCCCACCCGAGGACAGCTGACCACTATTGCGCTTTCCACGAGTCGAAGGGACATAGCACAGAGAATTGCAGGTCCTTACGGGCCTTAATTGAGAAGTTTATCCGGAACGGGAAGCTAGTCCGTTTCTTGGCGGGTCAACGGGGTCCGCCGGGGTTTGATCGGAACCCCCAGCCCGAGGAACGAAGGAACCAGCAGCAGAGGTATCGGGAAGAGCCCAGAGAAAGAATGGAGCGCCCCCGGGACCGTGATAGAGAACCTAACTATCGACCGGCCGACCGAGACAGGCGAGAGAGAAGCAGGAGCCAAGCGCGAATGCCTGGTCGGGAGAACCTCCGCGAGATTCATACGATATCGGGTGGTTTTGGAGGAGGAGGAGATTCAAGTGCCGCGCGTAAGGCTTATGCGAGGCACCTGAAAGAGTTCGAAATATACTCGGTCCAGAGACCGCCGAAAATGAGGAAGTATGAGGACCTACTCATTGGTTTCTCGAATGAGGACTTTGTTGGGGTCTCGCTCCCCCACTCAGACGCTCTGGTGGTGACTTTAGCCATTGCAAATCATAAGATACACAGGGTCCTTGTCGACACTGGAAGTTCCGCCGACATAATATATAAGTCAGCCTTCGAGTTGATGAGCATAGGACAAGGGAAGTTGGTCCCAGTGAGGGGTCCCTTGGTCGGTTTTTCGGGGGAACAGGTCCTCCCGATCGGGTCTATTGATCTACCAGTCATGGCAGGAACTAGCCCCCAGGAGAAAACGATTATGGTAAAATTCTTAGTGGTGGAAGGGCGGTCGGCTTATAACGTTATCCTGGGGAGGCCAGCTTTGAATGATTTGGGGGCCGTAACTGCAACACCCCATCTGTGCATGAAGTTCTCGACTAGCTCGGGAGTCGGTGTGGTTAGAGGAGACCAGAGGGCTGCCCGCACGTGCTATATCACCACCCTGAAGGCCGGCCACGCAGAGAGTACTGCGGAAGAGGAGAAATAGCAATTACAGTCCCTGGAGCCGACAGAGGACTTGGAAGAGTTCGAAGTCGGAGGTCCGGGTGAGAGAGTGAAGATTGGCTCCCAACTTCCCGAGAAACTAAAGGAGGAGATAATTTTGTTCCTCAAGAGAAACAGAGACGTTTTCGCATGGAATCATGAAGACATGCCCGGCATCGATCCCTCGGTCATCGTGCACAGGCTGAACGCGGATCCCAGCTTCAGACCCGTGAGGCAGAGGAGGAGGACTTTCACCCCCGAGAGAAACCAGGCGGTAGCTGATGAAGTGTCAAAGTTGTTGGCAGCAGGGTTCGTCCGAGAAGTTGACTATCCCGAGTGGCTTGCCAATGTTGTGCTGGTAAAGAAGTCCAACGACAAGTGGAGGATGTGCGTGGACTTCACCGACTTGAACAAGGCCTGCCCAAAGGATAGCTTTCCACTGCCCCGCATAGACCTCCTTGTCGATTCAACTTATGGGCACCAACTCCTGAGTTTCATGGATGCGTTCTCGGGTTACAACCAAATACAGATGGCGGAAGAAGATCAGGAGAAGACCTCTTTCATCACCGACCGGGGCCTGTATTGTTATAAGGTCATGCCGTTTGGGCTGAAGAACGCGGGCGCTACCTACCAGAGGTTGATGAACAGGATGTTTGAGAAGCAGATGAGCCGGAATGTGGAAGTATACGTTGATGACATGCTCGTGAAAAGCGTGGAGGCTCGGGATCACATCTCCGACCTGAAGGAGACGTTCGATACGATAAGGCGTTACCGAATGAAATTGAACCCGGCTAAGTGTGCCTTCGGGGTTTCGTCCGGTAAATTCCTGGGATATTTGGTGTCCCAGAGGGGCATAGAGGCGAACCCCGAGAAAGTCAGCGCGGTGTTAGAAATGCAACCCCCGAGAACCACGAAACAATTACAACAACTGACCGGACGGATAGCGGCCTTGAACCGATTCATTTCAAGGTCTACCGACAAGTGCCTACCTTTCTTCAAAATCCTGAAGAAGGCGTTCGTGTGGGATTCAAAGTACGACGAGGCCTTTAGGAATCTAAAGGAATATTTGATGAACCCCCCTCTCTTGAGTCGACCGGTGGAAGGATAGGTCCTCTATATGTACTTGGCTGTATCACCCTTGGCGGTCTCCTCAGCTCTTGTCCGGGAAGAGAAGGGTGTGCAGAAGTCGGTGTACTTCACGAGCAGAGCACTCCGCGGAGCGGAGGAGAGATACCCAAGGATAGAGAAGTTGGCATTTGCCCTGATTGTGTCTGCCCGGAAACTGAGGCCGTACTTCCAGGCACACGCCATCCGAGTACTAACTGAGTACCCCTTGAAGAAAGTCCTCCAAAAACCGGACCTGTCGGGTAGGCTGGTCAACTGGGCAGTGGAACTCGGGCAATTCGACGTCGAGTTCCATCCCCGAACGGCGATCAAGGGCCAAGCACTCGCCGACTTCTTCCTTGAATTTTGCAATACTCCAGAGCCCGAGGACCCGGTGCAACATCCGCCATGGATAGTCCATGTGGATGGCTCCTCTCAGTGCCAACGCAGCGGTGTGGGAGTAATATTGGAGAGCCCACAGAAGCAGAAGTTCCAATATGCCATCAAATTGGACTTCGCCACAACCAATAACGAGGTGGAGTACGAAGCGGTGCTGGCGGGCCTAGCAATCGCTCGGGAAGTAGGGGCCCTCGATGTCGAAATCCAGAGCGATTCGCAAGTGGTCGTTGGTCAGATCTCGGGAGAGTTTGCCACACAAGGAGACCGACTAGCTAAATACTTGGAAAAAGTACATGACCTGCAATCTAGTTTCAGAACTATGACAATCACGAAGATCCCTCGCGAAAGAAATGTTCAAGCGGACGCGCTGGCTAGGGCTGGTTCTGCGACCGACCAAGAAATCGCAAGAATGAAGCGGCAAGTACTGGTTCAACCCAACCCATCGATTGACGAGGGTCTACGTATGGTGCTGGCGGCCCGAGAAAGGGAACCGGAACCCGAATGGGCCTCGGACATAATTAAATACCTTAGAAGCGGAGAGTTACCCGGTCACAAAGAGCAGGCCCATAAAGTTAAATTGCAGGCTGCACGCTACACGATGGTGGACGACGTGCTGTATAGAAGGGGATACTCACATCCCCTACTGAAATGCCTCTCGGCTCAGAAGGCCAACTATGTGCTAAGAGAAATTCACGAAGGAGTTTGTGGGAACCACTCGGGGGGAAGAATGCTGGCCATCAAGGCTGCGAGAGCCGGATATTACTGGCCCACAATGACTCGGGACTCCATGGTGTTCGTCCGGAGTTGTGATAAGTGCCAGCGGTTCGCCCGGGTGATGAAGAACCCGCCCGAGAAACTCACGTCGGTCTTGTCACCTTGGCCGTTCTCTAAGTGGGGAGTGGACTTGGTCGGTCCGATGCCATCCGGGAAGGGAAGAAAGAGATTTTTGGTGGTGGCTGTTGACTACTTCACAAAGTGGGCGGAAGCTGAGGCCCTAGCAACCGTCACCGCCAACAATGTTATAAACTTCCTCTGGAGGTCAGTCATCTGTCGGTTCGGGATTCCTTACTCTATCGTGTCGGATAATGGAGCACAGTTCGACGGGAAACCGTTCCGTAGCTGGTGTACCGAACTCGGTATCCGGAACCATTACTCAACACCTATGTACCCAAAGTCGAATGGCCAGGTGGAGGCTACCAACAAGACCCTGTTAGCCACATTGAAGAAGAAGTTGGACAGACGGAAGGGACTATGGGTGGAGTATATCCCTGAAGTTCTATGGGCATATCGCACCACGGCTAGAACCCCGACCGGAGAAACCCCATTCTCACTAGCATATGGAGCCGAAGCAGTGATACCGGTGGAGATTGGGTCCCCGAGCCACAGAGTCCAACACTACGATCCGACACGGAACGAGGAGGGGATTAGTGCATGCCTGGACTTGTTGCAAGAGCGGAGGGACAACGCGCAGGCGGTGCACGAAGCTTATAGAGCTCGAGTGGCCAGATACTACAACAAGAAGGTTGATCCCAGGAAGTTCAAAGTCGGGGATTGGGTACTGAGAAAGCTTAACACAATGACAAGGGACCCGGTTGAGGGAAAGTTCAACGCCAAGTGGGAGGGACCGTACCGAGTATTCAAATGTCACAGCAGAGGAGCCTACCACCTGGAGACCAGGGAGGGCAAGCCTGTCCCAAGGGCATGGAATGCAGAGCACCTGAAGAAATACTACATGTAATTCCGGTTGAACTCTCTGTTGTTTTCCTTTTGTAAGCACAAACGTTTTAAATAGAATGTCTGGAGATGCAGAAAACTACATACGAATGAGTATAAAATTTTTTTTCTTATCCTCCATCGGATAGGGGGGTAAGTTAAAAACATTTCGGTTACCCTCACTCGGATAGGGGGTAACTTGGCATAAAAACATTTCGGTTACCCTCACTCGGATAGGGGGGTAACTTGGCATAAATTTTTTTTCTTATCCTCCCTCGGATAGGGGGGTAAGTTAAAAACTTTTCGGTTACCCTCACTCGGATAAGGGGGTAACTTGGCATAATTTTTTTTTTTTCTTATCCTCCCTCGGATAGGGGGGTAAGTTAAAAACTTTTCGGTTATCCTCACTCGGATAGGGGGGTAACTTGGCATAAAATTTTTTTCTTATCCTCCCTCGGATAGGGGGTAAGTTAAAAACTTTTCGGTTACCCTCACTCGGATAGGGGGGTAACTTGGCATAAAATTTTTTTCTTATCCTCCCTCGGATAGGGGGGTAAGTTAAAAATCTTTTCGGTTACCCTCACTCGGATAGGGGGGTAACTTGGCATAATTTTTTTTTTTTTTTCTTATCCTCCCTCGGATAGGGGGGTAAGTTAAAAACATTTCGGTTACCCTCACTTGGATAGGGGGGTAACTTGGCATAAAAACATTTCGGTTACCCTCACTCGGATAGGGGGGTAACTTGGCATAAAATTTTTTTCTTATCCTCCCTCGGATAGGGGGGTAAGTTAAAAATCTTTTCGGTTACCCTCACTCGGATAGGGGGGTAACTTGGCATAAATTTTTTTTTTTCTTATCCTCCCTCGGATAGGGGGGTAAGTTAAAAACATTTCGGTTACCCTCACTCGGATAGGGGGGTAACTTGGCATAAAAACATTTCGGTTACCCTCACTCGGATAGGGGGGTAACTTGGCATAAAATTTTTTTCTTATCCTCCCTCGGATAGGGGGGTAAGTTAAAAACTTTTCGGTTACCCTCACTCAGATAGGGGGGTAACTTGGCATAAATTTTTTTTTTTTTTCTTATCCTCCCTCGGATAGGGGGGTAAGTTAAAAACATTTCGGTTACCCTCACTCGGATAGGGGGGTAACTTGGCATAAAAACATTTCGGTTACCCTCACTCGGATAGGGGGGTAACTTGGCATAAAATTTTTTTCTTATCCTCCCTCGGATAGGGGGGTAAGTTAAAAACTTTTCGGTTACCCTCACTCGGATAGGGGGGTAACTTGGCATAAAAACATTTCGGTTACCCTCACTCGGATAGGGGGGTAACTTGGCATAAATTTTTTTTTTTTCTTATCCTCCCTCGGATAGGGGGGTAAGTTAAAAACATTTCTGTTACCCTCACTCGGATAGGGGGGTAACTTGGCATAAAAACATTTCGGTTACCCTCACTCGGATAGGGGGGTAACTTGGCATAAAGATTTTTTTCTTATCCTCCCTCGGACAGGGGGTAACTCGGCACAGTTTAATGAAAAATAACTAACGTAATATCACAACTATTACCTTAGTTATTTAGGGGGGATGGAATGCAAACAACCCTTGGTATACAATGAAGTCGGTACTAAAAACACTTCCTTGTTTTCAAAAGAGAAATAAAAGGAAAGAAACTTCTTTGTTCTCAGCAATCTCAAAATCCATGAATTTAATATGCTCAAAAGAAGATAATACAAAGCGAAACACACACGCCTACACGTCGCTGGGATGGTCGTTCCCCGAGTCATCACCCCGGATGGGTTCTCCAGCCGGGGCATCCTCTGGATTCGGAGCGTCTTTGCTCCAGTCGGCAACATCGGGAAAGTACTCGATGCCGAGATCCGCTAGCTTGGAATAACAGGAACTCGGGAGCGACAAGAAGTCGGAACTCACACTCTCGTAAGGCACTTGCAGCCGATCCGAGCGGAGGACCAGAGCTCGAAAGTTCTCAAACCCGATGTGAAAGCCGAATGCCCAGGCTTTAGTCCGAAGCCAAGGGACGAAAGACAACTGCTCGGCGAGTCTCCTAACTCTGGCCTTGTAATGACGGTACTTCCTCCGGATTCGATGGTATTGACTTTCTGTCCCCTCTAGTTTCTCGAGAGCGGATTCTCTCTCGGCAACGGCTTGATCCCTGTCGGCCTCGGCTTGATCCCTGTCGGCCTCGGCAACCTCTCTCTCAGAAACGGCCTTTCCCAAGGCCACTGACGCTTTTGCTTTCTCGGTTGATATACGGCCGAGATCGCTCAGGGCTTGGTCCTTACCGGCTAAGGCTGCGTCCCTCTCCGCAAAAGCCGCATCCCTTTGAGCTAGGGCTGCGTCCTTCTCGGCAAGAGCAGCGCTTTTAGCGGCCAGGGCCGCCTCCCTCTCAGCCAAGGCTGCGTCCTTCTCAACGACCAAGGCTTCTTTAGCTAGGACCGCCGAGTTAAGGTCAGCGACAAGGATCAACTTCTCGTCCCTCATAGAACTCAGCTCCCCAGAAAGGCGCTCCACTTCGGAATGGGCGCCGACTGGATCCCCGGCCACGGGGGTAGAGTCGGGAACACGGGCCGCGCTCTCCTCGGGAACTCTCGCCCTGGCCTGAAGAGCCGCATAACTTTCCCTCAAATCGGCCAGTTCTTGGGTCAAGCCGGCAATAGTTTCGCCTTGAGATACCACGGTCTGCTCGAGTCGGGTGATCTGGGAACGAAGAGTGATTTCTACGTCGGGATTATCTCGCATGTGTTCCAGGAAGTTAGACAGTGCTGCGACGGATCGGAGAGATTCTTGAATCGAAGAAAAAGGTTAGAAATGGCCAAGGAAAAGAAAGGAGAAGAAAAGACACAAGAAGAGGGTACCGCTATCTGGGACTCGACGATGTCCTGAGCAAACTTAAAAGGTGTGGTCCTACCGACGTCTCGGAAAAGATCGTCAGGAAGAACGGAGGCCAGCGCTTCCAGGGGATCGCCGAGCAGACGGATACCCATGAAGTCAAACCCTGCTCCCGAGGTGCCCGGAGCAGGAGTTTCTTTCGAACTCTCGTCCGCAGCAGCATTTGCACTTGGGTCAGGGGGCGTGCATCGCTCAGACCCTTCGCCTTGAGGATCAACCTCGGCATCCGAGGCAACGTTTTCCGCGCGGATGCCAGTGGAAGGGACCTCGATCGCCTTGGCAACTCCCTCCCCGCACGCAGGGGCATCGGTTGTAGGCGGAGATTCTCGGGAGGCCCCACTCCCCACTCGGGTCTCACCAATCGGGTGTAGGGGAGAAAGGGGCTCACCCCGCCAGGTGAACTCCGGAAGTCCGAAGTCTTCAGCTGCGAGGGAGATCTCGTTGAGTAAGAAGTCGTCCCCCTCTTCCACGTTAGGTCTTTTAGCGGCCCTGCCTTCTTGAAGATCGTCGGCCCTGCGCTTCGTCCCGACACCCTTGCGGTTGCGGACAGGCACCGAGGAGGCGCTGGTTGGACGGGCATCGTGGCTGGGACTCCCGTCGGGAGCCTCAGGCGGGTCGGCCTCCATTTGGACCTCAGCATCCGGTGTCTCCTCTCGGTCGCCTTCATCTGCTTCCTCGGACGAATCGGCCCCTGTCGCCGAAGGAGAATCCGGTATGCCCATCTCTATCACTACTCCCCCGGCCTCTCGGAATAAGGGAGCCTCGGTGTCGGACCCCCGAGCCTGGGAAGCTTCCTGCGTCCTCTCATCCCGACGAGTGGAAGCGGTATATGCCGCCGCTCGAGAGCCCTCGGCGCCGGTGGCCCGCGAAGGCGGTTCCCGAGTTCTCGAAGTCCCTCCTTGAGTAACAGGCGGGATGGATGCCGTTGGAGCCTTGCTCTTCGTGGACTTGGGCCTCCCGGTTCGATCTAAAGGGACCTTATTCTCGGGGATCTTGTAGCCCAGGTGATCGTTCAATGACTTATCGGTGACGATCACGTCAAAGTCATTTTCGACTTTGTGGTGCCGGTTACAAAAGTCAATCATTCGAGCAACCTCCTCCTGTTCGGCAACAGAGATCTCGGGAGGGTTCGCCAAATTACTGTCCAGGGCCTTCCATTCCCGGCTGATCCTTTGAGATTCAGCAATTTCCATTGACCGGGAACATTCCCACTCACCAGATACCCGGAAAACTTGCTTTTCCCAGTCTTTGTTATTTGAATAGACGGGTTTCAGGAAAATAAACGAAGGACCTTGTCGGGTCCGCAGCTTGACAATCCCTTCGGCGTCCATGCCCGGCCGGTACACATTCATAAACTGCGGAATCGACATCCTAGACCCGATCACGGTCCGCCAGAGTATGAATGACGCGAAGAGATACCTCCACGAGTTCGGAAAAATCTGACTCGGGGCAACGTTCAGGTAGAGCAGAAATTCTCGGGCAATCTCGGGAAACGGGAGTCTCAAACCCGCCATGAACATCCTCTCATAGAGGGTAACATCGCCGTCCGAGATACGCAACGCCGATTGGTTCTGGAAGTGCAGGCGAACCGATCTGCCAATGTCGTAGTTCCTACGTAAAATCCATTCGCTCTGCGCGGAGAAGATTGAGATATGGCGGTTCTTAAGAGGGATGAGCGCCACGGGAGGGGCCCCGAGAGCAATCTCATCGTGTTGCCCGGCAACGTTCCCGGCGACCGACCGGACAGGCACCGAGGAGGTACTGGTTTTGCTCTTACGAGGCATACTGAAGAGGTGTCTGGTACACCGATGAGAGAACAAGAGAAGCAAAGAGGAGAAAGGCAGAAAGAACGGAAACAACAAGTGAAATGAAAAATAGAGGAAAGTGAGAGGCTTTTATAGGGCTCGCTAAAACCGGAGACTGCCGGTACCTGTAACCTGGAAGCCCAAGCGGTCATAGTGGGAAAAACAGTTCCCACGACCGGAAATCCAACCGACTCGGTCATTAGATTCAGTTTGGATTTCGAGGCGACAGCAACAATTACCATTCCGGACGCGGCAGACGATGCGTCAGGGGCTTTAAATGCTGGCGGCTGGGCGGCAAACGCCCAGAAATTCAAAATTCGAAATTCAAAAATTATGACGCGCCTTTCTTCTCGGTAAACACTATCCCACGAGCCCGAGGCTCCCAGCCTCTCGGTGTCGGTAATCGGGGTTGCTATATAAACAAAGATTGGGAGGCTCAAAACTCTCTCGTCTCAGAGCATGAGACGAAAGACTTGGGGGGTAACTGTTGATAAGATAACCTTCCCGAGTGGAAGTTGTCGGATGCGACACTGCCGACAGAACCACCTTCCCGAGATCAGTGCCCGACAAGTGGTAGGTTAGGTGCTAGACAAGTGGTCGGTTAGGGTATTCCGATAACCGACAAGTGATAATGATGACAGTACAGATAAAGGAGATCGATTAGGTGGCTGAACCCCCGAAGATCCGGGATTTCCTGGATCGCCATACTCTAGCATTAAAGAGCCCACCTGCTCATCACTGTCAAGAGCACGCTTGGGACCTGTTCATGCGCAGGGAATCGCTGTTCCCTAAAAGCCGGGATATTCCCACCTAACCTCAAGAGGCAACCCCCTATAAATAGAAAGGTCCAGGTATTAAGTTTTTTTGGATACAAGTTCTAAGTTCAATCTCTCTCTCTCTCTAAAAAATCCCTCATCTAACTTGGGCGTCGGAGGAGGACCACTGGGGAAACCCACTGTGTGTTCTTTGTATTTGCAGGTCAATCGGATACTCTCACCTAAAGCAGGACTTACGTCACCGGCCGGAATCAGCATCAACATTATTATGGGCATAATTTTAAATGAACAACGGATAAATGAAATAAATCGCAGTTTGGATGAATCCAAGACTTGGGCGTATAAACTTGATTTAGTAGATCTACATCCTGTAGAAAAATGGTCATGTGTTACAAAAACCTTAGGCCTCATTTGGTTTGCGGATTAGACCCATAGAAAGTAATAACTATTCCTACTGAATAACTATTCCTTTGTTTGGTTGTATATTATTTAAGGGAATAGTTATTCCCATGGAATAGCTATTCCCTTACGAAGAGGAATAGGTATTCCACTCAAAAAGGAGTGGAATACCTATTCCTTTCCTGTGGGAATAAATAAAATTCGTCTTTTGCCCAAAAACCCCAACCCTCTCAACATCCAAGTCTCATATCCCTCTCTCTCTGTTTCTCAACTCATGGTGTATTTGGATACGAAATTTTGAAAATAAAATATAATTCTGATTCTACTTTTTTCAAAAATAAATCATATTTTATTCAACTTTTTATAAACAAATCATATTTTATTCAATTTTTTTTTCTTCTAAAAAGTCAAATCTCAAAATTCGCAAACAGAATAAGAATTTAATTCTGATTTCAAAAATTCATTACTCAAATGCACCATCAGTATCTCTCACCATCTCTGCAATTATATTTTCATCTCCCTCTCTATGTTTCTCATCCCAACTTAATTTGTTGTGGGTTCGTCTTTTTTTTTTTTTTTTTTTCTCCTATGATTTAGCCTACAGAATGCACTTAGACGTAGCAAAATGAGTCTCTCTTAATATCGGAAGGACTCCAATTGCCTGGCGGAGGTTTGAGAAAAACTTTGTAAGCAAATAACGAGTGTTTGTTGCTGAAAAACAAATAAAAAATAATAAAATAAAAAGGGCTTTGCAGATGATTTATTTTTTTATGATGATTATGTTTTTTTTTTTTTTCTTATAAATCATTTTACTTTATAAGCAAAGAATGAATGTTTGTTGCTGGAAAACAAATAAAAAAGAATAAAATAAAAAGGGCTTTGCAGATGATCTATTTTTATTTTTTTTATTTTTTTATGATGGTGATATGATGATTATATGTGTGTGTGTGTTTTTTTTTCCTTACAAATCATTTTGTAGCGTAATTGTATATGAAAAAAAAAAAAAAAAAGCCATGAACTCTATGAAATTAAAAAAAAAAAAAAAAAGGTCATGGTATGATTGTTTATGTTTCTAAAATAAAGAAAAAAAAAATGTCCTTAAGAATATAAATTATATTTTTATTATAAGGGTGTTTTAGAAAATTTGATTATAATATGATTCCATTCACCAATGTATTGCACTATACCAAACAAAAGAATACATATGCAATGTTCTATTCCACTGTTACAACCAAACAAAAGAATAGGAATAGTTATTCCATTCCACCTTCATCTATTCTCAGGAATAGTTATTCTTTTTCCTAATGGAATAGACATTCCACAAACCAAACGAGGCCTTAAGCTGTGTTCGGGTCATTTAATATAACAAACTTAACCACTTCCGGCAGTAGTGGGGAAAATAATGGACCTGCCTTGGAGTTGGAGTAGAAGCTCATCATTAAGTACGAGCACTATCGAGAGTCAATTAAGAATAAGCTCAAAATGGTGGTCGAAACTCAAGAACCTTCAGGAACCGCGCGAGAGAGAGAGAGAGAGAGAAGGAGACGGAGAGAGGAAATGCTTTTGTGTGGGTGGGTATCGTGAGATAGAAAGAGAGAGAGGGGGAGAGGCAAAAGGCTTTGTGTGAATAAAGAAAATAAAGATGTAATTAGGAAAAAATAAAATAAAATAAAGATGAAGGGACGAGTAAGGGTTTTTTTCTTTTTTTTTTTTTATTAAACAATATTTCAATTGTGATTGTTAATGTGATTTATTAGAGTTAGTGTTATACGAGTAGCATTTGGGTCAACCAACAAGGCTTATTTATTAAATGAGTTATTGAATCATATAATATCGTTCGCTTATTACAATTAGTCGTGTTAACGTTGAGAGTCTGATTCACTTAATAAAATGGATCTTGTCACGATCTTTAACAGGTTAACCTCGTGAGTCGTTCACTTATTTTTGTAAATGTTTTTTACTTTTTGTTATTTGTTAATACTTTTGTTTTTCACCAAAAAAGTGCCTTAAAAAGTATTATCAAACAAGCCCTTATAAAAGTAGCATCTTAAATTGTTAGGTAAACTGTGTTCAAAATGACAATTTGACATTTGACAATAACACCATTGTATACACAGGTGAATGGATCTTTGTGCTTTATAAGAGACTTGCTTGTTCTCTTTCTTAATTGGGCATTTCCCACCAGTAAATGCAACGTTGTACACTTTTATATTCCTGCTTTCCAATTCATCTCTTTAAATTATTATTATTTCCTTTGTTTTTTTTTTTTTTTTAAAAAAAGCAAAAAAAATCCACGTATAATGGGTTGGACAGTAAGAATACAGGAGTATACAACTTAGCATTTATCTATCCCACCACGCTATATATCTTTATGTTTTCCATTTTGGTAAATACTTCCCTAGTAAAATAGCAAATCTGGTCTTTGCAAATTTGGCTTAACTACTGTAAAATAAAATAAAACTACAAAAAAACTCTTGAAATTTTTTCAAGAGTTCAAATCGAATTCCATTATCTCTCTCTCTCTGCACGCACCAAATTCAGCACGATAAAACAATTAGCAAAATGGGAGAAAAAGAAAAAAAAGACTGATGCTATTTAGAAAACTGCTATATAATTATCATACAACTTGATAATGAAGTAGTGAAAATTAGCTTTTAAATCAACACTTGTTAAAAAAATCAAGAGTTAATTTTTACTACCACATCATTCAAATTATATAGTAATTGTAGAACAGTTTATTAAATAGCATTACTCTAAAAAAAAAGAAAAAGCTTTCTAAAGATATGAATTGCAAAGGACTTCTTTTTCTTCTTGAGCAACTAAGGGATTGATATGAAAGAGAGAATACATCTTGTAGAGAAATGATGTGGGAGATAAGAATTATCATTACCTCATTAGGTATCGTTTGGTTCACGGAATAAATACCTGGAATAGAATGACTATTCATATGAAATAATCATTACTTTGTTTGATAGGAATATATTCTCTTACGAAGAGGAATACATATTCCTCTAAAAAATGAGAGGAATAGCTATTCCTAAAAGAATAGACTACATTTTCTAAAAAAAACCACTAATTATTTTTAATTTTCTCTCAATTTTTTTTTTTTTAAAGAAAAAAGAAAAAAACCCAACGTTAAAAGAACCTCAAAAACTTCAAGCTAATTTTCAATTTCCTTAAAATATGCAATTCCTTCCCTTCCCTTTCCCCTCAATTTTTCTGCTAATCAAACATAACGCAATCCAAAACACAAATTCATAAAAAAATATTAGAGATACAGCTAACGCCAAATAATTCAAGCTAATTCTCAACTTCTATAGAAACCGCATGAGACTCAAAATGTCTCACGCCCTATGTACCTTTTCCTTCCCTTTGTCACAATTTTCTAAGGAACCAAACAGAATCCAACCAAAAACAACGACAAACATCACAAACAAAACAAACCCTAGAATATCAAATACATTCTTAATGTTCCATAAAAACCATATAATACTCAAAATATGAAATTCGATTCCGCACAATTCAATTACTAATATTCTCAGTAATAAAACACACAGAACTCAAACAATGGCACTCACATCGGTTTTTTTTTTTTTTTTTTTTTTACTTTTTTTTTAAAAATAATAATAATAATCTGAGTTTTTTTTTTTTTTTTTTTAGTAATTTTGATTGAATTCTAATTAAAGTATATGAGTTGTTACCAAACTAAAGAATAAGAATAACCATTCGATTCCATTTCACTCTCTTTTATTCCCGGTAATAACTATTATATTTCTCAATGGAATACTCATTTCCAAACCAAACGAGGCCTTAATAACTCTATAAATGGAATGCAAAACTTAATGATGGTTAAAACATACACTGAGCTGGAAAATCTAAATTACAAGATTTGGTGTAGCTCAGAACGTTCTCCAGGTTGTATATGATCATCATGGTAGTGGCCGTCTTCTGTGTTTGCCATTATAGGCAGAGAGGGGTATAACTCCGGAGAAGGGAATAACAATTTCAGACGGAAAGCATCAACTCCATTCAAGTAGTAGTGGAAGAGCCGTTTCGCCCGAATAAACCCTAATCGGCCATACAGGGCTAGTGCTCCTTTATTTGTGACTTCTGCTTCCAATGTTACCTTCACCAAAAAATTGGAAAAATGAAGAAGAATACAGACATGAGCCAGGGTGTTCCCTTCTAACAATTGAAAGAAAATGACAAACCCAATAACATCATGGATCTTACAAAAAAAAATATATGCGATATGTTAGTGCAAAAGGAGGAAATATCAGCACTGGTAACTTCATGGCAGCAAGTCCATATCTCATGAACTAAGTCATTCAATTTATCGTTTGAATGGACCTGTGAACTTAAATAGAATATTTAAGGAAACAATTAGAACATAGGGTCCATTCCAGGTTTTTTGATCTTATAATTTGTCCATAAATTTTCCATATTTCACTTCAGCCTAACTTTGGCAGCATAACTCAACCACGTGCTTCATATCCTTATTCGGCCAGTAGGTTATAACTGGTCTTTGAACGTCAAGTCGTGATGAGTCCTGAGTAACAAAAACATAGGGATAGTGGTGGCTTAGACTAAGATGGCAGCATATGCTTGCAGGTAAGTTCTTAGTTAATCTAATGTCTTTTTGGGCAACTGTATTAATCACTTGAATATGAAAAAAAAATAAAAATAGAACGATCTTGGCCACAGATCATAATGCAAGACTAGATGGAACAATATATGATGTAAATTTAAACACATATCATACAAGATAATTGTAAATACATCCCATACAAAGAATAGTTAGATATTTACGGGTTTCAATGTTTTCATCAAAAAAATGTATGGGTTTAAATCATGAAGGGAACCATAAAGGACTATATGCAATTCCACTCTGGTAATGATTGCTGGAACAGGTTGAAGAGCAAGGTTATCTTCAAGTACCAATTTGTTCCCATTAATAGATTACCAGAAAGATGAGGGATTGAGGAGGATCTTCTCCATATAAGTAGAGCAGGATGGCTAGGTGGAGTCGTCAATGAAATGCTATTTCAGATGTATATACTGATCAATAAAAAAGCAAAAGAAGACCAGACACCATAAGGCAATATGATGTAGGAGTAAGGCAAAATAATGCTCTACTATTTTTTTAAAATCAGTCAGTTACTCCATAATATTCATCAGCTTCAGAAATTCGATAATGGGGGACTAATTTGGAAATAAAATAATAAACACACAAGGATAACCTTAGAATCCATGCTGACATACCTCCTCACAGCCCGATTCCATCATCACTTTGATAGATCTGCTAACAAGTTCCGTAGCTGCAATATGAGGAAATCTCAACCTAAATATTTTTTTTTGTTTTTTTTTTTTGATAAGTAATGATAGAACATAAAGAAATCTCAACCTAAATATTAACATAACACACAATTGTATAGCCAATAAGATGTAGGTAAGCAAGGTTTTAGAGAGAGTCTATATCATAAATTACACATTACTGCATAGAGAGTAGAAGAAACTAGTAGCCTCTATTTTGTATCACAGACCATCATTTTCTATTACAACAACCATTCTCATCCCCATCAATTAACAAAAGAATTGAAAAAGCTCTAATTGTGTTGCTTAAGTCATATAGGAATTCTTGAATCCAAGAGTTGTGAATAACAAGTTCTTCATTACTTAGAATAGGATAACAATTTATAGAAAAGAATAACAACTTAGAATAACAAAACAGATTATATTTTTCAAGAAGTGCAAACCCGTATGGGTCTCATTGTGTGTCTGATCAATTGGATCGTACTTTGTAGATTTCAAGCATCTCAGCAACTTGAATATAAATATACATGCATATTCACCAAACAATCATTACATGTATGTCAAGCATATGGACATCTCATTCCTCATTATGCCTCCTCCTTACAAGCCCACCTTAAGCTCCCATAAATCATAAGAACGGGTATAAGCTGAAAAGCGTATCAAAGAGTTCGATACATACATAATCACACTTCAACCATAAATCAAACAGCCTAAAAAGTTTTAAGTGCCACACAACATGAGAAATTTCAGATAAGTTGCAAATTAATCAAGGTTGTTAAATCAAACTGAAAATCATCAATGCCACGGATTAGGAAATTACCAATGCCTCTGCCTCTATAGGGCTTGATGACAACCAGCATAGCAATGTATCCTCTGAACGTATTCCGATGCTGACCCATCTTACACACTACCGTCCCCACACACTTCCCTTTGTGAAAAGCCTAAACCCACATAAAGAAAACCAAACCCACACACACACACACAAAAGAAGAAAAAAGAATAAGTTAGAATGAAAAATTTTGGGTTTTGAAAGAAACCCAAGAAAAGTTGGAGCAATGGGTACCAGGAAAGAGAGTTGGGGCCAGAGATAGACGAAGTAACGGTAGGTAAATATGGAGTATGGCTCACTGAGTTCTTGGTCGACAAGGGACATGATAAGGGGTAGGTGGTGTTCACCCCCATAGCTCGCGTACTCTATCTCCGATGCCTCGATTTCTGCTTTCCCTGTTTCTTCCTCTTCTTCTTCTTTCTTCCTTTCCATTCTCCCCTCTCAGTCTCTCCCTCTCTCCCTCTCTCTCTGAGTCCCTATGTTTCGTGTGTTGGGGTCTGCGAAGGGTTTTGGAGAGCTGGGCTTGCGTTTTTTTTTTTGTTTTTTTTTTGTGAAGCCAGAGCTGGGCTTGCTGTGAGAAAGGAGAATGAAGTGGGCTTATAAAGTTAATATTCGATCGCTATTAATTTATTATAACTTCGATACAATAATAATTTTAAAATTCATTTTATTTTTTAAAGAATAAAAGAGGGATATATGAAAAATTTATAGCATTACTCGTCTTTGCATGTTTATGGGAGTAATGCTAACATAGCTTTGGGGTCTGTTTGACTTTGCAATTTCAAAAAGTGAGATTTAAAATAACGATTTTAAAATGTGCGATTTAAAAAAAAATAATTTTTAAAAACGCAATTAAGCGTTTGGCAAAATCGCAGTTTAACCTTTAAAATCATAAATTAGCCTTTAAAATTTTGCGTTTTCAAAAAAACACCATCTTACCTGCGATTTGAAAAAGCAGACTTTTTACGTTTTCAAATCACAATTTTTAAAAACGCAGTTATCAAACGGTTTATATTCTGTGATTTGGTTTAAAATCGCACTTATTGTCTACGAAATCACAATCTCAAATGCACCCTTAAAAAGATTAAAAAAAAAAATGATAAAATAATGATATGTAATATTACTCTATGATATGTCAATATTGCATGTAATGACTCCATCAATTCTCGTGTAATTGAATACATGTGAAAAGTTTATGAATGACATTTGATATATATATTACGGTTATGCAAAGCTGACAGTGCCGAATTAGGAATTGAAAATGCGTGACACCCTAAATTATATCATGTGTACACGCTAATAGGAATAGGGCACAAATCAAACCCCAATTAATAAATGTTACAGTAAAATACCATTGAATTTTGAATAAATTAATATATATTAATGATAATTTTTACTGCTGTTAATAAAATAAACACTTAAAATTACATGCAGTATTTTTCAACTCCAATTTAAATTCTCGGATTTATTAGCAAGGGGGTTCGTATGTGTTTTTTTTTTTTTTTTTTGACATGTAATTGAAAGAACATTGATGAGCGACAAAGTTGTAGCTTCCCAATAAGTCCCTAAACTTAGGAAGTCTGTAGATGGTTAATTTCCCCTAGACCTAGAGAGTAGAGAAAGGGATATCATGAAAAATTGAAGAAATAACCAAAAGAGAAGGAGATGGAGACAGGGATCCAAGCATGCACCGACATGGACGACCGAGACCAACTGATATGATATTATTAATTTAGCTGTCTACTCACGAATGCCTTTGCTGCTCAATCAACCTCTGCCGTCCACATGCCAAGATCCAAATTTCTTCTTCTATATACATTTTTTATATTATTTAATGACTTGGGGTACCTCCTTTTTCTTTTCTTTTTTTTTAAAAAAATTCGAAAAAAAAGAAAATGAGATGAATTCACAACACATCGGGATACCTCATCTTGTGTAATTAAAGAGCTTCGTATGTATGTAGGTATTGTATACGTCAATCATTCCTATAAATATTGCAGAAAAGCTTGCGAGATCGGAATTGATTGCAATATTTTTTTATTTTTTTTTCGTTTATAGCCTATTTAGTATTGTAATTAAATGTGAGTGATTTATGATGAAGTATGGGCATTTGCTTGGGATCATGATCGTCTACAAAGACTATAATTATTTGTTCGAATTTGAAAAAATTTGGGCAAGTAATTATAAGAGATCATTTATAAAACCCATATATATAACTGGATAAGTTGTTGGACAGTCTAATTTTTATTTGGTCAGATGGGTCCCATAAGTATCTTCTTACAATCATCTGTCCAAATTCTCTTAAATTTGAACAAATAATTATAGACAATCTTAATTCATTTGCTTGAGCATATAAGCTTCCCCGAAAACTTTTCTTAATTGCCTGTCCAATTACACATGACAAACAAGTGTAAGATCCCCAATTACATTCTATCCCAGTCCAAATCTTGCAACATTTGCTCCTTATTTATGATTTACAAGGTGTTTATAATTAATGAACCTAGCATGAAAATTATAAATTTTTTGGATCATATTGCCATGAACTGTAATTACATTGACATTGTGAGTTTCAAATTGCAATATTTCCACGTGGAATAATTGTAAAATAGCGCGTACGCTCAGCCTAATGAAAGAAATATGAGTAATTTTATATGTATATTAAGTGTCTATTAAAAAATGAAGTAACTTTTAAAATTACAATTTGATCAAAATTATCATTTGTTCAATCACACGCCCAATAATAATTTTAAAAGCCACTTCATTTTTTGTTGGACATTTGATGAAGTACATGTAAAGGTCTAGAAGTATGTATGGAGGCCCTTGGCAATGAAGTCCCACATTAAAGGTCTAGAAGTGGCAGTGTAGCCTTCCTAAACTACACTGTCTCGTAGACAATCTTTTCCCTCATTTGCAAAAATCTAAATATTTCCACTTGATCTTGCTGGCACCTCCAAGAGACAAATAAAACCTGACTTTAACGTGCAGCAAGGAAAACCCTACAAGCAACTATATATTTTGTCTTCTCCTTTTTCTTCATCTCCTATTTTCTTTCACTTTTCTTTTTCAATTCTTCCTAAACATGATCACCAACAACAGTCTTTTCTGTTCTTTTTCTTGATTTTATTGATCTTCATCATAAGCTTTAGATCTGCATTTTGATACGGTTTCAAGCCATATATAGTTAATTGGCAGAAACTAATCAATCAGCTTGGAGCCCAAAACTAAGCCAGACAGAGGTTAACAAGGCAAGGTCAAGGTGGATCGAAGGCATGGCAAGAGATCGATCTCTTCCTTCTGATGTATTAGAAGAGAAGAAGGAAGGTCATCTCTTCTCTGTATATTCATCATCCGGAGATATCTCAGGCGCCATAGTTCCTGCAGCCTTTGCGCATGTTATTGGCACTGGGGACAGCAGCCCAGCGCAGGTGCAAGCTGGGTCAGTGTCGACCATGACGGAGCCTGCCTCATCTAAACCTATTCATAGTCAATTACGTGAGTTAATATTATCTTCCTAACTTTATACTGCACGTAATCAAATTATTTTTTTCTCTAATTAAGCATGACTGCTATATATATCTTATATATAATATATATAATCTCTCATGCCTTCAACATTGATTGTAGTCATGGGATCGACTCTTGGTTTTGGCTGATCGAAGCCGTTAAAATATTTAATATGATTAAATGATTAAATTTATTTATTTCTATTAGTTTAAACATTTAGGATAAGCATGGTATTAGAATAGAAATTTCAATCTAACAGGTAAGCAACTTAATTAGTTACCATTAGCCCGCCTAATTATTCCAACGCCAAATATTCTATTTATGTTAATTTCTCAGAAATCAAGATGAATTTTCCTTTTTGGGAAATATTTTAAGATAGATATATATATATATCTATATAAATGCCTCAATATCATCCATATATGCAAATTTGCACACTTTCTAGTAAGATATCATTAGGAGATTGAACACATGACTGCAATCTCTCTACTGGCCCCTACCAAAAATTTTATGCAGACCCCATAATTTGACTGTTGGTCGTGACACACAATGTGTTAAACTTGACTAAACAAATTAAGGCCTTTTTGTAGGGAACGTAAGAAGGCATTATAGAGGCGTTAGGCAGAGACCATGGGGCAAGTGGGCAGCTGAAATCCGTGATCCAAAAAAGGCAGCCCGAGTTTGGCTGGGAACATTCGAGACGGCTGAGGCTGCAGCTGCCGCTTATGATGCAGCAGCTTTAGAAATCAAGGGCACAAAAGCTAAACTCAACTTTCCTGAACGCATTCAAGGTTCACCCATTGTGCCGCCGAGTTTTTCCAACAACTCACAGTCTCCTGGCGCTCCTGATCCTCATTCTCCGCCACCCCCACCACTTCTTGATAATCATCCTTTGCCAACTGAAGCAATATTCCCAAACCTTTTACAATATGCACAGCTCCTTTATAGTAGTGATGATAACGAGTTACGCTATGCTGTCTCGGGTCTTCATGACGACCATGGACGTTTAAATATGTCTTCATCAACTTCTTCTTCTTCAGTATGCCAAGTACAACCAGAAAATATTCTAAACTCACAGATGGGAAACTACTCCTCGAGCTCTCATTTCTCCCAACAGGGGAGGGATTCTGAAAATAATAAATAGCAAGCTTTATAGGCTATACCTTCAATTCGGACAATTATTCATATTCAGAGATCGAGGGAACAATTTTTCTGCATTTTTAAAAAGTAATAAGGATGTAATATGGTTGCATGTGAGGGAAGTCTGCATATATATATATATATATATATGTATTGGATTTGTTTCTGAATGGATATTATTCTAATTTCTAATTTGGGCGGAGGCTTTGTTGAATTGAATAAGGATTAATTTGCATCAATTAGTTTGCAAGAGCACGTCTCTTTTACTTTTTATGCCGCTTCTGGTTGTTGATATTTGACAAATATATTAGAGAAATGCTACGTATCATCCCCTTGTCCTCTTTTTGTCCTCCCAAAATTGATGTGGCTCTTAAAATCATCATTGAATTTATGATAGATCACTATTAGATTTTGATCCAATGATAATTTTAAGAGTCACATCAATTTTAGGAGGATAAAAGGAGGACAAGGGGATGATGTGTAGCATTACTCAATATATTAATAATCTGTCCATAGCGACAATGGTACGGTAATGGCATATTTTAGTAAACGTAAGCTACTGTTGAAATAGTGGTATATATGGCGTACGTGTAGCTATACCATATGCAAAAATTAAAGTAAAACCGGCCATGACCATCCAACTTCAATTAATATATATATATTGGCCGTGGTTTCAATTAGGCACATCATAATTATATAGGGTTATATATATTCATGAAATAAACGTTGGTCCAACTTCTAGTCCTAATGCATCCAATTAAATTAAAGTATAATTTATGAACCCAGTAGTGGTTAGTCAATGTTATAGTTTCCTGACTTAAAAGGTTGAGATTCTTGTTATTAGACTGTGATTAATTTTTTTTTTTTTTGAAGTGAGATTGTCATTAATTTTTACAGAAAATTTGACAGCTTTAGTGAAATGATTGTAAAGCCCACCGATCATGAGTAAGCTTTACATCGTACATCGTTCTACTCTTTTAAACTATCTGATTTTTTTTATTTTTTTTTTATGAAATTCGAATAACTTAATAATAAGAATTCTCGTTATCCTTTAACGGCCACCCAGAAATTTTATTCTAACAAATTAAGTTGCTTAGAGCCTTGGACAACTTATCAGCTTCCCAATTTTTTTTTTATTTTTAGAAAAAAGAAATTGATGGACAAACTGAAGAGTAAGGAATGATCATAGTAAAAGTGAAAAAAGAATAAACAGGGATGGGAAAGAGCTAGAGAGTGCTATTAATATATACAATTTTTTACTGTGGGTGTGAGCAGATAGAGGACGTGACAGCGTCTTCTTGTATTTTGGGCGCCATTCAAGCGTGCAGCGTGGGATGCGTATATAGGCGGTAGGTAGGACCTAGGGGCCAGGGCTAGTTGCCATTGCGCACTTCCTTGAAAGCAGAAAATTCTGCTTTGTGTGGTACGTCAATATTTGCGGCTATTGCTCCGATTCGGTTTCATGCACCTGGAAGTAATCAGTCTCAACTCTCAAGTAAAAGCACAAACCATTCAAGCAGTAATAATGAATTATCAATTAGCCGTTTACTTTTGTAACTCACTGCCCCAACATATATATATATATATATATATATATCAAGAGGGCTGCTACAGGTACCAAAAAAAAAAAAAAACTTATCAACAAATTTATAAACCGACGATGAGCTTTATATGAGGTTTTACGTCAGTTTAATGTAAAAATAGTTAAAAAAAAAAAAAAAAAAACTTATATAGACAGGACAAAAATACCCTAGCTTCTCATTCTGGTTGAATTCAAACACCGCCGAAAATTCAAGACACTGGCCAACCACGACCTCAACCAGCCCAATGGAAGCCCGACCAGTAGATCCGCCCGGCGAGGACGAAGTAAGGGAATAGCGGCCACAGGGGTGAGTTTCTGGCTTGATCTGGGTTCGGGAATGGATTGTCGGCTAGATCTAGGTTCATGAAGGATGATGGATTCTTGGTCGGATCCCCGGCCGCCAGTGAGATCTAGCGAGCGTGGGTATCCCGGTAGGAGATTCGGCCGGATCTTAGATCGGGCCGATTGTGGGTTTCAGCCGGATCCGGTCAGATATCTGGCCGGTCGGCGAGAGGTGAGAGTGCCGGAGAAATATTTTGGACTGATGAAGGGAATGGCATTTTCATCTTTGTATAACATGCCATGTCAATTTGTAAACCTCTCTTTATAAAAGTAAGTACTTCTAACATATATCAAAGATTTGCTCTTTTTTGAAGAGCAAGATCTCATCTAACAGGCATTCTTCCCTTTAAGCTGGCAAAGAAACCTGCAATTGAGTTTGCTTCCTATTGTTAGAATATACTTGCCTTGCTTTGATATGACGAGGATTTGATATTGTTGAGATTTCGATCTTGTCATTCATGATATACGTACGTGCTGATTAATTTTCGTATAGTTTAATATATATTTAGTATTAATTGTTGATTTTATTCTTATGATTGATCTCATTCTACTGTAAACATGACTAATTTATACATATAGTTTGAGGCCCCTCACTCATGCACACAGGAGTCACATGTCACAACAAAATTACTTAGCAAAACCAACAAAGAAGAAAACATGCAAAATGGAGCAATGAATATTATAAATCATTTGGAACATGCCACATATCAAATAAAAGTGCATTTGTAATTAATACTATAAACCTGGCCTATTAATCAAACATTTCATCATATCACTTTGATATATTATTTTGTTTGATACTTAATAATTAAGGGCTGAATTGGTCTAAATATGCAAGATCATCCAACCAACTATTTTTTTTTTTTTTTATCTTCTTGTGATAATTAATATATATATATATATATATATATATATATATATATATATATATATTAGATGGTGACTACCAAATAAAAATAAAAAATTCTCCCAAGTTTCAATTGTTAGATGCATCCCCCAATGAAGATTGGGTTAAATTAAATTAATTTTTCAGAAATTAAATTAGCATGTTTTTCTTAATTGTGGGTTAAGTAATAATTAAAGAGCTAGACCTATATGACTAGAAGACTAGGTATTACCAAAAGAAATTAATTAATTAAGCCTACCCTTCTACGGGTATGGAAAACTTGCTAGTTTCTAATTAAAAAGGAAACTAATTAAGCCGGCCTGCTCTTCTCTACGGCCATATATAGAAGACCAACCAGGCATTAATTGTTCCATGCAAAGTAGCATATGGTTGAACACTAGCTAGCTTATATGTTTAATTACGTGGGCCTGGGCCTAACACCCCAAATTATCTGAAACAGGTGGAACCCATGACCCTAGGCCCTAGCTTCCTATCTATGTGGGCTGTCCGAATTGTAGAAGACCCTAATTAAATATATATATATATATAAAGGGTTCGTCCGTACTTCCAGTTTCCACTTTCAGTTTCCACAAACTGACAGTAGTTTCTTTTTTGGTAATTAGCGACAAAAAAAGAAAAAGAAAAAGACAAGTGGGAATGTCAAAAAGTTTGAACGGACATAATTATAATTATAAGCACGACACCAGAAACTCTTGGAGCATTCTTACAGCTTCTTAACGAAACGAAATTGTAAATTGTAGGTAGCTCCTTAAAATATCCTCTCCAGTGAGCTCGCCTGTGCCACCAGATTTTTGCTATCCCTCTTCGCGTGCGCTCTCTCTCGATCGGCTACTTCACCAACACCGCATGCAGGACGCCACTAGAAGCTCTATCCGTGAGATCGATTTCTTCTCCATCTCCCAGTAAACTGACGACAAACTCAGTAGGTTTTGCTTAAACTTAATTTTTCTGTCATCTCCAGTTTCCTTCTCTCCGTCTCGATCTGGACATGGAGGGTAACGCCTCTGAAACTCCCCAGACTTTGATCACCAAGAAACTTAAACAAAACGAGGTAGTCTTTTTGTTTTCTTTAATTTCTTGGTTAATTTTAATTTGGGCTTTTAATTAATTGATGGGTTTTTGATAATTAGATGGAATTTGATTGTTTGGTTGAGAAACTTAACACACACACACAGACACACACACACACACACATATATATATATATATACTGTGCTTTGGAATAGTGAGTTTGGGTTTGTCTTCTTTGTTGGGTTCGTTAAGATTGTTAATTTAAAAAGGAATTGGTTGTTGGGTATGATCTATCTGTGACTGTTTGAAATTTTATGGGTTTTTGTCGTTAATTTGCTTGGGTGATTCTGATAATTCACATGCATTTTCTAAGTTTTAATTTTGTTTGGTTGCTGAGAAGGCCGCTGTGTTTCCTATGAAGGATGGGTTATAAGCATTCAAATGCCCTTTGCTACTCCAAAGCCGTACTTTCTAAAATCAATTAATTTTTTCCCGTAGAAAGGGGTAGTGATAAATTATAATCAATGAGCTAGCTAGCTAGGTTGATAAACCAAAATTAAATAGCGCGCTAGCATGTTTTCCACTTATCATTTTGTTTCTTACATGTTGGAACTCTCTCTCTCTCTCTCTCTCTCTCTCTCTCTCTCTCTCTCTCATGCATGTGCACGTGACACGCATCGTCGGGCTAGCTGTTGCTTTTACACATACTCATGTACGTACGTTCTTGGCAGAATAAACATGCATTTGCCGGGTTGGTTTATTTCCCTGATCTCCTGAGTTGATAACTACGTACAGTGGACATGCTTAGTTTCTTTGCTTAATTATTTGATGCAATAGTTGATGATCATGAGTACATGCTCACGTACGGAGCAATCTTGTTGTTTAGGTTGACATGGACAGCAAAGGGAAAACAAAAATAAGCTAGCTAGCTAGCTTGGTTGTCTAGCTAGGGGTTGACAATATGGGCCGTACGTATGCAATCCCAATTTGATAATCTGGATTTGCCTCCTGGAATTGAATAGAGGTGTCCCTTCCCTGGATGAACGACTCGGATCGATTCAAGTGCACACATACCAGCTTCATCAAGTACATGTACGACAACCTTAATTAATTATTTCAGATCTTCCAGAAAACAAAATGCAGGCTGCTGCTGCTGCTGCTACAAACAAGCAGTTCAAACATCATCCCTACAGATCGAGTCGTCGAGTTCAAAGGAGAAAGCAATTTGATATTGTGGATGATTTTGCAGATGTTCATTATAGCCGCATGCATGGGCATTTCAGATGGGAAGGTGACTTAATTAAGTTACTAGCTAGCTAGCTTACAGATGATCATATGGTTTATGTTTGTACTTTAATTAAAGAGAAAAACAGATCGATGTAATTGTTGGCATTCACCGGGTCTCTCTACATATATGGTGTCATTAATTAGTGTGCGTGTCCCTTTCTAATTAACTAATTAATTAATTAATTAATTAATTAATTAACAGTACTACCAACAACAACACAAGCACAAACAGTTACTTTCACCAAGTTATTTTCAGATTTCAGACAAACTATTATTTGTATATGGTGTAAATTTATTATGCATGCTGATTGCTGAAAAGAGGGAGAAAAAAAAAAAAGGAAATAATAAAGAAGAATATTTAATTAAATGAAATACACAAAGATTTAGAGCTAGAGTTTGATACATGCATGTGAAGTGCTTTTAGAAGAAAATGCACTGACATATCGTAAGAACACGAAATTAAGTGGCCGAATCGATTGGGATTATATATACAATATTAATAAAATGTTTAATGATTAATTGAGACGATCGTATCAACATTATAAGATAATTATAAAATAAAAAATTGTGATTTTTAGCCTTTCTTTTTTCAAATTATAATAGCCCACTCCCGGCCACTCCATTCATCTATAGTAGGCTTCTCTCTCTCTCTCTCTCTCTCTCTCTCTCTCTCTCTCTCTCGTAATATACTTCAATTAATACTCCAAATATCAACAAATTAAAAGGCTGTTTTCTTCTTTTCAAGCTTTGCTTTCTTCTTGAGTGGGGTAGGGGTCCTCTTTCTTTTTTGTTTTCAATGTCTCTCTCCCGCACATATATTCAAAAAGAAGCCACACCTCACGCGTTTGTCTTACAAAAGCAATTTATGCACATTGTGCTCGATCTCCCCAAGTCCCCAACCCAATTCAATTAGTTTTTCACAACAAATTGAAGATATGATTTTTCTTTTTTTGGCTGGAATGCCCATCAACTTGTCAAAATTTTGGGGCCTTTATTATATTAATTTTGATTGCTACTTTCTTGCTTTTCATGATCTAGAGGAGAAAAAAAAAACTTTATTTTGAAGCTAAGATTTGTGAACTTTTGGCACTAGCTATAATGTAATTACCGATAGATTAATGCAATTGCTTTCATTGTGGGTCATTTTCTTTTTGAATAATTATACAGCATATATGAACTTCAGCCACATATATATATATATATATATATATATATATATATATATATATATATATATATATATTAGTGATCGATAATGTTGCCTTTTCAAATTATGCTAATTGTCAATTACATTGTTTCTGTAACAGTTTCTAGTAGACAGGACAAAGAATGGGTCAAGTATATTCGCAGCCTCCTCAACGGACTTTGAACCCAAAACCCATCTTTAAAAGAGAATTCGACGACAAAGAAGATGCAAGTGTGGTTACATATAGTGAATGGCTGGTAGGCTTACACTTCTAACATGTTTGCAGTAACATGTTTTCTTTTGGCATGTAAATATGGTACATTGCTGTATATATATATGGTCATGTGAGTCATATTTTTGTTTGTACTGTATTGAGTTAGATTATGCAGGACCTGGATCCAATGCAATGACGCTGTCTATATATGTAATGGACAGTTTCATGTGAGAGGTTGTTTAGGCAATTCGAGCCTACCTGCTCAGATTGCCCGAATAGGTAGAGCCTGAACAACCTCTCACATGATTGTATGAGATCCCCATATAATCATGCCATCATCAATCTTATTTTTTTAATCCCTAATTTCATCATGCAAGTAAAACTATGTTTTTATGGACGTCAAATTGCGCAAATTTTATGCATAATTATGTCCTTTCTTTCATGCATAAAGTAATATTGCATCTCTATTTGACTTTTTTTTTTTTGATTGCTTGCAGACAAAACATCCATCTGCGTTACACACTTTTGAACAAATGATGAAGATAGCTGAGGGAAAACAAATAGTTGTATTTTTGGATTATGATGGAACTCTCTCGCCAATTATCAATGATCCTGAGAAGGCCTTCATGACTGAAGAGGTAAAAATTTCATAATTGACGAGGCCGAAATTAAATTCACATATCAAAACCCTATAATTGAATGTCTAAATTGCACGCAATTTTGAGTAAGGGTTAAGTAACCCATACATCGAGACAAATTGGCACTGCAACCCGCCTTTATGTCGAAGCTGCCAAATTACGTACGTGCAATTCGGATAGCCAATAATACAAGAGATTCTTATATATATATATATATATATATATATATATATATATATATATATATATATATATATAAGTTTTTGAGCTTTTTGCTATTTTTACAAAGTGAACAATATAATTTGTGCTTTGTTGCTACATTAGTATATACTAGTTAGTAAGAGAATTATGGGCGACTTGCAGATGCGGTCAGCAGTAGATGAAGCTGCTAAATGTTTCCCTACTGCAATTGTCACCGGAAGGTCCAGGGATAAGGTATTACTACTCATACACCACCTTTTATATAAAGTACTGTACGTACGTATGGTGTACGTCTTTGAGCTGATTGAATCCGTGTATATTTCTTTGCTTTTAGGCTGTTGAATTTGTAAAACTAAAGGATCTCTGCTATGCTGGAAGTCATGGGATGCATATATCAATCCCATCAGGATTCTTAAAATACAAAGAGCCTCAGGATCAAACTCTCATTGCTGATGAACAGGTACTCTCTCATTAACCTCTACTATTTTGCGCTGAATAACAACAACTCTTGCCTTATATATATTTCTATCTTTGCAGGGTTTTATCAACTTCTACGCTGCCAAGAAATTCTTGGATAAGCTACAGAAGGTAATTAAAGATGTTGTGTAATCAAATCTACTATTGAATTGCTTAGTGTCTCTAAAATACCATGTAATAGAATGATGATGAAAATGTCTCTATAATTAATGCATCCTTCATCTTCTTCTAGCTCTAAACGTTTCAGGTGTCTCTTGCAGATAAAGGAGAAACTACAAGAAAATACCAAAGGCATAAAAGGTGCCATGATTGAGGACAACAAGTTCTGCATCTCCGTACACTTCCGATGTGTAGATGAGGAGGTAAAACTTTGATGGTTTCCAAATCAAACATAGAAAAGTAATTCTCAGAGTTTCTTTGATGCTAAGAATACTTCTTTTTTATTGCAGAATGTTGACAATGTTAAGAAGATAGTAGACTCTGTCATCAAATCTTATCCGGAGTTTCGCACGGGAGGGGCTAAAAAGGTATATACGCTAAGGATTGATCCTTCTTTTTTTTGGGTTTGCATTTGATTGTTATGAGAGTTCTAAATAATTATCTTTTCCAATTCATATCCACTCATTTTGTGAAGTTTTGTTGAGCAGGTAGTGGAAATACGCCCAAATATTGATTGGAACAAAGGCGATGCTTTGGGCTATTTACTAAACACTTTTGGGCTTGATACCCAAAATGACTATGTCCTCCCACTATATATAGGAGATGACGCAACGGATGAGGATGCCTTTAAGGTGATATGGGATCATCATATGATTGTCGCATCCGTATAACGATTGAACCCAATTAGAGGGGAAAAAAACACAAGCATCTCTGATTTTTTTTTTTTTTTTTTTTTTTTTTTTTATCAGAATTGCATAATTCGGGTGGAGAATGAGAAAGGGCAGATGCAAATCCTATCTTCCTAGCAGCCTGAGGTGGTGCAGGATGCACCTGCTTGGGATTAGTGGATCCTGCACCTCTCTCTCATTCCCTGTCATAATCGCTTGTGATTCGGATTAGGAAAATCAAGAGATCCTGAAAAAATAAAAAAAATAAAATAAAATTATGCATGTAAATAGGGCCAATGCTAATGTTATTATTTGTATACGAATGCTTGCAGTTTATAAAGAAACTTGGGAGGGGCTTTCCTATCGTCGTCTCTTCCAAGCCAAAAAGGACGGATGCTTCATTCTCCTTGCGTGATACAACGGAGGTCATGGATTTTTTGACAAAGCTTACGGGGTGGAGAAGAAGCTCTTCTTCGGACTAAGCTTATCCAAATGCCATTATATCTCTTAACTCACACGAGCCAACAACTTTTAAACCAAATTTACTTATTTGGCAGAGAAAATCCTCTCCTTCTACACTAAGCAAATTCAAATAAGCAACCAAGTCAGAATAGGAACTTGAGTCAGCTTCCAACAACTTCAAATCTTCCATACGTGGAGAGCTCATAAATGTCATTTGGTAATTGGTTGGGACAATTTAGCTTTACGGCCTACTCATAATCTAACCTATTAAGTTGATGTGGGAACTAAAGAGATGCTCTAAGTTTGAAATTTGATTTGTTTTTTTTGATAAGTAATAAATGTTCGGAAGAAGAGGTTGTGGAACCTACGAGAAAGGGCTAGAATCCACTGAGAATTCGGAATCCACCAGTCCAGAGGTACCCAAGAAATTTGATTTGTTAGGAAACTAAAGAGACGGTCTTGAGTTTACATCATTGAAGAAGCTTCTTTATTCTATGTAAGAACAGTTCTGTTGATGTGTTCCGTGTCAGTGCAACTACTGAGATCATAAAAAAGGGGTCTCCAAGAACATTCATTACAAATATGCTTTTAAGAAAATAATTATGCTTTGGTTGACCAATCTATCTTATGTCTGCATTGGGTGGGACACTAATTAAGGACCAGAGGATGAGAAACCGAGGCCTCACTACATCCTTTTACCTACAAAAGAGAGGGACTAATCTATAGGGATACGGCAAATTTAAAGTAAAATCAACCCCTACACTTAATAGGTTTCTCTGAAGTCAGTCCATTCGCAACAATGCCAGAAGGTTAAAATGACAATAATTATCACACATGAATCCTCTTGATATTCATGATGAAGAAATCTACAATAGTATGTGTATTCATATACCTCAGAAAGTTGTGATGTGCCATCAGGAGTTCTGAGAGGAACCAAAAGAATCAAGGATTTGATGATCATTGACAATAACCCAACCATGCACAAAGAAATGGCTCATGATGCTAAAAGGGATGAGTCATAAAACAAAAAATAGAGCAGTGGCATTAACTTTAAGATGAAGAATGCATTTGATAAAGAATTAATCTACTTTGTCCATCAGGGAGGGAAAGTTCAGATGGTGCACTCATTCACAAGAAAGACGACTGATGAAAGCCATTCATAGCAGCATCTCTCAACTTAAAATTGATGCAAAAACAAGGAAATGCCATAAGAGGCCCTGTTTATTATGGGGGAATTTGACGATTATAACAAAGAATGCAACCATATATCGAGAGGAATGGTAAGACAGGTCTGTGCGGCACCTTCATCAAGCATTTGGGTGAGCACAATGAAGATTAAATCAACAAGTAATGTATGAAATTCAACCCGCAACAGTACAAAAAACAAAATCACTCGAAGATGCATTGGCATTTAAAAGAGTCAGACCAACCAATAGATATGGATGATGCTGGTAAATCTCTCAGCAAGATGGAGATTTTCTCTACCAAAATTATTGGGAATCTTTAAAACAACCATGTCTTCGTAACTGAAAGCTCCCAGCCTCCAACATAATACATCACCCCAGAATGCTATTTACATTCTTCAAAACCCCTTTGTAGCCCCAACGGGCTGCCACTCAAAACATGAAGTTTGAAAATAGAGATGCAGATTCTCAACGCTAGGTCAGAAATATTATGGCAATCAGGGTTGGCCTATGTATCACCAAGAGAGAAATACAGAAGCATTGAAAGATCAACAAACAAACACAACAGAATGGACAGCAAGAGAAGGAATTACCGGTGCAAGTAATCAATGAATCTAGAGAATGATTTAGCTAATAGTAAAATAAACAGTCAGGACAAATATATTGAAACAAAAAGAGACTGTATTCACATACATAACAACTCTATGCAGATCAACTGTCGTAATAGGAGTAGACAAGGAGGAGTGAAGGGATTCAAGCCTGGGTGCCAGTCAAAGCTTTCATCTGAATATGATTGTTGTTGTTATCCGCCAGAGAGGCGGTGGTGGGCAAGGCCTGGTACGACCCAAGCGATCTCCGGATGCCAAGGGTCTTGGCCACAGCAGCGTAGGTGACCACGACGATGAGCAGCACGAACATGACGTGAACCAGGAAGACCAGATCCAAAATCGCCACGGCCCTCAACTTGGAATCCTCGAGCTCGCACTTGGTGGAGCCCTCCACGCCGCTCACCACGTCCAGCAGCCGGTGACAGCCCTCGGGGATGAAGGCGTCCACGTAGAGGGAGAGGCCGGTCTGGAGCACCCAGAGCCCCTGCAAGCACATGGCGGCGCCGAGGCAGACATCGGCGACGAAGAGTTTGGGGCGGCAGGCGAGGAGGAGGCAGAGCAGGGCGGCGAGGGCGGAGACGCGGGCAGAGATGGAGTCGCACCTAGCCTGGAGATCGGAGGTCTGGACGGAGGCGGCGGAGGAGGAGACGGAGTATTGGAGGAAGAAGAGACCAGAGGCGAGGGCGAAGAGGAGATCAGAGGGGAGGGGGAGGAGGGCGGAGTGTGAGTCGGAGAGGAGGAGGGAGAGGGAGAGGAGGAGGAAAAGGAAGAAGACGGCGGCGGACTGAAGAGAGGTGAGGCGGTGGACGGGGGTATGACCCTTGAGGAGAGGGTCGGGGTCGAAGGACACGAGGAGTTGGTGGGCGAAGGCGATCAGGAGGCAGAGGATGAGCAGGTAGAGCTCAAGGTGTTTGAGGAAATGCGAGGACGAGGCGAGCGTCAAGGGATGGAAGGGTTTTGCGGAGTAGGACTGTGGGGATTTCAGGTAGTTGCGGGTGGTGCTGATGAGGTGGTAGAACCCCAGCGACACCAACGCCGACGACGCGAATATCTCGTACCCAAGGCCTGCCATTTTCAACGGGTGAACAGACACGGAGTTGATTTGTATACAATACAAGCAACTATCAAGCGTCGTTGTCCTCAGTTAAATGCATCTTCCCATGAGAATTGAGAGAGAGGCCGGCCCGCAAATAGAGACTGCTCCTCAGCTCTTGGCCCATCCATCTTATTTTATTCTTCCCAATTACAACCCATCGATCCAACTCTGCACGTCTCAGAATCAATTTCTCTCTCATTTGGGTACCCATCATTGGACATAACCAAGTTGGCCAATCCGAACATTGCTACGCTTTATCCAACTTAATTCCATAAATGTTAACAATTTGGGTCCTCCAAGGTGGCTGGAAAAGCTTAATTTTGTTCCTCCAAGCTTAATTCCAGCACCAAAGAGTATATTATAGCAAGGGACGCTGTTCGGGGTTTTCAGAGAAGGAAGGATCTATGGAGCAGCAACCAAGAATTTCGCCAAAGCTTTGCGTGATGGATTCGTGCCAGATTGCAAAGCTCTTTAGAGCGCCGTGTCAAGTGAAGAAAGCATCAACACCTTCCTTATAAATGAAACCAATCACCGATCATGCTGTGCCATTTAGCTTTTGATTGCGCCCAGAATATACATTCAACTTTAAAAGACAATAACATCAACTTTTTTCTGGCAAATACATGCATATGATATGAAAACAAAAGACTCCCGTAGTAATGAAACCCACAAACACAAATATAAAAGAGGTGCACTAGCCAGTAGCCAGGGCCCTTTTCTCTCCACCAAAAAAGTAAACAACAAAAAATAAAAAGCCTCAACCACAAGATGGCCGGAAAAAAAATACAAAAAACAGTATTCCACTCTAATACATGTTGACATCAACGGCAAATATAGGTGAGCCGTGGAAATTACATAAATAAACATTTACGTACAACAACTCAAAAATATAATCCTGCAGAGCACACAAAGCAGCATCCATATGGACTTATGCGCTACACGATAAGGACGAGCAGAAAGATGACCAGCGCTATCACAACTATTACAATCACCCACCAACACTGTCAAGTAACAGACCAAAACAGTGTTATCCACAATGTCTTTGAAGGAAATATTAAAGTTAGACATAACTATCATATTCTTAATGAAAATTGGTCAGACTTTACCTACAATTATTAGGTTACATGATGCCTGTAAGAATCTCAATAAGCATATCTTCAAGTCATACTATAATGTACTCATGATGTACAATTACGGGTGTTTGATTATAGAACTCTCTCTAGTATATCCTCCTTTGGGTTCTCAATACTACTATCTTGGTAACGACATGACACTGCTCATGCAGTTTTCACAAACTCTAAAACTTAATTAAGACCACCACTGCACTCAGGTGTAACATTGACATGTTTTCCAATCATAACCAGTTGATGAATATAGGACAGCCCCAGAGGGATGGGATTGGATACTCTGAAGTCTGATTGCCTTGCTAAGGATGCAAGAGCAGAAAATTTCTCTCCCATTTCCTGATCATCGGCTGACCTACAAGAACTATAGAACCCACCATATGTCTTCAATTTAACCCTATTATTCTTCCAGTTTGGTTGTCCATGCACACGAAGTTTCGGGGCATCTCATGCCATATGGAAAATGCATGTGGATATTGTATGACTATGAACTGAAGTTCAAATCTAGAATACAAGGCTTCAAAAGTTTTCTTTCTCAGTATGAAAAATAATACTTCTACTACAGCTAACAAACTCATATCCACAAAGCCAACTTCCCCAAATGTGTGGCAATCCAAAAATTGGCTTTTAATGCTTGAGCTTAATAGTGTTGATGTGCTGCTTACCCATGAGGACTTGGATTTTGCACTTTTTGAAGCCTTAGCTAGCTGAACTCGAGCTTGAGTTGTTGCAGCAGAGGAACCACCAACGTTGGATTGAATGTCGTCTGTTGTAACAAAAGATATTAGAAAATGAAAACGGGGCAGAAATATCCATGGATGGCAACAAGAATAATTCGTCTTCTGTGTAGTGGGCAGCTTACCAATAACCACTCCCTGCTCATGAACAAGAACAGCAAGGTCCTTGAATATTTCATTTGCTTGTCCAATTTGCTCTTGTACTTCTCTAATACCCTGTTCCCTTTCCTCAATCATGGCCTCATTGAAGGAAAGTTCATTATCCAATAGAAGCAACTCCTGCCTGCACATTTTTGTTAAGAAAGTTGATTGTGGACAAAGATTCTTCCAATCTTCCATGCTTGAGAGAAAACTTCACTAGGTAGATACAATCAAGCTATGAACCAATCTAACAATACTAATTATACATTTGTCAAGAAGATGGATGATTACCATGGTTGAGAAATTAAGGATGCTTTGGTTTATAGAAGCCACTTCCATCCACAAGAACTAGCATAAAACAACGAATATGGTTGCTAACATTGTTCAGCAATGCAAATTCTTTTTGAACTTTAAGTTTAACAATCAGTCCATACGTATTCAATTCATAGTCTTATAGATTCATATGGTTTAAAGTATCGTGATATAGATTGGTGAAGTTGTATTCTACCAGCATATGGCTGGACTTGATATAATAAATCAAAACGAAAGGCCATTGAAGCAGAAGAAAACTCAATGCAGTGTTGAGATACGAACAAGAGTTACCTCTTCTGGTCCAAGAGAAAAGGTTGGTTGTCCTGATCCCCGGTGAGTGCCAATCCTTCGCCGGAGGCAGAGCTGTCCCCAAACGCACAACACACGACGGTGCCAAAGTTCAGTAATGCAAATCAAGAAAGCAACTATAAGAAATTAGGAATAATTATTAATTTTGTGGAAACATGTAAAAGGGACGAGAATAGAATACGCTGTTGACAAAGAAGAAGATGGAGCAGCAGCAGCAGGGGAGTAAGTAGACTCGCGCTCGGAGGCAAGCTGTTGAACTTTCTGGAATTCTTGCAGCGTAGTTTGAAAATCTCTGGCAAGCTTGGCATCTTCTACCTTCTTACTGGGCTGGCATATATACAAATAAGATAAGAGAGTTGTTGTTTCGGGCGGGGATAGCGGAAGAATCCAAATTCAAGGTGAGTCAAGAAGAGAGAGTGGGAAAGAGAGGCATACAATGACAGAGGTGTCCCGATCGGAATCGCTCAGGATCTTGAGCTTGGCAGAAGTATCTTTGACCAATTGCAGTATCCGCTGCCTCGTGTTATGGCTGCCAAATTCAAATGTCATAGAAGCGAATTAGAGGAAAGAGAAAAGCAGAGAGAGAGAGAGAGAGGGAGAGGGAGAGAGAAATACAGACAGCTTCTGTCGCTGATCGGGAGTGTCCTTGGCGGTTCCGATGGCATCGACGAGTCGACGGAAAGCAGCGACGGCAGTTTTGATCTGAAAAATGCCGGCGGCCACGGCCTGCGATGGGCTCTGCGATCGAACATCCACACCCGCTGATGATGGCTTGCCGCCACTCTGCAGATCCTGGAAGCTCATTCCAACTTTTTGGAATTTGGCCGGTCGTAACTTCTGTCTAGACTAGCCCAGTGGTTGGACGGGTATTCGACTTTATTTTGGTAGTTAAGAGTACTCGGATTTCTCTCTCTCCCCACTCATTACTCAAACCTTACGGTCAATTGATCAAACACTGGTCGGGCGAAGTTAAATTAACAAGTTTTAAGAGTAACTAATTTACCCCATCATGTATCCTCCTAATTCCTTTGTTTACTAGGGGCCAACCAAAGTAGCACATTTGTATCAGAAATCACTTGACGTATACAAGAAAACGCACTGCTAAAGCCATTCCAATTAGATGGCCAAAATTTTGTATTCTGCACTGGAATAAATTACATAAGCATTCCAGTTTTCGGATGGGAATCGGGCGCAATGAGGATGCCCCATTACACATAGCAGTAATCCGGGCCCATCCTCCTCGGACAGGTACCTGAGCATAGATAGGGTCCGAGCTGCCTGGGTACCTAATCGAGGTGGAGCCCAGATGCGTGTGTAATGGACAACCTCATTCGCGGGACCTGGATTCCCGGTTTACAGCCACTACACTTGCTTTGCATTTTTTGAACAATTCACCTGCTTTTTTTTCCACAAGAATGATTCCCAATTGCACAGAATAACATATACCCTCCTAACTACAACTATGATTCATCCAAAGAAAAAAAACTATGGTTACAAATCCTCGTCTTCAAGATCACTATATACCTTACTTCTTTCTCAGTTTCTAGAGGATATATCGAGGCTTAATGAATCACAATAGGTTACCCAAATCAATGCTTCTATATAACAATTAACAAACATGGTATACACTTCTTTCCCAATGCAAGGGCTACATCCTACAAGTATTGAATTTTCCCCAGCCAATCTGCATTCTTTTCACAGTGAATTTGTTCCCCTCAAGAGCACAAATTGAAATAAAGCAGGTCACACGTAAATTTTCCCCTGCAAAAAACTGATGTAAGCCAGTCAGGTGCACTGATTATTAGGAGAAACTGAACAATCTGCTAACTCGGCTAAATTTAATACAGAAGAATCACCTTTGACATGAAAGACTTGCTAGTGCTGATCCAGCCACCACCAAAAGAATATGTTTATAAAGTACAGATTAGTTGCATTAGTTGGTTCTGACTTGGTATAATTTCATGTGATTTATGCAAGGGCATCACAAGCTTGTAACCCCAGGTCGCAAGTGCATCAGAGATGGACAGATTCTCAACTGTAATTTTTGCAATCCCACCCAATGCATATATGATATATCCAATCTTGAAGCACACAGTGAGTAAAGTGCCAAAGACTAGAGCACGTCCAAAATTTTTTTCCCCCCACCCTCTAGAAAGAATTAGTATTTTATTAAGGCTGGTAGTGAAGAATGAAGTTCAGCCAAGCATTGGAATATCCAATTTAGGAGTTGTTCTCTTGGTAGCTCTAAAAGAAGTTCTGCCTGCAAAAAGAAAAAGAGAACAAAAAAAAAAAAAAACAGATTTTAGAACTAAACTGACAAATCCAAAGAGCACTTAAGATAAAATTTTAGCATAAGTTGAAAAATATAACAATATAGATGGTGTGTGCCAACTACATACATGTTAAACCAATAATAGCACCAAGGAGAGGGGAAGAGTAAGGAGCTCCCATCAAACAAACGAACGGAGGAAAGTTGTAAAACAAAATCAATTATTCACAAAAACTAGGTGGATATTTGCAAAGTTAACCGTACATCTAAGTGCAAACTTTTTCTTTCCTTGAATCCTTCCTCTGACTGTGCAATTGAATAAAATTTATCACCAAGGATTAGAGAGGTAGGTCAAATTGCAATCTAGGTTTCCAAAGTAGACCCTCCAGTCTTGTTCCATTGCTACAGTGATAAGTGAAAAGAAGTGAAACCAAAAATATGTCTCAAGTTGTATGCTTCTTTTACCCCCCAAAAATATTGAAAAAGTCAACACCATTTTACCAAATTGGATCCTACATAACAATGAAAGTGACGGTTCCTACATTTCTTAGCAATCAAAAAAGAAAAAAAGATTAGGAACATTGGAAATTATTTCCTTGATTGGGGATTAAGTGCCTGGAAGAAGAACGAGTACAAATTAACACTAGAACCACCTATCGCTAATCCAAAAACCAAAAGAAGTAATAAAAATTACCTTAATTTGATCACCCTCAAAATCCAATGAATTTTGGTGAACATCAGACACCATCGAATCCATTATCAGCTTGAAAACCTTCTTAGACATGTTTGTTTTCATGCGAACCATCTTTCCTGAAGCATAAATTCTACTTATCCCCAGATCTGCTGCCATTCTCCTCACATAAAGCTTCTTCAATAGAATCTCCATGGAGTAAGGCTCTTTTCCATATTGGCGGCGCAGATTCTCTGTAAATTTCATCAAACTCCAGATGTCTTTCTCAGCAGCTTTCTCAACTTCATTAATTATTTCCATAGGGTTCTCCAGATAATTTATGTACTCAGAAGATAGATGAGGGTTTATATTTATATCAATCTGGCATAAATACAAAGGGTATTATTGAACAAAGTACTGAAATATGCATCAAATTCCCATTAGAGGTTACAACTAGGTTAGCCTTTGCATGAGCATCCAAACCAGAAATTGAGCTTATGAGATGAAACCTAAATATGCTCTTCTATCTAGCAGACAGATTTAGGCTGTGTATAAATAGAATAACAGATGTTACTACAACCATTATTTCACTTAGGTAATTCAAGACCAACCGAAATGGATATCCTTTGAAAGAAGACATTATACAACAGTGACTTCAAATGGTAAAAACCCCACATCAAAGATAAAGTGGAAGCAAAATCCACTTTATCTTGTAGAAAATCTCTTCCTCCAGAACAAGGCAAATTATAATATGACTTCAAAAAATTTCCAATTAAAAAGGTCATAGTCACCCCAGGTAAGCTTGGACTCAACTTTTTTAAATCTGAGACCAACCTGAGAATTTCTTCCGATTAAGATACTTAAGCAATCCTAGTTATATTTCAGGACATCTCAAGGTACTATTTGAGGCTGCTCAACAGAACAACTTCAGAATTTTAAGGAATGGCCTGCAAAGCCATCAAGATATGCATTGTCCTGTTTTAATATAAATCAGGAACCAAATTAAATCAGAATTAACCTCCAAAACCTTTTTCATTTATGCTAAATACTAAAGTTTTTTGAGTTGAGAGCATGGACTACCTGAACAGACTGGTAGGGAACTGAAATTACACGATGCTCTTCAACCTGGGAACCAATGGAAACAGTATACATCCTAAATTAGAGGCACAATAAGTGGATGAAGTAAACTAGATATTCAGAAAGCCTAGTCAACCAATAGAAATTATATTCAGCATACATGCAAGCATGCGCGTACACATGTATCTGTGCATGGAAACATGCTCACACAATATAAACTAGCAGGGCTTGTATGGTCATCAGCAAAGTTCTGAAGCATTGTCATGTGCCATTATTTAAACATTTAGATGAATAAAGCACAATAGAGATGGCAAGGTGAATAAAAGACACCAAAATGGAAGCAAGAAACTAGGAATTAGTCACACAGCACATCAAACTGGATGCTTCTTCTCACAAAAGTCAGATATACATAGAAGTGGATAATGAACTGGAAGATACCTTGGACAAGCTCTCAAAGAGCATCTCAAAGAAGAGATCAATGCCTACATTTCCGACATCACCTGTCTGTTGCTCACCAAAGATGGTACCAAAACCTCTAATACCCATGTCTCTCTCTGCAAGTTGAAAGCCTTGGCCCAGTTCGCGGCATTCTTCTAGAGCTGCAAGCCTCTCCTAGCAAAAGTACAAAAAGTGAACCTTTAACAAATTGCGATTCAGGCAACACTCTAAACTAGGAGATGGTTAATGCCCCTAGAAGATGGTGAAAATCATTAAAAAGATTAAGAAGAATCCTCACAGCTGGAAATTATTGTAATGCAAGAAGATAAGGGAACAAGAAAAATCAAATTAATCTTGTTTTTTCTTGTGGTAGGGTGGACAAATCCTGTGCATATTGTAATAAGAAACAAGTTCAGAAGAAAAAACATACCAGTGCTTGATCAGACAGTACTGACTTATCAGAGTAAAATAAGTGTGCATGAGCTTCCTTATCTGTGCGCCCCACCCTTCCACGCAACTATTGGAATTAGACAGATGATGACAGCATTATCAGATATAAAAGATGATAAGAACGAAACAATTCAGTCTCTTCTACAGTGAGTTTAGATCCTCTCAGCAACTTGAAAGATAAAAGTTGTACATAAATTATAAATCTCCTATATAGATTTACATATGCTAGGAGATAGACAAAATCATCTTCTTCTTTTTCCTCATAGATTTATGCTTCTGCATGAAGAGGGAGCAGAAAAAATAAAAAAATAAAAACTAAAAAGAAAAAAAAAATTATTTAGGCCTAGAAAATATATATACATACTTACATGTGTGTGTGTGTCATGAAAATACCAAATATATTTTGGGTCTTGGAAACTGTTATACCTATCATGTCCTTCATCTAGTATTTCAAGTCATTAACAAACATGCCGAGTTAAATTTCTGGGCTCATAGCCCCACCGAAATTAGTTGTACTACAAGAGAAGATTCCCTCGAAACATTTATGTAATATTGGAAGATCCTCACTTAAAATATTCTGAACTTGAGAAACATTCACAACATGAGAGGAAAGCAGAAAGAACAGACCTGGTACAACTGTGCTAGGCCAAATTGTTGAACGTCCTGAATTATGATGGTGTTTGCGTTTTGAATGTCAAGTCCACTTTCCACAATATTTGTGCATATAAGGATCTTAATCTCACCTTGTGAAAATCTCTCCATGGTTTCCTCTAGCTGCTTTGAATATTGCTGCAGTAACAACATGGCATAATTTACAAACAACAAAAAACAATAAATAGCCACACTGAACAACCATGACATGATTAGATGAAAAATATATACAGTCAACCGTTCTCCCCCAATACATAAACCTTTGCTCCTGTAATCAAATTCTGGAGTTGGTGGATGGCCACCATTAACTTTTTTTTTTTTTTGTAGGACAACTACAGGAGAAACTAATCACAACTTTCTCAATTAACAAACAGGATATACGATCATTGGAGATTAGCCCAAGAATCAGTGGCAATAAGCACCTTTTATGGATGTGCACTGCAGCCCTCCACATGTTGAATTCATAAGGGATGCTCATCAAGTATCAAGTTAAAAAACAAACAATAATAAGAAGTCAAGAACATTCAGGTAAGTTGTAAGATTAGATGCAGCTCTTGATTTGAATAAAATAAAGCGCTATTAAACTAGCTAGTTACTTTCAGAAATTTTTTTACATGTATCCACTGCATGTATTACAAAAGTCAGCAACCTTCAATCCTCAGCTGCCATGTCTATACTTAAATATTAAGCTTGGGAGCAACCTTTAAATGTCAAATATTAATTTTTCAATTTCCAACATGATTAAGGCATTGTTCAGTTTGTTTATTAATCCATTATTAAAAACTCAAGTGTGCTTCGTAAATAGATAAAAACTTATAGTTCTGTCTTGGGACCTAACTTTCCTTACAAATTCACCAGAAATATAACACGTTATAATATATTAAAAAAGAAAAAAGTGACTACCTGTCCATGTGCAATGGCTATTTCAACAGTTGGAAATGACTGTTCAAGAAATTCCATCACTTCCTCAAGTCCTGTTAGATCAGAATGGTAAGGACACTAGTATCAACAAACTGAAACATAAAGCAACTATAGAAGTATAGTTGGAGGTACCAAACTTTGACTCCAACTCTATGTTTTCTCAATCTGTTATCTATTATTAAGTATTGGAAATTATATAAAATTTTCTCCTTCTACTAATGACATCTCTTTTTCTACAATTTAAAAAATAAAATGACCGACTCAACACACACATGGTAGAGTACCCTACTGCACTCTATAGTCTACATAAAAATGATATTTGCATATAATCAATTATCACAACAACATTGAAATAATACACATATTCATCTGACAGCCAGCACAGAAGAATAGAACAAAATAATTTGTTACATAGGAGATCACCTTTTATACGAGGCAGAACATAAAAAACTTGGCCGCTGCGGTCCAGCTCATACTTGATGGCTGATATTACCTTTTCCTTGCTATATGCTGAAAGGTGAGTTTTTATAGGTACTCGTTCTGGAGGTGGTGTCGAAATCAAACTGAAAGAAAAGGAACTAAACTTACAACAACATCATTATAAAGAACTAGAAAGCTGTTACACTTCGCTCTTAAAGATCATTTTAGCAGGGTGAGGACTAAGTTGCAGCGGAACAACCATATGAGGATTATATCCATCTGAAAGACAAACAGGACGCCGAAAATACACATATTATCATATACAACTCAATTCTTCATTTTGACATCTTAATTTAAGCCTCATCATGCAGTAGGAACTATGTATATTCCTTCATAAAATTTCCAAGACACAAATAAATTAAGTTCATCAGCCTTCTTCTTCTACAAACAACTCATCTTAACAAAACTAAATCCCAACTACCTTTGATAATTAAAATTTCCCACTAATGTGCGACTCTTCCAAACGGACGACTTAGAATCCATGAGATTGATGAAACTATGACTTAGATGAGTAATTCAGAAGATGTAACAATGTTTGTAGGATAAATTGGATCTATAATATCCAAAACATCCCCAAATCCTTATTTAGTGAAGTTGCTGAATCTAGTACTCCATTCTTGTGTCGCTGTCTTACTCATTTTCCAGTACAAGTAAATGGAGTTCATGATATCAATTATGTTCTACAATGTCCTAAACATCCCCAAATGCGAATTTAGTGAACTTGCTGAATGTAGGACAAAGAAATGGAGCATAAGTAAAATCTATCACCACTAATGGGATTACATTGCATATAAATTAATCGAATTAAATAAACCTGGGTTCTACGCCCAAAAATCAGAAAACAGAATAAAAAAATAGTAAAAAAGATGTAATGCTACTTCATGAGCTAAATGCTAAATTTACTTCAAAACAAATAGAACTCAACATCTGGATTTAATATCAGAAGAAGCACTAAAAGGAAATGAAATTTCTACTCATGGCTTATATCGTCCACAGGCTAGGTACCTTGCATCACGAAACCCAGTTAATGCTAAATAAAGGGTTCTTGGTATAGGGGTCGCCGAGAGAGTAAGAACATCGATTGAAGTTTTAAATGAAGCAATCTTCTCCTTCTGCTTGACACCAAACCTCTGAAAAGCAAAGAAATGTTGCACATTTATCAGGAATGCATATAACGTAGGTCAAAGTAGAGGGTTCGTTACGGAGAGAATTATTTGTAATTTGAAACGTTATTCCATTTGCTCCTTATGTGGAATATTTGAAGGGAAAGGAACAGCTGCAAATATTACGGAGTGGAGCTTTATGTAACAAAACTAGAGTTTCCTTTTATGTGCTCTTTGTTCAACTGGATGGCATTTCTAAACTATCTCTATTCATCTTTCCTAAAATTCCAAAACTTTTTAAATTCGCCTGACTTGTTTATCCTTACTTTGTCAGTAGATACATGTACTTGGTTCTTCTTTTCTCCAATAGAATTAATACTCATCACAAAATACAATTACAAAAAGATTGAAAAGCAAACCTGTTCCTCATCGACCACAAGAAGACCTAGATTATTATACACAACACGATTTCCAAGAAGTGAGTGAGTCCCAACTATAATGTCCAGTTGACCATTTTCAATCATGCCCAGGTGCTCCTCTTTCTCCGCTTTGGTCTGCATATTATCATAGTTCTGGTCAATCTCAACCCAAAGTAACAATAACCTGTTCCCCTAATGCTACTCATGATTGGTCAATAATGCTACTCATGATTGTTTGACCAACCGAATAGAACAAGTAATGCAATTCAAAACTACAACTTCCAGTAAGTCATTTGTGTGCTATTTGTTTACTATGCAAACTGTGAGCTGCATATGCAAAAGAGGTCTAAATAAAATTCTGGAGTCACAAAGATCCTCCCTAAAAAGCATTTTGGAACTGATGGCACACAGATTTAATAGCAAATGAGGCCAACAGATCATTGCATGGTATCATAACATAATAGTCCTGAAACCATCTAGAGATTCCGACATGCATAAAACACTTGCATAAATCAGAATCAGATTGACAAGGAGCTTATGACATGCATATAACACACAGACTCAAAAGCGATGTAAAGATTGATTATGGATATTTTCCTTTGAAGTATAAGAAGGGACTTTTGACATGCATCTCGATTAGAGTGACGAATTCAACTTTGATTGTAAAATATGGTTTACCAATGTAATGATTCTAATGAAGGCTCAAGTATTATATAATTCACTACTCCAGGAGTACTAAGACTGCTCAGTTGCAAGAGGTAAACCTCACCTACCTGAAATCTGCTCAGAAGTCCAACCTTGATATCAGGATAAATAGAAAATCGATCTGAAATGACATCAAAGTGTTGTTTGGCTAATACAATTGTGGGTGCTAGAACCATAGCTTGCTTCCCTGCTGAGACTACACCAAAGATGGCACGTAAGGCAACTTCAGTTTTACCAAACCCAACATCTCCACAGATTAATCGGTCCATTGGAGTTTCTCTCTCTGTCAAATCCTTCTCCACATCAACAAAAGCCTGTAATAAGGATGTAATTTGTGAGGGGAAGAAACAGCATCCATCCATTTTTGTAAACTTGGAATTTTTTAATCTATTATTCAATCAAGACGGAGAGACTTCAGTTTTGAAGCAACCACCAAGATGGGGAAAGAAATGAAAACATAATTCCACATCAACCAATCTCTGCAGACTGCAATTAAATAAAAACCCAAAACATTTAAATACTTTTAACAAAGCAAATGAACAAAAATGATTGTAGTAGTACCTGTTTTTGATCTGGTGTGGGTTCATATGGAAATTGAGCTGTGAATTCAGCCATGGCAGGACTCTTTGGGTAGGGAGGCCTTCTTTGCTTCAGCCTATGCAAATACAGCTCCATCAAGTCAACAACCATTTTCTGAATCGCAACCTTCCCTTTACTCTTTCTTCTCTCCCATACACTAGTGTCGTTCAATTTATTCAATGCCCGGGGTCTTTTTGATTCATTCGGGCTGCAAAAATATAACAATGTTATAGAATCGCAAATAGCAGGTGGTGACTCTAATTTCATGCTCGAATGTATGGGAAAACCTACAGATTATATCGATAGAGCAAACGAGACGCCTGCTTGACAGGAAGCTTTGCCATCCCATCTGCATATTCTATAAACACAAACTCAACTGGCTCCGTAGAGCCCTTGGGAACATCGAATTTAATCCCAACAAACCGCCCAATACCCACCTTCTTGTGCACAACATAATCCCCAGAACGAAGACTATAGGGGTCCACCTTGTAACTAAACCCACCACCACCACCCCCATCCCCACCCTTGAGCTTCTGCAAGCCCCTCTGCTGCTGCTCCTTCACTAGCCGAATGTACTTCTCGGCCTCCTCCGAGTCCATGGCCGTTCTGGAAGCATCTCGCTCGCTATAGTCACGGCGATCACGGCGAATCCTCTCGTTCAGCTCCGAAATGGGATCTGGGTCGGGCTCCGTCTTCTCTCTTGGTTTGGTGAATTTGGAGGGTCCGGAGACTAAGAGGCCCTGGGTGTAGACAGCCTTGGTGAGTGGAAGTGAAAGTGAAGGTTTGGTTCTGCAGTGGCAAGGGCGGTACCGGACCCCGAACAGTGTCCAATTCCTCGGAGACGAGCTGAGCTTCAAGACAAGACGTCCGGAAATGTCGGTTACTGGGAGCACACAAGCCATTGAAGAAGAAGAAGAAGTTGAAGGGGTTAGAGTAGAGAGCTTTAAGGGGGTGTGGAAGTTAATAAACGAACGGAGGGAACAGAGAATTTGGACATTGGACCATGGGAGCTTCGACTCACACAGTTGAACTTGACGCTCAGAATGAGGATGATTAGATTGGAGGTTTTGGAGGGGTTTTAGACCAAAGGGCGGTTTAGCACTGTCTTTGCTTATGTTTGTGTTCTTTGGATTTTTTTTGTGTGGAAGACCGAAGATGTATGATATGCATGTAACCACCGAGAGTGTAGACAGATATTTTTTTACACTTGTGAAGTTGTGAGTTGTGATTGGACTGAACCACAGCAGCAAGCATGTGGTGTCTCTGTCTCATCGTTGAATGTTTGTGGGCTGAGGCCCAATAACTAGGAACACTCATATCCATCAGGTTAGATTAATCTTTCCTTGGCATATGCATTGTTGATTAGCATAGCATCCTCAAATTTCAAGGAGCTTTCTAATAGATTAACAAATAAAAAACAATGACCTTTATTTAGCATCAGAAGTGAACCGATAGAGATACATTCTGTACTGATAAAAACGAACAAACAATAGGACATGAGGGAGATCAAGGACAGAAATAAACTTTCTTCATCTTATCATCTAAGTACAGCCATGTGTACAAAACTATTATTGGGGTGGTCAAGTCACTACTCTGTTTAGTGTTTAGTGGCGCACCAACAAAATCTGACAAGTTATTGAACGACCATATGCTTGTAGAATTTGGAAGTGAATCTGTAGAACCTGAAACACAAAATTTGATATTTAACCGAAATGGGGTTCGAATTCTATTAGTTTTTATATAAGGCAAGAAAACAGAGATGGATATACACTTGCAAGGCAGGCGATTGGGTTGACATGTTGTCCACATCGTCCGGGTAACTGTTGTTGAGCTTCACTGTTGGCCTTGTTGCTTACCAAGCTACACAGGCATTCTGGATTGGACTTGATCACCGATTTCAAAGGATTGCAGCAACTATCCGGAGGGTCTCGGGTTCCATTAAGGTAGTTCAAGCAAGGAGTAAGCTGGTTAAGGCATGAGATATCCTGAGCCCATCCCTCTGTTAAAGCATGCCCAATGCTTCTTCTCCATATTTTGCTTCAATTTGTAATCACTTTATATCAACACCAGCGCATATATAATGGAGAGAGATGTTTGAATATGAAAGAAGTTGGCGATCCAACTCGTGGCTGACTAGTTCACTCTTATGATTTGGTGACTGCTTTGTTAGGGAGACGTAGGGGGCTGACAGTTGATAGAAGGCGGTGATAGTGGCCATGACATGTGAAGCTACCTTATGATGGGATAAAAGTAAGATTTCTAGTATTACTCAGAATTTATTTGGTAATGGTTCCCATAAACAACTCTTAGGACATGTTTACTACTTAAGTTGGACTCTTGCGAAGACAGGGTCCTCTGCCGCCGGCTTGGTTTGAACCTTTTGTTAGATGTGCTTGTGTATTCATTTGTTGCTATGTACAGTCTGCCTATGTATGACTCAAATTTTATTGAAATTTTTTTTATTGTAAGGAGGCTTTAATGTAATTCTAGTGGAATTTGTGTTTCTGCCTAAGTGGCTGTTTTTAAGCCAGATCCTTCTTGACTTAGAGTGTGAGGGATATATCTCTCGTTTCTCAAGTTGTATACCTTCGAGCTTTCCAGTATCAATGATAGCACATGCTATTCGTCAAAAAAAAAAAAAAAAAAAGTTAGAGCAGAATATATATATATATATATAAAAGAGGTTGAAGCTGAGTCGTTGCATTCGGCACAAAGGCAATTAACTCATTAATTTAAAACTCATATCGACTGTTTGATGTCATCTTTACAGGTTGAAAGGAGTGCAACAGAAGCAAGAAAGGTTTGCAATGAAATACCAGAGATCCTATGCCTTGCATCAAGCATAAATTTCTTCTCCCCCCACCAAGGCAATAGCTACCTCCCTATTCAACCGTTAGGAAAAAGATAACCAATAAATTGCTTCAAAGGACTAGACATAGTATATCATGCCAACTTCAATAAGACTAATGTGAGGAATGTTAAGCGCCACAGCGGGACCCCTGCAATTCTTCCGCAGAAATGAGTACCCAATATCAATCACAATCTTTTTCAAGAACGAGGAAGATCTCCTTGCCTTCACATATGAGTGCCCCAGGATATATGCAACCCCTGCTTCCTTTGCCTGAATCAAATCCATCAGTTCTTCCCTAACTGTAGGATCCATCCCAGGGCTTGGAGGCAACTGAAACCTCACATGGCGCTTCCTGAGTTGCGGGTTCTCATCATCATAAACAGATCGCAAACTCTGGAGGGTTAAAGACTTGCTACTTTGGATGGAGTTGTGTGAGCTCACACCAACAACGTCTTGCTCAGATACTATTAGGCTTGAGGTTGATTGCAGAGTTCTGGTACTTATAACAGCCATCCGCCCGTCAAGTGATGAACTTTCCGAGGTTGAGATCTGTGGTTCTACAGCTTCCATCAGGATGAACTCTGCAATGCTTTGTATGAGCTGGTTCTCAAAGTCTTCATCCCGCTGAATGTCCTTATACCCATACCTCACTATGCACCTGTACATACGATACGGTCTTGGGCCAATCCGGCCTATGAGGAAACGTTCTTCGGGCGAGACATAAGGAACCGGGACTGATTTTACACAAACAAAAACTAACACCTTATGGAAGGCAGGGAGGTTTGTTACAAAGTGGGAAAATATTGCAGGGACTCCTGTCGCCAGTTCTGAGTATATGAGGCCTATCCCAGGCACACGGACAATACCAAGGCTGGGGCCCAGGCCAAGTAACCATTTTAACGAAACTTTGTTGTGCAGATCAAAAGAGTACTTCTTGCGAGTCCCATAATGCCAGACATACATTACGACCATGAAGAAGAAAGAAAGCACAAGGGGGACCCATCCTCCCTGAGGCACTTTTATAAAAGCTGCTGACAAGTATACACCCTCAATAAACCAGAAGAAGAAAAAGAATACCGCAGCCAGAAAGACATTTTTCTGCCAAACGAAGATTATAACAAGTGCCATGAGAAATGTTGTGATGAACATCACTGTCATGCAAGCAAGCCCTGGGAAACAAAAACCAAAATTGAATCAAGATCACATAAGGGTCATGGGGCTAATAAAAAGTCAGAAAATAACTGTTCCGTGTTGCCTTTACTGCAAATATGGCACATTGCCTTGGATATAGGCAACTTGTTTCGTCCCACTATTGGCACTACCATGAAAACTCGAATCTATCATCATAGTCTATGGCTTCGATTTGGGTCATTAAACAAAGCTGGAGCGAGCAGCAACTAATAAATCCTCACGGCACATATGCATAACTTTAAGATCTCTTTTAGTTTGCAGAATAGACTCCTGAAATTGAATGGAATAGTCATTCCTTTGTTTAGTAAGGGTCTATTCCTTAAAAGTTGGAATATTGGAATAACTATTCCCTTACGAAAAGGAATTCATATTCCTCTAAAAATGAGAGGAATAGACTACATTTTCCAAAAAAAAAAAAAAAAAAAAAAGAAAAAAAAAAACCACTCATTATTTTCTATTTTCTCTCAATTTTTTTTTTAAAAAGAAAAAAGAAAAAAAGAAAAAAAAGCCCTTTATAGTGGCCGGCCAACCAGGTTGGCCACATATGGAGCCGGGGTGGTCGGCCAGCCACCAAAGAGCTGGGGGTGGCTGCGGCCACCCACTAGTTTTCAAAAAAAAAAATTGTTTTTAAAATTTTTATTTTTTATTTTTTTTATTTTATGTGGGGAGTTTTTTTAGTAATTTTGATTGGATTCCAATTAAAGTATATGAGTTGTTACCAAATTAAAGAGTAGGAACAGCCATTCTATTCCTCTTTTTTATTCCCGATAATAACTATTTCATTTCCTAATGAAATACTCATTCGGCTAACCAAAAGAGGCCCAAGTATTTATACTTTTTTTATTTTCTAGTTTTCTTTTTTATGAACATACAAGTGTAGCATATCTTTTGTTGTATACGTACATGTTTATAGGTATACTATAATATTAAGCAAAACATGGTTCTTATAGATTTAGCAAAATTTATAAGATTTTTCCACAAAGGTAAAAAGCATGATTTAAGGTGAATTAGATGGTTCTATTCTCTTTAACATTAATTTAGTCTTCTGTTTGTGTTTCATATGCAATGAGTCATGACATGGGATTTTATTTAATATTTACTGGTACAGCAATTTAAATGAGGCCTCCTTTTTATTTTTTATTTTTTTGTTCTTTTTCCAATTCTCTGCAATCCCTATCAACATGAAATGCTCTACACACACACACACACACCAACATCAACATCAACATCTATTGAGTGGTAATTAGTCATGGATATAAACTACAAGCCTAAATCCACAATGTACATAGACACATATATATCCACAAACAACTCAACAACGTCGACATCTATTGAGTGGTAATTAGTCATACATACAAACTCCCTAAAGCCACATCAAAATTGTTAAGAGTCCCACATTGCCAAGGTATGTCTAGGTTGTGGGCTTTATAAGCCTTGAGCAAACCTCTTTCCTTAAGGTGTCTTTTGTGAAAGAGTTAGGCTCAATGGACTTTATCATGGTATCAGAGTTTCAGGGCCTTGGACAATGTTGAGCCTTCCCTCCTGTTGTACACGTGTTTGGACAATAGTACCACACGTGAGGGGGCGTGTTAAGTGTCCTATATTGCCAAGGTATGCCTGGGTTGTAGGCTTTATAAGCATTGAGCAAACCTCTTCTCTTAATGTGCCTTTTTGGAAGAGTAAGACTCAATGAACTTTATCAAAAATAAAGTCTCCTAATGGCTGAGAGTCTGACCATAGACTGGTACCAAGAAGATATTGCCCCAGCAAACATTGACAGATACTGATGGTAGCTTTTGTAAAGAGAGGGGGGAGGGGGTGCTGTCAAAAGGACTCAAGCAACACAAGGTGTATTAAAATCCTCGGTTATAATTTTTTTTTTTAAAAAAAAATGAGGAGCTAATTATAGTAGGACGTTACAACTAAAAAACAGAGAGTCGAATGAGCTCTAGCTCGATTTGCATCTCCTGTCCCTATAGAGACAATGTGAAAGGCATGGTTATGGCTTCAAGACCCATCGGAAGCGTATAAAACTTATCAATCCGAAGAGAGATAGAGAGCTCTTTCAAAGAATGACTTACCATAAGCATTTCCAATCATAGTTGTGTCTTGAAATCCAACAGTTATGGCAAGAGTAAGGATCATGAGTATCCAGTTTATTTCTGGGATGTAGATTTGCCCATATATATGTTTTGAGGTGTGCACAACTTTGACTCGCGGAAAGCAGCCGAGGGCATGGCATTGTTTGATGATGGAGAAAGTAGCAGTGATGATAGCCTGACTCCCAACAATTGCTGCAAGGGTAGCAATAACAAAGACAGGCCAAAATACAGCTTCTGCAAGACAAGCAAGGATAGAAAGCAAACTAAGACCGAGCCGAGTTCAAGAACAGAATTCTGGTACTAATATCTTTTAATGATAGAATGAACTAACCAGGTATTGACGCATAGAAACTTTTAGAAATGGCATCCTGATGTTTAGAAAGGAAAGCAGCTTGACCCATGTATTGCACTACCAAACAAGGGTATACAACAAATGCAAACGCAAGCTGAACAGGCAAAAATAAAATCAAGATTCTCACTTATTTAAACCCACATGAAGAAACCTACAAACTAAAAAATGAGTTGGGTTATGTAGACATATTGCCTACACTAAGTGCTTTATTTTCAAACCATCAAACAGAATGATAGATTTAACAAATAATTATGAGTTCATTTGGATTTCAATAGAGAGATCGGCCAAATGGGAAAATAACAAGTGAGTCCCTCACTCATGCTAGTAAACCCATCTCCACGACCTCCCATTTGGAACCATTTGTATCTTCTGTGAATTAAACACAGGTCAAATAATAAACTCACCCTTATTGACAAGGCAGTGAAATGACCAAGATCTGCAAACATAGCTTCAGTACCTGGTGAGACACAGAAAAAGCTAAGAAGTCAAAAGTGACTTAAATTTAGCGCTATCCCAAAATTACAATGGTAATTTGAGGTAGTAAGAGCTACTTGTTTCTAATAAAACCAAAAATACTACTTAAGCTCAACCAGAACCACAAAGATGGATTGCACCATCTGATGTAAAGATCCAGTGAGCATATCATGCACGCTAAATAATATTCAAACAATTCTTAGATCCAACATACCAGTTATAGAAAGAAGAATCCCTCCAAGAGAAATCCAACCATCTTTACCAGTCTCACTAAAGAATTTGATAATATAATGTGGGGAAAATGCACGCACAATCTTTGGATTCCAGTGTATTGTGTTGTACAGCCCAATAGAAAAAATAGATACCAACCAGATGGTCACAATTGGTGCAAACATAAATGATACCCTGTGGGTGCCACAATGCTGCAGAGCAAACAGACCTACCAATATTACACAGGCAATCAAGAGGAGTTCACCTACGAACAATAAGTAACATAATATGTTAGAAAAGAAAAAAAAACAGTAAATGATGCCCTACAAAATATTTATCAAAAGGCATCGTGAATCAGAAACATCAAGTTGCAGTACATAAAGATAACTGCTTACCCTTATTTAACTTCGCTTCTGTGTTTAGTCCTGATACCGATGATAGAACTGCAAAATATGCCCAACACTCCTTAATTCCACAGAAGAAAATCCTATCGTGGTTAAAAAAGATTAAGCTTATTAATCTCAGATTAGAATCCCCACAAGGTATAGCAATAAACCAATGGAAGATCCTATGGAATAATTCTTTATCGGCATTAGAGCACATATAGATCACTTTCCACTATGAGAAACAACTAATGTACGAAATGGCACTTCGCTGGGAAATATAACCTTAATGCTACAAATTAAAGGGGTGAATATTTCAGAAAGACGATAACACTCACACCCTTCAATTCTAGCTGCTTAAGTGATGAGTGATCCGCATAACGAGATTAGGCGAAATACAAAACTAACCAGACATTTTTAAGCATTTTTAATCATCTGAGTTAAAACTAGATCAGTGTTAGAAATGGACCAAGCATCTATATCCATGTGATGGATCAGATAATTAAGTGCACACTATGGGGAAGTTCTCCAGGACATTTTTCCTTTCTCCATAGCAAGCATTGGTAGAATATAATAATTAAGTCTACCATTTCCTATCAGCTTAAGTTTTTTGAATAAGTAGTGATTTAACATAGTATCAAAGCAAAGATTCTGAGTTCAAACCTTGTATCCGTCATTTACCCCCCATTTCAGTTAAAAATTCCACGTGTTGGGCATCCCTTATTGAAGAAGAGTTTGAACTCACACATGAAAATGAGTATTATAATATAATTTAAATGATTAAGTCTATCATTTCCTATCAACTTAAATTTTTGGAACAAGTGATAATTTAGCAAACATGACACTGGACATGAGAGCAACGTGTTGGGGACCACTTTAGTAACTTCTTATCAATACCTTACCTGAAATTGCAGGAGTAAGCACTCCGTCGCCTATGACCATGCAAGCACCAAACAATACCACAAGAAGTAGGGCGGTTCGCAGCCTTTTATGCTTCTCTAAAAATCTCTTCAGCGGGGAAGGGGCTACAACCTGTGATGATGGGCCATATTTATAGGCTGAGAGTTCTTCATCCGCTGCTTGTTGATTGGGAAGTAAGCTAAACTTTGCATGCCGGCAAAGCAGTGAGTAAAGTGCAAACGTCCCACCTGCCATCAGTTTGAATATAATAAGAATTGGTAAAGGCTTGATTAAAAGATTATTTGAACTAGATGTAACGAAAGGATAATATCCAGTAAATAAAACTTTTTGCCACACCTTCACCGTTATCATCTGCACTCAATACGATAAAGACATACTTGAGCAAGGGTATCAATGTCAGTGTCCAGAAAATTAAGGAAAAGGCACCAAATATTGCTGCCTCATTTTTATGTTTTTGCAGTGTGCTTGTATAAACATAGAGAGGTGAAGTGCTCAGATCCCCGTATACTACACCAAAGCTTTGAAAAGCTAATATTAGATTCTTGGAGAGATTCACCCATGAAAGCTGCAAGGGAACAAAATATTGATAAAGTTTAATGATTTCAGAAAAAGAATATGATTCATGCCACAGGTGATGCTATATCCAATGGCATCTGAAAGCCAAAACAAAAAAGTTGGGAAGCCAATCATAAATTTTATGCTTCAGAGTTTGTTGTCTATTGATGACAACAGTGCTAAACAACTATACTTTTTCTTTTTCTTTTTCTTTTTCTTTTTTTTAAAAAAATTATTTTATGACGAAGAACTCCTCCAAGGCAGGGCCACTTTGTGTACCCACCCCTATCAGGTAAACCTCAAATCCGTGTAAAACTAAACAACTATACTTGGGTTAAGTCTCCGCCATACAAACATCAAAGCCAAGGTAGATATTCCAGTGCACAATGATGGAGCCTATAACTTATCAAAGGATCACTGAAGCAAGCAACACCCAAAATCAAAAATTCATTGATTTACTGTTAATTCTTGAGAACCAGACTCCAAACATCACCTTAACACCTTTAGCATTCAAGGAATTTGTAGAAAACGCCACTGGACTCACTGCCTCGTCATACATGAATAATTCTACCAAATACAGTACAAGTTTCAGCTCTCCATCTAAAAAAATGTAAATAGGACAACGATGCTCAAAGTCAAAGTAATTTATACATCATATTTCATATATCATATTAGAAAGCTAACGTCGCCCACTGGATTAAAAAAATGATAATAACAGAACTCGTAACATGTTGACCAAACGAATGGAAGTTATGGAACTTAACCCGGTTGGACTCCGCCTAAAAAGGTGGAAGAAATTCTACATATCTTACAGAAAAAATCACCAGAATCTCAAATTCTTAGTTATCACTTATTGAAGCTTGTAAACGCAGACAATCCTGTGTTCTTTGTGTGTGTGTAAGACTAAATAAATCAGTTGAGCCAAACTTTATTCAGAATCCATTTAAGTTTAGCCCAGACAACAAGGAGCATATGATTTCCTTCGAAGAGTTCATATATAAGAAGAAGCCAGAAAACAGACCAAACAAATACGAGAATGAAAATCAAACGAACGACGCAAAAATGAGAAAAGGAATCTAAAAATGAGATCAAACATTCAAGCAACAACAACTCCCGGATACAAATAGAAATTCAAAGGTAAAACTAAGAATTTGGATTGAGAGAGAGAGAAAGAGAGAGAGGGCGAACCTGGGAAGGGCTTCGAGGAACCGGAATTCCGGACTCTGGCTCCATGGGCAAGACAGCAAAACCTCTGCGCTCTATGCGGGTGTGTGTTTTGTACTAGTACGGTGGGGAGCTCGCAAAGAGTTTGAAGCTTCACCCAGGAGAAGATCCTATTCCGAATTTCCGTCTCCTATCTCGCTTCTTTTTCTTGGAAAAAAAAATGTCCAGGTACCCTTCTTAGTTAGCGTCTCACGCGGACGAAACGCGCGTGTCGAAATCCCACGTGTCATGCAATCTCCCACCCAGCCAAATGCCAATACCCGATACGCAATTTGGTATCCACCACGAAACGGGGGTACAAAAATTAAGAAAATTAAGTAATATTATTTGAAATAACGCACCATGATGTCTATCCCCTTTCCAACGTGTAATTATATCGCTACTGACTGCAGCTCTTCGACAATCGTACATCTCTATCCATCAATGCCCCAAAGAATATATTTATTTTCAAATATGAACAGAAACAAGATAAATCAATTAAAATTTAAATAAAATAAAAAGAGGTGCCCGGGGCTGGGGCTGGGCCTGGGCCTGGGCCTCCACGATCTTCGATTTACTTTTTCTTATTGAGAAGTGATATGCCAGGAATGAAAAACCGTTTTCTTGCAAGCCTTTTATCATAATAATAATAATAATAATAATTAAAAAAAAAAAGTAAAAATAATCAAAAAGTGTCATTTGATTGACACTTTTTTTTATTATTTTTACTTTTTTTATTAAATAGGGCTGGTTGGGGGACGATTTTTTTGTCCCCCAACAATCATTTCCCTTCCTTCTTTGATGCTTCTTCTGTTCTTCACCATTACATGGTCGGCCCCTCCAACCTATCATTCATGTCTTCTTTTTTATTTTATTTTTAAAAAAAATATTCTCATGACTTTTTTTTAAAATCAAATTTGTATCCTTCCCAATATTTATTATTATTATTATTTTGCCCCTAAACCTAAAATGCTAGTTCCGCCCTAACACTATCTAATGGTATGATCTTATTATCTTCATGATGTCGGACTAATGCATCAAATACATTATTCATACAACCAATAATTATAAATCATGATTGCCTCAATTTTAATTTACATTTTATGATGTTGTATCAAACTAGGCTTTGTGAATTATAGAGTGCATATGGCCCCACAATTTTGCGGGTTAAATGTGTATTTTTAAAAATATTGGTTTAAAAATGTGATTTTTTTTATTTTTTTTTTCACATTTTCAATCTACACGAAAATGGATTTTATTTTAAAGTAATATTTTAAAAATCAAATCGTGATTTTATTAAAAACTTAACTATATTTAAAAAATCACATTTTCATTAACTACGTTATAAAATCGCTATTTTCTCAAACCACGTGTTATAAAAACCACTAAACCAACACATAATTCTTAAATCCTTAACTAATAGGTTGTGCAATACACATAACAATATATATAAATATAAAGGATGACGGCGTCATGGGTTACAAGAGTTATTTTAGTAATTATTTTCTTATTATTTTCTTGCTCAATAAGGATCCTTTCCACATGGAAAGTATATTGCTCCTATAGCAAGTATCCGTTAGTCTGTTATTTTTATTTGGCAAGTAGCCGTTGTATCCAATAAAGGGTCTACTCGAAAAGGCTAGTAATAATGTGGGCAGCGCGTAATTCACTAGGGTTGGATTAGGGTTTCATCCTAATCCTATTTAACCTCTCTTCTGTAATCGAATGAAGGTAGAATAATTTTGATGAATAAAGCTATGGTTTATTCCCCTGAGGTGTGATTCCTCCCATCCCTAACGAGACGTTGGTTACCTTCCCCAGTTCTTTGTCCTTTTTCTACATTCTGCTGCGTCAATTTTGGTATCAGAGCACCTTGATTATCTTCCTAGGTAATCCCAGATCCGACCACCACCACACCCCGTCCCCGCCTCCCTGTTATTACGTCCTAAACACCAACCCATTCAATTTCCCACTATACAACTTGTTTCCTGAAATCTGCGACCATCTCCTGATGAGTACACGCAGTGGGAGGGAGTACCACGCTCCCCAACTCACCCAACAGCAACGAGACGAAATGCTAGTGAATTTGGTCGAGCAGATAGGTGATATGAGCAAGAAGGTGGACACGATGTGGAACCACCACATGGAGAAACCAGGAGGATCGGGCGAGAAGAAAGATGGTGAAGAAGTTGAAGGAGAAGATCAAAATGGAGACAATGACGTGCGGCAGCGTTTTAACCCAGCTTTCCACAACTCCGACTATGCACCCCGCTACCCCAACAACACTGGACCACGTTACTACAGGGGAGAAGAGAATCCTCACTTTGAAGGCTATAATAACCAAGTAGATGAAGCAACGAAGCGGGTCAGGATCGAGGTACCCGATTTCCACGGTAAACTTGATCCCTATGCTTTCCAGGACTGGCTAACGTCCTTAGAAGATTACTTTGAATGGTATGGGTTGGCACCTACGCGACAGGTTCGGTTTGTGAAAATGAAATTGAAGGGGCAAGCTCGGGTTTGGTGGCAAAGCGTAGAAGATCACCTTCATCGCCTCCGTCAACCACCCATTGCAGATTGGAGCGAAATGAAACTAAAGCTTCAGGAAAAATATCTACCGGTCGATTATGAAGAAGTCCTCTTCGAGGAGCTGTTGTTACTACGGCAAGGACACTTAACTGTCGAAGAATTCACCAACAAATTTCACGAGTTGTCCATCCGCAGCCGTATATCTGAAACTGATCGCCAAACCATCGCTCGTTATAAGACGGGTCTACGGGAAGATATTAAGAAGGAACTCCTCACGGTGCGACTGGTCAGTATCGAGGAAGCATACCAGTTGGCATTACGAGTGGAGCAACAGTTGCGCAATGCCACAACACGCCGCGCGTCCCAAGGTTGGAACAACCTTCTACCTCTCAGCTCCTCAACGGCAGCATCACGAACGATTCCCAATGGACCAGAACGTCTTCCCGGTAAGGGAGCTAACCAGGCGAGTCGTACTTCAGTGGAGCGCGATGATCCAAAGGGAAAAGCGGTAGCTCACAACCGATCTGACAGAGGTAAAGAGGAGTGTTACCGATGCGGGGGCAGGGGCCACTACGCGGTAGTTTGTCCCACACGGGAGCAGAAGTTCACAATGATTTGTGGAGAGGTCGAACCACAAGCTGAGGCCGATGATTCCCAACCAGCCCACAATCTACACGAGGACCCCAATGTGGAAGCGCCAGAGGAGGTCTTGGAGTGTTCCACCCTACCATTGTGCGTCATTCGAAGGGTTCTAGCTGGGCAGAAAAAGACGGAATTAGAGGCGGACGACTGGCTCCGAAACAACATTTTCCACACCAGAGTTGAGCATAATAGGCGGGCGCTGAACCTCATCATTGATAATGGGAGCGGTATGAACATTATTTCCAAGGACACCGTGCGCAAGCTGAATTTACCTCTGGAGAAACACCCACAGCCGTACAAGCTTAGTTGGGTGGATGATACCTCCATTCCGGTAAAGCATCGTTGTTCCCTTACGTTTTCATTGGGAAATTCCTATGAGGATACCCTGTGGTGTGATGTCATTCCCATGCAAGCTTGCCATGTGTTGCTGGGACGACTTTGGCTATACGATCGACGGGTGTTATACGATGGGTTTGCAAATACTTATACCTTCCTATATAAGGGTAGAAAAATAGTCCTGAAGCCCATGAAAATCCAGGATTTTAATGCTCCTTCCGAAGAAACTAGGGTGCTGTCCTTGCGGCAGTTCTCCATGGCTTGTCAAGACCGCAACATCATCCTTGCTGTGGTAGCCAAGCCCACTGTGAATGAAGTAACGATACTATGGCCGGTGGAAGTGCAAACCCTCTTGAAAGAATTTGCAGACCTGACTCCCGAAGACCTCCCACAATCCCTCCCACCTATGAGGGATATCCAACATGCCATCGATTTAATCCCGGGAGCCTCTCTACCCAACCTTCCCGCCTACAGGATGAGCTTGGAGGAGCATCGTGAAATGCAGCGACAAGTTCAAGACTTGTTGGACAGAGGTTTCATTCGAGAGAGCCTAAGCCCATGTGCTGTCCAGGCTTTACTCACCCCAAAGAAGGATGGTAGTTGGCGGATGTGTGTGGACAGCCGCGCCATCAACAAGATAACGGTAAAATACCGATTTCCTATTCCTCGTTTAGATGATATGCTGGATGTCTTGCATGGCTCGCAGGTATTTTCAAAAATCGATCTCCGTAGCGGTTACCATCAGATTCGCATTCGTCCCGGCGACGAGTGGAAGATCGCCTTCAAAACCCGAGCAGGGTTATTTGAGTGGCTCGTCATGCCGTTCGGGCTCACCAATGCCCCGAGCACGTTCATGCGTGTCATGACTCAAATCTTACGGCCTTTCATTGACAAGTTTGTCGTCGTTTACTTCGATGACATCCTCATCTTTAGCCGAGATCATTCGGAACACCTACAGCACATTCGCCAAGTCCTTGAGGTTCTGAGGTTTGAAAGTCTCCTCATCCATCTTAAGAAGTGCACATTTGCTCAAGCATCTGTTTTGTTTTTGGGCTTTGTTATCTCTGCGCAGGGAATTTCCATGGATGCCTCTAAAGTTCAGGCCATTACCGAGTGGCCCACCCCGGTCAATGTACACGATGTCCGGAGCTTCCACGAGTTGGCATCTTTTTATCGCAGATTTATCAAGAACTTCAGTGCAATCATGGCTCCTCTAACCGCATGTACCAAAGCAGGGCCATTCACATGGACCCCTGCCGCCCAGAAGGCATTTGAAACCATCAAGAGCAAACTCACAGAGGCACCCGTACTCAAACTCCCGGATTTCTTGCAACCTTTTGAAGTAACTTGTGATGCGTCCCATGTGGGTGTTGGGGGTGTCCTCAGCCAGCACCGTCACCCTATAGCCTATTTCAGTGAGAAACTTAATGAGACACGGCGACGGTATCCTGCCTATGATCTGGAGCTCTATGCGATCGTCCAATCTCTCAAATACTGGTGACACTACCTTATCCACAGAGAGTTCGTGTTGTACACTGATCACGATTCTCTGCGCTATATCCAGTCACAGAAGAAACTTAACGCCCGGCATGCCCGATGGGTGGATTATTTGCAACAGTTCACATTTGTGTTGAAACACAAGGCGGGCAGTGAAAACCGCGTTGCAGATGCACTCAGCCGCCGAGCCCATGTTCTCACCTCACTTGTAGTGGCTGTCACGGGGTTTGAAGAGCTCAAACGCTGCTACCCGGGAGACCCTGACTTTGGCCTCATTCATGCAGAGGTATTGAATGGACCTTCGTCCGCCCACCCCCACTATACTGTCCAAGATGGGTACCTCTTCTTCAAAAATCGATTGTGCATTCCCAAGACCTCTGCTCGCGAGTTCGTAATTCAAGAACTGCATGAGGGAGGACTAGCTGGCCACTTTGGCCGTGACAAAACTGTTAGTCTCGTTGAAGACCGTTTCTTTTGGCCCGGATTGTTCCGTGATGTCACCACAGTGACCCAGCGTTGTCGTGTATGTCAGCTAGCTAAGGGGCAACGCCAAAACTCGGGACTTTATACACCCCTGCCTATTCCCACAGCGCCTTGGACGGATTTGAGTATGGATTTTGTTCTCGGTCTTCCCCGTACACTTCGTGGTCATGATTCCATCTTTGTGGTAGTGGACCGATTCTCCAAGATGGCCCATTTCCTGGCCTGCTCCCGCACCTTTGATGCATCCCGAATAGCTACTCTGTTTTTCTCTGAAGTTGTTCGTCTACATGGATTACCCACGACCATTGTATCCGACCTGGATGTGAAATTTGTCAGCTACTTTTGGAAAACATTATGGGCCAAGTTGGGCACCAAACTGCAATTCTCTAGTGCCTATCATCCCCAAACGGACGGCCAAACGGAGGCGGTCAATCGCAGTTTGGGTAACCTTCTGCGTTGTCTTGTTACTGACCATGTCACCTCATGGGACCTCCTTCTTCCCCAAGCCGAGTTTGCATACAACAATTCGGTCAACCGCAGCACTGGACGGTCCCCATTCGAGATTGTTACCGGGCTTCAACCTCGCACACCGATAGACTTGGTGCCTCTACCCCTGCCTCCCCGGGTCAGTGAGGGTGCTGACGACTTTCTTCGACATATTCAGGACATCCACGAGAAGGTTCGGACGCAGATTGCTGTCAGCAACGACCGTTACAAAACTCGGGTGGACGCTCACAGGCGAACGGTGGACTTCCAACCAGGAGACATGGTGTTGATTCATCTCCGGCCCGAACGCTTCTCTAAAGGTTCCCTGCATAAACTCCATTCTCCCCGAGCTGGGCCATTCCAGGTTCTCCAAAAGTTGGGTGATAATGCCTACCGCATTGACCTTCCTTCCCACTTAACCTTCAGCCCCATCTTCAATGTAGCAGACCTCACCCCTTATCACGGATCCCCAAAGTCTGCTCTCCCTACTCCGCCGGTCTCTCTCCCCTCCACTGCCAAACCTCGAGATGAAATCGAAGAAATCTTGGATGACCAAATTGTTTCCACCCGCCGTGGTGGCTACCAGAAGTTCTTAGTCAAGTGGAAGAACCGCCCATCATCTGATTGCTGCTGGTTGCAGACCGAGGAAGTCCAACGCCTGAATCCCGACCTCTATGAATTTTATCAGAACCGTCATTCGCCGGAGTCGAATGCCTGTCCGGTGGGGGGAAATTGACGGCGTCATGGGTTACAAGAGTTATTTTAGTAATTATTTTCTTATTATTTTCTTGCTCAATAAGGATCCTTTCCACATGGAAAGTATATTGCTCCTATAGCAAGTATCCGTTAGTCTGTTATTTTTATTTGGCAAGTAGCCGTTGTATCCAATAAAGGGTCTACTCGAAAAGGCTAGTAATAATGTGGGCAGCGCGTAATTCACTAGGGTTGGATTAGGGTTTCATCCTAATCCTATTTAACCTCTCTTCTGTAATCGAATGAAGGTAGAATAATTTTGATGAATAAAGCTATGGTTTATTCCCCTGAGGTGTGATTCCTCCCATCCCCAACGAGACGTTGGTTACCTTCCCCAGTTCTTTGTCCTTTTTCTACATTCTGCTGCGTCAAAGGATATGCTGCTATATTAAACGGATCTACATATCTTAAAATTATGTGCAGATAGTGAATGCATGCGGTTATTGTCCGCCTATATTTTGAAGAAACGTAAACTAAATCAATAATTTATGGGACATTGACAATTAGATGGATGGTCGAAGAGAATATGTGTAGTTTTTTTCTTATTTTTTATTTGGCTTTGTCCTAATTGAATTGAACTATGTGTGTTAATGCCCTCTCTTGCTTGTGTTAGCTATATGTTTTTTTTTTTTTTTTTTTAATGTAATAATAAAAGAAAAAATCTGTTTAGATTTTGTTATAAGTAGATGGTGTTGTAGAAATATGACTTAATAATCATTACTTGTGGAAGAATATCTACCAACTACAACGGACCTTTTGTTGCCACGCATTGGACGCGGGAATCTGGTGGCTTAATACAAAGTGACATGAGAAGAGCGTGGACATCACACGAATTCAGGGAGTGTGGAAATGGCAACCTCAACGCACGGTGATGGGGAAATAATTTTCAAATGAAGAAATCAGATTAGGATGATTCATTGATTCTAATTTCTAGGCGGACGATAAGCAGTGGTTTTGGTTTTCCTCGCTGTCTCTTTAGAATTGCTGGTTTAGTCTTGTAGCGAGTCATTTCTTGGCACCTTCCTAAGCTTTCAATTTCTGTATGTTGTCACCCTATAATCTGTCCCTTTCAATCTGTCATTCAAAAAATTAAAAATTAAAAATTAAAAAAAATCCAGATTATCAAATGGATAAATGAGCAGAGGGATATTAATACATTTTTACATAAATTAATATCAATTTAATAGATTGAAATAAAATAATTTCTCCCAACTGAATTTGAAAAAACAAATATTAACCCTCAATTTAAATTATTTAATTAGTACTTAAAGTCGCCTGCAATGAATTTATATTTTAATTTTGAATATAGAGAAATTATGATAAGATAGGGAGTAGCAAATTTAAGAGTACTTCTCCATGGCTGCAGGTAGTTGTATGATCACCAATAATTGAGTAATTTTAAAAGCAGGTTGGACGTCAAATGAGCTGTATATTATAATCAATCATTTTGAGCTACTAATTATTTTTTTTAAAAAAAAAAATATAAATTTATTGAGGTAGATAACATCATAGTATATGGAACATGTCTATCAATTTTGCTTAATTTCGTCAGCCCTTCGTATTTGGCAAGTATTAATGATATATTGATATATTAGTATTTTCTTTTTTGTTTTTTTGGTATGATAAATTTAAGAACTATTCTACATGCATGCACGATAGGATCATCTCAAGTTCCCATTTCCCCTTTCCCCCTACTTAATAATAATAATAAAAAAAAAAAGAAAAAAAAGAAGCAAATATATAGTTCGACCATGGTGTAGGGTATTTTGGTGGAATTAATCTCTTTTATTTGATACTTGAAAAATTAATAACCCTTTTTTTTAATTATTGTACTTCAAATGATCGCCATGTCATTTTTTGCACACAGGTACGAATTTTGTAGTAGAAATATGCTCATGAGATCGAAATTGCCTATAATTTGATCAAGTGAAAAGACTTACTTATTTGAACAGGTATTCAAACAACTTAAAATCCAATTAGCCGCAATTTAGTTAAAGGCGTTGATGAGGTGCCCGTCCAAACATCTTGAGGTGCCGAACTCATCGATCTATTTGAACAAATAAAACCCTATCAAATCCCTTCACAATTGGCTGTTGGACTTTTTTGCAATTCTAACAACTAATTACAAGACTCCAGTGACCAGTCCATTCTGTTAAGGGTCGACGTTTTTGCAAAACAAGTACACAACCTCACGCGTAAAAAATGGGCCCCAAAAGATGAAAGATACAAAGTGGGCTGAGTTCAGGTCAAATACCTTCGAGCCTCGCTTAACGCATTCACATTGACAAGCCCAACACTTATTCATTTTGGGGCAAGTCGGCTCCACATTGATCTTTCAAAGCAATCCACGTGCAACCTTATTTGTAGTCATTGACCACATCAACGCAGTCAGTGCACTCTTATTTGTTAAAGAATTATAAGACTGAATAATGCTAGCTACATGCAGGGGTGGAACTAAAATTTAAGGAGATGGGAGACAAAACTAAGAAATTAAAATTTTTATGGGTAAAAATTAATTTTGGAGGGGTCCATTTCATAAAATGAAAGAAAATTTTTCAAAAAATTTTAGATTTTGGAAGGGCTCGAGATCCTTCAAGGTTAAGGGTGATTTTGCCCTCGGCTACATATTACACTTCTATTTTACTGAATTGAGGTGGTCAATAGTACTCATTAACTCTTTATTTATTTATTACGAATGGCTAATTTAAGAGTTAGCCCAGTAGAATGATGGCATATAGTAGGGTGGATTACTGATCAGTTTTATTTGTTATCTTGCTCTGAAAACAAAAAAATATATGTAAATATTGCGTAAACAATGCCATTGGTGGCAAATGACACTATTTCTATATACTATTTTCTACGAAATCAGCTCAAACTCAAAACTAAGAAATGGACAACTATGCGTTACCATAATGCTATAAACACAAATTACCGTACGTAACATACACACCAAAGAAAAAGAAAAAAAAAAAAAAAAAAAGAGAGGGAAAAACCCAATTAAAATAACCTGAAACAGAATGAACAGGTCCACTCCGGCCTCAAACGCTTCAATTAGTATAGAAGGTTAAGGGCTGGGTTCAGAAGAAATAAGATGAAGAGCCCAAATCAAAACCCTCAGGCACCGTATCCGAAACTGGGGGCATCCTGCTAAATAGTGGGCTATGCATGTACTCCATTGAGTCCAACCCCATCATCGATATCCCCATTGAGTCGAACCCCGTTGTTACCGTGGTCTGCTCCGAGTACCCCATCAGATCATGACCACAATCCGGCACGCTCATATTTGAGCCAAGGTATCCAGAAATGTCAGAGGGAAAAGGAGGGAGCTCAGTGTGATTATTATGGGTTGAATGGTTGCCGGATACGGCAGTACCATAGTTGTCAATGGCGGGTTCTTGATGACAAGAGCTGGAAGCAGAAGCCCAGAGCTGGTGGTCTCCAATATCTGACATTGCCGGAAAACCGCATGAATCCATACTTGAAAGGGGTTGGGGTGTGGGAGTGGGAGTGGGAGTGGGAGGGACAAAGAGGGACGAGAAGTTTTGTTGGGTTTCATCAGGAGAGATAATAGAGGTGACAGAAGAGGCAGGTGGCATGTCCGAGTACACGAAGTTGGTGCGAGCACGTGGGCCTCGCATGGAGCGGGCGGCTCTGTCATAGGCCAAGGCAGCTTCCTCGGCGGTGTCGAAGGTGCCCAGCCAATGCCTTTCTTTCGTGGAAGGGTCTCTAATCTCGGCCGCATATCTTCCCCATGGCCTTCTTCGAACACCCAGAAATCTCACTGTCGACGTTTCTAGCGTTTGCGTTTGCGTTTGCGTTTGCATCTTTTTGCTCTTTGGCGCCGTAGATGGGTTCATGTCTTAATTTCTTTGTGAAACAATAGTCCTACGGCCTATAGTACTATCTCTCTTCTCTTTGTGTTCCGAGTGCAGCCTGTGATTGTTTCGGAGGCCTTGTCTGGGGTTGCTCTGTACTGTCGTTTAAATAAGAGTTCTGATCATGAGCTTCTCAATCATACCCAGACCTTCTTTCACAGTGAATGCCTTTATTAATTTAATTTGGATTATTAAATGTTCACTTTTTTAAGCCGGTTAAAAAAAAGGGGGAAGAAACAAATTTTCGTGGTTGTGACCAAGTAGTAGCTAGTGTCGATCTCTTTTCTACGACAATTAATGGAATTATAAGAAGATGGGAGAGGCAATTATTTGTGAATTAAGTAGCTGCCAAGTAATTACCGTGCATGGCCAAAGAGGAACTAGCTAGCTAGCTAGCTAGGTTCAAATGCAATCCAGAACAACAACCAGTAGAATCCATGCAATATAATATTGCACCACCATGGTGCATTTGTATTGTCGTTAATTAATTGTTGAGTACATTTCACAAAGGAATAAGATTCAAGATCCCTGCTCCTAAAAAATAGAATATTATTGTAGTGCCGGACACAGATTAATTAAATGCTAATATTTACAAAATTTAAAATGAACAAGAATTTTTAACCCAATTCATGTCACTCAAATTCTTCACAACATATATATATATATATACACACACATAAGCGTAAAATTTATAATTCCTAGAAATAACCACTTTGAATGTTAGTTGTAATCTTTGGAACAATTGAAAATCCTACTATAAACGTTTGATGACGTAGTGTATTATATGTCAAAAGGTACATCCTACACCTTTAAAGAGTATGTCAAATTGTATGTTGAATGTTCACGTAGCTCTAAATAGTACACGAACGTTCAAACCTCGATACTATATATATTTGTAAAAAAGAAATAGAATTTTTTTATTAGAATTAATATATATGTTATAAATGTGAGTAATTAATATAACATAGTTGAACTCAAATTAACCTTACAGTTTTACACTTATAAGTTGATTGAAATACCAATATATTATACTAGATTTCAATATATATATATATATATATATATATATATATATATTCTCATTGAAATCTCATCATGTTTTTGCACGGTACTATGAATATTAATTTGGACCCAATATTACGTACATACCATACTGTACGTGGTCCCATTTATTCTCAAGCATGCAAAGATGGTCATTAATAATTTGTTCATCCTGTTCCTGCCACTTTTCTTTAATCTGATTAAATCACACGCATGCATGGTGAAAAAAAATAAATAAATAAAAGGTAAGAAGAAATGAAGTTGAATATTATTTGTTGAATAATGCTTGGCCCCCACAACAACATCCTGATTCCAGTACTATTGGATGGAAAGTTGGGACTTTTAACAAGTATAAATATTGGAGATTAATGAAGTTAATTAAGCAATATATATGGGTCCCCCGGCCCGTGGAAGCAAGTTTTCTTCCTATATGATCATGGTATCGATCCAATCTTTTCTCTTATATATTGCATGCCAATTAAGCATGAAATCCTTAAAATTAAGATGTCCGATTTTTATTGAAATTCAAACAGTCTCTCAGGCAGCCTAGAGTATATATATATATATATATACGTGCTGATCCCTCTTTTAGACGGTCGAAATTTGGACCATTTAATTTTAGGGGATCGGATCCTGTTTCATAAAAATGTCCCTAGCTCGCCAACATGCACCTGGCCTTTCAGCCTAGACTCTGAGGCCTAGCCAAATTAAAGTAATCACAATAGCAACCAATTAAATATTGATTAAAAAAAAAAAGGAAAAGGGGAAAGAAATTAATGAGTTTCAAATGATGGAGAAGATGTGTAATAGAACAGAAAGATAAGTGGGTTGGCATGATTAGAGATGTTTTGCATGTTCTCTTAGATAGTAGATACCCGGCCTGCATGTTTCATGATTATTCTTCAATCAAGGCTTCTTTAGTGCAATTAATTACTATTTTCCATGAATTTCGAGTTCTGAACGCGCTACACTCCAAAGTAGTTACATGTGATCCTTTTTCTTTTTTTAAAAAAATAAAAATAAAAGTACTTAATTATGAAGAGTGTGCATGAACGGGGAGAATTGAAGCTTATAATGATGGACCCTAGCTAGGTACACGCGATCTAATAAAGAAATTAAATCTCCTTTGTTGGTCTCATCCAAAACCACAAAACCGCCATAAAATGTAAGACTAAACTACTGCACATTCCCGGCCATTATCATTAATGCGGACGCCAGGACCTCTCCCATGCCTCTCAGATAATCAGGCCCCATCATACACATATAATTACATCAAACCATACCCCCCCCCACCTTTTTTTTTTATTTTTATTTTTTTTAATATATATATATATATATATATATATATAAAAGAAAAGAAAGAAAAGAAAGAAAACGGGTGTGAATGACAATGCTTATAAAATACACGGTGAAAAACAGCCCATTTTGTTACTTTTAGTCCGCGCGAAAGTTGGTATATTTAGAAGTCTTCAAAGCAATCAACTTCTTAACTAGGAGCATCTACTTATGAATGTAAGAAATGAGGGGGGCCGGGCGCACGGCCAATTAGTAAATAAATAAATTATAACTTTATTAATAGCTAAAATAGTCAACAGAGAACCTCCTTCAAAGATGAGTACTGAAGAACATTCATTCATGAAGATTGCCAATTAGATTGCTAGGAGATCAGCTGCCTAAGCCTCCCCAATAGAAGCTTTGACTGGGGGGAGCCGCTTGGAGGAGGCTGGAATGATATTTCCCTAATGGTCACTTAATTTTGATGTATGAATATTAACTATTCTTTTATTTTCAAGTTAAAGATATTAACAAACAACGTACCCAAAACATAAATCACTCATTAGAACGTAAAAACTGTTTTCATATTTATGTCACATGAGAACTTTTTTTTCTTCTTCTTCAGAACACAATAACAAACGCGCCCAATAGTTTTTTTCCCTCCACATGAAAAGCTGCAGATAGATGGCTCAATGAATGTCATCATTGTTGCATATAAATAGATTGCTCATCTTAGAATTTAACCGCACGAACCCCATTATAACATAGATGAGATCGATCTTCTGTTACAAATGTTAACATTATTTGTTTACTTTAACTACTAAATTTGCACATCAAATCCTCTCTCCCGCGGCCTGTCAATTAAGAATATTGAAACAATATGATGAAGGCCATGATTAGGGCAATATCTCCTTAGATATCCCACATGCCATAGATAAATATTCCAATACATCTTGTCATATAATACCCATTTCAATGATGATATTGATCATCGATCGATCTGTTTAGCCATTTAGATTTAATTCCCCCTCTGATCGAAGTTATTGTATTTTCATCGCCTCTCTTACATAAATATATATATATATATATATCCATTTATTATTTAATGGTCTAAATTAGTCAAGAACTTGAATAGAGGCTGAGAGATTGTGGTGATCATCAGTGGAGCTTGTTTTGGAGTCGAACTCTTTTAGCTTTTAGCAAGGATGATCATGTATATAAAATTGGCATCATGTTAATTAGTCGGAAAAGTTTAGAGGAGGTGATTATTGAAGGGCTTTATATACAATTATTTCACCTATTTATATGGACTTTTGTTAGGTGAGGTGTTTGAGGAATATCATTGCTCAGCCATGTGCATCCAATTTGAACAAGAAAACCAATGATAGCTAGGTTCCACAGCCTTTTCATCTTTTTTTCAAACCCAAAAGGCTTCTTTTTCTACCCGTTTCTCTTGATTGGGCATTATTTTTTTATTGTTGTCCTTTTTATTTTTATTTTTTCATTTAAAAGGGAAGGTTGAGGCATGCATCCCCTTTTCCAATGGGGTATATGTTTTGGTTTTGTAAGAACGTCGACACAAATTGATATTGATGTGACAACTTAATTATAGCTAAAAGTGTGAAATGGACTATTTAAGAGCTAAATTTGACACGACATTATTCACATTGACTATTACTAGAATTTCTAAGGGTTTTACACTTAATTAATAGTACATATATCAATGCTCGTTTTCAATTACAAATGTGTGGACAATTTTTAACACAACATGTAAATTCGACATAAAATTAACGAATTAAGATTAACTTATATAATTTTATATTCATGTCTCGATAGGACTCAAACTTAATATGCGATATTAGGAATGACAAATTTTAATATGACTTGTGAACCTAATATAAATCCAACATAAAATTAACAAATTAAAATTTATTTATATAATCTTATACTAATATCTCAACACAACACGACTCAAATTCAGCACATCTAACACAAATTTCCTTCTCAAAATTTGTGAGGAGAAATATAAAGAAGTTCAAACATATGAATCATGATAGGTAGCCACGTGGTTGCAACCCATAGCCATGGGTTTCTTGAAGAAAACAAATGCAAGCACAAGGCAATAGTCACTTATGGAGGAAAATAGATAGACCTTGCTAGTGGCCTTAGACCAACTGCCCCACGATATGGTCCACTCTCTTTCAATTCCCCATACAAAAAGGTAATTGTATGGTAAGTGGGTTACCTTATGGTAATATAATACTACTAATAATAAGTGTTGTATCATGTATGCACGATTTCTCTTTGGCTATTTGGTCAAGGTTACATGGTGTCATCCTGTACATGTTGGACTTGCAAGATTGGGGTTTCTAAGTCATTCTTTTTTCTTTTTTTCTTTTTATAATTGAATAAGAAAAAGAATTACGAAAAAATGATCATTCCCACTTCTGATCCAAAAAGAAAAATAATAAAAAGGATTATATACTCATTGGAGTCTTGCTTCAAAGATCTCAAGTGTAGAAGCTCAATTTGCAAAACTTCATGTTGGAAACCAAAAAGGAGTTTTTTTTTTTTAATAAGAAAGGCAATAGCACTTGATCTTTTATTACTACAAGAAATAGAAGAAAAAAAAAAAAGAAATTCGGAAATTGAGGAATATTGTTCATGCTTTTCATGGAGGGGCGTAGTATTGTGTAGATAAGAATTCTGATGCACCCAAGCACAAAAGGTCGGAAAGCTAAGCTAGCAAGACTAGAAAGGGACAAACTCTTATTTTTTATTATTACAACGTTATGCACACCCAGGTTGATCAAAGTTCCATTGGGATTTGGATTTCTGGGGTTTCAAAGTTGAAACCATTCCTTTGTCTTAGCTTTGTCAGATATATAATTGAGAATTAATCGAGCTTCGGGATGTAGCTAAGGATTTTCTTAGCTTTAAAGTTGGGAAATGTCATGATATATCTCTCTGGTTTGATGCTTGGCACCCGGCTGGTAGACTTGTTGATATTTATGAATTTCGGATAGTTTATGATTCCGGGATTGGCAATGATGCTAAGCTGTCTACTGTTCTAAAAAATGGAAATTGGATTTTGCCCCCTGCTCGTTCGGAAGCTTTGGTTCATATTCAGAGTCAACTTCCAGATATTGCCATTGGTGAAGCTGATATTCCTATGTGGAAATCTAGAAGGGGAACCTACTCATGTTCGGAGACTTGGAATTCTCTTCGGACTAAAGCCCATGAGGTTCCTTGGTGGCAGGTTGTGTGGTTTCCGTTGGCCATTCCTCAACATGCTTTTATGTTATAACTTGTTTGTAGGAATGCTCTTACTACCAAAGAACGTATGTGTGGCTGAGGAATTACTGGAAATCCTTTATGTCGGTTCTGTTATGAGTGCTTGGAATCGATTGATCATTTGTTCTTCCAATATAGTTTCTGTAGAAGAGTTTGGCGTCATTTGATGGATGCTTGTTGTGTTTTTAACCCTTGTGTGTACTGGGATGATATTTTGGTCTGGAGCTGCAATTTGAAGGGTAAAAGTCTGCAAAATATACTCTGTAAACTTTGTTTGGCAGCAGCTATATACCATTTATGGAAGTTGAGGAATGACCTTTGTTATGGTAATACTCATTTGACTGAAGAAGCTCTTGTTGCTCGGATTAAAGGGGATGTTAGAACTCGGGTCTTATCTAGTAGGAAGCTGAAGAATCTCTCGGGTAGCCTATCACATCAGTGGTGTTTGTAAAAATGTTGTTTTGGTTCTGGTTTTAGTTGTTCTGTGGGTTTTGGCTATGCAGCATTTTGTTTGGTCGCTAGTTTGATGCGTAGAGAGTTTGTTCTCTTGTTTGTAAGGTGTATTCAGTGTTTACTGGAGTGTCGTTTTCTGTTGTGTTTGGTTTATAAAGGCATTGATTCGTCCAAAAAAAACAAAAAAAATAATTAATCTTGTCTTCTCTGATGAGTGTCTAAATGCACTCTACTCGGTAAATGCTTTTCATCAAGAGAATGAGGTCGGTAATTTTATACACGATCCGTAAATTCAAGACAAAAATACAATTTGCAATGAACGGGTTATAATTGAAGGGTCTAACTTCCATTTAATTAAATAAATCGAATCAAGATTAACCTATATAATTTTATATTTATCCCTCCGTATAATAAAAATCCAAATATTTGTCAAAATTGAAAATTGAATGGCACTAGAAGACATAATTAGGAAGAAGGTATTTCTCGGGGACACAACCTGAAACTATATATGTGGGATTTCTTCAAACTTTTTATTTTATTTTATTTTATTTATTTTCCCTGTCGGAGGGTTATCAATCATGAAACCCCCTTTTTCTTAACGTGCAAGCAAAGTGGGCAGCATTTTTGGGTTGCATTCCATGTGTGGAAGGCCATGTAAGCAAGACCCAGTTCATTCTAAGTCAGCACCGGCACTGATTAATAAACTATATGTTGGATTAAAGAATACATGTGAAACAAAGTAGACCCATTGGATTCTCAATCCGAAGTCAATCTTTTGGCGGAGGTGGAGCCCTGCCTCAAATTGATAAAAAGATGCCTCTTACCACAGTCCAAGTGTTAACCAAAATATGTCAAATTGGCTTCCAATAGTTTTCATTTCTTAGAGAGAAATACCATATATCCACCTCAATTTTACCTCACTTTGTTCATATAATATTGTCAATCAATCTCTGGATTAACCATTAATTATTAAAAGACTCAGTGAAGAGTGAGAGAGATCAAGAGTGAATTTGAAAGAATTCTTTAAACTTGAAAGAGTTCTTTATCTAACCAAACTTCTTAGATCGTAAGAATCTCTAACTCAGTTTATTAAATAGATATATGTTGTGAGACACTTTTAATAGAGCATGCGAGAGAAATCATATGTTTTGACGACGTGTCAATTTAATAGACTAAATTGAAGAAATTTCATTCGTTTTCATCTGCTGCTGCTGATAAAAAAAATAAAAATTAGGATTCGTACTAGTATTATTATGATAAGTTGCATAAGAACAGTAGTAATAACAATTTTTGTGCTCATATTGGTGAAAGCTTTAGATCCCAAGTGCTTGAGATTTGCTATGAGAATCTGTTTGCCAGTTAGCTGGATTTTGTTAGATACTCTTCCTCAAATGTTCCCCCTTCTCCCCAAAAAGCGCTATAACTTGAACGGGATGGGATTACTGTTGTTTTTGGGAATGTGGCCTAAGTTATGCTTTTTCCGCGAATCTTGTAGGACTTTGTCTGCCATTTCCTTTCTTCAGCAAATGAATTTTACTGGGTTTCTGTGTATAATCTACACCATGTTATAGCTTTTCCAGATATTCCTCTTGCATGTTCTTTCAAGTATGGCCCTTAAGGTCCCAAGCAGAGGAGATATTCATAGACTGAAACCAAGCAATTAATGCCACATATCTTTTATCTTTAGACCCTTTTTTCATAGAGTGAGACAAGTTCAATCTCAAGGATGTAAATCAGGAATATTGGAATGTGGTACAAACCTCAGATCGAGGGAATGAGAATTCGAAACTTCTACCATCATAGCTAGATTAGATAATTTTGGAACCAAGAAACAATATTTAAAATTTTAAGACAATTAATGGAGATGAAATGAAGATGGTTTCACTAAACAGTCCATGGCTCACAGTTTGGTCTATCTCCGGTTTGAAGGAGCTGCTGGACGTAGCTAATTAATTCGTTACAGCAACGTACCACAATTGACTCATTACAGGAACCTACTGCAAGATGTAGAAACGTACTCACTACTCATGTCAAAGGCAACCTCTCGAGAGGCATATGCCAAGAGGGTATGGGCTGATAGGACTCATGCAATGGTGTTGACCATTAGTAGGCTTTGCACAGCAGTTTGATGTCATAATTTGACAATCTGCCACAACATCTGGCACTGCTTTACATTTTGATGTCATAATTTGACAATCTGCCACAACACCTGGCACTGGCGTGGAAGGAGACTTCTCTTCTTCTGCCATAACTCTAAGAAACTCCTTCAGAGCCATACGCATCCATTCGTACCGGCAGAGTCTAAATGCGTCTTCAATTTTTAGCTATAGAAACAAACAAATATCTCAATAGAGTTAAATTCTGTTTTGGCAATATTATCACGTTTGATCAAAACATTGTTATCTAATGTCAGAAATTGTAAAAGTTCGATCCTGTGGTTACCCATTTCCTATAGCGATTATTCTGCTCTGGCCAGGTCTCAAGCTCCTCAGTGACCTCTAATGCAAACATGTACCCTTTGCAGCCTCCTTTCAGGCTGCAAATGTCCTGTTTGCTTTTGCTTCTGAACTCCCAGATTCCGAGGAGATTTTCCTAAACAAAGAGAGTCAAATGATGTATTAAGTAAGCACTATATCTCTCCATAGCATGGAATATGACAAGCAATTCATAAATGCCAGCTTTAAGAGAAGATAATATTGAGAAAATGCCTAGTTTCTTTACTTTTGATTGTCAGTCTCAACACATGAACTTGGCACATGCATCAAGCATCCGCTACTATCTCATGTTCTTATCAACAAGAAACATAATACAACGGGTTACTGGTATATAGTTGGAAACTCATATGGTTGTATTTCCGAACATGCATGGAAGAAATTAGTTTGATAACAGCAGCAGCAATGGTGACAAAAAGTAATTGAAGCAGGCATTAACTAAGAGATGGCATCAAATGCCTTCAGATCTTAGTTTGTGGATTTAACCAAGGATACCATCTATACCAAAGGAGTAGTGTAAATTTGCAAATTACTGAAGCCTTAAATAATGTATGCATTACAGCCTGGTATTATCCAGAAATATTGGCAGAACAACAGCTAATCTCATTTATAATGAATTCGTGAGCCTAAGCACCTTTCAAAATTGAGGTGCGTGGACCACAAATGTAAATTCCGATCAATACATATGTGCAAATCTTTAGTGCATTTAAAAGAAATTTCCCATTAGAAAGAGCACCTTAGAAGACTGCTGATTGTCTGGCATTTTCTTCCAGAAGATTACTACGCTGTCACTAGATACCATGCTCAATCTCAGACATCATGGAATATAAAGCTTTTTTTTTTAGCAGTGCAGGGATGTAATATTCTACAGCTTACATAAATGACAGAAGCTATGGCATGTCTATCCAGAACATTCTAGTAAGATAATCTCAAGAATGAAAGGACGTATACAAAACTTTGGCAAATTTATCCAATTACCAAATTAAACAATTTCCCCATGATGTTATATTAATGACACACATGAACATGCCATAAAGAGGTAATACTTTAATTAAGGAAACCTACGTTAAGTGTCCCTTTAACTCCTGCTTCCTCTAGGGCCTCACGAGAAGCAGCTTCTAAAACAGTCTCATCATCCTCCCATCCACCCTGGCAGAACAAAGTGATACTTACAAGTATATAAGAAACCACGATTTCTCATGCAGAAACAGTAAAAACAATGGAGAAAGGGAATGTACCTTTGGAAAAACTAGGTCATCACGATTTGGTGATGAAACCATGAGAACTTCTATACAGTTTTCCTTCTCACTATGATCTTTTTCTTCTTTTGACAGCCTGTAAGGAATACATCTGTTGTATGCATCTTATGAGTAAGCAGCTGGAAATATACCCTGGTGGTTAAAAGCATTCAGGTAGATTGTACTTCCACATCATGTACGCTTGAACTAAGTGCATAAAATGGTTGAAGAACTTGGGTTCAAGGAATTTTCTTTGGGAGACTCTGCAAATAATAATAAAAGACTGGATTTCTTGCGTAGGCAGTTGACTCCCGCATGTAACCAAGATTGAAAGCTAATGCTAGTTCATTCTAAAATGGTTGAAGAACTTGGGTTCAAGGAATTTTCTTTGGGAGACTCAGCAAATAATAATAAAAGACTAGATTTCTTGCGTAGACAGTTGACTCCCGCATGGAACCAAAGATTGAAAGCTAATGCTAGTTCATTCTCGTGAAAATTTTTGGCACAAAATCCTTCTATTGAATTGGCACTTGAACTACCATGAAAAAGAAATCATTCCATACCGTGTTCTGTTGCACACTTTTAGTCCTAGTCACAAGATAAGTTACCGTCCACACATTACCAACATATAAGCTGTGACATTTTCAATCTTTAACACAGAAGAGCCATCATATTATCATTAAGACTGTTAAAACTCACCTTATCCGATGTGATTAGTTTGATTAATGAGATGTTTTACATGTGATAACATGCTGGGATGACCCCTCCTGATATTGTAGAATGTGTTGATATAACATGTTGGAACACCATCTTAACCTTAAGACTGAAGCAAATGGGTTTGGGCCGAACAATACCATATTAATAATTTATTTTTGTCTGTCACTATTACCCAATAGAAATGGGCTACTTAACCAAGTATTACATTCACACATGAATATTCTAGCAATTTTATTTTTTTGTTTGTTTTCTTTAGGTATGGTATATGGGAGTCATTCATGCCTTCTATTGTAACAGTACTGGTTTCTGCAATCATTCAATTCAAATCTAACAAGGCAGGAGGCCTTCCAGATCCTCATCTCAGCCATCAGTCTTTCTGAACATTGGGAGTTTGGATTGTTGGATTTATTATTCTAACATGGATATGAACAAAATTAGACCCTTCAAGCTACTATAAGAATTTGTTCCAGTCAGAGCATTGAACTGAAAGCTTAAGCCATGGTCAACAATTAGCATTCCAATTCAGATAAATATAACCCCAAAGCATTGAATATAATTGAAAATCACCACCTAAACCGTGCCCTATCCTGTTAAAGGAAGGTCACAAACAATGATCAATGATGTAACCCTTAACAATCATAGTAATTTAAATACCGCTAACTAACATATCACAAATAAGACAAGCTCACTCATTCAAAATAAAAAATCACAGACAAGACAAAACAGATCAGACAAATCCTATTAATTTTTGTAAGTTGAAGCGAATTGAGGAGGCCCACTTTAATTAGTTGGATTGTTTTGATGGCAATGTAATTTTCTAACATGAAAAGAAAATTATCTCCTAGAATTTTAGATGCTCCCCTCCCCCATAAAAGCATTATGTTTATTCACCAAGATTCCTTCATCTTCCAAAAGCTCCCACTTTTGGGACGCTTAAGTTCCCACTTGTCCCAAAAGCTCACTGATACGAAAGGATGAATGGTTTGAACTCGAACCTATATATATCATGTTAAATTACTACCATAAGCTGATGGGAATCGATGAATTTTATGATTTTATTACAAGAAATTTACAAAACTTTAAGATATCATAGGCCCATGGAATACATCAAAATTTTACTGCTGAAACTGATGAAACGAAAGAATGTCAACAGGAGTGGACAATGACCGCAAAGTAGAACAGAAGAAAAGGCGAAGAAAATAAAATGGAACAAAAAATCAAGAAGAAGGAAGAGTAAAAGAAATCAAAGTGGGTGTGAAAGAAAGGGCTTACCCAGAAACGAGGCGAAGATTGTTTTCATAACGTTGCCGATGTCGACCGATTCGTGCTTCCAGAGACGACATGATATTCTTCTACAAAGTGATCCTTAACAGGACAAAGTACAAAGTCAAAAAAACAAAAAACTTAGAATTTCTTTATCCTATATAATCACAAATTTGATACATAAGTGAAAAGCTAGCAAAGAGGAGAGATTTCAGAGGTAGAAGACGGAGAAGATTATAGCTTGTAAGTACCCGAGGTTCGGCTTAAAGTTGGGAAAGACAGAAGGCGCAGCTGCTTTCTTAACCATGCATGAGACTGAAGCCTGAAGGAAGAAGGAGCTCGGGAAGCTCTAAACAGTAACACTCAATCAGAGACAAACGCCGTACATTCGATATAAAATTTTGTGGTGAATAGAAAGACTCTGCTTGGTGGATTTATCAATAAATGAAGGCTTCTGCCAGAGCTGACAAGTTCTGAGGGCGCATTAAACTCCTTACGGTCCCTCCCTGCCTGGCCTGTTTTTCAACCCACTTTGTGGGGCTAACGTTCTTTTGTTCTGAGAAGCAACAACAAGACGGAGGAGAAGAAGAAGACGACGAAGAGGCTTTGGGAGAAGGAAACACAAGTGCAAACATATAGAGAAACACGGAGCGAGAGATTTCCGCGGGACAGGAGCTCACTGCAATGGCATCCCATCATTTAATTTATTATGTAAGACACATAATTATTGGATAAGTTTTTTTTTTAAAAACAAAAATAATATATTCAAAGCTTAGTTGTCGAATACACTTTGTTTATCTCTCACATTTTCACTCCTGTTTTTATGTTGAAGTTCATGCGACTCAATGCATTTTTCAAATCACTTTTAATGGTGTAACACTCCAGTTTTATATTTGAAAGATGAGTAACCCACATATAGTGGGTGATTTATAAAGATAATTATGAGTACTAAGTCCAACATTGTCTAATTATTAGGTAAAACTGGGTTTTATAAAGAATTCTGGAAAAGTTCCAAATTGACTAGTCATTTTGGGGTGATAGCGTAGATGTGACTAGTACTTTTCCTTGAGTCGTTACAAATGGTATCAGAACCCCATAGTAATGCCAGATCATGTGGTACTGGAGCATCGCATAACGTGGCCCTGACGAGGACGTCAGGGATTTAGCTTAATAACTAGGCAATATGGGACTTAGCACTCATGATTATTTTTATAAACCATCCACTGGGCTACTTATCTTTCCAATATGGGACCGGGCTATTACAAATGGTGACCCCGACTTTATGGCATCTGTGCCTCAAGTTAAAAGGCCTGCATCTTCGGAAGCATTTCCCCGCATACTTTTATTCTTAGAGTTATTTTTGAGTTATCCGGCTCTTATTGTGTTTTTTTATTTGTTGTTGTAATCTGTTTTCCATGTATATATACATCATGTCAACATTATAATAAGATAATTATAAGATAAAAAATATATATTTTCTAAATAAGATAAAAATATATCTATAAAGCATTACTTTAACAATATTTTAAAACGAGGAATGATACATGGAGATGGTTTTCCATCTCCCATTACCTCTTTTTTTAATTTTTAAATAAAAAAATATATAAATTTATATTTTTTAAACATTAAAGGACAAATTTATATTTTTTTTATTTAAAAATTTAAAAGGGGTGATGGGGACGGTTGTTTATCCCCCACCTATCATTTTCATTTTAAAACATTTTCTCTTTAAGGAAATGTTAAAAATCCTCCCCTCATCCCCTATTTTTCACCTCTTTTACTTGATTTTAAGTAAAAAAGTGTCTCTAATGTGACATCAGAGACACCTTTTTATTTAAAATTAATTTTTTTATTGTAAATGGAAGATGAAGGGCAGATGAAGAGTGCATGTGTAGCACGAATAAGGCTTTTTTAAAATAAAGATGAATAATTTTATTTTGTTTTATTGAAGGGTGTACCCGATGATACCTAGTGAATATATTGACTAATTCATTTTCCTTTTGTCTTTTTTTTTTTAAAAGAAAAGAAAATTATCATTATTATTATTTTTATTTTTATTTTTTTGTCGTTATTAATCATGATTAATATGAAAGTCCGGCAGCAACAAGAATCAGTGAAACCCCGTTATGACGCGTGGAGCTTGTTGGAACAACCGACCTTCATTGAGCCGTTAGTTGGGTTCGATTCGGGTTTTGGAGCCAAGTCAACCTTGTATTTTTTAGTGGTTGGATCCCTCTGATTATTTTAATGGTACTGTGTGTGTGGACGCATTTCAAGAAAGTCGGCGATATTATTATTCTCGAAGTTATTAATAATATCGTTTTTATTTCACTAATTTAATTACTTTTAAACTTAATTTATAGCCTATTATGAGATTGTAGAAATAAATAACATAAATTACACTTTCACCCGAAACTTCCTCCCTAATTGCACTCACTTTTTAAAACTACTCTCACTAGTCACTGACTCAAATTATCCCCCCCCCCCAAAAAAAAAAAAAAAAAAAAAACCCAAAAATCACATTCTAAAAAGCATTAAGAAACATAGTTGATTGTAGATCAGTCTAATTACTCATGAAAGCCTTAGTGAACCAAATACATCCTCCCCCATCAAATCATGGATTTAAGAGTATATATGTATATATATCTTGTCGATCTCTTAATCAAAGAATCAAAATTAAGATTTTATCATATTTTGTACAGAACTAATTAAACACTACTGTCGTTCGTGTCGTTTCCATATAAGTACTCGGTTGAAAAGCTAGCACCCAAAATAATGTCATATTCAGCACGGGGAATCGTCTTTAATTTATCCACGTACGCTGCAATATTAATATTATCATGTAGGAATGATGAAGGTGCCTTCCTAGCTACTTACCTTTTTGACAGATGAATCCAGTGAACACGCACGCCGGTGTGAGCTTTTTTCGCGCGTGTTCCCTTTTTATGTGGAAGATTGCATGTAAACAATCTAAAGCACGCAAGGAGTAGGGGTGTAAATCCGGACCGGATATATCCGGCCAGGAAATCAGCTCTGGGCATTACCCAGCTCCGGGAAATTCGGTTGGAATCCGGGTACCCGGGGTACCCGGAGCCGGAGCCGGGTATATATTTACAAAATCTCGGGTATACCCGGGTACCCGGCTCCGGGTAGATTCTGCAATTAAAATAAAATAAAATTACCCCTTTACCCTTGAATTACATGGTTTAGGAACTGAAATAGGAAGGGGGTTTTTTGTCTTTGTACGAAGAATTTTGTTGCCCTAGCTTTTCCGGTTTTCCCCTAAGCCCAAGCCGCCGTTTATCCTCATTTATTATTGAAATATGTAAATGAGACAAGAGCCTCAGGGGCAAGTTTTGTTGATCAAGAAAAGAAGACATCAGAGTATGGGAGTGTGAAGAACAGTTCAGTTTCTGCTAAAGTTAGTGATGGGACCAGTAGTCTTGCTAAGACCAGTGGAAGTGCCAAGATTAGTGATTGTGTTGATTTTGTTGAGAGTGGCAAGAGCAGTATGTGTAGAGGAAGCACAAGCAGCGATGTAAGCGATGAGAGTTCCTGTAGCAGCTTTAGTAGCAGTATCAGCAAGCCTCACAAAGCAAATGACTTGAGATGGGAGGCCATCCAAGTAATTCGAGCAAGAGATGGGGCTTTGGGTTTGGGGCATTTTAGATGCTGAAGAGGCTGGGTTGTGGGGATATTGGCAGTGTCTATCTGTCTGAGTTAAGTGGAACAAAATGTTATTTTGCAATGAAGGTTATGGACGCACTTGCTTGTACATGTTTTTCCGAAAATGTTTTTCCTTTCGGATCTTCAATATCATATTTATTCTGTAATTTATCCTCATTTATTATTGAAATATGTATCAGCTTGCACCCCTTTCTTTGCCAATTATGTTCTGTCACTGCAAATGCTTTTGCTGCTTCTAATAGTTGGCATTTGTCTTTCTACGTTTATATTTCCTCTTTCCAGCACAACATTCACTGTTGTAAAATATTTGGTTGAAATTATTTACAGTATTCAGTTTCAAAAAATGGAGCAAATTTTTTTTTTTTTTTTTTTAATATACAACCCGGACCGGATACCCGGACACCCCGGATACCCGGGTCCGGGCCCGGGTGTTTAAATCCTAAAACCCGGGGACCCGGAGCCGGTTCCCGGGTTTCACCCAATACCCGGGAACCCGCTCCGGATTTACACCCCTAGCAAGGAGGACTAGCTAGTCTAGCTCTGTGTGACGATCGAGAGTAATATAAAAATGTATTTTTTTGGTTTAAAGGCGAGGAGATCGAAACGAAACAAAAGGTAGACGAAAAGTGTGTGAAAGAAAATGATAAACGAAACTTCCTCTTGCAGTGGCCGGAGATCGACACTTTGCATGCAGTACTGCAAAAGTCATTATAATTAATATGAATTTTGATTTATATATGAATTAAATCAAAAAGAAAAGTAAATTGGATCAGAAACACGATTGTGCAGTATAAATGAGGCCCATGCATGATGCATCGATCATTAAATGTGACAAAGACATAATATAAATATCCCACATGCAGCCGACACACATGATGTACGCCTGATCACATGCATGCTCAGAGCTAGACGAAGACCAACCAAGCACATACTTTTTCTAATGTTTTGGCCGGTACTTACGTAGATTAGTTACTTAGCTTTTGTTTTAATATATATTCTGTAAAATATTCCAAACAAATGCATGTTCTATTTTTTATACCATATATATATGCATGTTCTAAGTACAGTTATATATATATATATATATAAAATTTGGAGAAACCTGCCGGTTGTTTAGTAGCTATATAGCTAGATAGGAATATAATTAAAGCCCCGGCAGATATCTCGGTGCTTCAGCAGGCCGGCAGGAATTGACTAGATATCGATGGTGCAAATCTTAAGAGGTTGAAGGGCCGGATTTTGGCAATAATTATTAATTAATTAATGCATGGTAGTTGCAGCATATATGCATGAGCATCCATGTGGGATCAGCTCGATCAATAAAGTCGTCGTTGTATTAATGTAACATCGGGCACTCAGTTGCTCTTATATAATTCCTTGAGTTCAAACAGTGTAAACTAATCCCTTAGTTTCGCCGTTGAAATTAAAACAAGCTAGTGACAGTGGACCGTCCACCTTCTGTCGTGCAATTCAGATTTATTAGCTTTTTTAGTCAATGACTTGATTTATATGTAATAATGGAAAGCAACATGCATGTTGGTTGGTCCATAGCTATAGCCTGCAGGCTATATATATATATATATATATCCACAGCCATGGGTTGCAGGGGGACCTCTCTCTTACGTGCAAGTTGCCTTATAAACCGACCGAGTCACCGAGACTTTATGTCCTTTTAATTAATGCATGCTCCGTAGTCATCTTTAAATTTTTTTCCTAAAATTAAGAGTTCTGTAATTGTTGAATTCTTTCATTAAAATAAGTTTTTCCTCCTATTTGAGAATCTTCAACCTTCCCTTTCCCTTCGTCCAACATTGACAAGTTAAAACAACGTACTTTTAATGTTTTATAAGGAATTGTCATTTCATTATGCTTGTTGATGCAATTTTCAATATGGTGATGTGATAATATCATAGTCGTCTTTTTTTTTTTTTTTTTGTAACCTGCAAGACAGTAAAAGTTCGTCGGAGGTTGGCCGATAGAACCTCCTCCAACGCTCAAATCAATAAAGAGTCATAAGAGGGTGAAAAGAACGAGAAAAGAGATTATATGCCTTAGAATGAATACACAATACTTTGTTCATAATATATTTATTTGTAAGCCTCATTTTTCTCTGTTGACATATGGGATAAGCAAACCTCTAGCAGAACCTCCTCAGATGCTCAAGTCAGTAAAGAGTCATGAGAGGGTGAAAAGAAGGAGAGAGAGGAGATTATATGTTTTAGAATGGATACTCGATACTTCCTTTGTTCATAATACATTTATTTGTAAGCCTCATTTTTCTCTGCTAACGTATGGGATAAGCTTTGTATTAATAAGGACCAGTCATGGTCTTCTAACGCCCTATCAAACACAGGGCTCCATATTAATGTCTGATATAATTTCTGTCTTGATTTGACTCCAAAGTATTCCACGTGTATCCAGCATGTGACCAACCAACTTGAAGGTAGGTATCGGGCATACATACCGGGGGCGTATTCCGGGCGCACATAATGGACCCACCTGTCATAGGGGTTAATAATTGTCCAACAATGTCTAAATTGGTTGTTGGGTAGATACATGCTAATGAAGTCACCCAATGTGTAAATGATTCGAAAAACATTTTATGATTGTTGGTAGATTATATGCCCAACAATGTCTAATGAAGTCACCCAATAATATGAAGAGTTGTAAGAAAGAGAGGGAGACAATGAAGATGACGAGCTGTGTAAGAAGAGAGTGTGTATCGTGTGAAAATAAAATGCATTCAAGTGTAAGATTGAGATCGAGTGCAATTGCTCATCCATATTACTTGCAATTTTGGCAAATAATTGTTAGAGGGTCCTTGTAGGTTCTACCTTTCCTGACAGGTGTTCGGATAGCCCGAGACCTACTCGAGGAGGTAGGCAGAATAAGGGACCCTCTCACAATTGTTTATCCTAGGTGTGGGAGAACGACTGAAAATGATTTACGCAGATGAAAATCGTAAATTATTTTACGCCACAGGAAAGTTAATTTTTTTGGTCGATCAATTGAAAACATTTTCTAGTTGACTAATGTTTTTTCCTGAAAATATCAAATGCCGATTCGTTCAAAATGCATTAATAAACATGCTAAATGTTAATTAAATCACTAATTATCTCAAAAAGCTTGAATAGTAATGAAAGGCCAAAAGCATAAGATTCCTTGGATTGTTGCTGGATTAATGATTCCACATTATCATTTCTAAAGTAACTTTTTTGGCATGACTTCATTGTCCGTTGCTTTGGTATCGGTTCTCATTTCTTTACTTGATGAAGAGAAGAGAAGAACCTTCTTTGGGCATCTTTTGAATGGTCTGGGACGGGTGAATTGATTGCTGTTTGTGACCTCGTAATGATCTTCCTTTTCCGGTTATCCTTTTCCTTACTAGTAAAGTGTGTTCCAAATTTCAAAGCACGCGATTTTCCGTCCCCATTGTGATAAAAGAATCTATATTTACCCTCACTACAGACGAAGACTCCATGACAACCCCGCTACGTGGCAAAACATAAAGATATATAGAGATGCCACCAAATTCAAAGCCATGAGTTTCTTTTGGTTAGTAATTTTTTTCATCTAGTCACAGTTTACAACTGAAATTATGGGGATAGAGATTCCAACAATTTTACTGTTTAAATTATTAACAATTTGGATAAGTACAATTTTATGAGATTTACTTGGACAAACAAGCCTTGGGCGATCTACGTACTTACCCTTTGGAATACGTTACTATTAAGTTGAACTTTTACATATTTGCTGATGGAATCCTCCTCCCTAGCCTGTTTGCAAGCGAAATATTTAATGGTGAAAAAAAAGGGCCGCAACTCGCAAGGCGTTTACTTGGGTCAACACCTTTTGGAGGTTTCTCTCCGACAAACCGGCCATGAAAATAAATTACGCTTGTGTGATTTGTCCAAAGCAAGTACCCTATTAAAAGATATTTCTTATGATCAACTGATTCAATTTGGACCATTCACGTCTTGGATGGTACCTAAATTCAGTTCCCCAACTCAAATCAATTTTGACAACCCAAACCATTCTTTTTGTCTCTTTCTTTTCATCTTTCTTTCAGCTGATTCTCTCTCCTCTTCTCCTCCTCTTCTTCTTCTTCTTCTTTTGAGTTTTGGCAAACAAAAATTCCTCAAAAAGTAAAATTGGAACCACAATGTCCTAATTTACGGTCTCATTAGAGCATTAGCATTAGTAGCAAATTCTCAACTATTTTTTATTAATTTAAAAAAAAAATTAGAGAATCAAACCATTTTTTTTTCCCAATACAAAAACACCTACAACAACTTTCCTTTATCTTTCCTTATAGATTAAAATATTATTTTTTTACCTTTTATTTATTTATTTTTGCTTTTTCTTCATCTTCTTGATGCGTTAACGAGACCAATATACCCAAACCCATCGACCCAGGAGAGAAACCGAGCGATTTCGTGAAACCCATGCCCGATCTCCAGTGGGTGTTGTTGAGCCGCCGTCGACAGAGCTAGAGGAGCCGATTTCCAGTGAAATCCAACAGTTCAGTGACCGCGAAACAAATGAGACCCGATCCCAGAGACCCAATCCTCTGATGGGTTGTTGCCAACGGTGACCAGAAGATGTGATTTCGTGGGTCGTTGGTGGGCTGTCGGAGGACGCAATTTCCAACGGATCGAGGCTAGCTTCCGACAATTTCTACCGTTGCTAATCTGCTGCTGCTGGTGGAGATTGGAGAAGAAGGGAGACACGAGCAAAAGAGAGAGAGAGCGTTTATTTTAAGATTAAATAATCTATTAGGTAGCTACAGTGCTACCCAAGGATGAATATATAAAATATGACATCTGTTGTAACTTGTTTTTTTTATAATTTTTTTCAAATTTTTCCTATTTTAAGGAAGATGACCACTTATAGAGCATCGGCTACTAATGCTCTTAGAGCTAGCAATTTTTAATACGATCCACATATTTGATACGAACCTAACATTAAATTAACAGGCTAAGATTTAAAAGTTTGACCTGCTTAATTAAATGAATCAAATTAATATTGACTTATATAGTCTTCTATCTATACCTCGACATAACTAAAACCCGACACGAAAATACGAATTGCAATCCTTAAGACCTCGTAGCATTAAAACCAAAACCTAAGCAACCTCTGGGCTGCTGTCTCCCAAAATTGAATATTCCTTCTATAATGAAATCATGCCGTCCGGATTTTGAACATTTCTTGGCCACCATCTCATACATTTGGTTAAGAGTCACAACGGATATGCGAGTGACCCACATGTTTAGGAGATTCATTCATTAAAAAAGACCAATGAGTTTGCGCCAAGCCAAAAGGCCAAAAGCAAGTTCATAGGCGCGCCTTAATAACGAAGTATTCATAATCAAAGATTGGCTTTCCGTGAAGGATTTAATTTAGTTTGGGAGCTGCTCGCAAGCAGCCCACAAACAAGCCAACTCTGGGTTTACCGATACAATATGACTAGGCTAGTACTGGTACACAAAGTCGTATAAATGCTAGCTGCTTCAACTTGACACCAAATTTTGAACAAAGTGGTGGGCCTTTTAACAGAACAAATATCACATCTCCGAACCCAAAATAATCTTATCTGGGCTTCACATAATTAGTAAGATAGGTTGTTTGTGCGCATTTTTACCCTTTCTGGTAGTAAACTTGAGTTCTCGATTGCAGCCCCTTACCAGTGCGGCAAGCAGGCAGACAAAACACATTATAGAAGCACACAGCACACATAAGATTGCCTAGATTTAAGTTATAAACATCAGAAATTACAACCACAAAATCATTTGCCTAATGAAAGCTTCCACAAAAGTCGCAGATTTTCATCACTCCTTTCAGTTAAAAAATCTACTAGGTTCTCTCTTCTTTAACTCATGCTAAAATACAGCTTAACAAGCCAACTCTCAGACACAACTTATGCATCCAAATCATGCTCCAAGTGGCTTAAAATCAAAAGTATTGCTACTAGAGCACCAAGTAAATTACTCCTAGACAACAAGACTATCTGCTTTTATTTTAGCGTGGATTAACCTGACCGACAGAGACCATCATCCATTTCATCAAGTAAAATAAGGAAAAATACTTTGGACCCATTAGTCCAACCCCCAAACAACTAAAGAACGTCATAACTCCCTTATAAACAATCGTAACATAATTCAGGAAAGACCCTTAGGTGTGTACATAAGTTCTTATAACAATTTGCCAAAAGTGCCAGATTTTGTCCCCATCATCGATTTCTTCAAAATATATTAAGCTGTAACATATCATAATCATAAAAAAACTCAAGTATGAATGGACAGAAATTCTAACCACCTAGATGCAACCATGTATCCTCAATCCAGTAAGGATTTTTAATCCTCAAACCTAAGAAACCCTCGAGATGATTCATAACTTGAGTAATGAGAAATGGGAATTTAGGAAGACATACTCCCTTTAGGCCAAAGGCATCTCATCTAAAGAAAAAACATACATATGTGTCCCTTTTTATGATATGCGAGGAATAAATACAAGAATATGCAGGAATTACCCCTAGACCAAAATTTCTGGAGCCATTCCATTTCAATTTCACCAGTACCCAGGCCCAACCTATGTAAAAACAAAAGGTGTTCATGCACGAGCAGTTCCAACGAGAGACCCTCATTGTACCCTGATTGGATGACTAGAATCAGGAATCCCACACGATGAAGAACAACTACTGCATATGGTTCACTTATACAAGCGTGGCAACCAACTAACCAAGTACATTGAACATGCGACAAGCACACGACTAATAAGTAGATGGGAAAACCAATTTCAATCTTAGTTTTCTCGACCACAAACCCCAGATTAGTATGTGCAGGCCAAGATTCTAAGAGATATTAACAAATAAAGTACCGAAGCATCATGCAGAAAAATGCAACTCAAAACTGGATGATAGTGATATTATATCTTAAGAAACAAAACCACGTCCAATTCACTTAGGAAAACCAAAAGTGCGAGATTAAGCTAATAATTCTTAAAGCTTGGAGAACAGTGTATATATCGTAAAAGATAAATCAAGATAATGAGCTCATTTCAATCCTTGAATTAGTAACAAATTGAAACTAAGGAAAAAAAAACCTCAGAGCACCCTCAGTCCGCCTTCTTCCTGAAAGAGCACCCCTCGGTGAGCCGAGCACGCCCACCGGTAGGCTGGCATAGCACCGTCTGGCAGTTGCCGCATACCACCACGGTTTGGGAGTGGCTGAAAACAGTGGTTCTGCATTCCCACACAAGCATAAGCCAAACATTGTACTAAAAAAGAAGAGACCAACTACTGTAGACGTAAACTAATGAAATAACTGCTTACATGTTGAAGCAGCCCTGGCATTTCACATCCTACAATAATAGAGAGATTCAGACAATATAAAAACATTTTTAAGAAGAAAAAAAAAAATTGTTTATCTTTAGGAGGAAAAAACGAGCGAGCGATCAGAAGCGTACCATGAAGAAGGAGTTGGGGGACTGAACAAGACGTTTAAGCTTGTGCTTCCTCTTCTCGAGCTCCGCCGGAGGGTTCAGCAAGTCAATATCGTTCTGAAGAACCTGATCTCCCACAAAATTCACATTAAAAAAAAAAAAAAAAAAAAAAAATGGAAACCATGTTATTTGAAAAACAAAGAGAGATTTAGATCTGGATGCGGAGTTCCACTCACCATCTTGGAATCAGGTTTTGGAGAACAAAAATCCCCCCAGCGCAGTTTTTGCAGCAGAGACGGAAGAGGAAAAACCCTATGGGTGGTTTTGTATTATATAGTGCCTGAATGGGAAGTTCTTGGTCGTCGGATGATGAGTGTTAGATCTTGGCCCTTCGTCGATACTTAAAAAGCGGTGTTAAGGAAGATGGCCACGTGTCTCTTGCGCTTAGCCTAAAAACATATAAAAAAAAAAAAAGGTTCGAGGAGCGCTACAAATATTCTCCTGTGTTCAGTTCCAAATGTTCACTTTCTAATTTTACAATGAAAATTCCATTTCGATGAAACAACAAATAAAAATATATATAAAATTTAATGACGTTTTTTACCGTCACATCAAAAATTGAGTACTTCAAATTATGTGTAGTATTCTACACACATATTATATATATATATATATATATATATATATATATATATATAACAATAATGTAATCCAACGGCTATACTTAAAAAATAAATTGAAAAGTGACTTCAATTACAGACAGACACGTATTAGAATAATATTATCTTTGAAGGAGATGCATTGCTGGTTGTTAAGGCCATTATTGATACATTCTCTAATCTCTCTAGAATTGGCCATTTTGTAGATAGTATTAGAATGAGAATGAGATTTATTCGTTGTGCTTCTATGGTTCGTGTTTTTCGGCTGTAAAATGGTGTTACTCATACACTGGCTAAGAAAGCTTCATGTAATGGTTAATTTTTTCTACTTTCCACTTCATTCCAATTCTCTCTCCCCCCCTCCCCTCTCAATACCAACCACTACAACCCTAAAAAGGTAGCCATGCCCATGCCAGCTCTATATGAAGGTTGAGCCACATCCATGGAGGTCGTGTTGAGCTTTTCATGGAGGGAAGATTAGATAGAGAGTTAGAGGGAGGATTGGAGGAGACAGAAAGGTAGAGAGTGAAGAGAGGAAAGAGAAATTAATGGGCAAAAATAAAAAGAATAAATTCTATTTAAAAACAGAAAGAAAGTGTTAATATATAGAGGTCTTCTATCGTAAACAGATACTATATCTCAAGTTCTAAAGTAATTATTATTATTATTATTTTATTTTATTTTTAAATGGCTTAAAGCACTATATATATTCCCTACTTTTATTAAAAAACCAAGTTAGCATGATAGTCTAAAAGAAGTGATCTAAACTAAAGCCTCTTAAAACTGCTTGTATAATCCATGTCAACATCATATACAAAATGTAGGATTCAATGCAGCTTGCGGCTTGAGCAGTAAAACTCAGAGACACCACACACAGTCCCAAATAAATTGAGTCTTATCGCACAAATCGATCAAACACTAAAATTTTCTAATCTTCAGCTGGGAAATAATTCTGCTACCAATCAAAGACATGATAAACAATGTAATGAAATATTCAACACAAAAGTAAGCATTCAATACTTTGTCCATGGCGCAATTCAAGTACTTCTACTAGGTGAACCTGTTGTAATCCATAACCAAAATTACATATATCCTAGAAAAAGAAATAATACCTACGAACTCAGTGGTGAAAGGGAAAAGTAGTATAGGAGCATGCTGCAGGAATCCTGGGGTAAATGAAATCGGACATACAAAAGAAATCAAATTCCGCTGAGACAGAAATTTTGATTGAATTGAGCCACTAAAAAGAATTACAAAATCGTTTTCTTGGTGAATCTATCCTGTATGTTTCTGTATAGTACAACAATATGTGCTAATGCATACCAAGCTTGATAAAAGTTCGCGCCAGTGACAAGCAAATGTCACCCTTCAACATATCTGATGCTAGCAACATTATTTGTGTTACGACTGCAAAACAACTGTTTGAATCTACTAAATGTGGGACTTTATTCTCGTCATCATCATCTTCAACACATAAACATACTCAACATTTGTTAACTCTACAGTCAGCCATGTCAATCACGGTAGTCATTGAATGAAGCCGCACAATGCTTTATTCCAGATTCAGTCTCTTTTTCATACTCTCATAAACTAGGTAAGTAATACTTGCAGAAGGAACAACTTTTAGCAGATTAGGGAATATTCCTTTGTAGAAACCCCTAAGCCCTTCATGTTGAAAGGTTCTCCTAAATACATCAGCCATCCCCTTATAAGCAGCATCTGCATTATGGCGCTGTGCTTGCATTCTGGAAAGCATTAGCAAAATTAGCCTCATCTTAAAGAGAGCAAAATGAATAAAAGTTCACCCAAGACAAGAGCAACAACTGATACAACCATGATTTACCTTGTCCTGACAACCTGCAACGGATAAACACATGATGCTCCAAGAGCTCCTGATACTGTCCCACATCCCAATTGCACAAGAGGACCAGGTTCTACAGGAAATCTAACAAAGTTCAGCATACGACATAAAAGGCAGATCTGGAATAGAAGACAATTAAAAAATAAAAATAAAAACAAGAAAAGATGATTAGAAGAAGTTAGCTATTTAAGACACAAGGACCTTACCGCCATCATGAAGAATATACTTCTTCGACATATCTTTCAAGGATTCATATGCAGCAAGATCAATGCCAGCATAAGGAATAATCCCAAGAAGAGATGGAAAAAGGCCTCTATAGAATGCCCGAGGTCCCTCTTGAACCCATATATCCCTTGATAGAGTTCGAAGACTAGGAACTCTCCCGCCTTCACAGACAAAAGTTTGTATTCGAGTTTTTACAAGATCCATTGGATAAATAGCAGTCTGTGCCACAGCACCAGCTGTACCACCAGCAAACAGGCGCCCAAGAATGCCGACATCAGCCTTACTTTCTCCCCCTTTAACATTCACAATAAAACTTTTCAGCCTTTCGTAAGTGTAGAACCTTATGGCACTTTCAGGGGCCACCTTCATAACATTTAGCCCATTGCCTCGGAAAAATCCCAAGAAGCCACCTTCTTTCCATATATCCCTTACTACTGGCATGATGCGTGCTCGTGTTGTTTGTACTTGCAAAACAACCTTTAGACGATCAAGAGGGGCAGTAACTGTACGGGATGTCGCTCCTGCTACCGCACCTGCAATAAGATATCTACTTGCATGGATATGCTTACTGATGCCCTCTGGGATTACAGTCTGCTCGCCAATATCAACAAGGCATACCCTCTCTAAATAATGATAAATGTTCTCAATAGTTGCCTCATGAGGGTAGAGCAGAAGAAAATCCCTCCATTCTTCAAATGTAATTACCCCATTGTTATCCTTATCAACACGCTCAACAAAAAGAGCAAGTTCCTCATCATCAATTTCAATCCCTACAAAGAGAGACTGGTGTGGCTTATAGAATGAAAACACTTGCTAAAGAGAAAACTATTGTCCGACAACATTTTGATTTTAAGTGCATAATCGTGTGTGTGAGCGAGGCTAAAATGATTAAAAACATAATATGCAATCTAAATTAATTACAGACCCTTTACGCGAACTTTGAGCATTTACTATTAAGATCAAACGAAGAAAAAAAAAATGATGCAGCTACTTTGTTCTAAATGAAGTCACAATAACTGCACATCTGCAACTATAAAGAAGGTAATTACAGACCCTTTATGCAGTTTTCCAGAAGATCAACTAAAAATAAAGATGAGTTGGAATGGAAGACGTAAACATGATGCAGCTACTTTGTTCTAAATGAAGTCACAATAACTGCACATCTACAACTATAAAGAAGGTAATTTGTTAGTTATTTGGGTTTTTGGGAAGAAGATTCAATAACTTAAAATTAACCCAAGTCACAACCCTTGTGGTTTCACCAGGAAGAAATATCATTACTAGCATGCATACACTTTAAAATCCTAATTTTATTACACACCACTAGTTCCCTACAAGCAATCATGAAGAAGAGCAGTTTTCTCAGAATTTATATGCATTTTTCTATTTATCTAACCAGATGTACAAAAACTCTTATAGTCTTATTCAAGAGCTTATATGACCGTTCAAATTGTGGGTTTGCAAATTAAATTTTTCATCATTCACATTGCTTGGCAATCTTATTTGAAAGCTAAGGAAGCCATGACCTTAAGCTTGTTACCGAAGATTGTGGGCATCCACATCTAAGCTGAACCAGTCAAATTGTGAAAAGCACTAAGCTTGATAATCTTTATTAGAATCTCAATATCCTACCTTCCAAGTGAACTTACCAATAACATATTCCTCCAGGAATTACAGAAACAAGCATGGAAGGACGCAAACTTGACACTGGAAAACAGACATATAGATATGGCCATAAACCACATAAAAAGAAATACGTGGGGTTAAAGCCTCCTATCGCAGCGCCCAATAACCCATAAAACGGTAAAATTGTTGAATGCGTTAACACAATTTTATTCACAAATTAGCAGAAGTAGAGAAGAATAAGATTTACCTGCCCTAATAAGTGCATCCAAGAGCTCTTCCGGTGTAATGCAGCCATTATGTTCAACATCTATGGCTTGAAAAATGCAGTAAAGCTCGAGCTCTTTATCGTCCATGTAGCGCTTAAACTCTTGGTAATCAACACGACCATCTTTATTGGCATCACAGACATTCAACAAATCCTTGGCATACTTGTACTGGGAGGGTATTTGGAGTGCAGAGAGGCCAGCCTCAATCTGGGCATAGTCCAAATACCCGGCATTTGCAGTGTCAAAGAAATTAAAGAGACAACGGATTCTGACGTCCCTCTCTTCCTTGGTCTCTCGCAAGGCCAACAGGACATGATCCATAGAGACTGGCCCTGGTTTCCTCACAGGATTGCAGCACTCTTTCTTTGGCTTTGCCTCCATTCTAATAAAAACCTAAGCTACCATAAAACAAACACACTTCTTGCCCTCTCTTAACTTCAACTAAAGACTGTTTGAGAATTGGGATCAAAATGTGTTCTTGGGATAACACAAAGCTAACCCCTTTGTAATGCACAAATTAATGACATCAGATGCAGACCCAAATGAACCCTAATTAGAACCTTTTCGCTCTTTATCAATCTGACAATTCCCTGTCTCTTCTCTTTCGACGGAAAATCTAATTCCCGTTCAAAGTAGCAAATGTGATTGAAGCGCACATACAAAATTTCAAGGAGATCGAATCGAATTATAAAATACGTGTGAAAAATAGAGGGAAAAAAAATAAAAAATAAAAATCAGGTCAAAAAAGGTAAATGGAATTCAAACGCGAAACGACTGGAAAACGCACCGAAAACGCAATGGAGAATGTTCAAAAGGGGACGAGACGGCGAAGATTCAGAAACATGGTCAAAATCCCCACGTACGCGTCCATCACTTCGCCGGCAATGAGAGGGATGGCCGGCTATAAGATCATCTCGGGGAGAGAGCAGAGAGGGAAGGGGGGGGGGGGGGGGGGGGAGAGAGAGAGAGAGAGATTTTTGTGGACTATATATTTAATTTTATTTTCGAAAGTAAAAAGAAAAGAAAAATGTGAGTGTTATGAATCGAACAATGTTACAATATAGTGGGGAGTACTCAGTACTTGAATTTTTGTTCTTTTTATTATTTATCTTTTGAATTTTAAGCATTTTCCAATGTGATATCTTTTGCGTTTGTCATTGGTACGCATATTCTTTGGTGTCCGCTGTAGCGTGAGTTTTCCAACCGGGAGTGCGGATGGGTAGCACAGTTTTTTTTTTTTTTTTTTTTTTAATAAATTATTTTAACAGTATTTAAATAATTAAATTTTATTATTTGCATCACCTAGTATAAGGGACTTATAATAAAATAAAATTTATCCCCAAACATTTTTAATTTTTATGCAGGATTTCACTTGGAAAGATTCTACGACTTGTACCGGTCCAACTTGAGTCGGAATATAGGACTTTTGGGGGCCAGACCTGACCCCAATCAAGGCTCAAGAGCCCAACCCCCAAACTTCATCTTTAGCTTTCATTAGCATTAGCAGTGTGAATTTTGGTTTCACCAACTGTTTTGTGTCGTGTCCAACAACACCAAGACCAAAAAGCACATAGGTCTGTCACGTTAACCGCGTGCGTATCAAGTTTAGAACAAGAGCTAAATTCCCTGTGACCATTCCTTGCAAAGAGGGGGGGCCGGAGTAGAAGACACGTGAATTTGCACTTTGCTAATGGGCATAATTTACATAACATAAAGCATCATGTCATATTCTACATTGAAAAAGGGCCGAAAGGCTAATGTACAATCATTGTCGAAGCTTTATTCTAGCGATTTCTAAGGCTGCCTTGGCTGCTTTTCGCTCTTGTTCCCTCCGCTGACGAAGCTTCATTGCCTCTTCTGCTTCTCGAGATAGAGCCTGCAAACTCTTTTGGGAATCCAACATATCCCAATAAATCTCACCCACACGAGCCTCTAGCTCCTTAGTCTCAGCTTCACAACTGGACAACTGATTCTCAACTCGTACAAGCCAGTCCTTCAAACTGGAAGTCCTTTTACGAAGGGATTTAAGGCGCTGATTGGAGGCTATAAAGGCGGTCACTGTTTCAGCATGGATGCTAGAAATATCATCATACCTAACTTTCTCATTATTGCACCGCTCGATCAACTCTTGCCAAGAATGTTCTTCGTCCACTGACTGTTCTATATCAGCAAGTGATGATGCACAGGCAATGAATTCCCTCACACGCTCATGAAAATGTGTATAATTAACTGATAGACAATCCAAAACTTTAAAAGTAGATCCGACTGCCACTGCCATGGACTCATGTTTAAGCGGATCCATAGACTCAAGACTGGTAAGAAGCAGATTTCGGAGATGCAACTCTATCTGATCAAGCATGTTGGAGTTGGCTTTTATGCTGCCTTCAACAATAGGGGGAGGACTTTTGGCGTTTGACCACTCCCGAGAAACATCACTCAAAGCCTCAGCATCCCAACCAGATATTTGCGGGGATGGCTTGTCAAATTCAGTAAGCGAAGTACTATGAGGCAGCTCAGTAAAGTATTCATTACTATACACATCTTTATCTTCAGGAATGAAGATGGAATCAAAAGAAGGGAAAACACCTGTCAAAAATATGAATCAGAATCATAACGAAAGATGAGAGGGAGAAAAAACCAAAACAATGGCATGTAAAATCATATTTACAGCAAAAGAAAGGCTTCGGTAGTGGAACTGATAAACATCGAGAAGGAGGGAAAGTGAGCCGGCCCCACCAACCCAATATAAGAACACCAGCAATTTGACTGGTACAATCTGTCCAAAAACAAAAGGAGACAATGGTGGGCAAGTAAGCAAAAAAGAAAAAAGAAAAACAGCAAGAGAAACATACTGTTAGAACGTAGATAAACACGAGAAATTACCTCCTGTAGATGTGTCTCCAGAAGCAGTAGTCTGCCTCCGGAACCGTGTCTGCCAGTGATGCATTCCAACAAGAGATGTTTGACAGGAAATTAGGAATGCTTTCTTCATAATGGGATTCCTTAATTCAGCTTCCAGCATGACTAGGTCTTGAAGATTCCAAGAGACCTTAACATGTGATGGATCAAGACACTCGGTTTCTTCATGTTTTCCCCTCTCCGTGAGGGGTTCTTGTAGATCAAGACATTCTGTGGAGGTTTCATCATGTTGTCCCCTCTCTGTGAGGGGTTCTTGTTCTCTCTCACAAAGTCCAGGTACAACCATGTAAGTTGAGGAATGTTGATGATTTTCCATCTCCACCGACTCAAACTCCATCCTCTCCGGGTGCTCAATACTCAAATTACTAGAGTCATTGACCAACTGATGGCTTCTCAAAGTACTCTTTGCAGACATGTCATGTTTGCTTTTCTCTAGAAGATCCTCCCATTGGAGGAAAGGACAAGCTCCAAATCCCTGTCTCAAAGCCGCAGTCCATTAATTAGATATCAACTGACACGTGAAAGAATGGAATAATCCACAATATTAAAAAATGCCATACGTAACAGGATAATGGAGGATTGCTCTCCTAAAATGCTTCTGATAGGAACTGTAGGTGTTGAGAAACCTAATCCAAAATACTTGGATTAGTGTTAGCTATGGAAGTGGTAGAGGAGTGTTGGGGCAGAAGTCGCCGAAGTCATCTTTATCATTCTTTATCTTATTTGCTTCTTATCTAGTCGTTCAGTAGTAGCGTCTATCTTATCTGCATCTTATCTAATAGTTCAGTAGCAGTAGAGGAATGGGGATCAGTATTGTAATCGTAGTGCATTAGTCTTCCATTCGTTTTCTATTTGTTTTCTATAAGTAGCAGAGCTTGGTTGGATTAGTGTTAGCTATGGAAGTGGTAGAGGAGTGTTGGGGCAGAAGTCGCCGAAGTCATCTTTATCATTCTTTATCTTATTTGCTTCTTATCTAGTCGTTCAGTAGTAGCGTCTATCTTATCTGCATCTTATCTAATAGTTCAGTAGCAGTAGAGGAATGGGGACCAGTATTGTAATCGTAGCGCATTAGTCTTCCATTCATTTTCTATTTGTTTTCTATAAGTAGCAGAGCTTGGCAAGGGGAAGAGATTCATTGAGTAATTTATTCAAACATCTTGTGTGTACTGGCGACTCCTACCTTAAGTGGAGAATTATTGAATAAAATTCCTTTCCTCGACTACATATCTTCCATCAAACACAACCCAGCCCATCCAAGCTCTATCAGCTTTGGTGGGGTTTCTCTCACTTCATTTTTATCTGTCCGAGTTTAAGGAGAAGGTGCTCTACAGGAAGTGGAAAATTGGGCAAGACCCACTTATAGGTATCTTTGCAACATATATTTCATAATATTTAATGCCAAAAGTGAAACCACCACAGGACCAGAACATGTAAGTTGCATCTTCAAAACTGAGAGAACTTATATCACAAAACATCACCTTATGATTAATGGGATGATTATAGTCAAGGTGAGCTCGTCAAAGTTCATAATACACTCCAGCATTCCCCAGCTTGTTGATGAAATCAACGGAAGTGTACATTAAATTGAAAATACAACCGTGATATAGCATGTTTATAAAGTCACACTCCATCAAGTACAAAGGACTAAGTGATTATTCAGGCAAATCAACAGCAGATACCAAAGCCGCTGAGTACTTTTGGTACCAATAACTCAAGTACTTCGGACATGCGGATAACTGAAATATAATCAAATGCTTCAATTGTGCAAAGCAATTGAAACCCCATGACAAGTGCCAATCAGAAACCAATTTTAGGCAACCGTGTTTTTATAAGAATATTCTTAGCATACGCCATGGTTAAAGAAACACTCAAAATAGTGTGTTTCATTGAAGTGGGCAAACTTAAGGTGTTCATTGCTCAAATATATATCTATACCACAGGGAAAAAAAAAGGTTCATAAAAAGCAACATTTAGGCAAAACCACTACAAAACAAACTTGTGCATGCCATATATATAGATGAGCAAGAATTTGGAGCTAGCCGATGTGAATCATCAGTGCATACCTTCTTGATTGGGCAAACAAAACAGCTTCGACCCGCATCTGGCCCATCCTTCACCGTAATCCTTTGACAGACTCCAGCGCCACAAGAACACAGAGGGAAGACTCTCGAAGGAGGAGGAGACATGCTAGTTTCACCATTTGTTACTTGGTCGCACCACTTGAAAAACCCACATTGACTACCCTATTAATGTCAAATAATAGTCCATAAATAAACATCAAAACCGCAGATTTTATGCAGGGAGTACGCTAAGAAAAGAAAGAAAGCAAAAGCAAATAAACAAAAATTAACTACTGTGATTGGGCAAGTGTAGAACTTTCTGCCGGGGTTCTTGTCCGTTTTGGAAGTCCGTACAAGGCAATTTCCACGGCCACAGAGACATCGAATGAGGGGTGGATCAGGACCCCCTGAGAAGGAGGAGGGGCGGCCAGCAGTAGCATTAATGGCAGCGAAGGGCTGAGATTTCATATGGGCCGGGGGCGTCTTCAAGGGGCAATCTCTAACCCAGTGACCTGGCTGGCGGCAGTGGAAACAGGCGTTGTCTTGCATTCTCGGTGAAACCGCAAGTGCAAGAGACTTCGATGACAATGAGGCTAAGGAATTGTTGCTGCTATGTCCAGGATTGATCACTAAAAGGACGCAACTTTACATTTTGAGACAGCAAGTGAGAGGAAGCCCAGTGACCGTGGCTTTTTTAAAAAAAAAAACTACGCTACCCTTCGAACTGCCTATCCGAAAGAGCAACGCTTTCTTCCGAATTGGATGAGGATGAGGGGACAACTCACCCCACGTCCTGCCCTGTCCCTACGAAATCAAAATCAGCGGCTGCTTCTTTTCTTCCAATTCGGCGTTTGTGCCGCCAGTGCATTTGGCGATATTCCTCGCTGCTGTTTCGAACCCAGTTAACTTTTTCCTCTTCCTGACGTTTCTGTTGCTGTTGAAGTGTTGGAATTGACGACCAGTAGAAATCTTACAAGAAGATGAGATATCGAAGGTGTTGCAAATGAAAAATTCTTAAGCGGGATAGGTACACGAAAACGGCATGAGTCGCAGAGGGAGAAGGGAGAGGCAGTGGCAGAGGTAGGCTTCGACGAAGACGAAGACAATGGAGAGCTTGTTAGTGCCACTTGACAAACTTACACAACTTCATCGCCTTTGGTGGCAGCTAAAGGGTAAAGTTGCTCACAAAGGGCGTTCTTTAAGGAGTCTTTCTCAACGAAGGTACTCTTTCTGTCACTTCCAGTCAATTCTCGCCTTTGGTAGTGCCTTGTTTGTTAAGTTACATAACAGTATACAGTAATGCGTATACTGTTTATATACTTTTTTTCTTTTTTTTTCTTTTTTTTTTAATTTTTCAATACTAACCAACATCAAAACATTCTCACTTTTTTTTTTTTATATCACATCAATAATTTTTTATTACTATTCAAATAAAAAAAATTCACTACAATATAAAACTTTTTCACTTTTTTATATCACATCATCACTTTTTACTAATTTCAAAATTAACAACCCACTACTCTGTTCTGTTCTGTTCTATACAGTACATGGCTTTGCTAAACAAGCTCATGATTGCGTTTGGAATTTCGATTTTACAGACAATAAGTGCGATTTTAAATTAAATTACAGAACATAAATCGTTTGGGAACTACGTTTTTAAAAATTGAGATTTGAAAATGCAGAAAATCTGTCTTTTCAAATCGCATGTAAAATAGTGTTTTTTTTAAAACGCATAATTTTAAAGGCTAATTTACGATTTTAAATGTTAAACTGTAATTTTGTCAAACACTTAACTGCGTTTTTAAAAATTACTTTTTTTAAATCGAACATTTTAATATCGTGATTTTAAATCGTACTTTTTGAAATCGCAAACCCAAACAGACCCTAAATAAATGGCTTTTTTTGATAAAACAACACGTGATTGTCACATGTATAAATAATATATGTCAATTTTATATATAAATTGTAAAAAAATTTCTAAAAATCGATTTATATAAAAATTATATCCTATTTTATAGTCATCGGTTCCTATATTATATATATTGGAATAATTTCACTTATAATTCTTTATGTTTCATCATTTTTTTATTTTTTTTGAACAAAATAACATGTGCTATTATTAATACTGCAAACACCATAGGCTTACAACTTGAAAGTAAGGGACAGGACCCCCCAACTCTCTAAGCCAGAAGGATCTGACTTAGTAAAACATCTGTCTAAGCAGAAATACAAACTTTACAAGGACACTTGAGCCTCTTTAACAATAATGCTCATTCTCTAAAGAAAGATGGCAGATCTAGCGCTTAACCAACAAATAGTCCCATAAAATTTGAACCAAAACAAGCAGGCTAAGACTGAAGAAACAAAAGAAAAACGCAAAAAACATAGAGGCAACAAACACCCAAAACAAACTGCCGGCAGTGGGGGAGGAGCCGAGATGCCGGACGGTGGCACGTGAAAGACACGCGCCGTCACCGGGGCCACCCAGAAGGAGATCCGACGCCATAAAACCCGATGCTGCAAAGCACGGCCAGAAAAATGCGTAGCGTGGCCCTCATGCGCACCACAGAGCAGAGAGCTTCTAGGCACGTGGGCGCCACACATCGACCATCGACCACCAACAACCGACAAGACCGGAGCTTGCGGCGCCAGGGGCAGAAGAAGCCAGGGAATGAGGCTGGGGGGCGTGTGGTAGTCAGAAATCGGCGGAGAAGCATAGATTTGGCGTCCAAAATCAAAGAAAAAAGTCGAAAAAAGTGGGAAAAAAAAAAAAAGAAAAAAAAAGGCCAAAAATCTCTCTGCCGACGACACAAGCGCTCGGCCACTCCTCCAAAGAAGACATCTTGAGATAAAAATTCCTGCCAAAACGAAAGAAATAACAAAGAAAACAGAAAACAAGCCATCATAGTCCAAAAAGGCTAAGGAAAAGTCAACCACCACCGAATCTAGCCTGGGAGAACAAAAGCTCCACAACCCTAGAGGTTAGGAGAAAAACAAACTCCACTGGACCAACCTAGGAGGAACAAAAAACACCCTAACTCATGATAAGCCATAGAGAAAAACACCACTGGGAGGGGGAGGCGTGAAGCCACCTCCTCCCGATGAAAACCATGTTCACAGGGGAGGGGCTCTAGAGAGAAAAGCAGTTTTTTCTCACAATGCAGAGCAGTTTTTTTTAGTGATATTAGGAATACAATGATTTGTGTTACAATAACAAACCATTCATCATTTTTTTAATTAATGTATCAAAACTTTAAAAAGTGTCAATTTAAAATATTTATCTTTCAATTTTTTTCAATTTCAACCATCATCGTTAGAATTTTTCGTTAAATCTTGTCAAAATTCTTAAAATATTCCTTCTTTTTTTTTTTAGGAAAAAAAAATTTACAAAGATTTAGATGTTGGTCAGAATTTATCGGAATTTACAAAAATACTCATGCTTGAATCTTTGAAAATTTGTTATAATTTTTTTTTTTAGAAAAAACAAAACACATGAATATTTGGAAAATTTTGATAAAGATTTAACAAAAAATTTTAACGGATTATTGAAATTAATAAATAAATTCTTTAAATTAACGTGTTTTAAAGTTTGGGTAACTTATTTTAAAGGGATAGAAAATAAGGATAGTCTTCCCATATATATTTATAGTGATTTTAATTCAGTTTTAGATAGATTAATTGCTTTATCAGTTTTTATATCCCCAGGACGGGTTGGATCTAAATGTGAATATGGGCGTTAAGAGTTCGCATTTTTCTTCATATGGTGTATGATGGCGGTTTCCTATTCTCTGTGTCCTCAATATCTGAGAGTTTCCTCTGGAGCCCGTCTTTGCATTTCCAGTGGCGGATACAGTTGGGACACCCATAAGAAGAAGACCCGTCATCTTGTTTATGCTTCCACCCAGAAACCAGTGAAAACCCTTTGTCTTGATTCCGAGGTACTCTGCTAAATAGCTTTAGATTGTTGTGCTTTAATGTGTTTTGTTGTGCATTCATCATCCATTTGTATTTCTATTTGCCGTCCGGTTGTGTATTCGATTGAGACCCTTGGCATAAATGGTCTACCAGAATTCGCTAGTATTCGTATCCAACTCATCTCTTAATATATCTCCTCTCAATTTTTGTTGGCGATGGAGTTAATCGGGGCAAAACAACCCTGTCATGTCTATGTATATCATGAAAACTTGAGATTCAACCAGACATTGTCAGGTGTCGGCAACATGGCCATTAGGGTATGGACTGTTGCATACCTGGAAAACAAAAGACAAAAGGAAATCGGATGGATTGGTTTTCCATTTGGTTCATAAACTTCTTGAAGGTGTCCATTTGTTGCTGATTATATGCATTAATCGTTACTCAAGCTACACCTAGACTTCACACTTGTAGGAAAAAAAAAAAAAAATTTTAAAAAAAGGAGTTTCCACATCCCAATTACCCCCTTCCTTTCTTCACTCAAAAACAAAACATAATTACATCGGTATCTGTGCATACCTAATGCTCATATATCGTATCTCTATAGGTATTCAGACACGTTTGTTAGGTACTTGTGTATTTGCCAATTCTTCAATGGAAATGAATCCAATAATAGAGCTTAAAATGTGTATGTGCACGTTATATTCCTATGTCTTTTAATGTTTCTTTAGCCCGCAGGCCCTGCACTCTGTTTGATAATATATCATTTGACATTGTCAAAAGTTAACCAGACATGGTTAGGTCTCTACTATAGTCATAATGGTGTGGATCTTTATATGTCAAGCAAAAAAAAAAGAAAGAGAATCAGAATTCGAGAAAGGGGACCCGTTGCTCTGTTGGATTTCTTTTGAAGGTGTTCATTGATACCCAATAACCAGCATATAATGATTACATGAGCTACATCTTCACTCTATATCTCGATATTTGTTGTTGATATGGTAAAAGAACTTCCCTTGAACTTTAGCTTTGTGTTAATCCGTAAACTTCAGTTACTAATTAGTCGATTTTGTGGCAACTGCTAATAAAGCCTTTCCTCCGTTGGTGGGGCGAGCATTCTTGAAATTAAATGGTGAAGTGTGAAATTTCTTTGTTGGTGAAGCTATGATAATGTAACTGGATTTTTGTTTCCTCTTTCATGTTAATCTGGTAAATCTGTATATATATTTATGTCTTTGATTGGATGGATATGTAGTCTTGGCTTGTTATTGTGTTTCTGTTTTTAAGTAAACCATTGGGATAGTTTTTCAGAGGTTTCATTTTATGCACCTCTATTCATTATACTTTTTCAATTCATCATATGATGAAGCCATAATTACTAAGATTTATATTAAATTTGACCATTACCTTTGTGGTTACGTCATAATTCTGTTAATTGAATCCTACGGCACGCTTTCTGGTCTATTTCTTTAATCACTCTATTTTAGCTCTAAAAACATTGCCTGGGTTTGGGATGAGTGCCACAATCTTTGCTTGATCTTTGGCATCTTGGTTTTAATTAACTGTTGGGATGGTATGTCAATATATAAAATATTGAGATGATTTGTTTGTAATATAATAGTGAGAGTGTGTAAGTTGCGTTGAGCCCCCCACCCTTCTTCAATGGATAGATAGAAACAGTGGGAGAGGCAACAGTTTGCTAAATGGCTTAAGATTTAGTTCTCGTGATTTCAACTTAAAGGCCTCTTATATTGGTGATAGTTGGAGCTATATGAAATATGGTTAAGGAAGTCTTTAAAGTACATTATAACTCTAAAATATGAGGTTTATCCCCAATCTCTCATAATTTTTTTTTTCTTGTTTCTATTTTATTCTCATTCATTCTTCATCCTCTTTTACGGACTGAAATTTTGCATACCCAAATAAATGTGAGTGTAATGAAATAGTATACTTTCAGGCCCAGACATTGTTAGACAGTGTAAAGTGGGATGACAAAGGTTTGGCAGTGGCAATAGCTCAAAATGTTGATACAGGAGCCATTCTAATGCAAGGCTTTGCAAACCGAGATGCAGTCCTTACAACCATTTCCTCTAGGAAGGCAACATTCTATAGCAGGTCGCGGTCGATGTTATGGACGAAGGGAGAGACCTCTATGAATTTCATCAATATTCATGATATATTTCTTGATTGTGATCGTGACTCTGTATGCTTCTGAAAACTTTTAGTTGGAACATCTAAGCCCATTTTTATTTCTTTTCTTTGATTTCTCTCAACTTTAACTCTAAACTTTTTCTCAGATAATATACCTTGGGAAGCCTGATGGGCCTACCTGCCATACAGGGTCAGAAACTTGTTATTATACATCAGTGTTTGATTTAAAAGAACATCAACAGGTTTGCACCTTCAATCATCTCATGAGCGATTTAAACATATCTCTTCCCTACATTACTCTAGACAAGCTTTAGCAAGATTTTAAATGATTCAGATCAATTTTGGCAGGTTGAAGGAAATAAATTGGCATTAACAACGTTGTACTCATTAGAGTCAACAATCTCCCAACGCAAAGCAGAACTAGCAGCAGAAGAAAACGGAAAATCTTCATGGACAAAACGTTTATTAAAACATAATGACCTTCTGTGCTCAAAAATCAGGTAGGGTCATACTGGATTGTCAATTTGATTTGAGTGGATGCCTCTCTTTGCTCAAAAAAAAAAAAAAAAAAAAAACTCCGAGGACCAAACTTCAAAAATTCAAAGAGAAGCCCGGCTTCTTGATTGTTTGGACTATCCATGTATTATCCCTTTAGAACATTTTTCTTTTAAAGGAACTGTTTGTGAGTGTTGTGTGTGGATGTGTACATGTGTGTGTCTATGCATTGTTACTGAAGATTTTTGTGGGTCTGAACTTTTTCTTTTCAGGGAGGAGGCAGAAGAGTTGTGTAAAACACTGGAAGAAAATGAGGACAAGTCACGCACTGCCTCAGAGATGGCGGATGTCCTCTATCATGCCATGGTTCTTCTGGCAGTTAAAGATGTGAAGATAGAAGATGTTATGCAAGTTCTTAGGCAGAGATTTTCTCAGTCAGGCATCGAGGAAAAGAGAACTCGAATAGCAGAAAGCTAAGCGTGGGCTGTATAGGCTGTGCAGTCTGTTCATGTTAACCATCAACATTTCAATTGGTAGTTACTGTTTATTCATGAACAACTCCAGTCCATTTGAGTGCCCCAGGAATTGGCGTTATCCTAGTTCTTCCATCTAACTGCTGGTTTGGCTCTGGATGACTTTGTTTTAACCCTTTTCGGTAAAAGACTAAAGAGACAGATTTATTGTACTGTTTTGAGAATTGAATTAAATTCTTGGCTCAGGGTTGATGGCCATCGTTTTAGCTTTTGGGGTGGTCAACCACCCGTCCACCCCCAAAGGGTGGTCGGCCACCCCTCCACTTAAAGGGGTGGTCTGGCAACCCCATTACTTTGTTTTTGTATTTTTATTTTTATTTGAAGGTTTACTTGGCTCAATTCAAACCATTCAGTTTAGAATTGCAGGGGAGCTCAATCTTATTGAAACACCTCATTTATTGGATGCTAATAACTCATACCCAATGTGAATCCATTGAAGGGACTATGCAAACCAAAATGTCGTGAAAGAAGTCGGATGTGCAAGTATGACTACCACGCACCATTGATGTGAAAGTTTCTTGATACCATAAGTGAGGGCTGCATTTTTATAGTGGCAGCCCAAATGAACAAAAGAGAGGGAGAGAGAGGGAGAGAGAGGGAGAGAGAGAGAGAGTTGGTGGCTTTTTGAACCAAATTAACAGTACATATAACCCCTTTATATATTGTAAGAATGATTAATTAGTTGGTTTCAATAAGAGAGAAACCAGCGGAAGACTAGTACCGTGATTTCATTTATTCAACACCCAAATACATGGCTAATTATTACGATCTTATAAATAAATAATACCGCAGCTCCTAGGTTGGATAATGATGTTGCATTGTAGGACTATGTTCTTGGCCGTGGCGGATTAGCAGTATTGGCGCAGGTATTCGTACACTTGCTCAGACCGCCCACACAACCCACCATACATATTCCAAGTTTTCCAATGTCCAGCCCACAGTCAAGAAGAGGCACACACTTCAAGAGGCACGGCATAATAGCTGTCTCACAACCGCCAAGGCATGTCAGCAATTGTTTCTGGCATTCTACACCCAAGCATATTATTAACAGTAGCACTGCAACTACTTGCACCACCGACTGCGTCCTGGCTACACCCATGCTCCGTTACTGATTTCTGATTTGTGGATTTTCAATTACTAAAGCTCAGTATTTATAGATGAAACATTCATTTTTAGTTTCAAACACTTTGTCATGCACGAGGCATGTTGGGTATTTCAATTAAAAAGACACGCAAGTGCTTCAATTGAATGAAAGAAAAGCACTCGTATCTCTCTTTTTTGCAAACGTGGCTCTCTTAGAGAATCCGTATTCAGCTCTCCAATTTAAAAGTTCAAATAAATTTTAAAGAAAAAATTCAAAAAATTTCCATGCATCGTGTCGGGAAGTCCATTGTTCCCGAGTAAAGATTTACCGGCCAAGGAAAACCCGAGCGACGCCGGGTGCCGGATGCCCCATGGATAGACGAGTGTCGGGTGTCTCACGGACAGGCTCTAGGCATTGGTAATAAGGCTGGTAGGAAGGTACAATTAGGTGACCAAACCCCAGAAAATCCAGAATTCGCTGAGAGCCCACACCTCATCCGCAGGGAGTCAGCCCATCAGTCACAGTCATGAGTGTACTTAAGCACTGTTCACGCCAGAAGAAGGGATGTCCCTCAAATCCCGGAATAGTCCTATTCAGCCGTAATCGCGATGGCCTATAAATAACCCCTGCATTAGGTAAAGGATGATCTCTCTTGAACTCGCACCCTCTCTCTCTCTACCTTTCATCTTCTCTTTTAGTGACCAAACTAACTTGAGCGCCGGAAGAGAACTGTGGGGGGACCCACAGCGTGTTCTTGTCCTTTTGCAGGACCTCGTCCCAACTTCTCAGAAGGTGGGAATCATTCATCATCAGCCGGGATCACATCAACACATCGATCTCTTCAAAATTTCTTTAAAATTTCTTATGTTAAAAACCCTCTAAATCTTTGAGCCATTTATTTTTTTATGATTTTCTTTCATTGGGAATGACATAAAGAGGAGGAGTTGTTAAAGTAGTTGGTGTTAAACGAATAATAAATAATATTTGTTTAAAGCAGACCTTGAGCCATTTATTCTTTTATGTTTTTTTTTCATTGGGAGTGACACAAAGGAGCAGTGCTACGCACTAGCAAAATTTTCGAATGAAATCCAGAAATTCTGCTTCTCCCAAGTATTACCTGACATATAAGAGGAGGAGTTGTTAAATTGGTTGGTGTCAAAATTAATAAAAAATAATATTTATTTAAAATAGAAAAATATTCAGAGAGTTTGATGTACGAAGCTTTTTAAAAATGATAGATAAAAAAAAAAAAAAAAAAAAAAAGTAATGATTCATTGACACATTTTTATACAATTTTTCACTACCTTTCTTATGTGGTAAGATGGTCCCCTACCTTATTTTATTTTTAAAACTAAAAAAGTAGTAGAGGACCACCTTGCCACATAGACAAGGTGGTGAAAAGTTGTATAAAAATGTGACAATAAATCATGATTTTTAAGCTAAAATTTAGAAAAAAAATTTAAAGGGCTTGATACGAATGCTCTTACAATTTGATTAAAAGTTTGGCATTTGCCATTTCTATTCAAGAGGGGATTTTGCTTGCCGTACAAGTGGCAGATCTAAGAAAGAATTTGTTGGGAGTAATACTGTAGGCATTGCGTTCACGTGATCAAGATCCATATACTGACAGCAATCGAAGAACCAGAATACCTAACCCACAATATCAGGAAGTGAGTTGGGGTGTGAGTTGGAATAAAGGATCAGCTTATCCTGACCTTCTATAAAATAGTTGGGAGTTAGGCCTACGGGATTCACTGAGTTAAATTGTCGAACACCTTGTGTTAGGTGCATCCACGCAGCACGTGCAACATCTACTTCAAAATTTCCTCACACCGAGTATCCTACTCCCCATCTTACAAATAAAGAGGAGAGGGGACCGCGCACAGTGTGAGTGGGGTTTAGACACTCGGAGAGAAGAGCTGGCATGATGAGACGTCTAGAATGGTGAAAGTGTGCCCCCACTCCCCAGTGCCCCCACTAGTTTGATTTATTTCATTTTTTTTTTTTTTTTTGTCTTTTTCAGTTTTTGGATTGTTGTTGAACGCGAATCTAGTTTGTCCGATGGTCGGATGATCGGATCTAGTTGTATTAACCACTTGTCATTATGATGAGTTTGAATTGTGGGTCATTAGGTTTTGTGTTGGCCAGATTAGGGTTTGTCGATTTATGTGGTTGTTTACTCAGTTTTGCTTCTTCCCTTCTCTCGTAATTCATTCATGTCAACATTTTAATGAAATTACGAAGCAATTAAAAAGAAGTGGGGGGGTGGTGGTGGCAGCATTATTTGAGACTTGTGTCATAAATTAGTGTATTGAGCATCAATAATTTTTTTTATTTTATTTTGTGTTGGGAGATTGTGCTTGACTATGTCGGTGAACTTTCATGGTTTGTTTCTATGCTTGCTTGCTCGTTTCTATGGACGGCCACCGCCCTCCATTGCTGGCTCCAATGTCAGATAGGTTATATTTTATTGCAAGTCACACCTGATTACAGGCCTAAACGACCTCACAATTAGTTTGATCACCTCATCAGCACTTAATCAACGAATGTGAAGGCCTTTAGTCCAAACTAAAATTATAATTATATTAAGTCGCCGTCCCTGCGTTACTATACGTATAGGGGCCGGCAATTCTACGCATAGCACGGAATTTCCATGTATTTATTGCAGGTAGAACAGCCCTTCATTCTTAAAAACCAATCTGAATCGTGCATTGAAAATATTGGTTTCTGTTAAGAATTGGGAAATTCTGCAAATCGTGAGATATTTTTCATTTAGGACTTGCATTACAGTTTCCCAATTTAATGATTTTAACAGAAAGGTTGCCAATTTGACAAAAAAGCTCTTAGGGCTTTACCAGAAGAGTAGCAAAGTTATAAGGGGAACATCTTGGAGATCAATAGAAGCAATTTACTGGGGCTGTTGAAGTGAGTACAATAGAAGAAATATATAGCATTCAATTGTTTTTTGGAGAATTAGAGACGTGTGATGGTAATTGTACATAAATCAAAAGAAGCCATATCATGGCAACAGCTACAGTTGTTGGGCTTAGTGCAGGGAAGAAGCTCTTGAGTTCCTCCTGCTATATATTACTCTGATCTCACAGAAAAGCTCTCATTTTTTTGTTTTTTTTAATATATGTCCAACACACCAGAAAGAGTAAGAGATTTGAACTAATAACTTTCGCTTTATGAAGCGTAATCTCCGATCGACTGAGCTACTCTTTAAAAACCACGCAAAAGCTCTCGTATGCCCATGATTACACACTATCAAATCACTTCGTTGGAAACTTATGTTTGAACTCTAGTGTCATTTACTTCGTAGTAGCTGATATATCTGTAGAGCACGTGTTGTGTTTGGTGTCATGGACATTTGCGGTGGTCATTGATTGCATCTTGAACCGCTCTTTTCTTGGAGCTTGAATTGCGTCTTCTCTTTGATTGTAACTAGTTTGTTTTTTTCCTTCTTGATATTGGAGTCGGATGATAAAGATGGGCGTGTCAAATTAACACGCTTTTGTACTCAATTTGATAGACAATGTGCATATTTATGGATCATTCAAGGAATCAATAATGAACAATTATTATGTAGTTTTTTATTATTATTATTATTTATTTGATTAGATAATTAAGCATGTTAAGTGATTTAGTGCTGGCCTACTAAGATTTTAATTTTTAGAGATGAATTGCTAAAAATATTATTATTTCATTTAAATACCAAAAACAAAAAAAAACTTTTAAGCTAAACGGGTTTTACGGGTCGCGTCGAATGACTCGTGAAATTGTCATGTCGTATCTGGAGCCCCAACCCCTTAACATAAACGAGTCATATTTTGGTATAGCTTAAAAGGGTCGTGGCTCTCCACTGGTCGTAAACGGGTCGTGTCATGTACCTGTTTTGTCGGCCCTAATTGCGCATTCACATGCAATTACTAGTGCAAGCTATTAAATTATAATTATCTAATGAAGTTAAAGGCGTCAAATATTGTACCGTGGTTATGACTTCTCAAATAAAAGAAAATGCTTGGCCTACATGCCTATCAAAAACAAACTAGTACGGCCTATTACCTATGAGAAAAAACTCCTGCACAACAGGTGTACAATTGTTGCTTATTCCCTATTCCCCCAAACTAGTACTACAAACACACGTATTAAATAAAAAAGGTGAGTGAGTCTCTCATAGCCGATTGAATACTTTGATAAATTAGGCAATCGCTTAAATAAGACCTTAAATGATAATAGTGTAATTAAATTTTCTTTAAAAAAATTAAGGCCCTAATTATGACCAAAAAAAAAAAAGGTTAGCCGATGCTCTTAAATTAGACCCCAATTATGATAAAAATAATTATAAAGAATTGAATCCCAATATATTGAGATTTTAGGGAAAAATAACAAGAAAAATGGAAAATCACATTAATGGCATCTCTAAAGCAGTAACTAAACTCATAATTTTACCTGAACTTTAAACCAACATGTCATCTAAATTTGTTCATTAAAATAATTTTTAGAATAAAGTAAATTTCGTTTTGTGCAAATTAAACTCTACATGAAAAGAACTATACGTAGCTCGACACAAAATATGTTATTATGTTGAAATTAAATGTTATATGTTATATGTAGCTCTGCATGAGGAATAATTTTAATTTAAATTATTTAACGAAATATTTAAATATAGAAAAACCCCATCTAATAAATTTACCGTCTTTAATCCTCAAAATCTATCCTGCCGACATAAGTCTACGAATAGGTGGTTGAAAAAACAACTCTCCCTGAACCCTAGACTTCCACCAACTGATGCATCTTTTGTCTCTATTCTCAGCAGATATTCTTACAATATGAGCACAGCATTTTCTTTTAATTTATTTTTGCACAATAATTCAAACTTTATATTAAGTTAACTCTTGTGTATTCAAACTCGATGGCTCTCTCCATACACCATTATTTCCATCTCCTCTCCTCTTCTTCTTCTTCTTCTTCTTCTTCGTCAAAGTACCAAAGCTTGGTCTTCTTTCTTTGCCCGTCATTTCCTTATTTGAAAAATAATAAAAACGAGAGAGAGAGAAATTTCAAACGTGATGGCTATAAAGTTGTTGTTAAAACCTTTTGTGGAAGTCAAAGATCAAAAATAGAGGGCTGACTGGCTTCTTTCATAAGCATTATTAGCGTTTTGACTAAAATTTGGTGAAGAAATAATGGTTTTTTATTGACAGAACTAAAGTTCAATTTTTATTATAATAATAATAATAATAATATTACTTGTCTTATCTCTTGAAATAATCAATTAGGTTTATCGCAATAGAATTTTAATTATGAAAATTAATCATAAAATTCATATTACCTCGTTCTGTTTATGTTGATTCATATAGGACGGAGCCAAAGAATTGTAATTAATAAGGGTCAAAGCATAAATAAATAATATATTAAGATTGGGAGGCTAAAACTTGAATAATAAATATATTAAAATTGAAGATTAAATCAACATATATATATATAAAATTAACGATCAAGTCCGTTTGGGTATACGAATTACGATGTTTGACTTTCTGAAACAAAAAGTAGAATAATATTCAAAACAAACAAACAAAAAGATTTTATAATTCTATACCAAGGATCCATTTATTGATTCTCCACTAGTATCCGCGTTTTTCTATTAGTATGCTAGGGATATATATATTATGTTTTTTGGAAAGTATATTACATGTATTCAATACGGATTGTCTCATCAAAAAGGTCAATCATTTTGGATCGGTGATGGAAGATATTGGCCTCGTTTGAAAACTACTTTTCCTCATCCTTCCTTTACTTTCACTTCTCCAAAAAAAAAAATCAACTTCAAAACATTCTTAACTTTTTTCACTTTTTATATCACTTCAATTTTTTTTTATTACTTTTTAAATAAAAAATTCATTACAATACAATTTTTTTTCACATTTTTATATAAATTATTTTCACTTTATATTTCATCAATTTTATTTTTCAGTCATTAAAAAAAATCTTAAAAGAGGAGAGGGGAAGTGGTTTTTAAACAGGACTTTTAACTTTAGTAAGAAAAAAAGTTTGACCAACGTTGCCAGACATTTATGATGCGTATTTAATGCCATCATATCAATGTCATCCTTTATTGTGGCATTGGCCGGCCAAATAGATTGCTACTCACCTACCCTCTCATTCATCTCATATACAAACATTATGGTAAAGAACCTACAAAAACGTATCACGTGCATTTATGCCCAATGGTCAATGTCGCGTTAGGATACTCTGACCATTTTTATTTTGCCAACTTTATGAAAGCCTTATATTTACGGAGACCACGGTAATCACTAGTTCGAATTTTTTATTTTATTTTATATGAACATGTAAAAAAAAAATACAATTTAATTTATAAAATAAAAAAAAATTATTATTAGTCTTGAAAGAATCAATTAGGTCTATCACAATATATATATATATAATAATAATAAATAAAAAACCAGAAGTCACATATGAGACGTAATGTTAAAGCACATTTTTAGACTATTGAACTAATTATAAAATATCACTTATAAAAAAATACTAATAACATATCACTAGACAGAGTCATCAAAAGCCGTCGGTCCTAAAGAATTGAGGGGCCACTGAGATTTGATTCGGTAAATATTATAAGAAAAAATTGAATAGACAGAGTGAGTGGGGAGAGAATAATATACGTATTTAGGGATGTATATCCTTTTTTATGAGAGACTCTATGAGATTGTTCCTTGAATTCTTGCCACTTGACCGGCTTATAGCCTTCTGATTATTTTTATGAAAAAAAAATCATATTTATCTTTTAAGTTTTCATCTGATTTGAATTTAGTTATTAAGTTTTCAATTTAAAAAATAAGGTTAAATACTCTATAGGTATTTGAGTTTTAGATTTTTTAAAATTTGGTATCTGAATTTTTCATTTGTTTTATAGGCGATACATGAGTTTAGGGTAAAAATTTATTTAATACTCCTATTACATTTTCTGTCCAAATATTAACTATCCGCCACGTATCAACCGTTGAGATTGACACATGACACTATATACAAAAAAGTAAAAAATTAAAATCTTAAAAAATTAATTAAAAATTTTTTAAAAAAAGAAAAGAAAAGAAGAAGCGTGGTTGAGCCATCCCCTTGGCAGGTCTGGGTTGGCCGAACCACCCCCGTGGCTTATGGAGGTGCTTCAGCCACCCCATGGCAATCCCTAAATTTTTTTTTTTTTTTTTTTTTTTATGGGTTTTGGCCCCATATTTATACCATATTTTACTTTGGGTTTTTTGTTTAATAAACACACGCAATATTTATATATTACAAAATTAATTATTGGCAATGCCTTTTCTCTTCTTTCTTTTTGCTCTTTACCTCATATTTTTGCTAAGTATTTTCCAAACATTACTGAAAAAGAAAAAAGAAAAAAAAATCAAAGAGAGAAATAAAGAAGAGGTAGGGCACACTGGAAATGTTGTAGGCCACCCACTGGGCGTCACTTTTTGGCACATTATCCTTCTGGTTACGATCTCAGTCGCTCGCTCACCTTCCCCAATTCAGAACAAGCAGCCAAAAAAAAGACAGTATTATTCCTCATTTACCCCTCTCTCTACCCACTGACACCCTTAATATGGATATGCCTTTGCCTTCTATCACGACACATTAATACTAAAATCATGCTTAAGGTCCTATGTTATGTTGCTCCACTGCTCATAACCAGCTTCCTTAGTGGGTGTGTGGTGTTAGCGGTTTGAGATCTTCAATAATTTGCTATTTGAATTGTTACTAATTTAGGCAACGAATGTTAAAGCTAAAAATTTACTCAAATGGGTAGACAGACAGCCCAAAATTTTTCTTACATTTACTGCTTGAATTATTAATAATTTGAACAGTTTCTATCCTCAAACTTATATTCCCTTAAATTCTCTGAAACTTGGATAAGAATGAGAGATTGGAGTGTGGGTCCAGGGTGCCCGATCAGGTCCGGTTCCCAATCCATTTCTCATTTTTTGCTCGAATTCCAAAATATTTCAAGGAATTATGGTGTGGCAAGCATAGCTCTCAATTTTGAGTCGGCCACGGAAATTCAGCCTCAAAGTGTTAAACCTTAGCGGTTAACATGTGGCGGCCGTTAATATTTGGACGGAAAATGTAACAGAGGTACCAAACGAGTTTTTACCTCTAACTCAGGTACCACCTATGAAAGAAATAAAAACTCAGGTACTAAATTTAAAATAGCATAAAACTCAGGTATCAATAGGGTATTTAACCCTAAAAAATAAAGTCTTTAGATTTTGCTCAAGTTTCAAATTGATCCCTATATTACTTTACCGTCAAAGTTAGTTAGCAATTTTCTATTTGTCACATGTCTTTCATTTGACACTTTAGGGTTCATGTTAGCACCAAATACAATGTTAATGTCTATGTCAGCATCAAAGTTAATGGTTTTCCATCTAATGTTACAAATCTAGAAGATTAGGATGACGAAAAATATTGTTTTTGTTTATAGAGTTGGATCATTTTTTTTTCCTAAGGATGACTTGGTTCTTAATGATATAGCATTGATATTAGGTGCTGATATGGACTCTAATTTGTCAATTGAGACACACATGAAATATGACAAACTATTAATTTTGAGGAAAAAAGTGACAGAGGGGCTTATTTAAAATTTGTGTAAAACCTAATTACCATATTCTAAAAATTAGAAACTTAACAACTAAATTCAAATAAAATAAAAATTTAAAGACTAAATATGATTTTTTTTCCTTATTTTTATATAGAGGCCACTAGTGTAATTATTTAATATATCACAATGTAATTTTATTTTTCTCTATTTTTTCCTTCTCACTCCTCCCCTGTTTATCTCACTGGTTCCACCGTTTAGGTGACCTTTTGTTTATGTTGACCGACCATTTAATACATCTTTGTAATTTGGGTAATGATTCATTGAATCATTATTCTTGTAATTTTAAATCCACGACTTCTTCATGTTTCACTCTCTTTCTATTTAAAAATAAATAATATATATATATATATATATGACCTGGACTAAATATCGCCACCAACCGTATAATATATATATATATATATATATATATTTTTGGGATAAGTCTCACCAACCGGCTTGTGTCGAGAAGAAAGGTCAAACATTTTGGGCCAGTTTAAAGGGGCGTCAATATAGTGGGAAGCGAGTTGCATTATAACGTGGAGAAGGCGTTCCAAGTTCGAAGTAAGTTCCAACCTCACCCACCAACCCACCTGGCCTGCTCATATAAAACACAAGAAGCAGCAACCTGCAATCCTCACACCCAAAACCCTCCTCCTCTGCAAATTTCAGTTTCCAACACCCACAGTTTCTACTCGATCTACACTCATAATTAAGCTAGGGAGTCGGAGTTCCGGGTTAAGGGATCTTAATTGCAGCGAAATCAAGCGGCCCCCGGTCAAGCTAGCATGGCGTCCGTGGATGAAATTTTCAAGGCGCAGCGGGCTCAGGGTCCAGCTACTGTTCTAGCCATCGGCACCGCCAATCCATCCAACTGTATCTACCAAGATGATTTTCCTGATTATTACTTCCGGGTCACTAAGAGCGAGCACATGACTGACTTGAAGAGGAAGTTCAAACGCATATGTACGTTAACTTTTAACTAGCTGTTAGCTACTCAAATTTTTTCATTTTTATCTAGATCTTTGCATTCATTTCTTTCGTACTATTACTAAATTGCTTTTTCTGTATGTATGGTAAAACAGGTGAGAAATCAATGATAAAGAAGCGTTACACGCACTTGACCGAAGATATTTTGAAGGAAAACCCAAGCATGTGTACGTTCATGGAACCATCTCTTGATGCACGTCAGGAAATAGGGGTGGTGGAGCTGCCGAAGCTGGCTAGAGAAGCTGCATCCAAGGCGATCAAAGAGTGGGGACAGCCCAAATCCAAGATCACCCACCTCATCTTCTCTACCACCTTGGGTACTTCAGACATGCCCGGTGCGGACTACCAGCTAACGAAGCTCCTCGGTCTTAAATCCTCCGTCAAGCGGATCATGATGTACCAACACGGCTGCTTTGGTGGCGGGACCGTCTTACGTGTCGCCAAGGATTTCGCTGAGAACCACAAAGGCGCTCGCGTTCTTGCCGTGTGCGCTGAGATCACCGCCAGCAACTTTCGCGGACCATCCGAGTCTCACTTTGACGCATTAGTGGGTCAGTCACTTTTTGGAGACGGAGCGGCGGCTCTGATCGTTGGTGCGGACCCCGATACAAGTGTTGAACGTCCTCTTTTCCAAATTGTTTCTGCGACGCAGACACTCCTACCGGACTCCGATGGCGCTGTTCAAGGACACATGCTTGAAAGAGGACTGACTTTTCACTTGTTAAAGGACTTGCCTAAGATCGCATCGACGAACATCGAGAGTAGCCTGGTTGAATCTTTCGGTCCAATCGGCATTAGTGATTGGAACTCCCTATTTTGGATTGTCCATCCAGGTGGTCCGGCCATTCTTGACCAAGTGGAGGCCAGACTGGGTCTCGAAGAGGAGAAACTTAAAGCAAGTCGTCATGTTCTTAGCGAGTACGGGAACATGTCAACTGCATGCGTGTTGTTTATATTGGATGAAATAAGGAAGAGGTCTGTGGAGGAAGGAAAGGCTACTACTGGCGGAGGGTTGGACTGGGGCGTTCTCTTTGGGTTGGGCCCCGGTTTGACGGTCGAGACGGTCGTGTTACACAGTGTCCCGTTGGAGACCCTTCACTGATCGATCATCAGTTCCGGCAAGCCAGGGAAAGAAAATGAATTAAACTCGCATATATGGCCCGGTACTGGTACTCCGCGATCCAAAATGGTAAATAAGAATGATAGTCGACGTGCTTTATTAATTATCATTCTATAGTAGGTTTGTAACGAATAATTGACCTGCTTCTTTTTTTCTTTGAGAATTAAACTCGCACAATGTGTAATCCAATTTTTTATTTTATGGGTATTCTATTCTACTTTTACTTTTTTCTCTCTTTAGTCTTTACCGAAATTAGTATTATATTTATGGAGCCGGCTTGTGTGCATGCTGTAAAAATAAGCAACGGCCCAGATGAAGTAAAATTATTTAAGTGGCTTAGATCTGGCAAAAGAAAAGTTTTGTTTTTTTCTAGGCCTTACCAATGCAAACGGCTCGGTCTTCCTTCGCCGGAGACCATAGTCTCCAGCTAAAATCTGGCCGGCGGGGAGGGGAAAAGCGAATAGATAGAAATAAAGTGGTCTGACAGTCGTAATTTTTGTTTTGCATGTAACCCCTGCCCGCCGGCCAGATTTTAGCCGGAGATTATGGTCTCCGGCAAAGGAAGACCGAGCCGTTTGCGGTGAGGCTTCGGAAAAAACAAACAAAAGAATTTTGTTTTGTTAGATCTAAACCGTTAAATAATTTAATTTAATCTGCACCGTTGCATATTTTTACGGCATGTGTACCGAAGGTTTTTAACTCCAGCAAAAACAAAATTTCGATACGTGTCGTAAATCTAATATTTTTTTATTTATATATGCATATCAAGGAATGCTTTCCTTGTGTGTATATATATATATATATAAAGTAATAAATTTAATGATTTGATTAATATTTTAATAAAAATATGTTGGGGTTAACGAAAGGTCGTCTTCAGTAGACAAGAAGATCGAGGGGAAAAGATACTTTCAACTTTCACGTCTTTTGATGGAAAGTTTGAGTTCTTCCACGCCTAATTTAATTAACCGTCTCATTCAAACATAATGACTCATGAGATGACGTGGAGTAATTTTACATGTCTATAAATGTTTATTAACTATTTATTAAATAGTGAGTAATTTTTAAAATTATTTTAATTATATATTTAATAATAATTTTAAAAATCTCGTAATTATTTAATAAGCATTTGATAGACATTTATACGTTGCTTAGAATTAATCCATAATGTGCATGGACTGATTGCAATCCCTCGTTCCAAGTATTTTAAGGTGCATTGACTGTATATTTATGACTGTCCAACATTATATATAGTAATTCCCTTCAAAAAAAAAAAAAAAAAAAACATTATATATAGTAATTAATTAACCCAGGTGGAGCCCTTGTCACGTGGGAAAGCACGCCATCACAGATTCACAGCGAAGCGAGCGGTCAAAATGTTCCTTTCAGGATTTTTGAATTTTGTTTTGTTTTTTATCACCATCAAAGAGAAGCAACCAAATAAATCATCAAAAGGCCATGCATATATGGGCCACATGCTATGGCCATATATGTTGAAGCCGTCCGTCGTGTGATTCGCATGCTATGGCATCAAAAAATAAATATATATATATATATCAGCAGGCTAACGATAGGTATTCATTCTAGCTTGTATGGCTATCCTTGGCTGGTGGATCGACCAAGACAGCTGTGTGAGGTTCCTATATATAATATATTATTCCATTCAAAACTAGCCCTTTTTTTGGCATTTAATATGTTTGCCGGTACCATTACCTTTTTCTTTTTTCCTCTTTTGATCTTCAGCTCCACCAAAATTGGGATGTGCTTAATTCATTTGATGAAACATCAATCATTTTTTGAGAATGCTTTCAATTTTATGTTGACACAAAATTAACTAAGCTGTCGTCCCCGGGCCCTGGCTTATAATTTTTTGCTCCAGATATTTTTTTTTTTTTTTTTTTTTTTTTTTTTTTTTTTATTGATAAAGAAAAATGCTTGACATATTACAACTGTAATTTACTACGATATGGAGTCAAACTAGAGCCGAGTGGAGCGAGCTAATTAATTAATAGGATTTGTGATTAACGGGAAGAAGAGGCTTATGCATAAGCGAGCCAAGGAACTTCGCCGAGCCAATTCGAGCAAGGGAAAGATAGTACCAACAGGTTACTTGGCTTGAGGGAAGTGATTTCCCTGTCTGATTCCCTTTAAACTAATTGATATATATATATATATATATATATATATATATATCTAACTTTATTTTTTTTAATTGCCGAACATCTTCCTTCAAATAAGCAAATCTCAAATTTCTTATACAAATGCAAATCGTGGGTCTTGAGTTGTGGAAGGAGGTGCCGTGAGTATTGGGTTGTGGATGATGGTGGTGCTGTGGGCCTTGGACTGCGCGAGATTGCTGCCGCAGCCGTCACCCCACAACACCCCGAAACTCACTTCTCCACGCCTCTTCCCTTGCTTCAAAAACTCCACTATTTCAACCCACCATTCCTTCGAAATCTTTGTGTTCCGCACCAAAACACATCAAACCCAAGACTGCAGATATGTATATATATATATATATATATGTATTCTATTTTTATGGGATGTTAGACATGGATGCATCATGTGTGAGTTTAACATCTCATTCTTCGTTTCTGTTAAAATAATTGAAGAATAAGCCGACCTATTTATAGTCGAATAAATCGAAAACCTAAATCAACATATACATGTATTACTTGTGTGCGGGGAGTGATTCTTACACTCACACTACACAACAATGACACAACACCAAGGCACAATGGAGTGGAGCTCATGTGTGGACTCCACTCCATTGTGCCTTGGTGTTGTGTCATTATTGTATAGTGTGAGCGTTTTAATCATTTCTCCTTGTGTGCAGTATACGATAATACGAAGATGTGTCAACTGACAACAGGTGGCAATTTCGTAACAAGTGGATGTCATATCCATGCATGGTTCAATTTTATACTTTAGTTGAGGAACCGGCGAGACTGTTGTTTACTTTTTGGTACTTGGAACTCCAAGAGATTACGGCCCATTTGATCGATTCTTGAATATCTTCTTCCTTTTTCTTTTTTTTTTTTCTTTTTTCTTTTTGGGTCTAAGTTCAATTGGATTTTTCCTAGGTGATTGATTATGGATGGGTATAAGTCCAAAATTTAGGCCCAAACTTCCCTTTTCCAACTGGGTGAATTTTTAAATTCATTTTTGGCCCATTTTACTTTTTCCTTAGGCTTTTTCTCTAAATTGGGCTTTCTCTCTTGTACGAAAGCGAGTTTTTTTTTTTTTTTTTTTTTTGTGTGTGTGTGTAGCGTATTACAAAAGACAAGCAAAAACCATTAATTTAATAGAAATGCTAGAACTAGTTTTACTGTTTTTTTTTAAGGTTTTTTTTTTTTTATGCTGACATAACACATTGTTTTTAATAAATAAAAACTACAGCTTGATTTCTCTTTCCTGTTTTTATTAAAAAATACAAAGTATTATGTTAGTATAGAAGGACTCAAAAAAGACACTAGAATGAACTATAGAATTCCTCTTAATTTAATATATCTAATGAAAGTTCATTCCATATATACTAAAGATTTACAAGTTAAGTCCCATGTTTAGGAGTTTGCTTTTGCAAATACATTTCCATTTTTGAGCTTATGCTTATTCTTAGTGACTCGTCAAAATAGCTATTTTTGTGAGATAATTTGTTAAAATGGTTTAAAATGAGTCACTAGTAGTTTCAAAAATTTGATGAGTGAACAATGCTCACCAAAAATAGTGAGGGACGGTTCAGTCACCAAAACAATAATAAAAAAAAATTATTAAAATTTTCTATCACTTCCCCCTTTTTTTTTTACATGTTTATCTCTTAAAAATCGCACACAACCTCCGTTTTAGCAAAAAAATATTTAAATTGAACGGTAATAGAGAATAACTAAAATGATGAAGTTGGTTGCTGGGGTGCTATAAAAATATAAATAACTAAAATAGAGAAATGTTTTTAGTTATTTTGGTTAGTAAAAGTAGGGGTGGGCATCGGTTCGGTAAGTGGTTAAGTCGGTTAATTCGGTCAGTTAACCGATTTTTGTTGGAATGCAGTCGGTAAGTTTATTTCGGTTAAGCGGTTAATAGGCGTCGTTTTGTTTTATGTCGGTTCGGTTAATCGGCTCGGTTACCGTTTAAAAGACGGTTTGGTTCAGTCGCCGAACCGGCTATCGAACCGAAAATTAGTAAGTACAGTCGGTAGGCGGATAATTTGCCCACAGCTTAGTAAAATTTGGTGATTCTACTAAGAATGCTTTTATATGCTAACGCTTAACTTCTTGTGCAGCTGCCCAACTTTTAAAATATTAAATTAAAATGATAGATGAATGACGTAGAAATGATTCAAACTCAAAAAAAAAATTATTTTGATACCATATTAAATTAATATTGTCTCAAAAGTTAAAGTTAGTAAAAAAAAAAAGTGAATTTATTAATTTTTTTGTTAGCAATGAGCTTGTCTATACGGAGGACGAGGGTCATACCCTCATTCGACCCTTGTTCTACATGGCAGGTCTTTTGGGTTTATTTTTTTTGGTTGTTTAATTAAAAAAAAAAAAAAAAGAAGATGAAAACGCGAGTCAACGAGACTTATAAAAGAAGAGTGATTGACTTTACCATCCTCTACCCCCTTTCATTAAAAGGGAGTCTTTTTAATCAAATGTAACTTATTATGATGTCACACCAGGAATTGCTTTTAATTAAAAAAATTAATTTTTTAATAAAAAAGTCAGTTGGCTAAACCATCCTCCAACAATCATTTCCCGGCTTCTAAACATATTTCAGTTTTTGAGTTTTCCAAATTTTCCTCCATTTCCCGCCGACCACCGTCCCCCTCCCCCACCGACCGAGCGTCGCCTGGCGTGAAAGCCTTCCCCTCCCCCCCCCCCCCACCCACCCACCCATTTCTTCCCCCAGTTCCCCTAAAATTTTCAAAATCTCCCCCACGCTGCTGTTTTGTCTCCCCCTCCCACGTTCCTCCTTCGCCCACCACCAACAACTTTCCCACCGAACACACCGGCAACGCCCACCCACGACACCAGCTCGAAATCCAGCAACACCCATCGAACGCCACCCGCGCACCACCACCCTCATCGGCACAGGCCACGCCCACAGTCCAAAAATCGACCAGCCGAACGTCACCCACGGCACCAGCTCAGAGTCTCACTGACATTACGTCGTGTACCGGTAAGAAGAAGGTATGTATACATGTTTACATATCGGTTTGATTTGTGTTATGGTTTTTGTTTTGATTTTGGATTTGATTTTCTTTAAGGGATAGCTGAATTCAAGCGTTCTGATTTTTGATGGCTGGTTGAAGTTTACCAAGCAGGTCTGGTTTTGAGTTATTTTTGGTTCTAGGTGTGCGGTTGGAATTGAGGAGTTTTCTGGGGATACTTGTTTGCTGTTTTTGGTGGTTTTGGTTTCAGCTGGGAGCTTGGTTGAGTTTTAGTTTCTGCCTATGCTTGTTTTTTGGAGTTGGCTTTCTTGCTGTGTGTTGGGTTTTCGGGTCCAGGTGTGCTGCTGGTATGCAGTTCTTTTTGGAGCTGTTTTCTTTGTGCTGTATAGTTTTGTTGTTGTATAGCCAGAAGTAGTTTTTCTTTTCTGTGTGCTTTGTTTTGAGAGATTTTTGTTATGGATTTTGCCTTTGTAGCCTAATGGCCGGCTTGAGTTCCAGCTTGATTGATGGAGTGTGTAATTCTTTGGTTGGTTGTTATAAAGTTTTCATTCATCCAAAAATAAAATAAAAATCTGATTGCTACTCAACTCATATTCTTTTATTTTATGAATGAATGAAATTTTTTTATAACAACACAGAGAATATAATATCTCTCTAGCAGAAACCTGCTCGAATTCCAGATGCAAAACATGTATCAAGAAGGGAGCCGCATGGGCTATGTCTTCTGGAGGATCTCATGGGCAGATACAATTCCTGGTGAAGCAAGGTTCGGTTAAGCCGCTGTGTGACCTTCTTATTTGTGCAGATCCAAGGATCGTGGCAGTGTGCCTTGAAGGGCTTGAGAGCATTCCGAAGGTGGAAGGTATTCTTGCAGTGCTCGATCAGGAGAAGGAAGAGATTACAGAATGGTGTTTGAAGGGACCAATGAATGAAGCTTTCACTCTGAGTGATATTTCACATCCTTCACATTTCCTCTTCTTCCTCATCTTCTCTATCTCTCTCTATCTTTTTCTTGAAACCCCAACTTTCTTCTTCAAGACTGTGAAAGAGAAAACCGAGAATGGATTTTTAGAGTGTTATATGTGTTGTACTATGCGACCACCACTTTGGGCTAGGAAAGCGGCTATTGAGCAGGACAAGCTATTAAAGGGAGGTTCAGATGAAATCCTAAGTTTGGAAGGTATTGGTTCTAGTGGTTTTGTCCATGTCAATATAACAACAACAGTATTCTTCGTTGTGATTGCTTCATGTTCCCTGGCTATGCTTTACAATCAGATGAAATCCTAAGTTTGGAAGGTATTGGTTCTAGTGGTTTTGTCCATGTCAATATAACAACAACAGTATTCTTCGTTGTGATTGCTTCATGTTCCCTGGCTATGCTTTACAAACTTCTGTCGACATGGTTTATTAAGCTTTGTGATAGCTTTGTTATCACATTGCAGACCACACACCCAAGTGGAGCAGCCTGTGATATCTTTAGCTCTTCAACCAGTTTCCAAAGATTCAGGAGGACAGTTTTCGAAGGCTTTGACTCGTTTCCAGAGAGAAGTTCCTACTATCCGAATTGGGTTGGATGCTGAGAGTGACCAAACAATAAATTCTGGGTTAGGAGAGCTGCATTTGGACATATATGTTGAGTGGATTAGGAGAGAGTACAAGGTTGATGCAACTGTACAGACAAATGAGATGGGTGGAAAAGATGGTCAATTTGGTAAGAAGTTTGGAAGAGTTTCCGTTCTTGCGGGTTACCTTCGAATGGAGCTGTGTATGTTCAACCATGTTCTTAAAAATACAAGAAGAATCACGCGAGAACCACATCACGTGACAACGGAGCAGCTTGGGCAGGTGAGTGAGAACAGCACTGGAAAAAAGGTCTGGGAAGCTGTACAGATTGAACACGTGTTGAGAAGAGCAGCTTGGGCAGGTGAGTGAGAACAGCACTGGAAAAAAGGTCTGGGAAGCTGTACAGATTGAACACGTGTTGAGAAGAGCAGCTTGGGCAGGTAAGTGAGAACAGCACTGGAAAAAAGGTCTGGGAAGCTGTACAGATTGAACACGTGTTGAGAAGAGCAGCTTGGGCAGGTGAGTGAGAACAGCACTGGAAAAAAGGTCTGGGAAGCTGTACAGATTGAACACGTGTTGAGAAGAGCAGCTTGGGCAGGTAAGTGAGAACAGCACTGGAAAAAAGGTCTGGGAAGCTGTACAGATTGAACACGTGTTGAGAAGAAGAAGTAAGGTTGCTTATTTCATGTTTACTGCAGTGGGTCACGTGTCCTGTTGGTCTGATTTGGGTTACATGTGTGTCCCTATCACCTTGAATATGTCAAAAGCTTATTTGTCCTTTATTAGGGGTGATTTTGGAGGCTACCTAAGATGTACAATAGCATCCTTTATTATGGGCAAGAAGAAATCGTGGGAAAAGGAATGCTTTCAGAAAAATGTTGTCTCCTGTGAAAATAATGATGCTGAACAAGGGACATTACATGTCTTTGGGCCTGACATGTCTACAAAATCTGCTGGGTTTCCTCTCATCTTTAAGAAATTAAAGGGTCTTGTGCTAGTTTTATTACGAGAATTACAGTGTGCAGAAAAGATCATACATGCAATATTGGAGATATGTGGCAGATTGCGACTGCCAAGGGATTTAATTACAAATTTTAATTTTCTGACCTTATAGGCAAGGTCTTCTGAAAAATGGGAGTTAGGAAATGATTTGTGGGGCAACAAACCATCTCCCACCACTCTCTTTTTGATTTTTTTAATAAAAAAAAAATCAAAAGATGTCATTTGATGATCATATCAAATGACATATTTTGATTTTTTTATTAAAAAATTAGTAAAAGGGTAATTGGGACTGTCCCCCATGTATCATCTCGCATGGGAGTTTGCTATGAGCCTTATTATTAGGGGCGTGGCAGAAGACGTGTGGGGTGGCTTTGTGTGGAAGACATGCGTGGAAGTGGGATTCTTGAAGGAACGTGGTTGAAGCTAGCTAGGAGTGCAAGACAGCAGTTGACTTAGTGGTTTAAGTGTGCTTCAACTCTAGAATAGTTAGTGGGTCCATGTTTCTATGTTAGTAAGTGGGTCAGTTATGTTAGTAGTAGGTTAGTTAATTGTACGCATTTCATTAGTGAGTTAATAGCTTAATTATTGGGTAGTTATCTTGTAGTATGGGTTTAGTGGGTAGTTGTTTATTTTTTGTTTATTTTAGCTTGTCTTTGTATTTACATTTAGCTTTGATTATTAACGAGGGTAACCAGAAAATTATCCAAGGTTCATCTCTTACCGTGTGTTTGATTGAAAGGACTCATCTCTTAACCGTGTGTTAGAGTGAGAGGAGGAATTGACCGCTTAAAGTGTCAAATTGTTATTTTTCATTGTCATTTATCATCATGTCAATTACAATTTATTTCTCAGAATTTTAGGCTCATAACAGGCTTTCGACCGGAGGTGGGAGGGAGGGGGAAGATGGAGGAGCGCGGGAGAGAAGATGAGGGGGAAAAAATTTTGGGAAATGAAAAATATTCAAAAAGATAAATGATGCATCAGTTTTGTATTTTTTATTTTTTTACAAAACAAAAAAAAGAAAGTAAAAACCTGCCACGTAGGACAAGAGTTGGATGAGGGTCTAACCCTCGTCCTCCGTATAGACGAGCTCGTTAACAATTGGTCCTCTCCATATCCGAGCGTGAATGTTTTTTGTTCTATGTAATTAGTTGTAATTTTATTTCTTTACCCTTAAAGACGTAGAATGGATTATCTTTATAATTGTTTCTTGTTTTGTCATCCACATGAAGAACAATTCAAAGCCATAATCTCATTATTTGGATGCTTAATTGAGCAAATTGTTACGTTATGTGAGTTTGTAATTTGTGATTTGATTGCAAATTTTATTTTGCTGTAAAAATGCTTTTACCTGATTTTGATTTCAGTTTCAATTTGTTTGGATAAGATTTCTGATTGAATTTATTTTTTTTTGGATGAATTTGTTTGTTTTGATTTGATTGCCAACATGGCTCTAAATTTTCTTGGTTAGTCTTGTTTTTTAGTGCAACTTTTGGTGTTGAGTTGAATGTGGGGTTGTAAGTTTGTAAATTGCCATTTGTTTTGGTTTATTAGTTGCCAATATGGTTCTATGTTGTATACATTTTCTTGGTTCCTCTTGTTCATGACTTTAGTGTGTAAAGAGACAGTTGTTTTTGGTTCAACTTTTGGTTTTAAGTTGAATTGAGGATCTGGGGGTTTGTGCTTGTAGATTACAATTGTTTTGTACGTTTACAATGGTAAACAAAAGGAGTTAGAATTTTAATGGAAGATGGGTTTCAATGAAAAGAAACCATGAGCCATGAGCCAATTAATACCATTGGCCGATTGCATGTAGATTTGATGTACTTTTGCAAGAATATAGAGGCATTCCCACCATCTAAAGAAGGGATCCGGCTACTGTGCGATACTAAAAAGTACCGCACAATCTGCTGTAATTTTGGGAACGGCTGGGATACAGCCGTTCAAAAAAAATTGCCAAACAAGAAATGTATATGGTACGTGCCACACATGGATACAGCCAGCCTGTTTTTTTTTTGGGGAAACGTTCAGCCACTTTGTGGTTTTTTGTCTTTTTGCTTTAACTCCGTGACCTCACCTTCGTTAGCCAGCTTTCTCTCTCTCTCTCTCTCTCTCTTTCTCTCTCTCTCTTTCATTCAGCTACCGGGAAACCAAACAAAAATAGCCAAACAAACGTCTCTTTGCTTATGGTACGCGGGAAACCAAAAGTACTGAAACAGTGAAACGTCTCATTTTACACTGCAATTCTGGTCATGGAAGATGAATTAAGCTTCTGACCTCTGGTTTGTTTGACCTCCAAAATCAAATGCACTCTCAAGACCAAGATCGACCATCCTCTTGTTTAATTTGATTGAAGGCAGAGTCATTTTCACTGGCAAAGTCTAGCTGGGGTATTGTTTGTGCTAAAGTTGAAGAGTTGGTTGATGACATGATCACTCCCTGGAAATGGTGATCTTGGTGTTGTTGAAAGCCCGGGAACGGGAGAGGGTCTCGGAGGAGAAACTCATTCCAATTGAAGGAAGAAGATGGCAGAATTTACGCTTGAGATGATTGTGTAACGTTAGAAGAAGATGATGAACAGGATGAAGAGGTAGCTTCACTAAAGAATTGTGGCTGGATGGTCTCAAATTGGTTAATGACATGAAACTGAGACGGGAAGTAGTCCCATGAGGCAATGTTTTCATTCGAGATGCTGTCATAAACTTGCTCTGCCATAGGCCTTCTGATCATCGTGTCAGGATTTGGAAATGATCCTATGAGGAGGACTGAAGAGGGTTCTACTAGTTTGGACATTGCTGTGTAGTTTATGTTTTTATTGAGAGATCCATGGCTTCCAGTACTGTTTTGGAGGCCACTAAAGTTTCCATAATCAGAAAGGATCTGTGAATGAAAGAGAGAGAAAAAGAAAAAGAAAAGGACAAAAAGTTTTTGTTTAACGGACGTCACGGTGTTAAAAACAAATAATAAAAAAAAAACAAAAACGGTTGGCTCTTTGGAACGGCTGTATCCCAGCCGTTCCCAAAATTACAGCAGATTGTGCGGTACTTTTTAGTACCGCACAGTAGCCGGATCCCTAAAGAAGATCCAGCAAATAAAAATTACAATTGGAAATATTCACAACTGTAGGATAAGGATAATCTTTATCTTCCTCCTACCAACTATTCAAACATCAAACTTACCTAAAAGCGCCGGCCTTACCACAAGCACATAGTTTCAAAATATGAATACATTAGTTTCAAAAGATGACGAAGTAAAATATCTGTCCACATTCACGACACAACAGCATCTCTTTTCTACTTTTCCGTGGATCAGCACCTCCAAGTTCAATGTACCAGCACCTAAAGCATAAAAATCAGCATTAAAACGCCCAACGTTGGACTAAAAAAAAGAATGTCATGAGTATTATTATTCCTAAAAGAGAAAATGAAAGAACGAGTCAGAAAAAATTTCACCTTAAAGCTATAGCACATTTTACCGAGCAGAATGGGCAATATAGGGACCCATATCTATTATATCCAACAAGTAAATGGAAATACAACACAAGAACGCTTTTTTTTTAGTTTTATGAAGATTAAACTTGTAATCTTCGCCCAAACCATAAAAATGCTCCTACAAAGTAAAAAAAGCCCAACCTAGAAACCATAAAAATGAGCATTACAAACTCATACACACAGCAACATAAAACTTGCCAAAAGCAAGAATTAGAAAATCAACTTTCGCTGGAAAAACGGGGCACAAATATGATTCAATAAGATTGGCCTGCTATCTCAATAAGATTCAACATGCACACAAATATGGCACATGAAACCCAAAGCATGAAGAAAACAAAGTCACTATAAAACGACAAGGCACCACAACAACAGAAAATAGCATGTATCAGGAAAAAAAAAAAATGTTTCTTTTTGACAAATGTTGACAGAGGAGCAAAAATACATAACAAACCAACATTTAAGCAAAAAAAAAAAATAATAATAATTAAGCAGATAACACAAAGGGGAAAAAAACAAAAGGAAATAAACAGTAAATCAAGAAAGAAACAATAACTGTAAATTTCTAGGGTTTTTTTCAGTTTCCTTTTTTTTTATTCTTCCTGTGATGCGATACCAAGAGAGAAAGGTGAAGATTTGTGACTTATAGAGTGAGATGGAGCTGGACGTGGAGATGGAACGACCGAAGATGGCGTGGAGATGAACGGCCGGAGAGGAGCCCGTCGAAGGGGGCGTTGAGGGAGGAGATGGAGAGATCGAGAGAGGGAGGTTTTTGAGGGGAAAAGTGGCGATGGAGCTGGACGGAGATGGCGCGGCGTGAGATGGAAGCTATGGAGCCCGTCGACGGCGAAGTTGAGGGAGGAGATTGAGAGGGGAGGTTTTGGGGGGAAAATGATTTTGGGAAACTGGTTTGGGTCTTTGGTTTTCAACAAACGCAGGTTTTAGGGTTTTTTTTTTTTTAAAAAAAAAAAAAAAATTATTTTATAAAAGTAAGTACTGACGTGGCACCATGCCACGTCAGCATCGTGTAGAATTACTCCTTAAATCCCGAAGAAAGAGCACTGAGTTAGGTAGGAAATTGTCTGATCGTGTGGACAGCTCAACATCTAGTCAACCTCTAACACAAGGCATTAATTATGATTTAAGACAAAATATGAAAGTTTCCAATCAAAATAGTATTTTTTTTTAAAAAAAATTCTTTGCTATTTTATTTGAAGTTCGGAAATTTTACAAAAAAAAAAAAATTAACCGTAGGCAGAACATTAGAGAGGAATAATAACAGAATATATATTGACAGCTACAAGGAGTTATAAAGAAAAGAAAATGTCGAACAATTGAGAGTCAATAACCGAAAGGAAAATTATATTTATACTTTGTTTGTTTAAGGATAAAATGTTTTTTAGAAAATGATTTCATCATTTTTTTATGTTTAGTAAGGACGAAAATAATAGTCAACGAAAATTATTTTCAGTTTGATCGTAAAAACCTATTTAATTTTTGAAAAACGATTTACGATTTAAGATTTTTTAAATTTAAACTATTTATTCTTGCAGGCACGTTTGTAAGAATCCTCTATTGCCGGGCTTTGGAATTTGTTAGTAGCTTGAATCTACTGCTGAAGGTTTCCTTTTACCGAATTTTGACATCAATGACAGCCGCAAGAATCCGGCAACATCTAGCCACCGGCACCGGAATCCAGCTGTATGTGCCGAAATTTGATCAAACTGACCAAAATCCAGCACAAATGGCCATAAGTGATTTTTTGCTATAGTGTTTGTTTTTGTACGAGCCAAAAGCCGAATATTATTTTTAGGAAATTTCCTCAAAAAATATTTTACATGTTTCTTGTCGAAACAAACAGAGCATTAATTATAACCCTTATGCATATTGTTTGTCTACACATGCATTTCTCAGTTATATGGTAGAATTTTTATTCTTATTTTTTAAAAAAAAAAAAAAATTGAATAGGAAATAGATATTATCTACCAAGTACTAAATAAGAATTTGGATCTTCTCCATTTAAATCCTCTCAATTTCTCTCAATTTAGTTATAAAGTAAGGATATAGTTATCTTTTTACATTCTATGAAAATGTGAAAAAATAACTATACCCCTTCTTTATAAGTAAATAAAAGAATATTCTCTTTTGAAATGGAGAGGGTACTGTTCCACTAAATAAGGGGGTAAACTAATTAAGACCTATATTAGGGTTGTCCAACAAATTAACTAATGTATGTAAAAATATATATATATATATATATATATATTTATATGTGGGTAATGTGGCAGCGTATCTACCACCGGTTGAACAGCCTAACCCCGAGGTCACGTGGCTACCCGCTCCCCCGAACATTTTACCTACCTCCTTCCCTCGTATAAAACCGAGGCACTGGTTTCGTTGTAATTGCATCCAAAACACAAGCTTTTTCCCAGCGAATTTCAATCCCACCACCCTTCACCGGCCTTGAGCTTAAACTGATCGAGCCACTGGTTTCGCTTTTTCTTGATCTTTAGAAACTAGTTGAGCCAACTAGCCAAGCGGCCGATCACAGATGGCGTCCGTGGAGGAAATTCGAAAGGCTCAGCGAGCCCAGGGTCCGGCCACCATTTTAGCCATTGGCACAGCCACTCCCTCCAACTGCGTCTCTCAAGCTGACTATCCTGACTTTTACTTCCGGATCACCAAGAGCGATCACATGACCGAGTTGAAGGAGAAGTTCAAACGCATGTGTACGTTTTTTAAATACATGTACATCTTCTATATATATATATACATGCCATGCATCTTATGTGTGTGTGTATATATATATATATTGTCATGCATAGCCTGCATCCATTATGCATATAGATATATTCATGTGTCATCAATTCCTGAAGGTTAATTATGCCACTTACGTTTTGGGAATTAGACTGCTAATTAATTGTTAGCTACTGCATGTATATCACAGCACAATGGTTTTACACCATTAATTTGATCGAGTGATTAACATGATCGCAGGTGATAAATCGATGATAAAGAAACGTTACATGTACTTGAATGAAGAGATTCTGAAGGAAAATCCCAATATGTGTGCTTACATGGCTCCATCTCTTGACGCACGTCAAGACATAGTGGTGGTGGAGGTGCCCAAGCTGGGGAAGGAAGCGGCAACAAAGGCAATCAAAGAGTGGGGGCAGCCCAAATCCAAGATCACCCACCTCGTCTTCTGTACAACCTCAGGGGTAGACATGCCCGGCGCAGATTACCAGCTCACCAAGCTCCTCGGCCTTCGACCCTCCGTCAAGCGCTTGATGATGTATCAGCAGGGCTGCTTCGCAGGTGGGACCGTCCTCCGTCTCGCAAAGGACTTGGCCGAGAACAACAAGGGAGCACGTGTTCTCGTCGTCTGCTCTGAGATCACAGCCGTCACTTTCCGTGGGCCCACTGATACTCACTTGGACTCCCTGGTGGGCCAAGCCCTTTTCGGTGATGGTGCGGCAGCATTGATTGTGGGTGCGGACCCCGATACATCCGTTGAACGTCCACTTTTCGAACTTATATCGGCAGCACAGACGATTCTACCCGACTCCGATGGTGCCATTGATGGACACTTGCGCGAGGTGGGTCTTACCTTTCACTTGTTGAAGGACGTACCGGGGATAATATCGAAGAACATTGAGAAAAGCTTGGCGGAAGCTTTTGCTCCGCTGGGCATAAGCGATTGGAACTCTTTGTTTTGGATTGCACACCCCGGTGGGCCGGCCATTCTTGACCAGGTTGAGGCCAAGCTGGGACTGAAAGAGGAGAAACTAAGAGCAACTCGTCACATTCTGAGCGAGTACGGGAACATGTCAAGTGCATGCGTGCTGTTCATATTGGACGAGATGAGGAAGAATTCTGCGGAGGAAGGAAAGGTCACCACCGGAGAAGGGTTGGAGTGGGGAGTTCTCTTCGGGTTTGGGCCGGGTTTGACCGTCGAGACGGTGGTGCTGCACAGTATCCCTGTGCCCGTTGAGGCCAGTCACTGATTCCCGGGATGAAAAGAGGGAATTACAGAATAATTAACGCTCGTATGGATTAGTTGTGACGAATTGAAGAGGCCAAGTGGAAAATTACAAATGTGTTTTTTTTTTTTTTTTTAAGAATTAAAAATTTGTTTGAGTACTGTTAAAGCAATTGTAAGCGTGTGTGGGTGGCTGCGTGAGGCCTTTTCCCAATAACAGATACCTTGGTATTTATTATAAATATATTATTTGCTTCCATATATAATTGCATCCATTGTTATTAGATTTTTTTTTTTTTTTTTTTAAAAAAAGAAAAGTCCTTTGTTAGGTATTTGAATAGCCCCAATAAGCTCTTTAAATTTGACTTTAATGTTCTTTCTCTTTTATACTCTTTTTTTTTACTTTATATCATATCAGCATTTTCTTATTACTATTCAAACAAAAATTTGAATACAAAATCGTTTGTTAAACATATTATGATTATTGTGACGGCCGGGTTGGCTTGATTCACGGTTTTTCCCATGCCTCGCACCGACGTACCTACCGGTCAATTTTCTTAGGTTTTGGTTTCCTTCACATGTTATGCCTATAAAGTTTGATAATATCTATTTTTAAAAGTGTTTATTATTTGATAATTTTCGGCTTTTAAAGTAAATGAAAAGGGCCGTTTATATATTTTATCAAACTTATAACTTCTATTAAAATCATGGACAATATGTTAAAAAGTATATAAGTAAGGCTAGAATGAAGACTCTGATAATGGAATAAGGGAAATGCTATCTTGTACACTGAGATCCCACCCCCTCACTCCTCCTACATGGACAGCTTTTTTGAACTTATTTTATTGCTTAAATAAAAAATAAACCAAAAAAGTAAAAAGAGCCAAATGGGTGGACGAACTGAAAAAAAAAAAAAAAAAAAAAAAAAAAAAAAAAAAAAAAATTCAATGTACAAGGCAGCATTTCCCAAATTTGGGAAATGCTAGTGTTCCCACCAGCATCCCACCCCCATCCCACCGCACCCTAAGTGAAAAAACTGAAAATGAAATTATTAAATAAAAATATAAAATCACTTAGGGTGTGGTGGGATGGGGGTGAGATGCTAGTGGGAACACGAGCATTTCCCTTCAAAATTTACTCCTCCTCTCTCTCTCTCTCTCTCTCTCTCTCTCTCTCTCTCTCTCTCTCTCTCTCTCCGGCCAGTCGGCCGTCCTTCACTGGATTTTGTCTCCACCAGCCGGCATCTTTCTCTCTCTCGTCCGTACTTCACCGGGGATAAACACTATCTCTCTCTCCCCAGCCAGCCGTTTTTCTTTACCGGCGGCGTCTCCACTAGCGAGGACCTTTCCCCAACTCAGCCAGCCACATCTCTCTGAATGAAGGTTAGATTTTTTTATTTTTATTTTTTTCCCTTTTTTTTTTTAACATAAGGCACGACCTTCTTCTTCTTCTTCTTCTTCTTCTTTTAACATTTTCTTTGTTTTTGGTGGAAGATGAAAGAGGCTGGCGTTGGGTGATACATTTTGACTCTCTGGGCATCAAGAAGGTTTTTTTTTTTTTTTTTTTTTTCCTGCAAGAGCAAGCACTAAAATGAGATTGTGAAAAAAGAGAAATCTTTTTGTTCTATTGCTTCTGGGTTTTCACTTTTTCTATCTTATTTTGTTTGAATTTCAGTTCTTGTTTATGAGTTGGGTGGTGTTGGGTGATACATTTTGACTCTATGGGGCATCAAGAAGGTTTTTTTTTTTTTTTTTTTTTTCCCTGCAAGAGCAAACATTAAAATGAGAATGTGAAAAAAGAGAAATCTTTTTGTTCTATTGCTTCTGGGTTTTCACTTTTTCTATCTTATTTTGTTTGAATTTCAGTTCTTGTTTATGAGTTTGTCGCAATTTACATATATAGCTAATCCTATCATTTATTACAAATTTTGATTGAAGCAATGACTGAAATACAGATTAAATTTGTTGTTTTGTTGTGCTAAGATCTTATCTGTTATTCATGTCAATTTCATAGATGTTACCCCTCATATTGCCTAGCCCAGTTATTTCTTTTCTGGACATAGTTGTTATGTGCTTGGTCTATATATCTTTTGTAACTTTGATAAATTAGGAAAAGACAATTAAGGTTTTTTTTTGCAAGAGCAAACACTAAATTTTTCTGCAGTGCAAACACTAAGTTGCATAAGATTGATCCTATGCAACTTATATCTCAGCTGACAAATCTCATTATGGACATTCTTGCGGGTAAATGTCAAAAAGTTAGTTATGAAGTCAGAAGAAAGTTTTCTACTTGGCATACTACGGTTATGTACCATGTTTGGCTGTCTAGTAGATAGATTCTATCAAAATATATGCACTAGATATAAGTTGCTACAAGAATGCTTACTTTTATACAAATCTCACTGACTTTGGGTGTTGATTTGCTACTCAGCTTGTTTAACGGGCACGGATCATCAAATTAGGATATTGATTGATTTGCAATACTTGACCTAGTGAGTTATTTAAGAAGGGGTTTTTTTCTTTTTTTTTCTTTTCTTCAAGTGCAGACACTAAATTTTTTTGCTATTGCTTCTAGATGTTGGCCGTTTGCTGGAGGATGTGAAAAATGAGAAATCTTTTTGTTGTTCTATTGCTTCTGGGTTTTCTTTTTTTAATCAAAAGTGATTTCTTATTATCTTTTTAATCATTTTCCTTATATTATATAGAATAAATAACAAGATTGTGTATAGAATAAATAAAATATTCTTGTTCTTTGCTTTCACTACATTCAAAGGTTGGGTTATGAAACTTTGGTTTGATGTGGTTTTTGTAATTTACTTTTTACAGGGAATTGTATGATGAGTTGCAAGAGTCACTTTATGAATTCTTGAAAGCAAAGGGATGAGTTGCAAGAGTCACAGCATTCAAAAAATATAATATAGCTTGTATTTTTTGTAATTGACTTCTATAACTATACTTTGAGTTATAATTTACATGTTGTAATCTTTTAACTTAACAGATACATTTCAATTGTACATTGTTGATTATTAATAGAAATTATGACCGGCATACTAGAATAAACTCCTATTCTCAAATTTTATTCAAATTCTTACAGTTTAGAGGCGGTAGGCAATATAAATGAGTACACGACTTATTAAAATTTGATTTTAGAAGGTCAAGTGTGACATACTCATGAATGGCTTCAAGGCTTGTTGAGAATTTAGTTTGCAATGGACTTCAACTACCACCAAGGTCATGCTAACACCTAAATAGTTATAATAAATTGATTAATATGATGGCATGGTCTAGATGGGATATGATGATCTTTATTAATATGATGCTTTTTACATAAGCTAGACAGCATGTAAGTTAGTTAACTTTTTGTAACCATTCGCTTCACCTTATATGTAATAAGAGTAAGAGAATGTAGACTGCGACTTGACTTTGGATTTTGCACAAGAAGTTGATGTGTATTGATCAATACATGTTTACTATTAGCACAGATTTGTTGCTTATTAATTATAAAAAATTTACATATATGGAAGACTTATCATCAAACTTAAGTTTTATGCACATGATTATAACCCCACCACGCCCATGCAAGCGTCCAATCAAAATAAAAATAGATATTAATTCTCTAAACCTACGTTCAACCACTTTCCATCAGCACACAATGTTGCACAAATGCTAGTTTTACACTGTGTTCTAATTATTTTTGGAACTGTCTTTGTACAATTACCTTCGCTTGTTTTTGTTTTGCCTTGGCGAATACATGCAAGGATTATGTACCTGCGACTTCTATCTTTCCCCTTTTTTTCCGATTATTTTTACCACACCAAAACCAATTTGCGGGCCATATCTCCTATAATACCCTTCAACTTCTTCAAACGAATTAAACATCATTAATTCTTTAGGTTCTTCAACTTTATTATTCACACCTATCATCTTGTATTGTGGCTCATTGTCCTCCTTATCATCCAACTCCAAATCACATACAAAAAAAAAAAGAAAAAAAAAAATTAATAATACAGAGTTTAGATAAATAATACAAAAGTTAAAAGCCTAACCAAATTCAAATCCATCTTCGTTGATTGAATCGTCGTCATTTGGAATATGTGTACTCAGATATTCAACTTTGCCCTCATCCTCCAGGCGTGAGCTTGAAAATTCCATTTAAGAGAACAGAAGGTGGCCTAGAATTACCCATGCAATAATAATAAGATAATATAATGCCTATAATTCTATTTTGCATTATTAAATTTCAGCACATTGATTGAATAGTTTGAATTTTGGTTTGATATTTATAAAGATAAAACACACAACAGACTTTCCCTTTATATTCCCATTTTACTTTCAACTCCAACAAATACAAAAACATGCGTATCTGTTAGCAATTTTTAAGACTATATTTGAAAAAGAAATCATTTAGCCAGGATACTCTATTTTCTATATATGGAGTCTCCCGGCTAAATCACTCTAATGGTCCATTAAAGCAACCGTTTAACCTTAAATGTCTTTTCCTAATTTATCAAAGTTGCAAAAGATATATAGACCAAGTACATAACAACTATGTCCAGAAAAGAAATAACCGGGCTAGGCAATAGGAAGGGTAACATCTATGAAATTGACATGAAAAACAGATAAGATCTTAGCACAACAAAACAACAAATTTAATATGTATTTCAGTTATTGTTTCAATCAAAATTTGTAATAAATGATAGGATTAGCTATATATGTAAATTGCGACAAACTCATAAACAATAACTGAAATTCAAACAAAATAAGATAGAAAAAGTGAAAACTTGTGAAAACCCAGAAGCAATAGAACAAAAAGATTTCTCTTTTTTCACATTCTCATTTTAGTGTTTGCTCTTGTAGAAAAAAAAAAAAAAAAAAAAAAAAAAAAAAAAAAAAAAAAAAAACCCCTTCTTGATGCCCAGAAAGTCAAAATATATCACCCAACACCACCCAACTCATAAACAAGAACTGAAATTCAAACAAAATAAGATAGAAAAAGCCAAAACTTGTGAAAATCCAGAAGTAATAGAACAAAAAGATTTTTTTTTTTTTTTTTCACATTCTCATTTTAGTGTTTGCTCTTGCAGGGAAAAAAAAAAAAAAAAAAAAAAACCTTCTTGATGCCTAGAGAGTCAAAATGTATCATCCAACGCCAGCCTCTTTCATCTTCCACCCATGAACTAAATCAAACCCAGAACAAAGAAAATGTTAAAAAAAAAAAAAGAAAAAGAAAAAAGAAGAAGGTCGTGCCTTATGTTAAAAAAAAATCAAAAAATCTAACCTTCATTCAAAGAGATGTGGCTGGCTGAGTTGGGGGAAAGGTCCTCGCCGGTGGAGACACCGCCGATAAAGAAGAACGGCTGGCTGGGGAGAGGAGAGAGAGAGAAAGTGTTTATCGCCTGTGAAGTACGGAAGAGAGAGAGAAAGATGCCGGCCGGTGGAGACGGAATCCGATGAAGAAGGACGGCCGACCAGCTGGGAAGAGGGAGTGCCAGAGAGAGAGAGAGAGAGAAAGAGTCAGAGGAGTAAATTTTGAATTTTGTTTTATTTTTCTTCGATTTGTCCGCCCATTTGGCTCTTTTTACTTTTTTGGTTTGTTTTTTATTTAAGCAGTAAAATAAGTTTAAAAAAGCTGTCCACGTAGGAGGGGTGGGATGGGGGTGAAATTTCAGTCCCATGGAATAATACATCCATAGGTATCATTTTTTTTTTTTTTGACACTACGTCCAATCAATTTGAATTAACGGCTGAAATGTTGTGTGTGTTTCTTTTTTTCTTTTCTTTTCCAAATTCTCAGGTATAAACACCACCTTCTTAATTGTTATTTTCTTCATTTTTTTTTCTCAGACATATTGCATAAAGTCTCGTTAATCAAGATTCCCAAGTTTAATTTAATTACAACTGGCTAAATTGAAAATAACCTACAGACAAATAATTCATGGAGAGGAATGCAAGTACATAAAAAAAAGCCATTTGAATTAACAATAAATAATCTTGCTTGAACTCTAGGATGTAGTAACACAATTATTGAGTAGATTTTCAAGAAAGCACTTAATTTACAACATTGAAAGTTAATTCGGATAGTATCTATTTCATTTGAAATGAAGATCATATAATGTTTCAACAAGGGTTGTTGAGTCTTAAGTCTATATACAGAGAAATACTAGGAGTACTAAATCTTTTACTAAGAGATGGGTATCAAGATGATGTACATACGTGTAGCTTTTTCATTGGCAACTTATTTGTTGGAGCTAGATGATCAAAACAATTTATTAAAAAAAAAAAATGCTACAAGTACCAATGAATAATCTCCACATTATTTTGGCACCAATATCTTAGTAAAAGATTTGAGACCTTTAACATTAATCATATATATGTATAGGAGGAGAGGTGAGAGTTCAAATCCGAGTCATTTTATATTAATCTATGAAATATTATGAGAGTGGTTGAGCAAAGCTATCCTTTATCTATCTCCTTATCTTCTTGTATCTTTGTATTTTCTAAAAAATCTCTTCCTTCCTCCTCCTTCCACTCCCATCTTTTGATACCAAAGCTAGATCGAGCTAGTATATATAATACTCTTGGCGTAGCTTCCTTAATTAATTACTTTCTTTCCATGGCGGCAAGAAGGGGTAAAGGAAGGCGTGGTAATCCAATGATGGGTGATGTTAGAGGTGAAAAAAAAAATGACGAAATCCAAAGTTTTTATGGGCAGGGGCGCCGGCTAAATTTTTTTTATAAAAGCCAATAGGCTAAATTTTATTTTTTACCTTATATTTTTTATAATTTTATTTTTTCCAACCGTATAAATTTTTTTTTAAGAAAGTGTTCCTGTCAGCCTCCCTCCCTCGGTCACTGCAACTCACTATGCTTTCATATATATATATATATATATATGGTTTCATATGGTTTTGTAATTCAAAAACTAAGAAAGAGTTTCTTACGTTCAAGTTATTGTTATGTGATTGTCATGCTCTAGTTTGTAATGTTGGAAATATAAAGATGTGGAAGTATGGAAAATTGAAGAAAGCAGGAAAAATAAAAACTGTATAGAAAGAATATTGGACAGTAAATCAAATGTAAATTCGTCACTTAAACAATAAGTTTCGTAAAAGGGAATACAATAATTTTGTCATCAGGATATAATACTGCTCAAATATAGTATGCAGATCGCAAATTCTGAACATTACTCTGAATTCAGAAATTCTTAAATAGTAGAGAAGATGAAATAGAAGAGAAGAAAAAAGATTTTGAAAATATGCTGGAGAATATAGTTTTTATCTAAAAACTTAGAATTAGTTTACATCAGTTTTAATACAGTTTATAACCGTTGTAAACACAATTAGAAAATATAGTTTCTGACAGTTTATAAAAACAGTTAAATATTCAAAAATATTAATCTCGTGTGCGACGATGCGAGCGTCAAAGCGACACGTGTGCGACGATGATGTAACTAGCATAACTAGCACATGTATACTCAAAATCTTATATAGTATAAGAGCTTGATAAATGGTTATAAAGCACAAAAAATACTCATAACTTTTCAATGTGGGACAAAGAGTAACAGAAAGAAATAGAGGAAAATTTAAAAATTCAAATTTAAGATAAACTTAAATTTCCATATATTCAAATTAGAGAAAAACTTTGATTTTCATGAAATAATTTTAAACATGTAAATCATCATACTTTATACTTCATAATCATACTATATTCTTACATATATAATCATAAAATATATAGTCTTTATCTTTCTCCCATCATGAGATTTTCCCTTTGCCCCTCTTTCCCGTGGGAGTTGCTCTAGGGACTACGAGAGATCCCCGGCCCTTCTTCCCTGTTAGATTTTCCCTTCCCTTCTCCTCCATGACTTGAGAGATTTCCTCATTCCTTTTCTTCTTCCTCATTCTTTTTGGGCCTTTATGTCAACAAGTCAATTGGACCAGGTTTCGACCCATTTTCAGTTTTGTTCTTTTTTAAGCTTCGTACCGGCCGAATTATCTCCTCCTAACTCTCCCAATTTTATCTTTGGATTCAAATGTTGCATCTGCTGTCATATCTTCAAGTGAAGATAAACTCAACACTTCAACCTAATCACCATAAATATAGAATTAGTTATGATCAACTATCCATCTCATTTGTATGTCTTTGTATTTTCAATTTATAATTTGTAATCTTTAGTTGTTTCATGTAATAGATTCAACTATATATACACTGCCTTAACCACAATTATGGTAAGGCAGAACAACCTAAGTACAAGGGTAATGTTACAGGGAGTTCTCGTCATGTCCTCTTAAATATTATGTGACTTTTGAAATTACTATTAAATTTAAGATGATCTTCTAAAAAATAATTTCATGTTTTACGATAAAAGTGTCGATAGTCAAGGCAACATAAATATAGCCATTGATTAACGTTAGATTATTTTTTTTGGGCATTGAATGGGTTTTGCTCCTATTTAAAGGCTATTCAAGCTATAGCCCTTGTAACCAACACATTATCACCCTAACAAACACTGACAATTGAGAAAGACATATATTTAATATATCTAAGGAATTAAAGTATAAAAGAAACGACACATTCAATGGTTATGCTAAGGGCATTTATTGAATATTGACGTTGAACCGTCGATATTGGGAATAGCAACTACCAAGCCAAACAAAGGTTGGTTTGGTGTTGTTAACTACCTATACCAACACCCGGAAGCTCCGCACCGAGAATTTGGGAGGTTAGCAACTATCAAAGAGAAATGAGAAAGAGAAATGATTCCTACACTCATTTCTCACAATAGCTCCACAACAAGTTGACGTGGCTGGTAATATTTTATTATTTTTTTACAAAAAGAAAAGAAAAGAAAATAAAAAAAATAATAAAATATTACCAGCCACATCAGCTTGTTGTGGGGCTGTTGTGAGAAATGAGTGTAATGATCATTTCTCAATGAGAAATGATTAAAACATTCACACTACACAACAATGACACAATACCAAGGCACAATGGAGTGGGGTCCATGGCACAATGGAGTGGAGTCCATGTCCACTCCATTGTGCCTTGGTGTTGTGTCATTGTTGTGTAGTGTGAGTGTAATGATCACTCCCCAAGAGAAATATTACATTTATTTAAGAAAAATGCTTGTTACTCAACAGGTTGTGCACAACAAGTGCACAACCTGTTGTGTATGTAACAAAGCTCTTTATTTAAACTTTTATAAAAGGAAAATGTTAGATTTACAACACCAACACAACAAGTGCACAACAATCCCTCATATGAAGGTGGAACCCACACACTGGGGCCCACCCTCATGTGAGGGGTTGTTGTACACTTGTTGTAATGGTGTAGTGCAGGAATCAAAATGAGTTTTACTAACCGAGATGGAAGAAGACAGAATCGGGCTAGTTTGGTTTTATTAAAAAGGTTTTGTTGGTACAGTTTCCGGTACGGTGACGTGTTGCCTTGTGATCCGTTGCCTTCCTTGATATTCGCTCTCTTCGTAATCTGCAAAACTCTCGTGGGGGTGCCGACCATACCCCCACTCCGATGCCTAAGTCAGTTCAAACTATTTATTTTCTGGAGAGTATCAATAATCTCATAGCTTAGAGAATTTGCCCGTAAAAAATACCTGACGTAGTAGTCTTATTTATAGACTCACAGTTCACAATTATGAAACTAATGGAGTGCTTGGAGCATAATCTAATTAGGAGTTTGAGTCCTATATCACATAGTCTTTAATCTTATCTTCATAGAATTCAAATTGGGTAGTAGAGTCCAAACTGGATATGACACTCTCTTTAGCTAATGTCATTCTATTAGGTACCTTATCCCATATTTGATGGGATAGAAGTCTATCTTGATATATTTGGGATATGCGACTTTTTGGAGATAATGGATGGTCTTCTACTTAAGTCTAATTTGGCCGGGTCAACCCGATGGGCTCAGCCCCCGATACTACCTTAGGCCCACGTGTTTTTGGAGCTAATTATTTCTCCAACACGTTTAAAAATCATTGAACCACTATTATTTGGACGTTGACATGGCATAATGTATAATTAACCATGTTGCTTTGCCTCTTTCATTATTATTGTCATTTGTGAATGGCTGTCGCACTTGCAGTCTTGGTTCCTAATATTATGATGCAAACTTTATTCTCAACGGCTGCAGCTCTGGCCGCTTCTTATATATATATATATATATATATATATATATATATATTATAATTATCATCGGAAGATGCTAAGAGTGATTGCTGATTAGAATCCCAAAGTGTTCAATTCATGTAAGAAAATGGGATTAGAAAGAAAGAAAGAAGGAAAGAAAAGTGAGAAAGGAGACACATTACAGCCGCAGAGCGGCAGAGGGAAGAATTAAAGTGGTAGATGTTAAGATTTTCTTTTTGCTTTTTATAGTTTGTATGTATTTTTTTAGTTGAATAAGCAAATATATATAATTGGTGATCAGTAGGAGCAATGTCAACATAGCTGGCTGGTGGGGATGGGGATTGGGAACCCCACAATTAGCTACAGCTTTGAATCTCTTTCTGTCGGACCTCAGTGGCATAATATATATATATATATTTATTGGTCTAAATTTCCAGCAGAGCCAACCTGGTATTGATATCGTCTGTCTGTCTGTCTATCTGTCTCTCTCACATACTGTGAAATATGTTACAGCCAAAGATGTCCCATACACTACACACAAAATTAAACCCCCTCCAACTTGCAGAACCAGACATAAGACAACCATTATACTGCTTTACAGCCCACACATATCTCCAAATGATATCAATTTAAACACCCTCTCTCTCTCTCTCTCTCGTCCTTTTTAATATATATATATATATTTTCTGTGCTGCTTCAAAATTCTGCCTTTCGCTTGTATGGATTTGCTGTCTGTTTGAAACATCAAAAGGATAAAAATTTTCTTTGCTCAGAAAAAAACTAGATATATATTTTTTTAATTTTTTAATTTTTTTTTTGACCTTTTTGGTTGTGAATCTTGTATTTACTGCTATATATTGATGATTGAATTGGGATTGATGATTGAATTGGGTGGTTTGGTAGAGGTGAGAGGGAAGTGAGTGATTGGGCGTGTATGTAATAATCCCGAAAGTGTTGTCGGCGCATGGTCACTTTCTGTCGGCATTGTCTGTATCCAACGATGATACAGAGATAGAGAGAGTGAGTGAGTGAGAGCATTTCCATTAATTTATTCCAACGTACAAAAACGAAGTTCGATAGATAGGTAGAGACGCTTCTGGGGTTTTTATTACCTTTACTCAGAGAGCGGCCAGCATCTGTATCATCACCCACTGAAGAAGCATATTTATTTGGACCTGGGCTGGCTGTCTCATGCTCTGTCTTTGTACCAACTGAGACTTCAAGATGCGGTCGTGATCGCGAGTGGGTTTCATTGCTTCTTTTATGCCTCAAAACCCTTTTTCATTTCTTGATTTGGTAGAATACTCGGGGGTATCTTCTTGATTTGACTGCTGCCTTTTTCCTTTGATCGAGGAGGATTCAATTTCAATGGGGGAATGCGGGTGAATATTGATTTGGGTGGTAGTTGTATTAGAAGACTCATCCTTTTTGTCATTGGGCCTTTGGCAAATGAAGCTGCGGTTCCTAGAGATCTGGCTACATTACTTCTCTGGGAATACAGGTCTGGACCCTTTTCTGTTTCAGCTTTAATTTCAACTAGTTCCAAATCTGATTGAATTGGAAAAAAATTCAGATGTTAATCTACGTTTTGGGTCAATACATTATATGCATCTTTGAATTGAATTCAAGGCGTTGCAGTTAAAAGAGTCTGTCAATGATCATATTTAGCCTTGTTACTATATCTGGATTGAACTGTTATTATAGACTTATTTGGGATTGGTTAGTTGTCATTAGTCATCTCGTCAGATCTTTTATGCTCTTTTATTGAGCATTCGATATCAATGCATGCTTTCTATACCTGGTCGTGTTCTTTGCAGTTTTCCAGGTAAAAAAAAATTGAACTTACAGTCGTGATTCACTTATTCTGATTACCCGTTTTGTGTCTGGTTTACTCCTAATCAGAAGATTTTGTAAGCGATTTGCCATCTATGGTTCTGACCAATTTATCCACTCTTGTTTCAGTAATGCTAATTGCTGCCCAACTTCTTTCGACCATCCATTTGCATATAAAAACTTAACAAACGTGAATCTTGCTCGCATGTTTTTAGTTTTTCTTTTCTTTTCTAATTTTTTTAGCTTCTTTTTCCAGTAGATTATGATTATTTTGCTTGTGGCATCCTTTGCATTACAGGTTCAATGTGCAACAAATTATATCCCAATAATACTCTACAGCATAGCTGAAGTGGTTCCCATACCAGATGTCAGGGCATCTTGCAGCAATAATAGGAGGTGCTGCAGGGGCCGTGGCATTGGTGGGGATAGTTATCTTCTTTATATGGTTCTGTCTTTCTCACAAAACAAGCGTTTCAAGAACTTCTGAGACAGGGTCCTCTGATCCGTCTATCCAAGGTAACTTTTACAGTATATATATATATCTATTTCTTCAAGGGTTTCAAAAGAGACAAACTCAACATAAAGAGCAATCAGTTCATAGTTTTTTTGAATAACCTGCAGTGGGAAGACATGTTGGGGTTGAGTTGTCATTACGAGAAACAAGGCGTTTTGAGATGGAAGAATTGTCTGTTGCCACAACAAATTTCAGTGATAAAAATTTAATCGGGGAAGGAAAGTTTGGGGAGGTATATCACGGATTGCTTAATGATGGGATGCGTGTGGCCATCAAAAAGCGACCTGGAGCACCTAGCCAAGAATTTATTGATGAGGTAATAATCACTTTCCGAAAACAGAAAATAGAGGAAGCAACAGAAACAGTTAATTAAGATTTACAAGATTTCAACTCTGTTTCCTTAAAAAAGAAGAAAAAAATAAGATGCAGCTAGAAAGAAATAAAAAGAAAAAATAGTGGTAAAAGGTGGAAGTCGATAAAATGAATTCCTAAACTGGTTGCAGAGTAATTTTCTTTCGTCTCTGAAGTCTCCCCCTGATAATATTCAAGTTTCATTTTAGATAGGATCATAATACTAGCTTGACAAACCTCCAGGATTGGCTAAGGAATATGAATATTTGTAGCAAACAGTGTTTTGCTTTTTCTGTTTTTTTGTTTTTGTTTCCCATATTATTCGATCTTGCATTACCATGAAAAATCATGGTATGGGTTGCCTTTCTTTTTTCGATTTCTCTTCCAGATTCCTTTGGTTGCTTCAAAATCTGGTAATGAAATATGTACAACTGAGTCAACTCAACAACATCTGCCCCCAATTGATTGCTTTTATGCTGGTTAATCCTTTGCCAATCTGCTCAATCTAGTAAGTCAGTTCAATTGAGAAAACCTTTTCCTGGCTTCTTGGGCTCACAAAAGCGAATATTCTGATTGAAATGGAGGATAGACTGTGAGCCAATGTTCGAACTTAAGACCTCTATTCTGATACTATTTTAAATTACCGGTTATCTTGAAAGTTTAAGCTGACAGGAAATTATGAATTTAATCATATAGTTAATATTCTAACAAACTGCACTAAATTATTTGGAACAAGTTCTCTTACATTGGAACTTGTGTTTCCTCTTTTCTTGTTTTGCGAATCTAATGGACTGGCATATAAATTTAATATTATATTTTTCCCTGGTTTTCCTGTTTATGATTTTGTGTTACAGGGTATGTCTTACTTTTAGTATTTTTTGTGGTTGATCTAACAGGACTGACTTTTAATTATCAGGTACTCTACCTTTCACCTATTCGGCATCAGAATCTTGTGATTCTATTGGGCTACTGCCAGGAAAATAATCAACAGTTTCTCATATATGAATATATACCTAAAGGAAGCGTCTCCAGTCACTTGTATGGTAACTCTCTATCCAGTCAACATGTTTGTTTTTATTTATCTCAGTGAACTAGAGTATATTGGTGAAGGAAATATCTCAACTGATTCTTTCTCCATACAAAGTTTCATCCACTACTTCATCCATCTTACCTTTAATTTTTTAAGCAAAATCATGGTAGATACAATACTCAATCACTACCAAAAAAAAAAAATAGATACAACACTCAAATCATTATAAAGTTTCTTCTGCATTTTGTTCTCAGCTTGTTATATACTTAGACCTTGCATCTCTGATATTTAATTCTGATGCATGTTGAAAATGTGATTTTGTGTTTGCAGGAACGGGCCAATATTCACGTGAAAAGTTAGAATTCAAGCATAGAGTTTCAATAGCTCTAGGGGCAGCTAAAGGTGATCCTCTGCAAAATCAGTGAGCATTTGTGGCTTTCCTGGTATCCGTTTTTCTTTTCTTTAGATAAAATATCCAAATATCGATATGGGTCCCACAAAATTCTTTTGTAAGCTACTGTAAGACTTTCAGTTATCTAAATGTTCCTCTTTTATGTGGAAAAGGCCTTGAAGCACTGCTACCTGAGTCATCTGGATCTCATTCATCTTGTCTATGTGCAGGTTTGGCTCATCTTCACTCTCAGAGTCCCCGTCTGATACATAAGGATTTCAAGACTGCCAATGTTCTTGTTGGTGAAAATTTTATAGCTAAGGTTGCAGATGCAGGACTTCGTAATTTCCTAGGAAGAGTTGATGTAGCAGGCCCATCTTCTCAAGTGACAGCAGATGAGATATTCCTTGCCCCAGAGTATTACTCCTTAATTTTTTTTTTTTTTTTTTTAAATGAGTGGCTCCAGGAGGGGAGTTGTCCTAGAAACCTCTACTTGATGAGTAGTGGTCCCTGGCCGCTGTGCTACTCCTGGGGTTAACTGTTTAATTTCCCATGTTGCTTATGACCATTTAGATGATACACTGTTAATTACTAACACTGTCCACTGATGCAGAGTGCAAGAGTTCAGACGATTTTCTGAAAAAAGTGATGTATACAGTTTCGGGGTATTCCTCTTGGAGCTAGTAAGCGGGCGGGAAGCAACGGAATCACCTTCTTTTGACTCAAATCAGAACCTGGTTGAATGGGTATGTCATGGTCTTCGTACAATACTGATGCACTGTTAATATGCTATGTGACCCTAATCATGCAGTGTAAAGGTTTATATCAGCTTCTCTAGATTATTTTTTGACGACCAGGTGATATAGCATGTTTGTTGGTGGCTCATTGCAGAGACCATCGTGGTAGTACATACATATAAAAATAAAAATGTAAAAGCACACGTAGATCTGCTTGTGTGCGCGTGTTTGTAGCAACCAAGATTCTAAGTGTCCTATTCATGCTTACAAGTAATTTAATTGCTGCAAATTCACATTTAGGGTCATAAATGCAGCAGCTTTTGATATACATGATCAATTGTGTTGTATTTCTCCTGTGAAGGTGCAAAATAATCAAGAACATAGCAAGTTTTCCGACATCATTGATCAAAGATTGGTGAATACCTTTACAGCCGAAGTTATGGAGGAGGTTATACAACTGATAGTACGATGTGTGGAACCTTTGAGTGAGCGGCGACCTGCCATTAGCTATGTGGTTATGGAACTTGATCGGATACTTGATAAAGAGGTGAGCTTGACAACAGTCACGGGGGAAGGGACCCAAACGGTGGCACTCGGAAGCCAGTTATTTAGAGCAACAAAATAAAAGACATTTGTTTACCATAATGTTGAGTGTGATATTTGTGAAATAATGTTTTTACTTTATTTATTTTTTTTCCATTTTTTTTGTTAAACACGAGAGAAGAAGAAATCCAGCTGTTTGATAAGTGTATAAAGAACGGCTGTATTATTTTTCTTATTTATTTTTTTTTTTCATAAATATATGAGCAACCTTGTTGTAAACCATTATTTTTGTTAATAACATAGTGAAGTTTGGGGTTGGAGTGATTTTTGTGTGTATGGACACTAGGTGCTTCGATTACTTGTATGCTTGATTTTCCATAATGCTTATTTCTTCCAGGGAGAGAGTTGGTGGGGGGAATTCTTAAGAAAGTCATTTTTAGTGAGCCCATAATACATATTATGTTGAAACATCATTTAACCTAAAAGCTTAAGCCTATGAGTTTGGGCTAAACTATGCTATATAAACTACTCACTCGTCTTACATCTTAGTAATGTGGAACACTTTATAAATGCACTCACAACAATCTTTCCTTCACTTGTGAGTTTCCTCCGCATTGACTCAATTCCCCCTCGTTTGGGAGTCTTTTTACATTTTCAAGAGTGTCATGCATATAAGAGTACATTAATATACATATTTGGATACAATTAAGCTTTGATGGGTATATTCTTTAGAATTCATAATTCTATTACCTCACAATTTTATCATCCATCAAAAAGAAAAGAGAAAGGGCAGCATGATCTTGTGTTTGAAGGTAGTCTCAGTTACTGAAGAGAAGTGATTGACTGGCAATGGAATTCTGTGAGGAAAAGGGTAGTATCTATCACTTTTTTTTTTCTTTCATAAAAATGAGAAAACAGTGTCTAAAGTTTCGTTCTTTGATAGTTGCAGTTTATTTCATGTATTGTAAAGGTGGATCAGAGTTTTTGGGTTTGAAGTCTACAATGTGATAACAAAGGGGTTTTCTTTCGAAGTGATTGATGTTTTTAGGAAAATAGGGAGGCATCACTGATATGGGAGCTGAGTTGCAAATAGATATGTTTAGGTAAAAGGTTGTCGTGTCTGAGCTTGACACTCCAACTCCAGCGACATTTCATCTCTTTTTTCTTTGGTATGTCACTGGGCCTAAAGCATAGGAGCCACTTTTTAAGGCCCTGCAGTTCTGGACCGATACGAATATGTTGACCGCGGGAGTGGGCGCTCCATACAATCTTCTTGTATATGCAAAGCTCTGTTTGATGATCATGATAAATTGGGCTTCAGTAGAATACAAACAAAATGATGCAGTGCCTCTCCCTCAAATCATCATCATCAACTTCCTCCGCAGCACTGCCTCCTCCTCATCCTCCGCATTCTCAAGGTAACCCCACGAAACTTTCTTACGTTCCCTCTTTTTCTTCTGGGCTTTACTTACTGTACGTGACCTGTTTGTGTTAATGTGTTAATCAATTTTTTCCCCTTTTTGTTGGCCGCAGGGAATTCGACGCCGGACACACCCAGATCGAGCGCTCAAGCCTCTCCCGCCGTCAACCTCCCTCGCGAATACACCCTCAATGTCCAATCCAATTCCTACAACGAGATATGGTCTCGAATTCATCCCACCACCACCTCCACCACCACCACCGATCATAACGAAGAGACCCACCAGCTACTGTTGGCGCAGGTGCTTCACCCCAACCGAGAATGCGTTGAAGACGCCCTTCGAGACGCCAAGTCCAACACCCTCACCGCTCTCGTCAAAGCTTATTTCGACCATAGCGAGAACGCCACCCATCTCTGCCTCCTCCTCCACCAAAGCATCTACCGTGCACGCCTCATCTACAACCCTCTCCACGCCCTCCTCGAAGTCCTTCCTCTCGACTCTGACTCTCAGTCCCACTCTTCCCTTCTCACCCAATCCCAGTGCAATCGCGCCTTCGACATCTTCCTCCAGTTCCACGGCCTCGACAACCCTTTCCCTTCCCCCGACTCCCACAACTTCAACGAAATGCGCGACTGCTTCTCCCAGCTCAAGCAACAGCTCGACTCCCGCATCCGCAAGTCCCGCTCTCGTATCCGCCGCGCTACTGCCTCCTCCGCCATTTGTTTCGTTTGCACTGCCGTTGGGGCTGCTGTTTCCGCTGTTGTCATTGCCGCTCGCACCCTTGTTGCCGGTTCCTTCCGTACCGCCTACCTTGCTCCACCTCACAAGTTTACTCACAAAGAAGCTGCCCATCTCGCACAGCTTGACGCTGCTCTTAGGGGCACTTATGTTCTAAACAACGAGCTCGACACCATTGACCGTCTCGTTGCCCGTCTGCACAATGCGGTTGACAATGACAAGTTACTAATTCGACTTGGGTTGGATAGGGGCAGGGAAAAGCATCCCATCATGGAGGTGATCAAGCAGCTCCGCAAGAGCCATCTTAATTTCCGGCAGCTGCTCCAAGATCTTGAGGAACATATATGCCTATGCTTTAACACTGTCAATAGGGCCAGAGCTCTGCTCCTGAAGGAGGTCTATCTTCATCAATCCTGTAATTCCTGAACTTGAATTTTGCTTTTCACTTACCATTCTTAATATGTATTTATTCTGTTTGAAAGTAACATGCTTACTAACACTGATAAACCAATAAAGCCTAGGCCCGTTTTTCGATGGTTGACTTGCATGACACTCTACGCCAACATCTCTAAACTTGCTAATCCTTAATCCTTTGTGATTAGATGTGTCTTCATATCATTTGAAACACATGAACAATAACACTGGATCGTTCTACATAAATTATTATTATTTCTTTTCCCCAAATTGTATATAATGAATAGAAGCTGATTTGTTAAACTTCGAAGAAGTAGATGTCCTTTATGATGCAATGGGGTCATGTCACTCTGGTGCAAGTTCATGTGCAATTTTTTTTTTTAATCAGTACATTATTGTGTAATATTAGCGAAGACTTTAGTCCACTTGCTCAAAATTAGATGGCTGCTGGTGTTTCTTGGTATTTTTTAAAGGTGGGTGTGGCAAATTTCTGTAATTTGATTAGATATATGATAAGATGTTGGAAATTCTCCACTTTCATCACAATATTTAAGAAGTTGAACTTCATAAGCTTCTTGTGCTGTTGTAGTTACAGTATAATGATAATTTTGTGTTGGTAGTAGCTGTTATCATGCCATAGGAAGAGGACTTTGTGGATGCGATTATTCTGAAGATATGTTGTTTGCCATTTTCGCAGTATAGTGAAAATGGATGTTGTTTTGTGCTTATAGATCGATTGTTTTCCTTGGTGGTGGTACTGATAGTTTCTATTGGCAGTAATGTCAAGAGATTACAAACATGGGCAAGGAGCTCAATTAGCTGCTAATTCTCACGAAAACTTTGTACAGAGTCCAGGCTGAAGCTTCAACTGTGGCGGTAAGTAATTGTCTTGAACAGGGAGCCCTCACTTTCCATCTATGTTGACTATACTTGTTTGAATATTTTCGTCAATCGACCAATTAATTGGAAAAAAAAAAAATTATTAGTCATAAATTATTTTTGGGTAAAACTATGGAGTCATTTCCAATCTCCCTCCTAAATTATAAATTTTTGCAATAATTATTAGTCATAAATTATTTTTGGGTAAAACTATGAAATCTTCTCAAGGCACTAGTTTAGATGCATATATCGTATTGCAAAATTTTCTATTATTTTTTTTGGTTTTAGCTAGCTTAGGGTGGATGGCATAGCACAAGGCTAGAATGCTTCAACTTTTCGACTGAATAATACTTTGATGACCTCTTTAGAGGTTTTGCCCGGTGTAGTCAGAGATTTGTTGTACTGTTTGTGGACTCTTTGCTCACACAATTGTATTTTCTGAGTCGAAAATACCCGTGGCGATGCTTATCAAGAAATCTGTAAGTGCTATGTGGAGACTAAGTTTAGAACTTCTCTTATTTTCTTATAAAGATGTAGGTATACAGTCTTTATAGAAGCTGACCCCTTGATACGCTGAGTATATAACCTCATACGTGAAATTTATGTAATTCTTGGTTTCTTTAGAACATATTTTCACATCCAGGTTAGGTGATTGGGTCTGTTCAACGTTCGTGTATGTCTAGCCAGTGAAATTTTCAATATGCTCATCATTTTCAATAAAGCCTTACTAGAAAAATGAGCTACTGCCATGTTGTGCTACACTGCTACCCCTAGGTTAACTCTTTAATTTCCCATGTTGCTTATGAAGATGGTACATTGTTAATCTCTTCATCTATATGCAGAGAGTGAGAGTTCAGATGATGCTCTGAAAGAAGTGATGTATACAGTTTCAGGTTGTAACTCCTGGGGATAGTAAGCAGGCGGGAAGCAACAGAATCATCTTATTTTGACTCAAACCAGAACCTGGTCGAATGGGTACGGGATTGTCATCATTAAATGTTGAGGCTCTGTTCATAGTTGAGAAAGAGATGAGCTTCTGCTTGACAACAATCGTGGGGGAAGGAACCCCAACAGTGACCCTCGGAAGCCGGTTATTTAGAACAACAAAATAAAGCATATTTGTTTGCAACCATGAGAGAAGTCGTCCAGCTGTTTGATAAGTGCATAAAGAACGGATGTGTTATTTTTTGGATTGTCTTCTTTTTCTTTCCATTAATGTATGGTGAGAAACCTTGTCATAAGCCATTATTTTTGTCAATATCAAGGTCGCTGTGATTTTTGTTGGGTATATACATACACAGATACACTTCGGCGAATCAATTACTTTCTGGTTGTTTTTTTTAGTGATTTTTAAGGACGCTGATCTCTTTGAATGTGGATGTGCTAGTCTCGGTTACTGATGAAGAGCAATTCAATTTGATAATCTATACTTGATGAAAAGGAATAAAAAAATATAACTTGTCAACTTAGTCAATTAGTGGTTGACTTATAATCATATACTCTTAATCATTTTATTAATTATAAACTGAAATGCAAGTTGGTTTGCAAGGGATCATAGGGAAACTTGTAGTCATCCCATCCATTTTCCGGGTTAGTTTAAGTCACTGAGTAAAGATTTCTTCCAAATTAGGACATCCAACCTAAGTCTATACTCTATAGGAATGTTGTGTTTTTTTTTTTTTTAGCATATGAGAAGCACGACATTTTACAGATCGACCAGGTTTAATTAAGTAACTTTCGACCCAATTTTGAGGAAAGATTAGCTCCTTCTTGGAAGTTGACCTTTTTGTCTTTGTTGACTTATCAACCAGAAATCGTTGACCGCGGGGAGTGGGCGCTTCTTCCAGTTCCAGATACAAATATGAAGGAATATCTATCTCCTCTCATAAATATATATTCCTGTACGCAAGCTCCGTTTGATTGAAATTGTGCCATTTCTAATTTTCTATCTACAAAAAGAAAAAAAAGGAAGAAAAAATTGTGCCATTTATACATGCTGATCATGAATTGGACCTGACCTCCCAAGTTAGAGGTAGAGTCCTCTTTCCGTAGTAAAATACACAAAATGTCCCCGAAATCACTATCCTCTGCAGCTCCGAGTCATCCTCAGGGTGAGCTGCTCAACCTTGTTTGATTTTGGTTCTCTTTGAGGGATTTACTTTACTGCACATGACACCTTAATTTTTGTGTATAAATTCGCTAATCAATCTTTCCTTTTGTTGGCCAGCAGCCACAGGGAATTCGACGACGGAGGACACGCTCAGATCGAGCTCTGAATCCTCGCCCGCCTTTACCGTCAACTTCAGTCGGAAATACGCCCACACTCTCGAAAGGAACTCCTTCAAAGAGATGTGGTCCAAAATTCACCCCACCACCGCCACCCACCAGCTACGATGGGAGCAGGTGCTTTACCCAGACCGAGAATGCGTGGAAGACGCCCTTCTCCACGCCAAGTCCAACACCCTCACCGGTCTCGCCAAAGCCTACTTCGACCGCACCGAAAACGCCGCCCATCTCTGCCAACTCCTCCTCGACAGCGTCTGTAGTGCGCGAGCCCTCTATGCGGGTCTCCACGCCTTCCTCCGAGACTCTGACTCCCCCTCCCGTTCCTCCTTCACCCAACCCCAGTGCAACCGCGTCTTCGACCTCTTCCGGGAGTTCGATCGCCCCGGAAACCCTTTCGCTGGTCATCAATCCCACGGTTTAAACATGTTCTCCCAGCTCAAGCAAGATCTCTGCAGTTGCCGCAAGTCCCGCTCTCGTATCGGCCTCCTCCGCAGTTGGGGCTGCTGCTGCCGCTGTTCCCATTTCGACTCCAAAGAAGCTGCCCGTATGGCACCACTTCACGATGTTCTTTCGAGCACTATTGTTCTAAACGAAGAGCTCAACACCGTCGACTGCTTCGTTCGTCATTTGTGTGGTGCGGTTGACCGTGACAAGTCCCTTGTTCGCATGGCCCTGGAGAGGGACAGCGAAAAGCATTTCATCATTAACACTCTTTTAACAGATCACGTAGTCAAAGAAATCCGGGAGAACCATCAGAGTTTCGAAGAACTTGAGGAACGTATATGCATATGCTTTAAATCCATCAATAAGGCCAGAGCTCTACTCCTCCAGGAGATCCATCTTCATCATACTTGTAATTCCTGACCCTTACTTTGATAACTTGGATTTTGCTGTCTACTTCCCATTCTTCATAGTTCATATGCATATTCTGTTATAGAGTAACATGATTGCTAACCCTGATAAAGAAACGAAACTTTTTGAGGTCTAGCATTAATGACACTCTACCCCAACATCTATAAAGTTGCCAATCCTAAATCCTTTGTGATTAGAGGTGTTGTCTTGATATCATTTGAAACACATAAACACAATAACATCGGTTCATGTTCAATTCTTTTTGTTTTCCCCTCTAGATTTTGTTTCCATCATAAATATGAGCAAAGACTTCACTCCTGCTTAAAATCCAGTGGCAGCTACTGGTTCTTAGTATCTAAAGGGTGGGTGTCGCAAGTTTTTGTAATTGATTATACATGTGATAAAAGGAGGGAAATTCTGCACTTTCATCAAATTAGCTAGCTAGAATATTAGAGAAGTTGAACTTCATGGGCTTTGGGAGCCATTGAAGTTGCATCATAATGATAATTTTGTGTTGGTGGTATTCAGCTGTTATCACGCCATAGAAAGTGGACCTTTGTGGTCTGAAGACATGTTGTTCAATACTTTTATGATACAGTACTGCAAATGGTTTTGTTTTGTGTTTTTATTTATCGATTGGTTTCCTTGTTGGTGGGTTTTACTAATAGTTTCTATTGGCAGTAGTGTCAACAGATTACAGACATAGGCAAGGAGCTCAATAAGCTGCTAACTCTCATGAAAACTTTGTATACAGTCCAGGATGAAGCTTCAACTATGGTGGTAAGAGTATCGTCTTGAACATAATTTTTATACTTTTTCTATCCTTCCCATTTGATTGACCAATTAGTAGGAAAAAATTATTAGACATAAATTATTTTTTTGGGTTAATTGCAATTATTCATCCTCAATTATGGAGTCATTTGTGAAGTTTCTCCTAAACTGTAAGTTTTTGCCATCACTAACCCCTAATCTGAGATTTAGTCTGTAATATCCTTTCCAACATCCAAATCAATGTCAAAATTAATAAATTAGTGGGCAGATGGAATGATGGGTACACATTAATTTACAGAGCACCCCCCCTCCCAAAATGTTTCTGTTAAGTAGGAAGGCTAGAATTCTTTTACGCTTGGACTTCATAGTATATAATTTGATGATCTTTTTAGATGTTTTGGTTTGTGTATTCAATAATCACAATTTTTTTGTTGTACACTTTGATAGATTCGTTGTGCATGCAGTTAGATTTTCTGAGTCTACAGTCTCCATGACGTTCATTAATTATAAACTTTGCAATTGCTATATGGAGCCTAATTTTAGAAATTCTTTTCTTCTTGTATGAAATGGGCGTATAGAAGCTGACCTGTTGATACGCTGTGTCTGTAACCTCATATATGAAATGTGATATCTTCTCAAGGTCCTAGTTGTATAACTTGGATTGTAAAATTTATCTAAAAACTAAATTTGTTTTGTTTTCTGTATATATGAAGGTGGAAAAGTATCAGAGGATTCTAGAGCTTTTCATGATTTGGGAATAGCTTCATATATACCTGATTATCTCTGGTCTTTGGACCTCTTTACTGGGGACAACCAGCTACAAGCCATTTCCTTACATAACACGATCAGATACGTAAGAAAAGATATTAGCTTCACAAGAATCGTGGACAAAGACGCTCAATTGTGACCTTGGAAGATGGCTACCATGAGCGATGAAATGAAAGAAATTTGTTTTGCGTCAAACGCATTGATTCTGAAATTCATGAATTATTTATTAATCTTCGTGGGATATAAATACATCTCATACATATCTCACATTTAAATTTACTATTGGATTTTGGGACCAGATACAAATTCAATGATGAATTTGGAACTTTGTTGTATGGAGATATATAGAAAATGCATTTGTATCATATCTCATTCATAATAGTATAAACAAATGTCTCATTTTTTCAAATGATAATATTATGAATTTGTTGTAAACTATTTTTGGATAATTTAGAAAATAAAGGCATGGATGCCGGTGGCTTGTATGTCAATATGCTGTTTTCTTCTCGAGTAGAAAGATATTCCATTCAATATACTTTCTTATTCATACCATCATCTCACAGGGCTGGCATAGTGGTGGCCATTTTCATCATTTTTTTTTTAAATTAAAAAAAAAAAATGAAAATATGCACAGTTACATTAGTTCAGTGGAATGGTTAGTGACAAATTGAATTTCTCATTTTTTTTTACCTATCTTATGAGTAATGCTAAACATTACGTCCTCATTTCATTGGGCTAACGTGAGACGTGATGGTGCCCATCAACTCTTCAAATCAATCATTATTAAAAAAATAAAAAATAAAGGGTTGATGGACACCATTATGCCAACACGTGAGATGAAATTAGAATGTGGGCATAGTATTTAGTATTACTAATCCCTAACTTATTGACCTCAAAAATGGAGTATATATTGACAAAGGAAAAGCAAAAAGAAAATTGAAAAGCCCATCTCAGTTTCTTCACGTATGAATCCTTTGCGTTTACCCTCTGTTTGGTTGCGCCAAGACTGAGTATTAATTAAGTGAATGTTAAAAAAAGAAAATGAGTAGTCATTTTAATTTACATCAACGTCTGTTTTTCAGTGGACGGTGGAATCCTGAGGAGCATATATAGGATTAACTGTTACACGCTGCACTAAGAGCATGAAATAATCGATGATGTACATAATGTTTAATTTAGAGGAATTGATGCTGAGGAAGTGAGGATTATCAAAAAGCATTGCTGTGAGAAGCAATATGTATCTATGCATGCATGTTAATTTATACAGTTAAGTTTGAGAATATGAAGCTCTGTAATATTGCTTTTTTTAAGGGTCTCTACATTTTATATAATAGTTTATTTAATATTATTTTTTATTAAATTTTACTGACCCAATATACATCATCTTCAAAGAATCTTTGATATTTTCTTAATTTATTACATCTGATTGAGATGATAATTCTGAATTATTTAATTAAAGATAATGATTTAAATTTTCAAAGATGCTACTGAAAAAATACTTATACTTATCGGTTTACAGGATTTGTAATAAATCACTTGAAACATAAAAAAGTTTAGATTTGAAATGAGAAAAAAGAAAAAGAAAAAGAAAGAAGTTATGTATGTGATAAAAGTAATTCTAATAATATATTAAGTGTTTATTAAAAAATAAGGTAATTTTTAAAATTATCATTTGATGAATTACATGTTCAATTATGATTTTAAATATCATCTTTTTTTTTTTTTTTTTTTTTTTATAAATATTTGATGATCAATTGATATACATATAGAACTCCTCACATGACTGTAATTATAGCCGTTTAATTTTTTTAAAATAATAAAAAATAAAAATAAAATTATAGCCGTCACTCGGTTGTCCCTCTGGCGTCCGTCTCCATCTGACGTGGCGTGGTCTACGTCAGGTTATTATTTATATTTTAAAAAAAATTCAAAAATCTCAAAGGCAGCGGTAAACACGAAAACTGAACCTATTAAATTTCTAAAAAAAAAAAATTTCCCCCAAATTTTTCCCTCCCTCCCTCCCTCCACTCCGCCGATCGCCACCCACGGCCAGCTACCACCGCCACCCACGGCCAGCTACCACCGCCACCAGCTACCACCGTCCATCTCCATCTCCGGTCACAAGGTACCGTGCGGTCTCCATCCCCCGTACCGGCATCTCCGACGACCCCTCTCCGTCTCCATCCACGACGACCCAGCCGAAGCACCACCACCGGCAACGAGCCCAACCATCAAAAGAGGTAAGCTCTTCTCTGTTTTTTTTTTCGAATTTCGGTTCAACGAGAAGGAAGGAGTTTACTTTTGATTTAGCATCATGTTCTTCCTTTCTCCATTATTTCAGTAGTGCTTCGTCTTTTTTTTGCACAACTGTAGTAGTGTCAGAAATTTCTGGTTTTTTGAGTTGTTTTTGGATCTAGAATCTCAGTTCCATTGTTCTCAATCTAGTTGGGTCTGAATCTCAGATGCTTTTGGGGGTTGAATCTGGCTTTGGGGATCTAAATCCCTAATTTTTTTTTTCCTTTTTGGTATAACTTCCCTTTACAATACTCCCTGGCTTTGAACATATATCCCTTCAGTCCTAGCAAATGGGGAAACACGTTTAGTGGTACTATAATTATGTGCAATAAAATTGCAGTTATATGCATTTTGGTGGTTAAAAGGATCGATTTGTGTCAAGCTCGATACCTCAAATTATGTAGTTTATCAAAGACAGCCGCAGTTAAAAATGTTTGAGTTTCCCATCACTCTACCATTTCTCTTCCCTTTATCTCCCAGGAAACATAAAACCCAGCCATCATGTTGGAAGAATTTTTAATTCAAGTAACATGGTATCACAGTGCATCAGCCTTGTTCCAAGTATCAGCCAAATCTCTTCTTTCTTCTATTAATATCTTTTCATTTTTTTTAAACAGAACACTTTCTTTTAAATTATGGATTGCATGGATGGAAGTTTTGTTATCATTTTTCTCTTTGGGATGATCCAACAAACACCAGTCAGTAACTCATGGTTTGTTTAGGAGAAGAAGATGCAACAATGAAATGTTGGAGGACCTTAACAGCCCTCCTATTGGTCTGTAGAGACCCATTTAGGGCAAAAGAAGCTTTTTTTTTTGATAAGTAATTGCAATTTATAAAAATAGCGCAGAGAGGCGCAACTCTTATACACGGGAAGTATACAAGAGAACCCCTAAAAGGGACGAACAGAGAATAATTTTAAAAAGCCTACATAAGTAAAGACACTCAAGCTATGATGGGACGCTATCCAAATATATAACGTATTGAGCAACCGTTTCCGTAACTTTACCATAGATGTCTCTACATCTTCAAAGAGCCGCGCATTCCGCTCCCTCCAAATACACCACAATAAGCACAAAGGAGCTAACCGCCAAGCTTCTTTAGCACGACCACACCCAATCGCCCCCCCCCCCCCCCCCCCCCCCAACTATTCAAGTACTCCAACACCGTTCGTGGCATAACCCACTCTACCCCAAATAAAATAAGAATGTAGCTTCAAAGATCCCGAGCAATTTCGCAATGAAGCAACAAATGATCAATAGACTCCCCACTCTTCTTACACACAATCACTATAACATTCCTCTTACGCAAGTTATCATGCGTCAATATTTTGCCCAAAGCAGCTGACCAAACGAAGAAAGCCACCCTTGTTGGAGCCTTAACACGCCATATATTCTTCCAGGGAAAAGAAGTAAAAGGTGGGCCATCTTTCCTAATAAGCTCTTCATAGAAGGATCTCACCTCAAATAAACCTTTTTTGGAGGGATTCCACACTAACCTGTCACCCTCTCTATGTCGAGCCGAAATGGAGTATAGTCGATCGAAGAAAGAAAGGACCATATTCATCTCTCAATCCTGGATTTGTCATGTAAAAAGAACATTCCACTGAATTACACCATTATGAACAGCCAAATTATCCACCACCATCGCATCTTTGTTCCTCACTATACTAAAAAGAGCTGGAAAGCATTGCTTCAATGATCTATCTCCACACCACCAATCATGCCAAAAACTAATATTTGATCCATTCCCCACTTCAAAACGAACAAAATTGCGAAACTTCTCCCACCCCCTCCTAATATGTTTCCATACACCCACTCCAAAAGAAGCTGACACCTCTTTCAAGCACCACCCACCCTTTAGACTCTCAAATTTGGCATCAATCACCAATCACCATAAAGCCTCTCTCTCCCTACCATACCTCCACAACCACTTACCCAAGAGTGCTCGATTGAACTGGATGAAATTGTGAGCTCCCAACCCACCTGCATGCAAAGGAGTACAAATCTTGTTCCAATTTACTAGATGAAATTTGGCCTCGTCACCAATGCCACCCCAAAGAAAATCCTTTTGAATTTTATCAAGACGATTAGCCACCCTCAGTGGAATAGAAAACAATGATAAGTAATACGTAGGAATATTGGAGAGCGTACTATTAATAAGAGTCAGTCGGGCACCCTTCGACAAATACATTCGCTTCCATCCCGCCATCCTCCTTTCCATTTTTTCAATAACACCATTCCAAATAGAAGTGGACTTGTAAGAGGCACCCAAAGGCAAAGCCAGGTAAGTCATAGGCAAAGATGCAACCCGACATCCAAGAAGATTAGCCAACCCTTCGACATCCTCTACTTCACCAATTGGAACAATTTCTGATTTTCCTAAGTTAATTCTCAAACCAGAAGCTGCCTCGAAGCATAAGAAGATACATCTCAGATGTCGAATTTGTTCTTCTTGAGCACCACGAAAGATCAATGTGTCATCAGCAAACAGAAAGTGATTCACAACTAAGGCCTCAGTATCCCTGGAACCCACTGAAAACCCTGTCAAATTACCTTGATCCAATGCGGCAGCTAGCATCTGACTCAAAGCCTCCATAACCACCACAAACAACAAAGGAGAAAGAGGATCTCCTTGTCGCAAACCACGAGAACTACTAAAAAAACCCGACAGGGTGCCATTTACAAGAATAGAAAATCTCACCGTAGAAATACAAAAACGTATCCAATCCCTCCATTTTCTTCCCAAACCATATCTTTTGCAACAAATAAAGCAAGAAGTCCCAGTTCACATGATCATATGCCTTCTCCAAGTCTAGCTTACACAGGAGTCCTGGGTCCCTCGATCGAATATGACTATCCACACATTCATTTGCAATAAGTACAGAGTCTAATATTTGTCGACCACCAATAAACGCATTCTGAGTGTTGGAGATAATCTTACCCAAAACTGATTTAAATTTGTTCGCAAGGACCTTTGAAATAATCTTGTAAATCCAACTCTACCAAACTAATAGGGCGAAAATCTCTCACTTCCATGGCACCAGTCTTCTTAGGAATCAAAGAGACAAAAGTAGCATTCAAACTCTTTTCAAACTTGCCTCGAGCATGAAATTTTGCAAAAACATCCATAATGTTAGTTTTTAAAAAATCCCAACACTTCTGAAATAAAGCCAAAGTGAATCTGTCAGGACCCGGCGCCTTATCTCCATTCAAATCCCTGATTACATCCCACACCTGCTTCTCCTCAAACGCTCTTTCTAGCCAAATGCTCTCATCCGCATCAATGGATGAAAAAGATAGGCCCTCCACCCTAGGCCGCCAAGAACAATTCTCAAAGTACAAATTGTTGTAATATTGAACTAAATGCTCCTTAATCTCTGCAGGATTCCTGGAAATTATACCATTAATACTCAAAGAATCCACTTTATTGAATTTACGATGTGAGTTGGCCATTCTGTGAAAAAATTTTGTGTTCTTGTCCCCCTCCTTCAACCACAAAGCTCTAGATTTTTGCCTCCAGCTCATTTCCTCAAAAAGAAGAGTCTTCTCCAGCTCTCTCAACATATCTACCTTTCAAACTTTTTCATCCTCCTCTAGGCAACGACATTCTTCAATTAACTCCAGCTCTCGAATACCCTCCAATAATTCTTCATTCTTCTTCCCTATATCACCAAACACTCCGTTCTAGAAGCTGCTTTTTCGTTTGCTTTATTTTTTATTTTTTAAAATAAAATAAAGGCTTAACGTGGACCATGCCACCTCAAATGAGGAGGGACACTTGATGGACAAAAACGCGACAGGGAGAATTACTCGACAACGTCGTAAACAATTTCTGAGTAATTCTACCCGGCGCGCATTCGTCCCTCTAGTGTCCACGTCAGACCTTTTAAAAAAAAAAATTAAAACCCTGCGTTTATACGAACAGCTTCATTTCAATTTCTCCCAAAATATTTTTGCCCCCAAAACTTTCCGCCTTTCCTTCCTCCCTCCCTCCACCCCACTGGCAGCCACCCACCCACCAGCTGAGCACCGTCGACCACCAGCTACCACCGCCATCGGTTCGTCCATCTCCGGCCTCCATCCATCGTCAAGCTCCAAAGACTCATCTACCATACAGCTCTGACGACTCCAACGACCCATCGACCGTTCCGCCATGACGAGCCCAGCCGAGCCACCACCACCGCCGACGAGCCAAGCTGAATCACCATCACTGCAGATGACTCCGACGACCCATTCACCGTAAGGTCTTCTCTGTTTTGTTTCGATTTTCCTTTTGATTTTCTCTTCTTCATATAGATCTGGTTTTTTGAGTTGTTTGATCTGCGTTGGGTCTGAAATTTTTATCTGCATGAGAGTAGTGTCATACAGATCTGAAAATTTTGATGGTTTTTTAAGTTACTTAAGAGATTTTCCATTGCTCTGGATCTCGGAATTGCTGGGAAAGATGAGGAAACTTTATCAGAGCTTTTTTTTATGATAAGTGAAACTTTATCAGAGCTTGAAGTTATCCTGAAACATGCAAAGAATCAAACATGGCCATGTGGAATCCAACAGAGATAACTACTGCCTTCATGTTTGCTTTGGCCGAATTGCCAAGCTAGGATTGAATTTGGAGTTTTTTTAGCTTCAAGTTATAGGTGTCTTAGCTTCAAGTTATATTTTTTTTTTCCCCAGGGTTTAATATTTCAAATTAGGGCTTTAGACTCAGCAATTGATATTTTTTTTTTAAGCAACTCATGTTTTTCTGTTATGCTTGTATTTTAAAATCCATTATTTCTTTTTCCCTGCACTTTTTGAGGATTATGCTTACTATCTTTGGTTGTTTTCTGTATCTAATGGATATCTGACTCAAAATCAGTATGCCTGGTTTTGTTTCTCCATATTTAGTTATTTACTAGGCAGGTATCCTCATCATGACTTATTAGTGACAACTTTCATTTGTATACCCTTTACCAGTGTATATGACATGTACAAATGTATTTACAAAGTATTAGTTCTAGTGTGTTCATGACCTGTGAAATTTAAGAGAAATTCCTAGATTCTTCTTGCTTATTGCTCTGTTTTTCTTTCCTTCATTCTTCTTCTTTTTATATCTTATTCTTCAATTTTCTGCTTAATTGCTGCACTTTTTGTAGGTTTATTATTTTGAACGATTTTTGGGAACCATAATGTTTGACATGTTGGGTTGTCTTTAGAAGGAATAAGGAAGGTCTTACACAGTTTCTCGTTGCCACATTAGCATTCTTAGCCTCAATAGGTGTCAGTAGAACTCTTTAGTGTCAGTAGGTTACTAGCATAGAGCAGAGATGTCTGATGATGGATTGCCAAATATTTTCCTATTTTGGTTGTATCTTTCATTTTAAATGTGTCTATCTTAGTTCCAGACGTACATGGCCAGGCCACAGTAAGTGCCTCCAGATTTAAGGTTCATGCTTCCATTTGCTGATCTAATTTCATCTTCCTGGAAATATTCATTCTGAGGCGAGCCATGTAGGTGAAATAGTTTTTTCTTTCCCCCATTTTGATGAATGATAAAAAGTAGGTGAAATAGCTTTTGCATTGAAAGATATATGACCTTAAAGAGTAGTTCCATCATTCTTTGTTGCTTTCTAGTATCACTAACATGTCTCTTACACCTTTATACCAGTGTTTCTTTGCCTAAATTATTGACATACAAAGTATTGCATGTACAAATATGGGAAGATGTAGCAGCTGCTTACATCGGAAATGCTACTGTGGAGCATGCTTTAGTGTTTTGGTTTGGCAAATTAATGTATGGGGTGATTCAATATTTCTATTTGAGGAATATTTGATGTAATTTTGTTCCTAAAATGGTCTGTATTGAGGTTCTGCCGAATGATCGGTGAATTTTCATGTAATTTATGTAGTTTCTTGAAGATCCTCAATTTGGGCACTTTGACGTATTTTACTTGATATTGAGAAAGAAGCTCTCTTTTGCTTGTTTGGTTTTTGGTTGGTTGAGTAATATTGCTTCTTTGTTTTTGGTTACATTAAAAGGAAAATAGATGAGGGTGAAAAAGCAGAGGCGTCATAGGAAGAGTGTGAGGTTCTACACAGCGTGCTTTGGGTTCAGACAGCCCTTCAAGATCCTATGCGATGGTACCTTTGTGCACCACCTTATTGCCAATAATATAAAACCTGCTGATAAAGCCCTCTCCACCATCCTCGCTGGTGCCCCTGTCAAACTCTTCACCACTCGGTCTCCTTGCTCTTCCTTTCCCTCTCTTTTATTTGTTTGTTATTCAAGTAATTGTTATGATAACAATTGCCCAATATTTGCTTAATCAATGTTTTATCCATTTGTCTGGTACTGATCCCATTAAGCCCCCCATTTGGGTGTGCTGAAATATTGTTCAGATGTGTTCTTGCTGAGTTGAAACGACTTGGTGGCTCCTATTATCAAGCCCTTGAGGCTGCTAATCAGCTCATTACTGCCAGGTTAGCTTCCCTCTCTCCCAAACAAACGCTCTCAAGTGTACGGTGGGCTAATTTTTAGAGGACTAACCAATTATATGGCTTAAAGAATCCCAAGTCTCAAACTGCATTATTGCTTTTCCTTACTTGGATTAAACTTCTACTACAGATGTGATCATGAGAAAAGTAAGAGTGCTGATGCTTGCATCACTGAGGTTATTGGACAAAATAATCCTGAGCACTTTTTTGTTGCTAGTCAGGACACTGATCTGCGGAAGAAGTTTTACGAGGTTGGTTTTTTTTTTTTTTTTGGTTGGATACAATATGGATGCTTCATGTTTTGGTTTGTTAATCATTTGAATGCAGATGCTACCTTGATTTGATTCATGCAGCATATGCCCAAAATTGTCTCTTGACATGCAGTGATTTTTATTGATTTGTCTATTCACTTGCAGGTTCCAGGAGTCCCTGTTATATTTGCTTTAAGAAATTCTCTTTTCCTTGAGCCTCCATCTTCTTTTCAACGTCAGTTTGTCAAAACTTCTGAAGAAAAACGCTTGCATATGACCGAGTTGGAATGTAAGATCTTACAGAAGCGGGCAAGGACTAGGTCAACTGATGAGGAAGCAAATGGTTCTTCTAGTGAAAAGGAAGATGTTGTGGACCAAAACATAGGGATGCAGGATTTAGCAAAGCCACAAACTGCAAGAAAGGGAATGGATGTGAAGGATAAAGTTCAATTTAAGAGAAAGAGAGCAAAGGTTGTACTCTGCACTCACATATTTTTTATTCCTTTTTTTTAAAAGATTATCTTTGACTCCTTGCTTCAAAGCCTTGATTCTTGTTTCTCAATATTCCTTCCCTTTTAACTTGGCTGTACATCTCAAAGTTAATTTGAAATGTTAAACTTTCTATAGAAATAGAACTCTCCATACCTTGAGTTGGTATGGAAGTTCTGAAGAAGGGGCAGGATGTTTATCACAGGGCATTTATGATGTTAATATTAAGGGTCTGATAGTCAGTGCTTTAACTAGAGATACACCTTTTGATAAGCTTAAGTGGGGTATATGTCTTGATTGTACATTGAGCTCTGACATCCTTGATCGTTCAGAGTGAAAATGCCTGTACTTATATCTTATGGATAGTATAATTTAATTAAGCTAACATTTTTCCGCTAAAAGATGCAGAGCTAAGCTGGAATTTGCTCAATTTCAAAGCTTAAATGATATAGATGATAATTGAATGAAATTGATAATTTATCTAAGTGTCGAATTACAAATATATGATAAGCTCATTTCTGCCTGTTATCATGCATTGTTTTACCTACCTATGTAATAAACTTTACTCTGCCTCTCAAGATTTGAAAGATATTTAGGAGAACTTGTTAATTGAGAAGTTGTAAATGGCTACCAATTATTTACTTCTTTTGGGATAGAACAGATTTGGAGCTTGTACAACATTATTATAACGAGAAGAATGTAAATGGATATGTATAGATCAGGTGTTAATAGAAGTGTTTCAATGTTCTCACATGTGTCATCATTAACTATCACAACTCAATCTGTTTTATTTGACATTAATTAAGCTGGTAGAAATTGAATTTACTGTGGTTTTGTGCTGTTACTGTTTTTCTTAAGATGACTGTAATACTTATGGTTTACAATATCTTGAACTTTGCAGGGCCCAAACCCACTTTCATGTAAGAAGAAGAGCCGTGAAAAACCAAATGTTGTTTTGGAGAAGGTGAGCCATTTTTTTTTTTTGGGAATGTCTCTTCACTTTATTTTTAGGTTTTATTTTCTTTTTATGCCTAAAACGGTAAATAATCCTATACTTTGTTATGATAACCAACTAAGCCAAGAGTATTCCCCCACCAAAACCCACATATTTGATTTTGCTGAGCTGAAGTAAAATGCTACATTCTTGATATCTTTAATTTCTCAACTTGATATTGAAGCATTGGAGCTTAATACAGGAAAAGAAAGACGGAGAAAATTCTGTGAGAAGCAGGAGCAGGAAAAGGAAGAGAACACGCGGAGGCAAAAAGCTGGCAGAGAAAGATGGTTAATGTTGCTACGCTCAAATGGCAGATCTACATTAGGGCAAAGCAGGGTATGAAAAATTGCTTTATTCTTTTTACTTAGAACAATGATCTCCACTACAAACATTGACATCTGTTTCATGAGAGATTATGATCAGAAAGAGTGGGCTAGAAAATACAGAATAGATTTGGGATTTATGGGACAGACTTGTTTTTGTGGTGTTGTTGCTGTTTGGGGCCGTGGTTTTTTTAGTAAAGACTTGAACTAGTTTTGCAAATTTTCTTTTCAGTCGTTGTCCTAAGTCTTGTTTTTCTATAATGAACTGCTTTTGCGATTTATAACTTCAAATAGTTTTCCAAGCCTCTTATTACATGAATTGCAACAGACACGTATATAATATATAAAGTCGGTTGATAAGGTTCTAAAACATTATTGTCGCTGAATGGGGTCAAAGTTATTAATTTGCTTAACAATCCTTAATTTTATAGTGGATCTGCAGTGTGCCCGTGACCCTGTTTCCCATTATTTGTTATTGTTGTCTTTTTCTTTGACAACCTGTTTTTTATTTTATTTTATTAAATTAGTTTGTATAAAACATTTTCTCTGACTCACAGACCCTTGAAGTGAGTGTCACAGGCTTTTCATATCCTTAAATGCTTTTATTTACGTGTACATAATACATATCATACTAAAGTAGTTCTTTTCTTTTGTTTGTTCAAACTATCCCAATTTATATCTTCTCAAGTTGCACACTCAATGTGCTAGACTCCCTTTCACTACCCAACTCTATTTAATTGTTTGCATTTGTGGATTCACGTGCAAATTCCAAAGCAATAATTACCTTATCTTAAAATATTAATTTCCATCATTTCTTACCATCTTAAATTTTTTGAAATAACGGGTAATTTAATATGGTATTAAAAAATTCGAATTGAGGTCTTAATTATTCACCTCTCATTAATTAAAGGATTAGAGAAGTTGGTGCGAGAATCATATTTATTTATTTTACCGATTTTCTCTCGTTTTCACACAAAATTTGAAAAAAAAAATAAAGAAAGTAGCAACTGACAAACATTCAGCTCGATTCGTGGCTCATGGTCTCTTTTGTCCCCAAGAAAATGTTTGGGTTCCACTCATTTTGATTATAGTAATCTATAATTTTCTCTTTGTCTTTATAGTAAATTACACCATCCAGACGGATGACTACCTATTTGGTTTTTCAATTTTTAGTCCCAAAGGAGATGAATCCTATCATGCAATATACTTCATGCATGACCACATCAGCACAAACCGGGATTGGGTGTAATTAACTGCTTGGATTGCATTTAATATGGACACTAATATGAGAGAACGTGTGGGTTCTACACCTGTTCGAGTTGCCTGAACAGAGAGATCAAATATAATTAGCTGCTCGTATTGGCCAAGCAGGTGTGAGGTCTACCTATCCTCTCATATTAGTTACCTTACGTTGAATTGCACTTGATCCAAATCCAAGGGATGTCCATATGCATGAAGCATGTATGACACAAAGGGACTTGACGATCACCCTTTATTAAAAACCAGAGCTGATTCGTTTTGGAGAAATTGAGACTTCCATTAATATATAAATCTTGTATATTTATAATGAGTCATGTGAAGACTTCCATTAGCTCTTTTTTTTTTTTTTTTTTTTTTTTTTTTTTTTTTAATAAAAAATAAAATTAACTACTTACTTTTCGAAAACACCATATACCTCTCTCTCACCCCACAATGACTCACATCTTCAAAGATTTGTCTTTGGACCACTCTAAAAGAAAGACACGACCGCCACTACTAGTAACAATGTCTGCCAAAGCTCCTCCCACCAATCTCCCATTCCCGCTTGGCAAACTTGCCTTTTTAGCTCACCGATTTCGACATGCCTCACACCTACATTTCCCATCCTCACTCGGCCTAACTCCCTTGGATAGATAGATAGAGAAGTGAACAAAAATTGGGGAAAATTATTTGCTTTTGCTATAGTTGCTCTCTACGTATGGAGATGATTTGTATCAAATTCAAAGAATAGAGTAGCTTTGAAGAGAACAACGTTGGGTATTTTTGTGGGTTGTAGCTAAATTTGGACTAAAAAGATTATTTGGCTAAGCAATCTTGTATGTCGTCACAGTTAATACTAAACGAAAAAAAAAACTAGTCCTATTATACCGAAAATAATTAAAAGAAGTATAAAATATGAAGCTGTAACAGTTGCCTTGAATTGTTACTGTAATTCAGGGAAGAAAAAAGAAAAAAAAAAAAAAGAAAAATAAAAAAGAAGAAATCAAAAAATGAGAGAATAGAAAATAGAGAATTGTATTCGATACGGCCAATTCAAGACGGCTAATCTCCGAGTTCTTGGCAATTCAAGGAGCCAAGGGCCTCCATCGTTCACAAGTGAACAAGCTAACAATTCAATTGATACCCTCCTAATCTGCCCGCTAAGACTTATATAGCCTCTTACAAAACACACGCCCCATAGACTAAAACGACACTCCCTAAGAAAAGCATAAAACGACATAGTAAATGAATAAAACAACAAAGTTCTAGCTGGCCTACAAAACACACCGTTTAATCCATTCTAGAAGAATCCAGTTGGACTGCACTTCACTTTGCTTGCTTTAGAAACTGCCACCTTACTTCACATAATAGACGTGATATTACTTTCTTTTTTTTCTTTTTTTTTTTTAAGGGTCTCTACATTTTATAGAGTAGTTTATTTAAATATTATTTTTGATTAAATTTTATTGACCCAATATACATCATCTTGAAAGAATCTCTGATATTTTCTTAATTCATTAGATCTGATTGAGATGATAATTCTGAATTATTTAATTAAAGATAATGATTTAAAATTTTTAAAATGATACTGAAAAAATACTTATACTTATCGGTTTAATAAATCACTTGAAACATAAAAAGTTTAGATTTAAGTTTAGATTTGAAATGAGAAAAAAGAAAAAAAGAAAAAAAGATATGCATGTGACAACGTCATGTACAATTTCCCGTTCCTTTCGCCGGCTATTCTTTGTCTTCTTCTAGTCTCTGCTCTGTTAAAACTGTTTATGCTTAGCTTTTACTTCTCTCTCTGAGTCTCTCTCTCTCTCTCTTCTCAGGCGGTTCAGTCAGTTGCTCGGCCGGCCAGTTCAGGCGGAGCTATAAATTTCTCCCATAGCAGCAACACAAGATGCCTCTTCCATGGCTGCTCATCGTTTTCTCCTCCTTCACATATAAACTCGCTTTCTCCGAAGCTGCTCCCACTCGTTCGGTTCTACCCAATGACGCATTGTCGCTTCTGAGCTTCAAGAACGCCGTCTCCCTCGACCCCTCCAACCTCCTCTCCAGCTGGACTCCCTCCACCCATCACTGCCACTGGTACGGCGTCACCTGCAACGACGACGTTTCCTCAAGAGTCATCTCCTTATCCCTTCCGAACAACATGCTCTCCGGCAAGATCGCGGAGAGCATCGGAAAGCTCTGGTCTTTGGAGGTTCTTGAGCTTCAAGGTAACAACTTCTCCAGCAACATTCCCTCCCAGATAAGCCGTCTTCACTCTCTACGCTTGCTTAACTTGTCTTGCAATTCGCTTTCTGGTCCCATACCCAATACACTGATTGGTTTAGGAAAACTACAAGTCCTTGATTTATCCAACAACCTGCTTTTTGGTCGGCTTATGATTACGTTGCGTGGTAAATGTGACACCTTGAACCATCTGAGGCTTTCTCATAACTTTCTGACCGATAATATCCCCCCCCAGATTGGCAAATGCTGGAACTTGAGTACCCTTTTGCTTGATGGGAATATATTACAAGGGGGGATCCCGCCAGAGATTGGCCGGATTTCCGAGCTCCGGGTTCTCGATGTTTCTAGGAACAGTCTCACGGGGAGGATCCCACAAGAGCTTGGCAATTGCAACAAGTTGTCTGTTCTTGTGTTGACTAATTTGGTTGACGATTCTTCAATTACCTTGGTGGATAGTTCTAGAGATGAATTCAATGCCTTTGTGGGGGGTATTCCTTCTGGAGTCTTGTTGCTTCCGAGCTTACAGGTTTTGTGGGCTCCCAGAGCCAATCTTGGTGGACGGTTACCCGGTAATTGGAACAATTCGTGCTCGCTCAGAATACTCAACTTAGGGCAGAATTATATCACTGGTGTGCTACCAGAAAGTTTGGGGTTGTGTAAGAATCTTGGTTTCTTGGATTTGAGTTCAAACAATTTGGTGGGGTACCTCCCTACTCAGCTGTGGGTTCCATGTATGGCATACTTCAACATCAGTCGGAACAACATATCTGGTGTTCTTCCAAGTTTTGAGAAAGGCAGTTGTGATGCTGCTACTGTGATGATGATCTCTTATGGACAATATCCTGATTTCCCAGATAAGGAAGATATTCAGAATGCCTACTTCAACGTATCTCTTTGGGGCGCTCAGATTAATACCCTTTATGGAGTGAATTCTGTAATCATTCATGACTTTAGTTGGAATAGCCTCACCGGTTCACTACCTTTGTTCTCTCTAGGAGATGAGTTCTTGGCAACCAATCGTAAGTTCTCGTACAGACTGTTTTTGAATGATAACAAGTTCAATGGGCAACTTCCTGGTCGGATAGTTTCAAACTGCAATGGTCTCAAGAGCTTTTCGGTTAACTTGAGTGCAAACCAACTATCTGCTGGACTTCATCAAGCACAGCTTCTTGACTGTCTACAGCTAATAGAGTTTGAAGTAGCGCGTAATCAGATTGGTGGATCAATTGGTCCTGGTCTTGGTGACTCGATGATGCTTCAACGCCTCGACTTGACTGGAAATAAACTGTCTGGGCCTCTGTCTCATCAATTAGGGACGCTGAAAGATCTAAAATGGATGCTTCTAGGAGGAAACAACTTTACAGGAGGAATCCCTTCTCAATTTGGTCAACTAACTTCTCTCGTGGGTTTGGATCTATCTCACAATGCTCTCACTGGAACTATCCCTGAGAGTTTGAGAAACGCCTCAAGTCTTGAAACTGTGTTGCTCGATCACAACAGACTTTTGGGGGAGATACCTTCTTCTTTCTCAGCTCTCTCTAGTCTTACTAAACTGGATGTTTCTTTCAACAACCTTTCTGGTGATATTCCACATCTTCAGCACGTGAGTGATTGCAATTCCTTCATAGGGAACAGATACCTGCATTCTTGCCCAGATCCATACTTTGCCCCACCAGCTGGGCTTCCTGTCCCACTTGAAGTTCAAAAATTGCAGAGACACAGAAAATTGAAGTCTTTCATAATTGCTTTGGTAACCTCTGCTTCTGTTGTACTATGTATACTCCTACTGATATTTTTTGTCATTATTTTTGGGAGGAGAAAGCTTGGTAGACTCACAAGCTTGAGAAGGAAGGTACTAGTGACCTTTGCAGATGCTCCAACAGAACTGAGTTATGATAATGTGGTTAGAGCTACTGGGAATTTCAGCATTCAGAATCTAATAGGTACAGGTGGCTTTGGGTCAACTTACAAGGCAGAATTGGTCCCAGGTTTCCTTGTAGCTGTGAAGAGGCTCTCTATAGGTAGGTTTCAAGGCATTCAACAATTTGATGCAGAGATAACAACATTAGGAAGAATTCGACACAAGCACCTTGTAACTCTTATTGGATATTATGTGGGAGAGGCTGAAATGTTCCTGATTTACAATTATCTTTCTGGTGGAAACCTTGAAACCTTCATACATAACAGATCAGGCAAAAATGTAGAATGGACGGTTATCCACAAGATAGCAAGTCACATAGCACAGGCTCTTGCTTTCCTTCACTACTCCTGTGTTCCCCGGATAGTTCATAGGGACATAAAGCCCAGCAACATCCTGCTTGATGAGGAGCTTAATGCCTATCTGTCAGATTTCGGGTTGGCTAGGCTCCTAGAAGTGTCTGAGACCCATGCCACAACAGATGTGGCAGGCACCTTTGGGTATGTAGCACCAGAATACGCAACCACATGCAGGGTTTCTCACAAGGCAGATGTTTATAGCTTTGGTGTTGTGCTGTTGGAACTGATGTCAGGGAAAAAGTCACTCGATCCTTCATTTTCGGAGTACGGGAATGGGTTCAATATTGTGACATGGGCCAAGTTGCTGATCAAGGAAGGCCGTTTTTCTGAGCTTTTCTCTCCTGAATTATGGGAAGCAGGGCCTAAGGAGAAATTGTTAGGACTCTTAAGGATCGCGTCAACTTGCACGGTGGAGATGCTTTCTGTTCGGCCATCAATGAAGCAGGTTCTTGATAAATTGAAACAGTTGAAAAATTAAAAACATCCCACAATAACTACTACTAGACAGTGGTGGGAAGGTGAAGCTGCTCATGTCTACAGGATATTCCTTTCATTGAGGTGATCACTGTCATTTAGAAGCTAGCTCCTTTCTTTGACTTAAATGAGCTTATGATCAGTATTTCAGTAGTTCATGATCTTCAGTTAATGGTTCTGGATGCACTTTTCTTAGTGAAGAGCATATAGAAAACACATGAAATCTTCCTCTCTATAGATATTTCCACTGATAACTCAGAAACAAGAGAATAATGACATCAAATACCTCTAAGGGTTCTGCTTATTCTCTCACTCCACTAAATCAGTATAATAAACTCGTATGTATCTTGTTTATGTTACATTATGTGCAATATGTTGGTTTTATGTGCTTGCACAATGTTCACTTCTCATGATCAATTGGGAATAAATTTGACAGGGAAACGTGACTTCATTTTGTAAATTTCCTGCGGTTGTTTATAGGTTGAAATTCCAGTGGAATTGTTGACTTGTGTTCTCGTGATCCTTTTCCCCACTATAAAGGTTGTAAACAGTTTCCATGATCTTTCTTTCTTTTTTATTTTTCTCTTTAATTTTGTTTTCAAAAGTTGTTTGTACTATTAATGATTTTCTTAACAGGTTAGCCATGTTATTAAAACTGTTTACCTCTTTTCTGCAAGATCAGTTTGCAGGTTATTGCGGCAAGTAGAGCCTGTGAAATCTTCAACTGAAAGTTTATGGTGTACATTATACAATCAGCTAGTTGGACTTTTTATCACCATGGTCCATGGCTATGGGGCTTTTTATCAATAATACCCTTGTTAGAATATTACAGCAGTTTTACAGGATCGAACAATTTTGAGTTGGCATTGTATGTAGAAAATCTATTTGTATATCATGAAATTTTATAAAAAGAGAGCAAAGGAGAAGACGCCTTGAAAAGTTTACAAGAAGTTGTAGAAGCCACAGTACCTGAAATACGTATGCAATGAAATTCAGTTCAAAACCATCAATTTCTTCAGGAGTAAGGTTCTGTTGCTCCAATTTCTGGGCCCATGGAATTGCCACAGCATAACTAATATGATTAAGAGTTAGGGGTGGGTATTGGGTAAGTCGGTGTCGGAAGCCCCTTCACCGACTTTCAACCGAAATAGTCGGGTAAAGTCGGGGAATTATTCGACTTTATTCCGAGAATGATTTTTTCCAAAATTTTCGGATAATTCGAAATCATCGGAAAAACCGGAAATTAACGGTAGGATAAATCGATAATTCAACCGTAAGTGGCTGACAGCCTCTGATGACTAATCAAGTTCTTTTTAGCAAGTCTTAACTGGGTCCCACCGACCGCCAGTCTGGTGCCGAGTAACTCACAAGGAAGGGGTGGGACTGTGGGAGTCGAGAGATTGCTGACTGATATTTACAAGCACTTCTGTATTGTTCAGATGAAATGACTCAACCGCCCCTCCATCAGGGAACAATTTGGATCCTAGTGTGACACGTGGACGGTCAGAGATCGACGGGTGAGGATGATTGACATGACCGAAAAAATAAATAAATAAAAATTAGAGATTGTCAAGTCCAGCGCCTCCCCCCCCCTCTCTAAAGCCTCCGTTTTTCTTGTTTTCTTTCTTCTTTTGTTTTACGCCAACCACAACCTCGTACATGTTGAAGTAGAATAAATTGAAAAATAAGAATCAAGACAAAATATCAGCTTATCTTCTATTCAGCAAACTGCAGAACACGATCATGCGTAAGGGAGCGCAGTGTGAAGAAGTGTATGAAGTGAAGTAGGGCTTAAGGGTTTGGAGAAAAGTATGCATATATATGTTTTCTTAAACAACGTCGTTTGGCCCCTAATCAAATTGACATCATTTCTACTTTGTTGGGTTGGGTTGGTTACCGAAGGAAACCGACTTCCACTAATTACCGACCCGACTTAAATTTTGGAATTTTAATTTATTCCAATTTTCGAATTTAAAATTATTCGGTGAGCGGCAAGCGGTCAAAATCGGTTTGGTGACGGTCGGTGGGTTTTCGGTAGTCGGTAATCGGATAATCGAATAATAAGAGTACTGAAAATAGATGAAAATTAACTAAGCCTCAAAAAATAAAAAATAAAAAATAAAAAGGCAATACCATCAGATCCTCAAACTGAAGATGATTACCAAGCTCCAATAAAGTATTCAACTCTCTGGCATCCACTTCTCAGTAAAGGTTTTAACTGAATCAATGCAACTTGGCAATTGGCATGGCATAAATAAGAATGTTGTTGCCTTTGTAGGTTTGGGTCAGATAGATAAAGGTTTGTGATCAAGGAGCTCATAGGTAATCACATTATGGGGTTCCAATATAAAGGCCTGATTCAACTAGCAGTTCAAGAAAACCAGTGAAAGATATCATCCTTTGAAACTAAAAAGGAAAAATAGATCACAACATCCGTCTTAAGATCGTGAAGAATACACAAACCCAGAAAAATCCCATGCAAATATACACAGAGAAACGGATGTATATGTAGTGACACGAAATGTTATGTGGAATATATATATATATATATATATATATATATATATATATATATAGTAAAAGGCCTAACTGCTCCCATTAACTGCTGCTATTGTGATTGATCAGATATGGTTTGCTCGAAATCAGCTTATACACAAGAATGTCATCCCAGATATAGCCAAAACATTCTTGCTTGGAAGAATTCTGCTTTTGGTCTTTCTTTTTGGCATCCTCCTCCCTCTGGAGTACTGAAATTAAATTTAGATGTGGCTACAAAAGATGGCTTTTGTTGTAACTGCTGCGGTTCTTAGTAATGGCAAATATGACTCTCTCTTCGCTTTCACTAAAAAGCCCCACTCTTTGGATGTTAATAAAGGGGAAGCTATGGCAGCTTTAACGGGTGTGGACCTCTAGCTCTTTCCTTTGGCTGCACTAAATGTTAAGAAAATGTATTTTGTGTAATAGCCTTCTTTATTATAATCTCAACATCCATTTTTTTTTTTTTGGGGTGGGGGTTAAAGTCTACGTACCCTTCAAACTACTCAATTAACAATAACCCCCTAAACTTTCAATTTGGACAATCTCCCCCAAATTACCAAAAATTGTCACTGTTCTCCCTAATGATGAAAATACCCTTAATAATATTAAAAAAGAATAATCTAAAAATAATATTTTCTGGGTTATAAGAGAAATAAGGTTGGTTGTCTTTCTATTGGAAAGAAATGCAATGCTTGGACCGTTGCTCCACAAAGTTCCACTTCGACAGCTATGTCTACAGATAAACATAGCTGTAGACACAAGATATTCTCGCACAGCTATGTATTTAAGCAAAAGCCATCAGGGCAATAACTAATTCTCTCTCGCACTTTCTTCTGTACACACAAGATATTCATCGAGCTTTGCGGCTTTTAACTGGACTCAAAAAAAAGGATTTGATACTCTTTTCAAAAGAAACTAAAATACATGTTGCCAAAATATAAATATAGATTCAACAAAGAACACCAACATTGAACATTGACCGGCTATTAACATTCTGGATCACGTCATGTTTCTCAAGCCAACAAACAAGGTTTACATGAACACAAAAGAGATAAAATTGCATAAAGCTCCCCATCCATAAGAAGTCTGTATAGGCTGTTTTGAAGCAGAATAAGCACCTGCAAATAAGTCTTACAGCATTACTACTTTTCAGCACTACTTGTAGAGATATAAGAAACAGAAGCTCACCTTTTGCAAGACAGCATCAAGGAGTACCACCACCCTGTCTTGCCTTAAGGACAAGTTCCTCAGTGGTGGTGCCAATCATCTCATTAGCCCGTTTCAGCCCAATGCAGTAATACCGTCCAACGCTATCCTGAACTCAAATTTAGGTATCCAATCAGAAGACACACTGTGTAAAGCAAACATTATGAATGTCTTGGACGTCAATTTTATCCTTCAGCAACAAAATTTATTTGTGCTACATATTATTCCTTGAGGACAAAAAATTACTATATATATATATATATATATATATAAAGCAATTGTTTCAGACATCTAGAACTTTCAACTGTGGAATATTAGCCGGTTTTCCTGGAATTCCAGCAGAGAGGCCATTAAAGCTCAAGTCAAGCCTCCTTCACATCCTCAAGTTCCCTAAACTCGCAGGAATTTTACCCAGTAGTCTGTTATGTTGCGATGCAAGAACACTTAGCCTCTTCGAGGAGCTCATGTACGTAGGAATATTTCCTGCCAGCTAGTTACAACATACCTATAAAACTTGAAGACTATCCATGTTCCCTATCTCAGGAGGTATACTGACTACCAAGAAGACTATTCACATTGAGATAAAGATCAGTAAGCTCATTAGATTGGAAATCTCTCTTGGTCTCTCTCCAGACAAGGTGCAGGCTACACCCAAGTAACCTAACACTGCCCCGAGGGAAAATTACTAATTCGGACCCCCTTTTCTATCCACATGTGTGTGAGCACTCCCCAGAGAAACCCTTGGAGAAAAATTGGGGGAAGCTCGAAAAGGACCAGAGAAATGACCCAAATGGGGAAGCGATTGAGAAACAATACTTAAAAGATAACTTTGATTGCGGGCAAAAATCATATTCATGATACCCAACAAAGTAAAATGGTGGGGAATCGCAATAGGGGACAACTGATGTGGATATAAATATGCCTAGGACCCAAAGCCTAAGGCCCAATTCACTTAAAGGCCCACCCCAAACATAGAGCTAAAAAACCTAGGAGCCTTTTGCCTACAGGCAACTAGTGCACAGCTGTAGCCTGCCACGTGGAAAACAATCAGGCACTCCACCAGGGAGCCTCACTTTAAATGGGATCACCATCCCCAAAATAAGGTATTGCCCTCTCTAAACTCTCTCTATTCAATTTTATTCTTAGAGCCATTTACTGACTTAAGCATCGGAGGCTCTCCGGTCTCTCGAGGGCTGGCGGTTTTCTAGTGACCTTCTCCTATTTTAACAAGTGACCTGTTGTTCGGTCCAGCTGTGCGACAATTTGCTTCAACCATATGATTATCTTTTCACACAAAGATGTAATAAAGAGTCCCACTCATCCAACTGATCCTTTTTCAGGGTCTATATAAGATCATGTAAGTCAGAATTATGTCAATAACAAATTGACAATTTTATTGGAATAAAAATCCAGTAAAAGTAATTCAAGTTTGATCAGGGAGCAAGTTGTGGGGACTCTCACCCGAGCAATAATTCCTAGCTTCTCTAACTTTTGAACTGCATCATCCACATCAAAATTACAGCTCTCACCAAACTCTTCTTTTATTAGTTCCTCACACCGCGCATCGAGATCCTATTTCACATCATCAAGAAGTTATATCAATAATACGACAAAGAATCCACACCATATATTCAACAATTGTTTGTAAAACGATTAAAATAAAGTAAGGAAGAGCCAATTCTGAGACATGCCTGTCTTGTAGCTTTGCCCTGTTCCATCAATATAAAGAAAGAAATGATCACCTCTTTGACCTGCACAATAATAAAATAACATGCTCTAAGCATTTCAAAATGTTATTGCATATAAGATAGACCTCAATCAGGCCTAACGCTTGGCTATCAAAATGTAAAAATGAGCGAAGTATCATGTAATGTCAGGTTGGGGCTCTTTGTAGAAATGTGTTTAATATGTTATATCTTTGGGTGTCGGCGCATAGCTTGAGTAGTATGCCGTACGCTGATTTTTTACTTTCTTATTCGCTTCGGTCCTCTAATTAGGGGCTTCTTTGTATACTTCTTGTGTACTAGGGTTGTGCCCCTCTGCGCTTTTTAATGAATATTTACTTATCAAAAAAAAATGTACCATTAAATAATGGCATCAATCTGTATAACCTTATGTAAAATATGACATCAATTATCCAGCTCATCATATGCAAAATTTCCCTCATAAATCAAGGCCTGAATTTATAACAGTTCAAGTAATAACTTGAACTATTTCCAAGCTTTTTGCCTCCATTACCAAAGTCTACACTAGCAAGTAGTTCCAACATGAACGATGGATATGAATACAGGGTATGATTCATTAAAGATAGGGCAATATGGGTGTTTATTGTTTTGGTCTCTGTTCATGTTATAATAAAATATGACAACTATATTGCACGATAATTTAATCAGGCTAGCATTTTTTACTCATACCACAGAAGGTAGGCATCATGAAAAACAAAATGATCAAAGATGTTAAATACCCTTCTTAGGTTTCCCTTTACGATTATGCATTTTTTACACTGGAAAAAAGGCCATATCCTGACATCCAAAGTGTATATGATATACCATTAAATCTTAAACTTTTGTATGTGCAAGAAAGATTGAATGCATTTATACAACCTGTGTCCTTGGGATTTTGCACTGCTTGTTTTCTTCTTGGATAAGTTATTACTTATCAAACAGAAGAAGATGAGATTAGGAGAGTATCCAAGAAGTAATATCCAATACAAGAGATGGCTCCTTCATATTCATGCTACTACAAACCTCCACACCCCCCCCCCCCCCCCCAATTTTTTTTTCCTTTTAGATAATACATAGGCGTTGGTTAGTTGACTATATACCTACGTATTATAGTCACACATAGACTGAACTACATATTATAGCCAGTACACAATCAATAAGACCCATTACCTACCAGTGTGTGTGTGTGTGTGTGTGTGTGTGTGAGAGAGAGAGAGAGAGAGAGAGAGAGAGAGAGAGAAGGGGGAGGGGGGAACCCCCACACAGACAATTAATAGTTTTTTTTTATTTTTTTTATTTATATATATATATATATATAATAGTGAAAATTCATGCAACTTACTTCCTGTTGAATCACATCATCGCACAAGTGAAGAAGAGTACCCTTTCCACTATCCAGTTGTTTGTCATACATGGACTGAGTTATCAAGTTCTGATATGAGGCTAAGTTTTGCTGAAACCTACAAGCAGTAGAAGAAAATATAACCATGTTAGTAACTACAAAAAGTCATAAATGATGATGAATTAAACAGTAAAAGATACAGAGGGACCAAGTTATTATGCAAACACAAGCAGCCAATGACATATGGTAAAGACTAGCAGATCTGCAATCAAAACCCAAGGGCAAATACACAGTCAGTGAGTCCAACATATGATTCTACTCAGGAATTGTTCTCATCTGACTAACCTACACTGTAGCATTCTCAGAGAGAGCGTGATACAAAAGATAGATAATCATTTGACCAGGTCAACTTTTCACACAATGATTTTCTGAAGGACTTATCATACAGTAAAATCAGAATGCAGACCAACAGCCATGTGCAACACTGGTATTCATCAAATAAGTAATATACATCCATATGCACTAAATTCAAAGAAAAAAATTAATTACTGTAAAATAAATTGAAGTACTTAACGTGAAGTATGTCTTAGCAAAATAACCAATCACGGTGGATAGAATGGCAAAGATGACCCATAAATCACCTTTAGGCATTTCAACTGAACCAGAGACTGCAACCTGTGAAAAAGACATGGAAAGCACATTAGAAAAAATTGGGCCAAGGGCAAACAGTACGACAAATGGACTTAAATTGCTACCAAAACACTGACCAGCCCAACTATAGCAGACCCAAGGAACTTGACCCAGTCCATTGGAGTTAATCCTGGGTTTTTCTTTTCAGGCTGTAATAGGCAAAAGTTCCAATCCAAGGTTGTCAGTCGTGCAAACTTCAAGGAAAAATAAGGTGACAGAGTAGTTAATAAACCAGAGAGAGTGCAGGCAAGTGACTCACAAGAACTATCTCCATATCAGCCATTGGAATGTTTTTGAAATGCTTCACATATATTCCTCGTTCTGTTTTCAATTTTGTACTCGCTCGCCTGAAGTCATGCCACTCTTAGATGTCAATGAATTACTTTTATGGTCTTCTCAAGATTAGTTACAGAGAGTATCAACCCAAATAACAAAGTAGATAATCCCCCCACCCCCACCCAGCTCCCCAGCCACTCCCCCACCAAAAAAGGAATCCCATAGCTTATTGAGTGTATAATCTGTAGAATCTTCTACAATATACACTATGTATCACCTTAAGGCACCCATTTTCTTATTCAAAAAGATCATTCTTCTCAAGTCAAGATTTTTTTTTTTTTTTTGATAAGTAATTCTTCTCAAGTCAAGATTCAAGAAGTTCAAAGATGTTGATCATATTCAACAGCTACCATCAATTTGTTTCAAAAGGGTATCAACCCAAATAACAATGTAGATAGTCCCCCCACTCGCCAGCCACCAGCCGCCACCCCCTCCCCCCACAAAAAAAGGAATAACATAGCTTATTGAGAGTATAATATGTAGAATCTTGTATAATAGCACTATATTCCACCTTAAGGCACCCATTTCCTTGTTCAAAAAGATCATTCTTCTCAAGTCCAGGTTCAAGTTAAAAGATGTTGATACCATTCAACAGCTACCATCAATTTGCTCAACAGAGAAATGAATCAGAGGAAACTAAACTTAAACCTAAAATGACACCAATTTTGCAAAGACACCTCCAAACTTTCATTTTCAATACCTAACCCTTGCAAATTACCATTTCATTGCAATTTACACCATCCATTAAATTTTGGCATGAAAATGGACGGAAAGTTTCAAATATTTTACTTGAAATGCCGAAATTGCCTTTGACATCCTTTAATTTTTGTTTTACTTATTTTTGTTGAAGCTGACGCATGGATATCCCCTCAAATGACATGTGTATTAACAAAGAATAAGCAACTAACAAAGTTTTTCACAACATGTGACACACTAAAAATAATTTTTTTTTTTTTAAAAAAAAAAAGCGCAAAAGAGAGAAAATCCATGGCATAGAATGCACGTAGCTGGAACTGATAGGGGTCAGAACTCAGAAGAGCCTTTGCAGAGCAACACTAAACTGAGAGTAAAGGTTGAAGAGGACGAGGAGGAAGAGTGCCATTGAACGAAAGAGATAATACCAAAAACTTATCAATCTTCATCCCCAGACCAACTCACTTATCTTACCATTTGTCGACGTCACACTTTATCATCTACTGTAATCTTGAGAAGCCGAGAGACAATGAAGAAGAAGATGGGCAGTTGCACCTCTGTTTTTCAGTTTTCTTGCAATCGGGTGTTTTGTTTGTTTTTGTTTTTTATTTGGGTTATTGGAGCCCAAGTTTGTTGTTTTAGCCCACATGTTAGTTTAGGTAACTTTATTATATAAAAATGTAAGGGATATCCATCTAAAAGTTTAGCCAAAAAATAAAACAAAAATGGTAAGGGGTGACAAGGGCAATTTGGACATTTCAAGTAAAAATATGTATATGTGGTTCACGTGCAGAACTTTCCATCTATTTCGACATCAAAATCTAAAAGATTGTGTGAATTGCAACATAATGGTGGTTTGAAGAGGCCAATTACCAAAAATTGAAGTTAAGAGGTATCTTTGCAAAATAATGTGTGAATTGCAACATAATGTTAGGAATTCTTCACAATAACATGTTGAAAAACAAAATATTAATAAACAAAAATAAAAAAGCAGTACCTGTAGACGACAATTATCCTATCAAAGGTAGGTTCTTCAATTGTGATCTTGCCCACCAAATTTCTTACACTGGAGAATACAGCATTAAATGTCATGAAGTAGCAAATAAAATATGTATATGTGTAAGGGAAGGTTTTAAGCTTCACATTTGCAAGTTAATTTCAGCTTCTAGCCTGACATTTATGCAAAATTTTAAACTTACAACTTGGTATGCACTTAATCTTCAAACTTTTAGCTTATAACTTAGTTCCAATTAGGAGTGACCAATGTATAAGCCAGAACAGAGTTTGCAAACCTTGATCCAAAGGTAACTAAATCAGAAAATTCTGACCATTCAGTTTTGATGATTCCTAACTCATCTGGTAACCTTGTATGCCATTAATCTTTAAGCTTTTAACTTATAACTCAGTTTCCCAGTTGGGAGTTACCAAAGCTTACGATATCAGATAATTCTGACTGTTCAGTTTTAATGATTTCTAACTTATAACTTAGTCAATCACCTAATTCATAACTATTTTCATAGAATATTAAAAACAAAAATCCTGAGTTGCAGAAAACATTTGGGAGAATGAAGCTAAATCATGTTGAGGATGAGAAAAAAACAAAATGTTCCCAAATAATTCAGGTATCAGAGAACAATTTCAGAATAATCAATAGTAACCCAACAACTGCTATATAAACATATCTCACTAGTTGAATGGAATTAACTCAAAAAATCCAAGTGACCAAGAGCAAGGACAGCAACATTTAAACTGATTAGAATGGCAAGCACAAAAGCCCAAAGCTGTGATACTTAAACATGTTCCATAATAAGTGTGTCAGCCATAATAACTGCAATATGGAGAAGCCATATAAGACCTTAGTTCCATATTTTCGAGACGGATTCGTTCAACAACTAGATCATCACCACATGCTTCAGAGTTAATATCATCTTGCTTCTTTGGATCTTTCTTATGTTGTCCACTTGACCTTTTCAAAAGCTTTTCCAGCCTGCAAGCACCATACACCAGAAAAGGGGAAAAAAAAAAAAATTGTGTGAAGCAGGTTAAAATTTAATCGATGAGAAATTAAATTCGAATTATCAATTCACATAATAAATTAATCTGTTATCTTGCAGGTTAACAGCTTATGAACCATAATATTTGTTTACCGACACAGAGTAAAGTTATTTACTCCATAGTCCTAATGATACCAAAAGGTGTTGTCTGGACCATTGGGAGAACCATAAAATGATACCAATATTGAACTGCGATGTCATAACAAATAATTAACTAATTTAGAAATAAAATAATACTATATCTTATAAATAGTTACAAGGACAGTAATTTTGCTTAATGAAATTGTAACTCACAAAATTTATATGTATAGTTTTTATATTTTTACTGAAACCCTATTTATATTTTTACTGAAACCCTAAAAATTACTGTATCAAAACTAAGCAATTAAATAAAAGTCAAAACTAATAAATTCGCCCTCCCTCCCGCTCTCTCACACATATCAAATGACCTTAGCCAGAAGCCCCCCCCCCCCCCCCCCCCCCCTCCGGGTTCCTTCATCATACGCTTTTTCTCTCTACTTCAAATCCAAAATTCACCAACCATCAATGGTGCCACAGGCCCCCCTTCATCACTCCCCCTCTTTCCCTTTCTTACTCACTCAAAATAAAACGCTGCAAAAAGAAGAAAAAGTCTACCTCTGGTTAGAGAGAAAACAGGCTACAAAGAACAAAACAGTGTTAAGAATTTGTATGAGAAGGGCTAAGATCTTTTTTGAAACAGTGAGACAGGCTGATGCAAATGTTGGTCCACCTAGTTTTATTTAGGCCCTATTAATTGATGGGGTTATTAGAATTTAATTTTCAAGAGTAAAGGGTGTTTTTGTAATTCAATAAATGGGTGTTGCCCTAGATTGTTTTGGGTAAGTCAATAAACGGGCGTTGCCCTAGGGTTTAGTCGTAAGTCTATTTAAGTAAGACTTGTATTCCAATGGAGGCAAACTTTGATGGAATAAAATTATGAAGAATTGATTATTTTCTCTCTCTTTCTCTCCCCCGAGCTTCTTCTTTCTTTCTCTCTTCTCTCTCTTTCTCGCTCCCTGGCTTTTTTCTCTCCCCTTAGCTTCTTCTATCTCTTCTCTCTCTTTCCCCTTTTAGCTTCTTTCTCCTCTCTTTCCCCTACTTACTCCTACTTTTACTTTGTGATTATGGTGATTATTGTTTGTCCTGCATCACGTGCCAAGATCTCAAGGATTTCCTATTTGGTTGAGATGAGGTCTTTGGCTTTTGGGATATGATTTGCATCTGAACTTTACTGTTTTGGGGAGTTTGCAGAGAAAGAAAAACTCACCAAACAACCATTTTTTGGACAGAAACAAAAGCACCCAATACGTTGGACAAGCAAAGGTTTGCCAGCTGGACCCACCAGTCAAGAGTTATAGGTGGTTCTTTTGATATAACAGTTCTACGAGTTCACAATGTTGTTATACCGGGGGGGGTGGGGGGGGGGGGGGGGTGGGGTGGTTTTTACGGAGGTCACTAGTTTAAATCCCCCCTCCCCCTCTTGTGTGGACATGTCAAAAATATATATATAACAACTTTAAAGTGTTTGGCTATATTAAGCTCAACCATGAGTCCATGAAAATTCTACCTCCAACACTATTTTGAGAATAATCAACAGAATTACATTATGGTCCAAAAGTTCACTTACCTGGTTAGTCTTAAAAGATATCCCCAGAGACGTGCAATGATCATATCCACTTTCTCCATGAAAAAGTAATTAGTAGTCCGATCAATTCCAATACCACGCCGGAATATAATATACTAAGAGTTAAAACAAAAAACGATGCATATTAGCTTTCTAGAGAGAGAGAGAGAAAGGTCAATTAGTACCCAGCTCAAACAAGTCAAAGAGTAAAAATAGCTAGGGTTTTTAAATCTATATGGTATCTACCAAAGGTCTTCTTTCAATAATTTCAAGCCAAAAAAAGTACTGTGCAACTTCTTGTCAAAGAACGTGTACTCAAATAAAGAGGGAGTCATTACAACAATAAAGAACAGAACAGTCCCCTGGAGTTTCTTGAATCATGTTGTCCAAGTGAATAAATACGGTTGATTCCAGTTATCAGTTATCAAGTGGTAGATAAAACTATCCATCACTTGTCAAGAGAAACATTTAACAAGTCAAATTATCTGATATAACTTTATATTAGACAACTCTCTCAGCCATAACCATCTCAAAAGACCAAACAAGTTGAAAGAACCAAGTATAGAAATGAGCACAAAACATGAATAAGAAATAGAAAACCCATGCACCGTGTCTCTCCACCTTGAATAGGACTATGTATATTAAGATAAGCATAAAAGATGATAAGAAAGAAACAACCCATGCCTGGTGTATCTCCCCCTTTGTAAGGAGGTCTTGAATTCAACTTGTTATGGCAGGAATTTCTGTGGTTAGGGGATCATAAAGTCATCCAGGAGGAGGGAGGGGGCGTTGGAGGGAGGGAGGGAGGGAGGGGGGGGGGGAGAGAGAGAGAGAGAGAGAGAGAGTAGTGGCAGAGCCAAGATTTTTCTTTTGAGTGGGCCGAATTAATAAAATAATATTATATTTTTTTTCTCAGTGAATTGTTTTATCTTATGCAACCGATATAACTTATTCTTCTCTTGAGAAAGTTGACAGAAATCTGTGCACAAATTAAAAGGATAAAAAATTAAAAATTAAAAGGATAAAAAATTATAAATTAAAAAAATTAAAAAAAAAAAAAAAAAAAAAAAAAAAAAAAAAACCTTACTTAGATATTAAAAAATTTCTTTGACAAACATTTTTTTATTTTTTTAGCCAAAAGAAAAACTGAGCAAGTAAATGGAGAAAGAAAATGTAAAACAACAAAACCATAGCATTAACAATCAACATAATGTGTTTAGAAGAAAAAACCAAATCAAGATGCCCACACACACACACACACAAAAATCAATATCATGAAAGGGGGGCTTGGCATTCTTTCACTTAATCACATGCTTACACCCAAATAATAAAGATCTCCCTCAGGCTTTAGTGCTCTATAAATTGTATCCTTTAGGCTTTTGCATTTTTTGCTTAGAGAGAATAGAAAGAAAGAAAAGGAAGAAAGTGAGGGCATGGGGAGAGAAAACTAAAAAAAAAGGGGGGAAGAGCCGAATTGCGGAAAAGGGAAGGCAAGTCTAAAGAACAGTAACGGATAGATGAAGAAAGTGTGAAAATATGTCATGTCATGTTTTGAAAGGTCATTATATATATATATATATATATATATATATATATATATATATAGAGAGAGAGAGAGAGAGAGAGAGAGAGAGAGAGAGAGAGAGTTGGGCCATCATAATGGATTTTTAAGTGGCTAACCAAGGAGCTTTTGAGTTTGGGCTTAAAAAATCCATAAAAAAATTTTACTTCAAAAATTATGTAGTGAGAAGCCTATTCTATATACTTTTTTTGGACTGAATCACCATATAGATTTTTTATTTTTTTTATTTTTTTTTTGGAGTTTTGGGGGGGTAGCTTGGCTTTGGGCATAAAAATTCCATGTAATTTTTTTTAGGGCTGGGGTAGTTTTTTTCTTTAAAAAAAGAAAAAGAAAAAATGGGAAAGGCCAGCTTGGGCTTGGGCTTAGGCTTAAAAAGCCTTGTAAGATTTTTTTTTTTTTTGCAGGGCCAAGGGGGCTGGGCCCTCCTGTCTCCGCCAGAGAGAGAGACAGACATGGTTTTATATCACCCTTCTTAGTGAGAAAAAAGAAGGAGATCTCACTCTTTGTTTGAACTTCAGAACAAGAAAACCATACTTTTGATACTGGAGGAATAGTTAATTACAGGTTTGGAAAGGCTACAAGGAAGCCTATTATTTCATCAACAAAAGGAGATTTTTCGCAAATAACATTGTTTCACTGCACGTAACCTTGTTTCGAGAAAAGGATAATACTAATTCCATCCCATCCAGCTTTGCATGTTTTAGAAACAGGCTTTCAACTTTCAGTATGAAATACAGCAATTTCCTTTCCCCATATAAAGATGATAATGATTTCAGATATGCAGAAGTAGGATAACATTGAGATTTTGACCTTAGGTTATTCATTGGAACTGTTTTCAGTGATATCGCATCACGACTCAGTACAGCAACAAATTCAACATCAAAACCTGACAATGAAGCTCTCCTTTCTACCCATCCTTTAATGCTATTTGCATCAGTACCATGCCTTGTTTGAAAAGGATTGTTGTTAATTTAGACACTTGACTTCCGACTGATTGGTTTTGATAGGATTCAACGATGACAACAACTAATTTAAGCAAACTTGAGAAGGAAGCAGCATACTGAAGACGAACAACAGCTTGCAAACTTTTATATGTTAAACTTAAAGCAATACCTTATCAGAAAAATCTGGAAGGTTCGGGTGAGGATGCTCTGCAAAATATTTCTTCAAAAGCTTCTTGTCGAGCTACACAGCAAAACAGAACATCCAGATCAGCAAATGTAAAGAGCACATGAAAATATTCAAAGGTACATTGTGACACATATTTATCATAATTGTTTATATGTATACAAATATCAATGTATACATATTTATGTTTAAGTACAAACCTTAGAATCATCAACCCTGATTGGAAGATTTAGAAGATACTGCCCTGAAAGTGCAACATCGATTTCCTCATCACTTGTTATCTTGAAATTGCTCTTTTCCATCACCTATTCAATTATAAGAATTTTCTGAAAATAAGAGGCCTAGCAGTACAATGGTGACAAAGATATATGTAATTCTCTGGTTTCAACATGCGTAGCGTTTGGCAAAAGGATCTCTTTTAGTTTTAACTTTGGCAATTCGAGTCTAACTGAAATTCATTTAATGGGATTGCATTTTCCCCATTTCACTGTAGATTCTGAATGATGAGCCAGAACTGTGACCATAATTTTACCTAAAACTCACCCCTTATCATAAACCCCAGCCATATTTTTCACCCACTACTGTCACTTAAAACCCAAAATTCGCAAACAAGAGAAATAGGTTTTTCCTTCCGGTCCAACCAACAAAATCAAACCTTAAGCCAATCACAAACCTTTAAAAAGAAAAGAGTCTATTTTGCGATCAGACAATTTTATCAACTATTTTAAGGGTGGTCGTACATCAATTGCCCTCACTTGCTGTCCATCTTTGACATCATAATTGACAACGTATCACTCTATGGATAAGAGCATATCAGTCATAGCTATTGCTGAACTGAGAGGGCTTTTGTAATAGGAGCAAGGATGAAAACGGCACAATGTTGAAGAGTTCAAAATACTAGAACTCAAATCTTTAAAATAATAATAATAATAAATAAATAATTAAAAGAAGAAGAAGAAGAAATTATCCCACCGTGAATGAATAATTGAATGGTTTTTTATTGCACTTCACATATCACAAAAAGGTACAAACTCACTATCAATGATGCAGCAAATTATGAAAGAGAATCATTTGTTATAATGTCTACTTTTTTCCTTTCTCTTTTGGTTCCACTGGAGTCCAAATGCACTCTAAGAGCAAAACAATAGGAAGTTCCCATAATACCTGAAATAAGTACGTCAGGAAATTTTGTTCAAGTACATCAATTTCTTCAGGAGATAGGTTCTGCTGCTGCAATTTATGAGCCCCATGCACAGGATCAAAGAGGGAGTACAGTTGCTGTAAACACAAATTAGCAGCAAAAATATGTGAAATAGCAAAACAAAAACAAATTCAGTGAACAAATATAGCAATGAAAGGTTTCTGTCAATAGGACCAAGACAAGAAGATAATACCATCAGATCCTCAAATTGTAGAAGATACCAAGCTCGGATTGTGTACTCAACTCTTTTGCAGAGCTTTAAAAACTCAGTCCGATCAGAATTTTGTTCTGCAGAATGTAGAAAAAGTACAGGTCCAGTTAACAATAATAGAACAGTATGTTGCCAAAGACGAGCCAATAAACTCTTGCATCATTTTTTTTTTTTTTTTAAACGATTAAATAAAAGACAAGTTTTATTTTAGGATCTATTATCCCCATGTAAATTCTTTGAGTAACAAAGGCAATGTTCATTGCCTACACAACACAATTGACTTAAAGAAAAAGTGCAACTTAATTATTTTAATCTGATGAAAAACCAATTCAAACCCAGAGCTTATACCTATATTGCAACATTTCCTAAACCCCAAAAGTAAATATGGATAAGACACAACACAGGACGTTTAGTAAAGTCGAGAGCTGATTGACAGAGAAATATTCAGCAAACTTATTGCATATTTTTTTTTAATAAAAAAAAAAAATGTGAGAATCTCTAGAAATAGCAAAATTAATCAAGCAATAAATTCAAAATCTAGTAGCAGAGATGTATACAGCATGATAGTGTCATAAAATACTAGATTTTCGCACACAAATAACGCCACAGCAACCCATTTTCAGTTTTAGAGCAACAAAGACGAGCAAGACAGGAAATTTCAAAGAAAACCCACCAAACTCCAGGCAATGAAAAATCCAGAAATGAATACCAAAAGTGGTATATATGTGTGTGTGCCTTACCAATGAGGTTGGCCAAGGTCATGACGAGCTTGGGCTTGAGAATTGGAATGACGGATTCACGCTCTAATTGAATGATTTCTTTCTTTTGTCCGCTCATTCTGTTGCGAAAAGAGGTATAACCGACAAACCCAATGCCACAGAAATACCAAACAACAAGAGCTATCTCTCTCTCTCTCTCTCTCTCTCTCTCTCTCCCCCTCTCTGTCAAGGCTTTAAATTTGAAAGCAAAAGCTTGGGGAGGTTCCTAAGATTAACTGGGAGAGTTTTGTAGTGGAGTACATCTCCATTATAGGATTACTTTGAAAGAGAGGAAGGCAGAGAGTTCCCCCAAGAAAACTGTAACTGACCCACAAGTTTAAAAAACCGTCCTTGATCTTTTACGTTTCCTCTTTAATTACAGCTATCGACTTTCTTTTAGATTTACGATGGATAGAGCATTCTTACTAGTCTCACCAAATTTTACTCACTAAAATAATTAAATTTTTTTTTTTTATTCTAGTGAGTCACTTTATTAAAATTTTCCCAGCAGCCTCACCATTTTAACTAGTCAATATTCACTATTCCATTTAAATAATAATTTTTTCATATTTATTTATTTTTTCTCTATATAATCTTTTTACAAAAAATCATTCATATCGATGAAAAAAAGGACATTATCGTGTGAGAGATGGGAGAAGAAAATGAGAGAAAAAAGGAAAAAAAAAATGTACTAATCATGTGAAAGAGAAAGGTGAAACAAAATTTGGTGAGTGGGTTGTTGAGTGAAAATGCCTCATCTAATTTTGTTAGTAATATCAGTCATCAAATTTTTTTGGTTAAAATGGTGAGGCTGCTGGGAGTGGTTTTTCAGGAGTTTCATCAAATTGACTCACCAAAATAGCTAAAAAACTATTTTAGTGAGGCTACTAGAAATGCTCTAACATCAAAAAGACTTACTTTTATAACTTATGGGAATGTTGGCATAAAAGGTGATAGTAGCTGAAAATATACAAGTTAATTTATTGAACTTGACATATAGTAACACAATATATATACATATATATATATATATATATATATATAGAGAGAGAGAGAGAGAGAGAGAGAGAGAGAGAGAGAGAGAGATTCAGAAGAGAATAGTTTCTTGGGAGCTCTAAAAACGCCCATTTTTGTAACCATTTGAAAGAAGGCCAAAAACCCATGGTCCATCATAATAATCATTATATTTTTAGCATGAAGGAAAATGATAGCTACCAGTTGTCCACCTTGTAATGCAATGCTTTCACCATGTCCTATTTTAATTTTATTGCCTTGGTGTAGCTAGACATGTTCATGGAAACTGTCACCTTTTAATATTAAGCTAAAGCCAAGATCATTAACTTGGGTAAAAGCAGCTTAATTACTCAATAATTAGTGTATAGTATCATGGTCACCATATAAATGCACCCCAAAACTGATCCTTTCAATTGATGTCTCGTGTTCTTTTGATTCCCCATGAACAATATATGATAATTTTTCCCTTCCTCTTGATGTTTGAAATGCTTTAGAAAACTCCGAAATTTTCCTTTCTATTTCTTTAATTCATTGTTGTTCTCAATGCTTTCTTCTTTCATATCGATCTAGTTCTAAACCCAGTATTTTCCTACACTGTTTTGCTATTCATCTCTGTAGTACAAGTTGGTTCTCAACGTGTAATTTGATCGATCCATTCAAGGACTCGTAAACTCACACATGGCTCACTTAAACATATTGATTTAAAAATGGTTATTATGTTTGCATCAATTAATAGTTGAACAATTGCATATTACACTTGCTGAATAAAGTGGGAAACATGGAGAAGTATTTATGGTTATAGGATGTGTATTGGATTTGGAAATGTCCCAGAAATGAAGAAGCTGATTAATTAGTCGCATTGGTTATTACAGGAAGTTGACGGTCGGGTTAAACATGCAGTCTAACATTTTTCATTTTGGGTTTGAGTTTCAAAGTAGTCTTAGATTTAGTAGTTTTTACATCTGTAGTTTCTATAGTTTCTGGAACTTTAGAATATTAACATGTTTATTTGGGTCGTTCAACTTATGAAGCATCTTAATATATTTCTCTCCCTTTCTCAAGCTGCTGGTTTTGAAAGATGCACATTCTGACATGTTCTGATGGACATAAATGTTTGTGCATCTTTTCCTCTTCTTTTTTTTTTTTAATTTTTTTTTCTTTTTTAAAAGAAGAAGGGAACTAGATAGGCACAAAGCTCCAATCATCCCTGCAGTTTCATCATTAATCAAATTCACTGCAATTGACGGGCCATCATAAATTGAGTGAACAGTTTTGGTGATTTGATCAGATTGAGTGAAGCCTAGAGAAATAGAATGTATAGATAGATGAATGAATTATCTTTTATAACATAGATGCTAACGTTCATTAATTTGTAGTGGTACCTACGTTTTGAATCTCGCTTACTTCGGCATTCTTGATAGAGAAGTTAGATGTTGCGAAAGATGTCAGATATAAAATGATACTGGAAGTCGCTCTTTTGTCATTATTGTGTCTTGTGTCTCCTTCCAAAAATGACGTAGTTTTTAAAATCACTATAAATCTTTAATAATTAATTTTGATCAAATAATAATTTTGATCAAATAATAATTTTGAAAGTCACATTATTCTTGTAGAGACAAAAATTACACAAGAGTGACTTATAAAATTACTCATCAAATATATTCCTTACAATTTCACCCGACTTCGCACTGAGATATAGGCATGGGAGCCTTAAATTATTCCCATGTCCTGACTAACCTACAAAAGCAAAATTGCATTGATCACATCTAATAAGACACCGTACGTAGGGCCAAAGGGCCAGCGCTATAATCTTATACAATATAACAAACATGATTAACAAAATACTGCAAACAATTAAAGGTCTGGCGTCAACAATATTACTCTCTTTAATTATCATCACCACCATCATAGTTAGTATCACTAACATGGAGGAAAAGATATAGAGCCCATATAAGTACATGTATTTTCATAGTCATGCACAAACCACGTACATGACCATATATCTAAATATTTAGATATCATTTTTCAACCAAATCCATAGAATGCCTCATGAAATAGCTAGGAATAATGTTTTCTATCTAAGTATCTCATGTTCCAAGTTGAAACTAATATTACCTCGAATAGTCTAGATTTTATGAAGCTCGATCTTTGAATCATCATTTTTGTTAATAACCATTGGTACTTTTCCCAAAAAGTTGAATTTAGCCACCTTATCCCAAATTTTGGAACCTCACCATTCGGATAACTTGTCTGAACAATTCTTCCTAGGCCTAGCTATCGAATTACTAGAAAAATCAGAAGGCAGATTTCACTTGTGAACAAACTCTAGCTGGAATGTAATTTCTGCATATGGACATGTTCATTGGACTTTGGAGAGTGTTAATTTTTGTTTATTAATTGTTTATATGGTTAAGAACTGTAATTCTAGGTGATCTTGTCTTTAGTCGTATCTGTCATGTACGTAAAAAGCTTGTCCATGTATGTCAAGTTGCAACTAATACTAATCAAATTGGTTTAAAGAATTTGTCTAACAAATTTAGTATTATTACCTACCACAAAGTAAAAAAAAATATATATATATATACATGAACAAGCACCGGAATGCCAACGAGCCAACTATAGAAACAACTATAGAAGCCATTATGTTCGGAGCAAACAAACAACTAATTAAACACACTAAAAATAATTTTTGGATAATGGAGCTTGCATAATAGAACATGCATATGATCATATTATAGTCGCTGAAAAAGATAAATACCCTAGTAGAATTTTGAATGACCATGGGAAAAGTGTAACACACCCAAGGTTACTTTGATTATTTTGGTAAATTTGTATAAAGAATTGAACAATGGTGGAATTCAATGGATGATTGTTGTATAGAAAATCAATGGAAATGGAGAATCACAAGTATGATTTGATTCGAGGTAGATAGGCCTCTCATTATCACTAACCTAATCCCTAAAGCTAATACAAAGATCATATCTATTTGCATGAGTATTCTATTACAGAGAAGCAGCCTTTTATATATACAATTCTCCTCAGCCCAAACTAACTAATTGAATTGTAACAGTCAGCCCAATTGCAGTAACCAATCCAACTACTTGCAGCCCATGTCCAACTACACATAGACCTGTTACAAAAAGAAGTCCAGATCCGCTTTAATTAGGTGCCCCAATGACTCAATGAGGCAAGGCACCTCAAAGCCAATCTGTACACCATGACTAGCGCTACTCCTACCAGCAAGTTCAGCAACGCATTTGCTCTCTTAGAACTGTAAAAAGTAAAATGTATCAATCCTCAGATCTCCTATATACAAATGCAATGAAACTGTGAAAAATAGTACAGGACAGTCATACAATATACATATTGAGATCATTTGTCAATAAAGTTAGTAGCTTCCAAAGGTGTAGGTCAAAACCCACATACAAGCATGAGCCTAGCATGCAGAGAATCTATTTCATTAGGACCTGTCCCATGTGCCAATAACTAATAAGGGTCTTTTTTGTCCCCTGTGAAGAAAATAACAAACACTCAGACAAAGGGGTGGGATATGAACAAGACTAGCAATCACAGCGACTGGCAGAACATTTTGATTTACACGAACATCAGATAAGTGGAAAAAAATAATTCCATCTAGTTATAAATTAAACCTCAAATTCCAATCGGATATGGAGGTTAACGTGGAGACAAAACCAATGAGGCCCAGCCTTGAGAAACAACAAATAAAAGGTTTCATTTGTGAAATATAATCCACAAATTAATTTTTTTTATTTTTTATTTTTTTTAAAAAAAAAAGTTATATCAACTTAATATTTAGTGACGTGTCAAATTTGACACATCATAAACAATATCTTAAAAAGGACATATATGTTATAAATCTCTTAAAATATTCTCAAAACTAATCAACTAGCCTGAAAAATATCAAAAACAATTAAACCAAACAACAATGTCTTCTGAAGGTTATATTTTTGCTTAAACTAGAAAACTCGAGCAAGAAAGATACCTATTTTTCATGGAAAGAAATATTGGGTTAGTATTAATTACTTATAAGGTTGCATATTAAAAAAAAAAAAAAAAAAAAAAAAAAAAAAAAAAAAAAAACTTTGGTTAACTATTACATGTGATGATGTGATGTGGCATTTTCTCCTTCCCCTGCACGAAACAAACCCACCCTAAACTTCTCTATTCCACGCCGCCACCCCCTTTTACTCGAAACAAACCCTAATTATTATGAGTTTTTGTTATATGGAGCTGGCTAAAAGATATTATGACCAAATAAGGCAGAATTGGGTGAATATTCAAAGAAGAAGATGAAGATTATAGATGAATAAATAAGCACTTTAAAGAAGCCCTAGACTCTTTCACAGAATTAACTAATTACAATATTCTTCTTCTTTCTTCTTTCTCCCAGTTGTTGCATCCCTTCTTAAATAATCCATTCTGTTTGCATTGAGAATATGCTAACAGAATTTGTACACCTGATTTGATCCCTTCTAGAATACCCCATTTCCTACGACTCCTAGATTCCTTCTATAATATCCCAATTACATCAGAAATTAGTATGTGCCCAGAAGCCCATTAGATAAAAGGCCATATCCCTTACACTAATTCTCTTCATCGCAGCTTCTTCCTAAATCTTTCGGGTTCCTTCATCAAAAATACTCCCATCTCCATGGACGGACCCCCCGTCGCGGCGACGATGCCATTGCCTCCGTGGCAGTCTCCAAGATCAATTTCAATTGATGTTTCATCAACCCATTATCCATGTCGTCTTCGCCCTGATTTCTTCTCTCCTCGTTCTTACAACTTCGTCTTCTGTGTGCCTGTGCCTGTGCCTGTGCCTGTGCCTGTGAAATATGGAAATGATGATGATGATGATGATGATGATGATGAAGAAGAAGAACATGATGATGAACATGAACATCACCATGAAGATGAAGATAAAGATGATAGGAAGTATACGAAGTGGTTTACAATCAGTATTCGTGCCGACGGTCCTTGCGAGGTCTACACAGAGGAAAAACCGCTCACTTCGTTTTCGGACGCCAAACTTCACGTGGTCGAGGGCTTTGCAGCCCTAGGCTCCCACGTCTACGCTTTTGATGGTGGGCAGGCGATTCCATTCTGTCCATCCGACGTCTGCAAATTGGACGTTACCGGCCGTGGTGCTTACGGCTTCGACTCTGTTTCTTCGATGATTGCTCCCAAATTCTGCTCGCACAGTTTTGTTCTAGACGGGAAGATTTATGTTTTTTCTACTCGCCAAATGAATATGCCGCCTACCGCCCACTGGGGTGAGGTTTTTGATCCCCATAATGGAAAATGGGAAGCCTTACCTGATCCTCCATATGATTCGAGCTTTACAATCATTTCTGCAGCTCTTGAGAATCCAAACAGGATTCTTGTGGCTTTCCATGTTTCGGATACATGGTATACTGCAATGTTTTATGCATACAATGTGCAGCATCGATCTTGGGAAGTGCTTGCTCCTGCTCAGCGCAATATCCACCCTCATTACCCTAAAGGGTCTACTCAAAGGACGGTGACCGTACATAATACTTTATACTGGTTCACTCTTGTAAATGATGAGGTATTCTTGATTGCCTATAATTTAGACTTGGATATGTGGCTAGAAGGGAGTCTTAAGGATTTCGGAATTTTCTATGACACACCAATTTGTCTTTTCCATTTAGACAAGCAGAGGTTCTGCCTCTTACAAACGTTAACGGGTGAAATCACACCCGATGGAAATATTCCATGGGATGCTGATCTTTACTGCATTGTAGTTGATGTTTCCCATATGCCCGGGGAGAACAGATTAGGCATATCGCTTGCTTGGAAACAAATGTTTAAGGTGGATTGTCCCTATCCGTTTTCAGATTGCCTTTTACTGTAAGTTTCTTGTTTTCCCATTTGATTGGAAATATTGAAAAATTTGGCATATATGTGTCGGATTTGTGTGTATTTTAATTACCATGGGTTAATGTCTTGTGTAAGTGCTAATGGGTGTTAAACTTGCAGGCCTGAAATCAAGCAAGAGGAACTGCGAGGAGCAAATTATTAAGGCTTAATAGATTATGGTCTATTATATTAGGTATTCTCTATTTGTTCCATGTTCTTATGCATTCGATCACTTTGCTCATGAGTAGATCATCACATTTTCCAATGCCCTAAAGGAATATGTTTTCTGCTTTCTTTTTGTGTTAGAACCGTTCTAGAGATGGCTGGATCGTAAAGGTATGCATGCACAAAAAATATTGATACATTGTGTGGAGTATTTATTATAGTCTTGAATTATTCCTTATGGAAATGATTGTCTATCGTGAAAGATATCATCTTGAATAAATAATTAACATAAACATTTCCGCCATTCTTTTGTATGCACGCACAGGGTTTATTAGATTCCCCTCCTTCCATGTTGTATGGGATCATAAACACATGGAATTTTCCTTGATTATCATTATCTATCTTTGTCTGATAAAATTTTAGGAACGTCCTTTATTATTATTATTACATTTTCTTCAATTTAAGAGGAGAACATTTCTAAAATTAGAGGCTTTAGCTTATCGAAAAAAAAATTAGAGGCTTTAGCTACAAGGAGGACTAGTCTAGATCTCAATTGCATGTAGCTAGAAATATTTGTCAACAAAGCATGTAGCCAGACACTACATTAATTGTGGGTATCTAGCGGCCAAAAATCTTTCGCAAAGCTCATCACTTATAAACTCCTAAACATATCATTCTTTCTCTAGTTTCTTTTCACTAAGGTGTTAAAAATTTGAAGGTGTTGCACCTAAACTAGTAAACTTTGCATAAATATTTGTGGACATGACATTTTAGTTCCATGCAAGATCGTTAGAATCTATGAGAAATAGGACATCTATAAGTTCCTGATAGTCTACAGGATACTAGGTTGCTATCATTTGTAAAAAAGTTAACCTATTCCCCTCTAAATCTAGTTCTCAAGCATGAGGTACCTCTAATAGGACCTATGCTAATGTATGTTGAATTTGCAGGGGTAAGTAGATTCAGTGAAGAAATCAAGCAAGAAGGAAGTGTGTGGACTGTGGAGCAAAGAGAATGTTTTTGGATGACTGCAAAGAGAGTTACGATAGTAGGTTGCTTTATTCATGTTCTTATGTCCAATGCTGCCATAGAAATATTTTATCTTTCCTTCTTTTTGTGAGATTGGGACTAGTGTTTGAACTTGTGAATATTTTGGAGATAAGAGTCTAAAAAGTTTTTTTTTTTTCATAAGCAAATCGTAAAAACGTTATAGGCTTCAAATTTATGCATGATCATTTTTACTTGCCTTTGTATTTGATGTGCACCCAATTAATTTATGAGAAATGATTCATATCTTTCTCTTTGTCCCTCTCCTATTTTTTCACTTGAATTTATGAGGTCCAAGTGAATTTCTCATATGGGCCTTGCAAATTTAATGGTGATTTGCAAGAGTGAGAGAATGCTCCTATTTTTTCACTTTTAAAATTCACTACTGAATTTGTAAGGTCCACGTAGATTTCTCGTATGGGCCTCGCAGATTTAATGGTGATTTGCAAAAGTGAGATAATGCTCCTATTTTTTCACTTTTAAAATTCACTATTGAATTTGTGAAGTCCACGTGAATTTCTCATATGAGCCTCATAGATTTACTGGTGATTTGCAAAAGTGAGATAATGAAAAAAGGACAGGAGGATGATGTATATATAGCACATCTTTAAATTAATTGGAAAAAAATTTATTTATTACCATTGATCTTTCATCACTTTTATAATCATACCCTCAAACTTTAAAAAGTATTAATTTAAGATTACAATTTTTTCAATTTTTTTCAATGTCTACAATTTTGTCAAAATTCAACGTTAAATTAAATGGTTGATGAGTAATATGTCCTTTATACCCCTAACATGTTTATAAATTTACAAAAATACTTTGATTTAATAATTAAAAATTACTCATTAGATAAATCCCTTACAATTTCTCACAATCCCGTACTCAAAATGTAGGAAAATTATAAGTGACATAGGAGTTTACCTCTTTTAACAAGAACACAAACGGGCACCGATCCAAGGATTGGTTAATCTACAATATAACAATCAAGAGTCTAGCTTACTAATGAAAAAGAAAAGGAAAGGAACACCTTATGTTCACAAGGAAGATCCAGAAAGAACCAAAAGATTATATATTAATTTTTAATTATATGGATATGATGGAGTTTACTGGAAAGGTGGCATTCATGGAGCACGGAAAATAGGCCCCTGTTAGAGAGAAAAATCTCAGTTGCTTGTCCATGTCCATGTCCAGGGGAAAAAAAGAAAAAAGAAAAACGAAAAAGGAAAAAGGAAAAAGAAAACATTATTAACACAACCCCAACTCCATTTTTAAAGGGAGGAAAAGACTTGAATTGAATCCGACATTGGGAAAAAGATTTTAGCAACTATAATCTAATATGTGGCTTTAAGAGCAGGTAAATATTGCAACCATATTTTGGTAACCAATTGTTTGAACAGAAATAGGGGTCTAATATTCTGAACAAAATTCCAAACTGAGTCTGGGTTTGGACCTAAGCCTAAGCCAAACCTGATGCTATGCTACCACGTACGGACCACGGTAGTCTAGGGCATGGGTTCAATTTTTCTTGCCGATTTAAACAAATGGCAAATTAATATCAAAGCTACATGAATCCAAAATAAACCAACTCCTACCCAATCCAAAGTGGTTTTTAATATGAGATAATAAAGAAAACGCGTAATTTCACCTAATATCACTTAATTTAATGATTTTTAATGCCGTTTAATAGGAACATAAAAAAAATAAAAATAAAAAATTGAAACACCAACTACATCGATTTAAAAAGCCTTAAAAATACATGTAGGACCAATGAACCAATTTTAGCAAAAGTTTTTATTGTGCACTATTCTTACATAACTCTTTCAGTCTTATATTTTAGGACATTATGAAAAGCCTTCAGCGGGAGGAAGGATAATCCAACAAGTAACACAAAAAATGAAGGCCAGATTTGCCTTTTTAGAACATTCCTAGTGAGCTCTCAATTTCAAATTTTTCACCAAATACGGTGAAAAGCTAAAAAAAAAAAAAAAAAAACTACTTCAGCAAATTCTATAGTTTCTACATTTTGACTTTTGTCAAAATTTCACCCCAAATTTGACTCACATATATATATATATATATATATATATATATATATATATATATATATATATATAAGTAATGTATATTCAAAGGCGCAGAGGGGTGCAACTTATTGAATATTTTATCATTTTTGTTTTGTTTCCCGCCTTTTCTCACTTCTTCACTTTTCCCTCTTCCCCTTCTTCACTTTCTCTCTCCTCCTTTCTCACGAGGATCCATGGTCATCAACGGAGACTCCTTCCGTAGCCTCTCCTGCAAACCCCGCACGCAACCCTGCCTCCGTAAACCCATCAGCGAACTCCACCTCAAGGTCATTCAATCGTATTTTCAGATTTTAATTTGTATGAAACCCACCGCGAGGACCAGGTTCTACTTCTGTATCAAATTGTTTCTCTGGCTCTCGATGCTTTTGCTGGGATTTGAGGTCGTGGCGTACAACAAGGGTTGGCATATTGGAGCTCCGCATATCCATTTCGACTAGTTGCAGAGCCTACAGGCAAGGCCATTGGGGGTGTGTTTGAGTGAATTTATTCTTGGTGGGTTTTGGTTCGGGTGGAGTATCTCGCTCCTTAGCAGTTTCTTGCCAATGCGTGTATTGCGCTCTTCTTGAGCCAGAGCGTGGATAGGCTGGTTGCACCTGGGATGTTTCTAGATCCGATTCAAGAAGATCAAACCCATTATCAAGCATGATGACCCGATTAAGGATCTAGAATCCTGTGAGTAATAGTTACTTCCCTATGGTCCTTGTTCATATCCCCATGTGCAATGAAAGGAGATAAAAACTTTCGAAATTGAATCCCCATTGATGCTAAACAAAACTCATTATTTGACATTTATTTAGCTAGTTTTTAAAGAAATGTTTTTCTTGTTGGTTCTGGGTTTGGTTGCGTTCAAGTTTATCAGCAATAAATTGCCGCTGTTTGTAATTTAGACCGGAAAAATCGAAGATTCTGGTTCAAATTTTTGTTGATTCAGATGACCCAACAACGCAATTTCCTATCAATAGGAGGTGCATAAATGGCCGCAAGAGGGTGCCCACATTGTGTACCAGCATCGCAAGGCCCATTTTCAGCCAACACCATGCATTGCAATGTTTTTTTGAGAAGTGCTACACGTGCGTCAAGAGTCCGGCTCTTGACCCACGTGGCACATCTTTTTTCTTTTTTTTATTAAAAAAAAAAAAAAAAATCAAGAAGAAACATTGAAAACGCGGGCGGAAGGAAAGCATTTCAGATTTGTTGAAAAAATTTTCCCCCCATTTCCCAAATCTCCTCCTCTCCACCGTCCCCTCCCCATCGACCACCAGCGCCTACCGACCGCCCACCGCTCACCGTCCCTCGGCCAGCTCTTTGTCTCTCTCTTTCTCGCGAACCCAAATCTCCCCCTCTCCGGCCACCGTCCCCTGGGACCGCGATTTTCGCGAGATTATGGAGCCCCAGTTCCGGATCTGGACTCGCCTGGATCGGTGTGGGTGGAGGGCATGAAGCGGCCAGATCTGTACTCGCCTGGACGTTCTTCTCTCCGCAGGTCTATTTTTTTGTTGATTTTTATTTTGGTTATAGTTCATGGGTTGTTTGTCTGATTTGTGGGTTGTTCTGGGTTTGCTTTTCTCCTGTACCATTTGTTTGGTTACCGAGAAAATGGAAGGAAACCAGAAGATTTAAAGGTATAAACCAGAAAATAGTTTTCCTGTGTTAACGAAAACTAGTGTGGTTTGGGCCTTTTTGTACCGTTGATTTCCATAGACTTTTTGTACCGTTGATAAAGATGGATTTATCATGCATGTAAATTGTAATTGTGAACAAAGAGCATGTAGGTTATGAGATTTTATTGCAGACAAATTGAGGGTTTGATGACATTAATTAATTTCTTTGAATTCAATTCATGGTGAAGTTAAAATTGGAGAGCTGTCATTAATTAATTTTTTTCTTGCAGGTTGTTGCACCATCTGTGGCACTATTTGGAGCTTTCAATCTTACCCGGAATGGCATTTGTTATAATAAAAATCAAAAGAATATATCATGCTTTCTATTATAGGTTTTGACTCAAACCTATTTTAATATGTACATGTTTTTGAAGAGAGAAGATCTATCTACAACATTTTGATAATTATTGTTGAACAGTTTAATTATGCACTGTATTGGTATTGATTTGAAGAAGCAATTTTGGGGAAGTTAGGAAGTGAATTATGATTTATTATGCACTGTAGGGTTTTGCTTGGTTTAGGTTTTTGTTGTCTCATACAATTGTTTAATTAAACCATTTTTTTTTTTTTTTTTTTTTTGTGGAATAACTTTTAGATGGACTTGTCCTTGAATTCACTATACGAAGATGATTGTTTGTTGACATATAAACAACTTGATGATGTTGTTCCCATCGAAATGGACCCTCAAAATGGTATGATGGGCATTTTTACTTTTAATTTTTGTAACATATCTTAGACTAAATGTTATTATTTATAGTTGGGTTCTTTACACTATGTTTTATTTGTTTTGATATAGATGAAAATGAAATTATTTCGAATGAACAATTGAATGATGGTGTGGACAGTTGTTGTTCCAAGCTCAAGCTCATAGATAAAGATAAAAATGTTAAGGAACCTAAGAATGGGATGTTGTTTGGCTCGATAGAGGAACTTCATGAATATTATAAAAATTATGTTAAGCAAGAGGGTTTTGGTGTTGTACAGAAGAAGAAAAAAAAAGGATGAAAATGGAGATGTACATTACATCTTACCCGAATGCTGATAAATAGAAGAAATTGGAGAACAAAATTCACATGCGCAAAAAGAGAAAAAAGGGGAAATCTTTTGATTGAAGTTGTGAGTTAGGCAATTTAGTTGATTGCTTGGAACTCATCAAGTTGTAATGAGACGTTTATTGACTTATGAGGCTGTATTTTTTATGATCTTATATTATAATTTTGACCAACTCATGATTCTCTTTAATGTCGATATATGCAACTTGACATATTTAAGAAATGTAGAGGTCAATTTTATGGTTGTGGGAATAAAATTGTAGGTCATGAGGTTTAACAACCAAGTTAGTGCACGTTATTTGCTTTTTTAACAACCAATTTTGTTGCAAAGCCAGAACCGGATGAAAAATATTCCATGTATAATTATCAAATATCATTTTCCAGCAACAAAACACAAAAACAATGGAGAGCAAAATGCGCAATAAGTCAGTATCAAAAAAGTCCATTGAGGACAAAATCAATCAGAAAACAAGAACACATACCGCAAAATGTCTCAAAAAAGCATATAAATAGTTCTTATATACATAACAGTTTAATGAAGAGGGGTAGTGCAAACACAGTCTTTTTTTACAGTATGCAAAGATACAAAATGCTCGTATTGTTACTCAAATTGTGGAGTAGGACGAGGCTTTAGCTTCCATATGAATGTATACACTTAAATTAGCATAATCATATATATTGTACAAAGTCTATAAAATACAACCACAATTTGGATATAGAACCATATCAAGATACACATGATTTTTACAACAAAAAAAGGTTCTTCCAAGTTAAGATTATCGGTACATGCACTTTGGCATTGTATGTGACCTCTGGAAAGATACAAAGCCAAGAATAGTTCCAAAAAATCTTGGGTTAAGGACCATTTTGAAGGCATCAATAACATCCATAAGTTCAATTATTGAGTTAGGGCCCTCTGCCTCATCAAACTATACATAAGTTCAAATTATCAGGTATTTGATGAGAATGATCTGCAATAAGAAAGACTTCTGGTGCCTAGTCTTGCATCTCACCATGTTCTCCCACTGCAAACGTGAATCGCAACCTGCACTGGTAGCCAACCTTAATGCTTGTTTATTCTGCACCCTGGCAATAGAAAATCAATAACAATCTATTAGACAACAAAAAAGTCTATAAAATGAATACGTGGGAGGCCAACGATCAAGAAGATAAAATAGTCAATAAAACAACAAAACCCTTCTAGATTTTATTAATTATTGATTGCTCAATGAATCTGGACAAATACTGTAAGGCAAATACCCAAAAGCACCAGAAATCTCTCAATGTGATTGACTAATCAATACATTTATTTCAGCTTATACTTGAAAACCAATTTGTCAGGAAGATTTTCCAGATAATCTCATGGACTCTATGCTTGACAATCTAAATAATCTCATGGACATTTTCTCCTCAGATTTGGAAGGAGACCCTTGCCAACCATTTTCTCATGGAGCAAGTATCCTCATAAATGGTTCAAAATAAGTCCAAAACACCAAAACAAACACCAACAGCAAAATCAACCAAACAGAGAAATCAAAAGGATTACAAACCATAGCCAAACCAACAGAGAGACAAGCAAACCCAGAACAACCCACAAATCTTTAAAGAACCCTGAGAAACCACAATTTTAAATCTTCTGGTTTCCTTCCATTTTCTCGGTAACCAAACAAATGGTACAGGAGAAAAGCAAACCCAGAACAACCCACAAATCAGACAAACAACCCATGAACTATAACCAAAATAAAAATCAACAAAAAAATAGACCTGCGGGTTTGTAGTTGGTTGAGCAGAGGATGAGGCAGCCATGGAGAGAGGTCGAGTTGGAGGAGAGAAGAACGTCCAGGCGAGTATAGATCTGGCCGCTTCATGCCCCCCACCCACACCGATCCAGGCGAGTCCAGATCCGGAACTGGGGCTCCATAGTCTCGCGAAAATCGCGGTCCCAGGGGACGGTGGCTGGAGAGGGGGAGATTTGGGTTCGCGAGAAAGAGAGAGACAAAGAGCTGGCCGAGGGACGGTGGGTCAGTGGTCGGTGGGCGGTCGGTAGGCGCCGGTGGTCGGTGGGGGAGGGGACGGTGGAGAGGGGGATATTTGGGAAATGGGGGGAAATTTTTTTCGACAAATCTGAAATGCTTTTCTTCCGCCCGCGTTTTCAATGTTTCTTCTTGATTTTTATTTTTTATTTTTTAATAAAAAAAAAAAGAAAAAAGATGTGCCACGTGGGTCAAGAGCCGGACTCCAGCCGGACTCTTGACGCACGTATAGCACTTCTCTATTTTTTTACTCATTTGCAGCAACTTTTCATGGTAATTAAACTTGTTAAAGTGGTTGCTCTCAAAATCAATAAAAAATAATATCTGTTAGTAAGAAGCTTTTTAAAAGTGATAGACAAAATAACAAAAGTATATTGTTTAGCTAAAATTTAGAGAAAATTCAAAGACCTTACTAGGGATGCTCATAGTACAACTATCTATATATATACAAAGAACAAGAAATTATCAGGGGCATGATGCTTTGGTATGCAACTACTCAAAAAACCTAACAAGGTGGGTTTTTGAAGATGACAAATCGTAGAACAACCAACTATATATACTATGATGAGAGGAAGAGCTAAACTAAGCTGATTGATTTTCAAACTTTCATCCCTTAACAGTTAAGGGGAATCATTCTACCTTTTGCTGCCAGTCCAACAATTGCCACTGCAGCTCCAACTGTCAAAAGGTACAACATGATTTAGAGGCATATAAACAAAAACAATAAGCTCAAAGAGCAATAAAACTCTAGCTCGATTGCCACAACAAAAATGATCATCCATTAGAAACAAGCAGCCAACAGATTCAAGGACTTCTATAAACCCAAAAGATCAACATAAAATACCCGAAAAGACCATAAGTGAGCGGTTTATAAGTCTCTGGAATTGCTTGCGGCTTCTCCCAGCTTCAGTTTTAGGAATGCTCGAATGCAGGTGTTTTGCAGCACTTACAATCCTAAGGAATATACTATTGAGATCACCCGACTTCATACTGATAGGTATGGGAGCCTCTATTCCCATGTCCTGACTAACCTACAAAAGCAAAATTGCATTGATCACATCTAATAAGACACCGTACGTAGGGCCAAAGGGCCGCCGCTATTATCTTATACAATATAACAAATACGATTAACAAAATACTGCAAACAATTAAAGGTCCGCCATCAACAATATTACTCTCATTAATTATCATCACCACCATCATAGTTACTATCACTAACATGAAGGAAAAGGTAAACAGCCCATAACTACATGTATTTTCATAGTCATGCACAAACCACATGACCATACTAAATATTTAGGTATCATTTTTCAACCAAATCCATAGAATGCCTGAAATAGGTATAATGTTGTCCAAGTATCTCACGTTCCAAGTTGAAACTAATATTACCCGAATAGATTTTATGAAGTTCTTTGAATCATCATTTTTTTTAATAACCATTGGTACTTTTTCCAAAAAGTTGAATTTAGCCACCTTGTCCCAAGTTTTGGAACTTCACCATTTAGCTAACTTGTCTGAACAATTCTTCCTACCGAATTACTAGAACAATCAGAAGGCAGATTTTACTTGTGAACAAACTCTGGAATGTAATTTCTGCATATGGACCTGTTCACAGAACTTTGGAGAGTGTTAATTTTGTTTATTGTTTATATGGTTAAAAACTATAATTCTAGGTGATCTTGTCTTTAGTTGTATCTGTCATGTAAAAAGCTTGTCCATGTATGTCAAGTTGCAACTAATACTAATCAAATTGGTTTAAAGAATTTGTCTAACAAATTTAGTATTATTACCACTAAAGAAAAAAAAACGACATGAACAAGCACTGGAATGCCAATGAGCCAACTATAGAAGCCATTATATTATGTTTGGAACAAACAAACAACTAAACACACTAAAAATAATTTATGGATAATGGAGCTTGCATAATAGAACATGCATATGATATTATAGTCGCTGAAAAAGAAAAATACCCTAGTAGAATTTTGAATGACCATGGGAAAAGAGTCCAGATCCGCTTTAGCTGCCACAATGAGGCAAGGCACCTCAAAGCCAGTACATACACCATGACTAGCTACTCCTACCAGCAACGCATTTGCTCTCTTAGAACTGTAATAGTAAAATGTATCAATCCTCAGATCTCCTATATACAAATGCAACGGTGAAAATAGTACAAGTCATACAATGTACATATTGAGATCATGTTTAAAGCAATCATAAGTTCATTTGTCAATAAAGTTAGTAGCTTCCAAAGGGTAGGTCAAAAACCACATTCAAACATGAGCCTAGCATGCAGAGAAGTCCAAACGCTATTTCATTAGGACCTGTCCCATGTGCCTACAAGCAGAATCAACAATGAAGGAAATTTCCTCCGGAAGTTTTTTTTTTTTTGATAAGCAAGCGAAATATCATTAAAAAATGCAAAGTCCAGTCAAGTACATAGAGAGTATACAATAGAAGCGTCCAAGACGAAGAAGAAAAAAGAACAAGAAAATCATAAAAGCTAATCGCTAAGAAAGCTAGGAACGCAGCAGTCTAAGTGAACAAAGAATAAAAAAGAAAAGATCTGAGCTCCTCAATCATTCTTTCATTGTCCTAGAAATTTCTAAGATGGACAAAAAAATTATGCTATAGCATTCTAATCCATATAGTTTTGCAACCCTTTACTAAAGGCACCACAAGGTTACAAGTATTATTAACAGACATGCCTAAAACAGTATAAAAAAGACTAATATTAATATATGGCTCTATATCAAAATATCAAGTTGTTTCGAAAAAGCCAAACCAAATTAGAGAAGAAAAGGCTGAATTTGGGAAGTGAGAAAGTTAAACACTAACTTAACAAACAAGTGTCACCATGATTCATGCTATAGTTAAATACGATAACAACAAGAGCCTTTTATTTACCCGTCATGAACAAAAACTGCTACATCACAAGCAGCCAAAGATTCTTTATCTGACAGCAGTTTAGCAACTTTGCCTTCAGGTATCTCTCTCAATATAAGGGTCTTCTTTGTCCCCTGTGAAGAAAATAACAAACACTCAGACAAAGGGGTGGGATATGAACAAGATTAGCAATCACAGCAACTGGAAGAGCATTTTGATTTACACAAACATCAGATAAGTGGAAAAAATAATTCCATCTAGTAATAAGCTAAACCTCAAATTCCAATCAGATATGGAGGTTACGCGGAGACAAAACCAATGAGGCCCAGCCTTGAGAAACAACATATAAAAGGTTTCATTTGTGAAATATAATCCACAAATCAGTTGTAAATTAACTAAAGCTACAGAAATTCTCTTAAACTTGCTATTCTTTTGCCTTCTAAAAATGCATACAGGAAATTTGCATGCTACCTATAAAATGGACAGGCCAAAAGCCACCATCAACCTTATTTAAATCAACACACTGATTCAAATGGTTATAGCAAACAATTTATAGATTACAGATGAATCTAGGTTCATCTGTAACTACATGACGACAAAAACTTATTGCGACTTTTACAGAATGCACAGAAAGTGTTAGCATAGATCTCTTTTGATAAGACCAATGCACACACATAGCATGTGTTCAACAGGAATTTCAAGGTGCATGATGTAATAGCACTCACCCCAGGTTCATTAACAACGTTCACCGCATAATGATCTTCAACGCCGGTTGAAGTATATTTATCAGAAAAACACCTGCATTTCCCATTTCATCCACAACGAATTTTATATTACTTGGTCACAAAAATGAAATAAACGGGAAGTATCAGATTTAAAAGGATGACTTGGAATACCTTCCAACAAAAGAATTTAATAATGCAGACTTGCCAGCCTTCTTGGGCCCAAAAACAAAACACTGGAAAACATTTCTGTCTGTCTGTTGATTCTTCCTATCCAAACGCCGTTTTCTAGTCTCACAGAATGCAGATAAAGGATTGCCAAGGTAACCAACGTATATCATATTTTCAACGCTCCAAGCTGGGTCTATTAATGTCATAAAGGCCCACTGCAACCACATAAATTTCTCACAAAATTAAGCACAGGTTACCAAAGAATAGAAGAATCTCAATTGTTTAAGAAGATTGTATATTTATAAACATTTTAAAAACTGAAAAAAAAAAATGTAAAACGTGTATAGCATAAGTGTAAAACTTTACATAGTATGAGGATGATAGCCAGATTGAGATCATATTTAGTTGGTACATCAATTTAAAAATTCCAAACCCCAACTCAGAAAATGACAGAAGGGAAAGAAAAGGGAAAAGAAAGACAGTGTGAAACGCATACCATTGACAAAAAGCCATCAAGAGATAACCCTCCAAATTTATTTTTCTGTGCAGCGTCCACGTATGGCTCTCTCTCCCAAGGACTAGAAAAGAAGTATGTCAAACATCCAAACGCTTTTCTGGCTAATCATTCTAGTTCTTAAGAAATAAAGAAATTAAACACTTGGAATAAATCATAGACCAAAAATCACACTAAATATAACAAAACCTCACAAGAGGGGAAAGAAGGATGAGAAAAGGGAAAAAGTGGGGGAATGCAGTCACACAGAATATTTATGGACATGTCCATATCAGCTTTATACCAAATTTAACGACAGACTGAACAATGCCGGCTTATAATTTAAAAAGAAGAAAAGCAACAGGAAGAGAGCACCATAAAATAATAAGTATTGACAAGAAGACTATATTTACAGGCAAAACCAAATTTCCCACTCCTACTTGCTCACTCTTGAGATGACAAACTTCCCAACTGGCAGACTTTTAAACAATAATTAGATTCTCACCAAAAAGCTTTAAAAAGTCAAGTAAATGAAAAAAAAAAAAAAAAAAACATATATAATTATAAACAGGAAAGTAAAATTATAAATTTAAAACAACTCCAAATTATAAAATAAATATCTAAAAAATTTCATGACGTGTGAATGGTAAGAATTTTTTTTATCTAAATTATAAAAAATAAATAAATAATTTCTTACCATTCATCAAAATGGCAAGAAAATTTTATTTATTTTTTGCCAAAAAGTGAAAATAACTCCGCAGCAACCAGGTTCCAAACATTAATATACTGATACATCAAAATTCAAAAAGCTAAATTTTTGTAAAATTTTGAAATTTCCATAATTGTTTTTAAAAAAAAAAAAAAAAAAAAAAAAAGAAAGAAAGAAAAAAAAAAAAAGAGAGAAGAGAAAAGGAATTAAACAAAAGACACTAAAATATATTATTGGCACAACAGATGGGCAGATTGTCTGCATCTGCAAGTTAATAAATGATACATCTTGCATATATGCAAGGTACCTAATAAGCACTGTTAGCCATGTACCATCACTTCAAAAAGTAACCAAGCCATGAAATACTAAGGGAACTACCTTAACCATCTTTAAACATTGTGAAGCTACTATGGCCAATAATGACTTAAAATTGCCATAAGATGTAATGGTAGCAAAATTGATGAGGATTATCGTGCTGAACCACTTGATAAAGATAAACCAATGGATTGATCAAGTGAACAGGATTTCTCACAGTAAAGAAACATTAGAGTTGTGACAAAGTAAAACAAGCCAGATAATATTAAAATATTAATGTAAACCAAAAATACCTTTCCGGAGCATTAGAAAATATCTTGCCAATTTTAAGAGGTCCCATCTCCCCATCCTACAATGGAAAACATACACTGATCAAGATTTTAAGAGGTAAGAACTTGATTAACTATTTAGCTACTTGAACAACTGTAGTCTATCACAGTAAATACTGATTACAGAAATTATATTACAAGCTTATTAACAACGAAATTGGAAACCAAGTACTCATAGAGCACAGATTAACACATACAGAATTGGTACAATGTAATTCAAAGATTCCCCTCAGATAATCAATGGCTTCATTTGTCAGCTCCACAGTCTACACAAATGAGAAGCAACAGTAAGCATTTTAAACAAACATTGTATGACTCGGAAGAAAATGCAACAGTGTCATTTGCAGGGTTTTGAAAGGTTGGGTTAATATATGATTGGTATATTATTACACAAAACATTTGTGCATGTGGGTGTGTGAGCGTGTCTTACATATCAAATCCAAATTGAGTGGTGTCTAACAGAAGTTCCAACTCCATGCCGGATGAGGGGATTATGGTGGGAAATTTAGGGCATGTCCACCTTAAAGCAAGCCTTACGCATGAAGAAAAATCCTGGATACCAAAGCTCAACAACCAGATTCAGGAGGCACATTTTATTTAAGTTCGGTAATCACTAATCGAACGGATTGGCCATACTTGACAATTAATTTAATTTCAAGATCCAAGCCCAACAAACATTTACTCACAAGTAGGGAACAGACAGAGAGAACTAAGGTTTTTATTGATCATAGAAATCAAGTTTAACACTCTCCACAGGGGAAAGTGGGAACCACTATGAAGCAAGCTAAACTAGGCTTGAAGCAAGCCCGCAAGCCTCCAAAAGTTTTTCCAAGTAGGATCCTAGTATACAATTAAAATACAGAGAACTCAAGGTCAAACTAATAGCATGCATCATAGCATGATTTGAAGCCCAGCCCCAGCTGAAGCCATGACAGCCAATTGCCATCACTAGAAATAAGGGCAACACAAAATTCTGCCCATCTACAACTATGAAAACTGACAGACAAATCATATTCCTTAAAAAAGGGCCTAGCGCATAAAAATAGTTAATGAAAATGTAATGACCCAAGGAAAAACGCTACCCACATTTGCGCTATCACCTCAAAAGGACTATTCAATGAAAATTATCATAAAAATTGACAAAGCAGGGCAATGAAAATCTTTGCAGCAGATAATTAAAAACTTAACTACCTTCCCTTCACTTCCCTAAAACAAATATATTATTTTAAGCACACAATAAATCATTTATCATTTCAATTAAAGTCGTTGCTATTATAGACTTATAGTAATTGTAATTTCCCCCAACGATATATTACCTGATCGGGGGCTCGTTTGGAAGTCGATGGGATGACATCCTCTGCAAGTTTCATATCATTGTTGTATCCAAATTTTCGTAGAATAGTCCATGTTATCTCAAGACGCCATTGTTCTATGTATTTTTGATGAAGAAAAAGGAAACCCGTCCAAGTAAGCCCACTGTCATTGACTCCACACAATTTTTCTGAGACAGCCCTCCTAACACCTACTATTTCAGAAGGTTGTAATGGAGCATTGAAACATTTGACCTGTTTACAAGTATTATTAGATCCCTCATTCATCTTCAGCAGAAAATACCATGACACTGATAGGTGAGAAACTTGTTTGCAAGTATTACAAGATCATTCCTGAATTGTCAGGAACAGCATACTTGGACATAAAACAATCATAAAACTCAATTCAGGACAAAAGTTGCAAACATGGAAGCAAAAGAAACCTGAAAATCATTCAACTCTGCATCACTAAGGGCACCGTCCCTATCATGGTCACAAAGAAAAAATATCCGCTTCAAGGCACGAACAAATCTGGGCCTCAAAGTATGTGTTCCATGTGTTCCCTGTTCAAATAGTGGACCCGGTGGATGAAGCACAGCTTGTTGTGCATAGTAGAAGACTTCACGGGTCTACAAAATCAATACATTTCAACATTAAACTCCAAATATTAGAACGAGAATGCAAGAATCAAACATCTCTTCAGATAATCAGAGTCATCCAACGAAATGCGGGATTAATTGAACCGAAATCAGATCCTAGTAGTCACTAGCTTGAAGTGAGTAAATGATGCACAAAGTAAAAGTTCAGTCAAAACAAATCTATTACTACACAAAATCCACGTGAGGCAAACCAAAAGGGCAAATAATACACAGGCATTACTGTATACGGTACAAGACTACTATGCGTAGCAGTGTAGCACATACAGAACCTATCAGATGCCGTTGCAGTGGACAAGCCAGGATCTTATCTTAGGGGGGCCAGTGCACAAAATTAAAATGACATAAACAATATAAATTATTGCTACTTTGATCTCAAACAATATTTTACAGTAGAAAAAATTGCAATTTACTTTTTCTTTTTCTTTTTTTCTTTTTTTATATATAAGCAATTGCAATTTACTTTATTGATCAGAATAGTTCAAATTGTCTGGAAATCTACAATAACTAAACATTAAGTAAAATTCTCAAGTTCAATCTTTTTTTTAAAGAACATAAAGAAAGAAGCCAATTGTTCTAATTTAATATGGCTTCTATTTGATTTAAGAAGCCAATCCATGTTCAAACCTTTTGTAACCACGTAAACTCTTATGCCATGGCAACAAAAAAAAAAAAAAAAAAAATCAAGAAAATCATAAAACAGTATTTACGCAGCATTTTAGTTTAGTATTATAGTTATATCAATGAGCAACTGAAATATCAGTTGCTCAGTAGAAAACTGATGTTTCCACTATCCACAGGCATTTTTGTCACACAAAAAAAATAATAGTTGCCTGAAGACCCCAAACGTTTTACCTTCTCTTAAAAATATTTTACCCATTTGCCCTAGTTGGGAATATCACTTGTATACTTTCTGCGTACTTTTGGTTGCACCACTTTGCGCTTCATATTGAGATTGATTTAATTGTCAAAAAATATATTTTACCAAATGCCAAAAACGAATACGGTGATAAGTGTTGGAATTCAAAAATGATGGGGCTCTGCTGCTGTGTCTCCAACAATAAAAACAAGTGTACAGTGTTGTAACAATCCATCAGCAAGACTTGGATGTTGTAAAAGATTTGACAAGTATGAACCACAAAGGAACTCAACAACACTGGTAAAAAATCATTAAAAGAGGAAAAGAAGACAGGCAGAAAAGAGCACCAATAAACAATACCTGAATTTGTTTAAGTGCTGAACATTCAATGCAGATTTGAATCTCACAAAATTGTTGCATTCTTGGTGTCATCACCTGCTCCAGGCTCACCTGCGGGTTCTCCTCTCTCAAATCCAGCTTACAACCTACCACTATAACTGGGACTTTCACCTGCTCACAGATTTGAGTCATAAAAATAGAGTCGAAGTCATGGTGGCCCCATATATTGCTAAGGGAAACAATTTCCGAATATCCAGAAACACAGGAGAGCTAAAGGATTCAAATTAATACAAAGCATGTCTTTATAGTCAAGCTTAGTAATTTTCTAGTTTATTATTTTTTCTTAGAAAAACAACTTAAATAGTAGATTTCAGAATCACTTAGTGCGAAACAAACAATGAAAATTATTTTCAACATCAGTTTCAAGGTGCCAATGAAACACCGAAAAACCATTAGCTTGCCTAGAAAAAAATATATATATATTTTAAATCATTCATCAAAGAAAAAAAAAATTACATCAAAACAACGGAGCCTTAAGGTATCCAGAAGAGCACGTCTTTCTTTTTTCTTAAAAAAAAATGTCCGTGTATATATAGAAGAAAAATGAATGCCGAATAATAATGAAGGATATAGACCTCTAGTTTACAAAGTTTTGGAAGCCAGAAAGTACTCAATCGTTCAAATGATAGAGGCTCATCACACGCATAAGTAAACACAACTGCATCAGCGCGCTTCAATTCTTCGGCGACGTTATCATCATCCTCTACACTGATTGGTAAAAAGGAACAATCAAAATTCAATATTAAACTGGAAAATTAGTGCAATTGCCTCTGTAAAAAAATGCTAATAACTCTTTTCCTTGTCTCCAAAAAAGCAAAAGGCTGAAACTTCAACACTTTTCCTGCTTCCAAGAAGCTAATTGTACCAGGGACAGTCAATTTTCTTTTCTTCTCAGTAACCAAACAGAGATTTCAAATAAAGCAAGAATAAACGGAATCTCACACTATGATATAAGGCAACATTTGCAATTCAACATCATAATTACACCTTTCCTTTCTTCTCTTTCCCTACACTTTCTACGTAACCAAACAGAGCATACCCAGACGAAGTGTCGATGATCGTGATGGGCACGCGGTCGGGGAAGATATCCTCGGGGAACCTCGTCAATGGCAACACGGGCGGCACATTGTTTGGGAAGTTCTCGGACGTTGCCGTCACAATCAGGCTAGATTTCCCGGTGCCTTGGTCCCCGGCAACCACAACTCGCACCCCGGACTTGGTGTATGGTTTCGTAGCTCCAGCTGAAGCTTTTCCCATTGAAGACGCTGTTATGGGCAGCTTGGTCGGGACTCGGAGACCAGGCCAAGCTAGCTTGCGTTGGGTTGTGGGATAGCTAGGTTATCTGCGTATGTAGTGCATGCAAGAAGAGTCCTGTCTATGGGTTAATGGTCAGACATGGGCTGGATTAGTGGGCCCAGTCATATCATGTTTAGTAGTGGGTCGGTTAGTACTTCCTTATAGAAATAATCCTTAAACTCATTTCTCATAACACTCACACAACAAGCTGATATGACTTGTAAATTTTTTTTTTTTTTTTTTTTTTATTTTTTGTTTTGGTTCATGCGGCTAGAAAACCGGTCGGAGGGAAAAATCAAATTTCATTTGATCCTCCAACGGTGCTCCCCCTCTCTCTCTTTGAAATTTCTCTGCCGTACAGATCTCCTCTCCGGTCAGTGACGTCGCCGGCTTCTCTCTCGGCGGTCGCCCTTCTCCGTCGTCCAGCGTCCGGCGCGTCTCGCTCTTGCAGATTCTCGCCCTCTCTCTCTCCGGCAAATCCGACCAGAGAGAGAGAAAGAGGAGCGTTCCAGAAAGGGAGAGAGGAGCATTCCAAAGAGAGAGAGAGTGAGAGAGAGGGGCTGCGTTGGAGGGGAAATGAAATTTAATTTCCCCTCCAACAGGTTTTGAACCAAAACAAAAACATAATAATAAAATATTGCAAGCCACGTCAGCTTGTTGTGTAAGTGTTGTGAGAAATGAGTGTAGGGATCATTTCTCCATCAGAGTCGGTTTGAATAAACTATCCAGAATATTATCCAAGTGTTTTCCTCTTAACCATCAATTAGGCCTGGTTTGGTTTTTTTATTAACCAAATAAGTTTATATAGAGTTATAAAAGAAATGTGATAAACATAAACTATTCTCATAAAAATGTATTATATCACTAATATTTTATAGAGAAATATGATATTACTAATGCTTCGTAGAGACGTATCTATAACTATCCTATCACTAACAACAATTAATAAAAATAATAATACTCTCTCTCTCAAAACTTCCCTCTCCAAGAAGCTCCCCACCGTGAGCCACCGTTTGCCGGGGTAGGGAGGCTTCTACGGGTGCGTTTGGGATTGGGATTTCGTAGACAATAAATGAGATTTTAAACTTTTTCAAATCGTAGATAAAATTGTATTTTTTTGAAGACGTATATTTTTAAAGGCTAATTTGCAATTTTTTGTACTAGTGGTTCTCATAGCCTTTGAGCTATGGAGTTTTTTCTTTACTTTTATGTCTTGCTTTTTTTTTTTTTCTGACAGAAGCTACACAAGTAATCGGTGAGGGGAATGGACGTTTCTTGAGGTGTCTCCAGCAAAGATGTTCTGGCAGTGCGTTTTTTGGAGTTATTTTTTGGAGCTAGATCTGAGGTCTTTAGTTGATTTTCTCAAGACATGCGCCCTTCCAAGGTGGTTGTCGGTTTCCTCTGGTCCAGCAGCATCAAGCCACGGCCATGATGTGCAAGTGAATGCTTTTTTTAAAACACACAATTTTAAAGGCTAAAATATCATCAAAACCTTAACTATGTTTTTAAAAATCTAGTTTTCAAATCGCATATTTTAAAATTGCAAACAAAAATTGACCCTAAATAGAGTTACTCTCTTATAAATCATTTAAAAAAAAAAAAAAAAAAGTTTTAGAAATCTACTTATTATTCCTATCTTGTCATTCTCTAATCTCTATTGATCTATTTTGCTTCTAATTCTAATTTTGTCTTTACACGAAACACCGTCGGATAACTTACGCGCTACTATAGGTCGGTCTATTGATATTCTGGAACTTCTCAAATAACTCGCCAAAGAGAAGAAAGACGTTTTGGTTAAATAAATAAATGCGGCTGACGTTTTTATATAGGGAGGATGCCTAGGGCCACATGCACGCACTTTGAATCACAGGCCACAGGGAACATAAAATTTTGACTTTGTACTCATATCGATCTTCTTTTATTTGAAGGTAAAAGGACCAAAGACTCTTTTTTTAAAGTCTTCAATCTTTCATGGATGGGGCAAAACAAATAAAAGATATGTCTTGCATGCTTTTAACTAAAGGGGAAAAAAATAAATCGGGCGGGGAGCCTTTTAAAGCTAGAATCGGTAGGTAAAAGATGTCGAAAGAAGCAGCATCAGAAGCAGCCTTTTCTGTATTCTATGCTAAGAGACTAAAGATTCTTAATTATATATTAATTGTAACACTAAAAAGGAAGGTAAAGGACGTAGAAAGACTGGTTTACAAACAAGTATATATATATATATATATATATATATATATATAAAAAGAGCACTAACTAACTTTTTTTTTTTGTCATAATATTAATTTTTATCATAATTGAAGCCTTAATTAAAGAGCATCGATTAATTTTACTTTTTTTTGTCATAATCGGGGCTTTAATTATTTAATTATTTATTATTATTATTTTTTGTAAAAGAAGATGATAGCTACCAGTTGTCCACCTTGTAATGCAATGCTTTCAAGTTTCATCGTATCCTATATATATTCATAAACTAATAATTTAAAAGAGCAATCCAAATATAAAAGCTTATGTAGACATTTTTATTATTCAATAATAAATTAGTGTAAAAATTTGATTCATACCTAACGCTTTTCATGGAAGAAAAAATATAGTAAAAAGAAAAACTAAAAAACATAGTAATAATATAATACTGTAGTATTTTTCTGGTCAAATATGGATGAAAATGGTGATTGAGAGACATGAACACGGGCCTATAAAACCTGTTAATTTCTAACAGCTTTTACAGCTGGCCCAAAACCCATCTAACTTCTAAGTTCTAACTACAATTTGTTATTCACGTGGCTTGATGACAGCAACACTCTTGCACCCAATGCACCGTTTAACTTCTATCTTAATCGCCCCAAGTATACATGGAGTATACAAGAGATGTGTCTAATTAAGACGGAGAAGAAAAAAGAACAAGAAAATCATGAAAACTAATCACTAAGGAAGCTAGGTACACAACGGTCCAAGTGAACAAATGATAAAAAAATTAAAAAAAAAAAAAAAAAAAAAAAAAAAAAAAAAAAAGTTCTGATCCCCTCGATCGTCCTTTCTTTGTCTTAGAAATTTCTAAGACAGGACAAAAAAAAAAAAAGCTATAGCATTCTAATCCATGTACTTTGCAACCGTACCCTTTACTAAAGGCACCACAAGGTTACAAGTATTATTAACAGACATGCCGAAAACAATATAAAAAAGACTAATATTAATTAATATATGGCTATATCGAAATATCAAGTTCAAAAAAGCCAAACCAAATTAGAGAAGAAAAGGATGAATTTGGGAAGTGAGAAAGTTTAACGTACACTAACTTAATAAACAAGCTAGTGTCACTGTGATTCATGCTATAGTTAAATACAATAATTAACAACAAGAGCCTTTTATTTACCCGTCATGAACAAAAACTGCTACATCGATCACAAGCAGCCAAAGATTCTTTATCGATCTGACAGCAGTTTAGCTACTTTTTCTTCAGGTATCTCTCTCAATAGTCAATATAAGGGTCTTTTTTGTCCCCTGTGAAGAAAATAACAAACAGTACTCAGACAAAGGGGTGGGATATGAACAAGATTAGCAATCACAGCATGCAACTGGCAGAGCATTTTGATTTACACGAACATTAGATAAGTGGAAAAAATAATTCCATCCAGTTATAAGCGAAACCACAAATTCCATCGTTGGAGCACTCAACTGAAAGGAGCAAAAAGAATGCATGCGGAACAGAGCCATAATAAGCAAACCTCAGCTCTTAAAAAAATCTCAACTTAATTAAGACCCAATTTTTTAAAACAACAAATCCAATATTTTTTAGGGGTTCTTCGGAGGAGGAACAAGGTATAAATTTGAAATCCCTACTGCTAATCAAGAGAGAGTATAGAAATGCTTAAGGATGGAGGATGGTAAAAACAATAATATTATGAGTTAGTCGGTACTCTTTAATTAAAGCCTTAATTACTGTAAAAAATAAATACAAAGAATTGAATTTCAAGATAATAATGAGAAAAGGAAAGAAAGATGGAATATTGTTACATTAATTGTACTCCTAAAACAGTTACTAAGCTCATAATTTTACATGAACTTAAAATTTAGGCTAAGCTGTGAATTGTATATTAAAATAATTTTTAGAATAAAGTAAATTAAATTCTAGATAAAAAGAATTATATGTAGCTCAATACAAAATATGATATCGGTTGAAATTAATAAAAATAAATTTTGCAAGTTGTTCGGAACAAAATTAAGTATTTAAATACAAAAAGACCCCACTTAAATTTAGGGATAATTGTACTATTAGTCCTAGGGGTTGGCCTAATTACAAATCACTCATTGTGGTATAAAAAGTTTATGAAGAGTCATTCTGGTAAACTATAATTACAAATGTAACAAATCAGTCTCTAAACATGTTTTTCATCCACCAATAGGAAGCCGAATAGTAAAGGGGTATTGGTTGCCCAACGTGGCCAGGCCACCTCAAGCCCTAGTCGATGGGGGTGGCAGCACACCATGAACCTTTTTTTTTTTTTTTTGTACGAAAAACATGTTTAAAGATTGATTTGTAATTATAGTTAACCACAAAGACCCTCCGACCCAAAAAAAAATCAATGGTGCAACTATCTCTTAAATTTATCTCCGTACGCTTCAAAATCTATTGAGTTGGGCCTGATTCAGCAGGTTATATATTGCTTAAACTAGAAAACTCGAGCAAGAAAGATACCTATTTTTCATGAAAAGAAATATTGGGTTAGTATTAATTGCTTATAAGGTTGCATATTAAAATAATAATAATAATAAAAAAAATACTTAAGGTTAATGAAACAACATGCGGGCCGACACGGGTGCATGTCCAAAGATCCATCACGGACCCACCAGCTAACTATTACATGTGGGATCCGGCTTGCATGTAGTAGTTTAAAACTACCGCATGCATTAAAAAAATTTGCAAAACTTTTAATAAATTTAAAAATTATAAAAATAATAATAATTAAAAAGCAAAAATATAAAAACCTAAAAAAACAAAAAGAGTGGCCAACATTGCCCAAGGGGGTGGCCGGCCACCCCAGTCGGCTTTGGGGGTGGTCCGGCCACCCTCAAATGGCCAAAAAACAAAAACAAAAAAAGGTTAGGGTTTTGGGCGGTGGCCAGTCCACCCCCAAAGGCCTTGAGCCACCCCCAGATCGGCCGTATGAGGCGGTCGAAACCACTCCTAGACCCTTGAGCCACCCCCCAAAACCCAAACTCTTTTTTTTTTTTTTTTTGGCCTTTTGGGGGTGGCCGGACCACCCCCTGGCCAATAATAGGGTGGCCGGCCACCCCATTATAGTGTCATTTCTTGAGGCTCCCTTTCTTTTGAATTATTCCTTATGGAAATGATAGTATATCATGAAAGATATTATCTTGAATAAATAATTAACTTAAACATCTCCGCCATTCTTTTGTATGCAAGCATAGGCTTTATAAGATTTCCCCCCTTCCATGTTGTATAGGATCACAAACACATGGAATTTTCCTTGGTTATCATTATCTATCTTTGTCTGATCAAATTTTAGGAACATCCCTAGATTCTTCTTCTTCTTTTTTGACATTTTCTTCAATTTAGGAGGAGAACATTTATAAAATTAGAGGCTTTAGCTACAAGGAGGGACTAGTCTGGATCTCAATTGCATGTAGGTAGAAATATTTGTCAATAAAGCATGTAGCCAGACACTACATTAATTGTGGATATCTAGCGGCCACAAATCTTTCGCAAAGCTCATCACTTATAAACTATTAAACATATTATTCTTTCTCTAGTTTCTTTTCATTAAGGTATTGAAAATTTGAAGGTGTTGCACCTAAATTAGTAAATTTTGCATAAATATTTGTGGACATGACATTTTAGTTCTAAGCAAGATCGATAGAATCTATAAGTTCCTGATAGTCTACAGGATACTAGGTTGCTATCATTTGTAAAAAAGTTAACCTATTCCCCTCTAAATCTTGTTCTCGAGCATGAGGTACCTCTAATAGGACCTATGCTGATGTATGTTGAATTTGCAGGGGTAAGTAGATTCAGTGAAGAAATCAAGTAAGAAGGAAGTGAGTGGACTGTGGAGCAAAGAGAATGTTTTTGGATGACTGCAAAGAGAATTACGACAGTAGGTTGCTTTATTTATGTTCTTATGCAGGCACGTTATTGAGAGAAAGATCGCTACAATGTCCAATGCTGCTAAAGAAATATTTGAACTTGTGAATATTTTGGAGATAAGAGTCTAAAAAGTTTTTTTTTTTTTTTTTTTTTCATAAGCAAATCGTAAAAACGTTGTAGGCTTCAAATTTATGCACGATCATTTTTACTTGCCTTGGCATTTGATGTGCACCCAATTAATTCATGAGAAATGATTCATATCTTTCTCTTGTCCTTTTCTTAATTTTTCACTTGAATTTATGGGATCCAAGTGAATTTTTCATATGGGTCTTATAGATTTAATGGTGATTTACAAAAGTGAGAGAATGCTCATATTTTTTTACTTTTAAAATTCACTATTGAATTTGTGAGTCCACGTGGATTTCTCATATGGGCCTCGCAGATTTAATGGTGATTTGCAAAAGTGAGATAATAGAAAAAAGACAAGAGGATGATGTATATCACATCTTTAAATTAATTGGAAAAAATTTTACTTATCACCCTTGATCTTTCATCACTTTTGTAATCATACCCTCAAACTTTAAAAAGTGTTAATTTAAGGTTACAAATTTTTCAATTTTTTGCAATGTCTACAATTTCGTCAAAATTCAACGTTAAATTAAACAGTTGACGAGTAATATGGCCTTTATACTCCTAACATGTTTATAAATTTACAAAAATACTTTGATTTAATAATTTAAAATTACTCATGGGATATATCCCTTACAGTTTCTCACAATCTCGTACTCAAAATGTAGGAAAATTACAAGTGGCAGAGGAATTTACCTCTTTTAACAAGATCACAACGGGCAATGATCAAAGGGTTGGTTAATCTACAATATAACAATCAGGAGTCTAGCTTACTAATGAAAAAGAAAAGGAAAAGGACACTTTACGTTCACAAGGAAGATCCAGAAAGAACCAAAAGATTTTATATTAATTAATTATATGGATATGATGGAGTTTACTGGAAAGGTGGCATTCATGGAGCACAAAAAGTAGGCCCCTAGCCTGTTAGTATTACATGCATCTTCCCGTCTAGAACAGGATGTGATGTGGCATTTTCTCCTTCACCTACCCGAAACCAAACCTAATAATTCCCCATTCCACGCCACCCCCATTCCCGAGCTCCCCTTTACTCAAAGCAAACCCTAATTCTCTTCAGCGCAGCTTCTTCCCGAATCTTTCCGTTCCTTCATCAAAAATGGGGACGATGCTATTGCCTCCGTGGCAGTCTCCAAAATCAATTTCAATTGATGTTTTATCGACCCATAATACATGTCTTTGTCCTTCTAATTTTTTCTCTCCTCGTTCTTACAACTTCGTCTTCTGTGTGCCTGAGCCTGTGTGGGTGCCTGTGCCTGTGCCTGTGAAATATGGAAATGATGATGATGAAGAAGAAGAAGAAGAAGAAGAAGAACTTGATGATGAACATGAACATCACCATGAAGATGAAGATGAAGATAAAGATGATAGGAAGTATACGAAGTGGTTTACAATCAGTATTCATGCAGACGGTCCTTGCGAGGTCTACACTGAGGAAGAACCGCTCACTTCGTTTTTGGACGCCAAACTTCACGTGGTCAAGGGCTTTGCTGCCCTAGGCTCCCACGTCTACGCTTTTGGTGGTGGGCTGGCGATTCCATTCTGTCCATCCGACGTCTGCAAATTGGACGTTACCGGCCGTGGTGCTTACGGCTGCGACTCTGTTCCTTCGATGATTACTCCCAAATTCCTCTCGCACAATCTTGTTCTAGACGGGAAGATTTATGTTTTTTCTGCTCGCGGGCCAAGGGATATGCCGTGGGGTGAGGTTTTTGATCCCGATAACGGAAAATGGGAAGCCTTACCTGAACCTCCATGTGATTCGAGCTATACAATTTTTTCTGCAGCTCTTGAGAATCCAAACAGGATTCTTGTGACTTTCCATGTTTCGGGTACATGCAATTCTGCAATGTTTTGTGCCTACAATGTGCAGGGTCGATCTTGGGAAATGCTTGCTCCTGCTAAGCGCAATATCCACCGTCATTACCCTACAGGGGTTCCTCACAGGACGGTAACTGTACATAATACTTTATACTGGATCACTCTTGTAAATGATGAGGCATTATTGATTGCCTATAATTTAGACCTGGATACATGGCTAGAAGGGAGTCTTGAGGATTTTGGAATTTTCTATGACACACCAATTTGTCTTTTCCATTTAGAGAAGCAGAGGTTCTGCCTCTTACAATCGTTATCGCGTCGGATTACACCAGATGGAAATAGACCATCTGATGCTGATCTTTACTGCGTTGTAGTTAATGTGTCCCATATGCCCGGGGAGAACAGATTAGGCATATCGCTTGCTTGGAAACAAATGTTTAAGGTGGATTGTCCCTATCCGTTTTCAGATTGCCTTTTACTGTAAGTTTCTAGCTTGTTTTCCCATTTGATTGGAAATATTGAAAAATCTGGCGAGTCTCTTGTGAAAGAGATATATGTACGTGTGGGATTTGTGTGTATTTTAATTACCATGGGTTAATGTCTTGTGTAAGTGCTAATGGGTGTTAAACTTGCAGGCCTGAAATCAAGCAAGAGGAACTGCGAGGAGCAAATTATTAAGGCTTAATAGATTATAGTCTATAATATTAGGTATTCTCTATTTGTTCCATGTCCTTATGCATTCGATCACTTTACTCATGAGTAGATCATCACATTCTCCAATGCCCTAAAGGAATATGTTTTCTTCTTTCTTTTTGTGTTAGAACCGTTCTAGAGATGGCTGGATCGTAAAAGTATGCATGCACAAAAAAATATTGATACATTGTGGGGAGTGTTTATTATAGTGTCATTTCTTGAGGCTCCCTTTTGAATTATTCCTTATGGAAATGATTGTCTATCGTGAAAGATATTATCTTGAATAAATAATTAACATAAACATCTCCGCCATTCTTTTGTATGCAAGCACAGGGTTTATCAAATTTCCCCCCTTCCATGTTGTATGGGATCATAAACACATGGAATTTTCCTTGGTTATCATTATCTATCTTTGTCTGATAAAATTTTAGGAACGTCCTTAGCTTTTTATTATTATTATTATTATTATTACATTTTCTTCAATTTAAGAGGAGAACATTTCTAAAATTAGAGGCTTTAGCTTATCCAAAAAAATAAAAATAAAATTAGAGGCTTTAGCTACAAGGAGGACTAGTCTAGATCTAGATCTCAATTGCATTTAGGTAGAAATCTTTGTCAACAAATCACGTAGCGAGACACTAAATTAATTGTCGATATCTAGCGGCCAGAAATCTTTTGCAAAGCTCATCACTTATAAACTCCTAAACATATCATTCTTTCTCTAGTTTCTTTGCATTAAGGTGTTAAAAATTTTGAAGGTGTTGCACCTAAATTAGTAAATTTTGCACAAATATTTGTGGACATGCATGACATTTTAGTTTTAAGTGATGAGAAATATAAGAAGTATTAGGACACCTATAATTAAGTTCTTAATAGTCTACAAGATACTGCTAGCTAGGTTGCCATCATTCGTAAAAAAGTTAACCTATTCCCCTCTAAATCTAGTTCTCGAGCATGAGGTACCTCTAATAGGACCTATGGTGCTGCCATCATTTTTTGCCCTTAACCATGCTCTAAACCATATATGCACTTACTAGGACGACCTTATTTGATGTGCATATAAGAATGACCTGCTGTTGGTCATGTTTCATGTTTGTAAGTGCTAATGTATGTTGAATTTGCAGGGGTAAGTAGTTTCAGTGAAGAAATCAAGCAAGAAGAGTGTGTGGAGCAAAGAGAATGTTTTTGGATGAGTGCAAAGAGAGTTATGACAGTAGGTTGCTTTATTTATGTTCTTTTTTTTTCTTTTTTTTGAGAATCTTTTTTTATGTTCTTATGCAAACACGTTAAATTGATCAGAGAAGATCGCCGCAATGTGCAATGCTGCCAAAGAAATATTTTATCTTTTCTTTCTTTTTGGAGATGTAGTTTACTTGCCTTTGTATTTGATGTGCACCCAATAAATTTATGAGAAATGATTCATATCTTTCTCCTGTTCTTCTTCTATTCTTTCACTTGTAAAAATTACTATTAAATTTGTTGGGTTCATGTGGGTTTCTCATATGGGGCCTCACACATCTAATGGTAATTTGCAAAAGTAAAAAAATAGAAAAAGGATAAGAGGATGATGTATAACGTACATCACTAAATTAATTGGAAAAATTTTATTTACCATCATTGATCTTTTATCATTTTTATATTATATTCTCAAACTTTAAAAAGTGTCAATTTATGATTACTATTTTTTAATTTTTTGCAATGTCAACAATTTTGTCCAAATTCAACGTTAAATTAAACGGTTGACGAGTAAAATGTTCTTTATACCTTTATGATGTTTACAAAATTATAAAAATACTTTGATTTAATAATTAATAATTTTTTTTTTTAAAAAAAATAAATAAATAAAGTTTGAACCCCCGGGGGTCACAAACTGTCAGTGGGTCACATTTTTTCAAAAGTTTTTTGGAAGGATGGTTAATTTGGAAATTTTGTTTTTCTGTTAGGATTTAACATTAAATTTAGAGAAGATCGATGGTTGATATTGTCAAAAATTAAAAGTGGGTGACCCTAAATTGACATTTTTATTTTATTTTATTTATTTAAGTTTGAGGGTTTCATTATAAAAGTGATGAAAGATTATAGATGGTAAGTGAAGTTTTCTCAATTAATTTACTTTCCTTCTTTTTTTTCTAGGCAATTAATTTACTTCCTTAAGAAGGTTAATCCTACGAGAAATGCTAGGGGTACTAAATTTTTTACTAAGAGATGGTTATTAAGATAATGTAGAACTTATTCATTAAAGATTATCAAAATAATTAATATAAAGAAATAATACGGGTACCAATGAATAAGTTTTACATTATCTTAATAACTATTTCTTGAATTTTTAGAATCAGAATTGAATTCTTATTATGTTTACGTATTTCAAGGCAAATAAATGTGTTTGGATGAAGAATAGAATTTAGATTCTTGTTTGAATTTGTGTTTGAGTGTTAGATTTTTGAGATTGAAAAATATTATTTTTTAATGGTAAGAAATAATTGTAAGTTTGAAAAGTTGTGTATAATGATTGCATTGATCGGTGTTGTTAAAAGTAGTATGAAATAATGATTTAAATAATAATTATTTATTATTAAAAATATTAAAAATTGTTGTTTGATTTAAATATTGATTATTTAAAGGGTTTTAAAGTGTTGGACCCACACGTTTTTTGTTAAACTTGACTAAGTTTAAATCGTAATATGTAAGTTAAAGTTGACTCGTTGAATTTGTAAATATAATATCTAGATTATATATCGTAATTTTGCATCTCAAGGTATATATATATATATAATTAAATTATAATGTTAACAATGATAGTAATAGTACCCAGCCAAAAAAACGTGCCTTCCCAACTAGTATGTATATATATTCGACTAGACTCGCCTAAGAAACAATTTATTAACTTTAGAAATAAGAATAACAATTATATATATATATGATAATTTTCTTTAACTAATTCTTTTGATGTAATAGCATAGATATAATCTTCTCTAAAGTATTTTTTAAAGAAGAGTAAAGCTCATGTGACTTCGTAACATGACATTACTACTTTTTAAAGTGATGGTACATAGCTAACAGTACTTAATTATTAGGTTCCCTGCATATATGCAAGATGTATCATTTATTAACTTGCAGATGCAGGCAATTTGCCCATCTGTTGTGCCAATAATATATTTTAGTGTGTGTTGTTTAATTTTTCTTTTTCTTTTTCTTCCTTTTTTTTTAACTTAAAAAAAATTTATGGAAATTTCAAAATTTTCCAAAAAAGTAGTCATTGAATTTTGATGTATCAATATATATTAATGTTTGGAACTTGGTTGCTGCGGAGTTATTTTCATTTTTTTGGCAAAAAATTAAATAAAATTTTTCTTACCTAGCTTTTTGATGAATGGTAAGAAATTATTTATTTATAATTTAGATTAAAAAAAAATCTTACCATTCACACGGTACGAAATCTTTTATATATTTATTTTATAATTTAGAGTTGTTTTAAATATATATATATATATATATATATATATATATATATATATATATATATATATATATATATATATATATATATATATATATATATATTGGATGAATTAAAGCCTTTCATTGATCAAACACTGCATACAAAGTCTCTCCAGTAAACTGGATGCAAAGGTCCCAAAAGGGAGGAAAACACTCCCAGCCTAGCCACCAGAACAGAGACCAAACAATTACAACAAAACCAGACAGAATTTACGAGTTCTACAAGTGAACAAGCTGAGCATTAAGCTGGCTGGTCGTCTTGAAGTTCCTTTTAGCCATGTTCCTGGAACCATTTTCCCACTTGATTTGCCTCACCAAAACCTCTTCAATTCTGAGAAATTGCCATGACATAAGTCATTTTTCAACTTCCACAAATGATAAACCAAGGCACCCAAGCAGAGTCTGCATAAATTCACCCACAATCTCCTCAGTGAGCTTTTCCACACTCCAACTCACCACCTCATGATCCCATTCAACAGCAGGATCAACCACCTGGCAATCTCCCATAAGTTCATAACAGCCCTCCAAACACGCCTGCTAAAGCTGCAGTGGAAGAATAAGTGTTCCACACTTTCTGGTTCTGCATAACAAAATAGGCATAAAATGTCCCTGCCATTGCCCCAACTAGGCAACTACAAAGCTTAACCTTCGTGACAGGGCCCCTCTAAACACTAAATAGAGCATAAAACTATATTTACTTATAAAAAAAAAAAAAAAAAACCACTAACCAGAGCATAAAGGAATGGCAAGGGATTGCCATTGAGAACCACACCATCTTGAACCAAGGAACAACCGGTTTTTTTCCTCTTAAACTATCCCAAGTCTCGGCACAAGAGTAAATTCATAATTTTACTTTCTTGTTTATAGTTATAAATATGTTTACTTGACTTTTTAAAGCTTTTTGGTGAGAATCTAATTATTGTTTAAATTTCCGTCGGTTGGAAAGTTCGTCATCCCACGAGTGAGCAAGCTAAGTAGGAGTGGGAAATTTGGTTTTACCTGTAAACATAGTCTTCTTGTCAATACTTATTATTTTATGGCGCTCTCTTCATGTTGCTTTTCTTCTTTTTAAATTACAAGCCGGGCATTCTTCAGTCTCTCTTTGAATCTGCTATAAAGCTGATATATATGGACATGTCCATGCATGCATATTTGATCTGTACGACTGCATTTTCCGACATTTTTGTTGATGCTATTTTTCGCTTGATGACATGGCAGCTTTTGATTCGTCTCTCCGCCTGTAACCTGAAACAAAACAAAGGCCCGCCGGGGGTTGGCCGGCGGAACCTCCTCCGACGCCCAAGTCAGTTGAAAGAGTGAGAGAGAGGGATGCTTATATCTTAGATCCATACCTCTTAGATGATAGGCATATATATAGACTCCTTTTTACTGTTGATGCATAGCAAAAGTCTTGTTATTGTACAGTGTGAACAGTGACCAATAAGGTGTGAAGATATTGAGTATGGTGCTACATGCTGATTTCTGACCTGATTTGACAAGTACTAAGATCCTAATAAATGCTAAGGATCCTAGTGACTCCCGACCAACCATATGTTCCCGAGACTTTGGTCACTCCCAACCAACCATATGTTCCCGAGACCTTGGTCACTCCCGACCAAGCATATATTCCCGAGACCTTAGTCACTCCCGACCAAGCAAATAATCCGAGTGGTTATTCCCAACAGACCATATAATCCCGACCAAACGTACCTTCCCGAGTGGGGAATAATAATTTCACAACAATTTTCCCTTTTCTCATCCTCGATCCTCCTTTCTTCTGATGATCTTGTGAGGGTTTGTTATATTTAGTGGGTTTTTTGGTCTATGATTTATTAATTCCAAGTACTGTTTAATTTATTTATTTCTGAAGAACTAGAATGATTAGCCACAAAAGCTTTTGGATGTTTGACATACTTATTTTCCCGTCCTTGGGAGAGAGAGCCATGCGTCACTACAAAAAAGGCGGCGTTTCCCAACGTGTATGCCAGTTCATCACATCACTAACGGTTCGCGACGTACAATTAGCTACGTGAATTCCACATCTTTGATCAGGTCGTTGGGAAATGCACTTAGCGACATGGTAAAAGTGGTCACGTCGCCGGTTTGTGACGTGGTAATTTATCCACGTTACAAACCGCTAACGACATGGTTTTGACACGGCAATATCATTTGTGACATGGCAATTTCGCCACGTCACAAAACCTAGCGGCGTGGCAAATTATACCATGTCATAAAGAGTTGTAACGTGGTATAATGTGCCACATCCCTGGGTTTTGCGATGATGCAAAATTGCCACATCACAAAATGATGACATGACTAAAAATTGTTGCCACTTCGTTACTATTAATGATGTGGTGTAACATTGCCACGTCACTAAACCTTATCGACGTGGGGAACAGTGCACATCACAAAATGTGCTGACGTGGCACATAAGTGCCATGTCAGCATTTTTTTAATATCCAGAATATATTAACCTAGAAGTCAATTTACCTAGACAATTTACCTTTCCATTAATCCAATAAGAAATCTACTGCAATTCACATTTTCAAAAAATATCAACAATATATATAATTAAAACGATTCAAAATCAAAACAACAGTTTCAAGAAACATAAAATCTGGCATAGTGATGAACAAATTAACAAAACACAAGTTATATAGAAATTACAAAATAGAAACAAAAAAATACATTCAGACCACTTCTTCAATCTAGTTGATCTTCATTGCCAAGATGTTCAAGAATCTGCGACGGCTGTACAGCCAGTGTGGCATTCCTTGCAAATTATAAAACAAACAGATTCAGTAAATAATTAATATGATAGAATGCATGTCAAGTCCAAATCATTGATCAACAAATTCGTTTACACAAACGTAATCATACCTATAGACGATCTGACACCCAAAGGCAGTGTACTACCTCTGTCTAGCATTGCGGACTGAGGATTGAGCGGGATCACGGAAGGCACATATCCTGAGACAAGCATTGACTAAAGCTCACGGAAACGGGCTCCAAGTCCAGACGTACTGACCGGTCATCCTCTATTGTTGTCTGGCTTGCAAAGAGCATTTCGTCTTGTGTAAACATTGGTTGCCTTTGAGTGGATGACCGTGCCTGTGAAGGGATGTAGCATGAGCGTGTCGTCCCCCGTACAAGCAAAACATTTGGCCCAACTTGTCGAACCCTTCCCGCATACTCGGGCTTGCCAAGCACCTGTTCATACACGTCATTTGGTGCCCATCGCACCGTGCCTTAAGTCACGCTATATGAAGCACCAATTTCTTCTTTAAACATTCACCAAGTATCAATAACAGTATGTATCAGACTTTGTAATTTGTCAACATGTGACCAAGAGATATTATCAGAAGATAATTTTCAGCAAAGACATGATTCAAATCAAAATTGAGTCATAAAAAAGTGAAATCATAAAAATGAGCTGAGCAAGAGAACATGATAGTTGAAATGGAAAAAAAAAAAATTCACAAGAATAAATGAATAATAATTGGTAAGTCCCAAATCATGCACCTCAACATCAGTACTAGAATATAAGAAAAGTTCATCTTCTCCAATCCTCAACCGGTTAGCTCTGTTTCCAATTTGCTCAACACTCTGCCACAAGGAAGAAACAATAGGGAAGTTACATATAAGCTGCACAACGGGTGCTGGACGACCAAGATCATGCCCTTCAGCTATTAATGCAGCAATCTTCCAATCAAAAGTAAGAAATGAAATCAGAACAGAATTATTAATAGATAAAATTACAAGTGAAACCAAAAGTTGTAGAAAAGTCAAGATCCTTAGCAATTTTATGCAAGAAAGGTCATGCATGCCCCACAATGCTCACGACGAAATGTGATCCTTAAAAAAAAATGTATACTTGCAATAACATACACTTTTTTTTTTCTTTTTTTTTTTTTTTTCCAGTTTTTAAAACGTTTATAAATATACAATCTTTTTAAAACTTCTATTGAGATTCTTCTATTTTGTTGTAACCTGTGCTTAATTTTGTGAGAAATTTGTGTGGTTGCAGTGGACCTTTCTGACATTTATAGACTCAGCTTGGAGCGTTGAGAATGTGATATACGTTGGTTACCCTGGCAATCCTTTATCTGCATTTTGTGAGACCAGAAAACAGCGTTTGGATAGGAAGAAGCAACAGACAGACATGAATGTTTTCTAGTGTTTTGTTCTTGGGCCCAAGAAGGCTGGAAAATCTGCATTGTTGAATTCTTTTATTGGAAGGTATTCCGAGTCATCCTTTTAAATCTGTTACTTTCCCGTTAATTTCGTTTTTGTGACCAAGTAAAATTATAACATTGGTTGTTGATGAAATGGGAATTGCAGGTATTTTTCTGATAAATATACTTCAACCGGCATTTTAACATTTTGCCGTGGATCCTAATTCAAACATATTATACTTTAACATTTAAAACGAAAATATCAACGAAAATCAACCCATCCGAAAACACATGAAAATTATTACCCATCAAGACATCTAAAATCAGGATAACTCTCGAAATATAGAGCTGTATTTCAACTACCTAATGTAAAGAATCAAACGGTTGTCTCAAAAATTATCAACAGCAGTTCAAGATTTACAATGAAGCCTTTCCTAGAATTAACAAAAATCAACAGGATCACCAACCTAAAACTTTACACCCAAAAAAGCACGCATACCCGTCCACTACCAATGCCTTGTGATCTTCAAAATAGCATGATCATGATTGGCCATTTTTAAATTTATGATATTATTAAGTGCATAACATAATACAATTAAAAAAAAATCGTAAATTAAAATTTATTAACTAACTTGTACGGCCTGTACAGATACCCAATGGCATACTCTTAAAAAGTGTAGCCATCGTACACTCCTTGAATTGAGAGTAATCATTGACACATCTAAGCATGGTGTCTTGCAGCTTGGTACAGATTCCGGAAAAATGACTGTTAATCATTCGCTCCACATCTTCATGAATTGCTGACTGTCATTATATAATAAAATAAAAATGCTCATTAGTTGATATTTAAGCATTTGCTCAATAGCTTTTTCCAAGAAATGCGGACAAATGGCTTTAAATAACAAATTAATACCTCATCATTTTCATTGAAATGCTCATGATCATTGCGAATCAGCTTCGGAATACGGCTCAACGATTCTTTTCCGGTATTACTTATAATAAAACAAAAGGTATTTCTGCAATCACACTAAGGACATAGTCTTCTGTTCTATTTATAGAAGAGTGAAAACAACTTACATGAATAAAATAAAGTTTAACAAGTACAAGGAGACAGAAAATACAAGATGAACACGTGAAGCAAGAAGGTATGGTTAGATACAGAAGGAAGCTAAAGTGAAAGACAAGTCTTAAGTCAGGAAAAGTGTGGTGTATCTTCTGTAGCTTCTGCATCTTCCAGTTCTGAAATAGGTGGCTGCAGGTTCATGTGAGCAGTAGCTTGAGAACATGGTTCAGCAGGAGGTGGTGTAATACTCCCCCTCAATCGCAGCGGTTGCAGGCAAACGTTGAGATTGGCTCGAAGATGAGCGAAGTGAGTGGAGGCCAAGGGCTTAGTGAGGATGTCAGCCAATTGATCTTTGCTGGAAAGGAACTTGACAATGAGGGATTTCTGAGCAACTCGATCTCGCACAAAATGTTAGTCAATTTCAATGTGTTTGGTGCGGGCATGAAAAATAGGATTAGAAGTTAAATAAGTGGCACCAATATTGTCGCAGTGTAGAATGGGAGCAGTAGAGAGGAAGATGCCGAGTTCTTTGAGAAAGGATTGAATCCAGAGCAACTCAGCAGTGGTATTTGCTAAAGCTTTGTACTCAGACTCAGTGCTAGAGTGAGAAATCATGGGCTGTTTTTTGACAGTCCAGGAAAGAAGGTTGCGACCAAGAAAGATGTAGTAGCCGGAGGTAGACTTCCAGTCATCAGGGCAGCTTGCCCAATCCGCGTCAGAGAAGGCAAATAATTGAGAGGAGGGTGTTGGTTTAATGAGGAGCCCATAGGAGAGAGTATTTTTGAGATAGCGAAGGATCCTTTTGATGGCAGTCCAATGAGTGTCACGAGGGGCATGAGAGAATTGAGAGACTTTGTTAACCGCAAAGGCAATGTCCGGGCGAGTGAGTACGAGGTAGTGGAGAGCACCAACGGTGCTTCTATAGAGTGTAGTATCAGACATGGGAGTGCCATCAAATTGGCTAAGAGGAGAGGAGGTTGACATTGGAGAGGAAACCGGTTTAGCAAACTGTATAGAGGTTCTTTTGAGTAGGTCGGCTATGTAACGTTGTTGGCAGAGGTGAAGTCCTGTAGGTGACCTGTGGACTTCGGCACCTAGGAAGAAGTTTAAGGAACCAAGGTCTTTGATGGGAAAGTCAAGAGAGAATGAGTGAAGAAGAGAGTCTATGAGAGAGAGTGAGGAGCCGGTTAGGATGATATCATCCACATAGACCAAAGCAAGAAGGTGAGTACCTGTAGAGACAAAAACAAAATAGGGAAGGGTCGGCTTTAGAAGTAGTGAAACCGAGTTCAAGGAGGCGAGTGCTGAGGCAAGAAAACCATGATCGGGGGGCTTGTTTGAGCCCATACAATGCTTTCTTTAAGAGGCACACAGAGTTGGGAAATTGAGGATGTACAAAACCAGGTGGCTGGGCCATATAAACTGTCTCACTAAGAAAACCATGGAAAAAGGCGTTGTTGATGTCAACTTGTTCTATTGGCCATCCAGAAGAGACAGCAAGGGAGAGAACGGTTCGAATTGTAACAGGTTTGATAACAGGGCTGTAGGTTTCCCAGTAATCAATTCATTCATGTTGATGGAAGCCTTTGGCAACAATACGGGGCTTATAATGATCAACACTGTCATCCGCCTTTCGCTTGATGCGATAAACCCATTTAGAGCCGACAATGTTCATGGAGGGTGTAGGAGGAACAAGGGTCCAAGTACCATTTTTCAAAAGAGCATGGAACTCTTCAGCCATGGCATCTCGCCATACAACATGTTGGACAACAGAGGTGTAGCATGTGGGCTCAGTTTCAGGATTGGAGGTGGTGACAGTAAAGGCTTGAGGTAAGGGGTATTTGGAAGTGCCATTGGGTAGGAGGGTGGGTTTATGGATGTTGTTTTGGGATCGGGTAGTCATGAGGTGAGACCGAAAAGAGGGTACAGTAGAGTCAAACGTTGAGGTGGAGTGGGAGAGGGTTTGAGAGCGAGTGATCATGGGGTGTGAGCGAAGAGGGGGAATAAATGGGGTAGATTGAGAAGTGGGAGGAGGGTCACATGTAGTTTGAGAATTGGACGTGGGAGTAACAGCATAGGACAAAGTGTGTAGAGGAGTTCTAAGAGAGGATGTGGTAGTATTGTAAGAAGTTAGTGGGAGGGCAGTGTGTTGAGGAGCTCTAGGAGAGGATGTGGCAGTGGTGGGAGTAGGAGAAGTGGTGATAGTTGGTTGAGTAGCTCGAGAGGGAAAGGTGGCAAGAGACTGAAGGGTGTGACCAAGGGGCAGAGGGATGGGAAAAGAGGAGGACATAACACGTGTTGGAGAGGAGGAAGTTCATGGGGTATGAGTGGAGAGACACGGGTTATAGGAATTTTGAGGAAGAAAAGGGGAAGGAAGTGGTAAGAGGCCGAGTAAAGAAGAGGGAGATGGGTCAGTATGTGATGAAGATTTTTCGAAAGGAAAGGCTTGTTCATTGAAGAGTGTGGTGTATCTTCTGTAGCTTCTGCATCTTCCAGTTCTGAAATAGATGGCTGCAGGTTCACGTGAGCAGTAGCTTGAGAACATGGTTCATGCGTTCAACAGGAGGTGATGTAATACTACTTGTGCGAATTATATCCACCATCCAATAAAAAGGACTACTCGGAGGACAATTCTTAGTCCAATCACATAATTCATAACCCTTATGACGTAGACTTAGTTCTCTATCAAACATATTTTTGTTCCTATTTCGCCACTCTACTACTAGATGGATGAAATTGGTCCGATCTCTTGAGTCGAAGAATAGTGGATGAAATAGCCGAAAGAAACTAATTTCTTTCACAACATTTATGTCCTTGACATCAAGTCCCTTTGCATATATTGCAGAAAAAAAAAATCGAAATCTATAGGTTTTCCAACCAACTCATTGTCAGCATTCACCAACTTATTTCGCATGTTGTCAGCCACCAAACGCCTGAACTGCACGGTATCACTTTTGATACCAGAAATAAGACATTCCTCACTTGAAGCAAACACGGGAAGATATGCAAAAGAAACTGTCAAACTGTTTGCATTAATGCGAACATTCTCAAACACATCTCCGCAGTAATAGTCTAATAAGTGATAGCTTCGCAAAATATGAGCAATTTGTCTGAAAATACACCTTCCATCATCTGCGAAGCCTAAGAGACTACGTCCAACATCATACTTGAACAAAGTCCACGGAGGGTTTGGAACAGCTAACCATTCTTGAAAGGTCTATACAAAAAAAATAAAAAAACACTCTAGTTAGTTTAAAAACAAGTTAGTTGATTCATTAGAGAGAGAGAAAACTTATGTATTCTTGAGTGTTGGCCGGCACTTCAAGAGGAGGAGAGGGAACCATCATAAGGGGTCTATCAAAGAAGTCAACAAATGTTGGAACACCTGGTAGAATTTGTGTGCCCTTGAACATCTTTGAAAAATTAACAGTCTTCATAGAAGGCATGTTGGGTGCTGTTTGGGAAAATGGAGATTCAAATTTTTAGAAAACTGTTAACCACTACTTGAAATTGGTATATATGGTCAAATGTTCTATGTGATGAGAATACTGTTAACCACTCTTTCAAGGCCTAGTTGACATGCTCATATTAAAGGCAAACAATCATTCTCAGGATAAAGAAGCATGAAGTTGTCTATCAAAATCAAGAACTAGAGATTTTAAACAAGGTTAGAAGGAAATTACTGGAAGAGTTGTTCACAAACAAACAAACAAACTAACTAACCAAAATAATATCTGCAATGAAAATACTACAATACTATCTGTCATCCAAAGTCTCACCATTGTTCACACGAGGAACAGGGTCCCCGGCAGAGTCCTTGTCTTGATTCCCTCCGTCCGTATCCAACTCATCATCCACAACATCATTTTTCATCACAAATTCATCCAATAAAACATCCACAGCCGAAGTACTAGCTCCAGAAACCCCTAACTCCGTCGAACGAAGAGGGCAAGTATCTACGGCCTCCTCAAACATTTCCTAATCCACCAAGGGATCATTCACAGGATTAGAAGTAGAACTACATTTACCGATAGTACCATTACCACTCCCAATCGATTTTCCACGACGGTGACCCCATTTATATTCATTTTTTGATGGAACAAAGTTTGAAGTATTGAAGGTTACGTTACCCAGAGAACTGCTCGAATCCCTCCAATTCGAGTTCTTCACTCTGCCATCCAAAGTCTCACCATTGTTCACAGGAAGAACAGGGTCCCCAGCAAAGTCCTTGTCTCGATTCCCTCCGTCCATATCCAAACCATCATCCACAACATCATTTTCCACCACAAATTCATCCGGTAAAACATCCGCAGCCGAAGTATTAGCTCCAGAAACATCTAACTCCGTCGAACCAAGAGGTCAAGTATCTACGGCCTCTGCAAACACTTCCTCATCCACCAAGGTATCATTCACAGGATTAGGAGTAGAATTATATTTACTGATAGTTCCATTACCACTCCCAATCGATTTCCCACGCCGGTGACCCCATTTATATTCATTTTTTGATGGAACAAAGTTTGAAGTATTGAATGTTACGTTATCCAGAGAACTGCTCAAATCCCTCCAATCTGAGTTCTTCACTCTGCCATCCAAAGTCTCACCATTGTTCACAGGAGGAACAGGGTCCTCGGCAGAGTCCTTGTCTTGATTCCCTCCGTCCATATCCAAACCATCATTCACAACATCATTTTCCACCACAAATTCATCCGGTAAAACATCCACAGCCGAAGTACTAGCTCCAGAAACCCCTAAATTCGTCGAACCAAGAGGGCAAGTATCTACGGCCTCCTCAAACATTTTCTCATCCACCAAGGGATCATTCACAGGATTAGGAGTATAACTACATTTACCGATAGTTTTATTATCGCTCCCAATCGATTTCTCACGACGGTGATCTCATTTATATTCATTTTTTGATGGAACAAAGTTTGAAGTATTGAAGGTTACGTTACCCAGAGAACTGCTTGAATCCCTCAAATCCGAGTTCTTCACTCTGCCATCCAAAGTCTCACCATTATTCACAGGAGAAACAGGGTCCCCGGCAGAGTCCTTGTCTTGATTCCCTCCGTCCATATCCAAACCGTCATCCACAACATCATTTTCCACCACAAATTCATCCGGTAAAATATCCACAACCGAAGTACTAGCTCCAGAAACCCCGAAATCCATCGAACCAAGATGGCAAGTATCTACGGCCTCCTCAAACATTTCCTCATCCACCAAGGGATCATTCACATGATTAGAAGTAGAACTACATTTACTGATAGTTCCATTACTACTCCCAATCGATTTTCCACTATGGTGACCCCATTTATATTCATTTTTTTATGGAACAAAGTTTGAAGTATTGAAGGTTACGTTACATAGAGAACTGCCCGAATCCCTTAAATCCGAGTTCTTCACTCTGTCATCCAAAGTCTCACCATTGTTCACAGGAGGAACAGGGTCCACGACAAAGTCCTTGTCTTGATTCCCTCCATCCATATCCAAACCATCATCCACAACATCATTTTCCACCACAAATTCACCCGTTAAAACATCCACATCCGAAGTACTAGCTCCAGAAACCCCTAACTCCATCAAACCAAGAGGGCAAGTATCTACGATCTCCACAAACATTTCCTCATCCACCAAGGGATCATTCAAATGATTAGGAGTAGAACTACAGTTACAGATAGTTTCATTACCACTCCCAATCGATTTCCTACGACGGTGACCCCATTTATATTCATTTTTTGATGGAACAAAGTTTAAAGTATTGAAGGTTACGTTACCCAGAGAACTGCACGAATCCCTCCAATCCGAGTTCTTCACTCTGTCATCGAAAATCTCACCATTGTTCACAGAAGGAACAGGGTCCCCGACAGAGTCCTTGTCTTCATTCACTCCATCCATATCCAAACCATCATCCACAACATCATTTTCCACCACAAATTCATCCGGTAAAACATCCGCATCCGAAGTACTAGCTCCAGAAACTTCTAACTCAGTCGAACCAAGAGGGCAAAGTATCTATGGCCTCCGCAAACATTTCCTCATCCACCAAGGGATCATTCACAGGATTAGGAGTAGAACTACATTTACCGATAGTTCCATTACCACTCCCAATAGATTTCCCACGCCGGTGACCCCATTTATATTCATTTTTTGATGGAACAAAGTTTGAAGTATTGAATGTTACGTTATCCAGAGAACTGCCCGAATCCCTCCAATTTGAGTTCTTCACTCTGCCATCCAAAGTCTCATCATTGTTCACAAGAGGAACATGGTCCCCGGCAGAGTCCTTGTCTTGATTCCCTCCGTCCATATCCAAACCATCATCCACAACATCATTTTCCACCACAAATTCATCCGGTAAAACATCCACAGCTGAAGTACTAGCTCCAGAAACCCCTAAATCCGTCGAACCAAGAGGGCAAGTATCTACGGCCTCCTAAAACATTTTCTCATCCACCAAGGGATCATTCACAGGATTATGAGTAAAACTACATTTACCGATAGTTTCATTACCACTCCCAATCGATTTCTCACGACGGTGACCCCATTTATATTCATTTTTTGATGGAAAAAAGTTTGAAGTATTGAAGGTTACGTTACCCAGAGAACTGCCCGAATCCCTCCAATCCGAGTTCTTCACTTTGCCATCCAAAGTCTCACCATTATTTACAGAAGGAACAGGGTCCCCGACAGAGTCCTTGTCTTGATTCCCTCCGTCCATATCCAAACCATCATCCGCAACATCATTTTCCACCACAAATTCATCCGGTAAAACATCCACAGCCGAAGTACTAGCTCTAGAAACCCCTAAATCCGTCGAACCAAGAGGGCAAGTATCTACGGCCTCCTAAAACATTTTCTCATCTACCAAGGGATCATTCACAGGATTAGGAGTAAAACTACATTTACCGATAGTTTCATTACCACTCTCAATCGATTTCTCACGACAGTGACCCCATTTATATTCATTTTTTTATGGAACAAAGTTTGAAGTATTGAAGGTTACGTTACCCAGAGAACTGCCTGAATCCCTCCAATCCGAGTTCTTCACCCTGCCATCCAAAGTCTCACCATTATTCATAGGAGGAATAGGGTCCCCGACAAAGTCCTTGTCTTGATTCCTTTCGTCAATATCCAAATCATCATCCACAACATCATTTTCCACCACAAATTCATCCGGTAAAACATCCACAGCCGAAGTACTAGCTCCAGAAACCCCTAACTCTGTCAAACCAAGAGGGCAAGTATCTACGACCTCCGCAAATATTTCCTCATCCACCAAGGGATCATTCACAGGATTAGGAGTAGAACTACATTCATCGATAGTTCCATTACCACTCCCAATCGATTTCCTACAACGGTGACCCTGTCCTCTACGTCTACTAGATTTCTTCGCCTTCTCAAACCACACTCACACCCACGAAAACCAAAATGATCTCAACACGTCCAAACCAAAAAAAAAAAAAAAAAATTAGAATGAAAGAGAAGAGACCCAAGAAGTGAAAATCACTGAAGTTCGGCAGAAATTTTGGCAACCACGAGCCCTCACGTGCCGATCTCAATACAAAAAATCTTTTTCCGCGCAAAGCCAAACAGAATTCTCCAGCGTGGCGAGAGCTTTTTTTTTAATTATTATTTTTTATTTTATTTAATGTGTCTTTAAATGGATTACAAATTGTATATATAAATGACAATGTAAGATATAAGGATTACACATTGTGTGTGTGTCTTTCACTCGCTTGCGGTTGTGGAACTGATGATCAATGAAGGGTCTCCACCGGGACACTGTGTAAGACGACCGTCTCGACCGCCAAACCGCGGCCCAACCCAAAGAGAACGCCCCAATACAACCCTCCGCCGGTGGTGGGCTTTCCTTCCTCCACAGACCTCTTCCTTATTTCATCCAATATAAACAATACGTACACATGCAGTTGACATGTTCTCGTACTCGCTAAGAACATGATGACTTGCTTTAAGTTTCTCCTCTTCGAGACCCAGTCTGGCCTCCACTTGGTCAAGAATGGCCGGACCACCTGGATGGACAATCCAAAATAGGGAGTGTCTGCATCGCCGAAACAATTTGGAAAAGAGGACGTTCAATGTTTGTATTGGGGTCCGCACCAACAATCACAGCCGCCACTTCGTCACCAAGAAGTGATTGACCCACTAATGCGTCCATGTGAGACTTGGAGGGTCCACCATCCATGAAAGCAGCTGGCGGCCGGTGATCTCAGGCTATTCTCAATGGCCAGCGCACACGGCAAGAATGCGAGCACCTTTGTGGTTCTCAGCGAAATCCTTGGCGACCTACACGTAGTACGGTCCCGCCACCAAAGCAACCGTGTTGGTATATCATGATCCGCTTGACGGAGGATTTAAGGCCGATGAGCTTCATTAGTTGGTAGTCCGCACCGGGCATGTCTGAAGTGCCTAAGGTGGTAGAGAAGATGAGGTGGGTGATCTTGTATTTGGGCTGTCCCCACTCTTTGATTGCCTTTGATGCAGCTTCCCTGGCCAGCTTCGGCAGCTCCACCACCCCTATTTCCATGAACGTACACATCGAGCAGTAACTGTGGGTGTTGGAAATTGAAATTTGCAGAGGATGAGGGTTTTGGGTATGAGGATTGCAGGTTACTGCTTCTCTTTGTGTTTTATATGAGCGGGTGGGTGGGTGAGGTTGGTACTTTTTTTTTTTTTTTTTTTTTAATTTTATAGATACGATTCAAAGAGAACAAACAACCACCACCAATGCTAAAACACTGGCAGGGAATTACAACAAGCAGAATCTTAATCAAGAAGAACATCGCTAATTGGAACAACAGTGCTAACTGGAACAGAATCACTGACAAGAAAACCAGGAGGAGAATGTAGTAGGGAAGAGGTGGGAATGCACTTGGAACTCCTTCTCAGTTCTCTCTCCACGTCATAATTACATATTGATGCGATTAGCCCAAAATGTTTGACCTTCTTTTTGAGACAATACGTTCGGTTGGTGACACACTGAGACTTATCGAAAAAATAATAATATATATATATATATATATAATTTAGTCCCTAAATTATAGATAATCTTTCGAACTACTGATATTTGGACTCCAGCCTCCTAAACTATGAAAAATTTGAAAAAGACCCATATTTGTAAAATATTCTCATATTACTTCTGCAACGTGTTATTTTTCAATTAAAAATAGTAAAAACTAAATAAAAAAAAAATGAAAGTTTAAAAATTAAAAACTTTTTTTTGCTATATGATAAAAATTCTGTAAATAATTTTTTTTTAAAAAAAAAATTACTAAAAGAGTGATTTTCTAAAATGATTAAATCTAATTTTATTTTATTTTATTTTTAAAAAAAATGAGTTCATATTTTTATTTCTAGAAAAGATAAAAAAAAAATTAGAAAAGAAAAGAAAATCAAGAAATTTAAACTAAAATTTAAATTATATCGCACGAGTTTACCGTTTTGCCCTAATTGGTTCTCACATGGATAAGATATTTTATGGGTTTTTTTAGGTATTTTATCCCTTTGCTTTATTCTTCCAGCCGTTTCTTTCTTATTCTCAACAGAAAGAAAAAGAATCAAGAGCATCCATACCGTGAAGGTACCAACCATATATCGGACGATGATTCCTTCTACCAAATACATCAACAAATCTTGTATTTGGTAGAGCACGCATTGCTTCCTCTTTCTTCTTTTTCTACCTCTACGGTTTGTGGTTAGAATCAAATTCATGAAGCCGGTGATAGGACAAGTCCACTTTCAAATAGTCTATGGCCAAATCTCTAACTAACTATTCTAACTATCTCACTAATACAACTTAGCCCATTTGGCTACTAAAATATTGTCATATTATTCACCCTTTTTAAGCACTTTGTCCTTAAGTTGCAAGCTTATATATATATATGGGTAATACTAATGGAGGTCTTCTAATATATCTCAGAGTTGTATACTTCTAATGCACTTATAATACGTGAAATGTATCACAACCCTATATATAAGCCCAATATTGCCTTTAAACGCATCCAGTAAAGCACGGAACGCATCCCATTAGAAAAGTTTCTTTCTTCAAGATACCACGTCGCAGCGTCTAGGATCTTCTTTTAAGCATCATGATGGCACGTAGCCACTTATAGCTTTAGACTTAGACACTTAAAGTTCTTCCAGTCAAACTAACCCATATGCTTGCTGACTATGCATAAAAAATCCAGCCAAGTGAAACCTGGGTTGAAGACTTTGTCAGCTGTTCCCTTCTAAGAAATAAATGATTGAAGTTTGATGAGACAATCCGTATTGAATATATCTAATATACTTACCAAAAAAAAATATATATATATATCCGTGGTATACCAATAAAAAAAAAAGTGAATACCATTATTTGATGATCTGGTATGATTCTGGCACAATCCCATGCATAATTATTACAAGGATTAGGCTTACATGCTGTTGTTTTTTAACAGCATGTATGCTATTGCATCTGATAAAACAACAGCATGTATGCTATTGCATCTGATAAAACAACAGCATGTATGCTATTGCATCTGATGCGTCACATAAGGAGTAGACCATCAAGGAGTAGAATAAGTAAAACCAGTAATACTTTTTCTCCTGCATGGTGCCCCTTCTGATAATGCCCTTCACTAGCTTCCTTCACCATCTCTGGTTGAACACCAACAGGAGACAACCAAATCTGGCCAACCTGGCGATCCGGCCAATAGGTCGATGGCCGTTCTAGTCGGGAAACGGCTAGATCCTGGCCAACCAGCCAGAATCCAAAGGATCTGGCTGGGAATGGCTAGATCCCAGCCAGTTGACTGGGATTCGGCAAATTTGGCAGGGGAACGGCCGGAGGTGGGTTGGGTTCTACCGGACCTAGTAGTGGGATGAGGAGGTGTGCTAGGGGCATTTTCATCTCTAACAGAACAGCATACATGCTGTTATAAAAATAACAGCATGTAAGCCGGATCCTTATTACACAACTTAAGACTTATTAGTGGGTCCCATGCATGTGGGTTCACCATGCATTAATCTCATCAATAAGTTTTGAGTTGTGTAATAATTGTACATATGGGTTATGCAAAATTATTTTCCTTTTACCATGGACAAAATTAGTAGCGAAAAAAAATTGCATTCCGACAAAATTTGAAAAAAAATAAATCGCTTGTTGGGATAGAATTATAGAATATTTTATATTTTTGTATATATATATATATGTGTGTGTGTGTGTGTGTTTGTGTGTGTGAGTGTTAATTTAATCTTCAATTTTAATATATTTATTATTCATGCTTTAGTTTCTTATCTTAATATATTATTAATTTATGCTTTGACCCAGGGACCGATTTGGGGGGGTGGAGTGGGGGGGTTCATATAGGCTTTGGCTCACCTTAATTCTAAAAAATAACAAAAAAAAATTAGGTAAAAAAAATTATAAGGTAAAAGAAAAAAAAAATTCACCTACTAATCCCTACAATTAAATTTTTTGGCCCTAGCTCCTACTCATAATTAAGAGCTTCTAACTTCGTCCTCCTGCTTTGGTCCTATCAATTACAATTCTTGATTCCATACTTCCATCCCTCCGTGCATCAACATAAACAGAAGGAACACCTAAACAGTGGAACCAGGGAGACAAAGACACTTACGATCTTATTTGGTTGAGATGAGGTCTTTGGCTTCTCGGGGATAATTTGCATCTAAACTTTACTGTTTTGGGGAGTTTGCAGATCGATAATGAAAAACTCACCAAATTAAACAAGCACGTACGTTTTGGACAGAAACAAAACCACCCAAAATTTAAACAATTTTAAAGTGTTGGCTATATTAAAGCTCAACCATGAGTCCATGAATTGAATATTCTACCTCCAGGCTCCAACACTATTTTGAGAATTATAATCAACAGATTTACATTAATTATGGTCCAAAAGTTCACTGATCAAAATATATCCCCAAGAGACGTGCAATGATCATATCCACTTCCACCATGCACGAGTGCCTCTGTCCACCAGCTTCCCACCTGTTCCGTGAGTTTCTCTTCATTTTGGTCTAGCTCTCTCATCCTCCATCCTCCATCATCTCTTCATTGCTTTTATTAACCGTTGTTAATGACGGGATAGTCATAAGATACATTTATATTAAGTACTAAAAATATACAAGATATATCTCTATTACTGATACGATATATTCTTTATAAGTGTAGTTTATGTTTATCACTTTTTTTTTTTTTTCTTTTTGTAACTTTTTATAAATTTGAGAAAAGTACGTATCCTTTTAAATTACAACTTAATTGTCAATGTCATCTCAAAATACTAATTGTGTCAATGTTTCCTATTAAACTATTAAAAAATATCAATATCTCCCCCTAAAAGACCAATAAAAAGACAAATGATCCTAAATTTTTTTAAAATAATAAAAAATATCTTTATAAATTCAAAAAATAAAACACTAAAAAAATATAAAAGTACAAAAGAAAACTTTTTTTTAAAAAAAAAAGGAAAAAAAATTAAAAAGAACGATTTTTTTAAGAAAACAAAGAAAAATTAATTGAAAATTATAAAAACATTTTTTTTTAAAAAAATACAAACAAAACAAACGTAACAGATTTTTTTTTTGGTTTTGTTATTTTATATTTTTTTGTAGTTTTTATTTTATTTTAGGGTTAAATACCTATTCAATACCTAAGTTTTCAACTTTTTCTTTTTTAGCACCTGAGTTTTCATTTGTTTCATAAGAGTTACTGAGTTTTGAGAAAAAATTACTTTGGTACTTTTATTAAGTTTTTCATACAAAAATTAACGGTTTGCCGTGTGTCAATCTCAGAGGTTGACATGAGACACTATATAAAAAAATTTTAAAAAAAAAAAATTAAAAATTTAAAAAAGAAAAAAGAAGAAGAAAAGAATGGATGGCTAAACCACCCCCTTGGATGGCTACCATGGGGTGGCCGGCTACCCCATTTTGGCAAAGGAGGTGGTTCAGTCACCCTCTTCGCCGGTCTAGGTGAGGAGTGGTTCGACCACACCTTGATAGACCCAAAAAAATAAAAAAAAAAAAAAAATTGCGAAGAAAAACATTGAACGGCTCTACACAATGACAATACCTTTGAGAACCCCTTTCCGAACCTGAAGTTCCCGTGGATTAACTATTAAGCTCGTACTCCGGAACTTCTCGAGGATTTAATTAAAACAGTCGTAGGCGTCTTCCTGATTTTCTGAAAGTATGAAAATGCCAATTTATTAAGTCTCTTTACATGCATGAAATCTCACCTAATTGTTGAAAATTATTTCATGACAATTTAAGTTATTTTCAATTTGAATATATGAAAATTTAAGTTTATCTTAAATTTGAATATTTTAATTTTCCTTTTATTTATTTTATTACTCTTTGTCCCCTATTAAAAAGCTATAAATTTCTTGTGCACTTTATAAGCATTTATCTTGCTCTTATTTTAGACAAGATTTTAGTACACATGTGCTAGCTAGTTGTGTCCGCACGCGTATCGCTTTAGAGACACTTAATAGTTTGAATGCTTAACTATTTTACTAAACTGTCAGAAATTATATTTTCTAACTGCTTTTTCAACCGTCAGAAATTGTATTAAAACTACAGCAATTTGTTTATGAAATTAAGATAAAAACTATATTTTTTTCAGCATTTTTTCTTAATCCTTTTTTCTTCTATTCTTCTTCAAATTCTCTGATACAAAATTTTTGAAATTAGAATAGTGTTCAAAATTTACAATTTGCACACTACATTCGGCCAATATCGTATTATGAGGATTAAATTGTTATATTCTCTTTTGTAAAACTTATTGTTTAAGTGGGATGCAATATTTGTCTAACATACATATTAACATTCGTCTTACAGTCTAGTGTTCTTTTAATGCAGTTTTAATTTATGTTTTCTTCAATTTTTGTAGTTCCACATCTTTGTTTTCCAACAACCTTGACATCAAGAAAATGCTCATATTACAGCGACAGACTTTCCATCTTCTTACTTCTGAGCATTTATTTATTTTTTTTTTTTAATCATTCTATATTTTTCTTTCAGACTTAATTAGTTCTTTTTAATGAGACTTTCTATCTCCTTGAACGTTGGACTTAAGGCGTAATTAATTTTTTGAACGTTGGCCGGATGTACAGTTGGTTTTAATTAAGTCTTAATTTTTGAAAGTTGATACTTAATTAAGGCCTTCAATTTATGTTTTTTTTTTTGTTTTGGAAATAAATTTTTATTGATATTTTGTAATTGTGGGCCTTCTTAAATTGGGGCCTGCATTATATTAATGTTTTTATTAATTTTAGTTTTACTATATTTTGAGGTCTTATTAAAATGTATCGACGATAATTAAGGCTATTTTTTTTTTTGAAAAAAAAAAATAATTTTTTATTAAAAACCTTATTAAATTAAAGGTGTTAGACCGCTGCCAAATCCGCTTAAGGCTCCGGGCCCTGTCCGTAGTATAGATTCAATGCATGCTAGGCTTGCTAGCTTTTCACGCTCATTCTTTGAGAAAATCATGAATATTATTAAATTCAGTATTGCCAGTTGTGCATGGAAAGAAACAAGACCTGCCCCACGTTGCCTTCTAAAGAAACGTGCTCTCTCTGTCCTTGTTAAGGAGGAAACTTGTGTCGGTTGCGGAGAAAACTCGTATCTTGCAAGTCGGTGCTGCTCTTGATGTATATATATATGTGATCTGCCACTTTCTCCCTCCTTCACCCCACTATTCCCGAGCTCTCCTTTTACTCGGAACAAACCTTAATTCTCTTCAGCGCAGCTTCTTCCCAAATCTTTCCGGTTCCTTCATCAAAATTAAATACTCCCATCTCCATGGACGGACACCTCGGCGCGGCGACGATGCAATTGCCTCCATGGCAAACTCAAAAATCAATTTCAATTGATGATTCACCAACTGATTATGTATCCCAACATAAATATACATATTATCGTCGTCCTACTTCTTCTTCTCATCTTTTTTGGATGCATAATTTTTTTTCTCTTCGTTCTTACAACTTCATCTTCTGTATGCCTTCGGATTGGTTGGACGACGATGGATGGACGCATACGAGGTGGTATACCATTAAAATTCATTCGGACGGTTCTGGCAAGGTCTACTCTAAGGAAAATCCGCTCGCTTCGTTTTGGGAAGGTGAACTTTCCGTGTTCGACGGCTTTGCATACATAGGCTCCCACATCTACCGTTTTGATGGGCCGTCGTGTCGAATCTGTCCATCCGACGTCTACAAATTACACGTAAACCCCCGTTTCGCTTCCGGCTGGGTCCCTCTTTGTAAGATGATTTCTACCAGAGTAGACGCACGCAGTTTGGTTCTAGACGGTAAGATTTATGTTTTTTCCCGTGGCAGAGAATCATATATTGAAGTTTTTGATCCCGATGACGGAAAATGGGACGGCTTACCTGATCCTCCATATGATTCAAGTTGTACAGTCCTTTTTGCAGCTCTTGAGAATCCAAACAGGATTCTTGTGGCTTTCTGTGTTTCGGGTAAACCCGGTTCTGCAATGTTTTATACATATAATGTGCAGCATCGATCTTGGGAGATGCTTGCGCCTGCTGAACGCGAGCTCCACCCTGAGTACCCTGTAGGGTTTAATCGAAGGGCGGTAACTGTACACAATACTTTATACTGGGTCATTCGCGCTTACAGACGTGAAGAGATAACCTTGCTTGCCTATGATTTAGACTTGGATATGTGGCTAGAAGGGCGTCTCAAGGGTCTAGGAATTTTGTTGTTTGAAGATGATAAATCCTGTTTCACACTGCCTTTTCTTTTCCATTTAGAGAAGCAGAGGTTCTGCCTTTTACAAACTTATGGTGATCTTCACTGCGTTGCAGTCGATATTTATCATATGCCCGGGGAAAATAGATTGGGCATATCGCTTGCGTGGGAACGAAAACATAAGATTGATGGCCCCGGTGAAATATCAGATTGCCTTTTACTGTAAGTTTCTTGATTGGAAATATTGAAAATCTGGCTAGTCTTTTGGGAAAGAGATATATGCATGTTTTAGATTTATATATGATTATTACCATGGGTTGATCAATGTCTTGTGTAAGTGGTAATGGGTGTTAAACTTGCAGGCCTGAAATCGAGCAAGGGGAACTTCCAGGAGCAAATTAAGGCTTAATAGATTATGGTCTATTATATTAGGTATTCTCTATTTGTTCCATGTTCTTATGCATTCTATCACTTTACTCATGAGTAGATCATCACATTGTCCAAAGCCCTAAAGGAATATGTTTTCTTATTTCTTTTGTGTAAGAACTGTTATAGAGATGACTTGATTTGACGAGGATCGTAAAATTAAAGTATTTATGCTGAAAAAATACTTATACATCATGTGGAATATTTATTATAGAGTTATTTTTTTGTGGCTTCCTTTTGAATTATTCCATATGGAAATGATCATCTACCGTGAAAGATATTGTCCTGAGTAAATAATTACTATAAATAGCTCTGCTTTTTTTTTTTTTTGCAACGTCTGCATCATTTCCCATTCATCTTTAAGCAAATTAGTGATAAAGATTAAAACAATTTGCTCCCTGATCAAACTTGAATTTACTTTTACTGGATTTTTATTCCAATAAAATTGTCAATTTGTTATTGACATCATTCCGTGAACCAGCGAGCGAGTGGGATTACTCTTCTTGTTCTTCTTTTTCTTGAGTTTCTTGTTGAACGACATTTGGTTGACTGATTTTGGTGTTTTTAAGTTTCTGTGTAGCAGCTTTTGGTGTTGGTGTTGGTGCTGGTGCTAAGATCGACCCTTGTTAGAAAGAGTAAGAAACGGCGCCGCATCAGGAAATTCTGATGAGTGATTTCACCGGCAGTCGTGAGAGGATATGATGAGAACCTCGTTTGGGATACAGTCTGACATCTTGGATCGGCGCTTCAGTTTTTTGCATCTTGGTTCTTGCTTAACGAAGACGAGAGAGAATAAAAGAAATGAATAAAAAATTTTAAAGTAAAAGAAAAAAAATAATATTTTAATGCTATAGTAAAATGCAGTTTTATTTTTTATATTTAAGAAAAATGTTTGAAAAGTGAAAATTTTCAATTAAGAAGTAAAAGGTAGTTTTATTTTATATATTTAAGATAAATGTTTGAAAAGTTGGTGTGAATGCCCTACGAATTGAATGGGGGTGCTTTATGCAATTTTATCTCTTATGTGTTCATGTAACCTTGTTTGTTGGGGCTTGAGAAACGTGATGTGATCCGGAATGTTAATAGCCGGTCAATGTTGGTGTTCTTTGTTGAATCTATATTTATATTTTGGCAACATGTATTTTAGTTTCTTTTGAAAAGAGTATTAAATCCTTTTTGTAGAGTCCAGTTAAAAGCCGAAAAGCTCGAAGAATATCTTTTTTTTGAAGAAATAGGATATTATTAATGCTCACTATGAAGAAATAAACTCTGCTTCTACAATACTTTCAATAGCAGGACATACCCCCACCCAAGTATTGTTCCACAAAAGAGAAATCGTACATTTAGCCAATTCATGAGCTGCCGTGTTTGCTTCTCGACGAACATGCCTCACCTCCTCTGCTGAGAAATGGGAGAAAGACGATTTAATATCATCAATTAACTGTCCGAAAATCCGATTACATGGATCCACTGTCCGCAAACCTGAGACGACCACCAAAGAATCCCCCTCCAATACTACTCGAGCGGCCCCCAGTTCCCTGCCAAACTCCACAGCAAACCATGCTGCCATAGTTTCAGCAGCAGTAGGGTCCACTATGAAAGGGACTGTCTTTGTCTTTGCTGCAACCAGACGACCTTCAGCATCTTGGATAACTATTCCCACTCCCATCTTCAATTTTTCCTTAGAGATTGCAGCATCCCAGTTGATCTTCCAGCTACCTTCCGGTGGTTTTTTCCATCCCATTCGTTGCACGGGCTCAACACTGGTTGAAGCTTCATCCCTGTCATTTGCATTTATAAAGCCTTCCATAGAAATCTTTGCTGCTTCCATAGTCTGGATCGGGGGAGTGATGACTCCATTAAAGACAAAGTCATTCCTCCTCATCCAAATCATGCGAGCCACAGTCCAAGCCCCTACGAATTCCTCCGGATCTAACCTCTCCATTAGGTACAGGAATAATCCCATCCCATCCGTAAGAGTACAAGACATTTTCTGAAGCCTTTTTCCTCCCTCCTGCCAAACAGCAATAGCAGCTGGGCACCCCCAAATGCTATGAAAAACAGTTTCGGGTTCACCTGTACAGAGAGGGCACAAAGGATCATCAACTATCTTCCTTTTATGCAAATTCGCCTTGGTAGGGAGGAGGTTATTGCAAACTTTCCAGCAAAAGTTTTTAAGCACAGGTGGGGCATGCATTCCCCAGATTGTCTTCCAAACCTCAACATGGGCATTGGCCCCCGATCCCTCTCCTCTATCTTGAGCCAGCCTATTCAGTTCCATGTAATATGCGCTTCTCACCGTGAAAGTGCCTGCTGTGTTACCTCTCCAAATCATTTTATCCTCCTGACGCAGAGGACTAATCAGCACACTACCTATTTTAGCCACATCACCTGGGTCAAACAGTCTTCTCACCAGATTGAAATCCCACCACCCGGTGACTGGATCAATCAGCATATTAACTCTAGCTTCAGGGTGCAGACTAGTTTGTGATGGAGGGAGAAGTCTAGCATGAGGAGGGGATAGCCATGCGTCCCCCCAGATTTTGATCTTTGCTCCATTTCCTACTCTCCACCCCATTCCATTCTGCAGTAGATGCTTGGCATTGATGATACTTCTCCACACGAAAGATGGTCTCCTGCCCACAGTAGCCTCCAAAAAGTTTGCCCGAGGATGGTACTTCTCTTTCATTACTCGAGCTACAAAGGAGGACGGATTTGTGAGAATCCTCCACCCTTGTTTTGCAAGCAATGCCAAATTAAAAACCTCCAAGTCTCTGAAACCCATCCCTCCTCTATTTTTCGGTGCTCCCATTCGTTCCCAACTCATCCACTGGACTCGTCCTTTATTAGTTTTTTGTCCCCACCAAAAGTGACTGATAAGAGAGTTTAGGGACTTACATAGTGATTGCGGCAGCCTAAAAACACTCATACAGTAAGTAGGCAAAGCTTGGACCACAGCTTTTATTAATACCTCCTTCCCTGCCTGGGACAGGAACTTTTCCTTCCACCCATCCAATCTTTCCTTTACCCTACCACATATGTAAGCAAAAGTCCGCTTCTTTGATCTGCCTACCAAGGTCGGGAGGCTTAGGTACTTCTCAAAACCGGTCATTGTAGCTACCCCCACTGAGTTCCGGATAAATTCTTTGAATTCCTCTCGGGTATTTCGACTAAAGAAGACGGATGTTTTTGCCATGTTCCATTGTTGGCCAGATGCTTTCTCATAAGTTTGTAAAACTTGAGCAAGATTTAACCACTCCGGGAAGTTGGCCCCGCAAAAAAGGAGAGAGTCATCCGCAAAAAATAGGTGACTCAAGCGAAAGCCCCCTGCTGCTATTGGAACTCCTGTGATGCGGTTTTCAGCTTCTGCCTTTGCCATCAAAGAGCTTAATCCCTCTGCTACAATTAAGAAGAGATAGGGCGACAAAGGGTCCCCTTGTCGCAATCCCCGAGATGGAACTATCTTCCCATATGGCTGGCTATTGACCAAGATCGAATATGTCACACTTCTAACACAAGTCATCACAAGGGTGATCCATCTTTCTTCAAACCCCATTGTTCGCATCATAGCCTCAAGAAAAAGGCCACTCCACCCTATCATATGCCTTTCTCATGTCAATCTTGGCCGCCATAAAACCCTTCTTCCCCTTCATCCTAGAGTTCATGGTATGAAGGGCTTCATAGGCAATCAATATATTGTCTGTAATTAGGCGACCCGGCACAAAAGCACTTTGATGCTGTGATATAATTGAGGGTAACACCAGCTTCAGCCTGTTAGCAAGCACCTTTGACACTAACTTATATATCACATTACAAAGGCTAATCGGCCTAAAATCCGCCACATTGGACACCCTTTCCATTTTCGGGATCAAGGCTATGAATGTTTCATTAATAGAAGTGTTGAAATTACCCCTATTAAGAAAATCCAAAACTGCACCACGTACCTTAGCCCCGATGGTTCCCCAGTGATGTTGATAGAAGCTTGCTCCGAGTCCATCAGGGCCCGGTGACTTCAACGGATGCATCTGGGACAAAGCTGTGTTGACCTCTTCATGTGTGAATTCGCTAGTAAGCATGGCATTCAACTCTGGTTTAACCCGAACTTGTACAGCCGAGGTGCACTCCTCAATCCCTGTCACTCCTTCAGTTTCAAAGAGATTCTGGAAGTACCTAGTAAAAGCATTTCCCACCTCCTCAGGCCGGGTCCACTCATGTCCTTCCAAATCCCTTATTGATCCAATGAAATTAGATCTTCGACGTTGGTTGGCCCATGCATGGAAAAACTGAGTATTACGGTCCCCTTTTATGAACCAATTCGTCTTTGCTCTTTGGCGCCACTTGACATCCTCCATTTCAAGGAGTTTATTCAGCTCTCCTTTAATCTGCTTGATAGATTCTAAATTCCCTGGGATCTCGTATCTCTGCATCCTCCCCAATCTCCTCGAGAGGGAATTTATGGTTCTAGTCACAGCACCAAATTTGTTTCTACTCCAGCCGTTAAGTGTTTCTCTACTTCGATCAAGGTTCTGCAGAACTTCCTCCATAGTGTCTCTACCGGTATCAGCCTCATTCCACAACTGTTGGATAACCTTTTGACACTCCTCATCCAGATTCCACTTTGCCTCATATCTAAATAGCCGATTAGGCTTCCTGTATTCGACCTCCATTATGAGCAAAAGTGGTTTGTGATCTGAATTGCTGACAGAGAGAACTTCAACAGCTGCATTTGGAAAACCTTCACACCACCTCGGAGTTGCTACTGCCCGGTCTAGCCTTTCCTTGATGAACTCCTCTGAATCTCTGCTATTACTCCATGTAAATTTTGAACCTTGAAAGCCTAAATCCCCCAAGTTACAATCAGCTAGAGTAGTCCGAAAACGCTCCATCTGAGCTTCACTTTTCATGGCTCCCCCATACTTTTCACTATGGTCAACCACTTCATTAAAGTCTCCCATACATAACCAAGCGTCATTACTCAGCGACTTTAAATGGGACAGTAGGGACCATGACTCATCCCTAAGGTCCCGGTTGGGATTTCCATAAAAACCAGTAAAGGTCCAATTGAGAGCTTTCTTCCTATCCCAGATGTTTGCAGTTATGTGCCGAGGGGAAAAATGCATAATCTCCACCCCTGAGTCGGATCTCCAGAAAAAAGCTAAGCCACCACTACGGCCCACCGGATCAACATGTATCATTCCTTCAAAGCCTAGCCGTACCCTTATTCTCTGTAGAGCTCCAGAGTAAACTTTTGTTTCAATGAGAAACAAAAAATTGGGTTTCTTATTCTTCACTAAACTGTGAAGCTCCCGGACTGTCCAGGGGTTCCCAAGCCCCCGGCAGTTCCAACAAAGAAGATTCATGGTAAGTGGCGGGGCTGCTCCTCAGCCATCGCCATTAAAGACACACCCTTTGAAGTGCTCAATTCATAACTCTTGGGAAAGTCAAAAAATTGAGTCTTCACGGGTGAGTTACCTTCATCCATCTTTGTAATAGTTCCCATCATCTCCGACGACTCCATTCGGTCCACATCCTCTATCCCCATTCTTTCCATCCCAGAACCACGCCCAGTCGTCACATTTGCAACTTCTCGAGCTATTTTCTTCCAGCTCATACATCCTCCTCCCGACTTTGGCTTTTCCAGAGGACTCCCGTTTAGCTTCATCTCGACTTCCGGGTCTTCTCTATCCTTTCTCTTCCTGTAGTGTGTTAGTGGAGGGGAAGTAGCTTTCTGAGTAAGAATCTCCCGGGTGGAAGTATCTGGAGGGTTTTCTTTTGCGAAATGAAGCTTCTCTGGACCAATGTCGTTCAACAACTTTCCAGATGGACTTTGGGGGCTTCCATTTTTGGAACAAACCCGGGCCCTCCAGTTATCGTCCGTGGGCCTAACAGGCTGTCTGGGTTGGCTCAATGAAACTTTTGGCCTACCCTCATCACCCATTTGCCCAGTTCCTACCTTTTGGGACCCAGCAATCAGATCTGTTTTCCGTACATATTCCTTTTTCTTTTCGAAGAATATCTTTTGTGTACAGAAGAAAGTGCGAGAATTAGTTATTGCCTTGATGGCTTGCTTAAATACATAGTTGTGCGAGAATTTCTTGTGTCAGGGATGTAAATAAATTAGTCCGTTTGACAATTCGCTCAATACCTACTTGGTTAAATTTGATCCCAACTCGAGCTTGACATTATATAAACCTACTCGTTACTGTAAAAATTCGCTCGATTAATAAGTGATACATACTCGATTCGCTCGACAAAATTCGATAGGGGCTCGCGAGCCTAACTCGTTTAAAGCTCGACCCAACCCGCTCGCCCGACTCGTTTAGGGACTCGCAAGCGTAGCTAGCTCGTTTAATGCTCGATCCAACTCGCTTGCTCGACTCGTTAGTTTGATCATATATATATATATATATATATATATATATATATATATATATATATATATATGTATAGAGGTTACTCAATATTTGTATTTATATTACCCCATTTAATTGTTATATCATTATCATATGAATATGAATATGACCATATGATTTAAGTATTATTATTATATATTTATAAATCATTATATCACATAATCTAATATTTAAAATCATATGAATTGTGTGATCGTATGATAGTACTTAGCTCATATGATCTCATTTAAGTATTATCATTAAATACTTATGAGTTGCAATAAAGCTCATTCATACATATTTGTATATATATACAAATATATATTAATATATTTGAATACGTTAATCAAAATGAGTTATATACATTTATGTATGTATATTAGTAATTGAGTAATATATATTATATAGGTAACTTTAGCATAACATACTAACTAGTTAGTTAATTTTTTTAAAAAAAATAACATATTATTTAGTTAATTAATATAAACTAAGTAAATATGTGACTTAGTAGATATAGTTAGAATACTCAATATTTTGTGTTAATATATCTATATATATGTGTGTATTATGTATTAGCATTAAGTATTAATATGCTAACTAGTAACGAGTTAGTTAATATGTTTGCAGTTGACTATTGGTTATTTTGATTAAAAAAAAAAAGGTTACTTAATATTTGTATGTGGATTATATAAATGAATGTATGTATTTGTGTGTGTATATATTTTAGTATTAACGTACTAACTAGTTAGTTAATATATACTAACTTAATATTACTAAGTAACTAATTAAGTTAATTAACATAAGTTATAAGTTATAACTATAGAAGTAGTTAGAAAGTTAGTTAATAGGTAATATATTAATATGTTACTATGTTTGTGCATGTCAAATTATTAATTGTAGTTATAAATGTATTAATTAGGCGTATATGATTCATAAAGTATAATTAAGAAATTATAGTATTATTCAATAACTAACTAACTAGATAATCTCATATCATATTATATGATTCATAAAGTATAGTTAAAGAATTAGAGTCTTATTAAGTAACTAACTAACTAACTAAGCATAGTTAAGGAATTATAATTTATGGTTTAGGTTACATAATATTTTGTATATATCATATATTATTAACCCATAGTAACTAGTTAGTTAATAAAGTAACATTTTAACTAGTTGGTCAATACTTAATTATATACTAACTTATATTTACATTATGTATTAACTACTATATTTGCATATTTACATTATGTATTAATTATTATAATTTATACACAATGATCATTTTGTTATAGAAGATTAATTTCAAATAGATTTATAAAATCATTTTAAAATTACAAGAATTTAAAATTTTACGAATTTATTTAGAACTAATTTGTCTTTTAGTATGCATGTGGAAAGTGTTAGATAATCTTATCATAAAAATAAAAGAAAATTTGTAGAATAAATAATGTCATTAAACTATGAAAAATGTTAATTTATTTATATTTGATAATGTAAGTTAAGTCTTCTGCTTTTATATATATATTGGCTAACCAAGTTTGTGAGTCTTAATTTTATTCAAGTCAACTTGTATTGCCTTCTTTCTTTGGATGTGTTTGCTACGTATTACGGTGAATTTGAAGAAAGGAGTTCGCCCAATTGGGACATCCATTCAGAACTTAAAATCAAATTAATACCATGGCGAGTTCTTTTGCACATAAGGCCACGGGCACAAGTCTCACCTCATCCCTGGCAGAGACACGACAACACGAGACTACCTGTCCCTTCCCTCACCACTCCTTTTTCTATTTTTTTTTTAATTCTCTTTCACACAAGCTGTCACGTAATTACACTCAACGTTAGTCCCAAAAGATAGTTTAATCGGCTGGAAGTCACAGCTCATAAAGCGGAGATCAGTAGTTCGAATTCTTCATTTTCCTATTACGTAGGCATGTGAAAAAGAAAAAAATTACACTCAACGTTCAACTTTCAGTCGTTTCTCTCCTCCCAAGAACCATCTCTCATACATTCATCCACAAATTCCAAGAACATCCCAGACATTCTTTATTTTTAATCATAACCGTCCAGCCAAGTAGGCTAGCCAGATATTCCCAATTCCTCTTCTTTTTTTTTTTTGTCTGTGCCATTCCTATTCTCTACTACCAACATTTTCCATCTTTCAAAGACAACCTAAGAACGAAACTCCTTTCACCATATCTCCTCACCAGTGAATCATGGAGAGTCATGACACATTCCCACGGCTAGTGGTGGGGCTCATGCTGCGTGTGCAACACTGTCAGCATGATGATGCAGTTTTTGAAGGGAATTCATTGGTCTAGTTCTCCGAAGCTGCGTATGGATTGTGGCTCCCGCAGCATAACGGAGAGGTGAGGTCGTTGTGGTTGACAGTGTGCGCGTAGGGATGTAAACTTGTTTGGTCGCTAAGAAAGTATTTCGTTTTCCCAAAAATTGTTGTCTCGTATCTCTCTTTTCTCACCCGAGCTCGAGCTCGAGCCGCTCGAGTACCTAGCTCGACTCAACATAATGTTTTTAGCGAGCTCGAGCTAGGGTGTTTATCTAACGAGCCGAACTCGGACAAAGATTTCTAAGCCAGGCTCGAGCTTGAGCTCGGCTCGTTTAGAGGACCTCTTAAACAAGCCAGTCCCGAAATGTCCAAACTCGACTCGGCTCGATTACATCCCTTGAGTTGTGTCTACACTCTACAGCTATGTTTATCTGTAGATATAGCTGTCTAAAGTGGAACTTTGTGGAGCAACTTTCCTCTGCCAGCAACGGTCCAAGCATTGCATTTGTTTCCAATAGAAAGACAACCAACCTCATTTCTCTTATAACCAAAGCCCGCCCGGCCCACCCCCCCCCCCAAGATAAAGGGACTTTGTTTTGGTTGGTGCATTTAACTGTGTGTAACTAGCTTGATGGAAGGCTTAAGCTTAATTGAGTGAGTGTGTTGTCTTTTTGTTTTCTGAGTCCTCTTTCTCTTTGTTTGGTATCTGAGAATTGAAAGGTAATGGAGAGAAACAAAAGTTTTTTAACTTTTTATGCTATGCAATCTGCATTCTTTTTTTCATTTTTCCTTTTTTTTTTTTAATCCAGAAATTAAAGAACAAATGAATTTTTTTTTAAAAAAAAGCATGTGATGGTCACGTGATGGGATGACCGTCTGATTTAATGATGCTGACTGATGAAATGAGAGTTTTGGTATGTAAATGGTAATTCGATGCTATTTTTTGGTGAGGGTGTTTCAATTCATAGAGGCATATTGATAGAAGCTGTCAGTTCATGGGAAAAAAGTAATTAACCCAAACAAAAATTAAAGGGTGTCAAAGGCAATTTGGGCATTTCAAGTCAAATATTTGTAACTTCCGTCCATTTTAATGCCAAAATTTAACGGATGATGTAAATTGCAACAAAATGGTAATTTGCAAGGGTTAGGATATTGAAAATGAAATTTTAGAGGTGTCTTTGCAAAATTGGTGTCATTTTAGGTTTAAGTTTAGTTTCCTCTGTTGAGCAAATTGATGGTAGTTGTTGAATAGTATCAACATCTTTTAACTTCTTGAACCTTGACTTGAGAAGAATGATCTTTTTGAATATGGAAATGAGTGCCTTAAGGTGGTACATAGTGTATATTGTAGAAGAGAGAGCCCCTACTGTCAGGTCATGGCAAAAACTAAGGGTTTTCTACCCACCAATAACATATTGATACATCATCTCAAAACAAAAAAACTCAAAAAACTAGAGTGTTGTTGAAACACCGGATCTGGACCACGCTAAGAACGCCCCTGCCCAAATCTGCACCACCACAGCCAGCCGGACGCCGCCGGCACCGCCCAGGCCAGACCATGCCGCCAACACCCGTACTGGACCACGCTGCCACCGATCGGGTCAAAACCCGCCGCCACAGCCAGGCCAACCCCAACTCCTCCGACGTGGGTCTGGACGCTTCCAGCAATCGCCCAGGTCGAAAAACGCCACCAATGCCCGTGCCAGACCACACCGTCCAGGTCGAAAACCGCCACTGTCCGGGTCGGAAGACGCTGTCACAACCAAGCCAAACCCAACGGTGAGTGACGCACGGATAGAAGGGTTGGCCCGAAGGCCACCCCAAGTTTGGGCCAACCCCAGACCCCGGGGGTGGCCGCGAGGCCACCCCCCAGTGGCCAGGGGTGGCCGCGCAGAGCCTGGGGTGGCCATCGGGCCAGCCCTAGATGGATCTAGGGTTGGCCCAAAGGCCACCCCCAGACCCCGGAGATGGCCGCGCGACCGCCCATGGACCAGGGGTAGCCGCGCGGCCACCCCCGGCCAACTTTGGGTTCAAGAAGAGCCGATCCTTCCCGTCCAGGGACTACCCACCTCGTTCGGCTCCGTCGCGTCGTCGCCTTCTCCTTCGAGTTTCGACACCGTGGAGTTGCTGATCCGGTCGTGGAGTTGCGATCTCAGGGTCCGGCGTGGCCGCGTGGGGCAGTGGCTGGGAGGAGGATTTTTGGTTTTTGTTTTTTTTTTTTTTCTTTCTTTCTATAGACTGAAAGAGTGAAGGAAGGAAGGAGGATGATTCGGTGTTGTGCCAAGGCTTAATTTTTTTTTGTGTTTTTTTTGTTCCTTGCTGATCTGTCAACTTCTTATTGGTGGGCAGAAATGTGTTGGTTTCTGCTGGTACCGAATTGAAGTTATTCCCTGTAGGACATCTATAGATTATACTCTCTATAAGCCATGGGATTCCTTTTTTGGTGGGGGGAGGGGGTGGGGGGTGGCGGCTGGGGAGTGGGGAATGGGGGGACTATCTACATTGTTATTTGGGTTGATTCCCTTTTGAAACAAATTGATGGTAGCTGTATTTTATATTTTGGCAACATGTATTTATACTCACGTATTATAGTACAAAAATGAAATTTCTAGATTCAATTCAGAATAGAATAGTTTTTGGGATTTTTTTTTTTTTTCCTTCTTTCTTGGGCTCTGAAAACAATCATTTTTTTTTTTGGGGGGGGGGGGGGGGGGAAAGATAGCCAAAAACACATGGTCCGCTTTGTGAACAAAGATTTTCTCCAAATTGTGTTTGATGAAGTTCTTCTAACCCAATTTATAAAGATGTTGCATCCATTTTGAATATGAGAAACACATGCTTTTTAAATAGCAATGATAAAGTTGGAAAAAAAACATTTTTTAAATAAAAGTTATTCCAACTTTACTATTGCTATTTAAAAAGCATATAATTCTCACATGTAAAAATGACACACGACATTTTTATCTAGTTTGGAGGCAAACTGTCCTTCCATCACAATGGGGTATTTCTCTCGAGAGATGAGAGATGATAGGCAAATGGGTAGTAGTTTTTTTTTTTTTTTTTTTTTTTTTTTTTTTTTTTTAATTTATTTATTTACTACGATGAGTGATGGAGGTTTGATTTGGTTTTCGAAACAAAATCATTTGTTGTTCCTGATGTGTCAATGTGGGCACACTCACTCTATAGCAAAACTGACTGGAAATGGGTGGGAATAAGTTGAAGGGGTGGGGTATTTATTGGCCTAATCATCTGAGGATAAGGATGAGCTACTTTTATATAATTCTGCTAAGTATCGAACATTCAGTTTACTTTTGTCGAACATTTGATATACCATTTATCTAATGGCCGGTCTTAAGGTTTTATTGAACATTTGGTGTATTTCCTGACACAAAGCATGATCACCTGAACAGTGTTATATGTCATAAGACCAAACATTCGATGTACTATGCGGAGCGAATGTTCGGCTAGGACAAAGAAGTCAAAATTTCAACATTTAACAAATCGTATTGCTATCTATAAAAAAAAAAAAAAAAAAAAAAAATCAAATCCTATTGTTACCATTAATTTAATTAAGACTTTCATAACCCTAATTAAATAGTTGAGATATTACAGTACAAGCGTTATGGTTGCGGTTATTGCCTCTTAACTGCAATCGCAGCCACATTAGGCGGTTATCAACTGCAACCGCTTTGCTAGAGCTAGTTATCGGTTAACAATGCGGTGTAAGTAATTGAGGGTAGTTTGTGCCAACTAAAGAGAGTTGTGTTTCTTGTGTTCCTCACCTGGATTTTTCAAGATCAACCCTTGTTTTTTTTAGTACATTTCTAACTAGGTAGTGAGCTTAGTTGCCACATTCTTTAGAGCCACATGTTAGCTTCTTTTGATTTGTTAGTGATATAGCCAGAACTGCCTACTTTATTCATAAACGCATGTTCATTATAGCTTCTAACTTTGAATTGCAATTTCAGCAGCTAAGATTTTAGCTCCACAAAAGTGAATAAATCCTAATATCAGAAAGAGAAGGGGGCGAGACCAACAGAGAGGCTTCAGAAATATTTTTTAAAACCTAAAATAAGGAATTATCAACAATAACAAAAAGCATTAAAAAAAAATCAAGAGATCTTAATCATGTAAATCATTTGCCTCTGGAAATGTACAATCTCCAAAATTATTAGAAGACAAAAGCAATAGAAGAAAAAAGAATCCAATGAAAATGAAAGAGTAATTTATAACTTAACTAAGAACTATGACAAACCTAGACCTTTTTTTTTCCTCCCCACTAATTCTCCCCGACTTGCCCCCCCTAATATCTAGAGATATATACATGGCGTTTGAGTTGGCTCTTATATAGGTATGTACAAAAACCTATCTTGGAATTCTGTATCCTCGACTTACGTGAATCTGCAGTAAATCCCAAAGTCATCCCAAACCAGAAACTCTTGTACCCCCAGAGCATTTCTTCTTACCCTGTCTTCCAACCAAGCTCATAAACTGGAACACAGTCACCCAAAAAGGGGAAAAAAAATAATAAAAATAATTCTCAATTGTTCCATGACCTCAAGTATGGCTTTCCCATTGGATCATGTAAAACAGAATTCTGATGTGGCAAGCTCATCCACCCCATATCATCAGGCATCATGGAGGTGGCTGCTTCATGCCCACTCAAGTAGTCTAGCGAATGTGATGCTTGTGGTATAACATTGCTCATCCTGGGCGTACTGCCATCCACCATTCCATAGTTCCTCGATGCAATGAACTGATCAGTGGAGCCCAGTGAATCATAAGGGCCGCTGGAACGTAGTTGGTTACAATGAGATAGAACATGGAATAAACTCTGATCTGAACCACTTCCACTGCCAATGCTCTGACTCTCGACACTAGCAGCATCTGACCCACTCCAGCCACCATGAACTTGATGCTCACCAGCAAACCAGTTTTGACTTAACAATTCTCCACCATTTAAGCCAGATTGGAGCGGTGCTGGCATGCGGATGGTATTGACAGTCAAATCCTGCATATTGACTGGTGCCAAGTGTTCTTGCCTTGGGAAGTATCTAACTCCATCAGAGTACATGTTCCCCGAAATGTTTCGGTGCATATAAACCTCGTTCTGTCTCTTCTGCTCCTGCTCCAGTGGCAGCGACTGCTGTCGCTGCTCCTGGTAATGCCCAGCAAATTGACCATTTTCCATCGACAAATTATCTGGTGGTTGAAAGTCTAAACCAGTCTGTTTCTGCTCCTGATGGTAGGACAGCATCTCCTGGCTCTTGAAGAGTGATTGAAGTAACTCATTTCGGTCTTGGTTTGGATAAGAACTGAAAGAACAGTCACCTGATTGTCTGTGCAAAAAATCTTTCCCAGACTCCTCTACTTGCAAGTCAGATTCTAGATCAATCAAGTGGACTCGTTGCTGTTCATTAACTTGTGAATGTTCAAGTGGCAAACCACTGGCAGATGTGAATTCATGGCTTGCAGCAGAATCATAGTAAGAATGGGGCATGCTAACAGCTGGCCAAACATCTGCTCCAGAAGAAAGAGGCACTCCCTGTCTAACTGCAACATCTGCAGTGTTCAAATTCCCCGAGTACTTGGATTCATCAGCAATGGCATTATCTATTTTTGATATGATATGATCGTTTTCGGAATCCAAGTCCACAGGATTGATCTCATGGCCACCACTAAGAGAAGAAATCTGCTGCGAAGACTGACTTTGTGGGGAGCCAGCAGTAATAAACTCTTGATTCTGTGGGGAGCTAAGAATAGACTCGTGATTCTGTAAGGAGTCAGGAACAGACTCATGACTCTGTGAGCTAGGAAGCTCATGATTTTGTGGGGAGCTAGGAACAGACTCTTGATTCTGTGGAGATCCAGGAACAGATTCTTGATTCTGTAAGGATCCAGAAATAGATTCTTCATCATCTTCCAGTGTAGGTACATTGTTTTTCAACTCGTTTTCCTTCTGATCTGGAGGCACGCTCTCAAGGTTCTCATTATCCTCATCCTGAACAACAAAGCGATAGGTTAAACATCATACTAGTAAGGAAATTTATTTTATTTTATTTATATGAATACCACTAAAGAAAATTCTTGATGTGGTACAACAATAAGACATTAGTTAAGGATCCATAGGATATTAACATTTCACAAACTCACGTGCTCATGTATACTAAATAACACTAGTAGTGGTACTAGTAGACTGGATGGGTAGAGGAGATTGTGATATGTGGCACAATCCATATTGATAATAACAGAATATCAATACAAAACAATACCAATAAAAATAATAACAAAACAACACAAATGAAAACAATAACAACAGAGGAAGCAGGGCAGAGTCATAGACCTTCATCGAAAACTTTAGCTTATCTTTCATTTCTTGCTCCAAAGAATTAGTCATTAGCCTTCTTTGAAGCTTCCTCTCTCTCCAGTTAGCATGCACCACAGGGATAACTTCGGCTGACAATTGTGACCTATAAACAAGTGTGAATTATGAGGAAGGAGAAAATCAACAGTTTGATGAAGTTTAAGAAAGACATATTCCCTTCACAATCCACTAACCAGTGCTGATGCAATTTCTTCTGCTCTTCTTCCACAAATACTTCATATGGTTGTACATGAAAACTATCAAGATTACCCAAAACACGATTAAGAGACCTAGACTGGATGCTCTTACCAGACTGCTTCATATTCTTTACGAGATCATGTTGCTTCTTGCTAATCTGAAATATACCACGAGGCACACTATCAGCAACAGTCTTTGGAACATGTGTCTGAATTTGAGTGTAAAGGTTTGCACTTGCTTTTCTTAATCCACAAATATTTTGATCAAAAGCCATTCAGAGAAAGGATTGATATAACTCAGTTTACTTCCCATCTAAGGTTTAATCACTAATCTTCTATGTCGACTAAACATGTGGGAAGCAAATTGATCAACTTACCATATACGAAACTTGACAACCACATAAACCAAGCAGTGTGAGTCCGTTAAAAGAAGTTTATAAAATGAAGTGAAGTGAATAATATGGGACTCGCGAGCAAATTATTAGACACTGTAGAAACTCAGGCTTATGAAGAAACAACTAAGAGGCAAGTAAACAGTCTATTCCTAATTAACTTTTCCTTGATTCTAGATAGGTTCACTTCATATCCACATGCTTGTGGATACCTAATACACAAAATTAGTTTTTTTGATAAGATACCTAATACACAAAATTAGTAACAGCTCGCCTTTAATCTATGAGGTGACTGATTAAGCAACCAACTGTCATGCCTTCAAGATTTTTATACAAACTACTAAACGTCATGGAAACACCAACCTTGAAATATGACATATATTTGGCACCATCACTACAGTGGATATTACGCTTGTGTACTTTGTCTCCATTTCTGGGTCTAACTCCTACATTATGCGCATCATCTGAAGCAATCAATGCATTTCTACCTTTGTCTTTCATGAAGCCTTTCTCAGACGTCCTGGCAAAAATGTTAATTCATATGATCCTTTCAGTGATAAATAAAACTAAATACAAATACATCATAAAGAAACTACCATAGGTTAGTATAGCTACAACAAGCAGATAATACAACCATGAGACATAATTAGTCAAACTAAAACAAAAGAATCCACCAACTACCATACATAATATGCTGACCATAGTAGAAGTGAAGAAACTTCCACAAGCACCTTTTTTTTTTTAAGAAAAAAAAAAGGAACAAAGAAATCCATCAAAGAAAAAAAGGGAGAATACCAAACTACAAGGAAGGTGTACAAGACCTGCTCCAAATAATTACAATCTAGAATTCCAAAGGTCAATGAATTATAAAATGGAAGAGGAAGGGGCACTACCTAAATCACTCACAAATTCATAACCAAAAATAAAAAACATTGGGTTAAAACTCCAGTCCAATACATCTATATGCGCACAAAAGGTTGGGACCTGAAATTCAAAGAAAACCCAGGATAAAAGTTCGAGGAACAGAAGGAAGAACATATAGGTCCGGAGCATCTATATTTAATTGACAAAGTTTTGCATAGTTGTATCATTTAAAGTTCAACTGTAAACAGAACAAGAGTGTTGGCCTGATGGTTTTGCACTGCATTTGGGGCGCTCTGGTGTTTAGTTCCCATATTCAAACACCCCCCCCCCCCCCCCCATAATTTTTTTCTTCGTTTTTTCCCCCTCTTTCTTATTCAGAAACAAGTTAAATCTCTGGTAAAATATTTAGTTTGTAAGTTAAATCCATGGATTGGCCGGAATGAAGTTTGCCTTCACATCTCAAGTTCGCGGACTGGAGGGAAGTTCAAACCCCTCCCATATGCATCATACAATGTACCCCGTGTAAAAATAACATGACCCATGGAGAACCTTTTGACAATAATATCTCAAATATCTTTATATGCACGTCACTTAAGAGAGAATGAATTAAAGTGCTACTGTAGAACTCCTACGCAACAATTAGTGCCAATATCTTCTGCCCAAGTGGTGACTTTCCTTTTTGCCATGCCAAATCCCCTTGTCAAAATGGAAGGTCATTAGTCCTCTTCCATGGGGTCGCTATGAGATAAAGTATCAGATGCTTTTTCAGACTCAGTTTCTTCGTAATCGCAATTGCCCAACCGCCTTCTTTCTAAGGCTTTCCTATCCTGTCAGTGAGGAAGTCAGCTACTCCATTCTTGGGGGTATATGTTTGAGAGTCAATTCCTTGTTTCTGCAGATAAGCTTGAAAGTTCTTGGAGAACTATTCTCCCCCATTGTCAGTCAGATCTCGGATAGAGGTTGCATCTAGTACTTTACCAGATAAAGATAAATTTGAACCTCAATCACTATTAAAAGCTTCAGAAAGCTTACAAGCTAAACATGATCAGCACAAAGCCAACCAGAATGCCACAGAATAATATGCTCTCAATATACATTTTATCAACATTATGCCTCCTCTTCTATTTTCACATTGGCATGACCTTTAATTGCTCAGGTTCTAAATCTTGCGATGCCAGAAGAGTACATATATCAATGCATCATAGGCTTGATTATTGAATTCAGTATTTAAAGCTTGTTAAATGATTATAATGAACAGGGCAATAAAAACAAGAATGCTGTGGGAAAAACAGGCAAAACACAAATAAAGGACCATTTTTAAAGATAATACACTAGTGACCTTTTCATTCAAACAGAAAAGTACAAGAATGCTAGAAGCAACAACATAGATCAACCGCACCAAAAAAAAAATAATACCCTTTAGAAGTTTTTTAGAAATAATAATACCACTCTTTTACACGCATTTCATACAGGCTGACATGGTATGTTTTAAGTGGCTTCCTTTTTGTTTTTTTAAGTGGCTAACATGGGAAGCAACTTAAAACACATCACGTTAGTCGTTGTAAAATTAATGTGATAAATGAGTATGAATAGCATTACTCTTTTAGAAAAACTAACCTTTTTAGATAGCTACAAGACAACCAATCCCGAACCATTTATACTCGTACATCCAAAGAAATCTCTCATCTTCTAATGTCACAAAATCATCCCTGTTTAAAACTCACTCCTAAACCTTGCTGAATTCGGAGACATTTAAAAGAGGAAGCAAGAATCTAACAAAAAAAATAGCAGGAAGTTGTTTTTTTCCTTCCTTTTCTTTTGGGCAGGTAAGTATGGAAAAGCAAGTTACAGTCTGAAGAAACTTAGAAAATTGGTTTACATTTGATGCAAGGCCCAGTATGAAATTTTCTTGCCTTGAGCTGCATCTTAGAGTCTTTGGATTATGTTCTTTAAGGTTATAAGCTACTGGTTTTTTTTAAAAAATGTTATAATTTGATAAGTTTCCCACTTTGTTTGTGATTGTTTTCCGTATTAATTAAAAACCAGGATAAATATACTTTGCCCCCCTGAACTAACAACCATTTTTTACTTGGCCTCATGAACTGACATGTGTGACACTCAGATACATCAAACTACCATTTTGTTGCATTTAAGCCCCTTTATCAGAGTTAGTTGTTTGTTTGGATGGAAAAGTGGTCATGTGCACTTTTCTGCCAGCCTTCCTATAATACTCATAATTTCTTTAAAACCAAAATAAAAAATAAAAATAAAAACGAAATTTAAAAAATAATAATAATTAAAAAATCACAAAAAGGGTGGCCACCCAAAATCAAGGAGGAGGTGGCTGGGGGTGGCTCGCTAGCCACCCCTAGCCCATGGGGGGCGAGCCGCCCCCATTTCTACTTTTTTTTATTGATTAATAATTATAAGGGGTAAATTTGGTTTTTCAAGTTTCACTTATCAAAAAAAAATGAGGGTAGTTTCGGAAGACTTTGGTCAAATATGATTTTTCCATCCAAACAGACGGTCAATGCAAGTAGAGAGGCTTAATCACAACAAAATGATAGTTTGATGTATTTAAGTGTCACACCTGTCAGTTCATGGGGCTAAATAAAAAATGGTTGTTTCAGGGGGCCAAAGTATATTTATCCCTCAAAAGCCAGCCATATTAGGAAAGGTTTGCCAGCAGCCTACTATGTCCTTGTAATCTGTCACTTTATTCAGAGACTAATGGAGAGATTCTCTATCAGCTTTAGAAGCATAATCATAGACCTTCCAACATCAAATCCAAAACCCAAAAATACCATGATGACAGTGCTGACTTCAGCATCAGATTTCCTAACAGGAAAATCCGTCCTGCAGCAATATATACATGAACTCATATGGCTCAAAGTGGAGAGACTAATTACCTTTTTAGAAGTTCTGCACCCTTCACCGCTGAGGAGTTCTGATTATCACTACTGCATACTTTGTCATCTGCCGCCCATGAACAAGATTCAGAAGTAGCTGTGAAATCCTCCTCAGGATCAGCAAATCTGGACTCACTTCCATGTGAGGGAATTCTTTTCTCCAAACCATTTCTTGACCTGCTCAGAACACAAAAATGAAATTCAAAATATCGACATAAGAAATCAGAGAGAGAGAGAGAGTGAAAATAACCTACATATTTCAATAAAGCTTTGAAATCCAAAGAGCATTTAACATAACCTCTCATCAAATCAAGGCCCAGAGAAAATCCCAGTAAAATCCACTAAAATGTTTTTGTTTTGGTTGATCAAAAAGTATTAATGTTAATGCAAGTTTACAAGATTTGAACAAGAGAAAATGATAGTGAGAGCAATTGCATCTTAGAACTCCATTTATCTTGAAAAAATAAAAAAAAAAAAAAAGAATGCAAAAGGTTACCTATTATTATACAAACTAGCTCATTTTCCAAAGAATTATAATTCAGGCAAATTTGCACATAAATACATAACAAGGCCCCTCATTAAGCTCCACCAATCTTTTAGAATTATAAAATACTCAAATACTAGTGCAAACAGAGCATATAAGGCATGCCCAATTTCATCAGACACCATTGAGCGAAGTATATAACAAGTCTAAGGAATCCACCATCACCATATAACATTTCTTCCAACACCATACACCAAACGAATAGCTCTCAAGCAATACATTCTTTTGCTCTGAAGAAAAGGCAGTGACAGTTTTGGAAACAAGGCTTTCAAAAACACATCCTCCACACAATAATGTGACAATCAGCTTGTGCACAAGAAGAATAAAAATGTTGCCAAAAAAGAATTTAACGGAGCATGTTGAGAATATAACCTCCATAGTTTCTGTACAATTTCCTTTTCTGGATCCTTGCAGTTTTCCCATCTCTCTTTCAACGTCAGTAAATATCCTATCATACTGCCACAGGAAGAATAAAAATGTTGCAACCAAAGAATTGAACCAAAAAAAAAAACATTGAATAACATTATCAAATATACAGCAAAAAAGGGGTTGGCTTGACATACTCATCATGATATTCCTGTAACTTTGAATAGTATGCTTTCTTCTCAGCCTTTAAACACTGTTCCCGATGAAGAACTGCATCAGGGTGAAGACTACCTGAACGAAGTGAAGCACCCCTACAAGCATATATGTTCCAGACACATTCATTAATTAAACTCTGGACTTGCACAACAGATCGTAAGGGAATATTCACAAAGACCAAAAACATATGGAAGATTGACCTTTGCTCTTCTCTATAAGAACTTTTACATAAATCGATATACAAAAGTGCATTTACATGACTTTGTTTCTAAATAGAAAACAACTCATTTAAGTCAAATAGAAATATCATGTATGAATACTTGCCATTTGAGAAAGGGGTTTCCAAAGTGAAAGTTATCCCCAGTGAACAAAGCCTGCAAAACTTGCTGTGGCTCGGGTCCACTAGGGAGAAGCTCCATAAGGTATTTTCTTTCATTTTCCGATAGATGACTCTGCCAAACCTGTAATAAGTTCCACCACAAAATGCATAAAGCACAATCTAAGAAAATAAAGAGCACTTTTTAACACGAAATTATAGGTACCTCATAAGAAAGAACCCCTGTCAAATTTTCTAACTCAAAAATTTCTCGTGGAATGGCAGAAACATCTGCTAAGGTGTTCTGATGAGGAACAGAATCATTAAATGGCCTCACATCTCTCCAACTTAAGCCAATTTGTTCCCTTTTAGCAATGACTGTTTTTTTATTACCATCCCACTCGAGAGAAATATGAGATTTCATGTTTGAGTCATTGTGTGGCAATCCTGAAATCTTCCTTTTCAGTCTATGTTGCTGTCTAGCACTGGAACCTATAATGCTCGCACCATGTAATCGTTTTCTCCGCTGATCAGCCGCCATTGGCACAGATGTCAAAAAAATTTGTGGCAGGAATTTACAACAACATAATGCAAAATAATATCTTGATCATCCTTAGCAAACATCTTTCCGCCACATACAACCTGAAACAATCATAGATTAGGAAAATTCATGGGGAATTGTGATTCTCAACTTAAAAAATAATTCACCATGTACAAGCCCCAGAAATTACAAAATGGGTGCCCTTTCTCCCCCAAAACCCCCCTTTTACCTTTTCAATAACAGTATTCTGCTGTTTAAGGAGCATATTCCAAGCACAATCATTGCATTAAGATTATAGAGTCAGTGTAATAAGATTTCTTATAATCCAAGGCTACTGCATAACAGAAAGAAGGATGTAGAGAACTGTTTATCAATTACCAATATACAATCTTGCTTAGTGAAAACTTCATGCTAAATTAGTTTCTGATTGGATCATGTACAATTTTATCTTTTGGTGGATTCATTAATTCCTCAATAATTGCACCCACTACTACATTCAACAAACAGGGATTCAATGTGGTCCATGTGGAATACGCAGACAATTGGCTACGACAGTTCCTTTTCATTCCTCTCACATTACACACAAACACCCAATATTTTGGAAGGATATTCATCATAATGACCATATGTTCATCATAAATGAGATTCCAATAATATCATTTATGGTACAGACAAATTGACCCTATGGAGCAAAGAAAGATATTTGACACCTAAGAAACTGTATACTTCAAAGAAGAAATCCCAATTCTCGGTTATTTAGTTCCAAATTTCAGATTCGATGAACCCTTAAATGGCAGAAAAACAATAAGGAAATGGGGCTGTGGGCCCATCGTAAGAAACTCTACTTAGACCATCATCAACATTCCTACACTTTACTGTTCAAATTCCCAAATTTACAAACAAAAGCTTCCTATCAGACCAGTAATGACAGTTCAAAGTCCCAAGTCTAGTATGTCATCCATAAATCTGCAACCAAGTCCCCCATCTATCATTTTATTCATCCAAAAAAAAAAAACCTGCAACCAACGAAAAAACTTAACGACCCATAAATCCCAACCACATAACAGACAAAAAGCCAACGCAACTAACTGGAGTCATGAACTGACCATACGTCATAAAGGTCGGGTTTCAAGAACACAATATGGAAACCGCTGCACTATTCGGAGCTGAAGCGCAAGGAAGCATAGTAACCAGTTGAAGAAATAATTTCTTCTATTTTTTCAACAAAATACTCAAAGTTTCCATGGACATCCAAAGAGGGAAGAAAAATTCATCTTTCCCCACCAAAAGTAAAAAGGAAAAAGAAAAAAGAAACAAGAAACAAACTTTGTTAGGTACCAGTGCGAAAATTACTTCCATGCACTAATTAAACGAAAAAATAAAAAGAAGGAAACGAAAAGAAAACTACCTATTTCGAATTGGAAATAGCGAAACCCTAGAAATTGAAAGGAGTAACACAATACCTGCGATATCTATCCTCCACCGCTGGTCTCCGTGAAAGCCGTAATAAATTGAAGTCCTCGGATTTCGCAGTAAAGAAAAAAAAACAAAAAAATTAAAAACTAGGAGAAGATTGAGATTTACCCCCTCCCCCAATAGGCAGAGGAGTACAAACTAGGAGAAGCGAGAGGCAGAGAAGGTTTCGTATTATCCGGTTGGGTTTGGGAAGGAGAGGGAGTATGTGAATGAGAGAGAGAGAGAGAGAGAGAGACGCTCTCGCACTCGCGCACGCACAACACGATGGAGTGGGGAAACAGCGCGAGAGAGTGATGGAAGATCAGACGAGTGTGGTTTATCGGAACCGTTATGGTTTACATTGAACGGTTCCTTGGCGCGCACGGATGCGGCTTGGCTCGAGCCATGGCTCGCACCCTCCTGTGGGTTCGTTCTCTTGCCATGTTGGCCTCCATGTGCGGCTGCGATTTCAATGGATGGGGCCACGTGATTTTTTTTTTGTCTATTTTTTTTAGAGAAAATTATTTCTTCTAAAAATATAGAAAAATGCAAAATTGTATTTATGATTTGAGGTTTTGAGACTAATGATGCTGGATATTATATTTTTTTTTTATAATTTTTTTTTTTTTTACTAATAAGTAATGTTATAAATTATATTTTAATTTTATAATTGTTTCACAATATTGATGTGGCAATCACAATTAATTTTTAGACTGATCCTTGTAAAAAATTGTAATAAGTGTCAAATAAAAATATAATACGTAGCATTACTCATTATTTTTCTTGCGCTTATACCTCTCGGAGAAGGCATAATTAACATTTGATAAAATTGGAAATAAAAGAATAACATCACACTCCACAAGATTTTCCATGTTGCGGTTTCGAAAATATTACCCCCAATTTATGGGCCAACTCAAACTAGTCTTTGAAACTTATTTAAATGGTTTATATCTGGGACTGGGAGCACCAAAAAGACAAATGCAACTTATAAAATAAAATAAAATATTAGCATTTTTCTAACAATAATAAAGGAAAGAAAGTGACCCGAATAATAGCGAAAAATAGAAACATGGATAAAAATAGCCAAAACAGCAATTCCATTGTCTTGGCTCGGCTACCGACATTGATAGCGAGCCATTCGAACTGCCGTGGTACTAAATCCGGAACGTGATGATAATGTTTTGAGGCGCCTTTGGATCTCGTGGACTTTTGGTTCTCAAGTAAACGTTATATCCTTTTCTTATCCTTCAGGTTTTTCTTTTTCACGTGTGCTGTTGCCCCTTTTGTGAGTTTTTTTTTTTTTTTTTTTTTTGAAAATACCCCTTTTTTGAGTTTGTCATTCTTGATTTATCAACTGTTTTGCAATCTTTCCATCGGGTTCCAAATTTGCTTTGATTCTGCTCAATTATACCCTTTTTGTGACTTTTTCAAGCTATATAAGTATAAAATTACGTAGATTAACCTTCATTGGATTAATTTAATTAAATAAATTTGACTCTTTAATTATTATTTGTTAATTTTGTGTTGACTTTATAAAACGTGTCAAAAAATTATCAGTCTTAACCCTTAAATGTCACATATCATATTCTATTCGTGTTAATGCATGATTATAAAACTATATAAGTTAATCGTAACTCGACCCATATAATCAAACGCAGTTAGACTCTTCAATTCTAACATGTTTAACATTATATAGGTCAATCATAAAACAACCTATTTAATTAAACAGATCAAACATTTTCAACTTTAACCTATTTATTTCATATTGAATTCGTGAATCATATAAAAAATTACCAACACTATATATGTATATATATGTGTGTGTGTGTGTGAGAAAATTATATTGGGACCTAAACAATAAGTTAGATGTGAGAAAAGCTTGGGGAAAAAAAAAATTCTAAAAGTGGCTGAAACTTGTTTCATAAAGAAAGAAGGAAAAAAAAAAAAAAAAAAAAGTCATTATCATCAATGTTTCCCTACATACCAAGAAGAAAAGAAAACATTTTTTAAAAAAATAGAAAGAAAAAAAGAAAAGAAAAGAGGGAGTGACGCGCTACGGGTGAAACGGGCGTTTTATATCTTGACCATTCAATTGATCGAGCATCACAGAGTTAGTGGTTATTTCAGCTAAAAGCATTCCTAGTAGCATCATCAAATTTTACTCATCAAAGAAGTTAAAAATCACTCTTCTCTATTCTGATGAACCACTTTTTAAAAATTTTCCCAACAGCCTCACCATTTTAACTATTTATTATCATTATTCCATTTAAATAATATTTTTTTCATATTTCTTTATTCTTTCTCTATTTAATCTTTTTAATCTTTTTACAAAGAATCTTTCATGCCCATGAAATAAGGGCATTATCGTGTGAGAGAGATGGGAGATGGGAGAAGAAAATGAGAGAAAAAAGGGAAAAAGTGTGCTGATCATATGAGAGAGAAAGGTGAAACAAAATTGGTGAGTGAATATTACTCATCAAAATTGGTGAGTAATTTCACTCATCAAAACTTTTTGGTTAAAATAGTGAGACTGCTGAGAGTAATTTTTTAGTGTTATCATCAAATTAGCTCACTAAAATAACTAAAAAGTTATTTTAATGAGGTTACTAAAAATGCTCTAAAACACCGTCGATCCTCTTGTTTTTTTCTCTTAGCGAGACCAATGGCAGCTTAAGATATTATCCCCATATCCCCACCCTCTTACTCTTCTCTCTCTTCCTCCCTCCAAGTTCAACAACAACAGGGGCTTCACCCACCAGAAACCATGGCCCGGACAGGCTCGGAACCCCACCAGAGCCAAGAGGGTGGCGGTGTGTGTCTCCCTCCAGGACCATGTCTTATCTTTTGCTGCTCTTGGGGAACACCACAATCCATCTTCGCTCATCCTTCTTGCAGAGAGCATGGGTTAGTCGTTGGCTAGCTACTATACTTCATTGGGTATTTGGGTCTCTTTGTTATCTCAGTTCCTGGCCTATGGTCACTCATCAAGCGCTCTGTCAAGTCCAAGGTTCCTTCTCATCACTTTCCCCAACTATTTTCTTGTTTCTTTCTCTAATTTCCCTTGAAATGGTCAGTAATTTGATTTGTTCTTAACATTAACTGCTAGAGGCACGTTTATAAATGAAGGGGGAAGAGTTTCAGTGGTTATCTTCTCGGATCCAGCTTCTGTGCTGTAGTTTTAACTACAGCATAGATTATTTCAACATCCTTATAATCAAAACGTGATCGTTTAAAACTCAAAGTTGTCTTCTTGCGGTTTCCTGTTTTGACGCCGTTCAAGGGTATTGCGTCTTGCTTCTTCACATCTATGCAAACTTGGTTCTTGGAGCAAGCCCAACAATGAAGGTGACACCTCAGGGGTCAAGCGAAAGACCCACACTTAAAAGACCCGGTTCTTAGAAGACCCGTGCTTTGAAGACCCATTGTTCGGAATATCCATGCTCAAAAGACCCACGCTCCGAAACCTACTGCTCGGAATTCCCGGTGTACAGAAGATCCAATTCAGCTTTCCTCCTTATTTATCTTGCTTCAGGTCCGCCTGGTGGTTCATGCATCTTGCGATTTTGGAGTTTTCGACTTTAAACCTTTTATTCTCTGGAGGACAATCAATCTGGATTTGCTTCAAATGCTGCTGGGCAATTTGAACGGTCTCTTAGCTGGAAGGACTAGCAATAGATTTTTTATATTGGTTCCATTCTTTATATTTAAGAAAAATTTTATTGAAAATACCAAAAAAAAAAACCTCCCACAACAATAGATTCGATATATCGGTTCCCTTTTTTATATTGGTTTCCTTCTTTATTCACCCACATTTCCTGTTCAAAGAAAAAAAAAAAAAAAAAACTCACCCTCCTTTGGTCGAAGAGAGAGAGAGGCCCATTCTGTTACTCTTTATTCATCAAATACAAAATCAGAAACTCATTTCTTTTGATTCTTTTTCAAACAAATGCAAAGTAAATAGAGAAAGAGAGACCCATTTTTCTTCCTTTTCATTCGCCGAAAACAGAGATTGAAAGAAACCTAATGTTCTCCCATCTTAGAAACGAAACTTTCTCACACCAAGTTTCTTGCGTGGTACTTTGATGAGCACTAAGAATAGAAAGAACTGCCAGGTGGCGAAGAAAGTGTGACCCAGATCAACAACGAGAGTGATTTTGGCTTTCGCTTGACCCCCACCAAGACTCAACCCAACCTCAGACTAATCTGGGCAAGAAGGAAAATCTTTGCCTCTGTTGCTGGGCTTTCGTCAAGAAACGGCTTGCACATATGTGGAGAAGCAAGATGAAGATGAAGACGTTTCTACTTGGACCGACAATTTTTTATATAACTTGTTAATTGAACACGAAGTTAACGAGTTAGGGTTAAGTTCAAGAGAGTTTAGATCATAAAAAAAATTGATCCGTTAGATCCGTTTAATAAACGGGTTATTATCAGGTCAACTTGTTTGACCCATATACTTAAACCTATTTTTTTAACATTAAAAAGTAAACCTAAACAATCATGCTACCTCTCTTTTTCTCTCACTGTTTAAAGAGTAAAGACTAAACTAAAAAAACTCACAAAAGACAAAACAAGTCTTTCTTTTATTGAGTTAGAACTTGAACAAAAAAGGTAAAGATTAAAAAAATCGGCTGATTTTTTTTTTTTTTTTCAAGTTTTCGAATTTAAACCAAAACAAGTAAACAATAAAACAACTCAATGTTTCATAATTTCAAGTGTGGAGTAATATGATTATTGAAACAATATGATTTTTTTTAGTTTAAATTTGTGTTTTTATTTTTATAGACTTTATTATATAATGGGTCAAACGGGTCGTGTCAACCTGTTTTTTAAGTGGGTTGTGTTAGGATCGAAGGGTCTGACCCTTTTAGTTAAACGGGTCGTGTCAGAGTTGACCCTTAACGGGTTGGCGGGTCAAACGGGTTAACCTGAACCTGACACACAAATCCATTTTGACAGCCCTAATTCTCACTGCCCTTAAACGAAGTCAAACAGGAAACCACCAAAAGAAAAGTTTGCTTCAACAACTTTGAGTTAAAAACTATTGCGTTTTAATTAAGAGAATTTTTAAACAATCTTAGCCATTCATTAATTTACAGCATCTTTAAAACTATAGCATAAAAGCCAGATCCTATCTTCTCACTAATTTAATTGGGATGCCATATCAGATTGTGCAGAAGACGTTTATAGGTGAAGGAGAAGGGGAAAAGGCACCTAATCAGGTCGCAGGGGAAATCCTATCTTTCTTCACCCGCAACAATTTTGTGGTGATTGATAGAGGAGAGACCATTACGTAAGCCACCACCATCACCATCCTCCTGCAGAGTCCAAAAATCATTGTTGTTGTTTTGGTGAAGTTGTATAACATTAACATATGATTCTTTCTTTTCTTTTTTATTTGATTAAAGATTTGAAGGCATGATGGTTCCAAACCGAGGTAAAGCAGCACTGCTCACTTTCTGCACCTGCATCAGCCTGGGAAGCGTGGCCCTAGTTCTTACAATAACTGTACCAGATTTTGGCAATAATTGGTTCTGGCTTGCGGTCCTAAGCCCATAGGCGTTTAAGTGTCCTGTGATTAGTTATCTAGGTAACATGTAATCTGAAATACTAACACTTATGAGAATGGAACACACAGGAGCTTATTACAGGAACCAGCATCAAGAAAGGAGCAGATAAAGGTTAAATTGGTGGTTGCATATGATGGGACATTTTCAGAGATCACAGTTCAAGGGGATGACCAACAAGTAGAGCAATTGAGGAAGGAGCTTCAGTTAAGTGAAAAGGGCATGGTGTATGTCAAGGGAATCTTCGAGAGGTGATCAAGGTTTCTTTTATAAATAACCCACACAATTGTCTGGGCCGGTGCATGCATGCAAACAACCATGAAAACTTTGACCAGTCAACGTATGAGATGTACCTGTGTGTTCAAACTATTATCACAGAGGGGTTACGTTTGAAGCTTGAAATTTTACTTTTTTGTAGAGGCATAAATTAGCATGTACTCAAGTTTCAGTTATATTAAGCATGTAACCAACCAAAAGGGCACTATGACTTTGTAATGCATATATTTGCAGCGCAGTAACACGTAGTCAGAACAAGATACCTGACTTCAAACCTCTAACCCCAACAAATCCCCTCCCTGAACCAAAGGAAAGGTTAAGAAAAAAAGAAGAGAGAAAAAAACACCACTATTCATTACCATAACACCAGAGCAAACCTAATTAAATAATTTAAAACCTGCCCTGAAATTGTAGAAGAGTTTTAAAATCATCAAAGCTCAACAAAGAGGCCGGGCAACTTATTCAGAATTCAGAACATCACCAACAGTACCGGTTTACAATGTTCAAGTTACATGAAAATTTCTAAACATGCCCAAGGAAGGGGCTTCAATAAAAAATGTCCACAACAAATCTTCGACATTATCGGATCAAATTAAATAATATTGGGATCACAAAATAACAGTTGTTTGCAAGAAAACAACCCCGATTCTCAACCAATCATTAACTTGTTCTCATCCAAAAAGGTGTAAGTTGGTACCTCCAAATTGTATGGGGCTGGCCCTTTACGAATCCTGCCAGAGATATCATAATGGGATCCATGGCATGGGCAAAACCATCCACCAAAATCACCAGCATTTGGCAATGGAATGCAACCCAGATGTGTGCAGACCCCAACAACGATAAGCCATTCAGGGTCCTTAACCCTATCTGCATCCTGCTGTGGGTCACGAAGAGATCCAACATCAACACTATTTGCCAGCTTTATATCATCCTCAGTTCGGCGCCTGATGAAGACTGGCTTTCCACGCCACTTAACAGTCACAGTGGAGCCTGGCTCAATGCTGGAGAGATCAACCTCAAGCGAGGCCAGTGCAAGAACATCCTTGCTTGCTGACATGCTCAGCACAAACTTGAGGACAAGGAGACGAATCAGCGAGGCATAAACAAACCTGCCACCGGTCAGGACAAAATAGGCAAATGCCCGCTTGCTGGGGTCACCTGGAGGATAACGCTCATGGTTGTGGTCATCATAAACTATCTTCGATGTAGGGTTCTTAACAGCTGCAACAGTGGCAGGAACATCTGGAATTATGCCGTTTTCCTTTGTTGGCGTCAGAGAATCAGAAGCAAAACCTGGAATAACCAATCATTTGCCAACAAGAATTATAAGAAAGGCACAAGAAGCAAAATGCACTACCATGTCTTCGCTCAACAATATGTTACAGAATGCAAACAAACCAATAGAAAAAGCCGTCCAAGCTTTAAGGGGCAAAGGGTGATGACAAGCTTCAAATAGACACTAACAATCAGGTGCAACTTGCTTCATGATGAAAGAAACAGAATATTTTTTCCTTCTTTTTTTTTTTTTCATCTTGACATACAATCTTCATGCTTTTTTCAGCTGCCTTTATTTTTATGTCCCAGGTACCTCGGTAATCACAAGAAACAAAAGAGCAAACTCTAGAAATAGGGAATATGCAAATAAATATTCTTATGCACTGACTTATGCATATCAACACATCTGGTTGGATAAGCCTACGTTTGTATCTCATCTGAAAAGCAAATCAGTCCAAATGTAATGCTGGAAGCCATAACTCGTTATCCTATGGCTTGTTAAAGAAATGTAAACCCTGAAGACATTGCCAGATTCTTCCATTGCCCATCTTAACTTGGTCTTCGTTAAATATCATTTCAAACACAGGCTATAGTTTCTCAAACAGCAACTCTAAAACAGCATATAATTAATATTAGGAAGAGGATACCATCCTGTTTAATAGTATTGCATTCTTTATGCACAAAATATCTAAATGCACCATCGCAAATGACTAAAAGCAGCACAACACCAAGGTGAAAAATATCAACTGAGATGAATAACAACATTTAACTCCACAACCCTTCCTATAAATAAAGTCTTCAACTGGTTGTATCAGGAGATTTCCCATCACTGATAACAACAGAGTACCACAAGACCACATATTTAAAAATCAAAATTTATTGTAACCCAAATTAAATATCAAAATATTCCTGTCTTTCAAATCTCAAGTGAAGTAGCCTTTTTTTAATTGGGGAAGGAGTGGTCGTTTTACTACCAAATAATTACTTATCAAAAAAAAATTACTAACAAATAATTATTAACAGGTAGTAACAATGGTATATGAGGTCAACAAGGTAATAAGCCACATACAAATAAAACAAAATCTTTGATATTATGATTCTAGGTATAAATCTTATTAGGAGGAAGTAATAATAAGTTACAAGTTGTTGAAGCCAAACCAGCAAAACCAATAATTCTCTTTGTTTATACAAGAAAGCCTATTCGTCAACATTTCAATTTTGAGGATAGATACAACTATTTGTTATTTGTTTATTTTTTATTTTTATAAGTAGATACAACCATTTATTAAAACATGACCCACAACATTACTAGCCGATATTATCGAACATTGTTTAGACAACAATCTACAATGTTGCGCATCTCATTTCCTTAAGTGTCAAATTCCAATTTCAAGGGGCAACTTGAGATAGGGACACCTGAACTCCGGTTATGCTTTCCTTCATCTTTAGTCGAACCAAAATTAAAGATAAGAGGAAAAGAAAAAACACACATAAGAAGAAAAGAAAAGAAGCACATTGGAAAACCGGAAAGCTTCAACCACAAATAAAAATCCCACCAAACATGGTATAAAAAACAAAAACAACAAGTTCATTTCTACAAACACCAACCAAATCCTGCCATCCGTTTACAGCATCAGTATCAACGTTTTCTAACCTTTGATTCCCGTATGAAAACATAGTCCTACAGTTATATCCAACGTTGAGAACCAGTTTCCACTCTCCATTAACCATAGCAATAGATACAGCTCGCCCTCTCCCAAATACCAAAAACATATTACACAAAATCAATCTCAACCAAGCAATGAAGATATTTCTAAACAACAAAGCAGATATATGCTTTGGCATTGCTTATGAAATTTCCGCAACATAACACAATCCAAAAAAAAAAATCAACGCAGACTAGACAACAATCATTACGAACAACTTGCCAAACACAATCCCATAAATTCCACGAAAAAAAGAAGAAGTCCTAATTCGATGAATCGACAGTGATTATGTGATTTTAAGAAATGTTTTTATTTTATTATATTTCTGATTTCAATCATAAGAAAAAGAAACACGAAAACTTTTGAGAATATGTTAAAGGGAAGAGGAAGAAACCCTAACCTCTGAAGGGTAGGTGGAATAGGTCAGGTCTGAGGGAAAAGGAGGAGTAGGTGGAGCCGTTTGATCTGGGGTGATCGGTGGACGACGAATCACAGCCGTTGACGAGGAAATCACGGGAGACGAGGGACGAGGCCGCCTGATTGAGCCTCCACGGCGACGACGGAGACAGAGACGATAGCCGCCTCGCTGCAACCCTCAACATCTTCTTCTTCTATCACTGACTTTAACCTCGCCAAGTATTTGGGACCTTTGCGAGAGAGAGATTAAAAGCCTAAACTCTTTTTTCTTTTTCTTTTTCTTCTCTTTTTTAGTAAAGGCCAACTCTTTTGAGAGAGAGAACAGGAATTGACTGTGATCGGTTCTGATCAGGTTGTGTCTCTGATTTTGACACGTCGTCCTATTAGTCAGATCAGAGGCCAAACCCAAATTATATTTTAGAATAGGAAAAAATGTAAAATTGTTCTGACTTAATTTACAAATTTGCACGTTGCAGTATCAAAAATAATTCAGAAGTTTATGTGATAGGCGAAAATAACAATTTACTTCCTAGAGTGAATTCCTTTTTATAATTTAACAGGATATGTTTGGTTGTCACATCAGACCCAATCAGAACGCAACATGTGTCGCTCTTTAATTAAAAAAAATATAAATTTATTAAAATAAACTGAAATTCACTCCAATGAGTAAATTATCATTTTTGCCTACCACATCGATATTTGAATTATTTTTTATACCACATGAAGTAATTTATAAATTAGATCAACCATAAGTCCACATGGATCAATTTTGCATTTTTCCCTTTAGAATAATGCTAGATAATATAACAATAGTTGGTTAGAGATTCTCTTTAGCCCATCTCGTATAGGAGATATGCAAATTTACTATTGAATTTGTGGAACTCACATGTAAATTAGCAAAAGAGATGGGCAAAATATAAAAATCAAACATTTCTCTAAGGACATAGTTTTTCCTCCAAATTGAATTGGATGAGTTTCGTTTAACCCAATATATAAAAATGTTATGTACCGATTTTGGAAGCGAGAATCACATGTAACTATGTCCTTCCTATCATATGGGAAAATAGTTGCTTATGCAGGCATCGAGGGAATGCTCCATAACCTCTGAATATAGCATAGTTTGGAAGAATCTATGGGCGTTAAATATTCCTGGAGTGGTGACAATTTTTTTATGGAATGAGTGTAATAATTTGTTGCCGGCCAAAGAAAATCTTTCTTTAAAAAAAAGGTGACGCCAGACCTGTTGTGCCCAATTTGCAGGGTGGAGGCGGAAACTATTTCTCATATTTGACGGGTTGTCCGTATTCGTGAAGTGTATGTAGATAATTTCCTAGGAAAATCTAAAAATGTTCAAGTGGTGGGATGATTCCTTCTAGTTAACATGTGAGCTTCTGTACAAACCTGAAAAGGAAGATGTTGAGTTATTGGTTACAGTGTCTCGAAGGATATGGCTCCGTTGAAATGCTGTGGTCTTTTGGAGGCGATCTGCTAAACCCAACACAGCTTGTTAAAAATGCTATGGAAGCTACGAAAATTTTTTATATGGCGAAATAGAAGGAAAAAACCAAGGAGTATATCACCCCAAACACGGTAGTCCCACTGTGACGTTACATATTGCTTGGGGTGTGGGAATGGAGATGTGTTTATATGTATATTTGCACCATTCTTAAAACAACGCATTATAAGCGTGTTTATGCAAGAATGAATAGTACTAAGGTAGGTGACTTTTATGGAAATTTTAATTCAATAGAGTTAAAAGCGAAAAATATTGTGTCGTTTTGGGTGGGTTGTTACACCCAAGGTAAAAGCCACCCCTTATGAGTAGGGGCGGGCAAAACTCGCAAAACCTGATCCGGTCTGCAAAAAAAAAAAAAAAAACCACAAAATTTGGAGAAAAATCTTGTCTAAATGAGCTTATTTACAATTGCAATTAATCGCCGACATAAGTTATATCCCATTAGGTCTTTTTATCTGAAATTTAGGGTTGATATCGCAGACTTGATTCCAGGAAGAGTAACCACTCATCCACGGGAAAATACCTAGTATCACTTATATATTGCATTGGTAGATACTGCACTCTTTGTTACATTATCTGCTAGAATGACTGTAGTAGGATTTGGACTAATCCCATTGTTTTTCTTTCTTTGGGACACGATCAAATCGCTTGGAGCCAGCCAATAGAGGAATCGACAATTTCAGGAGCTTGTTTCTTACCATTGTGAAGTACCCATCCAAGGCAACGTTCTCAAATAAAATCCTTCCTTACATAGCTTTCCTTGATTCAACTCTGCCAGACTTTGTACCTCCTCAATCTGATTTGCACAGCGCAATCAAAGTAGCAGCAAGAACTAAAACAGCATCAATGTGCAGCCCTTAATTCCACGTCAAAAATCAAAGCAAGCAATTGGCAACAAGCAAGATGGTGTTCTCTGACTCTTGCAACTATATTTTTAAAAATGATTGTTGCAGTTAACAAGGTAAAAGGACTGTTTATTAGACATTCCTATGAGTATGATGATTCATCATATGGTTGTTGAAATTAGTTCCTTACAAATTCTTAATATTTCTCCCAACTCAACAACCAGGATAAGAATTAAGGAGCACAATCTAGCTTTTATCTGTATGATATTCAAGATGGTTATAGAAACTTATTACAAGCCGATCTCTTTTAAAAATCAATGTGAATTTTTAACCTACTCCACAAATTAAAATCAGATAAAGGTAAGAGATGGAAAACTTAGATAGTGAAGAATCTAAAATTCAAATGTTACCTTGGTTTACTACCAAAAGCTTTTTCGGACGAAACGTCACAGAAGAACATATAAGAAATTACTTAATCAATTTCATTACCATTGCCAAGGTCTATAAATTGAAGTACAAAAAATTTGGAATATCAAACCTTTTTGACTTGACATTACCCTGATGAGATTACAGCTATTACATATTCCAAAATGGTGGAAATCTGAAATTCATACCTGTGAAACGTAATATAAATCTTCATATTTTTCAAGGGTCTGGGTAACATAGATGCAGATTTGAGAAGATTACAAACACCGTCATGAAAGGATTACAAATCCATTAAATGTTTTGTCTTGGTTTTTCCTCATGTAATTTTCCCAAGAATCAGAGGAATCTTTTTTGTGAAGTAAAAATTAAAAATTGAAGCACTGAAGAAGGAAACTGCTCCCTGCTTACCCTGCATACTTCAGTTAAACCATCTGTAGCCAACTTGTGAACTCTTTACTATATGATGAATGGTCATGGATATGACAAGCTAATGTTGCAGTGCTTGGAGGAACTTGCAGAAACACACTATGGATCAAGCGTCTAATCAAATCATTGTCATCGGAAGGACAAATAAAGAGTACATTTATCACATTCTCTAAGGTTATAAGGTAGATCTGAAATTAAAAACTTCATCTGTCAACCTTTGCTAGGACATCAACCTTCATCCATTCTCTGAAGTAGGAGTGCATCTTGTCTCGATTAGCAGCAGCACCAACATTGACAGTAGGAATAATCTTGTCAGGCCTCAGACACTGTGAAGGGACGAATAAACAGGGCAAATACATGATGAGTGTAAGTTATCTGTGTGGATTGCGGATGGTATCAGACAAGTTTGTCTAATAATATGTAGGGGTAAGATAAATGACAAGAATTCCAGAATTAGACCTGAACAAATTCTCGTAGTTCAGTGAAACTGGAGTGCTCACTATATGGAACCCCTGCAAAAACAGCAATAACAGATTGTTTATAATACTTCAGAACAATAACTATTAAAGAACCAAAGAAATTAATTCAGTAAGATATATATGCACAGCGGAGTCAAAATTTCAGTATCTCAAACACTTCAAGAAACCATAAACCACATCATAGTAGCTGATAGATGCAAAAAATAAATTGTAGGATTATGGTGCATTTAAAAGTGCTTCATATATTCATCAGCTAGAACTGCAAAGCCCAAATCATCTTACCATAAATTGTGACATTGCCTTTAGAACTAGGTTTGATTAGATCCAGTTGGCTGCCTATGGTCTCAGAGTAAGTCCAACCTACAGAAATGAAAAGGATAGAGAAGAATTGAAACTTCTGAGCATCTCTGTTTCAGAATTTCTCAAAACAGCAAAAAAAGAAAAAGAAAAAGAAAAAGAAGATACACCAATAGTTCAAGAACTCAACGTTTGCATAAGAGTATATGATTCACCTGTTGGCCGAAATGCCAAAACTGCCGCAAATTGACCCATGAAGGTCTTCAAATAATCCTTAAGGGTCTTTAAGACAAACAATGAAGATGATCAATTTACATAAGAAAGATGTAATCCTTGCATCGAAACTACTGGGAGAGGTCCCAGAATCAAACCTCAAATCTCAGGGATGATATAGGCAGAACATGAAGAAGTGTGTCCTTTCCATTCGAACAGAGAATCTCAGCAAGCTCGGGCCAGCCAAAAGACTGCAAAATTCGTCTCCTTGAAGCATTTGCGTATATTTTAACCTAATGCAGTTACAAGAACAATAGGTAATGTGTAACTCACAAATAATTGGGTAAAGTCTTGAGTTGTGGATTGTCACAATACAAATTTTTTTATTGTAAAGAACACTTGCAATTGCTACCAAACTAGTTTAGTTCAAAATCTGATGATAAAAGTGGCTAGATTTAGATAAAGATCATCACCAGTCAGGGTCAACCTCCCCTCTTTTCAGACCATTTCAGTGCTCATAGCATAAATTGCTTTCCATAAACTTTATGGAACGCTTTTCCAAATAAATATAGACGGCACAAAATAAATAATTGCTCCTTGAAATAAAAATACAAGCAAAAGTCAAGTAGGAAAGAAAGTGAACAGCGTACCCCTAATGCCTTAGAAATAGCTAGATAAACACATTCTTTGCCAATGCTATAGGCTCCAACAACAACAAGAGTTTTTGGTTGCTTTTTAAGAAAGTTCTGGGTAATTCTGATGACATAACTTAAGACATCTTCTTTGGAAGGGAACCTGAAACAGATGAGAACTAACTGCAAGAACTTTCAAAAACAAATAAAAGAACTAACAGCAAGATTTGATAGGGAAACTCCTAAAGAGTTTCCAAGAGAGAAGATTCTTACTTGTACTTTTGGTTGCAATATGTTGTATCCAGGTAAAGTACATTTACTCGTTCATTTACAAGAAGGGGGTAAGTTTGCATCAGTTTACAAGCTCTGAAGTCTCCTGTGTGCAAATAGGATTGGCCATTTGAGAGACGAAAGTGAATCATAGCTGCACCTGGGCAGTGATTAGCTTCTAGTAACGTTACTTTGACTCTTTCGATTACATGCTCAGTATTTAGCTCCAAAGGACAGATAAATCTGCAGACAGCACGATATGAAACAAACCCCAATTAATTGTTACATGAAACACGAGAATGTCCATATGTACCTTGAGATGAACTTCTATAAACAGAGAAAGCAACGATAACAAAAGGAAGTAGACATTGGAACAATATTCATTCGTAAAATTTCGAACCGGTCCTTACGATGGATTTATGGAGAGACACGTTTTGAGTAGGCGAGCAGTGAGGGGGGTGCAATAGATGGGGCCATGGGACCATCCTTTGTTGAGTCCACCATAGTGATCATAATGGAAATGGGTTAGAAAATATGAGGAGCATCCTTCAATACGACCATAGCGGAATGCATCGACAGTGAAGGGCGTGCCTGTATGATCAAAGGGATCCGACGATTATAGAAAGAAAAAAAGATAAATTTTGTACGTAATGGTGCATAGGTATGATTTTTTATGACAATGTTTTTTTCACTGAGCAATCCGTTTCAGCGCGTGTTTAAGTTGCCAAAATTACTGTACTGAAGGCATGAAATGGAGTAGTAAAGAGATGAACTTGGTAAAAGCTGAAGCAAAAAATTATTGGTGCATTGAGAATACTATACTAAAGAAAAGAGAAGAAACTTAAGAAAAGCAGACGGACCAGGGATTTTCTTGTAGAAGGGGCAAAGACGGGGGCGATTAGCGGTGTCGGTGGCGTTTCTGAGATGGGATGATCCTTCCCTCCCAATCTTCATCTTCTTCACAACCATAGGGGTTCGAGAAGGGACATTTTGGAGATGGGGTCTTTTCAGTCCCCACATCTGGAACAAATTGGTTTGTTTCAGGTTTCTCTCCGAATTGCGTGAAGTAGTAGAAATACTACTGTCTTGGTCTTGCTGTAATAAGCAAGACCAATCGGCTCCGCAGCGAAAGAAATCGGAAACGAAAGTGTCGTCTTGTTCATGTTCATGTTCATGGTCGGTTGTTGAGGGATGTTTAGCAGGAGCGTTGTTCTCGTCTTCTGGGTCCGACGATAAGAGCAGAAATGACGGGATATCGGAGGTTGTTTCTCCGTCCGCACGCATCTCTCTCTCTCTGCCTCCCTCCCTCCCTCTGTAACTGTTCTTTCAAAATTGAAATGAAGCACATTCAACCAAAATAACTTTTTTAACATTTTGTGGGATTAAAAAATAAATAAATAAATAAAATTGTGGGGATTGTGGAGCCCACCCAAAATAACGTGAGCGGTCAATCCGACGAATGCCCTCGACCGCTAATCTATTGGTTATCGTAGACTCACGCCTACCTGATTCCTTTTACCGAGTACGGCGGCATTGGCGTTGGGTAAAAAAGACTGGTCTAGTCGTCTTGAAAAGTATCACGCGCCGTATGCTATTGACTCTACAACCTCTCTCTGTCTCTCTCTCCTCCCATCTTGGACATTCGTGCTTGCTTTCCTGATTATTTTGGGACCAAAAGATTGATATAATAATTCTTTTTATACCAACATAAAAAGTGTGTAAAATTAGTTAATTGTTCTTCTTTTGGCCTTTGGATCCGCTGCGAGACTCGAAGCAATCGAATCCTTACAAACCAAAAATACCCCAATTCTTTCTTCTTCTGCTTCTTCCATTGAGAAGTTGGTTCCTCGAAAGGTAAAGCTCCGAAGCTCCTTCCACCCTTTCTCTTCTTTTCCTTGTTCGTTTTTTTCTTTTCTGCTTATCAATGATCTCAAAACCAACAAAAAAAAAAGAAGAAAAATCTGTTATTTCCTGTGATTTATTTGTTTGATGCCCTCCCTTCAATCCATGCGCTAAATATCATGCCGTGATTGATCTAGTCATCTAGATTGAATCGAATGCTGCTCTTTATTAATTTATTTTTGATCATTTTGACGTGTCTTAAGATTATTCGTTTTAAACGTTGATGGAACCCAGGAATCTGTCGCCAATTAATAAGCTAATTTGGTTCCTTCTTTTGTCCAGATTTGTTGCCATATAACTTATGGTGTTCTTCTCCAATCCTATAATTTTAACTACTTTTCCATTTAAACCTCCCTTATTATCTGAAAACAAGCTCTAGATTTGAATATTGCAGCTGCATCTCTCTTCTTTCTTAAATCTTAATTGATATGGAATTATCTTTGGCAATCGTCGTGCTATCTTTGTCGAAGCATGGATTTTTTATGTCTTAAATACATGATCTTGTGCAGGAAAAACAACTCACAATATCATCAAGTTCTTATGCTGATGTTCGGTTGAACTAACTTCTGTAGCCTCATCAATCCATAGATGACTACTCATCGGCTTTTGAGCATTTGTTACTCTATTATGTGACAATTCGTAACTCTAAACCGCAGCTTCAGATTCAGTTGCATGCGGGATCTCCTTCAGGGCTTCACATCTTTTAAGCCATGGGGGAGTGGATCATTGGAGCCTTCATCAACCTCTTTGGCAGCATTGCCATCAACTTTGGAACAAACCTTCTTAAATTAGGTCACAACGAGGTATACTTTCCCGCCATCTAATTATTGTGCTGCAATCTTATATCCTAATTTTCCTTTTTTCTTTTTCTTTTTCAATTGTATAGTTACTTGTTGGAGAAATTTGGCTTATGCAGTATCTTGTATAGTACTCGAGCATTTTTATTTATATGTTACACATGCAGTTGATTGAGCATGCGGCAGTATGTACGAAGCACTAGTTAGTAGTTACCTCTTTCGGCAGGATGATCCTGATATTGTTTTCACTATATGTTCTTAAAATCTCATTAATATAGGAAAATGCCTCAGTTCTCCGAGGTTGTGAAATGTGATTTATTTAGTACAGTTCTGAAAACAGTAACCCAAGGGGTTGGCTCAAGTGGTAAGGCTTTGGTCTTTGTGGTAGTCCCATGAGGTCTAAAGTTTGAATCTCCTTGTGTGCAAACAATTCTTTGGGGCAAGCCCGCCGGCGAAGCCGGAGTATTACCCGATCCGTGTGAAGGGGACGCTTTACACGGGTCTGAGGTCTACTTGACAGGGGTGAGTACATGAAGTGGCTCTGCCTTGGAAGGGCTCCTTGTCATAAAAAACTAAAAAATAAAATAATAATAATAATAATAATAATAAACAGTTATGGGAAACAGTCAAACAATTGAGCTTATTGTGAACATGAACAATTCTTACCTGCTAGAACTCATTCTATTACGGATTCATGTTGTTAATATGACATTAAAAGAGCATTCATTTTCATCTTTGCATCATGATGTAAGCTATTGATACATCTGACTATATTATCTGTAGAGAGAAAGGCATTCTATGCTAGAAAGTGATGGAACAAATGGAAAGCTGACTTTGAAGCCTATAATACACTTCCACACTTGGAGAGTGGGTAAAGTCAACTGTCATTCTGCTTAATTCTGTACATGGGGTTTAGTCCTGCTTTCAGTCCAAAATATATAGTGATTCTTATTTTGCAGGGATTATATTTTTCCTTCTTGGCAATTCCCTTAATTTCATTTCCTTTGGATATGCTGCTCAGGTAAATACTGATTATATATCTCCAGGCCTTCTGAGTACATGTTTAAAGAGGGACATGAGTATAATTGTGTGCAATAACTAGGTTTATCTTTTCTTTCTAATTATTTTTTCCCAACTGATGCAGTCTCTTCTTGCGGCCCTGGGATCTATTCAATTTGTATCAAATATTGCATTTGCTTACTTTGTGTTGAACAAAATGGTGACTGTCAAGTATGTAAAAATCTGAACTGAACTTATTTTCAGAACCATAACATGGCACACCACTTTATTGTCTCAGACTCTTAAATGTTGCCTTTTGTTTTACAGAATACTGGTTGCCACAGCTTTTATTGTCCTTGGAAACATTTTTCTTGTTGCTTTTGGCAACCATCAGTCTCCTGGTATGTGGCTCACTTTTGAGACATCTGTCTCTTTATTTCATGCATACTGCCGTATGCACTGCCTATCTTCTGAACCATATTTTTTGAGTTATCAGTATCAAGCACTCGAATATTAATGTTGTGTGATGTGTGTCACACCCTCAAAGTTAGGTTTTACGATCCATCATTTTGCCAAAAAATTGGTATTGAGCACGATAGGACAATGTTAACACAATCCCAATAGGCAACTGCTATTCATTCATTTCATTTTGTTGTAGTGTGTGTAGTCAGGCACACAAAGAGATATACCATGCTCATCAAGAACTGAAACTCCCATTTAACTAAATCCTAGCTCTATCACATTAGACACCCAAAGAGAGTGCCATGTTTATTACTACAGTTTCTAAAAGAACAAGAAACGGCTCCGAAGAAAGAAATTGGGGTTCCCAATGCTTCTTCATACCCAATTAGATGCGCCAACCTCGGGATGCTTTACTCCTAACCCCACAAGGTCCCGAGACGGAGCTTAACCTGAGTCTTTCTGACGGATGTTTGATTGGATAAATCATTCTATATCAATTTAATCATGAAAACTATACTATAAGCGCGGTAGCCTATCATAGTACTTAGAGATAGACCCCCTATATATCACAATGAACTTATGTAATGAGTGGTAAATTCCAGATGATAAACTAAAAGCTTCGGCTGTTAGAAACAGTATTATTTATTTTGATAATTTGATAAACTAAAAGTTTAGGCTATTAGAAACAGTGTTATTTGTTTTAACAGGAAGAAAATGTGGAAGCATTCTGCTTCTTCCACTGGGAACTTAATGGACATGCTATCTGTGTATATATATATATATATATATATATATATATTTTGCATCGTTTGCTTGGAAGGCTATGGGTTATAGTCAACGTTGTTCCTACCTGTGGTAACAAGCAACAGCCAAAAATATACAAGCAAGTGATTTGGATCTAGCATGCATGAAAAGAAAGAAAAAAAAAAGGCATGTGTTAAATGAGCCCATACATTAAATAGCTTTACCAATCAAATAAAGAAATTAATGTTTGACTATATGTTTCCATTTCAGTTTATACGCCAGAACAGTTGGTGGAGAAATACAGCAACATTACCTTCCTTTTTTACTGTCTGACTTTGATCTTAGTCGTTGCCTTACATCACTCCATCTATCGGTGAGCACTGTGAGCTGACTTGTTTGCTATTGTTATGTATCTTTCTTTATTTATTTGATTATAATGTCAGCACGCTTCCATCTACCCTTTTATAATCAACATGTTGTATATACAGGAAAGGAGAACTTATGCTTGCTGTTTCTGGGCAAGACCTTAGACCGTATTGGCATATGCTGCTTCCTTTTTCCTATGCTATAGTTTCAGGTGCTGTAGGATCGTGCTCTGTGTTATTTGCAAAATCTCTGTAAGTTAGCTACCTTGGACATCGTTGCTCATCTGAGATAACCAATAAAATTGTGCAGTTATGTTTTTCTAACTTCAAAGTTTTTTTTTTTTTTTTTCCAGTTCTAATCTGTTACGATTGGCCATGTATAGTGGTTATCAGTTACACGGCTGGTTCACTTACTCCATGCTTCTTTTATTTCTTAGTACAGCTGGATTTTGGGTAAAAATTATACCAGAAATCCTTTTTCCCCTTGGTTTCCAAAATGTTACTTTGGCTCAAATTTAATGTTTGTTCTATCAAACTTCTGTATAAATTCACACATTCTATTTCTCCAACTAATGCAGATGACAAGGTTAAATGAAGGATTGTCACTGTTCGATGCAATTCTTATTGTTCCTATGTTTCAGATTGCTTGGACTTTCTTCTCCATTTGTACAGGATTCATATACTTTCAAGAATATCAGGTACGTTCTCTCAAAATTATGTTTTGACCATGCAAATAAAAGAAATTCTGCTTCATATGGTTTAACGACAAAGAAGACCTAGGAGGGAGGGAGACAAAGAAGACCTAGGAGGGAGGGAACAAAGTTGGTCAGTGAGGGGAGGGAACAAATTTGGTCAGTTGGGTCTTGTTTGAGAGTGTATGGGACATAATGGGTCTTTGGAAATATGAGTGCTCAATTTGTCTCACCTTCACCTCTCCATGAATCAAGCTTCACCCTTAGACTTCTTGGGATGATACAATAGGAAACCCTTTTGTCTTGACTATCTTTTATTTGAGAATTTAATACCTTCATTGAATCGCATAATTCCAGTGTATGGTTGAAGATATTCAGCTGATGTAGACAGTGGCTTCGTCAGTTTGATGGTGTTCTGTCTAGACACAAATAATATGCAGCTTGATGCTTTTGATGTAGGTATTCTTGATAGAGTAATACTACAAACTACACCCTTATCTCATTGAGCAGATGTGGCAGTGTCCATCAGCACTTGGATCAATCATTGTTTTAAAAAAATTCCAAAAAAAAAAAAAATCAAAAGATTGATGGGCACTATCACATCAGCTCAGTGAAATGGGGTGTAGTACGTAACATTACTCTTGTTGATGATTTTAGCTTTATTGCATGCTTTATCCTCTGTTCCTCAAAACAGGTACTTGATGCACTAAGGACGACAATGTTCATACTAGGAATGATGTCCGTCTTTGTAGGCATTTCTTTGCTGGCACCTGATGAGTCCAAAGGTAATTTGATTGTGGTGGCTGCTAATTTTTAGGATCCAGAGGATAAAGATCTGAACTTATTCAGAAAATTTTCAGGTGGTGAAGTCAAAGACAATTCATCTTTAGTTTCTGAGGTGTCTTCAACAGAAGTGGACAGGTATGATACATTCTTTGACATACTGTGAAAATCATCTCTGTTCATTCAGTCTTTGAGTTTGAAACTATCTATACTCTTTACAGGTTTGAAATAGAGTAAGAACACAAGTAATTACTTGAGAAAAATAAGTTTTAAGCTATTCAACTGGTCCTAACTCAAACATAGATGTGTTCAACTGTGGTTTCACCAATGTCGGCTGTGTATTTATCTGTTTTAGGCTGGTTGAGCCATCTGAAGAGGCACACAGTAAAGACACACGATCATTTGTGCAAGGAATGCTGATGAAGACTACAGATATAATAACCAAGGCAAAGGTGCTGCTAATTGGCATGAACAAATCCTTTTCAATGGTAAATACGAGTTGATAATTAACTATATATGACCTTGTATCTCTTTGCAGATATCACTAGGTATTGGAGAGGATTCAATCAATGCATCTGCAGGTCTTGTGATGCCCATGGTGTCATCAAAGATAACAGGCTTTAGAGGAAGTGGGTTCGACCGGGCTAAGATTCTTTCCATGAGAAATTCTGGTTGGAGCAAGATCTCGATGGATGAAGATGGTGAAAAAATGATAAACGCAAGACCAGCGTTCTCGGATAACCTTTAATAGGAGTAGCAACAAGTATTGATGTCTGCCGGGAAGATTTTATTTTATACTCCTCTCTTTAGCGGTACAATTGTTTAGGGTTCATTGTTTTACCAATCGAGAATTCTGCTACTCTCAAACGTGTGATATACCCTTACAGCATTGTATATACTGGCATACATAATCAAGAAAAAAAAAATGGAATGGCAAAAATTTTGTTGAATCCCTATATGGGATTGAATCTATAACCCTATAACTTTATGGTCTGTTTGGATTTGCAATTTTAATTAGTGCGATTACAAGTTGTGATTTTAAAATGTGCAATATGAAAATGTGATTTTTAAAAATATAGTTAAAGTGTTTGGCAAAATTGTTGTTTGAGATTTAAAATCGCAGTTTAGTCTTTAAAATTGTAATTTTTTTAAAATGTACCTTGTTGCTTATAATTTGAAAATGTAGATTTTCTATGGTTTTCAATTTGTATTTGTTTTAAAAACTCAATCACAAACGATTAATTTTCCAGGATTTGATTTTAATTCACACTTTTTATCTATGAAATCTAAAGCCAAACACACCCTTAGATAAGTGTACCAAAATTTTGTCTTGCAAGAGCAGGGTTTTATGGATCTTCCCTTTGCAGAGGGTCGTTTACATGATCCAATAATTAGGATGGTCTCGGATTGATAGGTTTTTTATTTCTCTATATTAGGAAGTCAAGTTTTTTGGTCTTTTTTCATAATAGGATTTCATTAAGATTTTTAGCTACTAACCCAACAAATCAAGAAGCTTGTAGAATGTGTCATGGTTTTCACCTTTTTTTTAATTTTTTTTTTTTATTATTATTACTAATTCGCTCCCAACGATATAAAAAATAATTCAAATAACCTTTAAAATATGTCAAAATAGCAATTTAGTCGAGAGGATAAATTTCGTTCAAACACTTTAGAGATTCCCTTGGTGAATTCCGCTTTCATGCTTTTTAAAAGAGAAATGATCAAAACACTCACAATGTACAACAATGATACAACAACAAGACACATTGGGGTGGGACCCAATGTGTAGGTCTCACCTCAATGTATCTTGTTGTTATACCATTGTTATACTCTCAGAGTACAAGGATTATTTCTCTTTTTAAAAAAAGGTCATGATTATTGCACTACAAGAGTGCATAACATGGGTACTCCCTCCCTCACACGAGGATGGGACCCAATGTGTCTGGGTCCCATCCTCGTGTGAGGGAGGGAGTACCCATGTTATGCACTTGTTGTAAAAGTAACATTTTCCTTTAAAAAAAATTGACACATCTTCCGTTAAAAAATGGACGGCCAACATTTAATAAGGCATTTTTTACTCAAACGAGTCCTTATCCCTTATCTTATTGGATTCCGCTTCCATGCTGCTAAAAAAAAATAACCCCATATCTCCCGTTAAAAAATGGAGATAAGTTATTTGTATATATACTGTACACAAGTGTGCACATAATATGTACAAATATCTTAGCCTAAAAAATGGGCGGCCAAGATTTAATAAGGCACCTTTTAGTCAAACGAGTACCAGTGCTTATCTGAGTACGTTAACCGGCAGAAAAACATCTCCTCTAAAAAAAAAAAAAAAAAAAACAACAACAAAACTACCACACGCGGCCGGCTTCTTTCTTCTTTCCCACTAAGCAACAAAGATTTGTGCTTGTGCATCTCCATGGACTCCAACTCCTTAGAACTCAAAGTGTCGTCCTGCAAAGATCTGAGAGGATTCAATTTCTTCCAGAAACTCTCAGCTTATGCACTTGTCACAATAGCCAGCGATGATCCACACAAAAAACTGAAGCGGAAACAGCAACAGAGAACTCCGGCTGACGGAGAAGGAGATGGAAATCCTGAATGGAATCACGAGATGCGCTTGGATTTGAGCGAGGTTTCATTTGAGGATTGTGACCACTTGTTTCTTCATTTTGATCTGCGGCATCAAGGTGTCATGTTTGGAGACAAGAGCATCGGAGAAGTCCGCGTGGTCTTCAAGGATCTGATCACCGAAGAATCCAACTTGGGTGTTGTCCGGTCCGTGAGTTATCAGGTCCGGGGTAATGATGGCAAACCCAATGGCGTTTTGAGTTTCTTCTACAAGGTCAGTAGAAATGGTACCGAGAATAATAATATTATAGGAAGTAGTAGTGGTACTTCTTCGCATGAGATTCATTATCCCACACTAGATGTTGAAAATGATCTCTCCGAGGAGCCTTTCTCTGCGGCACAATATTTACAAGAGTATCCGTCCGGCCGGTCCCATCACACAGTCACTAGTTACTATCCCCCAGCAGATGCCTACTATCCGCCACCGCCACCGCTGCCCCCTCCCTTGTTTCCCCCACAGGCACAGCCGCCACCGCCGCCTCCCATGCTGCATGGTGCGTGTTACCATGGGCACCCTCCTCGTCCACACAATATGCATCCATGGGCACCCGAGGTGTACGAATCTGGAGGCCCCGGCGGATCGGCACAGTCACATGATGGCGGAGGGACGTGGTCAAATGGTCTTAGAGCTGGAAGGTATCCCCCTGCTTCTTTCTGGAATGGCAGGTGAGGTGGGCTTTTGTTTAGGTAACATATGCCTTATTGCTAGCTAATGGTCTCGACTTGGACTCGCTAGCTGTTCGTAGTTATCTCAATTTCTCTTCACTAGCTAGCCAGTAAGACTCTTAAGAGTAAATTGTGTAATGATATGATATGGTAGGTAGCGTGCCTCCAGCCTCCAGCCTCCAGCCTCCAGGCCGGGCCCAGGCTGTTCGGATAAGGCTTTTGGTTTATAAAAGGATTTATAGATGGATTCCAGTAAAGTTTTGTGCATTAATTATGCATTACTGAAATAGCTTAATTTTATTTAGAACAGAAGTTTCATTCAATTCTGTCTATAAAATTATTATATTAATTAGGTATCTTTTGAGCATGTAAGAAATATATTTAATTAAAAAAAAATCATATATTTTTTACCAGTTAAGAGCTACGTACGTAACAGTTTTATGATCAGATAAGTTTGAAAAAAATTTCTCCAATGAAGTTTGGGGAAAATTTTCGTACAAGGAGTAGTGAATTTCGGGATGTCGTAACTTTCATCCATACATCAACAACTAATTCTTTCCCTTCTTTTTAAGAAATAGAAGATTCTATTGAAATTGTGAAAAGATTATGCCCTAATTATATTAAAGGAAGGAAGGTTCAAGTTTTTTTTTTTTTTTATTTACATGGCTGTCAGTCAATAAATAGGCTCTCATATCACAACTGATCATGACTACAGACTACAGTTGGTTGGGATGTCTACGTTAAATATAAAAGGTTTTTTTTTTTTTTTTTTTAATTATATATTGAAACAATATTTCAAAGAAACAAATAAATATGGTTTAAGCATTCCTTTTAGCTTCAGCACCGGTAGTTGGAGACTTGACGTTTGAGCAACCATGGATTCCTATTTCCTGTTCCTTCTAAGCCTACCAATTAAGAGAATAAAAGTTAATTCCTGTCCATAACAAAATAGAGCTAGCTAACGTGATCGAGCGAAATAAAGTAATTAAAGACATATATATATATATATATATATATATATATATATATATATATATATATATATATATATATATATATGCTGATCAACACACCTACTCACCATGGATATATATTTTAATATACATCTTTGGGCTTCATTGTCCACCTTAATGTGGGTACATTAATTGTACTCAACTCGGTACCAGTTTATGTATATTGTATATATGCTTCTAATATTTGAATTGGGATCTAGCTCCTCAAATTAGGCTACGAAACTCCCTTAGACATGTATATTGTATATATGCTTCTTATATTAGAATTGGGATCTCCTCAAATTAGGCTACGAAACTCCCAAGTCTAAGGTGTTCGATCGAACAACTTAAAATTAAAGTGCAAAATTGATATTGAAATTAAAAGACACCAGCTTGAGCCCTAGCTAGGCTCTCTCTTATTCCTTGCCGAAATTTTCTATAATATATATATATATATATGATTAAAGGACAATTAGAAGTAAAGGCAAAGATCCCCCATAGGTAGGCTTGTTTAGCCCCGGCCTCACTTTATATAGCTCTACCTTTAGTTTTAATTAACTATGGCTCAAACTTTAGCTTTTGCTATTGCACGTTTTACGTACCTTAAGAGTCTTAGACTATAATCTTTGGTTTGTATTTGTTTAGCTTTAGTTTTTTTTTTTTTTTTTTTTTTTTTTTTTTTTTTACATGTCCACGCAAGAAATAAAAAATGATTCGAACTAATAATCTACGCTTCATAAGGCGTAGTTCTCAGCCGATTAAACTATTAAGCTTTAGTTCTTATATGATTTTCAACATATCTATTAAAAAAAAAAAAAAAAAAAAAAGTAAAGGCAAAGCACCAACAGGGTTTTTTTGGAATGATTTCGATCTGCAGCGAGTCAAGTGGGAAAAGGTGGGTGGCGTGAGCGTTGGTGGGCCTAAAACGCAAAAGCAGAAGCAGATATGTTATCGTTTCCATGTCTCCACTACTAGTAGCATCAAATTAACACATTCAAACCAGAGACCTGCTGTAGTACTGTCATAAGGATTTGGAGATATATGCATGTTGATGCTCCAAATCCATACATCACACTATCGCTAGCTAGCTATGATCATGATCATCCAATTAATATTCATTAATTAAAAATCCCATGCATACTACATATATGCAACAGCTGGCCGGAAGAAATACCAATAGGCAATTAATTAATTAAACAAATGGAAAATGGAAAACAAATTTAAGTCACAATGATGATTTACATATATATACTTGATTGGTGATGTTCATCAGTACTTAATCCTCCTCTGGCAAGCATCTCCTGGTACTGCAGTATGTAGTTGCATGCGGCTGGCTTTGTACCCGTAGTTGCTCATAAAAGCGTCTGATGAATTCCTCAGCCTTGTCATCAACTTGTCCGATTCCTCCCTCAATATTCTCACTCTCATCCTCTGATGAATAATTAGAAACCCTTACTGAAAATGGAGAGAGTAGCGGGCTACGCTTCTCTCCCGGAGCGAAATCATCCAATCGAAAGTTGAATGAGTACTCCGGGGTCTTGGGCACCAAAGCAATGGCGTTGCCGCCTTGATGATGATCAGGTTCGTCTTCTTCTTCTTCTTCTTCTTCTTCTGTAACCTGAGGGTCATTGATGCAGGGAAAGTAATGGTACTGTTTGCGCTTTGGCACGTGGAAAAAAACAGGAGCAGGGCTGTTGCTGCAAGAGAATTCGTATTCCTGTATGCCGGAGGCAGCACGTGCGGCGTTCTTAGAGAGATGGTGATGGGAATTAATGAGGTTGCTTAATGATTTTCTGAGCAGTTTCCCTCTCTTCATCATCAAATTCATGTCCATGATCATCTTCCTCTTTGATATCAGTCCTTTCCTTATCATGAAGAAGCTGATCCTCAAAACATTCCATAGCCTCTTGGCTATAACCGGAGAAATTGAATGAAGCTCCTCCATATATATATATATGATCGAGCGAGCTTGTTCAATCGATTCGCTCGATCTAGAATATATAAGAGATAATATAGCTAGTAATAAAAAACCAAGCACAACGAAATTAATTAAGATCGAAGATAAAGATGAGAAGAGGCAGGGAGGGTTTTCTTTTCTTGTTTCTGCGAGGTCTAGGAAACCTCGCAGAAGAAAAGAAAACCCTATGACGATTTATGAGATCGATCGAGAACATGGTTTGGATATATTTTATAGCTGGAAGATGATGATCGAGCTCAAGCCTCAAGTGATAATTATTAATTAGTATTGATTATTTTAAGAATTAAAGTTTTAAAGAAGCCTTGAAGGAGAAGTGGAACGGAAGGGGCCGGGTGCCGTCCACTTCCAAAATCGAACGGCTCCTCGATCGCCTCCTAATTAATTAATTAATTTCCCTTTTTCGTTTTTTTAATCAAATAAATAAAAAGGTCGAATACAACATAAGCAAACAATATTGTTAGTTGAGCTGTTGCTTTTGCAACGGTTCACATATTATCTGGCAAAAGCAAACATAGGGAGAGCCTCTCGATCTGTCTTTTTTAAATAACGGGAAGTATATATTTCATTCAACTAATTAATTTATTTTTATTTTGTGTCTTTGACTCTTGATTGTCTTGATTAATGATATTAATTTGAGCAAGGCTAGAGATACTAAATTTTTTATCAAGAAATTGATACTAAGATGATGTTGAGTTTATTCATTAGTACCCGTAACATTTATTTTTATTAATTATTTTGATCATTTTCTATAAATAACCTCAACCTCATCTTGTCTCTTTTGATTTCTTGGTTTTGTTTCTTTGTAGTTGTTCTTTATTTGTTGATTTCGAGAGGTATTTTGGTTTGAGTTGAGAAGTTGAAAGTGTGGATTTTTATCAATGGGTGAAATGAGAGAGCTAGAGAGAGAGGCGTGAAGGGGCGAGGGAGAGCAACAGGATCCTCTTCAGTTGAGTTTCAAGTAGAGTCAGTTAGTTATGTAGGAGGATATTTTTTTTTTGTAATTATACATATTGTGAAATTATAAAAATACCCTCATGTATAACTAACTGACTCCTCTCCAATTCCTCTCAGGATCTAGCTCCCGATGGAGATGGAGTGCTCAAGAGGAAGAAGAAGAACAGATTGAGAGAGGCAGAGAAGAGGGAGCCTTTATTTTTTATGTGTTATATTAATGTATTGAGTATTACCGTAGCTACCTAGAAGTTTAAAAAACTTTTAAAGAATCTATTATAAATGTATTTTGATAATTTTTTTGAACTACTTATAAAACACCTCCTAATGCTAATAGTGCTCCCGAGACTTAACCCCTGATAATTTTTTTTTTTATATAAGTAACCCCTGATAATTAAAATACACACAAATCCGACACATATATCTCTTTCACGAGAGAGTCGCCAGATTTTTCAAGTTTCGAGCTAGGGGAGCGCGAGAATGAGGTGGCGTGACGTGGGGGGTTGTGAAGGAGGGAGAAAACGCCACATGATCTAGCATCTGGACAACAACCAAAAAAAGAGAGCCTCTACATTAATATATACGTACAGATCATTTTATAAAACAAATTAAATCATCTAGGATTGAAGAACTAGTGCAAGGGAGAGTGGCATAAATCAACCTCTCGCTTTCTTTGATTTGAAAAATGTACGTGCTGCTGCTTGAACTTTATATTCCCTCTTGAACCTTTCTGTAATTATGGAATTGTTCATATATATATAGCTGTTGTTTTAAACTTTTGAGTTCATGCATACAGACTATTCTTACGTCGTCCGTCACAACTGAGGTAATTGTTTGCATTTATTTTTAGGGATAATTGTACCGTTGGTTCCTGTGGTATACCATAATTATTTTTTACTCCCTATGGTTTAAAAAGTTCATGGGAGGTCCTCGTGATATGCAATAATTACAAATCGATCACTAGCGTCAAATTCTGTTAAAATTTTTAACAGATTCCGTCAAATTCCACGTCAGCGACACGTGTCGCCAATAAGATGGCGACACGTGTCCACCGTAATAAAAAAAAAATAAAAATACTTATTTTAAAAAATAAAATTCAAAAAAAAAAAAAAAAAAAAAAAGGCTGAAGGGGCCAGCCACCCCTTTGGGGGTGGCCGCAGGGGGGGGGGCGCGGCCACCCCCAGTGGACGGGGGTGGCGCGGAGCCACCCCAGTGGCCTGGGGGTGGCCAGAAAGGCCACCCCTGGAAGATCCATGGGTGGCCATCGGGCCACCCCCAGTGGCTGGGGGTGGCCGGCCCCTTCAGCATTTTTATTTTTTTTGTTTTTTTATTTTTTTTAAAAAAAAATAAGTATTTTTATTTTTTTTAATAAATTTTTATTTTTTTATTACGGTGGACACGTGTCGCCATCTTATTGGCGACACGTGTCGCTGACGTGGCATTTGACGGAATCTGTTAAAAATTTTAACAGAATTTGACGCCAGGGATCGATTTGTAATTATTGCATATCACGAGGACCTCCCATGAACTTTCTAAACCATAGGGAGTAAAAAATAATTATGGTATACCACAGGGACCAACGGTGCAATTATCCCTTATTTTTATCTTAGGAAAATAGTCGTTTACCTATCTATCCACCTATTTATTTCTTTATTTATTTTACTATTTGCTAGACAGTTGTTTGTGTATCATTTGCGAATTTGAACACTATTTATTCTTTGGAAGTCAATTTGTGGATATAGAAGAGAGGATCCGGCTTGTATGCGGTAGTTTTGAAAACTACCGCATAGATGCTGTGAAAGTTTTAAACGGACTAGATGACGTTTTTATTTTTTCAGTGACTTCACATCGTTCTATAGCAAAACGGAGCGGGGTTTTTTTTCTTCTTTTTGTTTTTGCCTCTTTGTTTTTGGCCATATCTCATTTTTCTCAACAATCACATTCTCATTTTTCACCATATCTCTGTGTTCTGCCAATTGCAGCAAAAACCTGCAGAAACAGAGGAAGATTCAAATGGATAGAGCTTTTGTTTGCTCCATATGGCAACCCGACCGATTCATATAAGTGAAAGTTCTTGAAAATTCTTCTTACCACAAAAGCTATATATACTTGATACATAAACATAAATAGACATTAACATTTTTTATTTACCCTGGAAATTACAGAAAGATTCCACCCAAAAAGAAAATGCAGGGAGAGAGGGGTTTTAATTTTGATTTTTTAAATTTTCCGTACAAAAAAAGTAATGGCCCATGTTTGTTTTTTTTTTTTTAATCTTTTCTCGAAATAAAAATTTGAACTCAAAAAAAAAATAGATTTAATCATTTTAAAAAAATCACTCTTTTTGTAAGTTGTTTTTTTTAAAAAAAATAAAAATTGATAAACATAATTTTTGTCATATAAGGGAGTCAACAAATCACCCTCTAAAACAAATTTTATTTAATAAATATTGCATACTGAATCTATCGATTAATTTTAATAAAATCTTTATCCAAAATTTGCGATCCAAATTATGTTTTCATTCAATTTAATCAAGGTTTTTATAAAATAGATTAAAAGAGTTATATAAAATGGTAGGAAAAAAAAAACTACATATTATATTTGATATATACTCTCTATTACGAAAAAAATTATATCATAAACATTGGCCATTACTTTTTTTGGATTTACTAACCGATAAATTCATATTGCTTTATAACCTTATCAATCCAATAACCTACAACAAAGAACTGTGAAGGTGGACGGCCAAGATCTGCCCAAATTTTTTTAAAAAAAAAAATTAATAATAATTGGTGTTTGAGGTGGCTCGCAGGCCACCCCCTCTCCAAGGCAGCCACCCCTTAAACACTAATTTTTTTTATATTTTAAAAAATAAAAATAAATTTTTGTTTTGTTTTTAGTTTTTAACTTTTTAATTTTTAGTTTTTTAATTGAAAAATGATACGTGTCAGTGGTATTATAGGCATTTTCGTCAAATTAGGCCTTTTTGAAATGTTTTGGTAATTTGGGGGTTCTGAGTCCAAGCGTTGGTAATTTGAGAGGCTATCCATAAAATAACTGGTAGTTTGAGGGCTAAATTGTAATTTTTTCATACCATTAATATCAGTTACCATGTTCTTCCCAATATATATATATATATATATATATATAAAGAGTAATGATTGAATACCACCCAAAGATACAACTTTTCACCACTTTACATATGTGGCAAAGTGGTCCCCACTACTTTTTAAATTTTTTTTTATTTTTTAAAAATAAATTAAGGTAGGGGACCACCTTGCCACATAGGTAAGGTGGTGAAAAGTTGTATCTTTAGGTGGTATTCAATCATTACTCATATATAAAAGCCCCTTAAAATAGTCCATTCAATTTTCAAGTGTGTTAAAGTGACTCATCAAATTATCAAAGTGTGCAAAAAATGTCATTTTTTATTATATTCCTATAATACCCTTGCCATATGTCATATTCCATTAAAAAAATGAAAATTTCAAAATCAAGGAAAAATAGAAAGATTAAAAAAAAAAAAAAAAAAAACTGAAGGGTTGGCTCCAGCCACCCCTTTGGGCTAATGGGGGCGGTTGAGCCACCCCAGAGTCGATCTGGGGGTGGCCGAAACCACCACCAAAGGCCTTGAGGTGGCTCTGTCGATCCCGTTTGACATGTGAAAATAGAGATTTCAACGAAACTTTATGGTCTAATACCATTAATATCAATTACCATCAATTACCATCAATCCTACAAGTGTAAAATAATAAAAAGAGACCAGCTTAATCTTTTGACAATAATCTGTTTATAGTCTGTTTGTTAATTTTTATTTTTTTATTTGAAAACAAAAAACAAAAGGGAGAAGGAAAATGGTTTTAAAAACAAAGCTAGTACTCTTTCTCTTGTGTGAAAGATTGAAATTTGGATTTATTGGAATTTTGAGTTTGAATGATTTTTTGTTTCCACTATTGAGTATTCCATTTATTTAGTGGATTTCTTCTTATCCTCTGTTTGTTTCAGAGTAAAATATTTTCGTATTTTTTGGTGTTTGGTATGATTGAAAATAATAGTCAAACCAAATATATTTTCGGTTTGACAAAAAAAAAAAAACTTTATTAGTTTCGAAAAATGATTTACATTTTTAAATTCCGTAAATTATTTTTCGAGTTTGTGTTTCTCCTTCTTAGACTGCTAAACCATTGTTAAGCCATCACCGAACCACCATCGGTCCACCTCCGAGCCACCCTAGACCATCATCAAACCACCTCGAGACCACCACCGAGACACCCCTGGACCACCCTCAAATACCCACCAATAAATTATTTTATATTAATATTTTTATGTTGTGAATAGAAATTGATTTTTTATAGGTTAATATGATTGAATGAAAATATATAAAAAAAAAAAAAAAAAAAAAAAAAAAAAAAAAAAAATCTATGATTTATCGTTTGCGAGCTAAACGCCGGAAAATGTTTTATGCAGAAAATATTTTTCTGAAAATTGATTTCTCTGTAAATATTTTAAGACGAAAAACATTTTACGCCAAAATAAATGGAGCCGTGAATGTACTTCAACCGTGTAAATTCTTGCTTTCTCATATGTGATTATTTTGTGTTATTTTATTGTCATCATGATCTACTGCACACCAATTTCCAAATTATATTTGAAGTTTCGGGTAATCTAGTTCATGAAGTATTGACATAAGAAGATAAACAATTAGGAAAAAAAAAAAAACAGAGAAGAAGAAGAAGGAAAAAAAAAAATAGTTGAAGCACTAGCAACAGTTTTTCTTAAACTTTTCATCAATTTAGAGAACTAAACCACTTTTTGCTTCCCTATTTAAATGCACTCCATAATAGTTTCCCTTATTATTTCCCAATACTATTTAAGTATTCTTTAAATTAAATGCTATAAGAAAGAAAAATTATTTAAATATGTTTGTAAATAAATGCTAGAGTAATAAGAGAGAAAATATAATTTATGTCATATTAAAATAATGTTAAAGGAACCACTTTTGCTTTCCTAGATTTGGGTACAACTTTTGATTCCCTTGGTGTTTCCTTAATTTATGAAACAATAAGGGAATCTAATTCAATTAACTTTTTATGAGTTTTTCCTACATCCATTTAAGGAAGCTTCTACTGCTCTTAAATTGATGTTCTTAGAACAACTTCCCTTAGATTTTCCTTAAATAGTAAGATGTAAGGAACCAAACTATTTTTTACTTCGGTATTCAAATAAAGTTCAGAGTACTAATAGTACCCTTACACTTTTTCCCAATTTAAGAAATTAAATCACTTTTTGCTTTCATATTTAATTGTACTCCACAAATAGCTTCCCTTGTTATTTTCCTATACCATTTAAATATTATTTAAATTAAGGTCTTGTTTAGTTTGCGAAATGAGTATTATAATAAAAAAATAAAATAGTTATTATTGGGAATGAAAGAGAGTGGAATTAACTATTCATACTCTTTTTTTTCTTTTTTTTTTTATAAGTAACTATTCATACTCTTTAGTTTGGTGACAACCAATGACGGAGAGGGGGGGGCGGGTGGGGGCCATGGCCCCCCCTCAACTCTCAAGAAAAAAATAATAATTAAGGTAAAAAAATATATATATTTAAGGTTTTTTTTGCCTATTGGCCCCTAACAAGAATTTTTTTTTCCCCTTGGCCATTTCCTTTTTATTATCTTTTCAACTGATTTCATCTCATTTAGAACAATAGCTTTATTGTCAAAACTTTTTCTTTTAATATTTCACGGTAGTAACAGACATGTCTGAGAAGGGAACGATAGAATAAGCTTTACAAAGTTGTAAAGGCTTTGTTCAAAATAAATTAAAAAGGTTTAGTAAAGTAATGTATTGGAAGAAGACAGACGTGGATTTGAGGAGTCACGCCTAACAAAGCTCGATTTCCTAAGGATGTGTGGCAAAAATAACGTAAAATGGATAAAAATAGCAAGATGACATTAGAAAAGTCTAGAAGATATGCGTTTCATTTGTTTTGTGTTGTGTTTAGCAAAATGTGTTTTAAATAACAGTTAGTGGGCTATTGCGTTAGTTAGAGTGTATTGTTCTAACAAAAGGAGCAAGAGAATATTAGCTTCAAGAGCCATGTCATTCAGGTAAAGCCTTGCGAGAAGGCCGAAAAGCACACAATTCAACCAACTGAAATTTCTCAATTTCAATACAGAAATTGAGACATTTTTTATTTTTTATTTTCTGAATCTTTGGACAACGGTTTTCTTTACTTTTTTTTCTTCCAAAAAAATCTTTTCACTTTTGCTTATTGATTTTCAATTTGAAAGGAATAATAAAATATCAAAACTGGGTTATGTTTAATTTACTTAAAAATTGCCTTTATATATATATATATATATATATATATATATATATATATATATATATATATATATATATATATATATATATATATATACTTTAACCTATACTTATGAAAAAAATTTATTTGGCCCGGCCCCCTCCCATTAAAATGTCTGGCTCCGTCCCTGGTGACAACACATATATTTAAATTGCAATCAAATCAAAATTACTAAAAACCCCTCACATTATTATTTTTTAAAAAACTCGAATTATATATATATAAATTGAAAACTGAGTGGCCATCCCCAAAGCCCATCGGCCTGAAAATGCTCCAGGGTGGTCGCACCACCCCCGGCTCCTTTCTGTGGCTGACCGACCACCCATGTAACGTAGGTTAGGTTTTTCTTTTTTCTTTTTTCTTTTTTTTTTAATAAGAAAATAAAATTAAAAATGAGGGGAAATAGAAAATAATGGGTTGTTTCTTATGGAAAACGTAGTATATTTCTCTTCGTAAGGTAATAGTTATTCCAATGAATAGATGGCCTTACCATACAAAGGAATTGACTATTCTATAGAAATAATCATTATATTTTAGGGGTCTATTCCGCGAACCAAACGAGGCATAAATGCCAGGGCAACTAGAGAGGAAAAAGAAGTAATTTTAAATATTGTTTTAAATAAATGTTAAAGAAATAAGAGAGGAAAGATCAAGTTTTTTATATTAAAATAATGTTAAGAGAACTATTTTTGATTCCTTAGATTTAGGGTTCAACTTTTAGTTCACTTGGTATTTTCTTAGTTTAGGGAATAACAAGAAAATCATATTCAATAATTTTTTAGAAGTTTTCCTTACATTTTTTTTTTTATTTGAAAATGATTTGATTTGGGGAGGCTGCTGGCATGCAAGTTTCTGGATTTGTGATCTAAGTGTTCAACCTCTTTAGGATTGCAAGTTTCTGTGCTTTATTTCTTTGTTTCTTATCTCGTGTGTCTTTCCATCTTAGGGGAAAAAAAGAACAAGAAAAAGAAGAGTTGGACCGGAGCTTAAGGAATAGAAGAAAAATGTGCTTTAATAATAGCCTTGCAAGCTAAGTTTTAGAGTAGAGAATTGATGCAATGAAAAAGACACTTAAAACAGATCAATGGACGTGAAAAGTGGCATTCGCCGTTAAAGAAGTAAAAAGGAATGTGTTTGGTAATGGGTGTTACCTTTTTATTTTATTTTATTAACTTGCATAATGATTTAGAAGCAAATTTTGCTTGTAGAAAATTGATATAAATCAGTTTTAAAGGCGGCGTATGCTCTTTTAAGTTATAAAAAAAAAAATGTAAAAAGCACAAAAAAAAAAATTATAAAAATAGATTGTATTTATTACACCCAAATAACACATGTCATTATTAAAAGTTGATTTGTTTAAAATTTTTTACAAACCAATTCATAAGAAAACTACGTGGGAATGAGTAGTTGAAATCGAAAGCAGTCATGACTTGTTATTATTCAAAGGGCAGTACTTTCCTAGTTCTTTTCTCTGTTTGTTTGTGTTTTGGTTTATGTACTTATATTAAAGAAAGGGAAAATTATAGTTTAACCCCTCAAATTATCACCCGTTTTGCGCTTAGCCCCATAAACTGCCAACACTCCGACTCCGCCCTACCAAACTACCAAAACCTTTGATAAAGGCCCCATTTGGCGAAATATCTCCATATTACCCCTGCCACGTGTCATTTTTCAATTAAAAAAAAATAAAAAAACTAAATTTTTATTTTTATTTTTATTTTTTTAAAAAAAAAAGAAAAAAGAAAATATGGGGTGGCTGCCGAGCCACCCCCTTGGGGAGTGGGGTGGCCTGCGAGCCACCCCAAGGGGCCGGGGTGGCCTGCGAGCCACCCCAGAGGTGGTGCCGGCCACCTCTGGAGGTGGCTCGCAGGCCACCCCCGAGCCCTAGGGGTGGCTTACGGGCCACCCCGAAGTCCATTTGGGGTGGCCCGAAAGCCACCCCTAGGGCTCTAGGGGTGGCGCGCGGCCACCCCAAGGGGCCGGGGTGGCCTGCAAGCCATCCCAGAGGTGGCGTCGTACACCTCTGGGGTGGCTCGCAAGCCACCCCCGAGCCCTTGGGGTGGCTTACGGGCCACCCCGAAGTCCATTTGGGGTGGCCCGAAAGCCACCCCTAGGGCTCTAGGGGTGGCGCCGGCCACCTCTGGGGGTGGCTTACGGTCCACCCCGAAGTCCATTCGGGGTGGCCCGAAAGCCACCCCTAGGGCTCTAGGGGTGGCGGGTGGCCACCCCCAGAGGCCGAGGTGGCCTGCGAGCCACCCCAGAGGTGGCTCGCAGGCCACCGCACTCCCAAGGGGGTGGTAGCCACCCCATATTTTCTTTTCTTTTTTTAAATAAAAATAAAAATAAAAATTTAGTTTTTTTAGTTTTTATTTAATTGAAAAATGACACGTGGCAAGGGTAATATGGAGATATTTCGCCAAATGGGGCCTTTATCAAAGGTTTTGGTAGTTTGGTAGGCCGGAGTCGGAGTGTTGGCAGTTTGTGGGGCTAAGCGCAAAACGGGTGGTAATTTGAGGGGCTAAACTATAATTTCCCCTTAAAGAAAAAAAGAAAAAAGAAAAAAGAAAAATAAGGGCAGTACTCTGCTTTAGGCTTTAAAGTTGTTTAGAGCCTCGTGTATCGATCACAGGTTTACACCTCGATTAAGCAAAAGATTCAAAAGAAAATTCCCATTCAATAATAAAGAGACAACTGCATGGGCGGACCCCACAGAGAGATCGATGCAATTAAGCAAAATGCTAAAAGCATTTGGTCATTTTTGTCATTTACCTAATAAAGCTAAAGTCGTAAATGATGCTTCTTGCTTGCTGAGTTAGGTTTTCACTTCAACGGCTCTCGACTCTCGTTCTATTTTTTCCATAGTGATATACCCAGAGCTCTCTCCGTCTCTATCAAGGAAAGTGATAGAGATACAAGTCATAAAAAGGGAATGGCGTGCGAATCTCCCTACCCACCCACCCACATATACCAGAAGCAAACCAATGGAATAGAGCCACGTGTCTGTCACTTCATCTGCTTTTTCTTACTTTTTTTTTTCTTTTTTTTTTTATTTTTTTTGGGGCGGGGGGGGGGGGGGGGGGGGGGGGGGGGAAGGTAAGATGCATGCTTTTTCTTACTTATATTAATTTCACGTTCGATCATCATCTTCTTGCCTTTTTCTTTCTTATTACTTATTAGCCCCCCACCCCACCAAACAACACATGCATGTTCATTTACCCAGGAAAATGACACGCATCCCTCATCGGGACGCTATAAAAGCCCCTGCACCCACTTTGTAGTCTTTCATGCCAAATCCACTACTTTTTATTATTTTTGCTTGTGCGACGTACGAAAAACCTGTACAACAAGCAAGCCTCTCTCTCCCTCTCGCTAGTAAAATAAAAGCCTAGTATACCTTTTTTGTGTTCATTTCCTCCAATTAATTAAGCCAAAGATGAAGAACAAAGCATCTGCAATATTGAAGCAGATAATAGCTACGTTGAGCTCAATGGCCAAGGCTAAAAGCCTGGCTCTCAAGAGTAAAACAAGGGCCATCAAGACTCGCCTGATTATATTGTCTTTACTTAGCAAGAAGAAGTTCCTGATGAGCTCCCTCTCTCACAGTATACGGCAAAAAAAGAGCTCCATCTCTCACAAGCTCCATACTTTGCTTGGCCACAATGACAAACACTCGGACGTCCATGAAAACGACCAAAGCAAGGCCATTGTACTGTACGAAGGCAACATTAATGCCATGACCCACGAGTCCCTCCCTGACCAAATTCGTACAGAGTTGTTGGAGGAGAAGGATCACGGCTGCTTAGACGAAGCAGATGACAAGTACCCGGATCTGACCCACTCGCCGTTCTTCTCAGAGGATCTGGAATTGGAAGATCCGGGAGGTTCCGTGATAGATCTGGTGAAGACTTCAAAGGAAGGGGTAGGGGAGGAATTCAGCCTAGAAGACGAGATAGACCACGTGGCAGACCTCTTCATAAAGAGGTTCCATAGAAGGATGCGGATGCAGAAGCAGCTGTCCTTGAAGATGTACCAGGCCGGAGATGCTGCAGAGGAGTGCCTAGCTAGCTAGCTAGCTAGCTAACTTTTATATTTATTCATTTATTAGCTAGTATCATCTTTTAAAACCAAGAAATCCACCCCCCTTAAATTTCTAAAAGCTTTAGAAGAGTTAGAGGAGACTCATGAGTCGTCATGACTATGTTACCTTTCCATTTCTCTGTCGAGAACAGCCCAGAAGGCCAGGCTTGTCGCGGCCGATTTATGGACCATATTGTTATTATATTCGTGGGTGAACCTCCTGTAATTGCTCTAATACATGGATATATTCTTAAATATATCCTCCTGTATATATTAAGATATAGGTTTTGTCGTAGAAAAATCTTGTAATGATATATATCACAACAATCAGAACTCTATATATTAATACTAAACAAATGTTTTCTCCTTCAGAAAATATGGCAACTGATCAGCCTGGAAGCCTCTAACTTTGATTTAGGCCAACAAGAAATTAAAAAAGCCTCTAACTTTGATTTAACCTGAACTCTTTTGAATTTCTAATTCAGATGACATTGATTGATCAACACGGACAACAAGAAGAAACACACGATTGAATGGAAGAGAGAAGTTAACAATTTTGCTCTAGATGCTAAAGTATTTGCAAATATGGAAGAGTTCTTTAAATTATGACTCATCAAGCACCACCTTTAATTGGTAAGAGCACTGGCCATTTGATTTTAAAAAAAAATTTAGAGGAAAAAAAATTACATTTTACTTCCACATATATCTAAATATAATCCACAATAACTTTCTTTAATATTTCATTATTTCAAGAGTAATGCTACACATCATCCCCTTGTCCTCCTTTTGTCACCCCAAAATTGATGTGACTCTTAAAATAGTCATTGGATCAAAATCCAATGGTAATCTATCATAAATCCAATGGTAATTTTAAGAGCCACATCAATTTTGGGGTGACAAAAGGAGGACAATGAGATGATGTGTAGCATTATTCTTATTTCAAAGCCAAATCAACATCGACCGGAGCCACCGCCCCACACCATCTCCAAAAACTTCCTCCTCTCTCTCTGTGCAAAAATTCACCACAGGCACCAGCTAATTAACGGTGATGCCGCAGCAATGCTCCTCCAGCTCGTCGGCAACGGTGGCCATATGGTGGCCTCTCGTGCCCTCTACGGCGGGGCCCACGCGATCTGAGCGACTTGGAAATGCTGAGCAACGCCATTGTCCAAGGCCCAACCCTTGATCTGCTGCTCCAATGGGTAAACCAAATGGGAGCAAAAATTTCATAAGAGAGTGGCGTAGATGAAGAGAGGAAGCGAGGGCTTGGAGATTTAGAGGCAATACAATAAATAAATAAATAAAAAGAAAAAGAAAGTGATTAATTAGGATGTTTGGATGCATTGTCTTTCAAAAATCAATTCTAGGTATTCGTAATTTTTAAAAAACAAATAAGATTTTGTTAAATTTTTGCTCATTTTATTTTAAGAAGTCAAATCATTTAAACATTTTTTTCAACTTTATTTTACCTTGAAATTTGTACTAAATTATAATTGAATTTAGATTTCAAAAAATCGAACATCCAAGCGTGTTATTTTTAGGGATAATTGCACCACTGGTCTCTGGGTTAGCCTAAATTACGAATCATTCTATGTGGTATAAAAAGTTTATGGAAGATCTTTGTGGTAAACTGTAATTATAAATCATTCACTAAACTCGTTTTCCTCCAATCAAGTTAACAGAGTCCGTTAGTTTGTCACGTCATACCCAATAGAAAATCGACACATGTATATTACAATAAAAAAAATATAAAAATGTTAAAAATATAAATAAATAAAACTTAAAAACTAAAATAGTGAATAGGTGACTACCGATTGGGCAGCCACCCCAAAGGCATCTAGGGGTGGCTCAAAAGCTTACCCCAGCCCTTGGAAGTGGCGCGCGGCCACCCCTAAATGGGTAGCTGCCCAACCAGCAGCCATCTTTTCACTATTTTTTAAATTTTTTTTATAAAAAATAATAATTTTAAAGTTTTATTTATTTATATTTTTAATATATTTATATTTTTAATTGTAATTGACACGTGTCGATTTTTTATTGAGTATGACGTGGCAAACTAACGGATTCTGTTAACTTGGTGGACAGAAAAACGAGTTCAGAGAGTGATTTGTAATTATAGTTCACTATAAAGACCATTCATGAACTTTTTATACTACAGAGAGTGATTCGTAATTTAGGCTAACTCCATTGACTAGTGGTGTAATTGTAGCGCCCCAGATTTTAAGACATAAAATATAATGCCTTAAAATAGAAATTTAAGACTAATTAATAAATGCAAAAGAATATATAAATATTTATGAAAATAAATATTCATTAGTATTTGAATATTTATAAGATGGAATAATCATTTAAAAGCACAGTTACATTTCTAGTTGATTAAATGAACCAACTGGATCGTAAAAATATAAGAGATTAGAAATATATAGGATAAAACGCAAAATGGGGGATCAATTGCCCTATCGATTGATACCTAGTAACTACGATCGTTTGACCTAGCGATCGTTACCCATGAGCTAATGCTTGATCGCCAGTTCTTGCCGATCGATCCCCTAGAATTGCAAAGTACAGCAGCACCGATCACCTTTACTTTAATATTTACCAAAACTCATTATTTCTTTGTTGAGTCGACTACCCAACTGCTGCTATCCCAGCCCGTGCTCAATTCTGAGCCCAATCGATCCAAGCCACTCGAGCTTCTATATATAGAAAGGCCCTCTTCACTCGTTCACACACAACCTTCCTCCTTCTCTGCTTTTCTCTCTTGCAGGAAGCTAATTCATTCTCTGCAATTTTCTTCTCTTGGCTCTATAAAACCAAAAGAATTCTCTTATTTTCTCTTCTTTTCGTGATGTAGGACAATCCGAGGATGCGCCTCGGAAGGTTGACAATGTCGTCTCGGATTGACCTCGGATAATATCTGAGACGAAATGTCAGGATCCACACCGAACCGAGATGTACCGACATTTGCCTCTGTCTAATGCCGCGATCCCACCGTATCAAATAACCGAGACCCAGCTCGGTAAATCAAGGTGGAAGATTTCTGGGAAGAAGCAGCCGAGCCGATTTTCTGGAAAGAAACAGCCGAGCAGATTTTCTGGAGATTTCGTGCGGAAATCGTGGAAGAGTTGTTGATTTCCTTATTTTATTTTTATAATTATTTTGTAGTACTTTTCCTTAAATTTTGGGATTCCCCTTGACCATCAAATCTCTCTCATTAATGAGGATTTGATGACAACTTTTATTTATTATTTATTTCCTTTTACAAGCCTTAAAGCTTCACTATAAAAGGGAAACAATGTAAGAATGATGATTATTATTGATTATCATTAAATGAATGTTTGATTTTCCTCTTCAGCTTGCGAGTTGAACTTTGTGTTTGAGAACACAGCTTCTCTTCACTTCTATCCGTCTGCGCTACGTCAATTGGTATCAGAGCCTTGACTATCCTGGTTTGATGGCAAGAGACGGAAACGACGGCAACCACTCTGACGGCGAAGAACGTGGAGTGCAGGCCCTTTGGGTAGCCATAGACACCCGTGATCAACAACTTCTCCGTATGGAACGCACACTCGAAGCGTTACAGCAAGCAGTTGCCAAACTGGGCGTTGACGGAAACCGGAACCATGAACCCCTTCGGAATCGCACCTACGAAGAGGCTCGTGGCCATCCCGGCGGAGAACGTGGTCCTGGACCTCGACGAAGGCATCAACCCTTCGAAGAGTCATCTAATGAGGAGGAAGACCACCTCCGGGAAGGAGAAGGCGATAGAAGAAGGCCGGAAAATGCCCACAGTTTCCGGGTAAAAATTGACCTTCATAATTTTAATGGTTATCTCCACGTCGAGAACTTCCTTGATTGGATTCTCGAGGTAGAGAATTTCTTTATTACATGCAGACTCCAGAGGCTCAACAAGTGAAATTGGTGGCGTACAAGTTGCGTGGAGGGGCATCAACCTGGTGGGAACAAACGCAGTGCAACCGGAGAATGCAAGGAAAACAATCGGTTCGGACATGGTTAAAAATGAAGAAGTTGATGAAGGCTCGGTTCTTACCCCCAGACTATGAGCAAATGTTATACCAGTAGTTCCAGAATTGCCGACAGGGAACTCGGACAATTATGGATTATACCGAGGAGTTCTATCGGTTGGACTCTCGAAACAATCTAACCAAGACAGAGGGGCAGCAAGTAGCACTGTATATTGGTGGGTTGCGCATGGCCATTGAAGATCAAGTCTCATTACATATGGTGTGGACTTTGTCCGTGGTTATGAACCTAGCCATGAAGATTGAGTCGCAGATGGCCCGACACTCGGGTCGGTCAGAAGCCTTCAGGCAGTCCGAGAAAAGGGGAGAACCAACGATTGTATCGAACCCTCAACAAAGCTCACAGCCCCGAAGGTTTATGGGTGAAAGCAGTAACACCCAGGCAGCGAAAGGAGTGTCATTTCCAGCTCAGGAAAAGGGAGTTGGCGGAAGTAGCAAGAACCCATACGTCAAGCCTATTCTCAGTAAATGTTTCAGGTGTGGCCAACTAGGTCACCGATCCAATGAATGCTCGAGACGACGTCCGGTAAATACTATGGAATAAGTGGAAGGAGTCTTACCCGAGGATTCGGTAGAGACCGAGGAGGATGAACTCGGTGAATATGAAGGAGGAGAATTCACCAAAGGTGACAACGGAGAGTTCGTCAATTGCATAGTCCAGAGAGTGATGTTAGCTCTGAAGTTCGAAGAACGGACGCAGCAACACAACATCTTCAAAACCCGATGTACTATCAATCAGAAGGTGTGCAATCTGATTATAGATAGTGGGAGCTGGGAGAATATTGTCTCTCGGAAATTAATTGACACGTTGCAACTAAAAACCGAGAAGCACCCAAGTCCCTACACAATCAATTGGATCAAGAAAGGAGCCGAGACGAGAGTCACGAACACTTGCCGATTGCCTATCTCAATCGGGCAGTCGTACCGAGACGAGGTTCAATGCGATATTGTATACATGGATGCCTGCCATGTTTTGATGGGACGACTGTGGCAATACGATGTAGACGCCACGTATAAAGGTCGGGACAATGTCTACCTCTTTTGGTGGCATGGAAAGAAGATTATATTAGTACCAGTTGGTACTAATACCACACCTCAAAGTCGTACCACGGCGATCAAACCGTCTTTCCTTACCCTCGGAGAAACAGAGTTTATGCAGGAATTGAAAACTGCCGAGACAATTCTAACTATGGTAGTTAAGGGTGTCAAGTCGGAATCAAAGGCATATATTCCTAAGTTAATTCAGCCGATGTTGGATGAGTATGGGGATCTTGTACCGGCTGAATCATAGACCGAGTTACCTCCCATTAGGGACATTCAGCACCAGATTTACTTAGTTCCGGGAGCAAGTCTTCCTAATCTCCCCCACTATCGAATGAGCCCCGAGGAGCATAAGATCCTCCGAGAGCAAGTAGAGGATCTGATCCGAAAGGGTCTGATCAAGGAGAGCTTGAGTCCTTGCGCTGTGTCAGAGTTACTGATTCCAAAAAAAAAAAGATGGAAGCTGGAGGATGTTATTGACAGCCGAGCTATCAACAAAATCACGGTGAAGTATCGGTTCCCCATTCCAAGGCTACATGATATGCTCGATATGTTAGCAGGGGCAAAGGTCTTTTCAAAACTTGACATATGCAACGGCTATCACCAAATTCAGATCCGACCTGGGGATGAATGGAAGACAGCATTCAAGATGAAAGAATGTCTGTATAAGTGGCTGGTGATGCCATTTGGACTCTCGAATGCACCGAGCACATTCATGCGGGTGATGAACCAAATGCTGAAGCCTTTCATCGGTAAATTCGTTGTAGTTTATTTCGATGATATTCTGATTTATAGCCATTAGCCAAAATACCGAGGAGCACCTGGAGCAGGTTCGAGAAGTTTTGGGTGTGCTGAGGGACAACAAGCTATACCTTAATCTGAAGAAATGCACTTTCCTCATAGACAAGTTGCTTTTCCTCGGATTTATTGTAGGTGCCGAGGGCATACAAGTAGATGAGGAGAAGGTCCGAGTCATTCGAGAATGGTCGACGCCCACTACAGTCGGGCAAATCCGAAGCTTTTACGGCCTAGCCACCTTCTACCGAAGGTTCATTCGGAATTTCAGCTGCTTAGTAGCTCCAATTATCGAGTGTTTGAAGAAAGGGCAGTTTCGATGGGGAGAAGAGTAGGAAGCCAGTTTTGCCATGATTAAAGAGCGACTTTCAACAGCCCCGATCCTAGCTTTACCCGACTTCGAAAAGTTATTTGAAGTAGATTGTGATGCTTCCATTGTGGGAATTGGAGCAGTATTGTCCCAAGAAGGTCGGCCAATAGAGTTATTCAGTGAAAAGTTGAATGAAGCTCGGCGGAAGTGGACGACTGTCGACCTATGAGCTTGATTTTTACGCAGTGATCCGAGCCCTAAAGCATTGGGAACATTATCTGATATATCTCTATACAGTGATCACCAAGCTCTGAAGTTTGTCAACACACATAACACTTTGAATCGGATGCATGCCCGGTGGATTGCTTTCATGCAGAAGTTTACTTTTGTGTTGAAACACAAGTCCGGAAAACAGAACAAGGTGGAAGACGCCTTGAGTTGACGTTCGGCTTTACTCGTGACCTTACAGTCCGAGATAACAAGCTTAGAGCACTTGCGAGCTCTATACGCTGAAGACGAGGATTTTAAGGAAGATTGGGAGAAATGCATGTCGATGCAACCAAACACCGACTTCCACATCCAAGAGGGATATCTGTTTCGAGGAAATCAACTTTGTATTCCCTGAACCTCACTGCGTGAACAGCTAATGCGGGAGTTGCATGGAGGAGGACTCGGTGGTCATGTGGGCCGGGACAAAACTATTTCATTAGTCTCGGATCGGTATTATTGGCCACAACGCAGGCGAGATGTCAGCAAATTTGTATCAAAGTGCCCTGTGTGTCAGACCGAGAAAGGAAGTTCACAAAATACCGGACTCTACACCACGCTGCCAGTGCCCGAGAACATTTGGGAAGACCTAAGCATGGATTTTGTGCTTGGACTTCCGAGGACCCAACGAGGTATGAACTCAATCTTTGTGGTTGTAGATCGGTTCTCCAAAATGGCACACTTTATTCCTTGTAGGAAGACCTCGAATGCTTCCCATGCAGCTCATCTCTTCTTTAGAGAAGTTGTTCGGTTACACAGTGTGCCCAAGACCGTCACCTCGGACTGCGATGTAAAGTTCCTTAGCCACTTCTGGAGGACTCTATGGCGAAGATTCGATACCTCTCTCAATTACAGCAGCACTTGTCATCCACAGACTGACGGACAAACCGAGGTGACCAACCGTACTCTCGAAAATATGCTTAGGTGTGTTTTCCAAGATAAACCGAAGCAGTGGGACATCAACCTTACTCAAGTTGAGTTCACCTTCAACTGTATGAGTAACCGATCCACAGGCAAGTCACCTTTTGAGATTGTCTACACCAAACCTCCGAAGCATGCTCTTGACTTGGTTCCTCTCCCAAAGTTGCCGGGATTGAATGTTGCAGCCGAGCATATGGCTGACCGAGTGCAACAGATCCATGAAGAGATGCGTCTGAATCTGGAACAGGCGAATGACAAATACAAAGGTGCCGCCGATTTAAAACGGAGAGCAAAGATTTTCCACGAAGGTGATTTGGTAATGGCGCATCTGCGCAAGAACCGCTTTCCAGCCGGAACCTATGGCAAACTGAAGAGCCGAAAGTACGGGCCATTTTGGATTAAGAGGAAGATAAACGATAATGCTTATGTGGTGGAACTTCCCGAGGATATGGCCATTTTCCAACACTTTCAATGTGGCTGACCTATTTGCCTACCATCCCGACGAGCCACTTTACGCTAACTCGAGGACGAGTTTTCTTGAAAAAGGAGAGACTGATGTAGGACAATCTGAGGATGCGCCTCAGAAGGTTTACAATGTCGTCTCGGATTGACCTCAGATAATGATGCGCCTCGGAAGGTTGACAATGTCGTCTCGGATTGACCTCGGATAATTTCTGATACGAAATGTCAAGATCCACACCGAACTGAGATGTACCAACATTTGCCTCGGTCTAATGCCGCGATCCCACCATATCAAATAACCAAGACCCAACTCGGTAAATCAAGGTGGAAGATTTATGCGGAAGAAGTAGCCGAACAGATTTTCTGAAAAGAAACAGCCGAGCGGATTTTCTGGAGATTTCGTGCGAAAATTGTGGAAGAGTTGTTGATTTCCTTATTTTATTTTTATAATCATTTTGTAGTACTTTTCCTTAAATTTTGGGATTCCCCTTGACCATCAAATCTCTCTCATTAATGAGGATTTGATGACAATTTTTATTTATTATTTATTTCCTTTTACAAGCCTTAAAGCTTCACTATAAAAGGGAAACAATGTAAGAATGATGATTATTATTGATTATCATTGAATGAATGTTTGATTTTCCTCTTCAGCTTGTGAGTTGAACTTTGTGTTTGAGAACACAGCTTCTCTTCACTTCTATCCGCCTGCGCTATGTCATTTCGGTTCAGTGCAAATCAGAGCAGGAAAGAGGATTCTCTCCATCTCCTTTTCCTCTTGGTGCAGCAAACTCTCGTCTCGGATCTCTTCTTCTCCTTCCTTCTTTCTTCTTATCCTTCTCTTCCTCTCTGCTTCGGCCATAACAAGAAGCACTCTTCCCTCTCTTTCGGTCCTCTGTAGCAAGTAGGAGCTGTAGAAACTCCTAGTTTCTCTCCCAAAACAGCAGTGGGTTGCAGCATAAATCTCTCAAATCTCTCGGCTTAGTTCAATAGAAACAGAGGAAGAAGAAAACTCTTTCTTCTCTCCCTTTCACTTTCGGTTCAAAAACAGAAAAACAGTTAAGAAACTCTTTCCCTGTGTTTCTCCTTCCCTCTTTCTCAGTTCTTCAGTCAGCAAAGCTTAAAAACATTAAGCTTTTTTTCTCTCTCTCTCTCTCTCTCTCTCTCTCTCTCTCTCTCTCTCTCTCTCTCTCTCTCTCTCTCTCTCTCTCTCTCTCTCTCTCTCGTCTTTTTAAACTCGGCCCAGTTGTGGTTTAACCCACCTATGTTGTAGGAAAAGCAAAGAAAAGGAAGAAGAGGTATGCTCTCTTTCCCTCTCTTCCGGGTTACAACAGAGAACAAAGGATCCTCTCCATCTAAGTAACTCTCTCTCGGCCTAGGTGCAGAAAAAAATAAAGAAAAGGAAAAGATAAAAGAAAAGAAAATAGAATCTCTCTCTCTCTGAGCTGCGCAGTGGTGAGTTTCTAATGGTCTGTTTGGTTCGAATATTATTCAATATTCGAAAACCCGCAACCCGCATCCAAGTGGAATAAAACCCGACAGCCGTTTGCATATGGTTTAAATGTTTTTGAATTTCAAGGTGAAACGTGAAATGACAGAGGAAGAGGCGTGGCTTTTGAGTTTTGTAGCATTAAATGCTACTTTGAAAGGCTGTTTAGTAGCATATTTTTTTAAAAAATAAAAATAAAAAAGTAAACCAAAAAAAATTAATTTTGCTTTTTTAAAGACAAATAGGAAAACGGGGTGGCTCGCGTCCACCCCAGGGGTCGGGGGGTGGTTTGCAGGCCACCCCACAACCCCCTGGGGGTGGCTTTCGAGCCACCCCAAATCTTCAGGCCACCCCTCTTGGGGCCGGGGGTGGCTGCGCGGCTACCCCCAGTGGCTTGGGGGTAGCTTTCGGGCCACCCCAAATGGATTTCAGGGTGGCCCGAAAGCCACCCCTGGGGGGTTGGGGGGTGGCGCGTGGCCACCCCCAGGGGCCAACCACCCTAGAGGTGGCGCGGGCCACCTCTAGGGGTGGCTCGCAGGCCAACCCCCCTCCCCAAGGGGGTGCCCCAAAACACTGTATTTTCTTCTTTTATTTTTTTTTTAAAAAATAAAAATAAAAATAAAGTTTAGTTTTTTTAGTTTTTAATTTTAATTTTTTTATAGTTTTTTTTATTATTAGTTTTAATAATTTTTTAAAAATTAACACTTATTTTCATAACATCAATCATTATACACAACTTTTCATACAATCCAATCATTTTCAATCACTTTTTACCATTATAAAACATTTTTTTTTTCAATCTCAAAAATTTAACACCCAAACACATATTCAAAAAGAATCTGAATTATATTTAATATCCAAACACATTTTCATTACCTTGAAATTCGCAAACAGATTTAGAATATTATTCATATTCGAAATATTCGATACCCAAACGGACCATAAGAAAAACATATCTCATTTGATATTTTAAACAAATCTTATGTTATATTTTATAAGCTTTTATTATTTTTAAGTTTCAAAGTATACTAATGTTTTAAAGTGTGTTTTAAATAAGGTATTTTAAGTAGCATATTTAATTCATAAAAAATGTTGTTGTAATGTCCGAGTAAAATATAAGTGTTTTTTAAAGCGCCGTTACTCCGCCTAAAATTCTAAAAGTATTTTTAGGCATTAATAACAATAATGCTATTATTCTGCCAATATTTTATAAGATTAAAATAAGGATTATTTATATTTACACCATTGTGCTATCCAGTTATTTCAAAAGGTAAAACTCATTATTTTACATTAATGAAGTCACTATGTTTTAATACTAATGCCGTAGTAATGCCAGTATAAAAATATGTGGACATACAACCGGTCTATTTTATATGTCGTCATAATGTCTAAATTTAAGTTAGAAGTCGAGAACAATAATAATGTTACAATATGATGTTTAGTAAATTATGCTAATCCATTGTTTTATGTAAATAATTGTGGAGTCATTATTTATGTGGATCTCTCTTTGAAACAGAAAATAGTAAGTATTAACATACATACTGAGGATGATGCTGAATTCTTTAATATCATGTTTATGAGTTTATTTAGTGATTTGTATTTATTTAATTATATGCTTTATTTTGATTATATGGTGATATTGGTTTATGTAGTTTGTGATATCTGCTATATTTAATTATATGTGATTTGTTTGAGACTCTGCATATTTTATTGTTATGACTCATGAACTTGCTAACAAGTAGGACCGAAAATTTAAGTTCCAAGGCAAAGACCGAAGGTTTAAGTCCCAAGGCATCAATCATAAATAAATGATAAAATATGTGGTTAAAGTCCATGAAAAATAAGTGGTTAAATTCCACGAAGACCGATGGTTAAAGTCAATGGCATCTATTTATGGTAAGATCGGATATGGTAAAATACCCACGACAATGATAAGACTGTATCATGAGTTAAAATCTTACGGTATCTATCTATCCATCTATACATGATAAGACTGTATTTTGAGTTAGAGTTTCACGACATCTATAAATAAGGCTATGTGTGCATATAGATATGTTATTACATCATATTGTTGCATTGCATATAGTTAAATAAATCAGTACTTCATTATATTATTGAAGGCAGTTGACTCATTTGATTACAGTACGAGATTATAGTAATAACCACAATCACATATATGTTCATGCAAGATGAGAGAAATGTCAGAATTACTAGAATTATTATGTTGATCTTGATATTTATGAATGAGACTTTTAAGTATTTTTTTTAATATGTAATATTTTATAGTTAAAAAAAAAGAAGTAATATTTTATATGTTAGTTTGTACTATGTTAAAATAATGATTATGTATTATTAATGCCGCATGTTGGCATGTTGTACATATGTTAATGTTTTGTATGTAATTATTATATGAGAACACGTTGGTCATATTTAAATATATATTAAGGTTATTTGGCCAGCTCACACGACTAAATCGAAAATTTTTACTTAATTTTTTTTTTTTAAATAAAATAAAACGGGGCGTCAGTAATTATCCTTATATTATATTTACCACGCTGTTGCCATAAAAGAAAAAGAGAAAAAGAAAAAGAAAAGAAAAGGGTAGGATAATAAATTAAAGGAAAAAGAACTCGAAGACCAGCATCAGCGGGAAGCCGAGATCGTTTGCGTAGTAGGCGCCAGATTGAAGCTGACCAGCACCGACATCTATCCCTAGATTGGTATGCCTTTTGGCGGAAGCATCCTCGATCGAACAATTTGAAGAATTTCATTCATTTGCTACTTTTCTTATACTCTATTCATATTTGTAATCGTATCTCTGGGAAATTTCGTGTTCTGCTTGTATTGATATAGATTCGAATAAAGTTGGGGACTTTCATTACAAACGCTGTGCCTTTTCTAACATTTTTTTTTCGTCGTTTAGTTCTATTGTATGCAACTCAATTCTCATCCTCAACTCTGCTTCGGGTTGATCCCCTCATACAAGTTTTATTGTCCTGATAACTTTTGCTCTGGGGATTCCCTTTTTAGGGTTTGGCTGAGACTACATGTTTCTGATCTTCTGTTAACCGGGATCTTCTTCGATTTCAATCCATGGAAGACGGGAACAAGGTTAATCAATGCATGAGTGAAATGCTATCAACAGATGGTGATGTATCCACCGGTAATAACGCAGAACTCTTGAACATTTTGATGATCTTCATTTGTATGAACTTCTGTAGTTTCCTTGGCTGATTACACTCTCAAGTCTACTTGCATTTGCGTTTCCATATTTTTGATTTCTCGTTCCCATTCAACTTCTTACTTTTTTCTTCTCCCCCCGCTTTTTTTTTTTTTTTTTTTTTTGGTTCGGAAGCTTTTAAGCTTAGTTTTTTTAGTTTAGTTCTAACCTTTTTTAATATGTTTGTTTTGGTTTTTCTTTCTTATAAATGAACATCTTAAATGAAATGACTTATTCTAATTTCTTCAGTATGATTTCAAATGAAAATTCATCTCTGGAGTGCTGGTTCTGGCCTCCTTATTGTTTGTTACCACTTTGGTTAGCACCATTACTCTTATTTTCTTTCGAGTGACAAATACTAGAGAACCTAGCGTGTTTACTGTGAAGCTGATGTCTTGCGAATTGGTAGATAGTGCATGTCTTTATGACTATCTTGATGCCTTGCAAAAGAAATTCTCAGTTTATACCCGTGTCTTATGAGTTTGTTTATAGTTCTTGATGTAGCAGATAAAATTAAAGAGAGGTGTAGGGAGCAGAGAGAAGCTCTGCCAGGGGAGCCTAAATGCATTATATGTCGTCGCTATGGTGAGTATATATGTGACGAGACAGATGATGATATCTGCAGCTTGGAATGCAAACAAGCTCTACTATGCAGGGTTGCCAGCTCACAGCTGCCCGTTGGTCTCCCACCTCCTAAAAAATTACCTGCAACTGATGAGTGTTTTTACGTTAGAGATTCTGATGATAAATCAGGATCTGTATCTTTAACTATGGATGAGACTGAGTCACTAAGAAGGAAGCTCGAAATTCAAGTGAAGGGTGAATTAACTGTCGCACCCATGTTATCATTCTCTTCATGTAATCTTCCTCGGAAGCTTCTCCAAAATATAGAAGCTGCAGGATATGACGTGCCCACACCTGTGCAGATGCAAGCAATTCCAGCTGCTTTGATAGGCAAAAGCCTGCTTGTTTCAGCTGACACGGGCTCAGGGAAAACTGCTTCCTTTCTGGTTCCAGTTGTTTCTCGTTGTGCAAATATTCGCATTGAGAGCTCTTCAAACCAAAGAAAGCCATTAGCAATTGTTCTAACACCAACTAGAGAGCTCTGTATACAGGTTGAGGAACACGCTAAGTTACTTGCAAAGAGTTTGCCTTTCAGAACTGCACTTGTTGTTGGTGGTGATGCCATGGCTGGACAACGACACCGCATTGAGGGAGGAGTGGAACTGGTCATTGGAACTCCAGGCAGGCTTATTGACCTTTTAACAAAGCATGATATTGAACTAGATGATGTAATGATCTTTGTTCTAGATGAGGTGGACTCCATGCTCCAAAGGGGTTTCCGGGATCAGGTAATGCAGATCTTTAGGGCTCTATCGCAGCCCCAGGTCTTGATGTATTCAGCAACAATCTCACAAGAGGTAGAAAAGATTACTAGCTGTATGGCAAAAGATATTATTGTCATCTCTGTTGGCAAACCTAATAGGCCAAGTAAGGCTGTGAAGCAGCTGGCTATATGGGTTGAGTCAAAGCATAAAAAGCAAAAGCTTTTTGACATTTTAATGAGTAAGCATCATTTTATGCCACCAGTTGTGGTGTATGTGGGTTCAAGACTTGGGGCAGATCTCCTGTCTAATGCAATTACAGTCACCACTGGGATGAAAGCTTTATCAATCCATGGGGAGAAGTCCATGAAAGAGAGGAGAGAAATTATGAGGTCATTTTTGGTGGGAGAGGTTCCAGTTATTGTGGCCACAGGGGTTTTGGGTCGGGGTCTTGATCTCTTGGGTGTGAGACAGGTAATAGTTTTCGACATGCCCAATTCCATCAAGGAGTACATCCATCAGATAGGAAGAGCATCCCGAATGGGAGAGGAGGGAACAGCTATTGTGTTTGTGAATGAAGAAAATAAGAATATGTTTCCGGAGTTGATCAAAATTTTAAAATCTGCTGGAGCAGCTGTACCTCGGGAGCTTGTTAATTCACGGTTTGCAGTTGAGTTTTTATCTGGTGGCAAATGCCAGAAAAGGAGAAAGCGTGGTTGCTGAAGTCTCGAAATGCTTTGTAGATTTTCTGGCTTCAATTCAACATCTTGGAAATATTCAATGAATCAGATGGACATTTGCCATTAGAAAAAGGTGAATTGATACTTCACTCTGAACTCACTTCCTAGCTGCAATAATCATTGATTATTACCACTTTTGAACTCATTGGATAGCTGTGTATGGCCAGAAATATTGCTGATATCACTTTCTATACACATTGATAACTTTTCACTTTTCGGGTTGATAAATTATTTAAACTTTACAACTTGTGATCTGGAGAACTGAGAGGACTGCATACAGGCAATGCTGTTGGGGGCCTTGGGGCTTGTGGTCCCCACAACCAATGTCAGCGTACTTGGAGAGGTCAGTATATAGCCAAAAACTACTTTGACTTGCAGTCGCGGATGTGAAATGAGAGAGATTGTTACAGTTTGTAAATGTGCTCTTCTGGGAGTTGTTTGCTTGCATAATTAAGCGAACTGAATGCATATTGGAGAGACCTAAAGCGGAAAGACGAAGGGATTCCATACTTGAGAAAGTTATCTACTGAGGGTTGTCTGCAATTTCTATTGGATTTGGACATTAATACGAAGTTGATGCAAGTCCCTTTCTGCAATTACAAATATTTCTTTGAAGTAAGATATAGATTGCTTATATTGTAAAGCATTAGATATACAAATTTCAAAGTGAGTTTCTCAGAGTCTAGAGCATGTGAGGACCAATGTTAGTTTTTTTTGGTTGGGCATGTAATTTCACAAGTCTCAGGCATCAGTAAGTAACTTTCTTGTCGACCTTTTAGAGCTCTCTATGCCTAACTATGAGCCACTTCAGATGATTGTTAGCTCAAACAGCTGGCTTCATTGCTTCAGGATTTGCAAACATAAGGCCATCTCACTGATTATTTGCTTCGAATCTGTCTGCGTGTATCCTGTGACTAGTCTATTAACTTCTGGTAGTTTAAGAGTAGTATCATTCCATATGATTGCACCCGCCATTCTCTTGCCATGATTTCTTTTAGAGGGATCCGGCTTCAGCGTTGTAGTTAAACTACATCACAATCTGCTGTTAAAAAATTAAAGGCCCAAATTTAACTTGAATGAAACCGTAACATATAAAGGAAAATGTTTAATGCCGTTTAAGGGTAAAAGGAAAAGTACAAAGAGAAAGAAAAGAAAAAAGCTCTCTCTGTGCATCTGTCGCCCCTGCACACGGAGTTATAGTCACACACATTCTCTATCTCTTAAGTAGACGGAGATATAGTTAGGGATGGCTTGGTCAAGAATTGGTTTCCATTCCTTGAAGCATTGGTGCGACCAGCCTTGCCTTGATTTTCTACGAGTGCTAGATAGGCCGATGTAGAGTAGAAGCATGATAAGGAGGTTTAGGTCTGTTAAGGCACCTACCAAGGCAATACTTCAAATGCCGAGGTGGAGACGATGAACAATGAAACAGTTGATGGGGATGTGAAGAGCGAGAGAGAAAGCTGTGGTGAGCATAAGAGGGAGGACAATTCCTTGGGTTCTAAGGTATATTTTGAGAGGATTGAGGAGGGACTGGAAGAGGAGGTTTGGAAGAGAGACGGCAAGATAGGTGGTTGCAATGGATGAAATGGTGGGGTTTTGACCCCAAAAGAAAATGATGGGTTCAAAGTTTAGCCACAAGAATGAAATGGGCATGCAGGCTAATCAGAGTGTTATGGTTGTGCACTGGAGGGTTTTACCCATGAGAGGCCATTGCTTGGCCCTGCACGCTTGGGAAGATATCCTTTCCATGCCCATTGCGAGGCTAGAAATGACAGAGTAGCTGGAGATGTTAGCTATGCAGATTGTGAGAGATCCACCAGCTAATGCTTCCTTCCCTATCTTCCCCATGAAGAACATTGATATTGCAGATTTGCTGTAGATGAACAACCCGGTAAGGATCATTGGAATGGCTATGATATACAGCTGTTGATATTGGAGGAAGGAGATTTCATTATGTTGACGTGTGTGTGACGGTGACTCCGTGTGCGGGAGCAACAGATGCCGAGAGAGAGAGAGAGAGAGAGAGAGAGAGAGAGAGAGAGAGAGTTTTTTCTTTTCTTTTTGTTTGTACTTTTCTTTTTACCTTTAAACGGCGTTAAGCATTTTGCTTTATATGTTACGGTTTCATTCCAGTAGAGCATACAGTATGGAAGCTGGATCCGGATCCGGTAGAGCATGCGATGACCTTCTGTCCACTTTATTAGATTTGTTAGGTGTTTTTCTTTCTATTACTATTTGTTGCTAAGTTAGCGAAAAATATATTATTGTGTATTATGATAATATCACAAAAGCATGGTACTCATCTGGCGAAATATAAATAGATGAATTGTTTCAGCCAATTGGTCTGTTTACGATGTAAGAACGCGTGTCTTGGTTGACACAAGATGAATAAGTGTTGGAGTAGCGTTTTGAGCATACAATATGGTACTCATCTGGCGAAATATAAATAGATGAATTGTTTCAGCCAATTGGTCTGTTTACGATGTAAGAACACGTGTCTTGGTTGACACAAGATGAATAAGTGTTGGAGTAGTGTTTTGAGCATATGAGATAAACTTGATAATTTTGAAGTTGTTTGTTAATATTTTTATTTTGAAAAGAAAAAACAAAAAGGAGAAAAAATGTGTTATTAAATAAAGCCATAGCGTTGACATTATGCACGATGTAGCCAAAAATCTATCGGTGTATTATGACTTCTCATCTCTTTTTTTCCCTGTGATTTCTGTCGACTGTCTTGATTCTGTACTGTGATTGTCGACCGGGGAGGCGGCCCTCTCTTTGACGCCTCCGGTTCAACTACTATCAATGCTTCACACCTTGCTAAGGTTTTGGTTACGGTCTTTCTATACTTAAGGACTTACTGACCAAAATTCTTTGTCTAATTGATAAGATCCCCAAAATATTCCTATTATATTTCTCCTAATATTATTCCTTAATATTCTCCTAATATTTTCCATAACTATACTGATAGCATATTATTGCAATCTCCTCTCCTTATTTTATGCATTATTCTATAATATTATTTCCCTATAATAAGTTGCAATATTCTCTATAAAATGATGTAGATGCCGTATGGTAATTTAATCCATGAAAATTTATTTACAAACTACGTGTTTGTCAAGAAGTTCAAATTCTATCTAAGAACCTAATTTATCCCATTACAGACTTAATATTTTTAGGTTTGTAACAGTTTTCAAGTTTTCTTATTGCTGCTTTTAGTTTTGTTTTAAGTATATCTACTTCTGAATTGACCCTTTAAATCGCTATTTCAAGTCACTTTTTTCTTGGTCAGTAAGTCAAGAATGTATTTGCCGGGACTTTTACATGACATATTCTCAAAAAATCTACCTATCTACGTTTTGCTTTGTTTTAGTTGCAATGTGCCATCTTTTATGTTTGTTGTTTTGATGTACGACCCGTTTGGCAACCCCTCCCCTCATATTGGGGGATAAATTTTTTTTTTTTTTTTTTTTTTTGAGTGATAGTAAAATGTGATTGATGTGATATAAAGTTGAAAGAATTTATATGGAAAAGTGAAAAAAAAATTTGTATTGTAGTTGATTTTTTTTTAAAATCTTTTTATTTAAATAGTAATAAAAAATATTGATGTGATATAAAAAGTGAAAAAAAGTTAAAAATATTTTGAAATTAACATTTTTTTAGAGAAGTAAAAATAAGGGAAGGGGGAGGGGACTATGCCCTTCCCTCCCCGTTGTACATGTGGAAAAAGAAAAAACTTGTCGTCCAACACGTCTGTGCGACACCCTATTATTTTAATAAAAAAAAAGAAAAGGAGAAAAGTACTATATTTTCCTTAATGTTTTTGTAAATTACCAATTGGGTTAATGTATTTCAAAAATAATAAAACAATGTCAGTCACTCAAGTCCAATAAAAAAATAAAAATGATCCTAAATTTTTTTTAATAAGACAAAATGTTCATAAATTCAAAAACTAAATAAATAAAAAATTATATTAAGTTTTTTATTTTTTAAAATAAATACAAAATTAGTCATTGTGGTTGATCTAAATTATAAATAGCTTAACGTCGTATCAAAGCGAATTTAGATGTTCTTGAGGTTTGCCAAAAAAATAATTTTAAATCTTGGAGTCAAATTCCAATAAAAGATTTGACAGATTCTGTTAGGTGCCACATCAACGCTAATAAAGGACGACAAGTGTCACTCTTAATAAAATAAATAAATATATAAAATTTAAAATATATATATATATATATATATATATATATATATATATATATATATATATATATATATATATATATATATATATTTTAAAAATGGATAATTGCACCGTTGGTCCCTGTGGTATGCCATAATTTTTTTTCACTTCCTATGGTTTAAAAAGTGCATGGGAGGTCCCTGTGATATGCAATAATTACGTTTTACTCACTGGGTCGATTTTCCGTCCATAATTTTGACGGAATCTGTTAGCCTTACACGGCAGCGCTACGTGTTGCCAATAAGATGGCGACACGTGTCCATCTTCATAAAAAATATAAATTTATTAATAAATAAATAAATAAATTTATTTAAAAAAAAACAATAAAAAAAGAAGAAAAAAAAAAAAAAACTGGTAGGCAAGGGGTGGCCGCCTGGGGTGGTGCGCGGCCACCCTAGATCTACTAGGGGTGGCCCGATTGCCACCCTGGCCACTGGGGGTGGCCTCGTGCCACTCCCTTGCCACATTTTTCCTTTTTTTTTTGATTTTTTTTTTTTAAAAAATAAGTATTTTTATTTGTTTTTTAATAAATTTTTATTATTTTATTAAGATGGACATGTCAGCGCCACGTGTTGCTAATAAGATGGCAACATGTGGCGCTGACGTGGCATTTGACAGAATCTGTTAAAATTTTTAACGGAATTTGACTGTAAGGATCGATTTGTAATTATTGCATATCACAAGGACCTCCCATGCACTTTTTAAACCATAAGGAGTAAAAAATAATCATGACATATCACAGGGACCAACGGTGCAATTATCAATTTTAAAAATAAAGAAAAAAGAAAAAAGAAAAAAGAAAAAAGAAAAAAATGTAAGTTGCGGTTGCGCATGGCCACCCCTATGGGCTGGGGGTAGCACACAGGCCACCCTTAAAGGGGTGGCTGTCCAACCGAAAATGATCCCTTTTATTTTTTCTTTATTTATTTCTTTTTTTAAACAATTAAATAATTTTTTTAAATTTTAAATTTATATTTTTTTTATTAAGAGTGACATGTATAATATTTTTATTGGCGCTGACGTGTCACATAATAGAATCTGTTAAATGTTTTAGGGATTTGATTCATACACAACACCATCACAACAACCCCTCACATGAGGGTGGGCCCCAGTGTGTGGGGTCCATCCTCATGTGAGGGGTTGTTGTGTGATTGTTGTGTTGGTATTGTAAATTTAACATTTTCTAATGTTTTAACGATTTGTAATTTAGGTCAATTACATAAACTGATTTTCCTTTTTTTTTTTTAATATATATAAAAGAATGATATTTTTGTTATAGGAGGATATTAATATTTTTTTAATAATTTAAGAGGGACGTACATTGATAATTGGATTTGAGGGGAGTATTTTTCCTAAAGAAAAATAAAAGGGTAGCATATAGCAAAACGAAGGATATGAGGCGGGCCTACGATTGCAGCGTCGTGAGCCTAGAAACCGTGAAAGCTGACCAACCTCCAAACGCCAGACCCTTGGTACACACACACTGACACACATACATATTTAATAGTTGATTAAAAAAAATAAAAAAATGAAAGAAGATGAATGGAAAATAAAGAAATCATTTCTCTCTTAATATTCATGATTTGGTGAGGATACCTTGTTCATCGTGACATCGTTACCTTCTTCTTCTTCTCTTTGAAACATTGATCGACCGACCGACCAACCAACCAACCAACTTACGGCATCACCGGAAAAGGTCAAGATATAGGATATCGTGTGCGCGTAAACTATCTGACTTGTTCTCACTATCTCTATTATTGGTCAATTTATGATCAAAAGGAAACCTTTTCAAGATTAGCCATTGCATTTCGCAGGTATTTACTTTTGTTTCATTTTCATGTTCTTTGCCTTTCTGATTGCAACTACTACTGTGACCCAGATTTAGGAACAAACTCGTCTTCCTCGCCTTCGCATATTTCACTCGGTAATTCTATTTTACTTTTCAGTTTTTGGCTTCTTTTTGTTGTCTTAGCTAATCTATCTATGCCTCTCTCCCCCTGCTAAGCTTGATCTATGTTTTTAGTTAAAAGATCATTGGGTTGGATTTTGGGATACTCTTCCTCAGATAATATCTGTATTTATCTATATGAGATATATCTTATGTAACGTTTGCGAGACCTGTTGAACTCAATATCTCCTAGCTATTCGTTATTTATTTATTTAATTTTTCTGATCCTCCTAGCTATTCGTTAATAACCGCATGCAAATGGTTAGTTATTTATCCCAAAAGAAAATAAAAAGCACACGACTTTGTATAAATGTCCTCCATTTACACATTGTTCAACAATACCGTATTTAACTTCACCTACATAATTTATGATATCAATTTCTTACCGACAACCGGTTTACCAGTGGTGTGGCTTCTCTATCTTTTGTACCAACCTACTAAATGCTGAGAATATCTTTATCAAAACTCTTACTATTACCGTCACAATGTTTCAAACTACTTAAAGATGCTCTGTCGTGTTGTTGTTTGTAATTTGCATTCCGATATGGTATTTGATTATTTGATACCTTTTGTTCTCTGTATACTTCAATATAGGAAATTGCTTAGGATACTGCACCTTTTATTTCAATTTCCTTTTTAACTGATGTGCCAATTTATAATTGGTGAAATGATTACGAGTGTATGGTTGGTAAGTCATTCACTAACAGATTAAATTTACAAGACAACTTGTATAGATTTTTTGGTAAAAGCTGTAGTATCCTCGCAGCACTCTTCACTATATTATTATTTAAATGAACTGTCAAAGATTAAAAAGACTACAGATATCTAATCTAGGATATGTAACATGCTTTTATGCATTTAACTGTGGCAGATCAGCAGCAGAGGAATAGTTTAGTCTCTGATTTCACGTGAAGAAGTTATTCCATTTCAGGAAACAATATGTGGATGGGAACTCAGAGTGTGGGTGAATGTTCTAGCTCAACGTCCTTGAGCAGTCAGCAGGATGTTGAGGATGACCGGATGATTGCTGTTGTACTATCTGAAGAGTATGCCAATTTAGATGGTGCAGTTGCAAGACGCCTTTCCAACCTGGCGCCTGTTCCAGTAAGGATACTTGCATTTTCTTTTTCTTGTTAGAATTTTAAAGTAGGCCTTTTACTTTAGTTCATCCAGTAACAGCTTATTTGACTGGGCCTTGTTTTATTTTGTGGATATTTAACTAGAATTTATTTCAGTATTGAATTTAAAGCTTTTTCTTTATTCCTCACGAAATTAAAAAACCATATGATAGAAAAAACCATTTGCTTTTTCTTTATTTCCCATCCTATGACTCTGATTGGATCTAATAAATCTATCATCAGCAAATTATTCATTGTATTTTATCCTGCATTATATTTTACATGGGAAGTTTTGAGTTGGTTTGACATTAAACATAAGTGGGGGCAACTATTACAGTAGGGAGAAATGGAGAGGCGGTGTTGCGTGGAGGCAAAGTCGTTTGTGTTTACGGTGGTAGAAGGAGCCTCGGTGGTGAGATTGGAAGAAAGGAGGAGGAACTTCTCAGGTTTGGTATTGCTTGGTGCTCAAAGTGTTGGGTGGCTAGTTTCAACGATGGAGAGTCTGCTGTGGTATTCGGGGGAAAAGGACTTTGTTAGATCGTTCAGGGAGGGGTCTAAGGTGCTTATTGTTAGACGAGGTGGTAATGTAGCTGGCAGGTTTCTCGAAGTGGCAGTTTATGTTGTGGGTGGCCGGAGTGGGATTATCTATTTCCCTGAAGGTTATGAGGGGCGGGGCTGGAGGAAAGTTGTTCTTGAGTTGGGTAAGGTCAGTGATTTTCTCAAATTCCTGGATGGGCTTGGCATGTCTCGTGTTGCATCAACCCCAGAGAAGCTGAGAGCAGGTGATGTTATTAATGAAGATCCTGCCCCTTCGGTCCATGTCGTTTCTCCCGGCAAAAACGGAGTGTCTTCCTTCGTGGATGTTCTGCGCAGGGGTGCTAATGGTCTGGAGGTGGAGAAGAAGCTGTCTCATCCAGTGGTGCAGGTAGAGGTGAAACGCCGTGATCCCTTGGTGAAGGAGAAGATACTGTTCAAAACAGAGAAACCAATGGTCAAAGACTAGTGTGACCGTTGTGGCGCAGAGAACGTGAAGGAAGGGATGGGTGTCAGTCGGTTGCCTGAATTTTCTGCCGCTCGAGGCAAGGATGATTTCTTCTTTGGTGATCCTTCTGCAGATTTTCAGCTGACAGGGGTGGAACACACGTTTCCCTCCCTTTTGTCGTGGAAAAGCCAGCTGGAGAAGTTGAAGGCTGACGTGGAGCAAGCCCTTAGCAGGGTCTGTGAGGGGCTTCTTTCGATTGGGCCTGGCTTTAAGCCCAAGCGAGTTGGGCGGAAGAACAAAAACAAGAAAAAGAAGAGGAGATTGCGTTGGGTTCCGAAAGTTCAGAAACCCAAAGCTTATGACCCGTTAGCTGCTTTGGCAGTGTGTCCTGAGGAGGGTCCGTCGATGGCGTTGGGCTGTAGCGGGTCAGAGAACATTTCGGCAGTCTCTGAGCTTCCCGGTGGGTTGTGTCCTTTGTCGTTACCGTCAAGTCTCTCTGCTCCGGAGCTTCATTCCCCCAGACCTGTGCGAGGTCCTCTGCTTGATTTCGGGGCAGCGGTTTTGGAGGATGGAGTGGGTTCGTCTGAGTTGCTGGGCTTCTCTCCGGTGAGTCCAGAATTTTCCGGTGGGTCGGCTTCTGCTAGCTTGGCCTCTCAACCGGAACCAAACTCTGGGTTTGCGCCGTCCGTGCTTGGTATGGAGACCAACCTTGCTGTGGTCGACTCTTCGATGCATGCAGAAGGTGAGCTGGCTGTCGGGTCTGGCTCGCACCCTTCGGACCCTGTGGTTGCTTCGGATTCTGCCCCCTCAGTTTTTTCGTTGGTTTCTGGCCCCTTATCCCATAAGTCATCTTCTGGGTTGAGGGTTGGGAAGGGGCTGGATATTGTTCCGGTCTCGGAGGAGGAGGAAGTTTTTTGTGGGGGTTCCCCTAGCATGCAAGAGGGCTCAAAGGAGTTACTCTCTGTTGGTGCTCAATCTGTGCTCAGTTCTGTTTTTGAGGAGGGTGGTGTAGGTGATGAGGTAGAGGGTTTGGGCCCGATATCGGTTTTGCCTTTGGCAGTGGAGATGGACAAGGATTCCAGTTCGATTGTGTCTCCTAGATGGGTGATGGAGAGGGTGAAGGGTTACTACAAACTAATAGGAGTGTCATGTGACCAATTTGAAGATAAATTGTTGGCTTTGTTTGAGCTAATTGAAACCAAGCGGGTCCAATCCTTGGCTATGGTTCCCTCTGTGTCAGGAGTGAAAGGTCAGAGGGAGATTAAACGGCTGGATTGCTCCATTAACTATGATAAGAAAGGGGTTCAATCTTATAGAAGGAGAGGAAAAGGTAGGGGCTTGTTTAGTGTTAATGAAGCTTAAAATCCTTTCGTGGAATGTTAGGGGAATTAATGAGCTAGACAAGAGATTGCGTATTAAAGGGCTCATTAGAGATTGGAAGGCTGATTTGGTTTGTTTGATGGAGACAAAAATGGAAGTCATTATTAGAGAGGTGGTTCGAAGCTTATGGGGTTGCCAACATGTGGATTGGTGCTTTATGGGGGCTAGTGGGGCGTCAGGTGGGATCCTAATTATGTGGGATAAGAGGGTTGTGGAGAAGGTGGATGATTGTGTGGGACGGTATACTTTAGCTGTTTCGTTGCGCAACGTTGATGACAATTTTTTGTGGGCGTTTGGGGGTGTGTATGGGCCTAATGATGATGGGGAGAGGAGGGTGTTGTGGAATGAGATGGCTGGTTTGATGAGTTGGTGGGATAGGCCGTGGTGTTTTGGGGGAGATTTCAATGTGGTGCAGTTTCCAAGTGAACGTTTCGGAGTTGGTGCTTTTTCTGCTGCTATGGAAGAGTTCTCGGAGTTCATTCATGGGCAGAGTTTGGTGGATATTCCTCTCCAAGGTGGGCAGTTCACTTGGTCCAATAATCAGGTATGGTCTAAAATTGATAGGTTTCTGTTATCTCCGGAGTGGGAAGAACATTTCCCTGAGGTGTCACAAAGTCGTTTGCCTATACTTTTATCGGACCATTTTCCTTTGATGTTGGATTGTGGAGTGCAAAGAGAAAGGAAAGGATACTTCAAATTTGAGAACATGTGGCTCAAATCCGATGGCTTTGTAGATCTTGTGCAACATTGGTGGGAGTCTTATGATTTTCATGGACGACCAAGATATGTGCCGACTAAAAAGTTGAAAGCCTTAAAGGTGGACTTGAAGAAATGGAATGCAGAGGTTTTTGGTGATGTGGGGAAGAAGAAGGAGGAATTATTGGAAGGTATTAAAGAGATGGAGTGTTTTGAAGAAGCTCGGGGGCTAGTGGAGGAGGAGCGGGTTCAGAAGTCAGACATGATTAGGGAGCTAGAAATAACACTCCTGTGTGAGGAGGTTAATTGGAGGCAAAAATCTCGGGCTCTGTGGCTAAAGGAAGGGGATAATAATACTAAATTCTTTCACAGGGTGGCTAATTCCCATCGGAGGCACAATCATGTGGGAGTTTTGAGGATCAATGGGGCTCTGTCCTCTGATCCGGTGGAAATTAAGGATCATATTGTAAATTATTATGACTCTCTGTACACCGAGCAGACTTCGTGGCGGCCTAGGGTGGATGGGATTTCTTTCTCCTCCATTGACGCGGATGAGTGTCTCTGGTTAGAACGAGGTTTTGAGGAGCAGGAGGTGTGGGAGGTGGTGCGGGAGATGAACGGGGATAAGGCTCTGGGTCCAGATGGTTTTTCAATGGCGTTCTTTCAGCATTGTTGGGGGTTTCTCAAAAAAGATATTATGGCGGTTTTTTCGGAATTTCATAATAGTCGCTAGTATGAGAGGAGCTTGAATGCAACTTTTATTTCCTTAATTCCCAAAAATGCAGATGCGTTGGAGGTTAAGGATTTTAGGCCTATTAGTTTGGTGGGAGGGGTCTATAAAATTATTTCTAAGGTCCTTGCTATCAGGCTCAAATCAGTGTTGGGGAAAATTATATCGAGCTCTCAAAATGCTTTTATTGGTGGAAGGCAAATCTTGGATTCAGTTCTTATAGCCAACGAATGTTTGGATAGCCAAATGCGGTCAGGGGAGGCCCGATTATTGTGCAAACTGAATTTGGAGAAAGCTTATGATCACGTGAATTGGGATTTCCTTCTTTACATGCTTCATAGATGTGGGTTTGGGGAGAGGTGGAGGGAATGGATTAGATGGTGCATTTCCACAGTAAAATTTTCCATCTTGGTTAATGGTACCCCTTCTGGTTTCTTTCAGAGCTCGCGGAGGATTAGGCAAGGTAATCATCTTTCTCCTTTGTTGTTTGTGGTGGTCATGGAGGCGCTTAGCAGGATGTTGTATGAGTCTATGTGTCAAGGCTTGCTGTCAGGCTTCTCAGTGGGCATTAGGGGTAATGAACCTTTAGTGGTGAATCACTTATTGTTTGCGGATGATACCTTAATTTTTTGTGGAGCACAGGCCGAGCACGTTCGAAATTTGAGGTGTACCTTCTTATGTTTTGAAGCGGTGTCAGGCCTGAGGATCAATTTAGGCAAATCCGAATTGGTCCCTATTGGCGAGGTGGAAGATGTGGAGTCTTTGGCACACATTCTAGGGTGTAGAATTGGGTCTCTGCCGATGACTTATTTGGGTATGCCGTTGGGGGTGTCTTTCAAATCTATTTCTATTTGGAACGGGGTCATCGAGAAGGTGGAACGAAGGCTGGCTAGTTGGAAGAAACTTTATTTATCCGGGTGACATTGATCCACAGTACTCTTTCTAGCATTCCTTCTTATTATTTATCTCTGTTCCCTATTCCTGTGAGTGTAGCTAAAAAACTGGAGCGACTTCAAAGGAATTTTCTCTGGAACGGTATGGGTGATGAGACTAAATTTCATTTAGTCAATTGGCATCGTATTTGTTCTCCAATCAAGGTTGGTGGTCTGGGAGTTCGTAATGTTATTAATTTTAATCAAGCCTTATTGAGGAAGTGGATCTGGAGGTTTTCTCAGGAATGCGATGCTTTGTGGAGATCGGTGATTGAGGTGAAGTATGGGAGTGTGAGGGGAGGTTGGTGTTCTTTACCGGTGACGGGGCCTTATGGTGTCAGTGTTTGGAAGTTTATTTGAAGGGGGTGGGACAATGTTGCCAAGTTTTTGCGTTTTGAGGTGGGTGATGGGTCCCATATTCGCTTCTGGCATGATTTATGGTGTGGGGATAGGCCTCTCAAGCTCTCTTTTCCAACTTTGTATACTATTGCGCGTTCTCCTGACGCTTGGGTGGTGGATAATTTGTCTATGGTAGGAGGTGTGGCTCATTGGAATGTTCTCTTTACGCGCAATGCTCAGGATTGGGAGTTGGAGATGGTGATGTCCTTCTTTGAACAATTATACTCTACTCGGGTTCGGCATGGGGAGGTTGATAGGGCGGTGTGGATTCTTTCCAAGAGGAGGAATTTTGAAGTGAAGACCTTCTATAAAGCTTTAGCTTGTCACGATGCGGTTTCTTTTCCTTGGAAGGGTATATGGCGTGTTAAAGCTCCGAAGCGGGTTGCGTTCTTTGTATGGACAGCAGTTTTAGGAAAGATTTTAACTCATGACAACCTTCGAAGGCGTGGCATTGTGGTGGTTGAGTGTTGTGCTATGTGTAAAAAGCATGGGGAATCCGTTGATCACCTTCTTCTCCATTGTGACGTGGCTCGGGTTGTTTGGAGTTTCTTTTATAGTTTGTTTGGGGTGGAGTGGGTTATGCCTAGTAGTGTCTTGGATTTATTAAGTACTTGGGGCACTTTGCTGGGTCGTGGTCCTGTTCACCGTATTTGGAAGCAGGTTCCTCTTTGTGTTTTGTGGGGCTTGTGGCGTGAGAGAAATTCTAGGTTTTTTGAGGATGTGGAGGTTCAGGTTGGGACTCTTTGTAGAAATGTGCTTAATATGTTATATCTTTGTGTGTCGGCGTATAGCGTGAGTAGTATGTCGTACGCTGATTTTTTACTTTCTTGTTCGTTTCGGTCCTCTAATTAGGGGCTTCTTTGTATACTTCCTGTGTACTAGGGTTGCGCCCCTCTGCACTTTTTAATGAATTTTTACTTTTAAAAAAAAAATATTTTACATGGTCTGATTGTTACATGGTAAACCCTTGAGTTCTCTTAATATTTTGTTGCTTGATTGATCTGGAGCGCCTCTTATTCAATGAAAGAAACATTCTCTTGTCAATTTCTTATGATATTAATTTGTTGAAATTCCAGCATGTCCCACGAATAAATTCCTACATCCCCAACTTAAGTGATGCAAGTTTGGATCACCAACGGCTCCTCCAGAGGTATGTTTTGTATGGTTGACATTTAAAGTTAAAATATAGATTTCTTGAGGGGTAATTGAGTTTTTCACTATTAAACAGCATGTAATCTCTTTGCTTTTGAGAAAAAAAATGTTGGAAGATATATCAGTAGGCAAATGATACTTTAATATTTATACACAAAAGTTCACGCATCAGATGAGCATTCATTAAGTGTTTAAAGATTATTTGAGGTGCTCAAGTATGTGCTAATTAGTAACAATATGATATGATCACTACTCAAGCATGTCTTTGTGCACAAAAAATGGGCTCGATATAGATACGCCCCTTAGTCTTTTCCTGTACTTTTGGAAAAGGGTGCTAAAAATGACGCTAGTTATGGGAAAGAAAAGCGTCTGCTTTATTGGTATCTATACTCACGGCGTCAGTTGATCATAGGAACTATTCAAATTCTCCAGTGATAATTCGGAAACAAGATGTACTAGATCTACAAGCTTCCACGTTGAAACTCATGCACGCCTCTCCTCCAAATTACCCACACTCCTTCAAACGAAAGCTTGCAACTTCCTTTAACTGATTGCCCATTCACCCCTTTAAGAATCACTCATTCTCTCTTTGATATGTAGTAGAAAGAAAAGGCAGATTGAGGGAAAGATTGTAATGACTAACGGAAAAATGCTAATCACATCTGCGAAAAATGACTAATTAATTTGGAGCTTCATTCGAATCATTATAAAGCCCAGTTTCACTTAGTAAGTAAGCAATGTGGAACTTAGCACTCATGAGTGTCTTTATAAACCACCAACTCTATGTGGTTTACCCATCTTTCTATTATAGGACTGAGGTGTTACAATCTCCCCCCTTAAATCCCTGACATCTTTGTCAGGACTACGTCATGCGGCGCTGGCAGTATCACATGGCATTACAACCTGACTTTGATACCATTTGTAATGACGTAGGAAAAAGTGCTAGTCACATCTGCGCTATCATTCAAAATGACTAGTCAATTTGAAGTTTTTCTAAAATCAATTATAAAGCCTAGTTTCACCTAGTAAGAAAGCAATGTGAGACTTAATACTCACGAGTATCTTTATAAACTACCCACTCTATGCGGGCTACTCATCTTTCTAATATGAGACTGAAGTGTTAGAAAGATAGAGTTTAGTTGCTCTAGTTATGTTGTATCACTAGAGATCTTTGTAGTGATAGATGTTTTCATGCCCGTATGGGATTTGGGGCGTGACAACCCTCTTTTTAGGTTGACAAAAGTAAGTCACAGAGAATGATACTTTTGGAATGAATAATGAAGGTGTGAACCAGTGGGGATTTTTTTTAACGGAATGATTGAACTGAAAGAAAGGTGTTCTAAGATCTATTTGCACGTACTTCATGGTGCATAAAATATCCTTAAACTAGTTTTAGACATAGCAATTTATGTTTCGATAGATGTTCAAATGTATCAGTTTATGCAATTATGAATTATCTGCAGGATTCAATATCTGAAGTGAACCTTTTCCCCAAATCTATGCATATTTTTCAGTCTAATTACAAACTTCCTCACTCATTAGGTTTCAATGACATGGTGATTATCAACCATTTGAATCACTGAGCTTATCTCTTGAAGCTTGCCTTCTGGCAAATTTTAAGAAAAATACTTGATGCTCTCCATAAATGCGTAGTCATACAGTCAGATGTACACCTCTAGAATCTCACATCTTGAGGCAGATTATTAATTCTCTATTTCCTGTCCTCTAATTTGTGCAATTTATTATCAACAAAATTTGTTTTTGCTTCTTGGAAAATAAAATTTTGTTTTGATATCATAATATTTTGCATCTCAATATCTGCTAATGTGTCTCTGTTATGCATGTAAATATCTTTTTATTTTTTCCAATATTTGATGAACATGAATTTGTAGCCCCAAGGCTTATACTCATTACTTTTCGAGATGGCTTTGATGCTATTTTGTGGGTGCCGGGTGGGATAGTGTCGTTAAATTCATCCTAGAAATTGTCAATATATGGAAATGCAAATTAAGTGATAGATCTTTCTTGTTACTGAGTGAACATGAAGATATAACCTCTGGAATATCTAAGCTTATGCCAGAAATTGTTGATGTGGAGGCGCTTGGAGATGCTTTGCTTAAAATCTTGGCTTAAGTATTAAGTAAACTTCTTGTTTCTTTCTCCCAGGCTGAATGTCTATGGTTTATATGAAGTGAAGGTCTCAGGCGATGGAAACTGCCAGGTATGTGCAATGCTGCCGAAGTAATGCCCAAACGGTGTCTTCTTTGTTTGATTTATTTTTATTCTATTGCAGTTTCGTGCACTTTCAGACCAGATTTACAAGTCACCTGAATATCACAAACATGTTCGCAAAGAAATTGTGCAACAGGTAGATGAATTTGAAGTGGCTAAATGGATAGAGGAATAGAGTTTTGAGGAGGATTTTTTCAAGAATTGGTGGCAGATTGAAAGTTGAAGAACTGCAACTTCATGGGAATCAAAATGATATATCCAAAGAACAAAGTTTTTTATTATACCAATGAGCTTTGTTTTCAAATTGCCCCCCCCCCCCCCCACACACACACACACACAAAATAAAAAAAGAACAAACAAATCCCAAACATTATAGGATTACATTTCCTGTTCCAAGACTTCCAACCTTTTGGGTTAGAATTATGAAGACCTTTACAATGCGTGGAACTAAAGACACTGGCCGTTTTTATCATTTTTGAATAGTAACTTGTTCAAGTCACTCAACCTTTCCTATATTGCTTTTGTAAAGGGGGATAATATATTGTAACAATACTAAAATGAATAAATCCAAATTTTCAGTATTGTAGAGATATGTTTGAGTCAACAAGCAGTGGTTTGAAATCAGAAATGCGATGTGCTCTGGATGTTGGTAAAAATAGTTACAAATGTACTGTGTTAAAATTTGATGTGAGTGGTAATGAATCCCTACATCAGTCTGAGGAGGCGGAAATCAATCTAGTTTTTGTTGAACTTAACAGTCACAAGTGGTTAATTTGAGTTTGCTTATGTTAAACTACTTTTTCCTGTTGCAGCTCAAAGATTACCGTACTTCATATGAAGGCTATGTCCCAATGAAGTACAAACGATATTACAAGAAAATGGCAAAGTATGTTAGTTTGCGAAAGGTCATTTCTTCCATTGTTTGCTGTAATAAGCCTTCAAATTTATGGATGCCTTTTATACTGTGGTTTCTTAGTACATCCCAAAATGCTGGTAGAGAAGATTTCTATCTTCACTTTCTGGTGTGCTTAATGATGCAGATCCGGTGAGTGGGGGGACCATGTTACCTTACAAGCAGCAGCTGATAAGGTCTGGTATTTTTATCTAATCTAGTTGCTTTTCTTTAGAAGATTTAGTTAATAGTACTATTTCAGGGTTGCATGATGCCTTTACTGAGTCAACTGAATTGCCATAAAACCCCTTGGGGCTATGTTTTATATTGTGGTGTTAACTGTTAATGTACAATGTCATTTCTTGTACTTCAAACATCAGCATTTATTAAAAAGCTGCTTATTTATACGCAGTTTGTGGCGAAGATATGCCTGTTGACATCATTTAGAGATACTTGTTTTGTCGAAATCATGCCTCAGCGCCAGACACCTAAACGTGGTAAGTACTAGAAGATTGCCAAAATCCCCAATGACAATTTTGTTCGGTTGTTAAAGTTGTAGAATTTGAAAGTAATGAATTATCATTTGCTCCAAAAACTTAAGTTAATAGAAAATTTTAAATTTAATCACTTAACCATTCTTTTGATGTTCTCTTTCATGTGTGGGACTAAAACTCTCATGCAATAAGTGGGCCTCATTTTTGGGTCAGACTCCCCATAAGAAATGAGACCAACATATGGCATTTTATAAAGGATCACATGTTGTGATACCATGATAAATTACCCCTTATCCTAAAAGTTTAAGTTAATTGAAAATTGAGAACTTTATTCACTTATGCTCCGTTTGTTTCGATGAAAATGTTTTCCGTCGTAAAATATTTTCGTCGAAATCATTTTTCAGAAAAAAATGATTTTCCTGAAAACATTTTTCGGTGTTTGGCTCATACGAAAAAAACATGACGGCGAAAAATTACCAATGGCCATTTGTGCCGGATTCTGGCGAATGTGGTTGGAATTTGGCCATTAGTGCAGGATTCCGACAAATCTGGCTGGATTTCGGTGAATGTGGCAAGAATCTGGCCATTAGTGTCGGATTCCGGCCAACTGGCCAGAATTTGGCACAGAACAGCCAGATTCCGGCAACGGTGGCCAGACGTCGCTGGCCCCGGTAAATGAGAACCTTTAGTGGTAGATTTGGGCTACCAACAAACGTGTCAACAAGAATAAAGAGTTTAAATTCGGAAAAATCGTAAATCGTTTTTCTAAAAATTAAAGAGGCTTTTACGGTCAAACTAAAAATAATTTCCGTTGACCATTATTTTCGCCTCCACCAAACACCGAAAAATGCCGAAATCATTTTTCAAAAAATATTTTATGCCGAAACAAACGGAGCATTAATCATTAATCAACTTTAAACTTTGTATATGGTGTATATGTGCAATGTATTTAAGATTCCTATACTTGTTGGTCAGCACATTACCTCAATTTCTCCAAATAAATCCTGCTTGTCTAACTCTTCTGTTGCAATTATTTTTTCTGAAGTTTTTGCCACGGGGATCATTGAAATAGCAAGTTGAAGAAAACCTTTTTATATTTCCTTCCAAGTGCTCTCTGTGTAGGGTGTAGTCATATTTTTTTTGGAATCAGAACTTCAATCATTGACTTTGTTCTCTAAAATGCTACTGGAAGCAACTTTAGTAGGTAGTTTATTGTTTATAGATATTTTAGCAAAGAAAATATGGCTATGGGTTAAAGTAGCAGGCCCGCTATTTGAATGGACCGAGCATGGACTTGCACTTCTGGCAAAGATTTTGAATATACCTGATTATTAGGTGGATGGTGTCCATGTAAACTCACGATGTTAGGGTTCAGGGAAAAACCTTTATCTCCAGCGCGTTTATATAAGATATAGGGTAATATATGTAAATATTCCTATCAATTTCATATTCTTACATTTCCCCTTTTTTAACAAAATGATGCAGAGTTGTGGTTAAGTTTTTGGTCTGAGGTTCATTACAATTCGCTGTATGAGATTCGAGGTATGTCTCTCTTTTAAGACCTCAATATGTAGGGGTGAAGCTGAAATGTTATATGCTTGTCAAGGAATATTGAAGTTTTTGCTAATTTGTAAGCTGCTTGTTGCTTTGCAGATGCTCCAACTCAGCCAACGCCTAGGAGGAAACACTGGTTATTCTAGGTGAAGCAGATTGTTCATTGTGGCATACCATTCAGGATTTTGAGGGATTTACTATCATAAATGGTTGAACAATGAGTATATTTAGATGTAAGATTTAATTCTTGTATTCTTTTGTAAGATAGATTTTTTTGTTTTTTGTTTTTTTTAACTGGAATCAGATTTGATTTATCCGTAACAAATGTAGAATATATATTATAAATTTATATTAAGGAACATTGGTTGTTCTAGGTGAAGCATATTGTCCATTGTGGTGGGGTGGTCCTAACCACCCCCAAAGAGCTCTCTCTCTCTCTCTCTGAAAAAAGATACAGTGATGTTGACTCGAACACATGTACGCCCGACAGTGCATGAGTCAAATTTTGATTGGATATGATTTGCTATCAACATATATGTTATGAGTAATGCTTGTTGTACACAAAGTGTGTCAAGCATTTTTTTTTTTTTTTTTTTAAATAATACAAAGGAGTTGTGTACAAAGTGTGTACAACAAGCATTACTCGTTATGTTATTGCTCACTGTAAAAACTTTTAACGGAAGGTGTGATTTGATGTTGGTACATACTTTAAAGGAGTGATTTAATGTATTTTAAACCTTAAGAGAGTGATATGAGAAAAGGTCAAACTACATGCACATCTGCACTATTCCCCCCCTCCCATATTTTACAAGATTGAGAAGCTTCATTAGCTTTCAAAATGCGTATCCATGATTATTAACAGGGTCTTTCAAGAGTTGTACTCGAAAATTGTAAAAACAATGGAAATAAATGCACAAGCTAATATAGAACAAGAACCATTACATAATATGACACCCGAGATAATTTGAAGTGACTCTTAGCAGATGTTCAGCAACTCTGTTACCAACTAAAGACCGACAACAAGAGATTTAAAAAGACATGCTTTGGACCTTAATATGAAAAGAAAAATGGAAAGCAATTCCGAAAACAAAGAAAAAAGTGAGAGAGGCAAAAATAGAGACATCATTGCAGATGATGAGCACTGGTTTGAATTACTTCCAGTTGTTGGCAACAATGTGAGCCAAATCCACAACCCTTTGAGAGTAACCCCACTCATTATCGTGCCAAGTAATTACTTTGACCATTGTCAATGAAGAGCCAACTGTTGAAGATACGTCAGTGCACCTAACATCAACCGAAACAAGGGGCTCCTTCGCAGCTTTCACCTCTTGGGCAAAGGTCTTCTTAGATACCTGGACAACCACGGACACATTTGGAGTAGGCACACGCAGGGCGATGCCTTGAGTTTGCCTTTAAGAGTTGGGAGGACAAGGGCCATGGTCAAAGCCTTTGCTGCGCCTGTTGAAGTGGGAACAATGTTTAGAGCAGTAGCTCGTGCACGCTTGAGGTCATGGTGGCTGGCGTCAAGTAGCTAGCCTCTGGTCACTGGTGTGCGAGTGAGTGGTAGTCGTGGTGCCCTTGATGATGACTGTCACATATTTATTTTGCAATTCTAGCTATTATTATTATCATGTTGGTATAAATAATTGCTTCTGAGAAGTGGTAATACAGTTACAGAGATTAATTAAGTCCCATTGAACACTTGAGCGCATTTGTGAAGTAACAAGTATAGGTAAAACGGTATATAGGATTAGGATTGATGGCATGAAACATAAATTGCCCAACTTCTGGTCAAGAACCTTGACGAAGGGAGCAAGGCAATTAATTAGTATTTTAGTGGTGCAGGAAGCATTGCTGATATTGGGCTTGTCTGAGTTGTAGGCGTCTGCATTGACCCCTACCACGTAGGTAGGGATGTCACCCGGCCTTGCAAGGGTTAGTGATGATCACCTTCTTAGCGCCCTGCCTCAATGGGCTTGCCCGCGCCCTCTCTCTATTTAGAGTAATTCTACGTGCAAGACTTTTATTCTCTCTTATTTGCAAATATGACATGACTTTGAAAATTATTATTGCATCAAAATTCAATAGAAATTTATCTCAAAATCAAGTAGGAGAGGAGAGGAGGTTACACTTACGGTGGATGCTTGGGAGTGACTCATGAAAGGAAGAGAGGATGCATGGGATTTTTGGATGGCCACTCAGAGTCTCATTCAACGAATGGCTGTGGTTTATGCTTTCGTGTCTGTGTCCCCCTTCCTCTTCAGTCTTCACCACTAGTCCACTACCAGTCTACTATACTCTCCTATTTCCATTTTTACTTAAAAAATTATATACATCCATATATCCACGTGTACGACCCTCAATTCTCTCGGAGTAAAGTAAATTTCACCCCTCTTGTTTTAGAGGAAGGTGTTTGATTGAATGAGAATTACTTTAGCGATGATAAACAAATAAGTCTAAAGAAAGGCAGTGCTAGGTAGACCGAATAATGGGGACTAGCAAAAGAAAAAAAGAAGAGACCGATTATGGGATCCTTGTTGTCATTACTCAGCCCTCAATTAAGAAAGGAATGATTGATTTGTTGCTCCAGTCCATGTTTCTTCTGCTTACGGAGAAAGCTGTCTCAGTCTCCAATGCTTTTTTGAGTTGGAACAACATAACAGATACGTACGGATGTATATTATAATAGAGAAAAAGGAAGGGCCATTAAACATGGTCCGTTATTCTATGTTTTTTGGTGCTTATAAATGGAGCTTGCCCATCCAAGGATTAATTGCGCAAACACCTGTTAATTTCACTTTCTTGATTTTACTGTGGGTTCTTCTATATATATATATATATATATATATATATATATATTCAAGCCTTTTCACCTCCATCTCCATCAGAAAACAGTGCAGCCAGGAAATTAAACATGGCAAAGCAAGTAGATTTACAGGTGTTGACGCACGACAATGATCTATGTTTCTTACAAGTGCTTTGTCTCTTCATCTTTTGTTCTCTCTTATTTTTCCATCCACAAATTTTCACTTCACTTGTAAGGTCTGAAATTACATTGGATTGACTTTTTGTTTTTTTTTTTTTTGTTTTTTTTTTTTTTTTCTTTCCAGAAACTTGAGTTAAAGGTTTCTGTCAACTGCTGTGATGGTTGCAAGAAGAAAGTTAAAAAGGTGTTACAAAGCATTGAGGGTAATAAATTCGTTTCTCTTGCTCTTTACACTATCCTGCCCTGCTCCTGCTAATTATGGAAAAACACAATATCAGGTGTTTTGAAGACAGAAATCGACCCTTTGCAGCCCAAAGTTACAGTCCTAGGGAATGTGGATCCACAAATTTTAATCAAGAAGCTTCTGAAAGTTGGAAAACAACCAGAGGCGTGGAAGAGCTATGGGAATCAGAATGCTGGAAGGGAAAAGAAAGAAGCAGAAATGGCAGTGACGAATGAGAAAGGAAAGCCAAAAACTGGAGGGTGTCAGCAAGAAGAGTGCCCAGATTCAAATGATAAAATTAAAGTGAGCACAGATGGTGGGGATGGAAACAAAAATATAGCTGTAGAGAAGGATCAGAAGGAGAGGGAGGGCAGTGTAAGTAGTTCTAGTTCCCAAGTCGTTAAGAAGGAAATTCACCCGGAAGTGGAAGTGAATTGCACCGGGTATACAAGCTTGTTGCATGATAGAGGTAATGTTAAGACTCTGACTCATACCCAATGTTATAACATGGTCGGGCCCTCTGTGATCACCCTGCCCTATTATGCAATACCTTCACATATGGCTCCCCTCCTACCAACTTGTTATGGCGAGGAATACTACAACTGTGGAAGGCCAATCTCTCAGCCACCAGCAGCACGAATTGGGGATTATTTCAGTGATGAGAATCCCGTGGGATGCCACGTGATGTGAGACCATCCATCGCTGCGGCTCAAAATCATTTTAAGAGGGAAGTTCGGGAGCTAGTCTCTTTTGAAGTCTACAACTCCACATTAATGAGAGCTAAAATGGGGGAAGTTGGCTAGTCCTTTTTGTAGTCTAAATGCATGACCAGTTTTGCTTCTCCTTTCTGGATAGTTAGAAACGTAATTATGCAGATTAGTCAATTGTTATAATGAATTCTTGGCTATCATTTTCCTTCTTATTGCGTTGCTTCACTTAAAGTGGTATATTTATGACTAGCATTCTCCACCTTTTAGTGTTCCTCCCCCTTTCCCCCATAATCCATATCCCACACCGTTGAAAACAAGCAAATTTTTAGTTTCTGTTGCCCCAGCGTCGAGTTCCCTCACCTATTTAACATAGGCAATGGCAACTTGCAATTATTATTTTATTTTATTGTGTGAAAACCTGAACTTTTTTGGGAGAGGGTTGTCTACCGACTATGAGAAAATCGTTAGCTATATTTACGTTATCATCCCAAAATAATTAGTCAAATTGGAAATTTACTAGAATTACTTTTAAAGCTCAGTTTTACTTAGTAAGCAAACAATGTGGAACTTAACACCCATGAGTGTGCCTTTATAAACTATACACTATGTGAGCTACTCATCTTCTCAATATAGAACCAACATGTTACAAATTTCACTTTAACAGCAATGTGGTATTGATGCACTGCATGACATGACCTTGACAGAAATGTTATGAGTTTAAGAGAAAAAATTTGTAATATCCCGGTTTCATATTGGAAAGATGAGTAGTTCACATGAAATAATGTTTAATCTATAAAGACATTCATAAGTGCTAAGTCTCACATTGCTTACTTAATAAGTAAAACTAGGTTTTATAAGTCCCACATTGATTACTAGGTGTGGCTAGTGCTTTATCATGGGCTTGGCAAGTCCCGTCAAGACCACGTCATGAAGTGCTATAATACCACAACATTACAACCTCGCTCTGACCACATCAACGGCATCATTACCTCCTACATGGGCACTCTATTACAAAAGAACATATAAACTAAAAAAGGCCCACGGGCTGGAATAGTGCATATGCTGTTATTTCAATGGAGTCGAACTTGAATTATGAATTTATGACCCTCCTTTTGATCCCCAAGGTAGAAATTCTTTTAACTGTATACAAAGAAGAACATTTGGTATGATATTCTTGAATATGCACTATTAGATTAGGTCAGTGTTGGTAAGCAAGGTTGCAGCAAACACAAATCATATATTCTTTACCATACACCTTATACAAGCATTATAGGGCATATTGACCTATAGTATTCAGGAAGTTCATGTTTTATAATAAACTATTATGTTATTTAATAGATCGCTATACGACTGCCATATAATTAGGATGACATGACAATAAAAATCAACCTTTAAATCAGCAAAGGCTTGTACAAAGAAATAAATAAACTAAAATCAATGGCTAATTTTTACTATCATATCATCTCAATTTGAAGACAGTCGTATAACAGTCTACTAAATAACATTTTTCTTATGCTTTAGTTCTAAAAGTTTAGAACAATCCATGAATCAACCATAAATTTATTATATTCACTAATGTTTTGTGAATTTTTTTAGTTGTAAGAAACATTCAAATTTTACGAGGAGACACATGGAACTTAGGGATAACCAAAGTAGTGTTGTTGGTCATGGAAGATATACTTTGTTACCAACGTCTCAGTTAATAGGGGAGAAATGCTACTTTACATTCTCTTGTTCTTTTTTCATCATTCTTCGTTGATGTGGCATTGGCAATTCACTATTGGATTTTTTTTTCTTCTAAATTAAGATTGATCTACAAATGTATTGAAGCGGAGAAGGATACGAGAAGGACAAAGAGAATAATAAGTAGCATATCTCTTGACAGGGTAGAAAAAGTGGTAGAGGTGCAGCAGCACTGTACTGCTAGTCAAGGTAGCTAAGCTTTGAACTGCTAGTCAAGCTAGCTAAGCTTTGAAGGACAGAGTAATATAGTAGGAATTGTATAAATTTCAAGATGTACCAACATAAATCATAGCAGTTGCCAATACTATGATTACTACTCTACCAATTTAGTATCGACGAAAGAGAATGATAAAACAATTGCTCATGTGAGAATCATATCACCCATTAAATCCTGGCATCCAGTTTCTGATTCACCAGTTCAATAAATACTCATTATACTGAAATATTTTGAGAAGGAGCATATAACTAACCACAAAGACGGGAAAAAAAAAATTACTCAAAGACAGCTTGTTTTGCAAGGCAAGTGATGGTTGAATGTGACATCTATTAGGGATGAACTTCCATATAAATTAACATGGCAGACACGAAACTTTTATATAAAGAGAGAGAGGCCAGTTCAGAAAGAGGAAGGAACATATCCACTACGTTCCTTTATATATTCAAGAGGCCAGCAATTTTGAAGAAATAGTTCCATCAGCAATCACAAGGAAGCAAGGTTACCCATCATAGTTTTCTCTCTCTCTCTCTCTCTCTATATATATATATATATATATATAACATCATTACTCAGAAATCTGAAGATCCTTGATTGTCTTCCTTAACCTCAACACTTGTCATATTTACGGATGCATGGATTTCTGATAACGACAAACCACAGTGAGAGATATGCAATTAAATATCTGGCAGACCGCAGATTTAGGTCCCAATTTAGGAGTACTTAGATCACTGAGCTGCAAGCCATCTTAGACAAGCACGAAGGTTGAAGGGCATTGTTATATGTCCAGCCAACCAATATAGCTGAACACAATGCCTTAGCTAAAAACTGTGTTCAGCCTTCTTTGCCTTTTTGCCCTAACAGTGATGATATTGTTTCTTGTCTGCCATGTTAATTTATATGGAAGTTCATCCCTAATAGATGTCACATTCAACCAGCAAATTGATCACCATCGAATATTGTTTTTATTCATCAGGTCCCTCTCTGCGGCCAACTTGATCTTACATTGTCCTTAGGCCTTAGGTTACTGTATCATGGATCTCCACTTCATATGAGAAAACCATACTAAATGACTCTAGTATAGTCAGCTAATGCGTGCTACCTCTAAGGTTTTGGAAATTACATTCCTTTTCAAATGCATACAATCAACCCAATACTAGAGACTTCTCTGGCTGCTCATCCATTCAAATAACATCTCAATAGTGTCACAGAGTACTAGAGAAAGCAAACGTTTTGGATTTTGCAGGGTAGACACCCAAGAGGAAACAAGCGAGTTGATTCTTGACCAGATTGCATCGCAAAACTTATATGTCCTTAAAGTCCTAAGATTCCTTGAATCTTTGCATCCAAAATTAGCATCAACATCCAAAACAGTACTAGCTATCTCTGAGTAATACAGAAACGTCATGCAGAGCAGCTTAATAGGCAAACTACTAATAATCATTGGATTTGAATCCAAAGGACGAACAGACAATTGAAGGCAAGGCATAGATCGTTCTTATCGCAAACTCAACCTCGCTATGTAATGGACATGGTAAGTTAAAGAAAGAAAAAAGAAAAAAACGAGTACACATCATACCCTAAGTATCTGAAGCTTGGTGGAGAAAGCAATGGCAACCCAGTCGGGCTGGGACGAGGACCATTGCAGCTGCTCGATCTCTGCCCCGGCGGTATACGCGAGAATGGGATCCAAGCCGCCCTCGACAGGCTGGCCCATGGAGGACAAGTCCCAAATCAAGGCCTGGAAATCGTCGCCGGCCGTGCAGATGTGGCAGGAACTGTGGGGAGCCCAGGCAATGGCATTAACGGAGGCCTGATGCCTCTGCAATTCGACGACGGGTAGCGTTGGGTAGCGGATGTCGAGGACGACGACCTTGGCGCTGTCCATGATGATGGTGGCCATATATCTGGGATCCTGCTTGTTCCAGCCGAGGCGGACCAAGGGGGTGTCAGGCTCGGAGCTCTCGTAGATGATGGTGGAGTGCTCCTTGTCACGGAGATCGAAGACGCGAACGGAGCCGTCGGCGGAGACGGAGGCGAAGACGCCGACGCCGCCCCATGCGATGTCGTAGACCTCCTTGTCGTGGGCAATGAGCTGGGTGTCGACGATCTCGCGCTCGATGTCCCAGATGGTGCAGGTGGTGTCGATGCTGGAGGTGCCGATGCGCTTGGGCTCGGCCTCGTTCCAGTCGAAGGAGGTGAGGGGCCCACAGAAGTCGCTGTTCTTGTTGCCGTTGAGGAGGCTCTTGAGCTCGACGCGGTGGTCGTCGGAGATGCGCCAGACGCGGAGGAAGTCACTGGAGGTGGCGAGGAGGTCGGGCTTCTGGCACTCCTTGTCAGGGATGAAGATGGTCTTGGTGGGAGGGTAGGGGTGCTCGAAGGAGAGGTTGGGGTCGGAGCGGATCTCGCCGTTGGAGTCGTCCAGCTGAACGATCTCTACGCGGTTCGGGTACTGGTCCAGGTGGCTGGCTATGGCCAGCCGGTACTTCTTGTCGCGGCGGACGCTCCAGTTCATGGCGAAGATGTGCCAGGGTGCCTCGTACGTGTATATCTCCGACCGCTTCTGCTGCTCGTCCGAACCATCCTGAGTCGGATCGCTACTCGCCCCCATACTCCTCTTGACTGAAATTCCAATTGTACGTCAAAATAGCTTGGGGAGAATCACAGCGGTGGAGAGGGGCCAACGTCAACGGAAGACGGAACCAATGAATTGGTGGTCTCGCTCCTGAGGCCTGGCTGGTGCGTGAATGTGAGAGTATGTACTACTAGCTACTCTCTACTCTCTACTGTCTACCGGATTGACCGGTTGCATCAGGGCCGTCCATTCGGCCTATCCACGGCCACACGCTCTCTCGAGAGAAGATGGAACAAATGTTATCCTCCGATCCAAACGAAAAAAGAGACGGCAGATGGATAAAACTTTCCCAATACCCACCAGCTTTTCCTAATTTAACTAATTTATTGTCTCTTTCCAATTTTCCTTTAGGATTAGGAAGAACGATTTCCTCCAGTAGCTATGATCCTGCCCGTTTCGGGAGTCCCGCAGCAGAAAAAAAAAAAACCATAGACTTAACAAAGCCTTTTTTTTTTAAAAAAAAAAAAAAAATTTATTTCTCCTCCTCTGGATAAGCAATTTGAGGAAGAAAAGGAACACACGAGGCTGGAGCCCGATATTATTTCTTTGGGGCTTGAAATTTTCTCACAATCCCATCCCTGTCCAGTGCACCCTCCAGTTACACTTCTCTTCTCTTCCTTGTCTCTCACTCTCTTCAGCCGTAGTGGTAGGCCGGTAGCGTCAACAGAAGAAGACAGAGGTAAATTCCTTTTTTATTTTTATTTTTTTGCCTTTTCTTTTCTTTTCATTATTTGTCTTTCCATTAATTAGCTCATTGTGACCGACGTATTTTTCTTTTTCAAAGTACATAAAAACAGAAACAAACCAAACTAAACCACTACCACGGGGTAGGTCTTTCCCGCTAACAATTTGGATAGAAGGGATAGGGATAGGGGATATGGGAATGCGGCCAGGGAAATTTCTGGATGCGGCCCATTATACTGCATAGCGGGCGCAGAAGATTGTTGACTTTGTTAGTTCTCCAATGGGAAAATGCTGGGATAAAGTTGATTGGATCCAAGGTAAGGGAAAAAGATCATCTAGTCTTGGATAATATTGGGGTGTTGAGGTGCCAGAATAACAACCTGTGAGTCACCTTCAAAAATGAAATGTCCAAGATTGAGAGAAGCTGCTAAGGATGCAGCTAAGAGAGCTGCCAAGGCCTCAACCAAAATTTGGATGGCAGGAAGAGCCGATTTGAGAAACCACCAAAAATACTCATTGTATAAGAGCGAATTGCAGCAGCCATAGATTTGATGATAACAATCCTTCCAGCTTGAGATAGGGTTTTGGTACTCCAACCTTCTACTTTGCTTAAGACCTTGTCCAGAACATCTTGAAATGCTGCCTTCCTTGATCTGCCAAAAAGGATGGGGAGGCCAAGGTATCTGAAATTTGAAGGAGTGGTATTTGTGTACAATAGGAATCCAGACAAGATTTGATAGAGGCTGCCTTTGAAGAAGTAGCTTTAGCAAAAATTATGAGACCATCTGCAAAAAGATGGGTTGTGAGAGTGCAGTTTGTTTAACCTTCAGGGGTGAATACACGAAGTGACACACTGCCTTGGAGGGTTTCGCGTCATTAAAAAAAAAGAGAGTGCAGTTTCTTGCTATTTTGATTCCCTTTAGAAGACCAAGAGTTCTTCCCGTTGAAAAAGCCGATAGAGGACTTCAGTGCCCAAGATAAAGAGAAAGGGAGACAAATGATCCCCTCGGCGTAATCCTCTAGCTGGGGTAAAGAGACCAAATGGGCTATCATTAATCAAAATGGAGGAGGGGGAAGTAATACAGATACGGACCCAGTTGGTCCTATGGGTTGGAACCCAAAGCCTTTTCCACATCTATCTTGATAGCCATAAGTCCTCCTCTCCCTTTTTTTTGGACTTTAGGTAGTGAAGAAACTCGTAAGCTAGAATAGAGTTGTCTTGGATATTTCTAGAGGGAACAAAAGCATATTGGAGAGGAGATATAAAATGGTGGAGCAGGGATTTGAATCTGTTAGCAAGTATTTTGGAGATGATCTTGAAAGAAATGCCTAGAAAAAAAAAATAGATTTTATTTCCGTTTAGAGTAATGAAAGTGTGATTTTTCTCTTTCAACAAATGATTTTTCTTGAAAAAATCCCAAATACTATGAAGAACAACATTCTTAACTGTGTTCCAATACTGTAAAAGAGGGCAGTGAAGCCATTAGGACCTAGAGCTTTTGTAGAATGAAGGCTGGTAAGAGTTTGAAAGATCTCATTTTTTGAAGGGATGGAACAAAGAGATTCATTTTCTTCTGGAGAACAGAGTTATCAAAAAGATTAAGCATATCATTTGAAATGGTGGGGGAGGAAGAGGTAAAGAGAGTTTTGAAATGATTTACAAAACAGCTGCCAATAGCAGGCCTATCAGAGATCCAAGCCCCAGAGGAGACTTTGAGCAAATCCACTGCATTCCTCCTTCATCTGATTAATGTGGAGGTATGGAAGAATTTAGTGTTTGAATCCTTGCAGGTGAGCCAAGTTTATCTGGATTTATTCTTCCAGAGAATTTCTTAATGAGGAGTTCTTCCAGCTCTTGTTTGAGAAAAATTTCTTCAGCAAATGATTGAGGTGTTGGACTGGATTTTTGGACACAATCAATCTGGATGAGAATAGAATCTATCTTCTTCTGAATGTGGCCAAAATGATGAGTATTCCATTGCTTTGGAGTTGTTTTGGTGAGCTTGAGTTTTCTTGACAGAGAGAAAGCAGGGGAGCCTACTGTAGAGATGTCCCAAGTTGCAGCAATAACCGAAGAGAGCCCATGGGGTGGATTAATCTGAAGGGAGGGTGGGATTTGGATAGTGGGCTTGTGAGGGAGGAGAGTCCTAGTGAAGGGAAGGGATTGGAATTGGGCTGGGTGTTCAATGAGGGGAGGCTCTGAAAGATCCTGTATTTTGGTGATGGTTGAGTCCAACAAGGAGAAGGGGGTAGAATAGTAATCTTGGGTTGAAGCTGGATTTGAAGCGTTAAATGATTGAGATACTCCCGCCAAAATCAAAGAGTCATGTGGTCTACCTGCAGAAGGAATGATTGATTTCTTAGGAGATTGCGTGGTTGAGGAGGTTGTTGAAGAAAACATGGCAAGCTCTGATCCAGACGATGAGGCGGTTTGGTGAAGCAGTGCCACTTGGAGAGATCTGCTAGCTGGAGCGTTGTGAGAGGATTCCATGCGTCCATAAGCTTGTGAGACAAGTAGATCTTGTTTTTGACAAGGGACGAGTTGTAGCTGGGTTAACTCCGCTCCATGTAAGGTGTCAACAACTACTTCAATCAGGAGTTCCATCGGGCCTTTAGATGAAATACTAGGGCCGGTTGATTCCTCTTGACCCACCAGAGAAGACCTTGGACTAGAAAAATTAATAGCTTTGTGAGAGATGCCATACTTCTCTGGAGTCAAAGGAATAGGAGGCGCTGGGCATGAATTTTGTTTGTGACCTATAAGGCCACAAAGCATACAATAATCCGCAAGTCTCTCATATTTGAATTGTATCAAGATAGATTGTCTTCCAGGCCGAGGAAGATGAAAACCCAGGACAAGCGGTTTTTGAGGTCAAGCTCCACCCGAATCCGAAAGGTGACGGCGGCGGATAAGACCAAAAGTACTACCATTTTCTACTTCCATCAGATTTCCCAAGGCTTTCCCAATACGAATTGCATTTGGTATCATATTTTGCAAGGGCAACCCATGAACTTGAATCCAAAAAGGGCATAAGTGAAGGTCCACTTCATCGATTGTGAGATCAGGGGACTAAGGCTTGAGTATTAAAAGGGAGCCTCTGATATTCCACGGTCCTTGGAATAAAATATGGTCTAGGTGGGAACGTTGAGGGAGAGAAAAAAGATATTTGTTTGGCTCTAGAACCTCAATAACCAGAGGGTCAACAAAATCCCAAGCTTTGGTGAGGGTAGCTCTAACAAATGTTGAGAGGTTTTATGGCTAGAAGCTTACCAATAAAATCGTAAGATTCATTATTTGGGTGTTCCATAGGTAAGGAGTCCAACGGAGATGGATCATCCCAACCTAAAGCTTCTATGTGAGAAAATCAGGTCTTGGAGATCAGGATGAGTAGCATCCACGGAGAAGAGATGAAGAAAGAACATAAGGGGTGGAAGCACTAGAGAAGACAAAGTCTTAACAAAAATCTATCCAAAAAGGAAAGATGGCAGGAGCTCAGAGAGAGAGAGCGAGGAAATATTTCCTTGTGTGTATATGTGACCAATGTATTTTATTTTGTCGGAAAAAAATTCACATAAATCATACCATCTGCTATATTCAGCGTGTCTTCTTATTGATGCATTGATCTCTAAGATATTATTATTTGAGCATTGTGGCATGGTTCCTACCATTTCATAGCGAATTTTGTTTAGGCTAACAATTAAACCTTTCGTTATAGGAAGGTTGTCTGTTGCTTTAAAAGCCGCTTTCCCTTTGCTTAATATTCTTCTTTCTAGATGCAGGTGTTGGGTTGGGTTCGGAGTTTGCACAAAGAGGGAAAAAGAATTGAAATTAGTTCAGTTGCGTGCTGTGTTATGTTGTGGTGCCTTTTCCTAACATCACACCTTGCCGCAGCTTAAAAAGTTTCTTGTTTTTCAATCTAGTGGTCTACCATTTCTCTATTGTTCCAGTTGGGGGATTTCACTTCGCATAGTCCAAAGCACAAATTCCTTTTTCTCATTTCAACTTGGCAATACTTTGGTCAGTTGTTGCAGAACACGCTAGCTCAGCTTGATCGAACCCAGGTATAATGGTTGCATGCCTTTCATGCACTTCTGATGCTCTTCCCAAAAGAAACCCACTCCCAAGCTCTAGAATACACTTTGGTTCGCAGGAAGCTTTCATCTCCCTCCAAAAGTGCACCACTTTCAAACAGCTCAAGCAAATCCATGCAAAGATAGTTCGCCATGGACTATCTCATGATCAATTACTTACTAGGAGGCTGCTTCACCTTTGCTCTTCTCACGGAAAAATGGACTATGCCACTCTTTTATTCCATCAAATTAAGGGTCCTCTCACCTTTACTTGGAACGTAATGATTAGAGCCTATACCTTCAATGGCTGCGCACAACAAGCGCTTCTTCTGTTTAACCTTATGATATCCCAAGGCTTTCCACCCGATAAGTACACCTTTCCATTTGTTGTCAAAGCTTGCAGCACTACTTCCGTAATTGGTCCAGGAAAAGTGATTCATGGGCTAGCTATCAAAACTGGTAGTTTAGGAGATATGTTTGCGCTAAACACTTTGATGGATCTTTACTTCAAGTGTGGAAATGTAGAATATGGGTGTAAGATTTTTGAAAAAATGCGTGTCCGCAATGTGGTTTCATGGACTACCATGGTTTCTGGCCTTGTTGCTTGTGGTGAAGTAAATGCTGCTAGAGGACTTTTTGAGCAAATGCCGACAAAAAATGTTGTTTCATGGACAGCAATGATTAATGGGTATGTTAGAAATCGACCTGAAGAAGCATTTGAACTTTTCTGGAGAATGCAGCTTGATAATGTGAGGCCCAATGAATTTACACTGATTAGCTTGTTGAAAGCTTGCACTGAGATCGGGAGCCTCAAGATGGGTAGATGGATTCATGACTTTGCTCTCAAGAATGGGTTCAAACTTGGGATTTTCCTTGGGACTGCTCTTATCGACATGTATAGCAAATGCGGTAATTTAGAGGATGCAAGGAGGGTGTTTGATGAGATGCAAATCAAGAGTTTGGTTACTTGGAATTCTATGATCACTAGCTTGGGTGTGCATGGGCGTGGACATGAAGCCATTGGTCTTTTTGCAGAGATGGAGAGGGCGAATGTACGGCCAGATGCTATCACTTTTGTAGGTGTTCTATGTGCTTGTGTACAAACAGAGAACCTGGAAGAGGCTCAGAGATACTTCAAATGTATGGTTGAGCACTATGGTATCACGCCTGTTCTAGAACATTTAACGTGTATGATTGAATTATATAGTCGAGCTGATATGTTAGATGAGGTGTGCGAATTAGTAAACGCCATGCCAGCGGAGCCAAAGGACAATATACTGTCTGCATTGTTGCGGGAAAGTAAGGTTTATGGTATTGCTAATATGGAAATTTTTTTACAGAGGCATGCTGGGAAGTTAGATTGTTAGAATATTGCGATACGTGCCCTTCCCCCCTATACATCGGCTTCGGATTTTCAAGTGGGAGTCCTTGTGCCTAGACAAATAAATTGTTTCTGTTTACAAAAAGGCCGAGCTTCATGCCAAGATGCTATAATGAATATAATCATGATGATAATGATGACAATGAGAAACGTGAATTTCTTCCTTGGTAAAACGAAAGAGGAGAATTTACAATTGTTATATTATTTTCCATATTAGAATATTTTTAATGTTAGGCTATCGTTCATCTTTAAGCCTTGTTTTAGTTTCCTTTTAGGCCCATCATAAATTTCCTACCTTATTTAGCCTACATTGCCTTAGCTTCTCTATAAATACCATACATTGTAAAACAATTTATATAGTTTTATACAATAAAGATGTAGCCCAAAAGGCACTTCACAGTGGTGGATGTAGGCCTCCAAGGTCGAATCACTCCAAAATTCATTGTATTTTTTCTCTCTCTTTGCTTCCGTTATTTCTTCCTTATTTTATATTTAACATGAGTTTCTAGATATCAAAGCCACCAATCTTGGTGCCTCTTGTAAGCCTCATTTCTCTGCCCGTGCAATTTCTCATTTAAGCATTTTCTTGGTGTTTTTCATTGAGAAAGAAGAATACCAAACACTTCGTTGAGATATGTTTTGCACTTGAAGGAGTTTGGGAGTTCATCTAACGTTGCACGCACCTCTAATTGCTTCCACGCGTTGCCCTATGCCTTTGTTGTTGTTGTTAGTATTTTCCCGATCTTTCTTGAAGCTTATTGTGAAAATCTAAATCCAAAATCATGTTTTAAAGGTACAAATCTATCGATATGTGGAAGCCCCAATACCAATGGATGCATAACGCGTCGTCTCACTCTGCCATCAGGTCCCTTCTAGCAATACAACCACCAAAATTGGTTTTTCACCTTCTGTTGGTGAAATAATCAGCCCCAAAGACACGTAGGCCTAAAGTAGTATCGGGGGCCGAGCCCATCGGGTCGGTCTGTCCAGATTAAACTTAAGTACAGGACCTGTCGTTATCTTCAAAAAGACTCATATCCCAAGTATATCGAGATAGACTCATATCCCATCAAATATGAGATAAAGTAGCTAATAGTATGACATCAGATGAAGAGGTAGTGTCCTATTCAGTTTGGACTCTACTACCCAATTCAAATTCAATGAAGATAAGACAAAAGACTCCTAATCAGATTATGCTCCACGCACTCCAGCAGTTTCATAATTGTGGACTGTGAGCCTATAAGTAAGACTACAACGTCAGGTATTTTAAAACATGTATATTTTCTAAGTTCTGAGATTTTAAGTACTCCTGAAAAGTCAATAAGTTTGTAACTGAATTAGGCATCGGAGTGGGGGTATGGTTGGCATCCTCGACAAGCCGTTTATTATTTTGCAGATTACGAGAAGAGCAAATATCAAGGAAGGTTGATGAATCACAAGACGACACGTCACCGTACTGGAAACTGTACCAACAGTTTGGCGCCGTCTGTGAGAACGATGAATCGTTTCTTGCAACAACAAAAAAAATCCGCAACGGTGACTGCGCAATCAAAATTAAATTTGAAAATGTCTCTTCGTCAATAGAGAGATCTTCAGGATTAAGGTGCAATCCGTGTCAAGATAAAACAAAAGAAAATCTGGAATGTGGGTTGGCACAGATCTCATGGCTATTTCACGATTTGGGCTTTTCTTCGATCTCGATCAATCCACGGCTTTAGAAGAAATCAAGGGTTAGAAGAAACCATGGAGACCCAGATTGGCATCCAACTAGCCACACCGAATTGGTGACTTACCTTCCTCAGGTAGTGGAAAAATCAAGACAAGTCTCCTTCAGGTCAACAAATCGGTATTACCCTCATCAACAAGAGAACACAAAGCAGTATGTTGCACCCTCAATTGACTCCATCTTATCGGTCGCACTCATGGAGACCCAGAACCTCCAACCTTCGACGATTTTTGTGCATCAAAGAGAGAGGTACAGGGGCGTGAAAAGCTCGGTCTGTGGCCAGTAGACCCAAACCAGAATTCTGAGGTGGATCCATCCACAACGATGTACAACTCAATTCCAAATTGAGCCATTAGATTTCAAAAGGTTTGGTGCCCATGATCCAAATAGCTGAAGGCTTGGCAAAGTGCAAACGATGGGTTCGGTCTCACTGGGACGGTGGAGCCCTGAACGATCTCGAGGATTCATCCCAGAAACCTGGATAGAGCCCAGTCCCGACTGTGATCCACGGGACGTCAAAGTGTTCCAGTACTGCGGGTTTCGCACAGTGGGAGGTTGGAACCCCAACGATTTGGAGATTTTCAAGTAAGATAAATGCTGATGGCTAGAAGACTCATAAACCGTGAACCTCCCTCCGAGACTCACCCAAAAAGTTCTGGACTTCCGAGGATCCAGACCTTCGAGGCAGCGGCGACTTGGAAGAGAAGGTGTTTGGATTAGGTTCCACGTGGCACGGATCGGTCGTGACCACAGGGTGTCCTTGAGCGCCGGGTTGTCATGGATCCACAAGCCCTTCAGGCCTGTGTGATGGGCGATCTTAGGCAGCAAAGTTCGAAACCAGCTTGTCTCCACCGCAAGACGGTAGTGACCTGATGAAGAGGAAGAAGCGTGGTGGGAGAACACATATGTTGCTAGTGGCAGTCGAGGAAGCGCCCTACGACATCATTCCGATGAAAGAACAGGCCGCAAGAGTTGTGCATCAGTGGATAGGAAGCGCCCGAGACTGGGAATTTCCGGAACCTCTAGAGTCTTGAAGAGAGCAGATAGTGGAGAATTTTTTAAGGAAAACCCAGAGATGCGATTGTCGGTGTAATACCGAGCTCGCATCTAGGCACTCCAAGAAGTTCTAGAAGCCTCCTCCACGAGGCCCTCTCGTCTGCAGAGCACCACGTCGAGTCCGGTTCTGGTAGGTGTAACGTCAAGGAGTGTGATGTCTTATCCGGTATCTGGGTCTTTGCATGGGCTTCCGGTGACTAGTTCACCTCGGAGGAAGAAGATGGAAACACGGTGCTGTGGACATAAACAGAATTTCAAAGTGTGGATTGTGGACACACGGCGCTGTCAAGAAGGACCCGAATCAAATAAACAATCATGTGCCAAGAGCTCGGGTCACTGCCGAATGACCAAGGCATGACTTGCTAGTTCGGTCATTCTTATGTTCAAAAGCCGGTTAAACCAATCTCGTTTGGTAATGTTCTAAGTGTTCAACATATGAATTCTAGACATGTCAAAAAAAAAAAAAAAAAGGGAAAAAGTATACTTTGAGGAGTTTTATCCCGAGGTGTCAAACCTCTGAAAAGTATGTTCCGAGGGTGTCCTACCGAGAAGAAAGTATACTCCAAGAAGTTTGATCCCGAGGTGGCCACCCTCCAAAAGTTAGATCCGAGGGTGTTTTACCGAGGAGAAAAGTTAGATCCGAGTGTGTTCTACAGAGGAGAAAAGTTAGATCTGATGGTGTTTTACCAAGAAGAAAAGTTAGATCCGAGGGTTTTCTACCGAGGCAACAAGTATGTACCGAGATGACACATACCGAGAGTATCATTCCGAGGGTACTATCCCGAGGACCCTATGCCCGAGCTTCTAGTTCCAAAGGGCACACTCCGAGTACCCCTTCAGATTTGCTATCCTTCGAAGTGCACATTCATGTGCCAAGGGACCAATCCAAACCGAGGGTCCAGTTTGAGGAACTCTCCCAAAGAGCCCCATATCGAGCGGCATGCAAGATGGGAAACTCTAAGTAAGACGGTTCATCTTCATCGAATGCACCAGATAAGTTCATACTCTTCTTTTACAAACATAATTTATGTTGAAGTAAAAAAAAATGTTGGTTCTTATTTTATCAACCAGAAAATTATATAAGCATGCACATGTACACTTTGCTGAAAATATATATGTTGATAAAATAGAATTCTTCTGCTACTGCAATAATTCATATTTGATGATTCCTGATGAAAGTCCATAAAATTTTTCGTTGGGAGTCAACCCACAAAATTGTCTCTTTATCACGGATCTTTCATCAAAAATTGGATTGTTGTACTAAGCAAAATAGACTCATGTGTTGAGACCTCACTCATGTCATGAGTACAAGGATCACAAAGTCATCCCAATAGATGACAAAAGAATATAGTGCCACTTTGCATTTTGCTGTTTGATTTTAGTATATGCAGTACTTTGTTAACCATTTTCGCAAAAAAGATACGAGGAGACAACCCCTACAACAAATCGTACAAGGAAAAGTCTCTCGGTTAGTCCAACATCGAGAGCCAAGGAGACAACCCTGCATAGAAAACAATGCAAGTCTCTCAGTTAATGTCAAAGGAAGAATAAAGCACTTCTTCATCAAACTTCTCCAAAAATGATCAAGCTACATCAACATCCACCCGACTCCCTCCCCAAAAACCACGGTCGAGTATTGGAAGGATACCCAGGGGACTATCTGCCCGACTCCCTCCCCAAAACACTCGGTCAAGTATTGGAGGGATACCCAGGGGACTATCCACCCGACTTCCTCCCCAAAAAACTTGGTCCAGTATTGGAGGAATACCCAGGGGACTATCTACCCGACTTCCTCCCTAAAAAACTCGGTTGAGTATTGGAGGGATACCCAGGGTACCTGACTACCCACCTAAGTTAAAGGTGGGAGCTCGGCAAAAGATATGGATAAAGATAAGGAGATGAAAGACCAAGCTCTCAGACTCATATCTCAAAGAAAGTATCTCGGAACAAGATATGAGGAAAAAACCTCTTTAAAAAATCAAGTAAGTTTCAAAACCCTCGGGGGTACAAGTTTCAAGTAAAGTTCTATAAGTTTCAAATAAAGTTCAAGTTTCAAGTAAAGTTCTATAAGTTTCAAATAAAGTTTAAGTTTCAAGTAAAGTTCTACAAGTTTCAAGTAAAGTTCTATAAGTTTCAAATAAAGTTCAAGTTTCAAGTAAAATTCTATTAGTTTCAAATAAAGTTTAAGTTTCAAGTAAAGTTCTACAAGTTTCAAGTAAAGTTCTATAAGTTTCAAATAAAGTTCAAGTTTCAAGTAAAGTTCTACAAGTTTCAAATAAAGTGCAAGTTTAAAATCCTCTTAGTCAAAACTTACACAAACCGCTTGTTTGTACAAGTTTTGGGGTACAAGTTTTACAAGTTTTAACTCTCGTGGGTAAATTTAAAAAACCCTCGAGGGGTACAAGTTTAAAAAGTTTGACAAGTTTTAACCCTCGGGGGCAAAGTTCAAAAACCTCTCGGGGGGTACAAGTTTCAAATTCCTTAGTCAAAACTTACATAAATTGTTTGTTTGTTCAAGTTGGGGGTACCAGTTTGAAAAAAGAAAAATCCTTCGGTAAAAACTTACACAAACAGATTGTTTGTTCAAGTTTTGGGGGGTAACTTTGAAAAATAAAGAGACTTCTAATTTTAACAAGTGTCTGTGAACAGTGTGCAACAAAATATTAAATGCGGAAGTAAAGGAGGCAAATATTTTGTTGACGAAGTGGAAACTCAATTAAGAGAAAAACCACTCCAGGGCAGCCAAACCCAGGATATCCACTATTCAGAAGACACAGCTAGTTACAAAGTAGTAGCACTCACATACCCCTGATGCAGTGGTCGTAACTTGAACTCTAACGTGTAACCCAACACGAACGCCTCCTAACCAAGTCTCCTACCTGAAGGGGTCTTAAATGGAATTCTTTACCTTGGGGCCAACCCCTAAGATAAACTTCAGTTTAAGCGCAACAACAGCACACATCAACTGCTTCAGAGAGATCAACTCAGCTCAATGGACTCACAACATAGCTCTCTAAGCACTAGTGGAATTCAATACTGAATTCTTGCAGTTCTCAAGCCTAGGGACCTCTATTTATTGGCTGACAGTTCAAGTGAGCGTCTGGCTTGATAAAACTAGGCCCCGTTTGGAAGGTGGTCATAGGCCGTCCGGATGGACAACTGTGCGACCGAAATTTCAAAAATTTCGCTGAATATTGTTCTTGTTTGAGACCCACGTCCGGACGGTGTTGCCCTGTCGTACGGACAGTCGCACGTCCCGCTGCAAGTAATTTCCATATAGAGGCTTCGCGTGTCCAGACCAGGAGGATGGTCGTCCCGACGGTTGATGTGATGCACGCAATTTTCATATCTGATGCTCGCGTGTCCGGACCATGCTGACTGGCGTCCGGACGTCTGGATTTGAATTGGGATACTTGCCTTATGGATGAGCGCATCCGGACGAGAATCCACGTCGTCTGGACGGTTTCAGCAATCTTTTCATATCTGTGTTTTGGAAAGAAATCCTGAAGCTTTGGTCGAACACTGAGGGTCGTCTGGACGGGCTGCTGAATCGTTCAGATGGGTGCAAGCTGGAGCAGTTCAAAGCTTCTCGACACGGAGGAAGGTCCGGATGGGAATCCACGTCGTCCGGACGGATGATGCTTCAGTCTGATGTGCGTCCGGATGGTATGACACGTCATCCGGACGGCTGGTACTTTGGACAGCTGGGCGTCCGGATGGTATGACACGTCGTCCGAACAGCTGGCAGGGAATCAAATTTTTTGACTTCCAGACTGTGCAAAATTTTTTGGAAACACTTCTGAATAGTGGAATCCCTGTTAAAAAGCATCATTACAATGAAGTGATTTTGTCTAACAAAATGTGGCCAATTACAAACTAACAAACTCCCCATTTGGCCATTATGGGACAAAAATTACTCCCATTTTTTTGTCACAAAAGGACAAAGGGTAAAACAGAGTAAGAAGAAAAACAAAAAATTACTCCACCTAAGTGTCTCAGAAGGACAAGGGTAAATAGAGTAATAATATCCACAGACAAAAACGTTCTAAAATTCAAAACCATAGGAAAATAGAGAAGAGCCTGCAAGTGGCCCAAAAGAGTGGAACAAAAATCCTTCAAGTACCAAAGCCTGTTGATCCATTGAAATCAAGTAACGAAGAGAAATCCGTATAAAAAGCTGGATTTGTACTACTTCGGCTTCTAGCTCAAGAAGCCGGGAACTATGGACTAAAAAATCTTCAATCTCTTGATTTTGCAAAGCTTGAAACTGATTATCCGCAGATTGACATCCTCTAGGCAACTGGTCTGCTAGATAAATGAGGAGATTCACCATTGAACCTCTAACTGATAAAAATCCAGGGGAATGCTACGGAAGGCTCTGCATGAGCTAGAGGAAAAAACTCATCTTAATCCTGAGACCTTTGAAATTTGAACATCTAATTTCACCAACAGTCAATTTTTCAAAGGATCCATCTATCAGATATTGTCCTGGGAGCTACTGGACAACATATTTCTGAAAAGATTTAAACAGAAATATTTCCAAAAATAACACCACAAAGAAATATTAGATCATGTTAGTCCCAGAAAGAAAGTGGTATTATGACAGATGTCAATTGGATGCCCAAGAATTACAAAAACAAAGATCGCAATCCAAATGACCCAGATATATCAATATCAACCCAACAGACAGACATAATAGGATTTTCATGCACACTATCTCAAGAAAATATCCCAACAAATATTTCAATATTCTAAAAGCACAAAAACTTAAAAGAATAACGGAAGGCACAATGAAGATCATGGGATGAGAAGAGATGTGCAAAGAATGCCAAAATCTCGAGAGAAATCCACGAGAAAAACACACAACATGCCATGATAAATCAATAAAAATATAAAGATGTGTGTATGGCAGAGAAAGAGACGCAAGTCTTAAACCTGTAGAGATCCCGTCCTTACGTGTCACTTAACCGTTCGGATGGTAACTGCTAGGTCGGCATATGGCAAGACTGCTTTCATCTGGACGTAAGAATAGGTCGGTTCGGACGCTTCACACTGAAATCTGAAACTGGAGAAAAATTTGCAGAAAAATATTTTTCCCTAAAGTTAGCTTCAGAACACGCATGTATAATCAACTGATAAAACAGTCAAATAGCATTGCAAAAATATGCAAAGATATAAATGAGAGTTAAGTATTCAATTCACACAAATTTTCCTGCAGATAGAAATTTTAAATAGTTTATTCAACTCATGCAATGGGTGCGTGTGTGTGAAGACTTTTCCCAAAAGGTATGAATGTAACTGATATGACAAAAAGCAACTAGATTTTCTAGACAAGAGAGAAAATCAATGAAAGATCAGTCAAAAGTCAAACCTTATTAATTACTAGGACCTAGCCACCCTCATCTGATACACTCCCCCTAAGATGCAGCACCTAATTGTTTTACTTGTACCATGAAGGACAAGGCTTATTTCAGCACAGAAGCAGTGAATATAAGCATTTAGCACAGAAAACTGAAGAGTTACTGCTTGATTCTAGTTGGTGCTGCAATCTAGAGAGAATGCTAGAATTTTAGGCTCTAGGTTCAACTAGCATGTGGTCAATTTGACCATCTTAATCAAAGACATCTCTCTCATTAGAATTTTTAGAAGTAAGAAGTCAGAGAGGAAAATTATGTACCTTAGGGGAGCCTTGGATAGTGCACATTTTCATCGCATAAGGAAAGTAACTATCTATCATTAAGATGCAACAGGAAAACTTAGCAGATATCATGCATAAACTCTCAATCATATATAAGCATATTTAATCAATGCACTATGAACTGAGATATCAGGCAAAAACACATGCAATATTTGAAAAGCTATCAAGAGAAAAAAAAAAAAAAAAAAAAAAAAAATTCCTACATCTTCTCCCCAATTTTTTTTTTCTTTTTTTGTTGAAAAAAATGAGACAGAAAAAAAACAAGAACATGCTTATGGAAAAGGAAATAACATCTAGTCCCAGCATGTAAGGTAAAACCAAACCTATCCTCATAAAGAGAGGTTTAGAAATACCAAAACAGGAAAGCAGTCGCCCAACGTGCTTTTAACTGTTATCCCCCAAAAAAAAAAATCTGCAGATATTTCTCAAGACAACAAGAGAAAATATGGGGGATAAAATAAGCAGTTCCTTAAACAAAATGCAAGGCATGAATAAGATATGCCAAGATAGACAATGCAATGCAAACATACCTGACATGCATTAGGATTTAGGAACCAAAATCCTAGGCATGAGAGACATCACCTACTAGGTGAGTCGACTCCCCCTCAAGGGGTAAATGGTCTCATCCTTCTTGACCCATACCTGCTTAACCCGTGGAGATGGTTTGCGGGCCATGTCCATGTTGGCCATACTCCTTAGTATACCTTGTATTAGGCTCAGCAACCATTCATAGCCATGGCTGCCATTGGGCTTCTGCGGCTTTCTCTTGCAGCGCCTTGATTTATTCTTCTTTGGTTTGCCGCTCTAATTGGCAGGAACAAACTTTTGCTGATGCCATGGAGCCTGAAGAGCCATCGGAGGTATAGTGCCTGATGTAACTCTTGTTGGCAGCTTCCTCTGAACCTTCAACTTCTAGAGCTGTGGACATTTGGATCGAATGTGACCGGTGATGCCGCAGTGATGACAGGTAGGCAGACTTCTTTTGTTTGAATGCTTCTTGACATTCTCTGCAGAATTATGATTAGTATTCTTACAAATAACATTGCCCTTACCTTTTGTATGTCTCCTATGAGGAGGGACATATTTAGATGAGGAAGAATCTTCAATTTCACTTTTTCTCAGTACATCCTGCTTAATCCAAGGCCTATGATGTTTCAACAAATAACAATTTGGTATAATATGACCAATTTTTCCACAATTGTAACAAGTAGGAACAAATTTACCTCGTGTTCCTAATTCCTTAGATTTTGGCTTCACACAATTATTCAAGCAAGACTTTTCAGAACAAGCTGCATATACTATCACAGGCTTAATATCAACAGAATCTAATTCAAAATCAGAAGCATGTGAAGTAGAAGTACTCATATCATCAACAATTAAAGCAGGCTTGTTAGAAATATTTGAATGAATACAAAGCATACTCTTCAAATTATCACTTGAGAATTTTTTCAAGAGATCTTCAGATTCTTTTAATTTATTCTCAAATGTATCAATAATGTCAAATAGCATGGTATTCTCAGATTTCAAATAGCCAATCAAAGCATGTGATTCAAATAATTGAACAATCAAAGATTCTTTTTCTTGCTTCACCTTTTTAAGCTCTTTATGAGAAACTTTAGAATGTTGAGCATTCTTCAATTTATTAAAAACTTTAAAGAGCTTAATATCAGAATCCTCATTAGATAACTGAGAAGGATTCATGATAAAAGGTGTAAAAAAAATAGAAGTCACAAGAGATGAGGATCACACTCAGGAAATAAATCCTTAACAGAGTGTACCCGCTCTGATACCAATTGAAAAATAAAGAGACTTCTAATTTTAATAAGTGTGTGTGAACAGTGTGCAACAAAATATTAAATATGGAATTAAAGGAGATAAATATTTTGTTGACGAAGTGAAAACTCAATTGAGAGAAAAACCACTCCAGGGCAGCCAAACCCAGGATATCCACTATTCAGAAGACAAAGCTAGTAACAAAGTAGTAGTACTCACATACCCTTGATACAGTGGTCGCACCTTGAACTCTAACGTATAACCCAACATGAACACCTCCCAACCAAGTCTCCTACCTGAAGGGGTCTTAAATGGAATTCTTTACCTTGGGGCCAACCCCTAAGATAGACTTCAGTTTAAGTGCAACAATAGCACACAGAGCAACGGCTTCAGAGAGATCAACTCAGCTCAATGGACTCACAATATAGCTCTCTAAGCACTAGTGGAATTCAATACCGAATTCTTGCAGTTCTTAAGCCTAGGGGCCTCTATTTTTAGGCTGACAATTCAAATGAGCGTCTGGCTTGATAAAACTGGGCGCCGTCCGAACAGTGGTCATAGGCCGTCCAGACGGACAACTGTGCGACAGAAATTTCAAAAATTTCGCTAAATATCTTTCCTGTTTGAGACCCGCGTCCAGACGATGTTGCCCTGTCGTCCGGACAATCGCACATCCGCTGCAAGTAATTTCCATATAGAGGCTTCGCGGGTCCGGACCAGGAGGATGGTTGTCCGGACGGTTGATGTGATGCATGCAATTTTCATATCTAATGCTCGCGCATCCGGACCATGCTGACTGGCGTCCGGACGTCTGGATTTGAATTGCGATACTTACCTTATGGATGAGCGCGTCCGGACAGGAATCCACGTCGTCTGGACGGTTGCATCAATCTTTCCATATCTGTGTTTTGGAAAGAAATCGTGAAACTTTGGTTGAACACTAAGGGTCCTCTAGACAGGCTGCTGAATCGTCCGGACAGGTGCAAGCTGGAGCAGTTCGAAGCTTCTTGACACAGAGGAATGTCCGGACGGGAATCCATGTTGTCCGGATGGATGATACTTTAGTCTGATGTGCGTCTAGACGGTATGACACGTCGTCCGGACGGCTGATGCTTTGGACAACTGGGCGTCCGGACGACTGGCAGGGAACCGAATTTTCTGACTTGCAGACTGTGCTGAATCTTCTGGAAACACTTATGAATAGCGGAATCCCTGTTAAAAAGCATCATTACAATGAAGTGATTTTGGCCAACAGAATGTGACCAATTACAAACTAACAAACTCTAGTATAAAAAGTAAAGATCCATTTCAAAAAGAAAGTTCAAGATTTTTTCCTCCTAGTCACGGAGATCGAAAAAAAGATTTTTCCCTCCTAGTCCCAGAGGTCGAAACAAAATATTTTTCCTCCTAGTCACGGAGGTCAAAACAAAAATATTTTCCCTCCTAGTTTCGGAGGTCAAAACAAAAGATTTTTCCCTCCTAGTCCCAGAGGTCGAAACAAAAGATTTTTCCCTCTTAGTCCCGGAGGTCGAAACAAAATATTTTTCCTACTAATCACAGAGGTCAAAACAAAATATTTTTCCCTCCTAATCTCAGAGGTCGAAACAAAATAATTTTCCTCATAGTCACGGAGGTCAAAACAAAATATTTTTCCTCCTAGTCCCGGAGGTCAAAACAAAATATTTTTCCTCCTAGTCCCGGAGGTCGAAACAAAAGATTTTTCCTTCCTAGTCCCGGAGGTCAAAACAAAAGATTTTTCCTCCTAGTACAGGAGGTCGAAACAAAATATTTTTCCTCCTAGTCACAGAGGTCAAAACAAAATATTTTTCCTCGTAGTCCCGAAGGTCGAAACAAAAGATTTTTCCCTCCTACACCGGTCGAAACAAAATATTTTTCCTCCTAGTCACAGAGGTCGAAACAAAATATTTTTCCTCCTAGTCACGGAGGTCGAAACAAAATATTTTTCCCTCCTAGTCCTGGAGGTCGAAACAAAATTTTTGTCCTCCTAGTCACGGAGGTCGAAACAATGATTTTTCCCTCCTAGTCCCAGAGGTCGAATCAAAATATTTTTCCTCCTAGTCACGAAGGTCGAAACAAAAGATTTTTTCCTCCTAGTCCCAGAGGTTGAAACAAAATATTTTTCCTCCTAGTCACGGAGGTCAAAACAAAAGATTTTTCCCTCCTAGTCCCAGAGGTCGAAACAAAATATTTTTCTTCCTAGTCTCGGAAGTCAAAACAAAATATTTTTCCTCCTAGTCCCGGAGTTCGAAACAAAATATTTTTCCTCCTAGTCTTGGAGGTTGAAACAAAATATTTTTCCTCATAGTCACGAAGGTCAAAACAAAATATTTTTCCTCCTAGTCCTGGAGGTTGAAACAAAATATTTTTCCTCCTAGTCACGGAGGCCAAAACAAAAAATCTTTTCCTCCTAGTCTCAGAGGTTGAACAAAATATTTTTCCATCCTCCTCGATCATAACTTACGCAAACCGATTGTTTGTTCAAGTTGTTAGAAGATAAGTCATAATTGATTCGTTATGAGAAATCTTTTTCCATATCAAAGAATTCAAAATTTAAAAAGTTCAAAAACAAAGATATTCATAGGTGAAACCAAGCTACATGGTGTTCAGATTAGAAGATTCGATATGCCAAGTACAAAACCTCGAGCCGGCATAAGCATCGGGCCACCATAAGCCCCTAGCCGCTATAAGTCTCGGACAACTAAAGCCTCTGCGCCAGTCTGAGCCTCCGAAGCCACGTAGACTCATTTGAAGAGATCACTTCGCTGCCTGAGCACCTCGAGCTATGTATCACCTCGGTGCCTGAGTACCTCGAGACTAGGATTGGCAATTTTTGACACGACCTGCGAACCCGACACGGGAAACTAAGGTTTGGATTTTATATAATCGGGTTCGGGTCGAAATCGGGTCAACCCGATTCTGACCCGATTACAATCGTGTCTGGCGGGTCAACCCGCGGGTTGACCTGCCAGACACGATTCTGACCCGATAGTTTATTTTTTTTTTAAAAAAAGAAGGAGAAAAGTCTGAAAAGAGTAAAACGGCAAAACCCGAAACACACGAAATGCCCAATTGCGAACAGCGAACCTTAGCCGCCTAGCCCACTGCCCAGTAGCCCGCGCCGCCAGCCCGCACGCGGCACGCCAAGAATTCGGCCTTTTCCAGTTTTCCCCCTCTCAAACTTTTCCCTCCCCCCTCTCTTACCCACCACCATATTCCCGAATCCCGGCCACACCACCGACCGACCGACGACGCCACAACCGGCCACACCATTTTAATTTGATTGACCAGAAAACAGCATCTCTCGAAATAGTGGCTTAGTGACCGATTTTAAGGAATCAAACAAATCCATGAAGAGCTCTCCGGATCGTGGGTGGTCGGGTGGAAGGCTGTCAGGAAGGGTCTTGAATTGAAATCCAGGAAAGCATGAGAAACGGGTTAGGATATTGGTGTAACGGAAAAGGCGATCGTGATTGTAATCGGTGTTGAGGAAGGTGACATGGAGGCTGGCAAGGTGAAATTGGTGTTGGGTCATGTCGGGTAAACGGGTGACACGAGTATTAGTCATGTTTATCGGGTCGTGTTCGGGTTACCCTATTATTAATCGGGTCGTGTTCAGGTCGCGTGTCACAACCCGATTAATAATCGGGTCGGGTTCGTGTCAGACCGGTTTATGTAATCGGGTTGACACGAACCCGACCCGTAAACCCGAATTGCCCACCCTACTTGAGACATCTATGACCTCGGTGCCCGAGCACCTCGAGCTATGTATTATCTCGGTGCTTGAGCACCTTGAGCTATGTATCACCTCGGTACCCGAGCACCTCGAGCTATGTATCATCTCTGTGCCTAAGCACCTTAAGCTATGTATCATCTCGGTGCCTGAGCACCTCGAGACATCTATGACCTCGGTGCCTGAGCATCTCGAGCTATGTATCATCTCGGTGCCTGAGCACCTCGAGACATCCATGACCTCGGTGCTTGAGCACCTCGAGCTATGTATCAACTCGGTGCCCGAGCACCTCGAGCTATGTATCATCTCGGTGCCTGAGCACCTCGAGACATCTATGACCTCGGTGCCTGAGCACCTCGAACTATGTATCATCTCGGCGCCTGAGCACCTCAAGCTATGTATCATCTCGGTGCCTGAGCACCTCTAGACATCTATGACCTCGGTGCCTGAGCACCTCGAGCTATGTATCACCTTGGTGCCTGAGCACCTCGAGTTATGTATCATTTTGGTGCCTGAGCACCTGCCAACAATGATTTTTGTGGAAGTGGACTTCGAGGCACCACTGATGTAGAAGCTTCGGGTATGTTAAGCCATTTTCTTTATGAATAACCTTGAAAGATGTTGCAATTGTCAGATACAGATTACAAAAGATCCAAATTCAAAAAGTGAGGTATTTAATTCTCTTACTTTCTAAATTCAAATAAGAGAATTAGGGGGTAGTTGTTGGGGAAATAATTAGCCCCAAAGACACGTAGGCCTAAAGTAGTATCGGGGGCTGAGCCCATCGGGTCGGTCCGTCCAGATCAGACTTAAGTACAAGACCTGTCGTTATCTCCAAAAAGACTCCTATCCCGAGTATATTGAGATAGACTCATATCCCATCAAATATGGGATAAAGTATCTAATAGTATGACATCAGATGAAGAGGTAGTGTCCTATTCAGTTTGGACTCTACTACCCAATTCAAATTCTATGAAGATAAGGCTTATGAAGATAAGACAAAAGACTCCTAATCAGATTATGCTCCACGCACTCCAGCAGTTTCATAACTGTGGACTGTGAGCCTATAAATAAGACTACAATGTCAGGTATTTTAAAACAGGTATATTTTCTAAGTTCTGAGATTTTAAGTACTCCTAAAAAGTCAATAAGTTTGTAACTGATTTAGGCATCGGAGTGGGGGTACGGTCGACAACCCTGACGAGTTGTTTATTATTTTGCAGATTATGAGAAGAGCGAATATCAAGGAAGGCTGACGAATCACAAGACGACACGTCACCGTACCGAAAATTGTACCAACACCCTCAGATCGGTGGGTCTATGCCATTTGGTTCGACGCATAAGTAGCACACGCGTACAGAAGTTCTTGGCATTCCTCAACGCGCATCACACGCTTGCGACCCTCCCTTTTGCGTCTTTTGCATGCAACCACGCACGTCACACGCTACACGCCTCACATGCGTGTTCGTTTGGTTCAATTTACTCAATTCGACTCGATGACTCGGTTCATTAGGTTTGACATAGTCAATCGGGTTGTTGTGTAGTACTGTGTGATTTGTTAATTGGGGAAATCATGGCTATTATGACAAGAAGAAATAGGGTTTTGGTGTTGTGCATCGTGAAGGAGAGTGTTGGGAGTGCTAGGAAAGGGTTTTGTTGGAAGGGTAATTTTTGCACTTTGACATTCGAACTAACATATATAGTCCTGTTTGGACAAGCATGTGAGAATAGAGTAATGCTACACTTTACACCCATTTCACACTAGCTAACTTGACATGTTTTAAGTGGCTTCTCATATCAACCACTTAAAAAAAAAAAAAAAAAAGAAAGGAAATTCACTTAAAACATGTGAACCGGTGTGAAATGTGTGTGAATATATCATTACTCGTGAGAATAAGATTCAAAATAGAGACCCGAGGCACTAGTTTGGTAGCCTCATTTGGTATGTGTTTGGACAAGTCTTCAAACAGAAGAGTATAACTTCAATCAGGTTGTGAAACACGTCAGCCTAGAACAAGAAAATGAAATAGAACCAAAACACCCGATTATCTTATTTCTTCAACGTTTGCTACAAGCCTACAAACAAAAAACCCTCGGTCACCACTCACCACCGCCACAGCACCACGTCGGAATTGGGGGTGGTTATCACCTGGCTGCGCGGCCACCCCTGGCCACTGAGGAGTGGTCGTGCGGCTACCCCGGGTCCATGGGGACTTTTTATATTTTTCTAAACATTTAATTCAAATAAACGTTAAAAAAAAATTATGCACGTTGAACTAATTTCATGATGCAAAAATGGAATTTTTAAAAAGAGTAAATAAATGGGACTTTCCAAGAATTTATGGATATTTTTTGAGACTTTCAATTTATAATTACTTTTGTCATGATTGAGGATTTTAATTAGTGATTATTTATTAAATTTTTACTATATTAGAGTCTTAAAAATTTGTTTTGAAAATAACAATTATTAAGTAGGAGCATTAATTAAAAAGTATTTTTATTATCTTTCTGCCATATTAGAACCATACAATATTTTTTTTAAAAAATATATTTATTATATAATTATTAATTAAGAACCTTATTGAATTGGAGACCACAAACGACCGCCGAAATCGCCTAAATCTCGAGCCAACGTGTCGCCGACAACAGGTAAAAAAATGTAATAAGTGCAGGCAGACAGTTCAAAGCATAATACCAGAGCTTGAAGACGTACAAAAACTGATGGTTTTATGACTATATCGAAAAGGAGAAAAAAATAATCGACTATATCGAGAAAGGAGAAAAAAAAAAAATCGATTATAACATTCAACGTTACCTAGTCTGATAGGATGCGCCTCAAACTCCAACGTCAAAAATCTCCCCGTCCTTTCCACCCGATATTTGGTGGTACTACCGTACTAGTCACCATCTGCAATTGTGGCTTTCCGCCGTTGTAATTCCTCTCACCGTTCCGACGGGGCGGAGCCGGGACTCTTCCTCTCTTCATTATAAACGACAATCTTTCCAAGTGTGGGTAGTTGTGTTTCCAAGGTCTGTTACAAAAACAAGTAAAAAAATACGTCTTGATTCCTAGTTGCACAGTCGCTACTCGGCTTACTTTCGTGTTCCGCTTTTGCTCTTTTTTTTTTTAATTTTTTTTTTTTTTGTTCTACAGTTTGAATTAATTATTGAGGTTGTCATCGTTATTACTTGGGTTCCCCTGAAAGTCTGACTTTTGGGTCGCATAATTGAAAAATCCCGATCCAAAGTCAAGCAGCCCAGCCTGCCAGGGAAGCCAACTAGGTTAGCTTCAGAATAATATTATTCCTTTGATGATAATGATTATGACGGATTCAATTCAAACTTCAAAAATAGTTTTAAACCCTGCTTGCTGAAAAATCCCGATCCATGTGTGGTATGCCGGTATTACAAATCCAATAATCGTTGAAGACAGCAAAAACAGAAATATTCTATTAATAATAAAAAATAAAACAATATCTTGGATCTGTAGATGTGTGAATATTTTAGTAGAATTTTATTTCATTGGTTCTCAAAAAATTGTGGAATTTACAAATTAAGAAGTTAGTCAAATAACAGGATGGTCCCTCCCTCTCAGTTTCATAATAAGGTTTTGGACGTCGTGGGTGCTACTCCTCCTCCTCCGGCACCCGGTAGCTCCATAAATTGCTCACTTAACCAAACTCTAATCTTCTTCCGTTCTAAATCCAATACTAGTATTCTTAATCCTCCTCTGCCGGGAAAGAGGGCATCTTCTTGCGTCAATTGTTGGTCGTCCAGATTTGACGGCAGCAGCAGGAGCAACAACAACAACAACAGCAACCGGAGGAGATCAGGTGGTGGTGGTGGAAGGGTGTTAATGGCTTCGTCTCCTCACAAGAATCTGAAGACATCCAATCACCTCCGCCATTTGGATTCAATGAAGACTCTCCCATCGGGCGCCGGAAACATTTCGCATTTGAACGCGGTTGTCTTGGGCGAATCCCTCGCTTCTGAAGAGAATGATCTTGTCTTTCCCAGTGAGGAATTCTCTCGCCAGGCACACGTTCCTTCACCCGAGAAGGTAGCCGCTCTCTCTCTCGCTCCCCTCCTCTTTTTTTTTTTTTTTTTTTTTTTAATTTGAATCTTTGTTTTAAGTTAACATTCATCTTGAGAGCAGTTTCTTTTGCGTTTTGATGAATTCAAAAGATGTTTGCTTTTGTAGTTTTATTTTCTTTTGTTCTGTGTATTATCATGTATCTATTGATCTGTCAGTACCTGGAGATGTATAAAAGATCTATTGAGGACCCCTCTGGATTTTGGTCTGATATCGCATCATCGGAGTTCTATTGGAAAGAGAAATGGGGCCAACAAGTCTTCTTTGAGAATCTTGATGTCAGGAAAGGCAACGTCAAAATTGAGGTCCTTTTTTTTTTTTTTTTTTTTACACTTTTCCGACTTCTTCTACCCTTCTTTGTTAACGCTTAAAAATTCATTAGCTTTGTGCTGGAGTCTTTGATCTGTATCATCTTTCAGTGGTTCAAGGGCGGTGTCACCAACATTTGCTACAATTGCTTGGACAAAAATGTCGAAGCTGGAATTGGTGACAAAATTGCCATTTACTGGGAAGGAAACGAGCCTGGTTTTGATGGCACTTTGACCTACACCCAGCTTCTCCACAAAGTTTGTCAGGTCGATTATTAAATCCCTCACACACCCCACCCACCCACACACACATGCACAAAACAATTATTAAAATATAAAAGAGGATACCAGTTCTTCAATCTGTAATTAGCTTAATGGCTAAAAGAATGTAAAATAAATTTTATCTTATTTCTTTGGCAGCTTGCAAACTACTTAAAAGATATCGGTGTTGAGAAGGGTGATGCTATTGTGGTTTATTTGCCAATGCTAATGGAACTTCCAATTGCAATGCTCGCATGTGCTCGCATTGGTGCTGTTCACTCGGTATTGCATAACATCACTATCCCCCCCTCCCCCCCCTTTTTTTTGCAAAATCCCACATTTTTGTCTATTGTACGCAGAAAAATCTCTGATAGGTTTTCTATTCTTCAGGTTGTATTTGCTGGATTTTCAGCAGAATCTCTTGCCCAAAGGATTATGGACTGCAAGCCAAAGGTTGTGATTACTTGCAATGCTGTGAAAAGGGGTTCAAAGGTTATCCACCTCAAAGACATAGTTGATGCTGCCCTCGTCGAAGCAGCCAGAAATAAAATTTCTGTAGGTGGGAAGATAATTGCTTTGTCATTTAAACACAAAATTCTTTAGTCTTCAAAAACATGCATTTTTAAATTTAAAAGGTCATGCACATTTTAGTCAAGATTTTCTATCTCATGATATATACAATATGGCATATTAAGCACCCACTTCAAAAGGGGAGCTGCTATTCCTTCAGAATGGAAGTCTGGGTCACAACAGTCCACTTGTTATTTTTAATTTCTCTTTGTTGTTTGTTGTTGTAAGTACCTCTATTATTCTTTGATTTAGTAATGAGTTAAGTTTTTTATTTTTCGATTTTTAGAAGATGTGATCATGGAATTTTATGAATATGGAATACCTTGTGATGCTTGGACAACATATGCCAAAGGTCATTATGATCTGAACTGAGGTAAAGTTGTTAGGGTTAATGCCTTAAATCCAATTTGTATGACATTTTTCTATCAATGAAAGTGTTTTATTTTCTGAGATTGCTTGAATATTGGGCATAGTGTATTCATTTGATGAATGTAGTCCATGAGTTGCATTGTATGTGATTTAGGTGTGTTAATGAGATTAATGCATGGAAGATCTAAATCACAATTTGCCTATAACTTTAGTTCGTAGTTGGTGATGAAATTAGACATTTCATTTGATAAGATTATAACATACCAATCATGATGATTTATCTTGATCATGGAAGTAGAGACTTCTGATTAATATGTTGGCTTATTAGGAATACACTAAACTGAACCACTGTAACTTATTATTTTATTAGCTATTGTCATCTAAGTAATTAAACTAATGACTGCATATATCTTTGACTCTTAATCTTGAGAGGATTATCAACTTAGGAGTGAAATGTAGGTTATTTTGATGCATTGGGTGAATGAGCATTGTGGAAACACTATTCCTCAAGATGAAGTCTATATATATATATATATATATATATATATATATAAATGAGAACTACAAGGAGGAGGCTAAGGGAGATCGTTTCCACTGATAATAGGTATGAATAGGTGGGAAAAACAAGTGAGAATGCACACTAATAAATTTCTAGAGGCGGCCCAAGTAGCCGCAAAATGGGCACAGTTGGCACTTCTATTGATTTTCATAGCTTTCCAAGAAAGGGAAGCTGGGAGAAGGGATAAAGCATCAGAAATAATAGGGGAAATCTGCAAGTCGAAGGCAAGGTTAGGGTGATTTAGAGCTAGGATGACCACCTGAGAGTCTCCTTAAAAAATGAGGATATGTAAATGGAGGGAGACAACCAAATTGACAAGAAGCAGGGCTTCCAAGGCCTTGCTTGAGTTGGGATTGCAGGGGGGCTGACTTGGGAGACAACTTTGATGATATGGCCTGAAGAGTTCCTGCAAACAGCAACATGCACTGAGAATGAGTCACAGATAGCGGTGTCAAAATTAATCTTGAAAATTCTGAAGGTGGAGGAGCCCATCTCTCAACTAGGGGAGAATGAGACTTTGAACCCCAAGCAGAGTGGTGTTCCAGAGAAAGCTTCTTGATATGTTTGGCCAAAACGCAAGAGCATCCAGGATTTTTCCTTCATGGCGGGATTTATGATGATTGAACCATAGCATGTCACAAGCCGCGATTTGGAACAAGTGGATATCTTCCTTAGGAATATTCAAAAACTTCCCAGGGGGAAGGAGTCCAAATGAGCTTATATGGGGCAGAGGTGAGGGGGATTCTAAGGTTGAGAATCCTAAGGGCACGGTTCATAAAAAAGGCAATTGATCAAAGGAGAGATTCAAGATTTGGTGGAGGGATTAATGAGATCAGAGATGGTTAGGTTGGAGGAAGCAAGGCTGCTCACATTCTTAGGATTAGGTTTGAATGAGGGGAAAATTGGAATCCAGGGGGAATTCCAGATAGGGACGGGGAGTTAAGGCTAAATTGGTAACACACTCTTGATTCAATAATGTGCTTGACTTTCAAAAGGCCTTTCCATAGCCGGGAACAATTTTCAGGGATGGGAGATGAAAGGAACCTACTATTACCCATGTAATAGTGTAAGAATAATCAAGAGATTCAATAATTTTATTTATAAGTAATTTTTTTTCTACTAGGGGAGGGAGAATGAGAGATTCAAACTAGTGACCTCCGCTTCATTAGGCATGGTCTCTAGCCAATTGAGCTACCCCTCAGGGAAGTTACTAAAATAAATATACTCTATAGAATAGGATTGTAAGAGTATAAGAATAATCAAGAGATTAAATTAGGGACTTAAGATAATTTATTTTCACTTTATTTCGCTATGGATATTTTATGGAGGGGTCAAATACAATTTTAAGAAGTTAGGAAGGTCTTATGTAATCAAATAAATCATAGTGCAATTATATTTTTATAGTGGAGTAAAATATAATTAATGGTAACTTTGGACTAGTTATGAGATAACAAGAGTTGAAGGCCCACTTGAGCTAGGATTTTATTTTTCCCTAAAGTCACTCAAGCTATTTATACCCATTATAGGGGTGCCCGGCTATGTCTTATTTGCCTCTAGGGGGGCGTGCGGCTAGGAGAGAGAGAGAGAGAGAAAAAAAAATTGTTTTCTCAACCTTTTTATAAGTGCTACACGAATACTAGAGAGAATAACAAAGAGAGAGCCAACACTCTTGGATTCTTTCAGAGCAATAAAATCAGGTTTTTGTATTAGCAACATCAAAGGTATGTGTTCTTTAACTTGTCCTTTAAGTTTGTGGAAGATTTTTTTTGAAAATTGTGATTGATTCAAACTAGAAGTAGATCCATGATTAAATTCACTGTGCATAATATGTATGAGATGCATATTAGTTTCTAACAGAAGTATCCACTCTTGAGGATTGGATGTGTTGGCACCGACCGGTTTGGACCTCGGCTTTGGGTTCAGATTGTTGTAAAACCCACTTGACATACCAACATTTTCTTCCCTGTTTACAATAATTTCTCTACAAGGATCTGTTCATCTGTTTTTCTCCATGAGGACATATGTGTTTCCTTTTTCTGGCAGATGTGTGCTTAACCTATGACAACCATTCAGCAATGAAGAGAGAAAGTACTCATTGGCAAGAAGGAAGAGATATATGGTGGCAGGTTAGTTTTAGCACCTCTTCTCATAAAAAGATTCTCATTAAAGATGTTGTGCTTTTACTTATAATTTGTATTCTGCGTTCCGTATCCTTCTTGTATCAATCTGCTTTTAATATGCCTAGGAATTAGAGAGTGCGATATTTGATGTAGAATTCCAATTCCTTGTGTATATTAACTGCATGCCTGTGCTTCATATAAGAGGCTTAATGTCTAATTTTGTAATATATTGCTTGATAGCATTGGATCTGGCATATACTTTATCAATTGTCAATGACTACAAATTTAGGATAATCAGTTTTTGGGTTATTGATGATTTGCGACTGTCTTTCAGGATGTTGTTACTAAGTATCCAACTACTTGTGAGGTGGAGTGGGTTGATGCAGAGGATCCACTTTTTCTGCTCTATACTAGTGGCAGCACTGGAAAGCCAAAGGTAGCTATATTACATGATTTTATTAAGATACATCATTCCTCCTATTGTTTGTTCTAATATAGGTTTCTGAAGGGTGTTCTCCATACAACTGGGGGATATATGGTGTACACTGCAACAACGTTTAAGTATGCATTTGACTACAAACCGTCTGATGTCTACTGGTATCCTTGAGAATTTGCTCATCCTTTAAATCTTAAAGAACTCCCTCACTTAGAAGACGCTCTATATTAATGATATTTGTTGTATCTTATCATATCTTCTTATCAATTTCAGGTGTACAGCTGACTGTGGTTGGATTACTGGGCACAGCTATGTCACTTATGGACCGCTGCTAAATGGAGCATCTGTTGTTGTCTATGAAGGGGTAATGGATTGAGAACTTGTAGAGTAGTTTAACAACTGCTAGTCAAGAAAATGTTACTGGTTGTGGAATAACATTCAAAACTCGGAACAAATTTCACATTCAAATAATAAATTAAATTGGCAAAAAGTCAAATTTGTTGAGCTTGGCATCTAAACTAAAGTTGTTTGTTATTTGATCTCTATTTAAAAACCATTTATCTAGTTATTTTTATAAGTATCTCTCCTTGAGAACCATATCTGTGGTTTTATGTAATTGATGAAAATACTTTGTCTAGTTACACTATAACTATTTTATGAAACTTAATTTTCACACATCTTGGATAACACTAGGAGGGTTTGGTTTGAGACACCAGTAGGCTGTACTGGTATATGGAAGATGCCCAAGAACCCCATGAGCTGTAGTTCAGACAGTCCAAGCCCACATTTTGGATGGCTGTGCATTTTAGTGCATTCATCATGTTATTTTGACTTGCACAAGACTCATTGATGAGAAAAACAAGCAGACGTTTATATGGAACCATATGTAAATGTTCTAATGACTCATATTATATGTTTTTTTTTCCTGGATATAGAGGCCATACATCATGAATACAATGAGAGGTAATATACTGGATTATCAAAAAAGGTAATATACTGGATTTTCAGTTTTGCCATTTAACAGAGAACTCTGTGTATTATCTCCAGGCTCCAAATTATCCTGATTCTGGACGCTGTTGGGACATTGTTGACAAATACAAGGTGGCAATATTCTACACTGCACCCACATTGGTGCGGTCCCTCATGCGTGATGGTGATGAAGTAAGCTACGTTCCTGACCTTACTTGCATATCTGTGGGTGAAATATATATGAAAAGTTGCTATTCAAGATATGATACAACTCAGTTATGCATTTTCCCAGTTATATGGAGTTGGTTCAAAATTCTTTGCTCGTCATTTTGCTTAATCTAGTTTCATAGTTTCTGATATGGGAGAGAAGCAGGATTAAAGACAAACGAAATCTAGCCAGCTAGGGACCCCACATGATAAATTTTGGGTGGAGTGAAGTCTCACTATTTGGTTTTTTAAGTTGATATGCTGCTGGTTTTGCTTTTAGTTAGTTCTTTAATTTCATGAGTCTGGGTAATAACTCTATTCTGAGTGGAGGTTTTTGTTACTGTTTTAAATACACATCTTTAATAATTCATAGCTTGATTAGTCGTGAAGCTTACTACATATGCATTCTTTCCACATAAAGAGTCCTAAATTTGTTGGAAGCAGGTTCCACCAGCCTATGTAAGTCTATGTAGCCTCTCAATCCATATTTTTGATTTAGATGTGATGATTAAAACAATTTAATTATACTCTCTCCATTGGAATTTAATTGTTTGCTTCTCTGTATATTTCCGGTGTACTCAGGGGCGCCTTACGCTTTTAAATAAAACTTTTATTACTTATCAAAAAAAAAAATTTAATTGTTTGCTTTCTTTTTGAGATGTATCAAAATATATCTCCACTGTCTAAAAGTGAAAATTATTCTTTAATTTCCTATAATACGCTTAACTTTTTTCTTGAAAAGCAAATTGGATTCTTATTAACTTATAAAAAAAAAAGAAGTTAAAAGACATTTCAAGAGATCATTATATCTTTAGTTTATTACTAATAGTTCTGCCATATCAAATCCTGACATTGAAATTGGGACAGGAGTAATCGTCTTAAATCTAAATAATAAAACAAAAGTTGAAATACCATCAACGTTGCTCACTGTACCGGAGTTGTGCTGCTGTATTCCTATTTTTATGGGGGGAAGAGAGAGAGAGAGTGATGCAGGACAAATGATAATCAGAAAAATACATGGAAAAATTATGATGAGGAGGAAGAAGCTAGGGGAAGGGAGAAGAGAAGGGGAGAGAAAGAGAGAAGAAAAAGGGGGAACAAAGGTGTTGTAGGGGTGCTACTGGCACGGAGTGATCGAATCATGTGACTGTTGATAGAAAACAATCACATAGGCTTTGATACTAAAATTGATGCAGGACAAACGGTAATGACAAAAATATACAACAAAATTAAGACAAAGAGAGGAGGAAGAAGCTAAGGGAGGGGTGAAGAGAAAGAAAGGGGGAGAAAGAGAGAAGCCAGAGGAAGTGGAAGGGGGAGAAGAGAGAAAGAGAGGAGAAAAAGGGGGAAGAAAGAGAGAATAACCAATTCTTCCAAGTCTACCTTCATTGGACTACAAATCATACTTAAATAGACTCATAGGTCCACCTATTTATTGATTTATTTAACTTAATTTAGGGCAATGCCCATTTATTGAATTGTCCAAAATAATCTAAGACAATGTATATTTATTGAATTACAAAAATACTCTTGACTCTTGAAAATTAAATACTAACAGCTCCATTAATTTTTTTTGATAAGTAAATGAAATTTTATAAGAAAAGCGTAAGGCGCCCCTCTAAGTACACTGAAAGTATGCACAAGGAAACGCCTAAGAAGGCAAAGAAAAACGAACAAGAAAATCTGAAAAGCTAATAGACACGGGTGACAAAAAAGCCTCCGTCCAAAGATACAATATATGTAAAAACGATGCAACAATATTCTCCATGGAATTCTCCAAGTCTTCAAAACACCTAAGATTTCTCTCATTCCAAACACACCAAAGAATGCAAATAGGCACCATCTTCCAAACTGCAACACTCCTTGACCTACCCGCCTTCCACCAACAAGAAAATAAATCGACAACTCTCCTAGGCATAACCCAAGACATACCAAACCGAGAAAAGACATGATTCCACAAAGTAGAAGCCACATCACAATGAAGAAGAAGGTGGTCCACAGTTTCCCCATCTCTTTTGCACAAGTAGCATCTATCCACAATGATGATCTTTCGCTTCCTGAGATTATCCGCTGTAAGAATCTTTCCAAGGGCTGCCGACCACGCAAAGAACGCCGCTCTCGAAGGAGCCTGAGTCCTCCACACACTCTTCCAAGGGAAACTACTACCCTCACCGCCGGCCAATGAGCTGAAATAGGACTTAACCTTGAACACCCCTTTCTTGGAAGTGACCCACCTAAGCCTGTCAGCACTATCTCTACTCACCATAGCTAAATGTAACACATGAAAGAAGGATGCAAAGACACCCACTTCCCAGTCATGCGCCTCTCTAACAAAGCTCACATTCCACTGGATAGAGCTGCCCAAAACCTCCATATTATCCACAACGGAAGCATCCTTCATCCGAGCAATACCAAAAAGAACAGGAAAAGCTTCCTTCAACACCCCATTAATTAATAGGACCTAAATAAAATTAAGTGGACCAATATTTTATGCTTCGCTCCTTGCATCAAGAGAGATGCAATACCCAAAAGCTGTCCTGTTCTTAAGTTTCATAATGCATTTATTGATGTGAACGATTGTCATTTATGCAGTATGTTACCCGCTACTCAAGGAAATCCTTACGGGTCCTTGGAAGTGTAGGCGAGCCTATTAATCCAAGTGCATGGAGGTTATCTGCTCTGTCTTATTGTTATGATCCAAAATACTTTTCTTTTCATAAAAATAATAATAAGACATTCCACTTTCTCTCAGGTGGTTTTTCAACATAGTTGGAGATTCAAGGTGCCCTATATCTGACACTTGGTGGCAAACTGAAACTGGTGGCTTCATGGTAGTTTAGTTCTTTCTTATATGTTATGGTGATTGCAGCCATCAGGCATTGTTTCAAGTAGAAATATCTGTTTATATGTGGCCATCCTTTTCTGTTGAGATCTATTGTAAATAATTCACAATTTTTACTTGGCAGATTACTCCATTACCGGGTGCTTGGCCGCAGAAGCCTGGTTCTGCCACTTTTCCTTTCTTTGGGGTTCAGGTCTTTCATGCATAGCTAATATATGGATGCTATCATCTAACATATTAGTTTAATCTTTGTTTTTTTCACTAATTTTATACTTATCCAGCACTGTCTTATTTGGGTGAATTGCAGCCTGTCATAGTGGATGAGAAGGGTGTTGAGATTGAAGGCGAGTGTAATGGGTTTCTATGTGTGAAAAACTCATGGCCAGGGGCATTCCGAACACTTTATGGCGATCATGAAAGATATGAAACGACATACTTCAAGCCATTTCCTGGCTATTATTTCAGTGGTGATGGCTGCAGCAGGTAAGTAATGATTATTAATTGTTATTTTATCAGTCTGTATGATAATATTTGTTATGGATCTTGATATGCATTTTTGTACTTGAATCAATCTGTGCACGAAATCGCGTCTCCAAAAAGAATCTGTAAACCAAGACACAAGACATGCAAATGACTGGGATGATTGTGTTAAGCTATCTACATCTATGTTTCAGGGACAAGGACGGATACCTCTGGCTTACTGGAAGAGTTGACGATGTTATCAATGTTAGGTATCTTTTGGATTTCATAATTTTTCCTCTTGTGATCCTCTTCATATTTGGACAAGCAAGTGAAGTGCATATGTACATACATATAAAATATGTACATACTTTCATTAACTTACTGATTTTTACACATTTTCAGTAAAAATTGGCATCTCTCTCAACATGTCAGCATTCTGTTGTTAGGAAGAAACCATGAAAGTTTTTTCACATTGCGTTTATCTGATAGTTTAAAAATATGTGCAGTGGTCATCGAATTGGCACAGCAGAAGTGGAATCTGCTCTAGTCTCACATCCTCAATGTGCAGAAGCTGCTGTGGTTGGTGTTGAGCATGAGGTAAAGCTTTGGCATGCGTGTGTTCTAGTTGGTTGGTGTGAGAGAGAGAGAGAGAGAGAGAGAGAGAGAGAGAGGGGGGGGGGGGGGGGGGGGGGGAGGCAGCTTGATAGGTGCATTTCACAACTAAAATGTAGGTTACAGGTGCTTGCTTGTACCAAGTATGTCTAAAGCAACTACTGTATTTGGTGCTGTAGGTTAAAGGCCAGGGTATTTATGCATTTGTTACTCTTGTGGAGGGTGTTCCGTACAGCGAAGAACTGCGGAAAAGCCTTATCATCATAGTTCGGAATCAGGTTTATATTTAGTCCACTGCACTTTGTTTCATATGAAAACTAAAATTTCAAATACACTCTTTACCTAATAGTGCAATCAGTACCCAATATAGTGTTACAGAATCTTTTTGGGAGATTCATTTTGTTGTACCTGGATGAATTCTCACATTACCTAAGTTCTAATGAAAGAAATGAAGCGTTCCTTTACAAAACGTATTGCCTTTGCTCATGATTTTTTAATGTGGTTGATATCATCTATCTTCGTCAAACATACTGAAGCTCTTACCCGGTCAGTTTATCCTCAATTGACTTTGGTTTTTATGCTTCCAATAATATCATCTCACGTCATTGGCTACTGGCGGCCCTTGGGGGTTGGTTTCAAGCATGTCACTTATAATGGGGTTTAATTGCTGGGTTCAGCTCCCTGCCGAAAACAGTTAATTTGTCCTGGTTTTTGAGCACAAGGATTAGTAGGTAATAATGTCATAAAGCATGATCAACTGTCCGTCGTATAACCACTTTAAGGACTCCCTTGTATCAGACTACTGATATGTAAATTAACTGACTTGAGGCTGAGATTGTGAGCCTTACAATTAAGCCAACCCTATTCCCCGCCACTGATATCCAAGTTAATGATTAATTCATTTTCATGTACGGAGATTAACACATACAAATATATAAATTCATGAATCATGTATTCTAAAGTTTCATACTAGTTCATCCTTTCAGATTGGAGCCTTTGCTGCACCTGACAAAATCCACTGGGCGCCTGGCCTTCCAAAAACTAGGAGTGGAAAGATAATGAGGAGGATTTTGAGAAAAATTGCATCCAGGCAGTTAGATGAGCTTGGAGACACTAGCACCCTAGCAGATCCAAATGTGGTCGATCAGCTAATTGCACTTGCTGATTGCTGAAACTGCACATTTGTAATATGGAAGGCACCTCCATCAGGTTATTCAGAATTGTAATATCCAGAATTGTTACAGGCGTGCAGTAACAGTTGTTAATTTGAGCAATAGAATAAAGAGCCCGTTAATGTTTTGTTATTTGCCCAACATCCTTCCCCTCCAGGGCTTCTACATGGACTTCCTTTCAAACATATAGGACACTAATTTATTGGTGCTATTTACAGGTTTGGATGCTTGTGTATTATTTGTTTTGATGACATTAATTTTACCTTTATATCCAACGACCTGCTTCTGCAGTGATAACTATCTATTACTAACATTCTTTTGTACCAAAAAGAAAAGGTTAGGAAACAACAGACCCTGGGACACTAATTCCTGAACTGGCTCGGGTCTTTGTTGCAGTTGGTATTTTTAGGTTAAAAGCCAACGAGCAATGAAGAAGCAAATAATTGACTGTTTTACACAATTTATTTTTGTAGCCTTCTTTCAAAGGAGGTCTCCAGGATAGAATAGTATTGCTATGTTAAATGCATAATTTAGAAGTGTTGAAATTTGAAGATAATTTTTATGTCAATTAGCTAACTTGTTAGTTCTTGATGAAAATATTTTGGCTTCTTAAATTACTACCTTTTTGTCATTTGCACCTCTAAACTATCAAGTGCAATACCCTTCTCCCTTTTTTTTTTTTTTTTTTTTTTTTTTTCTAATTAAATATGGGAAAAAGGTTATAAGGGAGGATGTTTTCTACTTTTAGTCCGAATGGAAGCGAAAATGAGAGATTATATGGAAATGCCTCGAAAAGCAAGGGTTCAGGGTTTAGGATTTAGCGTTTTAGGTTTTACGGTTTAGGGTTTAGGGTTTAGAGTGTAGGGTTTTAGGGTTTTAGGGTTTTAGGGTTTAGGGTTTAGGGTTTAGGGTTTTAGGGTTTAGGGTATGATGCAGAACGCGAGTGTGAGTCCGATCAGAAGAAACCTTGAACATACAACTTTTATCAACAATTTTTTATTATTTTTTTATTTTTTGCGTAAAACGGAACAGAATTGGTACACTCTCGGTGTTTCTAATATTTTAAGAGCGAGAGATATGAATTTGAAATCTTTTTGGTACACCAAAATTCGATTCACTAACATACGATGCAAAACGCGAGTCTGAGTCCGATCGGAAGAAATCTTGAACATACAACTTTTACTACCAATTTTTTGCGTCAACTGGAGCAGAATCAGTACACCCCCGGTGTTTTTAATATTTTAAGAGCGAGAGATCTGAATTTGAAATCTTTTCGGTACATTAAAATTCGATTCACAAACGTACAATGCAGAACGTGAGTATGAGTCGGATCGGAAGAAAACCTTGAACATACAACTTTTATAAACATTTTTCCTTTTAATTTTTGGCATCAGACAGAATAGAATCGGTACACCCTCGGTGTTTTTAATATTTTAAGAACGAGAGATCTAGATTTGAAATCTTTTCGGTACACCAAAATTCAATTTACTAATTGTAACACCTTTTATTTTAAGATATTGAATATAATATTTAAAAATAGGATGTAAGGCCTAATAATAGAAATGAAATAAATATGAATATTTATGAAACAATTTAGATATAAATATTTAAGAGATTAAGTATTTGTTAGAGGTATATTTATAGGTCTAAGTTATTAAGTGGTTTAATAAACCTAAAATAAAAGAGAAAGCATGACATAATAAGTAGATCGACCTAATGTTCAAATAGATTGATTGACTTACTGTTCAAATAGATCGATCGACTTAGAAATAGATCGATTGACTTTCTGCATCAAATAACATATTCTCGCCCGAAAACCTGTGTTTTGGATATTTTATCAAATCTTCGATCTTAGCCTTTCCCCAGCCGTTGGATACGATCGTTTTTGGACGATCTTGGCCGTCCAAACCACTATAAAACAGGAATCCACCCCTCGAATCAATCGCACACCTCTCTTTTCTCATTTCTCTTGAATCTCTCTCAGTTTCTCACCCGGTCTCTCTATGCTCTCTTCTTCTGTGATTTTGGTGCATCATACAAAAGGCAGAGAAGCCTTTCTTCTCTGTTTTCTCTTGTTTCCAACAGCAAAGAAGAAGAACTTCTCTCCCTCTCTTTTCTCTCTCACGGTTTGCAGTAAGAAGAAACTATCTTCTCTTCTCTTTCTCTCTGTTTTCCATTTCTTCTTCTTTAGTACAGTAGCCCATCCTTAGAAGAAGAAGACCAGAAGAAGGTAATCTCTCTCTCGAGCTCTCTTTCTCTCCCTCAACCTCTCTCTGTCTCTCGGGTTCCCCTGTAGTAAGAGAAGAAAAAGGGAGGAAAGGAAAGAAAATAAAAGAGAAAAGAAAACGGAAATCAGGAGGAAAGAAAAGAAAACAATGAGTTCTCTCTCTCTCGGCCGGTCTCTTTGATGGGTTTGTGTGTGTTTTACAAAATATCCCAAGAATATTATGGGTAAGTTTCGGATCGGCGTAAAATTTTGCTTCGGGGAAGATATTGTCAGCGAGGATGTCCTCGGAAATTTTCGAAGCGTTCTGTGACCTTTTGCTCAAAATCCGGCGCTCCGGACTTCCCAAAAAATGTTGGCCTTCTGAAGTGAACAATTGGGGTCGGGGGCCGCGAAATGAACTCTAAATGACAAGTTCCGCGCGTCTACGTTATCGCCTTGACTGTATCTACGTGCTCGTAAAATTTCGTGCCAAACAAATGAGTGGAAAACCTTGTTTTGTGGCAAACGGTTAGGATCGGACCCCACCTTCTAAAAACAGCAGGTTTTCTTGCATTTTCGGATCGGCGTAAGATTTTGCCCTGGGGTAGATATTGTCGGCGGGGATGTCCTTGTAAATTTTAGAAGCGTTTTGTGACATTTTGCTCAAAATCCGACGTCCCGAACTTTCCAAAAAATGTTGACCTTCTGAAGCGAACAATTGGGGTTGGGGGCCGCGAAACGAACTCTAAATGATGAGTTCAGTGAGTCCACGTGATTGCATTGACTGTATCTACGTGCTTGTAAAATTTCCGTCCAAACGGGTGAGCGGAATACCCTGATTTGTGGCAAACGGTCAAGATCAGACCCCAAATTCTAAAAATAGCAGGTTTTTTTGCAGTTTCGGATCGGCGTAAAATTTTAACCCGGGGTAGATATTGTCGGCGGGGACGTCCTCGAAAATTTTCGAAGCGTTCTGTGGCCTTTCGCGCAAAATTCGGCGTTCTAGATTTTCCAAAAAATGTTGGCCTTCGGAAGCGAACAATTGGGGTCGGGGGCCGCGAAACGAACTCTAAATGACAAGTTCAGTGAGTCCATATGATCGCTTTGACTGTATCTACGTGCTCGTAAAATTTCGTGCCAAACGGGTGAGCGGAATACCCTGATTTGTGGCAAATGGTCAAGATCGGACCCCACCTTCTAAAAATAGCAGGTTTTTTTGCAATTTCGGATCGGCGTAAAATTTTGCCCCGGGGTAGATATTGTCGGAGGGGACGTCCTCGCAAATTTTCGAAGTGTTCTGTGGCCTTTCGCTCAAAATTCGGCGTTCCAGACTTTCCAAAAAATGTTGGCCTTCGGAAACGAACAATTGGGGTCAGGGGTCGCGAAACGAACTCTAAATGACAAGTTCAGTGAGTCCACGTGATCACTTTGACTGTATCTACGTTCTCGTAAAATTTCGTGCCAAACGGGTGAGCGGAATACCTTGATTTGTGGCAAACGGTCAAGATCGGATCCCACCTTCTAAAAATAATAGGTTTTTTTGCAGTTTCGGATCAGCGTAAAATTTTGACCCGGGGTAGATATTGTCGGTGGGGACGTCCTCGTAAATTTTTGAAGCGTTCTGTGGAATTTCGCTCAAAATCCGGCGTTCCTTACTTTCCAAAAAATGTTGGCCTTCGGAAGCGAACAGTTGGGGTCGGGGGTCGCGAAACGAACTCTAAACGAGCAGTTCCGCGTGTCCACGTAATCGCCTTGACAGTATTTACGTGCTCGTAAAATTTCCTACCAAACGAATGAGCGAAAAACCCTGATTTGTGGCAAACGGTTAGGATCGGACCCCAACTTCTAAAAATAGCAGGTTCTTTTGCAGTTTCGGATAGGCGTACAATTTTGCCCCGGGGAAGATATTGTCGGCGGGGACGTCCTCGTAAATTTTCGAAGCGTTCTGTGACCTTTCGCTCAAAATCCGGCGTTCCAGACTTTCCAAAAAATGTTGGCCTTTGGAAGCGAACAATTGGGGTCGGGGGCCGCGAAACAAACTCTAAATGACAAGTTCAGTGAGTCCACGTGATTGCTTTGACTGTATCTACGTGCTCGTAAAATTTCGTGTCAAACGGGTGAGCGAAATACCCTGATTTGTGGCAAACGGTCAAGATCGGACACCACCTTCTAAAAATAGCAGGTTTTTTTGCAGTTTTTCGTATCAGCGTAAAATTTTGCCCCGGGGTAGATATTGTCGGCGGGGACGTTCTCGAAATTTTTTGAAGGGTTCTGTGACCTTTCGTTCAAAATTCGGCGTTCTAGACTTTCCAAAAAATGTTGGCCTTAGGAAGCGAACAATTGGGGTCGGGGGCCGCGAAACGAACTCTAAATGACGAGTTCAGTGACTCCACGTGATCGCCTTGGCTGTATCTACGTGCTCGTAAAATTTCGATCCAAACGGGTGAGCGGAATACCCTGATTTGTGGCAAACGGTCAAGATCGGACCCCACGTCTAAAAATAACAGGTTTTTTTGCAGTTTCGGATCGGCGTAAAATTTTGCCACGGGGTAGATATTGTCAGCGGGGACGTCATCTTAAATTTTTGAAGCGTTCTGTGACCCTTTTCAGAAAATCCAGCGTTCCGGATTTTCCAAAAAATGTTGGCCTTCGGAAGCGAACAATTGGGGTTGGGGGCCGCGAAACAAACTCTGAATGATGAGTTCAGTGAGTCCACGTGATCGCCTTGACTGTATCTACGTGCTCGTAAAATTTCATTCCAAACGGGTGAGCGGAATACCCTGATTTGTGGCAAACAGTCAAGATCGGACCCCACTTTCTAAAAATAGCAGGTTTTTTTTTTGCAGTTTTTGATTGGCGTAAAATTTTACCCCAGGGTAGATATTGTCGGCCGGGATGTCATCGTAAATTTTTAAAGCGTTTTGTGACCTTTTTCTCGAAATCCGGCGGTCCGGACTTTCGAAAAAATATTGGCCTTCGGAAGCGAACAATTGGGGTCGGGGGCACGAAACGAACTCTGAATGACGAGTTAAGTGAGTCCACGTGATCGCCTTGACTGTATATACGTGCTCGTAAAATTTAGATCCAAATGGGTGAGCGGAATACCATAATTTATGGCAAACGGTCAAGATCGGACCCCACTTTCTAAAAATAGCAGGTTTTTTTTTTTTGCAGTTTTGGATCGGCGTAATATTTTGTCCCGGGGTAGATATTGTTAGCGGGGACGTCATCGTAAATTTTTGAAGCGTTCTGTGACCTTTTTTAGAAAATCCGGCGTTCCGGACTTTCCAAAAAATGTTGGCCTTAGGAAGCGAACAATTGGGGTCGGGGGCCGCGAAACGAACTCCAAATGACAAGTTCAGTGAATCCACGTGATCGCCTTGACTGTATCTACGTGCTAGGAAAATTTCGTGCTTAACGGATGAGCGGAAAACCTTGATTTTTGGAAAACACTCAAGATCGGACCCCACCTTCAAAAAATAGAAGGATTTTTTGCATTTTCGGATCGTCGTAAAATTTTGCTCTGGGGTAGATATTGTCGGCGAGGACGTCCTCGTAAATTTTTGAAGCATTCTTTGATATTTTACTCAAAATCCGGCGTTCTGGACTTCCCGAAATATGTCGGCCTTCTGAAGCGAACAATAGGTGTCGGGGGCCACGAAACGAACTCTAAATGACAAGATCCGCGCGTCCACGTAATCGCCTTGACTGTATCTACGTGCTCGTAAAATTTCGTACCAAACGGATGCGTGGAAAACCCTGATTTGTGGCAAACTGTTAGGATCGGACCCCACCTTCTAATAATAGCAGGTTTTTTTGCAATTTCGGATTGGCGTAAAATTTTGCCACGGGGTAGATATTGTCGGCGTGGACATCCTCGTAAATTTTCGAAGCGTTCTTTGACATTATCTCAAAATCCGGCGTTCTAGAATTTCCAAAAAATGTCGGCCTTCTGAAGCGAACAAGAGGTGTCGGGGGCCGCAAAACGAACTCTAAATGACAAGTTCCGCGCGTCCACGAAATCACCTTGACTGTATCTACGTACTCTCAAAATTTCGTACCAAACGGATGAGCGGAAAACCCTGATTTGTGGCAAACGGTCAGGATCGGACCCAACCTTCTAAAAATAGCATGTTTTTTTTGATGTTTTGGATCGGCGTACAATTTTTCCCCGGGGTAGATATTGTCGGCGGGAACGCCCTTGTAAATTTTCGAAGCGTTCTGTGACCTTTTTCTCGAAATCCGGTGGTCCGAACTTTCGAAAATATGTTGGCCTTCGGAAGCGAACAATTGGGGTCGGGGGCCGCGAAACGAACTCTAAATGACGAGTTCAGTGAGTCCACGTGATCACCTTGACTGTATCTACGTGCTCATAAAATTTCGTGCCAAACGGGTGAGCGGAATACCCTGATTTGTGGCAAACGGTCAAGATCGGACCCCAAATTCTAAAAATAGCAAGTTTTTTTCTTTGCAGTTTCGGATCGGTGTAAAATTTTAACCCGGGGTAGATATTGTCGGCGGGGACGTCCTCGAAAATTTTCGAAGGGTTCTGTGGCCTTTCGCGCAAAATTCGGCGTTCCGGACTTTCCAAAAAATGTTGGCCTTCGGAAGCGAACAATTGGGGTCGGGGGCCGCGAAACGAACTCTAAATGACAAGTTCAGTGAGTCCACGTGATCGCTTTGACTGTATCTACGTACACGTAAAATTTCGTGCCAAACGGGTGAGCGGAATACCCTGATTTGTGGCAAACAGTCAAGATCGGACCCCACCTTCTAAAAATAGCAGGTTTTTTTGCAATTTCGGATCGGCGTAAAATTTTGCCCCGGGGTAGATATTGTCGGCGGGGACGTCCTCGAAAATTTTCGAAGCGTTCTGTGGCCTTTCGCTCAAAATTCGGCGTTCCAGACTTTCCAAAAAATGTTGGCCTTCGGAAGCGAACAATTAGGGTCAGGGGCCGCGAAACGAACTCTAAATGACAAGTTCAGTGAGTCCACGTGATCAATTTGACTGTATCTACGTTCTCGTAAAATTTCGTGCCAAACGGGTGAGCGGAATACCCTGATTTGTTGCAAACGGTCAAGATCGGATCCCACCTTCTAAAAATAACAGGTTTTCTTGCAGTTTCGGATCGGCGTAAAATTTTGACCCGGGGTAGATATTGTCGGT